>NC_050444.1:121115526-122550288 GCF_903995425.1 Onychomys torridus
TTCCTCTGTACACTTGGAATGGGGGCTGGCTTCCATTCAGTGCACAGAGCACTTCCCTCCAGTTTCCTATGTGAGCTGGAGCTTTAATAAAGCCATTGTATGACCTGGGTCTAACAACAACTAAATTGACCCTAAGTGCCTTAGTGTGTGTCCTGGTGATGTTCCCCGTGGCACTGGGGATGCCATACTACCTTTGGCTGAGTTCCTTATCAAAGAGAAACCTCTCAATTATTATAGGAGGCATCTGCCTAGATAAAGTTCTATGTCCCTCTCTGAGTCTCAGCCTCCCTGTTGCGTGAAATGAAAGGTACAGGCCATAAACTCCCTTGGCTCTGGATTCTCTTACTTGAGCTTCCTGAGTTAGAGGCTGGGGAGTTGGTGAGGGAGTCGGATGTGGGTGGAACAAGGACATGTAAATATTATTTACTTTCATCTTTGTGAAGAGGAACAACGGTGGGCCAGGACCCATTTGCACACTTTCTTCAATATTAATATCACAAGACAAAAACTAACATCCCAATCTCAGAGACGGATGCTAGCAACTATGGCCAGAAATTAAAGGCAACCTCACCTCATGCATGGTCACTGTTTTTTTAACACCGTGTCTTTCACAGTCACATTGAGAAGGAGGATGTATCCACACCGAGCAACACTGACCCAGTCAGCATCAGATGAAGTTGGCTTGAGCTGACTGAGATGTCCACAGATGACCTTGGCTTGAGTGTAGAGCCTGTTGGAAATAAAAGGTGTGGGCATTTCAGGTCATAAAGCATCCAGGTGACGTTAGCTTGCCTGATCAGGGTTCATTTATTGGGAGCAATGTCTAATGCCATAAATGTGTGTTAGTCAACAGAGCTGGTTTTCCTTTGCTTTTCCAGGGAGGCAGAAATCTCCTAAGTTATTCCCAGGCAGCCACAGCCACACAGATATCTGAGTTCTTTTTCTCCATCTTGTGGTTTGACCTGTTGAGCCTGGATCTCAGTTTCCATTGTGACTTCAATGTAGATATCTAGAAGGTCAGGACTGTTTCACAGTCTCCCCCATGGGCTGGGTGCATCCCCGCTCTGGGCCACCAGCCTGTCATGATATGAGAGCTCTTTGTCCTGCCCTAGGATGTCAAGGACAGCAGCAGTCACTGGAAAACCATGTTGCCTCTGGTATTTATTGTACATGGCAGCTGTGGAGCCAACCCATCAGCAGCTGGGCACAGTGAATTTCTAGAGCCTCATTCCAATACCCTCCGGTAGTTTGTTGAGTGAGAGATGTTACTCTGTCCCTTATTGGTGGCACCAATGTAATTTTGATAATGAGAACCAGGTTAGTGGGACAGGGAGTAGAGGATCTTCCCTTCCCTTCCCTTCCCTTCCCTTCCCTTCCCTTCCCTCCCCTCCCCTCCCCTCCCCTCCCCTCCCCTCCCCTCCCCTTCCTCCCCTCCCCTCCCCTTCCCTCCCCTCCCCTCCCCTCCCCTTCCCTTTCCTTCCCTTCCCTTCCCCCCCTTCCCTCCCTTCCCTTCCCTCCCTTCCCTCCCTCCCTCCCTCCCTCCCCTCCCTTCCCATCCCTTTCCTTCCCTTCCCTTCCTTCCCTCCCCTTCCCTCCCCTTCCCTCCCCTCCCCTTCCCATCCCTTCCCTTCCCTTCCCTTCCCTCCCCTCCACTCCCCTCCCCTCCACTCCCTCCCCTCCACTCCCCTCCCCTCCCCTCCCCTCCCCTCCCCTCCCCTCCCCTCCCCTCCCCTCCCCTCCACTCCCCTCCTCTCCCCTCCCCTCCCCTCCCCTCCCCTCCCCTCCACTCCCCTCCTCTCCCCTCCACTCCCCTCCTCTCCCCTCCACTCCCCTCCACTCCCCTCCCCTCCACTCCCCTCCACTCCCCTCCTCTCCACTCCCCTCCACTCCCCTCCCCTCCACTCCCCTCCACTCCCCTCCACTCCCCTCCACTCCCCTCCACTTCCTTCCCCTTTTCTGTCTTTCTTTCATTTGTTGTTTATTTATTTTGTTCCTTTCTTTCAAATACATAACTGGTTACTCCTAAAGTTTTTCTCCTCTAGGGTCACATGGCTAGTGGCTGCTGAGAACCCCAAGTCTAGATTACAGAACTGCTGACTAGCAAAGCTCTTGCGTTCTCCAGAGCCTGGCCCCGATCTGTACCTTGCTAGCCTGTGTTTTACCACACCCTCTTTCCAGCATGCCAGACTAGAATCCTCACTGTCCTTAGGTTGGACTTGGCCCATTATATTTCTGTCCCAGGAGTTTCAGACTTTCTGTTCTGAAATGTTCTTCTCCAGCTTCTCCATGCCGCACACTCCCACCTTCTTGAATGTTTTTGCTCTGGTGCATACGCCCCTTCCCTGACAACTGCCTTAAAAACACGTACTCCTCTCCAGTGGAAGTTGAGATGTGCACCCCCTCACTCCTAGTTTCTTTCCTAGCACATCTGGCATGTTATGTTTGATTTATATTTCTGTTTACTGACTGCCTCTCTCCTCCAAAACATAAGCTACAATCCAGAACTAAATAACCCGTGGCAAAATCCCCGCCTTAAAATGCACTTCAACAGTCCGTTAAGTGTGTAAGTCAGCAGGTATATTTAGAGTGGAGAGGTCTGTGTTCTGAACCCTTGCCCTGATTGCATTTGCATTGAACCCTTAGCTGTGCCTCCCCATATGACCACACCCTGCCCCACTCCTCTGCTGATCACTCCTTGAAGTCACTAGCTGTGGTCTGAACTGTGCCCTTTGCCCTCTCTGCTCCTTTAGTGGCCGGTGTGTCGCTGGAGGGCTGGTGTCTTCCTGGGGGTTTGCCTCTGCAGCTTGGTGAACATGGGTACTGTGCTATTTAATTTCATTTAACTTTTTATCTCAGGGTCGAGATCTTTATTAGAAATGAATGTGTTCTGGCTATGGGGTTTTGTTTGCTTTTGGCGTGCTGAAGTATTTCCCATGACTTCTTTCTCCCTATGCCTGAGGATCTGAGCACTTTTTCTGGAAGCCACTCTGTGAAGCCGCCTCGGGGGAAATTATGTTAGAAAGAGAGGGCGCCTTCTCTTGAGTATGCAAAAGTTTGCTTGTCTTTTTAATTCTTAAAGTGCTTTTCTTTTCCTTAAAGTTCTTGTTTTACTTCTGAAAATACTTGCATCTCAGAGCAATGTTCCTGGAAAAGTGAATGACTTTAATGTACGGTAGTGGGGGATGAATTCAGTGATGAAAGTGATACTGGTTTTTGGACCCCAGTGGTGTTGAAGATAGACTGGGAACTAGGTGACCTGGCTAATGGTTCTGTATAATATTCTAATCGAGTGACCAAGTCTCTAAGATATGGTCCCTCCTCTGAGTAATGACAACTCTAAGCCTTTGATATAGGCCGTCTCCAGTAACCTGTCCTGCTTTTCAGTGCTAGCTTGGAAGCCTTGAACACTTGGGGGCCTAACTTGCCCTTCACTGCACTCCAAGGGTGGGAGACCTAGGTGGACCACCCTCCTTCTCAGAGCCTTGCTCACTTGGTCTGTGCATTGAGGACCAAAGTCCCTGTTAGGTATTTTCCAAACAGCATCAAGAGCATTCTATTTGGGCATACTAATGTGAAGTACTTTGGAGCCCTCGGGCCTTGTGATTATTTGAAGCAACTTACTTTATCGTGTGATTTTTCTGGCTGTGTGCCACCCGAATGGAGGGATAAAAGTCAGGAGATGAAAAGGCATCGCACATCATACTGACGATTTTTAAATTCCGCTTTTAAAATATACTGGGTTTATGTCTCCTTTTTGAATTCTTTTTTTTAATCTCCACTTTACATTTTAAGTTCTTGACTTGAGCTTGGGGAAAGGGCTGTGGCTTTCATGCAGGTTTTCAAAGGCCTATTTGATAGTTCCAGTTCTTCACCTCTGATTTTCCATGGGTGTTTCCCTCTGGAATTCCTGAGGGGAGGAGAGCTTTCCTAGCTTCCTGCTGATCACATGACCTCTCTTCCTCAGTGGACCTAAACTGCTGAAGCCTAGATGTTCACCGAAGGCAGGGGATTTACAGGGCCAGTTAACTGCCTTGCCTAAGCTGCCAGTTAATGGGCACCTAATGAAGACCAGCTCAGTTTTTATTATTATTATTATTATTTTAGTTAAAACCCAATTAAAAGTCTGGAGTAATTAATTTACTAGTTGGGCTCCTGGAAGCTGTTTAGTGTGAATCTGGTTATCTTGCTCTTGATTCCTTGGTTCCTGAAGAGTGTTCCCAATTTAGATAGTAACTTTAATGGCCAAAGGTTGAAGTTCCTTCTAGAGAGAACATCCTCAGTCAGGTCAGTAGTCCCATAGCCTTGGACAGGGATCAGAGACTGGGCAGATAGCGAAGCTTGTGTGATCTAGACTCAGCAGATGAAGGAGGAGGTGTGGCCTCACTGGGTGGGGCTGAGTCGAGAGGTTTGCGGTAAAAGACCCAGCTTTCTTAATGTCATTCAGGATGGGGATAACCCACACTCACATCCCAGTCCCCATGGTCTTCATTTTAAGTCCAGAACTGAGATTGTCATTAAGGATGTATAATAAAGACCCAGGAGTCAGGTCCTATTTGCAAGGTATGAAGAAGGATCCTTGGGCCAGAAGACAGGAGTTCCGGTTCTTTTTTTAGCTGTTGTTTGCGTGGCTTCGCCATTCAGGGTAGAATGATCCTGCAGCATCTCCTTTACTTGGTTGCCATGTGGATAGAAAGAGAACTCAAAAGAGAAGGTAAACCAGGACAGTGGCTGTGAGCCAGACAGTACCTTCTGCAGATCCACTCTTCCCCTGGGTCCCTAGGTCCCTGCCCTTGCTCTGCTGCTGTACTCAGACAAGGCTTGCTCTCCTCCAAGTAAATGAAAATGGGAGGTGAGCGTGGGAGGGAGGAAAGGAGAGAACAAGCTGCTCAGGCCTCAGCCTCCCCTTGAGCCTCTACCAACTCACCTCCGCTGCCCTGCCGAGCAGGTAAGTTGAGTTAATGATGAAATGTCAGGAAGACACTTGGGGGCTTTTAGAAACGCCCCCCCGCCATGATGTGATGAACAGACATGCTGTCGGTAGGCAGAAAAGCCATGCTTGGGTCTTTAATCACTGTGTTGCTTTTGTGAGTTGTAATCAAGAGTCCTCTTGGAGGATGGTGGTGGAACACCCTCAAGGACGTGAGTCTAATATTCCTCTTAAAAGTTGGCGTGAGGAGAGTCTGCCCAGCAAGCTCATTCTTGGCAGGCAGAAATTAATCTGAACTGTTCTCCGAATTTACCAAGTAAGTGCTTGCCTGAATAGACAAGGAGCCTAGGGGTATTTTTTGTGGGAGTGATGAGTTGTGAATTTCAATATGATATGTGTGTTAAAAAAAAATAACATCGGTCTGTTTTAAGAGAGAAAAGAAGTTTCTGAGTGTTTGGCAAAGCAGGTTATTTTTAAACTGAGAAAAAATAGTATTGTAGAGATTTGAAAGATTTCACGGCTTTATTTATTCAGTTAATATATATGTGGGGGGTTTCTTGCATCTTATTAAGACAGGGACAAAGGAAAATGCAAGGGAAATAGAAGACCATCTGTGCCCTCAGGTGGCCTTCAGGCTCACTGGGGGACCAGATGCAGGTAGGACAGAGTGACAGCTGATGCGAGGCAGGCTGGTTTGATGGAGACATTTGATACTTAATACTTTAAATGAGGTATGCTTGGGTATGCATGGGTTCTGTCTGAGAAGTAGTATCTAGGACTGAGTGTCCCGTCAGTTCTGTGCCTTAGTTTGTCCTGCTGCAGAATGGGTCTAGTAACAGCTTCCAGGCTAAGCAAAGATTCAGTGAGACAGGAGTAAGTCATGTTTAGCACAGACCACGGCATAAAGATGGCACACTGAGTGTCATGCTGTTCCCTTTCACTGTCTCCTTTTCATTTTCTGCTCCATCCTGAGCACATAGGCACGGGGCTCCTTGGACTACTGAAGTATTGAAACCGTGACAGAATGTTTTTCATAGGGTCTGAATTAGGACTTCGAGCAGGTGTCCTCTCCTTGTCCCTCTAGGGCTCTCACTTCCCTTCCTCGACTTTCTCTTTTTAATCTCAGTGACTGCCCTGTGAGGCCCACCTCAGTCT
This sequence comes from Onychomys torridus, assembly GCF_903995425.1. Lineage (NCBI taxonomy): Eukaryota > Metazoa > Chordata > Mammalia > Rodentia > Cricetidae > Onychomys > Onychomys torridus. The sequence goes on from NC_050444.1 coordinate 121,121,609, forward strand.
CATTGTCCATCTGCTTATCTGTCCACCCTTAGGCCTCCTGGATGCTTATTGGAATTGGTGAGTTCTGAATCCTGGCAGGAGGAAATGAAGCAGGTCTGTGGTTTCCAGCCGCCTTTGACTTTCTTCTACTGGGATGCCTTTGGTCTAGCACCAAAAGCCAAAGCTCTGCTTAAAGCAGCTTTTCCTCCTGTTCTGGACAACCTCCACCAGGCCCGGCAGTAATGCCACTTTGTCCCTAGGGTCCTACACTGTCCTTTGAGGTGTTCCTTAAGCAAAGCTCACTCTTGTATAAGCAATCTCTTTATGAAATCTGAATAATCTTACTGTGAGCTTGACATCTGATTCCCGCTGAAACAGCAAAGAGGGTACTGAGTTTAAATAGGTGAGGAGGTGTGGTATTCCATGGCCAGTCAGGTTCTGAATCTGTGTTTTGCAGATGTAGCTGTAGCACAGGTTTCATATGTGGATGAGGACAGAGATGTACATTGGGGGAGGTGTCCTGGACTGGCGCCTGAGGATCAGGCAAAGTTAGTATGTATATCAGATCTCATTTCTCACAACAGAAATATTTTTTGACAATTGATTTATTAATTTTGACAAATACACATTGACTAACCAATTTTTAGATAGCATAAGAGATAAATATTGGAAACATTTTCCTTTTTATTCCAAAAAATTCTATACTAGTGAAATGGAGAGAAGGCAAGGCAAGTGATGTGTATTGCGTTCCTCTCTCACTAGGAGGCCAAGGGTGGCATATGTCACCTCTGTATCTACTCAGAAGCCATTACAATAAAGATTCCAATTCTCACTTCACAGAAGTCAGAGATTTCAAGAGGCCATCGTGTTGGGTCATGTGTCAGGGTGTTGGTGGAGGCACAATTTGACATCTCAAGAGACGTCTGTGAGTCTGAGGTACTCATAGTTTTGTACCCATAAAGTGAGCAGCATTAATTTAAGGATTTGAGCGACAGTTATCCACAACTTCAGTCAAGCACACCTACTAGCCTCCACCTCTTGGCAGAGCACATCATATATTACAATAGTGTTACATGGTGTATATTCTGAGTCATTTGATGTATCTCTGGCCAGCTAGAGTTGCAGGGCCTTAAGTAGCATGCACCCTATTGCGCTTCTTGACCAGCAAGAGTAAGGGGTCATGCTGGCTCTGAGGCTCATGGGAGCTATCATATCTGTTATTCCCATCTCTGAACTCTGCTACCTGTTAGAACCACCTGGGGAGATTTTCATCCAATGCCCAGGATGTACCCACACAACCTGTAAAATGCAAATGCCAGGGCTGGACTGCAGCTGTGCTGACGTGGACTGCTTGCAGTGTTCTTGGGAGCTGGCATGTGTGCTGTCTTCTCAGAAACAGTCGTCCGCTTGTGTGCACAAGAAGCAGGTCTGTGGTCCAGGAGGTGTCTACAGTGAGAGGCATTGGATGTTGACCAGTGGATCTGAGAGGAGCTTTTCTGGGAGTGCAAACAGCCTTCTGTGGTGCTGGGTTGTTTGGGAGTTGCCAAGAGTGATTGCATTTTTATGTTTCTGTGAGATGGTTCAAATAAATACTCTCACAAATCAGGGAACAGCAGAAACAAGACGGTCTTTGTCAGAGCATCCGTCCTCATTTATGGCCTCAGGAAAACACAGCCCCACGGTTAGCGCTGTTGCCTGTGCTTTTTGTCAGGGAGATAATTGTGGAAATTGGGTTGCTTCCCGTCAAGTGCAGCTCCTTTTGTGGAGGAAATTTGAGGCATCCATGTATCCCATTTTACAGTAATTGAGATGGGACTAGCAGATCATTAGCAGTGCAAAGGAAGACAATGGCCTGTTTTTGGAAAGGAAGGTGATAAAAATTTGACATTTGAGAAGAGAAGAGAAAAATAGGATGTCAGTGGTAGGAGAGATCATGACACCTGTCCGTACTTTCTGTGGGGAGAGGATGGCTTCTGTTAGTGGGGCCCTTGTGTGGGCAGATGGCAAGAACTCTTGCAGGAGAAGTAGTCTAATGATCATTGATCTGGACGGTGTTGGGATGAGTCCCTGCCCAAGGTCAGCCTAGAAGCCAGGTAGCATGGCAGCATCTGTTGCATGCATTCCTCAGCTCCCTCCTTTCCTCCCTCCTCCTCCTCCTCCTCCTCCTCCTCCTCCTCCTCCTCCTCCTCCTCCTTCTTCTTCTTTCTCTCTCTCTCTCTCTCTCTCTCTCTCTCTCTCTCTCTCTCTCCCTCTCTGAAGATAATGAAATGCATCTTGTGGAAGGGAGAGTAAATTGGGGCCTGATATATTTTAAGTAAATCAGGTTGAAGCTGCCAAATGCAGCATTTGTTTATTTAAGGCCCACCTTTCTGAGAGGGACTCATTAAATAATTGTTTTTTTCTGTCTGTAAGTCCCCAGGGGACAGCAGTAGCCTTCTGTCAGTCACACACATTGCAAGGAGACACATAGAGGAGAGGAACAAGGTTCAGTAAGGAGGAACAAATGACCGATGAATGCTGCTTGGCCAGTGCAGGAGGGGTCAAATTGATGGGGAGCACTGTGGCTAAAAGGACCCATGAGGGGCTCCTTTAGGATTGCTGTGTTGGTGGAAGCAGTACAGTGATGCCTGGGCCTCTGCCCTGGGTGGATGAAGCAGGAGACAGTCTTTGTTCCATCTCTCTGAACCTCCAGCATCTCCAGTCAGCTTTGCAAAATGTTGCTGAGAGGCTGAACATACAACTGATTTGATTGGCAAACACTGATTAATAGCTTTGTTCTGAAGGAGAAAAGAGCCTGTTTTTGTTTAGTTTTGTTTTGACGTTTCCCCCTGAAGATTCTTTTATCTGGTGTAGTCAGAGAATTTCTCCTGTCCTGCCTGGCACCAAGGTCCTGCAGCTGCTTATGAAATAATCATTCAGAGGCTTAATATTAATTATCAATTGTATGGCCTAATGGCTCAGGCGTCTCACTAGCTAGCTCTTATAAGTTAACCCATTTCTATTTCTCTGTGTTTTGCCATGTGTTCCATGGCATCTTGCTCCTTGGGCGGCTGGCTGGCATCTCTCCTCTCTTCTTTTCTTCTTCCTGTCTCTCTCTACAATTTCCTGCCTAGCTATAACCTGTCTTGCCATAGGCCAAATGGCTTTATTTATCAACCAATCAGAGCAACACATATTCACAGCCTACAAAAAGACATCCCACAGCAATCCGGGACTTTTCAGACAAGGGCCATTGAATAGCAGAAACTTTTAAACCAAGAAACTCTACTAATGTAGCCATGCCATCATGCCCCATTCTGGTTGTTAACCTCTAGGTTGTTAACTCTGGTAACACCTGAGCTAACACCATAGTGACAGAACCTGAACTGTCCCTGTTCCCCTCAGATACCCCTGAGGTGTCCCCTTTGATAGCCAGTAGTTACCCTGCAGCTGTGAAGACTGGACCAGTGTGTGTTTTTATCTACATGCTTGCCCAGGTTTACTTGCTATTGCTATAACTGAATTCCTGAGACTGAGTGGTTTATGAGGAAGTTAATGTTTCTTATTCTCTGTCCTTGTTGACTGTCTTTATCTCTATTCATCTCTCTGCCTGTCTCTGTCTTTCTGTGTCTGTGATCTCCATCTCTCCGTGTCTCACTGTCTCAATCTCCATTTCTGTGTTTGTGATCTCCATCTCTGTCAGCTAGAGCTTTGTTTGTCAATATGACTGCCACTCACTAGCCTTTCAGAAGTCAGGTATAGAATACCTTCTCTTCTGGCTTAAGTCCGTATCCTAGTTACTGACAAAATCTACTCTACCTGCTGCTATTTGGTCCCAGGCTGAGGTAGATCCCTATCTGCTATGTACCTCCCTGCCAACTTTCCTCATATTGCACAGTGAGGTTGTGCAGTGCCCATTGCCTGCCTAGGAACCACTTGAAAGCTTGATAAAGCTGGGCTTTATCTCTTTCTGAGCATACAGAGTAGTAGTAGAACAGGCTTTCAGGAGCCACTTTCTCAGTGACTTCTTCAACTTACCTTTATGTTTTCTTATGTGCTTCCTGCACCATGCACTGGGTCCTGTGTCTGTAGATGCTGTCCTCCAGTGGTGGTCAAGTATGTTTCTACTTATAGTGGGGTAGTGTGATGCCTAATTAAGACTGTATATACATAGCTGTATTAAAAGGATAATAAGGGAACTGGAAAGATGGCTCAATGGTTAAGAGTACTGACTACTCTTCTGAGGACCTGGTTTGATTCCCAGTGTCTACATGGCAGTTCATAACCATTCCTAACTCCAATTCCAGAGGATCCAATGCCCTCTTCTTAGAGCCAATAAGATATATAGATGATGCCAGTTCCAGGGGCTCTGCCACCCTCTTCTAGCCTCTATGGACACCATACATGCATGTGGTGCACAGATATACATGCAGGCAAAACATTTAGACATATATAAAATAATAAGAACTTTAAAAGATAGGAATTAAGACTGAGAGAAGGCAAGGAGGCAAGGCTGGAAGAGAGCAACACTGAGCAGAGGGAACGAAAGGCAGGCAACTGAGAGTTCAGCTTCTTTTACTTGTCTTCTGACAAACCCACCAAGATAGAACGTTTCCCTATTTTACAGATGAAGAAACTGAGGCTGACTAATTAGATAGCACAGGAAACTAAAGGCACATAGGCAAGCACTAGGAGTCAGTGGTAGAGTCAGGCAGCAGTCCAACTCAACTCAGTTGCTCATTGAGTTCAGAGCCTGCCCCTTTGTGTATGTTGTCGTGAAATCAGAGGCCAGGGCTTTGGAGAAGGGCTCATAGCATTGTAAACAGTGGCAAAATGTGACATGAGGATTACACACTTAGCCTACCTTCCTGTATGTCTGTCTGTCTGTTGGGTTTTCTTACTTTCTCTAAGTTTTTTTTTTTTTCCTCTGACAGTCTGACCTTTTCTTTCTTTATTGTTAGGTAGAACATAAAAATACATAAAGCATGAAATAGAGATTTTCTTGGGCTTCAAAACTAAAAAACTTTTTTCTGAAAGTATAAAACATGAGAGTACTCAGAACAAGGGTGATCCGGCAGGCCGAAGGCAGCGGAGCAGGGCCACTCCTCTCCCATAGCCTGGACCTCGCAGGTTCTCAGGAGCATCCGTTCTACCCAAACAGCTCTCCCCTCCAATAGTGAGCAAAGGGGGAAACACAGTCATGAAAAGCTCCTTCTTCTGGCTCCAAACTGAGGAAGAGAACACATTTCCTCCCCTAGCTTTCCTGGGCCTGATGCCTCTTACCTGGCATTTACCAAAACCCATCCAATTCAGTCCCTAACCAAACCCAGAAGATGCCCACAGTTTACAGGGAGGGGAAGAGGCTGGTGTGATACCAAACAGATCTTTATTTGAAGTCATCACTGGTGCCGTTTCTTTCTGTTGATTTGCTTGCTAGCCTGCTCCTCCAGCTGCATGGCCAGGCGCAGGGCCTTGATGACTTCTTGCAGGGCTGAGAAGTGCCTGGCCTGCAGTGCCAGGGCAGACTCCGCTTTGTTCACAAAGGTCTCCAAGTCGTAGTCAGGCTGATCGGTCATCTCAAAGAGCTCAAGCCAGCCTGGTCCTTGCTGTATGATCTCCTTGAGCTCCTACATGGCCCTCTTTTCCAGCTCCCTGATCTGAGTCATGGCTTCATTAAAGCTGGACATCTGGGAAGACAGCTCCTCCTCTTCCTTGGTGAAATCAACTGCCTGTGAGGTTCCATTAGAACTGGCCTCCATCTCCTCTGTCTCCATTTGAGTTGGCTGCTCTCCATTGGGCCCACTGTGGGAGCTCAGCTCCTTGACTCTGTCTGCGTATCTCAGTGTGTCCAATGTGTACTCACAGGAGCTTATGCCTGCTGAGATCATGGCACTCATGCAAGTCCTCGGGTTCTTGACAATGAATGAGTCCCTCGGCACCTGTATCAGCTTGCTCTCACGGAAAGGGGTGTGAGCCTTATTCTCTCCCAGCGCCCTGATGCACTCCTTCAGAGCTAGGAGAGACTTGTTAATCTCTGCACCCTCCATGCAAGTCTGCCGGTCAGCACTAGAAGTGTCGGCCCCTCGTTCATTCCCTGCCAGATCTACCAAAGAAAATTTTCCACGTAATCTCCCTTTGGCTTGAAGAAGAATATGGAAGCAGGCATGGGGGCAGGAGGAATTGGAGGTGGCGAATGTTTGTCCAGAAGTCCTGCAAGAGCTGCCCATGTTGAGCATCTTGATGACATCATCAGCACAGTTAACCAGGTACTCCTGCAGTCCCACAACCTGCACCTGTTGCCTGCTGTCTTCTAGTTCATGTAACTTAGCCTTCTTGTTGAGCAGATCAAACACCTTCCCATTGTAGATCTCAAAGAATGTCACATAAACTTCTAGGTTTAAGTTCCAGCAAGGCTGACTCTTCAAAAGGAAGACATCCCGGGAAGCCATTGCGTAGATCCCTTTAGATGCATTCTGAGATTTACCAGACAGGTCTCTACCCATTGTATGAGTCTTCCCACTGCCTGTGTGCCCATAGGCAAAGCAAGTTGCTTTTCCCCCTTCAAAAATCCTCTGCACCAGTGGCCTTGCCGTGAACCTGTAGACAACTTCATTTGAAGCTGTTTCATCGAAGGCAAAGTCGAAGTAGAACACCTGGTTCTCCAGATACTTTGTCAAGTCCACTTTTAATTTGGGTTCATGCACAAAGAGGAAACACTTGTTGGGAACAGAGACCACATCGATTTCTTTCTTGTTTATTCAGTGGGTGCTTCCTAACACAGACACAGATCCTGTGTTCCTCAATAGGATCAGTCACAGTAAGTGGCTGACATTCCCTAGTAACCCGAAACTCTTTAATCATCCAGGCAAATTCCCAGTTTGGAAAGCTGCTGTCATATTTCTGAGCTTGCTTTATTCTTATTTCCAAGTTCTGGGCCCTCTTCTCTTACCGCTGGTTCTTCATTTTTTTTCCATTTCCTTCACAATACATGATTTCCTCCGAACTGAATTCCCAGGGTTTGCAGAAGACATGCTTCGGGTGGGGTGGACTTGTTCTTCTGTCTCCTCACTGACCATCGACAAGGGTAACTCTGTCACTGCAGGGTAGGAGGGCCTAGGGAAGCCAGTGGTAACTGAAAACTGCTTTCGAGAGTGTATAGCCACAGGCAGCTCCACCTCCATTTCATTCTCCTGAGTGGCAACTCGAACCTCTGGGACAGTAGACATGCGAGTGAACCGGTTTCAAAGACCTTCTTTTGGAGCTGGAATTTTGGAGTTGACTGATCTGCGTTTTTGCTTCGGGACAGTTACATTTTCCTGCAGTGGCAGATTGTCTTTTGGGTGTAAGGGAAGAAGTTGTAAGAGTTCTGGGTTTATTGCAGCCACATCATCAACATTGATCTCTTTGCCCTTTGTGTTACCTCCTGTCCATTCCACTGAAACACAGGATTTCTCCAAGTTCTCTGTGCTTGTATTGGCACTGTGAATTAAGCCATTACTGCGTTGAATCTTGATGGAGAGACCAGGAAACAATTGGGTGTGAAGAAACTCCATGGACTCTGGAACAGCAGACGGTAAAGCAAATGCAAGAAGCTTGGAGACTATGCCTCTGCTAAAACAGAGCAGTATTAACGCCGCCTAAACCACTGCAGTTTCAAGTTTTTGGATTTTGTTATTGTTGTTTTGTTCTCTTTTCCCATCTAGGGTTTCATGTAACCCAGGCTGGCTCAGATTTACTGTGTAGCTGGGGTGGCTTTGAATTACTGATCTTGCTGCCTCCATTTATTTCCCAAGTGCTAGGATTGTAGGCATGTTCTCACATCTTTTTAAATGTCCTCAGAGTTACATAATGAATTTCCATGGTCCTAAAATATTTAATGAAACTTTATGATCCATCAGTGAAATGAAACACCCCTAAGTGTGCCATGTGGCTGTCAAGGAAACTCCTTTAATATTGCTAAAACCTGGTTCTGACTTTGTTTAGCTTCGAATTTGATTAGATAAACGCGTTCTTCAGCATCATTGGCTGCTGGAGGCTGGCAGACACTTGAACAGTGGCCCCTGCCTTTGAGGAGCAGCATTGTACTGTAACAAACATTTCCTCAGAGCTTTCACTTGTCCCTACTTATGTCCACATGTAGAATTAATTTCATTACCATCCCATTTTACAGTGAGTAATCTGATAAACTTGGTACACAGTTTATTTCTAGATTTTTTTCCCTAAGAAAGTGAGACCCAATAGATATTTCATAGCAAGGTATCATTTACATTTTACATTAATTTTGAAAAGGAGAATTGTGTTTCGTTTATAAACTATTTCAAATGAGTTTGGCCTACATCCATTGGACTTTCTTTAGTACTGTACTGCTTGGAGCTAGCAAGATGGCTCAGAGGGTAAAGGTGCTTACTCTGCAAGTCTGGTGACCTGAGCCCCATCCCTGGAAACTATGTAAAAGTAGGAGAGAACTGATTCAATGACTATTATGCTGTTTCCTGACCTCCACATTTATGCTCTGACATTGTGCCCCTTGTCTGTCTGTGTCTCTCTCTCTCTCTCTCTCTCTCTCTCTCTCTCTCTCTCTCTCTCTCTCTCACACACACACACACACACACACATACACACACGCACACACACACTCACACAGACACACACATGATAATATAAATAAATACATTTAAACATATAAACAAAAAGTACTTCTGCTGGTACTGTGTGCTAGGGTCTCAGCTAAGCTATAATGTATGTATGTGTGCTAAGATCTGAGCTAAGCTGTATTGTTTTGTTTGTGTGTGTGTTTGTGTGTGTGCGCATGTATGTGTATAATGGAAATCTCAAAGGTTGGTTGAAAAGTAAAGGAATATGAGTTCACATAAGCCTTTTACTTAGGTGCCATTGCTAATGTTTTATCCCTTGTATTTTTTCATGTATAGGCATCATGTTCTAGGTATTACATGAATGCACACATATGTGCATTTGCATGTACACAATTTTCTCCTGGATCATTTCAAAGTAATCTAGACACATCTTGGCCCTTTTCTTCTAATTACTTGTAATATTTTTCTAAGAACAGATATATTCTCTTGCACAGCTATAGATAGAAAAGTTATCAAATAAACTTAACATTGGTACAGTATTGATACCTAATGTAGTTTTAATCATTAGAAAGATTTCCATTGTGGTATGTGTTTTCTCTTTACAACAAGATCCTGTATAGAGATCATATGTTCCCTCTAAACTTTCTCTAGCCTGCCTTTGTGGTTTACTGCATTTTTGGAGAACAAAACTGTCCCTCACTGTCCCCCACCTTGAAAGGTGTAACCTGAGAAGATCCCTGGTCAGGAGGCTTGGCAGGAGCGGAGATGCTACATTCTCTGTGCACCTCCCTTCTTATTGACACTGGTCTTCATAAACTAATCGAGATGTTGTTCAACTCCTGTAATGTATGATTACAAATATCCCCTTGGAACCCATAGATTAAGTGGATGGACACTTTAAGACCTGTGAAGTCCTGTTCCTCATCAAAGATCCCCAGATCTCCATTTGTCTAAGATTAGACGGGACTGGCCTCTACTCTGATGGCTGCAAATGCTGAATTGCAGGTAGTGCTCCCTAGTCGCGGTCACTCAGTGCCCGAGTCAACTCTATACAGCAGCCTTTCCATCGTCCCCTTGGTTCATCTGTCAGCAGGGCTGGGCATGTCCAGCATGGCTCCAGGGATCTGGACCCGATGGAAATGACAAGGGAATAAAGAAATGACAAACACATAGAAACACAAAAAAAGCTGGGACCGGGTGGAATGGGCGCTGGAATGGAGAAACCTCAGCCTCCTGTAAGCTCAAGTTCTCCTACCTGGAGTTGAACAGAGAGGCAGTAATTGAGTCCTGCTGAACAAGAAGATGAAGTGACAAGAAGGTGGGGTTTATGGTACACAGCTAGATCAGTAGAAACAGTATCTATCAAGAAATACTATAGGCTGGAAGAATCCAGGGGGCAGCTATGGAGGACATTTTCTTCACATACTGTCAACCCTTGTTCCCTTGAGATGACTTTTTATCCCAAGCTCTGGGCTTCTTCATATGGCTGTGCTCATGTCAACAGCATACATTCAGCAGGACTTTACTCACTCAGGGCTTTCTGTGCTTCCTACAGGTGTGGATTTGTAGCTAGAGTTTTTCTCTCTGGGTCCCACCAAGCCCTGGCAGTCCCATAGCCCACTTTTAAAATAAACATACAGATGCTTATATTATTTAAACTGCTCGGCCATTCGCTCAGGCCTACCACTGTCCAGCTCTTACTCTTATACTCAGCCCATTTCTGTTAATCTATGTGTCGCCACATGTTCTGTGGCTTTACCTGCTACCTTTACATCGTGCTCCCTGGACGGCAGGCTGGCATCTCCTCCTCTCCGTCTTCCTGTTCTCTCAATCTCCTCTCTGCTAGTCCCGCCTATACTTCTGCCTGGCTACTGGCCAATCAGTGTTTTATTTATCAGTCAGTCATCCACAGTAGTGGATTCCTGGATTTCTGTTTTGTTCAATCATGTATCACTTCCTATCATCTTGCTGCTTGAAGTCTTCCATCTGAGGTGGCATTGTCCTAAGACCTTTTCTTCCTTAGTTTCATTGAGTACTTCCTCACTTCCTGGAAGAACATGGCATTTGAGGCCGGTCCTGTTCCTCTACACTCTAGCCCTGGCTTCTTGTGTAAAGAATAGGGCTAGAGGCCACCCTCCAAGTAGGAGGTATCTCGCTGTTCCTGGAATTCTGTGCTGTTTAGTGGATGAAAACACAGATGCACACCTCTAAATACACACATTTAATTACAAACACACGTGTTTAGGTTTCATCCCCTGAAACCTCCAGTTTCTAATCTGCCTCCTAGCATTCTTTCCTGCATTATTCTTTCTGTATACTCAAACATCTTTTCTTCCCAAGAACTCTGACTCCCAGGACACAAGTACACTCCTTCCTTGCTAGGCTTGTAAGGTGTCAGAAATAGTTTCAAAAATTTTCGGCCTGTCACATTACAGAAAGAAGAAGAAGAACCTGATAAACGTGTTTGGCATTTACTTTTTAAATTTTGAACACCCTCCCTTCCCAAGATGGAGTGTATGCAGTCCAACTTCAGATTCCTAAGTGACTTGATCTGTCTTTCCTGCCCAGTCCTACTATGGCTGGACTTTTGGTTCTCATGCAGCATAAAATGGAAGTAACATGCTCCATTGTTTTGTCGCCCTCTGTTCTCATTCCTGTTGATTTCCAGCTGTATAGAACAGTGTACAAATTCCACAAATAACTATTATCTGAGAATGGTCACCCGCTGCCATATCACTTCAACCTGCCACCTGGTCACTGCACCCACCCAGCCTATAGAAGTCATCATGACTCTTATAGAAGTCATCACTTTCATCTGGCTAATTTTCCCTGTCCCTTTTCAAAAGGACACCAGACTTAGGTCTTTCTTGCAACAACAACAAAAGGTGGCTTGCTTCCCAGATTGAGCTGGCCTTGCTGTGGAGGCACCCTCTTTTACTTTCAAATCCCTCATACCCTGTGACACAATTCTTAATTTACTGATGAGGAAACCAGGGTTGCTTGGCTGCACCTTGCAAGCACTGTTCCTTGTTGAAATGGCCAGTTTCATGTGCTTATAATTTGGACACCATCAAGAAAGATGCCCTGCAGTACCAACCACAACACAATGATAGTTGGGTGTAATTTTCAATGCTGCACATATGAAGTCCTGATCCTGAACACTGTCTTCAAATTTCCAGGCACTCATTGTCTTTTTTTTTTTTTAAAGACTGGAATATGTACCCTTCTTGGTATGTCATATAAGACTTGCATCAAGCTGGAGGAGTATTATTGTAATTTTTTTTTCAGTTGAGGTGCAAGTTATATAGCATAAAATTAACCATTATAAAAGGTTTTTGTTACACTTATCACAGATATTTGCAAATACCAGCTGTCATCCCTATCTAGTTCCAAAATATTTTCATCACCACCCAAGTGGACCTTGTTTCCATTAAGTAGTCTCTTTACTACCAGATTTGTCCATAATAATCACTGATCTGCTGGATTTACCTACCTTGACTGTTTCCTTGAAATGAAATCATACACTGTGCAGCCTTCTTTGTCTGACTCCCTTCACTTGGCCTTTGTTTCCAAGGTTCCTCCATGTTATAGCTTGTACCATTGTTGCCTTGTTAAGTTTAACAGCTGATTAATGGTCCAGAGGATCGAAAGACCACATCACATGCTCCTTACTCATTCTTCCGTGGTTGAGTAAGGAGAAGTGAAGGGGGTGAAGTGTGCCTTGTGCTTTATTCTATACCAGCTGTTCTCAACCTGTGGGTCACGGCCCCTTTGGGGTCAAACAGCCTTAGGAAGGTTGAGAACCCCTGTTCTATACGAAGCCACTTATTCACCGTGTCACCTTGGATTAGCTCCTCACCTGTCTGTGGCCCAGGTTTCTCATCTGCTAAAGAAAAATATATCTAACCTTTTACATTGATGAAATGATTGAATAAGCAATGTCTGAAAAATTTGTAGCCATCTTACCACAAGACTCCATGATGGGGAGAGAGAATATAAATCTGCATTATAGTATGTGTTTTAGCTTATGTTTGTGCTGTCAGTTACCCAAACCTCCTTGCTTTTGAAACAGGGGTATCTGTCTCTTCCGCTTTGAGGTAGGGTGTGCTTGTCTTGTTCCCCTCCCCATCCCCCATCGCACCCCCAACATGGGATTTTACATTTCAGAAGCAGTTCACCAGACAGAATGTCTGTAGTGGAATGTTACATAATTCACATTTAGACTTGAAGAGCTCATTATAAAAAACCTGACACACTTCAGAAATATTAAATTACTGCAGATTGTGTGGAGCAAAGAAACATTATTGAAGCATTTCAAAATTCCAGGCTAGCCTGAATTTAACTGATAGGGTTTCTCAGCTTTTACTGGGGAAATGATTGGAGTTGTCACATGGTTTCTGGCCCCGAAGGACTTTAATCTCCTTAATTACAAAGAAATGAATTTCCTAAATAATTTGGAGTTACTTCACAGAATTCGCTCAACCTCTGGCTCTTGGAAAATTAAAGGGGATGACAGGCCCTTGCTGTGTGCACTCTCCACACAGTTTTCCTATTGAAGTTTCCATTCAGAATGGCTCTGGTGTTTCCTGTCATTATTGATACAGGGAAGTACTTCAGAGATACACAAGTAATGCTCACAGCACTCAAACGTATCACATTTTGCCAAACAAGTGACTCTGGATAGCCAGGGGAAATGGAGAGGTGCTAGATGCTGGCCTTTGAAGTGGAAGAAGAGAAAATAGTCCAAATTCTATTCATTTTCGTACAGTAGCTTTTAAAATCTTTAAAATTGTATAAATCCATGTCTAAGCTTTTTTTCCTCTCTATTTAGCAATTAGGTACCTACTGGGTACAGGGCCAGCAGGTTGGGAAGATCTGATATCCTACCCCTTCCTATATTTTGTTCATCCTCAGAAAGCAGACTTAGGCTGTCCCAGTTTCTCATGGGCATGTGGTCTCATACCAGACACGAGGTCTTGGTCAAACCACAAAAGATACTCTGACTGACCTCATATTCATGAAGTGCTTGCTAGCAGGGTGTACTTGGCCATTTTCAGTCTTGTGACAGGTGTGATTCCACATAGTTCCACAGGAACTTCATTGATTTGGCAACATTAGCTTCATCATCCGGGTAAAGAAACAGGCAGGGAAAACTTAGTGACTTCCTCAATGTCACAGAGCTAGAAAGCTCCTGAAACTCTGGACTTAGCCAGAAATGATGGTATAGATCAAGGAGAGAGATTCCATTTTAATAGAGAACTCAGAACTTTTTCTAGTTGGACTGTTATTTTGAAGCAAGCCTCAAGGAGTTGGGTGAATGTCAAGGCAGAACCAACAACAAAGAACTGATGGAGCAGAAGCAAAAGGGGAGGGTGGGGAGAGGACCCCCAGTGAATGGCCTTCCTGCCAGACTTGAGCTTCCTCTCATTCATTAGATTATTAATTTTCAGTCTCTTTGCTATTTCATATAATAAGACTTCCACCCATAAAATGATACTCGTTCACTCACTTATGTATTTGTTGTACATGTGGTTAGGGGGGTTCTTTCCATTGTGTATGTCCTTTTGACAAAAGCATGGTTCTTTGGGACCATGCAGAATGGGGCTAGTCCCATGTGCAGTTTTAACAACTTTTCATGCAAAGTAAACATTGCCCCTTTGTGGCCCAGCATGACTGGCATTTATATCTACTTTGGTTCTGGTCATGCACATAATTGCTGTCCCCCACAGAACTGAATCTTCTGCTGGGTCTCACTTCTTTGTGGACTAGTGGAAGGCTTTGATGATGTCTTCCTGGCCACCAGAGTTGCACAGTGTTTGATTACACCCGGTCTATACTAGAGTCTAGCAATTATTTATTGTAGTAAAATGATAGGTATTTTGAATATGTCATTGTGTGACCAATAATTGTGATTCTACTGTCCCTGATGGGCTGTGTCTTTGGAAAGGAGCTGGCATGCAGATCATGCCACAAAGATAGTGAAGACATTCTCATTTTTTAATGTGTGGCTTCAGAAAGTCCATTCTACACAGGCAATTATCTCTCTTCTTTACTTGTCACTTTAGATCCTCTAATTCAAGAGCTTACATAAAGAGATAGTGGCCTTTGAAAAAAATAATTAGGTTATTTTAAAAAATATAACCAGGTATCTTTGGATAAAGGTGGACATTGCCTCACAATTAGGCTTTAATGTAATTTTATATGGCTTTCATATTAGGCCTTAGAGTTAAGCCATCTTTAATTGTCATGATTAACAGGGTTAGGTGATTAGTCTTTTTGAGCTGCAACTGGCATTCAAGGTCAGCACTCTTAGATTAGACAGTTCCAGTTCTGTGGAATGAGCTAAAAAATGGCTGCACTATTTCAAGAACCATTTCAAGTAGGCATTTGCTTAATATTATTGTAAGTGGATAACTAGTGAGATGTTTATTCTCAGTGGAGTCTCAGCTACAACTATCAGATAGGGGCTGGGAAAAAACTATTGACAAAGGCAGGACATTTATTCAATTTAAATGAGATCCAAGGTGACAGTGCATGTGCAGCATTAAGGTCAGAGTATTGAGTGTATCTAGTAAGTGCATAGTAAATGCTAACTGTAATGGAGGTGTCCATCTTGTCCTAATCATCATCACTCTCTGAACAGCGTCTGTTCTTCACAGCATTCAGTATTGTGCAATACAAGCTTAGGAGAGACAGAATGAACAAAATGTGTGTCTCCGACAACCATGTCTTTTTCTTTCTTTCCCCACATTAAATGCTTGTCTGCTCTTATAGCTAGGAGAAAAGCTGACCTAAAAATTGGCTTCCTGCAAAGTTTCTCAGCCCCATTTGTCACCTTACCCTTGGTGCCCAATTGCATGTCAACTCTGTGTCCCCCCTGATGCCTGCCAGTGAGGGACAGACTACAGGTCACTCCCCTATGATCTTCCTTAGCTGCCCAGGCTCTGATCAAGCTTGGTTGATGGATGGGAGGCCCATTGTTGAAAATGTCTCCACAGGGCTGGTCAGGAAATATGTCTTTGTGATATTTTCTGGGGGGCATCTAGTGCTTGGCCATCAGGAACATGGGCAACAAAGAGCTGGGGTTTGCTGCTTTTGAAAACTGAAATTTCTTAGCTTGCTCATTTGTGGTTTATAAACCCTATCCATGGATTCAGGAACTCAGATGAACGAATTTGTGCACCAACACCAAGCTGATCTTGCTAGTGTGTGTTTGCTGGTCCAGTTCCTCACCTTTCCGTTCCGCTCCAGAAGGATCCTGACTCTGAGTATTCTTGCTTTGATTTGCAGCACTCCGAAAGAGTGAATGACATGCTCAGCCTGGGCTGTCCTTTCTGAAGGGAGGAGCCTTTCTTCTGGAGAGGATCCTCGATGAGCCTGGCCAAGGCCCGGGGTCTGTGTGAAGAGGACTAAGGATTAAGTAGGATGTCAACTGAGACAGAACTTCAAGTAGCTGTGAAAACCAGCGCCAAGAAAGACTCCAAGAAGAAAGGTAGGGCTGTCTTTGTAAGGCCGCTTTTCTGTGCAGTGATAAAGTTAACTCTAGAATAATACAGAATCAGAGTGATGCAACAGTTGTTATTTTTATGGTGATTGTGCGCTCATATTTTGACGGCTGTTATTCTCTGGTAAATCCCAAGCTTTTGTGATACAAAACAACTGTCTTCTAGCCATTTCTCCATCAAGATCAATCCCTTTTGTCCCCAGTTGCCAATTCTGTTCCCACTCCAGACTTTCTGCCTGTTGTGTTTCTCTTTTGCATATTGCCATGCTTCTCAAACTCTGACCAACACAGTCTCTGGAGGGCTAATTAGGGCTGACTGTGGAGTCCATCCCCAGTAAGTGCCCGGCATCCACAGACTACACTGCTAACGAGTTCCCAGGCCATGCTTGTCTGGAGGCCATACTGAGAACTATGGAGCCATCAACAGAAAGACTGTTCTAGCTCATTGCCTTTCTTACATGGATCAGTGCCCATTGTCCAGGCTGAGTTTCCTGCAACCTCCTGTGAGAGGCTTTCCTTCCTCCCTATTGGATTTGGTGGTTTGTGGGTTTTGCTTTGGTTGTGCTTTGGTACTGTCTCACTTTATCTAAAATGCCTTATGCTTTTGTGAGTCGTCTTGAGTAACAACTCACAGAGCTAGATCCCATGTTCACGATGGGAGTCCAGCTCTGACCTGCTCTCACCTTTTGAAGGGTTCTTAGGTGGAGGAGAGAGAAATTAAGAAATGATAGAAAGAGAGACCTAGCCAACGAGAAGAAAGACAGAAACACAGGATAGCTTCAGGAGGGCCTGGGTCAATACCCACCAGCCTCGTCCTTTGGTGAAAAGGGCTTTTTATAACATGCCAATGAGAGAGGCAAAAGACCTCCCCCTTGCAAGATCAAAGCACACGGTACAGCCAAGTGTAGACCCTTCCAAACACCTGGTAAACACGCCTGTGGTCAAATCATCTCCTTATGCAGCCCTGCGGGGTAAAGCAAGCCCAGATTCTCTGACTCTGAGTAAGGTCTCATTAGATAGCTTCTGTGGGTTCCCACAGTTCACCCCAGGACTCTCAGCACATAGAAAGTACTTGAGAGGAGTTGCACAGGTAACTGGTGATAAAAATTGACATGTCCAGAGTCATTTACAAAGATACTTCTATCACCGTGCATGTTTTTGGAGGAAGAATTGGTGCTATGGCTTTATGAATATGCCTTTTATAAAGTGTGTGTGTGTGTGTGTGTGTGTGTGTGTGTGTGTGTGTGTGTGTGTGGTCTATGTGTGAGTATGAGTGGGTGTGGTATATGTGTATATTCCTGTGTTTATGTTTGTGTGGTATGTGTTGTATGTGTGTATTTATATATTGTACATGTGTGTATGTATGTGTTATCCTCCTAGTTTCAGCTCCTCTTCCCTCCCTCGTCTTAGCTGCATGCAAGGGGATTAAAAGAGTTCTTTCAGGACTTGGAATCTGTGTGGATTTGCAAATTAGGATGCTCTCGGCTTCTCTGTGCAGGCAGTGAATTGTTGGAGACGTCACTGTGCCTGCCTAATCATATTTTGTGATGGCATTTGTCTGGTACCCATGAAACACAGGGCATAAATGCAATCCACATGCAGCTCCTGGACTGCCAGAACTCTAGGACGAACTATAAATTTTGTGTTTGATGTTTATTTGAAACAAATATTTTGGAGACAGTCTATTTCACTGCCTGAAACTTCATGCAAACCTTGTTTTTTATGCCTCCCAGTCTAAGCATAATAGACAAAAAAGCAAATGGGCAAGGGAACGGGTCTTGAGAGATTGCTGTGTGCGGAGAAGGTTGCGAAGTGTGTCCTAGCATTCAAATGCTTTTGCAGTAGAAATGGACAAATTATATTTCTGCTTCAAAAGTAACCATTCTCCTAAACTTGTGCTCTTGAATGTTTATTTAATGCCTTAAAATTTTATCTTAAGAGAATTTTTCTCTCAATTTTAATGTACAAAATTCAAGAGCATTCTGAAGGGAGGATTTTTAAGTTTTTCAGGACACTAAGTATTTTGAACTGGATGGGAATGTGGTGGTGACCCTGTTACAGGCTCCTCATCTTCATGTCCTAAGAATCTATATCATCAAAATCAAATATATTGGAGGAGCAATGCCTGTTGCTCAGATCTTGGAGTTTGGGCAGGCAGCTAAGCCCAAGTTCTGACCTGAGACAGTTCAGTTCACCCCCCCTGAGCCCCATTTTCCTCTCCTATAAAATAAAACACGACAGTATAAACTCAGTGGCTGACTATGTTGGTTCATTTAAGGAAGGCAATTAAATCCATAGGGTAGAGCATATTAAATGTTCAACAAAAGTTGGCAGTTCAGTCTTCATCATTTTCTCCCTTTGCCTTTCCTCCTCATCCCATTTTCCTGCTTTTCCATCATCTTTCCATCACTTGACTTGATTTTTTTTATTTCCTCACCCTGTATCTTAGATTCATCAACTTGAGTTGCCCTTACAAATATCATAAATTGAATGGCTTAAAGCACAAATGTATGTGCTAGAATATACATCTAAGAATAAAATCCCAATGATCTCTGTTGTCATGAAGGCTCTCTCTGCCTGGTTGTAGATGGCCACCTTCTCACTGTGTCACAAGGAACACACAGCAACATCCTTGGCCCATCCCTGCCTTTTCTCCTTCCTCTGCTGCTCTCCCTCTCCCTCCCCACCCTGCCTTTTCTCCTTCCCCTCCTCCTACTGTTATTCTTATCATGAAGGTCCCACCATCATTTCAGCTAGCACCTTTGTCTGTCTATCCATCCACCCATCCACCCAAACTCCCATCACACTGGGGTTTAAAGCTTCATTATATGGATATTGATAGTGCATGACTATTCAGTAAATAACAGATAATGCTTCATTTTCTTTCTCCCCTCTTTTCCTTATCATCACCACAAGTTTTTCTTATCACATTTTATATAGCAAGGGAACTTTTAACAGATATTACTGATTTGTCCCAGAGAATGATTTTATAATTACTTTTACTTGTGCAGTAGTGATAAGCACGCTCTAGTCTAGGTACATTTGTGTAGACAAAAGTACCATAAAGGCATATGAATGCATTAAAAATAGAAAATGAGTGTGTAGTAACAATATTCATTCATTACTTATAAGGATTTGATAATAGAATAAGTATTTTGTTAAGTAGATGCTGCTACCTTGGTCACAATAAGTAACTTTCATGGGATAGTTTATATATTAATCTTGAATCTTGAACACACTAATGTTATATTCTTTAACTGCTTCTTGGATGTTTATAGAGTCAACATATAATCTGAAAATAAAGTCCTCAAGTACTTATTTTTCCTGTCATATTGCTTTTGCTGAGTCTGTCAATAAACTATTTAGCAATAATAACTACTCTTTCTTTGCTTAGGATTAATAAAAAATATTTAAAATTAAGTATACAACTTTTATTAAAGGTTTGTTGTTAGTACTTTTTATGTATTTTTTTTAAGGAACTTGGATCTTAATTTGTTTCTGTACTTGCTTCACTGGTTGTGTGTATTTCCCTTCTATTGCTGTAGATTTTCTAACCTTCAATTCCTGGGTCCACTTAACTTGGTCACAATGTAGTATTTTCTCTAACCTGTGGGGTATGATTTCTGAAGTAAAGAGTTTTTTTCCTTAATGTAACTTTTTTTGTACTAATTTATAGCTTGTATTACTCAATTATATCCTCATATATGGATGCTGACAGAAAGAAAACAATGAATAATATTTAATCCACTTTCTATAAAAATATTTAGTTACTTAACTTTTTAAAAGTTGTATGCACTTGTTATAGAAATAAGAAGAGAGAAAGAAGTCATGCATCCCATGAACCCAAAATTAAGTATTATTAACATTCTAAAAGATTTCATTTTGTATTGATGCACTTGGGTAATACATGGCTGATATTATACAATCTGTGCGATTTTATATTTTGATTTGTTATCTGCCATTAATTTCCAAAATTATTACATGAACTTACAAAATAAAAGAAGTAGTTTTGTTTTTGTTTTTGTTTGTTTTTTTTTCCCCCTCCAAGGCAAGATTTAGATGGATCCTAGGAAAGATATTTTATTTTTTGGAAATGAATACCTTGCATCATAAAAGCTAAGAGGCCCTGTCCAGTTTATTAGAAGCCTGTGGCCCTGTTCCTTTAACTTAGACTATGAAAGCAAGCCAGGCAGTTTCAGACGCAAGCATAGGGCATATTTCTTCAACGAATGAATGTTTAGACAGGCTGTGTACAAGACATAGCAAGAGTCTTCAGCGTGCAAATGAGGTGTAGACACAGTGAGACATAAAGTTGTTTTCTTTATTTCATTGTTATTAGATTATGTTACAGCACATACAACTTGTCAAATAGTGCCCATCCCAGGAGTGGATGGACAGAGAAGGAAATCTGTATTTTTGGGTGTACCAGACTTTTTATTTTAGGCCACCCAGCTCCAAAATCATGACTCAGAGTCTTCTTATTATGAATGCTCTACCTAGCTTAGGTTTTGTTTCTGGCTTGCTCTTTTAACTTAAACTAACCTGTTTTTCTTTATCTACCTTTTGCCCCGGGTCTTTTTGCTTTTCTTTCTGTATGTCTTACATTCACTACTTCTCGTGGCTGTCTGTCCCCAGGTCTCCCTCCTTCACTCCTCCTTCTTTCATTCATCGCTGGAATCTAGATTTTTCCTCCTATTTATTCTGTCTGCCTACCAGCCCCACTGGTCCCTCTCCTGTCTAGCTAATGGCCATTCAGTTTTTTATTAGACCAATCAGGTGCCTTAGGCAGACATGGTGAAACAGATGCAATACATCTTTACATAATTAAACACATGTCCTTACATAGTTAAACAAATGCAGCATAAATAAATGTAACATGCCTTTACGCAGTTAAAGTAATATTCCACAGCAGAAATAAATATAACACATATTTACATAGCTAAATATTCCACAATATTCAGGTTCCTTGCCTGCCATCAAAAGGAGAGTCAATTGATTCAATTCCTGATACTTGCATCCACAGTATTGGGGTGCCCAGTGGAAGGCTGTTGTGGAAGGAGGGGTCCTCTGACTAGTAGACAAGTGGTTCTGGGGTCAGGACCTGGGTTCCACCACCACCTGGTACCTGAATGTGTAGAAAGAAGTACCACCTTGGGCTTGGGAAGAACTTGTTTTTTTATTCTGACTCCTCTCCTTAATTGCTGGGTAACTAGAGAAGATGATGGAGCTTCTTCAAACCTGATTTTAGTTCTCTTTAAAAGCTCATGTGTACACTGTCAGAAAGGAGAGATAGACATTTGAGTGTTGCTATGGTTGTGGCCTAGCAATTGTAACTTTTAAAGAAACATTTGCAAATTTATCATACTGTTCTTGTATTTGTATTAGAGGTATACACCAGGGCTAGCAGTTAACATCAATGATGAAGGCCCAACTTATTTACAGTAGGATTTTAGGTTCAAGGCTCCAAGAGGATCCAAGTGGCAGACATCTCCACACCAGGGTCATCAAAATGGATTAGAATCCTGGCCAGTTTATGTTGAGGGATGGTTTTGGTAAGGCTATAGTCAGGGTCCTTACTAATCAAATCACTTAGGAAATAGCCTGTTAGTATTGGCTGAGCACTTCGTGGTCTCTATAATGACATCATATTCCTTAGCCTGTTAGATCTCTAGGACACAGAAGGGAATGTGTTCAAATGAATCTTCAAAGATTCTCATCTGTTGTTACTTCTATGTACTGCTCCTGGTCTAGGGTGGTGACGTACATAGCCTGTGGCCCACTGAGACACTGGATCTCACCCTCAGACCACTACCCTCTGATATAGAAGCCTTCAGTTTCTCCAGTTACCAAAAGGATGTAGAAATTGTAGCTTCTTGACTAAGCTTGAAACATCTAAAGACATTATGACATCCCGTTCTTCACAGATGTTTATCCAGCTGCTGCCATGAGCACAACTTCTACTTGATGGCCTGGGAAGAGAGAAACACCTCAGGAAGAGGCTGACTGACTTCCATGCGATAGCAAGGGATTCTAGCGGGGGGGGGGGGGGGGCGTCCTGACTTCTGTAGAGTTTGTCTCTCCCTGAAGAGATAGATTTTCTATGTTCCTACTGTTGATCACTTTCAGTTCATTACTGTTCATAAAGTTTTTTAAAAATTACTCCTATTCCTAGATGAATCCCAGCAATAGACCATAGGTAGAGCACAAAAGGATTGCTTCATGTTTTAGGCCATCCTGGTCCACATGGAATATTCCATGCCAACCAGAGCTATAGAGCAAGACCCTGTCTATAATAAAAATAAAAATAAATGGAACAATGTCTTAAATGTCTATGTATATCTACATATGATTAAATTCTCTAGAAGTTGAGACTCTTCAAATGGTATGAGGTGTTAGTGGTTGGAGCAGGCAAAGCCTGGCTCTCACAGATGAGATCTTCAGAGAAGGTGCTGCTGCCTGCAGTCATTCAGGGGGTCAGATAAGTTGTGATAGTTCTCGTTAATTGTCAACTTGATAGACTCCTGAGTCATCTGCAAACTGAGCCTCATTAGTTGAGGTGGGAATCCACCCACTATTGGTGGCTCCATTTCTTTGGTAATGGATCTCAGACTATATTAAGAGTAGAGAATGTGAGCTTAGCACTATTGTGCATGTATTCATTGCTGTCTTCTGACTGTAGATGCAATATTATCAGCTGCTTTAATCTCCCATTGCTTTGACTTCCCACTCTGATGGAGTAGACATTGATCTGTGTGTAGTGATATTTTATTTGTGCTTTGATAAATAAAGTTTGCCTGGAGATCAGGGGGGAAAGGCCAGCCATTTTAAGTAAACAAAGTCAGGCAGCACAGGTCCTTAATCCTATCACTTATCAGGAGGGGGCCCTGTGTGTTTAAGGCCATACAAGGGAACAGAGCCAAGCGTGGTGACACACACCTTTTAACCCCAGTACCAACCATAGAGACCTGGAGGTCTGTACAGACAGACAGTGACAAGGAAGTGAGGTAGCTGGGCCAATGAGAGGGCAGAACAGCAAGGCAATAAAGGTGTGGGTAGACAGGGAGTAACTCTTATTTGGAAGCTGAAGAGTTGGTGAGGTGAACTTGGCTGGTGGCTTTTCCTATTTCCTGATCTCTAAGGCTTTTACCCCTATATTTGGATCTGTGTTTTTTATTTAATAAGACCATTTAGAAATTTGTCTATATCTGTGAGCTAAAACAAACCCTTGCTCCCTTAAGTTGCTTTTATGCCATAGTAATAAAAAGAAACTAACACATGAGCCAAGACTAGAACCCAGGAATGTCTCCTTGGCTGGAACACCGTCAGCTCCACAGACTCCAAACAACGTGTAGTTTTAGCATTTGTCCCTAATGCTGCCTCTGTGCCTCTGTGTGTTTTCCTCCTCTTACTTGGAGTGAAGATCTCTAGGAGGAGTTGGTGTTCTTCTTGCATGATAGCCATTTCAAGTAAGCTCTCCCTAATGAGCCCAACGCTTAGGTCACCCCTTTGAGTATATAGTAGTATCATGTAAATCAGGAGACTCTTTTCAGTTCTTGTGGATTGTTGCAGTCACGACAATGTACACATTCTTTGGGGGTTTCCTGTGGCTCAGTGCTAGGAGACGAGGGTGTGAAACATTGCTGTAGGGGGCAGCCCATGAACACGGGATTCAGGTAAATCTTTGGTGTTTTTCTGTCTTGGCAGGGTTTGGTTTTGTTTTTAATCATAGTAAACGAATTGTTCTCTACCGGCTTTGAGATTTGCAAGCTTTAAATGCCTCAAATCCAGGACTTTGTTATGACATAAATCTCCCTAAGTTTGGTCCATAAAGTTTGTGTACAGGGCTGGGAGAAAGTAGTTAGGGTTCAGGCCAAACAGTCTTTACCCTGGTGAGCACATCATATGCCATAAAGTGGGGAGAGACTTCTGTGTTATGTGGGCTCATTGGTGCTGACTTGGTTACAGGATGCTGCACTCTGTGTTATCATTCCCTGGAGACCAATTCATCCGCAGAGGCTGACCGGGTGCCCTAGTTTAAGGCCTCATTCTATCTGGTTCTCTTATAAGAAGTCAGGATTTCCTCAGGGGCCCGTTTGTCCCTCCAACAGCATGGCCCATACGGCAGCACATCAAACCCTATAACATGTCCCTGCTCCTTTCCTTTCCTTCTTCATAGCCAAGCCACAGTAACCTCCAGGCCCTAAGATGTGCCTCTATGACTTTAGTGGAGATTGTACCCCCACTGGGATCATCTCTCCCGTCCTGGTCACTTGTTACACACAGTCACACTCTAGCATGCAGGAACCATTGCACTGGGCCATTATCCTTAACCTTTGGAGCCTCTTAGCATCCTTAGTTAATTAATCACTATTATCAGTCTGTGTGACAAGTTGCATGTCTTTTCAAGCCATTAATTCCTTATCTCCTAACTATCCCATTCCTAAAGGTACTCAGAGCTAGCTGTTATCTATCATCTGGAATGTTCTATAGCTTCCTAAGTAGTCCTGAGATTTCCTGTATTAGACATCTCCAACCTTGTGTTGATTTGATTGGGAGATTTGATCAGGTCACATACAGTCTGCTTAAAATCTGCAGTGAGAGAGGCTCCTGATGCCTCAGCTTATCCTAACCTCTAAGAAGCCCCGTGTCCTCACCCTTCCTTATCTTTCCAGACCCATCTCCTTCCACTCTTCATAATTGTAGTGCATTCCCTGGCTCAAGCGAGTGAATTTTAATTTACTCACTCTACTGTGTTGTTTTTGCTTTGGGAGATTTGCATGTGTCTTGTCTTGTCTTCTCTGAGGAGCAAATTGTTCTTTATTCCTTTCAAAGCTAACTCCATGCATCTGGTTTCAGGTTAGATGTCATTCTCCCCTGGAAATATTCAGGGACCTATTACTCTTTTCCTATACCATCCTGGGACTCTCAAAGCACCCCTCAGTAATAATCATCATATGTTATTTTAAGTTAGAGTTTTCCTTCTCTTTTCACTCCCATGGCTTGAAGTTCTGTAGGAGGAGGGACTGCTTAGTTAATCACTTAGCTTATCTCTACCACTGAGCACTGAAGTGTCAGGTAATAGGGATGCAATAGCATTTATGGCATCTGTAAGGGAGTGGAGGAATGACTTCAGAATCATAGGGCTCATGTGCCACCCAGGTTTGGCTAGGTCCCTCAGTACCCAGACCCACTCAGGTCCTCATGTTGGCCACAATCCTCCAGTCACCATTCGACTGCTTCTCAGTCTCTACCATTAGCTGTGGGTTCCTCACACAGCCCTTGGCACATGGCATAAACTAAGTACATGCTTAGTAAATTTTGATAAAGTATGCAGGGGAAGGATTTGAATGAGGAGAAAGAAAAAGAAATCAAGA
The DNA here is from genome assembly GCF_903995425.1 of Onychomys torridus. Taxonomy (NCBI): domain Eukaryota; kingdom Metazoa; phylum Chordata; class Mammalia; order Rodentia; family Cricetidae; genus Onychomys; species Onychomys torridus. The sequence continues at coordinate 121,147,039 of NC_050444.1, forward strand.
GCAATACAAACATCTCTCATGAGAACTTGGCCCCCTGACGTTCTTGCTATGTGGCATTCAAAATTCTTGCCATTCCAGGAGCTGCTTCTCCTGTGTGGATGTGTGTCCAATCATGTCTGGTGCCGTAATTTAGCATGATGTGGGCCATATTGGTTGTAAGAGCTATACGATTTGCTGTATTAGTTCATCCCACTGCTTCATTAAGCTCAGTGTGCTGCCTCTGGCAGTGGCTGGGCCTGAATTTTGATGTTTGGAAGAACAAAGCCCTTCACATTCACACTTTAAGTCCTGGGGAGCGCTGAGTCAGGTTAAGTGTATGCGCCGCCTTCTCAGAGCTGCAAAGCACAGAATCAACAAATGGCCCAGAGCATGGGGTTTTGTTATTTGTGTGAGTTTATTGAGCAGATGTGTCCAGGTGTGCTGAGATTTCAGCAATCTCTTCTCCTGCAACACATCTTATAGGTTGGTCAAAGGACACCTGCTGCAATCCTAAATGTGTCTATACAGCCTGTCAGGAGAGCACCATGTAGATCAAAGGTGGGGATGGGGGTGGGGATGTCAGTGAAAGGGAACTGATGCCTGTTGGTAATGTGACTATGTTTTCTCTATTTATATTTGAAAGGAGCCTATACCCTCGTATTCCCATCTTAAGAGAGGCAGCTGAGCTTCAGAGAGAACCTCTTACCTGAGCTCATGCAACTTATAAATAGATAGAGCTACATGTGCCTCAGTCTAATAGACCCCGGCATCTGTCTACATACTAACATGGAACTGAACTGTTCTCTGGAGAATGATTTGTCCTCTTACTAAAAGCAAGCACAGAAAGGCATTTCCCTACAGTTTTCAGTGGTATCTTATACTAAGGCAGCCTCAGCTTTGGAATGAGCAAAGAATAATGGCTGTGCCATATGGTGTAGTTAGACACTGAAGCACCTTACCTTTAGCCAAAGGATGGGTGCCCCATGCAAGGCTGCACATGATTGACAAGGTCAACATTGTCATAGTGTGAAGAAGGTCACTTCCTCTTTACAGATGCAAAAGGTAAAGTGTAGATAAACTTGAAGGTCTTTGACTGCATAAGTTGAAATGCACTTTATGTTAAGAGAAAGCATTGTTTTAGAATTTAATTTCATACAAACACTCCAAAAACTGGAGACCAGGGGATTATGCAAGTTCTCCAATTTGTGAAGGCTATCAGTCAAGTTAATCTCCCAGTGAGTATCCATCTCTATTCTAAAAGTGATAATGAAGATATTACTGATAAGTATGACTAATACATGTCAGTGGTTATAGACATCAGGCTATGCACTAAAACCGTAGATGTATATTTTGTTCAGAATACCCCTTCTAGGTAGTTGGGTTTATTTGTTGTTGTTGTTGCTGTTGTTGTTGTTTTTAAATGATCTCAGATACTGCAATGGAAGTTAGAGAGGTAAGACACAGTCAGCTCAGGAAGTCAAAGCCCAGTCCTTGACCCAGCTACAGTTCTGCCACCCTCATCAACACAGCATTGTTGCATGGGCTCTGCGAGCATCTCTCCCATTCTGACACACTCAGCTCCTGGCTCTCCTTGAACATGCATAAGCGTGCATCCTCTCTCCTCTCAATCTGGATGGAGTGCTCTTGTCCCTTTTCTGCCTGCCTTTGCCTACCTGATCTTTAAGATAGACCTCATTTTGCATCGCCATGAAGCTCTTCAGTGTGTTTCTCCAGTGATGGTAGTAAGCCTTCCTTGCTCTGTGACTCTCAGGACTCCTTCTTTGTTTAAGATCACACCTACACACCTTCCTGTCCTGCTAGATTATGTGTTAAGACAGGATTTGATGGCCTGTACTTTGTCTTCTCTATCTCCTTAACGCTAGGAGGAAAAGACTTAAAGGAAGAAATGGGAGACAGCATTAACAATGCAGAGAATATAAGAACAATGTAAGAACAACCTGGCAGAGAATATAACAACTTAAGTTCTTTTATTCACAAAGAGAGCTGGAGAGCTGGCTCTGTGGTTAAGCATACTTTCCATTCTTTCAGAAAAGCCAGGATCTGTTCCCAGCACACAAATGGTGGCTCACCAACGTAAGTCCAGTGGCAAGGGATCCACTGCCACCTTCTGGCCTCCACAGGCACCAGGTATGCATGTGACACACATACATACTTTTAGGCAGAGCACCCATACATATAACATAAAAACCTAAAAGGAAATCTCACTTTTAAAAAGCTTCCAAAGGGAGTTGTAGGTTTCATAGCGTTATTTTCCAGATGAGGAAGCCTATGCTTCTAACTGAGGACGTGTTCAAGATAACCCAACATGCACCTGGAAAGCAGTCATCTTAAAGTTGGGTGTAGAGGATTCAATGCACAGTATTTATACGCTATACCATTTAGAAGTCACTTAGCTCCCAGCAGTGAGTATTGAATAAAGCCTCAGCAAAAGCTCAGGCCTACTTCCTGCTGCAAAGCAGTAACTTTAGATTCTGTTTACCTTTATAAAGAACCTATTTGTCATCATAGATTTTTTTCCTTCTAATTTGGGAGTACCATCATTTGAGTCTTTTACCCCCTTCAGTTGGTCATACTGCTCTAGGGAGAACTTGCATACTAATTGTGAAATCAGAGGCAAGAAAAGCCATGCAGGAACTTACATTGGACGGAGCCCAGCAGATGATGAATAGCAGACCTGAATCTTATCATGTATTTCAGGATGATGTACGGTACTGTTGGAAACTGCCTTTGACAAATGTGCATGGGAAGGGGAATTATCGCCAACAATGAAAAATGTTCTTATTATGTGATCCTAAAAAGGATCAGGACCCCTATCATTGGGAAGATGATCATCCTCTATCCCTTATTAACAGCAGTACAGACTGTATGTTAAAGACATTGGGCATTGTACTGAGGTGGTGATGGATAACGTGAGCGTTGAAATGGGGTTGGATTTAGAAAAGGCAGCTTGATGTGTGGGTCCAAAGTGTGCAACTCGCTAAGGTCTCTTTTAGCCCTTGCTTTATGAGGATCTGTGAGATTTGTGCTACTGTTTCAGTTGGTATCTGACGGCTTTTATGAAGGTCAGTGCTGTGCTTAACTAGTAGAAGGTACATGACACAGGCTGGTAAGAAATACAACTATTGCAGGAAGAAGACAAATGTGCAAATCATTTTGAATGTTTATTTAAATTTCATTTTCACAATTTGTACTCCTATGTTGAACCTGTAAAAGTCATAGAGATTCATCAACCCTGGCCCATGGCCAGAAGCTCAGAAGTTGTGGTTTAAACCTGAGCAGTTGGCATTCTTCCCATGTTTTGTTGACCATAGTGTCTTCTAGTGAAAAACCTCCTGGGATTCAGAATCATAGATTCTGGAGCTGATGAGTGTGTGTAGAGCGTGGAAGGGACCCTAATTCAGCTATTTACACAGAGCAGGGCTGTCCAACTTTTTGAAATCATGACATAACATTGCCACCCACAAATTGCCTTCTACTACATTCATAGTTTCCTGGAACACATGGGCCCTACAGGCATCAGGTTGGGTACATCTGGAAGAGGTGATCCAGAAAGATTCATTGATTCAGGAATTGCAGACATTAACCCTGTTAAAGGCAAGGGCTACATGAGATCTTTAACTCCTCTATCGTCCCTCTATCCTTTTGTTTCCTTCCATTCTTTTCACTTATTTCCCATGCCTACTTTTGTTGTTGTTGTTGAAGCCAGGCAGAATGATGGCCACAGAAGACTGTGAACAGATCTTGGACTCTTGGATCGTAAAGATGTGCTGTGTAAGGTGCAAAACTGTGAGGTGCTTGTAGTTACTTACAGTTAGCTGAAATCACAGAGCAGAAGGAAGCAATAATTCAAGGGCTTGCCAGGGCTTAGGAGTTTATGTAAAGGTCCTTGAGGTTTAGAGTGCTGTTAGGCAATGCTTTGTGAAATGCTTGCCGTTCCACAGACATTGTCCACCCATTACTTTTTACAGCCTTTATGTGGCCACCTGTACGGCAAAACCCACCTTTTTCCCAGGGACAGGAAGACCAGCAGATCAGACATCTCCTCAAAAAGTAACTGTTCTCTCTCCTTCAGCATAACATGCCTTGAAGTTAGTATATTTTATACATCTAGTATTATGTACAGAGCCTGGTACACAGTATACATTCATTATGCATCTGTTGAACATTGGACTAGCCTTCATTATGTTGGCAATTCTTTGGCCTTTGGCTTATATTTTCCCAGAATCAGTCATTTAAATTCCATTCGTTTTTCTTGGAGGTTTTGAAACAATGATTGTTGTGGTTTCCCCTCCTGTTCTCAAAGCCATAGATTACAAATAGATTTTGTATAATTTGCCAATGTAGATCAATTTTAATGGCTGCCTCAAGTGTTCTGGGGAGAGTCTATAGCCCCCACCTTTCTTTCCTCGAGCACAGTTAACACTCAAGTGTATTTCCTTTGGATTCTTTTTCCTGTACGTGCATATGTGCACAGATTCATGCAAACATGTGTGATCAAATTCTGCTGTGTGTTATTCTTCACCAAACTTCCTCAGGTAAACTATTCTCATACAATTAAAAAATATGATTATTATTTTTAAATGTGGTAAGTGATGTAATTTTCTTTAATATTTTTTGCACAAAGTGTCCATCCTTACCATTGTATCAGTGTTGCCATTTTTCACTGGTCCATTTTGAGATTTACTAAATATTGCTCCAGGTGTGTGGTATGTGGAACTGTTTTTATTAGTTGATAGTTCACATCTCTTTGTATCCCTGAGTTGATTCAGTGATGACTGTGTGTTGTGGCTGGGAGGATATAACTGGTTTTCCTTCAAGGAGAAGAAAGCATCTCGAGGCTGGGTGCCCCTTAGCTGGACCCAGTACTCAAGGAGGGTGCTGGCATTAAGATTCACTAGTGGATGCCTGGGAGATGGAGTGCTTTATGCAGTTCAAATCTCCTAACCCCAGCTTATCAACTTTAATGTGCTGTCTTCGTGCCTTGATTTTTTGGTTCATCTATTTTAATGTGATGAAATGTAAAAATTGAGCTTACTTTTGTTTCCTTACAAAGTCTTTAGGGGGTTTTAGCTGATAACCTATCCTTCGCCTCTCAGGGATTCGAATTTTAAACACCCCAAAATACATTTTCTTGATATCTGTCATCAAGTGATTAGTGCAACTATTTAGTTCTGGTCTTCTTTCCTATTCTTAGTAGATTTATTTTCTCTTCTTAGAATTCTACTCTCACCCTCTCTGTCTGGGAGACTGGAGATGTCATTTAAGCATTGCTTATTAGGATTCCATTATTTGCCTCATATACAGTCAGCTAAATCAAAAAGTCAGACAGTGTTTTTAAATTGCAAATTTAAATGACAATTTATAGACCAGGTCTACTGGAAATTTTCTGTCCTTGGTATCCATCAGTGTCTATGGGTGTATAGTTTTATATTCTCCCTCCCTCTCTTCCTCCTTCACCCTCTGTGCATGCATATTACACCAGAAAGATCAGAGCTGCTTTAAACGAAACAAAACATAGATCTCAGTTGGAAGGAACTGCGAACAAACACCCAATCCCAGGCCTCACTTAATTGTTACTCCCCTCTTCCCCTTGCTTTTAATATCTTGGTTACTACCAGCTTTTAATATCTTGGTTAGTCTTCACAAAAATACAATGTGGCACTCATATCATGCTTGAAATTTATAGGATGTTTATTATGCACCGGGCTCTATTCTATGGGTTTGTCCCCCTTAACTCAGGTAACATAATCATTTGGTTGTTTTTATAAAAGGGGTTGAAAGTCATGGTGGGTGACAGTGACTTGTTGAGAGCTGAAGGTCAAGGAGGGTGGAGCTCTTGCTTTTGCCTTAAAACACCATTGACCACAGCAGCTTGTTTTCATTTGCAGGGAGAGGATTTGGGGTCTGTGTGGTTTCTCTGTTTCATAAAAATGACAAGCTGAAAAGTCTTCTCACTATGCCTTGCTGAGTTTTAATTTTTAGCAGATTGGGTTAGAAGAGGCAGCTTTAAACCTTGAAATCATCTTCATTTATCGGTCCATTTTCTCTGGGATCAGAGTAGATTGGCAAAGCATTATTATGATCTTCCATTTCAGAGCTGAAGGATTATCCATTGCGATGGGTGAAATCATCTCTGAAATCCTTCTGAAGCTGGTTGCAGAGGTTGGTCCATTTCAGAAAATGCCTGTGGTACCAGGACCTTTAGAAATGAAAATTAATGGGATAAAGTTTGCATCTTGAAGACTTGCATTTAAAGGGTGATCCCACTGCATCTTTGCATCTATTGTATCAGACTTCTCCACCTATTATAGCATAAGCTAGAGTTTCCTCTCTGTTCATCTTTTACTCAGCAGACTCCAATGTCAAAGGCAGAAGGGGCAGCTAAAGACTGGGGAGGTACTATTTAGACACAAGAAATAAGGACATGGGGAGCTAAGCAACCTTGCTCAGGCTGATGGGGAAAAAAATGAAGAGTGAGTCATTAGATCACAGTGCAGGTTTGCTCTGGGTAGAGGAGAGCAAAGGAAGGAAGGGAAGTGGGCAGGGAGATCAATTGGGTGATCTCCTGAGAGCCTTCAGTGTAGTGCCAGGGAAATTCCAGCAAGACTGTTGGTAAGTCTTCAAGCCAAAATCACTCACTAGAGTAGTGCTCACCTCCTAGAAAAGGGCCTGCCCATCCTGTATTGCTCTGTCAGTGGCCAGGATGGTCTCAGGAAATGTGGTGCTGGAGCAGCTGTGGTAGTAGATATCTAGGGGCAGCTGTTATGGCATTTAGTGAATTCTTTTTGTGCGGTAGGATAGCTGTGGCACTTAGTGAGTTCTTTCTGTGTGGTAGGATAGCTGTAGGATGCATGCTGTGGGCCACGTGGCAACAAAAATATACATGCGATATGCAACAAAAGGATTCATGCTCTACCTGAATACTAGGGATTGCTGTGAGACACCCCCCACACACACTTCTCATCTCCCTCCCACCACAGACAGATAAACTGCACCGTTTGCTTTCCATAAGTCACCTGTTGCCTCAGAGGCAAAGGTGGGCAGGAGTTATCAAATATGGTACTAATGGAAACTAGGTTACCAACTGGTCTGGCAAGTTAGTCCAGTAATTCCTGGCACAGGTTAGCCTTTTGTGGTCTGCAAGAGCTGGAGAATAAGAGAGGGGCAGAAAGAAGTTACTGCTGACTGTCCAGGCAGGAAGCCCCAGCGTCGCTCTTACACCTCTGTCCTTGTCAGCAACAAAAACAAAACTCCTGTCCCAGCAGCACCCATGGAAAGTCATGTGATCTGAGCATCATTTGCTCTGTCAGTGGTGTATAGATCTTGTTAAATATATTCTACTCAGTCACCACCCACACTGAGCTACATTGTCTTCAGAGGCAACCCAGTGATGGTGCTACGGTCTTCAGGCTCCCATGTCTGTCAGTCACATCTTCCATTTAAGCACCATAACTCTGAAGAATACCAGATCCTCTACATCTCTGTTTGATAATGTGTGAAGTGAAGGTTATGTGATCCTCCTCCCAAAGATGACCAAGAACCAAGGGCATCATCGACATATGTGTCTACATATGATATGAAGAAGGATAAAGCCCATGTAGAGTCACTGATCTGGGACAACAATGTCTGCAAGAGTTGAGTGTGCAAACCAGTGTGTGCACACCATCACTGTCTGGCTCTTGCTAGGGTGGGACTTGTGGAGATACCATATGTACCGTCTCTGCCTCCTGGGATGTTCCAGCTTAGCCCTCCAGGACAGTGTGCTACTCAGGCTGCTTCCAGCTGTCCTTCCTCTGGAGCCATGTGTGCTTGGAATAGAACTCATTCAGGAGAGAAGCAATCTATAGGTCTTCACCTCCACTTGGGGGGCCCTGCTGGGGAAAGTACGGCATTTTCCCCCCTCCACCATCCTTTGGACATGCCTCATGTCTTCTCAGACTCTGCTTTCACTTTCTCTGTTTCACTCAGGCCTGCCTTTGTCCCTTTGCTCACAGCCAGCTGCAAAGTTTACCCTGTTGCAGCTCCCACCCAAGACTAAGCTGAAGATCCTAATTCTAGATTCAGGAGAGACAATATCTATAAATGTCATCCCGTCTCTAACAGTGACTACCTATGGTCCACTTTAAGAGTTAGGTTTGCAAAGGATGAGAGTAGTTACTTTTGACCACCCTATGGGTGACTTGGGGAAGGGGAAGTATCCAAAGTAGTGGTACAAACTCTATATAGACACAGCTGACCAAGAGAATCCAGGCTAGAAACCACTTCTGCCAGGAAGCCTTCCTAAAGTAGCCAAACAGTGTGAGGTGCCTGGGCTACTTGGATTCTGGGAAGATATGGTTAAAGAGGTAAGAAAAGGAAGATGGAGATGGGGGACGGGGGGGGGAAGGAAAGGGGCAATTCTGTTCTAAGCAGCTGTGTGACTCCAAAGGAAGGCCATGTAAAGGCTAGGTGGGGTGGCATAATGTTCTGGGGATCAGTGAGTGACACTGGAGAGATAAACTGGAGCCGGTTATGCTTCAGCTCTCTGCTGGGCTGTGCTCAGTCCTCTATCTGCCTCCCTCCAAACCTGACCCTGCCCATATAGCCTAAAGCTGCTGAGAGTGGGTCCCCAGTAACCATTTGCAGAACAGAGTGCCACCCAGATGGAATAATAGTTCCCTAGGCAGTGAGAAGTACTTCCTGGTAGCAATAGGAAGTAATCATCGTACCAAAAAGCAATTGTTTTTCCCCCTTCAAAGTGTGGGCAGCAGTGAGCTCCCACAGTGGCTTTCATGTACATTCATGTGATACATCTTTGATCCCAAACTCCTTTAGGTTCTGAATCTTCAGTAGGAGCTGCTACAGCTAACCACTTAATAGCTGTCCAGTGCCCAATAAGTTAATGCAAATTAGCTTAGAAACGATGAAAACTTCGGGGACTTAATGAGCTGAGCTGGCACCTGTTCACTTAGCACTTGGACAGCATCTCTGGAGCTGCTTAAGCTAAGTGGGTGGTATCAGCCTCACTCTTTCTGGAGAATGGCTAGCTGAGGCGTTCCATGTCGCCTTTCGCTAACTTATAGTTAGTTCCCTTCAGGTGGCTGATCTGAATATTATTGGATAAAAGATTTAAGAAACTCCAAACAAAATGATGCCTACCACCTGCCCTGCCTCAGACCCTGCAGATCCAGAAGATGCTCTGAGTGGCCGAGACAGCATAGGTATACCATTCGAAAGGGCTGAGTGTGAATCCTCATCTTTGGAGGAGCCCAGAGTTGGGGCCACACAAGCTTCCTGGTGCTCGTGGCAGCTCAGTGTACTGCACAGCCACATGTCGGAATGCTCAGTGGGGACACAGGTGTGCTCTGCAGTGCCTGACACATTGTAGAAGCCTAGTCAGTATTTGATGGATGAGGGAGTGAACCAGTGATGAACAGCCTCTAGAGTACTAGTAGGAGAGGACCCAGCCTTGAGCTTTGCTTCTGTATTTCTGAACATGATAAGTGAACAAGGGTGACTTCTTTCGTCTCTCTGATTCTCGCCCTTCCTTATATGGTTTTAAACTCAGGTCTGATGCATGTAGTGCAGGGCAGATATAAGTATGCAGCAAACATATTCAAACAACTTGTATTAATAACCAAAAAATAAGTTGTTTGATACATCTCAATTTTCTTCTTGATAAAAATGGAACCCCCTTTGTCTACAGACAAGGTTCTTACTCAGAGCATGTGAGCATCTGGCTCAGAGTTCAGTAAGAAGTAGACGATGTCATTGCTATTGGAAGACTTACAAGGCCCAGGCTGTGGCCGCCCAGTAACCAGAGACTGAGTGCAGGGAAAGGGGCTGTGACAGGCTTTCCTGGGCACACACAATGTCCCCAATTTTGTCTGCCATTCTCCCTGAAAAGACTCCGAGTTTTCTGAGAGACCTTGGGCTACATTATCTGACTTTTATGTGGCAGGCTATTCTTTTCAGATTGACTTTTAGGATTCTCATGACCTAACCCAAGCCTGCTTTACCAAAAATAAATAAATAAAAACCTTAATCCTTTGATCTTGTCTCAGTCACAAGAAATGATTGTCTTGCGGCCTGTCACCATAGGTGATTTATGGAAGAATTACCAGGCAGTAAGCATCGTCTCACTGTAGTCCCGCTGTCTGCAGGTCCTCTACATCTTACTCTGATCTCCTCTAGGTCTACAGAACATAGCCTCATCAGGTTGGAAGGAGTTGGACATCTCAGGCTGAGAGGAAAAAGGGAATATTCCAGAAGGAGCACAGGCAGGGGTTAGATTCTGAATTGTGACGTGGAAGAAAACCTGTTCATGTGCTCCATGTAAGTAGAGCACTGCCCTCTGGCACACCTTTGTAGGACCTCAGAGAGAACAGAGCACAATAGATGTGGTCCTGACTCTCCTGTCAGCATTCTGAGTGAGCCAAACAGAGATGACAACTCCATTGCTCTTTAAAAACTGGCACAAGGGATAGCTGTCCCCTGGGAGCACAGGGGGAGTGGTCATGTCTTCAAGCCTTTTCTGATAGGCTGGCTTTCTCTGGCAGCAAGGGCAGGCCTAGAAGTAGGCTAGACCAAGAGTACCTCCCATTTGTCTTTGCTCTCCAATGCCTTCTTCACCAAGGAAGGCAGGGAGGATGAGGGAACAAATGCCCATAGTTCGCTATGCTCTTCTCAGGACAGATTCTCCCATCCAAGGGGAGGTCATGTGGAGGACTTCAGGCAGGGCAAAAGGAGAAACTGGTTACCTCTCCTCACTCTGATAGCCACTGAATCTCCTCTGTCATACTGCGCTGGCAGAGAGCTTCTTTGGCCTAGCAGAGTTACAGCCATCTCCCAGACCTATCTCCTGGATTAGCTTTGGTCAGGGCACTCACTCCTTTTGTTGGTCTAATCCTCTGGCTAGTAGCAGCTTCCTGCTCTCACTAATCTTTGGCTCACTTCCTCCTTCCCTGGCTTTTCAAGCTTCTTCCACACCATTGTGAAGGCTCCCTGCATTATATTCCCTCTTGAAATAACAGGCCAGTGTTCATTTTGCCTGACTGGGTCTTGGTGGATGGATCATCTGTGTTTAAAACCTAGCCTCACAGTGTCCAAGCACCAGAACTTTGGAGAAGCTCCATAGCCCACAGAGCCCCTTACCATGTCCCCAATCTGGATTTAGAATTAGACTCTAGGTGTGTGGACTCCAGCAGAGAGCATGGTGCACAGTAGATCTAGGACTGGGGGCTCTTCTTTTATTACATTCAGAAAGCCATTTACTTCTTGAGAAAGGAACCTGAGCTTTTTATATTTCGCCTCCTAGCTAGATGCTACCCATTTAATGAAGTGAGTAAATTTAACCAACTGTTTCTTGACAGAATGGTTTAGCAAAGTTAGAGGACTCTATCAACATCATCCTAACACTCCTCAAAGGACGGGTGCGTGGGTTTCCTGGTGCTGTTCTCCCATAACTTTTACAGTGCACATGCCTGTGAAATGTTAATTGCCGTGACTTTAACAAGTAAGAAATGTCACAGCCGCCCCTGGGACGTGCACCTTGTGTGGCTGCGACTTCCTCCTCTTCCTCAGTAGCTGCAGCAGGGTTTTTGTCTTTGCTTCCTCCCTCATTCTCTTTCCTTCTTCCCCAGAGCGGTTGCCCAAAGCTGGATCCTTGGCCATCTCCCTGATCATGGCCAACTCTGGGTGAACACAGATGGTTCCCTCCGCCATGGTTCCTGGAGCCAGATGCTCTTGCTTAGGGGCAGGAATCACAAGGTTTCATTAGTCACACTTGTTAAAAGTACAAACCCTCTGGTGGGCTTGTTGAACATGAAGAAATCCCAGTGTGTAAATATTTATGGATTAGGAATCAAATATTAAATATTTACTTCAGCTTTGTGGAATTATAAATGATTTAACAAACCCCATTGGGAGTTGGAATGGAGGTAGTTAAAGCCCATTCTTAGGTTTAATTGTTTCCCAACACCCCACTCCCTACCATGCAGCAGTGTGGGGAGCTTGGAACACTGGAGGAAAAGGCAGCATAGATTTTCCGTTTGGATCCGCTTCATTTTTTTTTTTTTTTCCCTAATGTTCCCTCTTGGTTACATGAGGCATGTTCCAGAGTGGGGCTCTCACAGGACATCTCAGCACTGTGTTTCATGGTCACCTGAAGCAGCTATAAGAAATCCACAGGTGAGGTTGTGTCAGAAGCTGGGACACACACAGGATACTAGGCAGTCAGTCTTCCTCCAGAGGCTGCTTGCCTCTGGGAGAAGTCATCATACCACAGAAAGCCCAAGGCTGTGGGGAAAGAGGTGTTCAAATCTAAGTCTCGTCCCTGCTGTTGAATGGCTGGACATCTTAGAGAAAACTCTCCTAACTCAGTCTTCGTTTCCAAAGGCTGCTGTAACACATGGCCATCGGCTTATTCACTCAGAACAATGCAGATCTGGAGCCTTAAAGGTCCTGGCAGGGGTGCTCTGCAAGTGACATCCATCTTAGGGGTAGGATCTGCCCTTGTATTCCTCAGCCTATAGTGATTGCTGCCACCCCTTGGCCTTCAACTGTCTTTGAGTAGTCTTCTCCTGGGTGTCTCTGAGGGTATACTATCCAATGGATTTCAGGCCTACTGAATAATAAAGAATGATCTGAAGATCCTTATTTTTGACAGTTTTTTCAACTGTGAATCTTCAGTATTTTTTCTAGGGCCGTTACTTAGCCCTAGAAAGGCTACATTCTCTAAAGAGCTAATAAAGACTGTCATTGACACCAGATTGGGTTCCTGGACATTTGAGACATATACTTTCTTCTTATAGGCTGTGGTTATTTTATAATCATGTGGAGGTAGGCAGTTAGGAGAATGCCCCTGGGCCTCTAGGCAGGGGGCCATTCATTGAATGGTGGCTTCTTCTATTATAGTTCACAAAGTATGGATTCGCATTGACTGTCATTGATCACGTTTCCATCCATTCACTTTCATTTGTTCCAGCAAATATTCTGACAGGGGCAAGTTACTTAGCTAGGTTCTGTGGATATAAAATATGTCACTTTCCTAAGACACTAGACAATACAACCATTATAGTCTAGTGTGATAAAGACCTTTGTGAGGAAATTTTTCAGGGATCTGGGGATTTACAAATGCAGCTGGGTGATTGGTGAAGGCTTCCCAAGGAAATGGTGTGGGCACTAGTGTAGATGAATTTCTAAACCACCTTATTAAATAAAACAACATGGAGCCAGATATAGCAGTAAAAACCTGAGAGAGCAGGAAAATAGGGAAAGCCACAGCTAACCTCACCTCACCAACTCTGCAGCTTCCAAAAGGGAGCTACTTCCGGTCTACCCACACCTATAGGCCTTGCTGTTCTACCATCTGATTTGCTCTCTTTGTCCAGCTACATCACTTCCTCTTCCTGCCCAGCTCTGTTACTTCCTGTCTGTCTGTACAGACCTCCATGATTAGGTTGTGTTGGAATTTAAGGCATGTGCGACCACACTTGGCTCTGTTCCCAGTGTGGCCTTGAACTCACGGAGATCCAGACAGATCCCTGCCTGCCAAGTGATAGGATTAAAGGTGTGTGCTGTCATTTACCTGACTTCTATATAGTGGCTGGCTTTCTCCTCTGATCCTCAGTTAAATTTCATTGAGAGGCACAGTATATTGGGGGGACATAATACATCACCACACTAACTCATGAGAGTCAGTGCCAACAAAGGGATGGTATACCTCATGCCTCCTGAGAAGCTGCAAGTACTGAGACTCAGGAATCAAGTTGTTTCACGGGCATGGGAGGAAATTGGGAATGTTGGAGTGCAGTTTTCTGGAAGTGGAGCAAAGAGGGGTGAGGCAGCTATAGGAAACAAAGCCAGATCTAATGTGATGCTCACAGGGGGAAATATGAATCCCATCTCATTGGGGATGAAAGGGAAATTCATTGGCCCACTACACGTGCCTAGTTAGCTAAGGACTTGGATCCCTCCTCCTGTGGCAGCCTGCAGGAACCGCTCCATGTCTTTCTTCAACTGTTTGCAATTCTTTACTCTTTTTTTTAGTCCCTCTGTATTTATTGGCAGACCCTTGGGTCCATGGCCTTTGCCTTAGCTAGTGCCCCTGGGCTGCCTTATACATGGTAGTCTACAGTAGTCTTCAGTGAGTTTTACTGCAGTGGGAATTGTGGCTCCAAGCAAGAGAGGTAGATGGAATTCTTTCTGAAATCTTCGCTGACCCTATGCTCCTGGATTGAGTCTGTTTAAACAAGAAGGTAACATTTGCTTTGGGGGTCAAAGTGCACACATACCATGTGGGCCCTATTGTTGCTGATTTCTCTGGGGACTGGATACTAGTTACACCACAGCTTGCTTACCGGCTGTCACATGCCTTCTTATTGGTTTACATGTATAGATCTAGTTATGTTTACCATCTACACGAGTGCTGCATTTTCAATAATTCATTGAAATGTCATATGAAATTAATCTACAATGAGAACTCAAACTTGACTAAAGCCAAACCACCTTGCCCAGAAATGTCTTTGTTACTGACAGCAGCCATCTCAGCAATTTTTTGTGTTTCATGAGTTCCGAATTTTCCTGTAAGAAGAGCCAGATTGAGGAAATGATTAATCTCTGACAGTTGTGTAGATATAATTAAAGATATATGATTATAAAAATACCTGCTATCTCAAATTACTTCCTAAAAGAGCGGGGAGTGGGGAAAGAGAGTGTTCTATTTAAAATGTCAGAAACAGACACATTAGGTTGAGTAGTCAAAGCACTGTATGCCTGTCACTCATGAGAACTGACAATTAGGTCCATAAATAGATTTTTACAGGCTTTCATACAAGAACGCACATCCTGCACACCTCAGGTGCATGGGAATTAGAAGGGTATTGGCTGTGCTGACTCACAGGAGGCGAGAAGGTATAAGAGGCAGGGAATGAGCATTTTGGAGCACTTGCATGGTCCCTGGAGGTCTTGGGAGCGGCTCAGAGAAGGAGGACGCCCACTGGTTTCCTCAGGTACCCTCTTACTAGCCCCTCCATTAACTGTTCACGTGAGCTCCGGCCACGCCTCTCCTATGTCTGTTTCCCCATCTACAAAGTGAAATGAGTGTATGAGTCTCATGTTCTAATGGTTGTTCTGGGAAGCAAATGGGGTTAGGGAGAAATTCCTTGGCAACTGGAAGAGGAAATACACATAGGTTAGCAGTTGACTTTCTGTTACTAAGGTGACTTATTGATAGTGACAGCTGAGCTCTTTCTATAGGCACCTTGCTAAGTCCAAGGCCTCAATGAGAATTAACAAACTGAAACTAAGCTTTTTCTACCTTGGCTAGTGGAGAGTTCATCCCTCAAGAATGAATGCCCAGAAAGAGGGTTGAGGGATGGGGATGTCTGTAAACCACCCTTGTCCTCCTTCCAGGGGCTCAATCTTGTTTAATGTACATGACACCTGTGCCCCTCAGTTTTCCCTTCTGCAAAATGGGACAGATGATGTCATAATTGCGTTCTCTTCAAGGCTGAAATAGCAAGGTCAGGCAATTCCAGGGATATGCAGAGGGAAAGTGCAGTGCCACTGTGAAATTCAAGTTGGAAACTATGACTATGGCTAGATGGGGAAGGGGTCAGAAGCAGGCTATATAGTCACGTTCTATCCCATCACCCATTCTCTGCTTAGGATGCACAGGTCTCCCTCACTGGGTTTTCTGTTGGCTCTCTGTCTTTCTTTGAATACAAGTTCTACACACACAGGGAGTTTTTGTCTTTTATTTATGAAAGTACTAGTGTGCCTAGAGTCCCTTCACTTGAAAGGCACTGACTAAAAATAAATAAATAAATAATAAATAAATATTTAGTGTGTTGAATTCATTCTATTTTAGGCACTGTAAATGAGAAATACAAATAGCATGATGTATAGAAAAGAAAAATGGAAACTATTTTTTTCAATGTTCAGTTGGCTTGGGAAGGTAAAGTAAAATACCAAATACAATATAACATATGCCAAATATATATATACATACACACACACCACACCACACCACACCACACCACACCACACCACACACACACACACACACACACACACACACACACACGCTGGGGAGCATAGGAGTTGTTTTTCAGGCTACAATCTGAAAGGGTCCGGGCTCTCTTGGGAGTCTGCTTCCTGATATGTACAATTGGCCTTGTTTGCTAAAGGCCAGATATGTATTTATCAGCAAGACAGAAACTCAGGCGTATACTCTCACCTTCATCAGCCTGAAGAACTCCCTTAGTCTTGTAGAGACCTGGATTCCAGCCAAATGGGGGTTCCTGAAGTTTTAGGAATTCTGTTAAGCATTTTAAGAAAGGGGTTCAGAGTGAATAAAAGCATGCCGGAGAAAATGAATGCAGTCTTATGGATGGGGGTATCAAAACTCAAAGTGAGACATACTCAAGTGTTGGTATAAGTTTCTTATGGGTGAGTCACAATAAATAAATTGTTTCTTAGCATCCGCCATACGTTTGTCTTAGCCCAAAATAAAGTGTGTCTTAACATCAGCCATACATGGCATTTTGGTAGCTCTCAAGTTGTATCCCAAAAGGCTGTGAGGGACCCTTTCCTTCCATTTGCTCTTTCTCTCTTCTGGTAAGTGAGGTTATAGTATAGTTTCAGAGATGCCCTGGGTGAAATTTTAATCTGATAAAGCGAAACCAAGAGTCTCTGGATTTGAACAAGGGATTAGTAAGTTCTTTCCTTGTAAGTGGGGTTTCTGGTGTGATTCTTCATAAATTGCAGGCTTACACTGGGAAGAGAGAAAAGCCTTAAATAGTTGTGAATTCTGCTGGAATCCTTTCTTCCCTGCTGGGGTGAGGCTTTAACTAGGTAAACAGCTTCTCTCTCTTCTCCTATCTCCATAATTTTTTCTGTCCTTTTGAAATGAGAGGAAATGAGGGTTCTTGAGAAGGATGGAGGCTCTCTTGCCTCAGGTGGTTTAACTCCAGGGTCAGGGTAACAGAAACTCTCGGTCACACAAAGTAGCCACTGAGTCAGTGGCTCAAGGTTCATTTCTAATAATTTCAAAAGATGAAGTTCATGGACCATGGAATGGTTAGTTTCCATATGCTTTTTCAGAGGGTTATAAGTAAGAGGTTGAGAGTAAGCAAGCAGAGCTCCTTAGAGTTGGGGTGTTTCCATAGATGGGGTACCAAGAACTGTCAGTTTACAGACACAGCATATAGGATTCACAGCAGAAACTGGGAAGAGGTATGCTTGGGGAGGTGGGCAGGTCAATCCAGTGGGCTTATCTATGATGTCCAGGGGCCTTTCAGTTTGGGCCACATGCCCATGTACAGTGGTGGTCATTTAATGTTTGTAAAAGCAAAGGAAAGACAATAGGAGACAAGATCAGGAACCAGAGCTCCCCAAACTCTTTGTCTCCGGCAAGAACAGGATTCCTATAGAACCAAGGGCTTCTGGCTTCTGGTCAAGGACAAGAACTGCCATGTTTTTGAGGTCCCTCTCCTAAAATACCTGAGCAGTTTCTGTTCTCATCATTTCTATGCTACCGCATGTTTGGCACGAGGCACACTTGAATTTGAATCCAGACTTCATCAAATGTGACCTTGAGTGAGTCATCCAACCGCATTACAGTCCTGATTTCTTCATTTGAAAACCATTGCCAAAGTTTAACAGATGATGGAACCAATGCAATGAAAACTCTCGGCATAAAAGCTGGCTCTCTGTCTGTCAATGGCATCTAGCCCACCCACCATTCTTTGGCTTTTTGTGGCGTTCCAACACAACTGAAGCTTTTCCAGCCACTCTGCTCTGACAGAGCTTCTCTCCCATCTTCTCACTGACTCAAGAGGGCTATCTAGCATTTCATCTCTTCCGCTGGTGTGGCTGCAACCTCCCCAGGGAGATGGTACTTCTACTATCCTGTTAGCTCCATCACCACCACCACCAGCAGCATGGAAACCATGAGTACTGCTGTTTGAGAAGCTTGGACTAGGGCAAGGTGATGAAGCGTTTTATATACATAATTGCATCTAATTGTCACACCAAAAAGTAAATGAAAATGTATTATCTTACTCTGCAGATGATGGAATGTTGACTTGGAGGAGTTACATGGATCTGAGGAGACACTTATAGGATGCTCCATAGCCACTCAGTCTATGAGCTCCTTGGGAGAGAAAACTAATAGGAGCCCACCTTACGCTTGGTACATAAGTCGAGCCATAAGCTTCTCTGCCTGGTTTACTACACTTAGCTCTAGTCTTCTGTCTGTCCATGATGGTATGGAAGTTGTCATCACTTGTCACTCTTGGGGCTTGGGAGCCATATTTCCAGGATCTGAAAGAATTTCCAAAGAGTCTTTCCTTTCCAAATCTGTGTGGGGGCAGCGATGTTCCATCAGCAAAAGAGCTCTTCCTTCCCTAGATCATGTTTTGTATTATAAGTTCAATACCTTACAAAGGGAAGTCCAGCCCAGCAGGGAGACTGGATGCAAATGAGTCTCTTACACATGCAAATGGATTTCCTTTAAAGAGCTCTGCTTGAGGGCTGAAAGGATGTGTGACTAAAACCACTGACTACAGGGGGGGAAAAGGAAGGAAAAGATTCCTAATGGGGTCTTGCCAGCTAATTAACAATGCATTCCTTCTTGGTGGCTGGACTACAGATTTGCTCCAACCTGTGGGCTTGATAATCTATCTTTATCTTTGTGGGTGGCTCTGGGGGAGACATCTAGGGCAGAGGCAAGGGCCTTGGGTCCTGAGGTTCCCACTAAGAGTATTAATCATGGCACTCAAGGTTGATAAGAGCACTCCAGTGACAAGCAGGCCTTTTCTTTACCTTGCCTTATGGTTACATGTGACATGATTCCAGCCCAACAGACCTGCTTCAGAGGTGGGTTTTGAAACTTCCCGAAAGTTGGTTCATCTGCCTGGGCTCCAGCTGCCTCTCTAGTGAAGTTGGAATATCAATTGCCTGTAGGTCCTCTTTACTCTTTCTTGTGGTCCAGAATTCCATGTGTTTGACATTGCTTCCCCAACTACCTGGCTATAAGTCCTCTTTGGACCCCCATTTCCCCAAACTCTCTCAGCCAACCAGTATACTCTGTGGGGATGATGGCTCAGCCTGACCTCTCCATATTTGCCACATACATGTGCAGGTATACCCAGGTACATATGTGCATCCCCAGTGAACACATATGAACAAAATAATCATTATGACAGCTATTAACACTAAGTGGGGGAGAACCTGAGAATAGTGAGACTGGTCTAGGTTGCCTAATAGGGTACTGCAATGGATGGCAGAGTTAGCGTGTGAGCCCAGGCTGATTGTCTCCAGGCTCAGACTCTTTAAATATAATTCTATCCTCTTATGGAAAAACCAGATGATTGTAGGCCTGCGAGCAGTCTGCTTCTGGTGAACTGTGGTAATGGGGATGGATGCATGGTAAGTCCCTCCATGTGCGAAGTGAGCCTGTTTTGCGACCTTCTGTGTGCATGCAGACTTCTTTTTGCCTTTCTGTACTATGGCAGGTTTGTCTTGGAGAAGCTTCTGAAGACCTTTGTCTGTGTTTTGTCACCCCAGGATCTGTGAGGCTCAGGCAGTGGCATTGACTGGTGACGTTCAATCTAGAGCTTCAGAGCCTAGGCTTTGACTTAGACTGCTGTAAGCTGGAATTGTGGCTTTGCATTTTACTAGAAACTCTGGATGCTTAAAGAAGTAGGCAAAGTTGGAACACGTGGAAGTTCAGTTTTGTCATGTATTAGATGCGTATGCCAGAAGATCATCTCCTACAGGGGGATTCTGACAAGTCATTGAGACCATGTATGCTCACTCAGCAGGAGCCCAGCAAACATCCCTTACCACTTCCCCTTCCTGGTATGTGGACTCTGGATCTTCTGCATCTGGGGATGCTCACCTTAAAAGGGGAGCAGATGCATCATCTTCATTACCCCATGTCTGAGCTTCATTGTATTGTTGGCCTCTCTGCATGTTTGTGGGATGAAGAAATGAAGGGATGTGTGCAGAGCAGGGAGGTGAGGTTGGTGCCTGCTAGAGTCATCTATATCTAGTGATCTAGTCACACTGATGTAGCATTCCCGAAAGTCTTGGCATGATTTCAGTCATGAACTGAATGCTGAACAGAAGACAATTTCATCATCTGGAGAGCAGTAAAATCAGAGAGATCACTGTTTTTCTGTTTTCATTCATTTTGTGCCATGACATCACCAGCAACAAGAGGGCAGGGTCCCCTAAAATGGGGAGCTCCCTCTTTACTGTTGCACTGGATTTCATCATGACGAACATGATGTCCACTTTATGGCTCTTCCCCTAGGTAGGGTACCAAGGGCTTTGTTGTCTCTTACTGCCATTCTGCTCCTGCTTCCTGGGAACCAGGAAAGCCTCAACTCTTCCAGATCTTTGCTCTCTTCTCATCCCATAGGCCTCTGTGTGTTTTCTTGACGCAGCCTGACATTCTCCTTCTCTCAGGCTCAACCCTGCTTGCTAGTGAAGACCTAGTTCAGTTGCTCTTCGTTCCTGAATGCTGTATCCTGAAGGAGGTCAGGTGTGGTTGGAACTCTTCCTTCCCCGCATTCTAGACTTCCCCCTTCCTTCCCCTCTGCTCCACCTCCACTCTAAGCTGTGCGGCCTCTGCGGACAGGGAGCCTGCACCTGTCTTCTCTTTCCCCAGCTGGCACTTGCTATAGTTGGCTGACTGTTCAGCGAATCCAAAGAGGTCAAATAGTGGCCTGGGGGGTAAAGAAGTCCCCATCCAGGCAAGGGGAGGATTGAAAGGTAGACCGTGGGCACTGCACAGGGAGCCTCGTTCTTCCTATTTCATAGCAGCTGACTGAGTAACATCATCCAGATGCAATGATCTATGCAGTGTTTCTCTCCAAGGTGCTTAATCAAACCCATCTCGTTAATCCTCACAAAAATCTTCCAAGGAGGCGAGAAGGCAGAATCCATCTTTTTGTTGCATGAGAAAATGAGACATCAAAGGTGCTGAACCTGCACATTTGGATTGACACTGTTAACTCCCTGGCTCCTGGGGATAGAGACAACAGAACTCACTCCCCTGCAGGGCCTGTGCTCACAGCCTCTCCCTGACATCCTCCACACATCCCCCCCCCCCCCCCCCCCCCGTCTATTTATGACCCTCCTGTGTCACATCCAGGTTCACAGATGATTTTAGAAGTGGGGGTTGGGGGTGGGAGGATGAGCAAATCCTGTCGAACAATTTAACCAGATTCAAAAGGATTGGGATCATTTGCGTAATTGGGCTAGCAGATGGTAAATGTAGTTCAAAGTACAAAAATGTAGAATAATTACAAGGGGAGAAAGTAACACAGTTTGTGGATGAGGAGCGAGTGCCATTTGCGAGCAAAGCTCATTGAAATCGTCATGTCAGTGTTGAAGAGAAAGACAGACAGCTCTGGTGGGCAGAGGAGAAAGGGTGTGCAGAGAGCAGCCTGAGTGGTAGGTGATGCCTGGAGGGAAGCAGCAGCAAGGACCATCTGTTCTCAGTAGTGAGAAAAGGAGTGGTCAGGGTGGGGACCATCCCTGGAAGGATGGCGGAGTGGACAGGGTCCCTGGGAAGGTGGTGGGGTGGGACAGGTCCTTGGGAAGGTGATCAGATCAGAGAAGGCCATGGGTAATGGTGTGGAGTGGGCCGGCTTCCTGGGAAGAAGGTGGGAATGGTAGGTTCCCTAAAAGGATTGTGGATTGGGTAGGGAAGGTCCCTAAGAGGATTGTGGGTAGGGTAGGGAAGGTCCCTAAGAGGATTGTGGGTAGGGTAGGGAAGGTCCCTGGGCCCATAGTGAGTATTCAGGCTGAAAAATGGTCTACTGGAGCCTCTAGTGGGAAGAAAACCCTCTTGACATTTTATTTCTACCCAGCAGATATGACTTCAGTCTTCTGGCCCAATGAACCTTGAGAGAACACAGTATATGAAATGACTACAGGTAGAAAGGGAACATGACCTGTACACAGAGATCTGGATCCAGTCCGAATGTGGACACTCATTCTAGTAGAACCTTGGCCCTACCCCGGCCATAGTTTGTGCATCTCTAACATGGGATGGATGCCATCCGGACTGATAAAGGTTCCTGAGATGCTGTGAAAGTGGGATTTGTAGCTTATGAACCGTGGATACATGAAAGAGATGCTAGATAGTCTTTTGATCAGACAGCATGTAATCAGCACTCAGAACTCCAGATTCCCTGATGGGGCAAGTAGTGAGAACTGGATTGAGCATTGTGGAGGGACCTGGGAGCGATGAAGGAGTCAGATGGTCTGTGTGTAAGAGGTAGTGCTGTGGATATTAGATAGGAGCCTAAGTCTGTTTCTTGCTCAAATGAAGGTGTGGGTGCTGGGGAAAGCATTCAGTAGAGCTTAAAAAACTGGTGACTGTCAGGGAAATGGTTAACAGTTTAACAGGAAAACAGGACTGTGAATGGGGAAGTTATTCTGGGGATACCAGATCCCAAGTTTGGTTGTTGGTGAAGAAACAAAGAGGATATCTGGGTTTACATCCCTGCTCTCTAAATTCATTTGAAGACTGAGCCCTAATAATTTTTGGCCCATGGTATTAGACTTGCAGAGTCATAACAGTTCCAAGGACCACAGTGGTGAGGAGACTGTCAGTGGCTACTGGTGACTACTCTGGAAATTGGAGGCAACTGGCTGAGAAAGTATCAACAGGGACTTGGAGGGTAAGGAACATTTGAAGGATGCTAGGTCTTATCTCATGCCAGAGAACAGGCAACCTGAGTGGCAGACACATACTTGGATGGAGAAGGAAAGAATACACAACCCTCCACCCCATTCAAGGGGTGTGTGTGAGAGCTGTGGCTACAGGTGTCTCCTGAGGCCCTTGTGTGAGAGTGTGGTGCTGGGGGTGGCACAAAGAAGGCCCTGGTGAGTATGTGTGGATCACAGTGACCATAGAGGTGGGTGTAGCATGTGAGAGGTAGGGTTAGTTGTCCTTACATTTTTTACTCTTGACCGGACCTTCAGGATGACCTTTGTGGGTCTCTCGGAGACTCATTCCTCTTAAATCTGAGCATTTGTCTTCTAGATCCTGCCTTGAGTGTAATCAGCATCCACGGATGAACGACTTTTGTGATCCCTGATTATACAAGCTTTTGAGCATCATTTAAAGGAAAGGATGTGCAGAGAGAAGGGAGGATGGGGGAAGGGAAGGTAATTAAGTGCAATAAGACTTCAGAGATTAACCATTAATTTGGATGTGAAATATAAAATTGTCTTTAAAATAATAGAGAATAATGCTGGGTAGTTGTACTATCTAGCACTTGGAGAGGCATGCTGTTAATAACACACTGGGAAAGATAATGCATAGAGAAAACTCCCTGATTTTTGTGCTATTAATGATGTTGGTTTCACTTCACTGCTGATTTAAGATACACATTTCATAAGTGGAACATTACAGCAAGTCAGTCAGTTGCAACCTCTGAACAGTCATTTCATATCTTAAGGTTAATATTTAATCAGAAGATATTTACAGCTCTTTATTTTAATGCCTTGAGATGGCAGTTCAACAGAATTATCAGGGATATTCTATGTGGGGCTTATGAGTATGCAGAGCTCACATTCTGATATCTGTTGGACACAAAAGATACTCAGCTATTTTTAAAGATTTGTTTTGATTTATTTAAAATAATAACAAAAGATCTGTATATTAACTGTCAGCTTGGAAACAGGTGTATCGCTTGGATTTCACAGAAGACACAGTCTTCCGGCTGCTAAAGTCCCTTACATAAAAGGGTGCATCATCTGCATAGATCTTACATATAACTTCTTGTGTGCTTTATACGATCTCTGTCATACCGAATATAATGGAAATACTTTGCAGTTAGCTACTGTTCTAAGTTTTTAATATGTTGTTTGGAGCACAATGACAAGGAAAAAAGTCATGTTCATCACAGTCACCATAGTCTTTATTGCCAAATATTTTCAGCCCTCTGAATGTGCTGGCATGGAACCTGTGGACACAGAAGGCTAAGCGTATGAAACAGAGTTAGCATAGTTTACTTCCTATTGCTGTGATTTTGCCATGACCAAAAGCAAGTTGAGGAGGAAAGCGTTTATCCGGTTTACATGTAACCCATCGTAGTCTGTAGCATGAATCTTAAAGGGTCTTATTAATAAAGAACTCCAGAGCCAGGTATTGAGGTGAATGCTGAAAGATCAGAGAAACAGAACAAGCCACAGCTACCTCACCTTGCCAATTCCTCAGCTGATCCTGTTTTCTCAAATTGGAAGCCTCTGTGTCCTCATCCAAATGGATCTCAGATGAACTGCTGCTAAAAGCGAAAAGCTTAATGAGCCTCTAGTTGCTGGTCCTCATGCCTTATATACCTTTCTGCTTCCTGCCATCACTTCCTGGGATTATAAGGCATGTGTCACAATGCCTGGCTGTTTCCAGTGTGGCTTTGAACTCACAGAGATCCACATGGATCTCTGCATCTGAAATGCTAGGATTAAAGGTGTGTGTGCCACAATTTTCTGGCCTCTATGTCTGTCCAGTGGCTGTTCTGTTCTCTGACCCCAGATAAGTTTATTAGGGTGCACAATATATTGGGGAACACAATATCACCACAACAGTCCATCACTGAGAGAAGTCAGGGCAGGAACTCAAGCAGATCAGAGGCAGGAACCATGGGAAAAAAGCTGCTTGTTGACTTGCTCCTCATGGTTTGCTCAACCTGCTTTGTTCTATCATCCATTGCTACCTGCCCAGTGGTGGCATCACCAAAAGGGCTTGGGTCCTCTTGCATCAATAATTAATCAAGAAAATGACCCACGTGCAATCTTATGAAAGCAATCTCTCAGTTAAGGTTCCTCCTCTCAGATGACCCTAGTTTGTGTTATGTTGACAAAATTCTAATGAATACCATATTATACCTATGTTTGACTCTATCTTCTAAGTCTCAGAAATTACAATGACAGGCATCAGATTTCATCCATTGGATTTTGGAAGAACAACAGGTTGTCATTTGTTTGTGGGAGGAAAAGCATTTAGTCATTGGTTTGTTTATTTAACTTATCCATTCATGAGGTATTTATTGACCACTTGCCAGTCCCTGTTCTGAGTATTTAAAAAGACCCTAGTATCTTACATTTTATGTTATGGCATGAAAATATTATATTCCAGAAAATTGCATTTATATTACTTACACATATATGTACATACATGTGTGCATTTTTTAGTGATCAAGGACTTGGCAAAATACTTATAGGCCAAATGGAAAAAAAACTCATGTGTGAGTGTAGAAAAATTTATTGCTAGAGAAAATAATTCTGACTATTAAATGTCCATGCCTCTGATTTTGCAGATTAAGCATCTATTTTATTTTTAGTCTTGCATTTCTATTTTTCAAGTTTTCTATGATAAATACCCTTTGCTTAGCAAAAACTAAAATAAGTAATTAAGGTGGTGTTTGGTTATATAGTTGACCAGTGTAGGTAAGTGGAATATTTTTAAATGGTTACCCATGGTACTTAGCAGACTTCATGCAAAAAGAGCATCCATTTGAATTCCTGCTCTATCAGTTTGAATTTCCTCACCTCTTAAAGCTAGAAGGTCTACTGGCTTGTTTGGTATATGCTTGTGTCTGGCAAGACCAGTGATTTCTGATGTGACTAAAGGGTTTCATGAAAGTGGAGAATTATATGTTTAAAAAAAAGGCTGCTTTTGGTAATTGATTATCTTGTGTGTGTTGCTCTAATGATGCTGTCTGCAGGGTGAAATATCTCTCCTCCATTTCCCAAGGCATCTGTAACCCCAGGTGACACTGGGTTTTCCTCACTAGCTTTAATTACTCAGCACAGAAGCTCCTATGCTGGGCTTTGGTGGGCTTCACCCACATTGTGCGCCTACTGATGAGCTAGCCCACCAGTGTGCACTGGGGTAGTCATGGAATTTGGAAACCATTAGAAATCTGGGCAATTTCATTATTCATTCACTTGAAATAATCCTGGGAGTGCTTTCAGTGACATGGTTCCTTCAGCAAATAAAGATAAGCCAAATCCCTGGGTACTCAAAGAAGGGGCAGATTCTCTAAATTAATTCCAGGCTCAAATAATTCAGCAGTATTTGTAATATTCTGTGCATAAATTGGCAATTTGCTAGCGAGATCAAGAAATGATAAAGGCTTTCACTCCCCTCCTCCATCCTCATCTTAACAAGTGCTGAGGCAGCTATTGGGATAAAAGAAATGTTTTATCCTTAATAAATGTCCTATCAGGTGATGCACTGATTAAAGGTGTCCAAACATAGTGCCCCTCCCCCTTCAAAGCAATTATTTTTCATCAGAGAGACTAAACTATATGGGGAGCAGAGAATGGCTGCAATCAAGTTTTTCCACACAGGAAAGTTTATGTTAATAATAAATGTCCTAGCAATATGAAGCATTATGTTAATAATAAATGGACTAGCAGTATCAGGAATTTGGAAATGAGGGTGGTAATACCACAGGTTTCCTGTTTTCATTGTAGATGATGTTTAGTTGTTCTGTGTGTGGTGGTTGTGAAAGGCTGTTGGCTCCTTCCTGATGATAACAGATCCTGGGGACTCCTAACTCTACCTTTTCTCATCTCTGGAACCTCTTGACTCTTTCCCACTCCTACTGTGTTTTGTTTTATGTGGCCTGATCCTGGCTGGGGAAGCTTTGGAAGGACTGGTTTAGTACTGTCCATCTGCCTCTGCAGAGCCAACTGCAGAACAGACATAGGAACAGCATAAACACACACTTTCCTTGTAATGCTGTGAGCTGGGCCATAGCGTGGGCCTTAGATCCTTCCAAGTGTGCCCCTTGAGTTAAATAAGGTCCACAGAGCGGACAGTCCCCCAGCAGATCTGGCCTTACCTGCTCCAAGCAACCCTTACACAAGGCTGAGCTTTCCTGCTATGCTGCAATATCCATGAGATCCAGTAGCAGAGACCCTCCAGACGGGGGAGCCCCACACCTCACAGTTGGTCCCAGCCTAGGGATCAGAAAAGGCACCCTTCCTATGGCCCCAGTAGGAGGGTGGCATGAAAGAATGGATGGTACACCTTCCTGCTGAGTAGTTAAGAGAGGGTGGATGTCCCCACTGTTTGGGTTGTTGGCTTTCCTCCCACTTGGCCTGATACATCCTTTTCATCTGGCTGATGGCTGTCTGAAGTTGCCTGTTGAAAGCCCAGAACCCACACTGTCACTCTGCTGCTGTCTGCTTCTTCAGGGAAGCATAGTCAGAACATTTTCTGACTGGCTCCTATCTTCCTCCCATTCATAAGTAAGCCCCAGCCATACCTGACGCTTGATAAGGTGGTAAGCAGAGCCCACTTTTTCTCAGTCCCCTGAGCCTATCTACCACAGTCATTTTCAACCTGTGCTAGAGTCCAAATGACCCTTTCATAGGGGTCAACTAAGAACAGCAGATATGTACATTATGACTCATAACAGTAGCAAAAGTAGTTATGAAGTGGCAACAAAAATAATTGTATGGTTGGAGGTCACCACAATAGGAGGAACTGTGTTAAAGGGTCGCAGCCTTGGGAAGGTTGAGAACCACTGCTATACCAGACCCTCTTATTCTTGAGGCTGAGTACTTTCTTCTTGGTATCTGAAAATCTATATTTATTTTATATCCATCATTACTGTTAATCATATCACATTCTCATTGTGCTTTACTTCCCTCTCCACCTAGACACATGACAACTCATACCTAGCACATAGTAAGTACTCAGTGTCTATCAGACCCATACCTGAGCCTGCATTTATTTTTAGCTGTAAACTATATATTGAGTCCATCTAAAAGGAGACTGTGAAACTGAAATTTTTTTTTTCATGGAAATATTTCTTAATGTGTTTTTTTTTCACTATTTTTAAAGACTATCTTAAAATAATCATATGGACTTTTGTTAGCAATGGAATCAAATAGGATAAGGGCCTGCACCTCCTCTCTGGGCCTTTAGGTGAAGCTCTGATGAGTTCTTAATCCTGTTCTTAGATTGCAAGGAAGGGTTTTACTCGAGCTGAAATTTCATTCACCTTGCTACAGAACCAGCTCGGAGAAAATTGGCTGCAGGCCAGGTTTGCATTGGTAATTAATCAGCAATGGATGAGCGTTTTTAAGTATGAGGAAAGGGCAGATGAATGTATCTTTACATGGGGTATAAATGAAATTCTCCTATTATTAAATCTACTCTTAAATTCCAGAGAACTCTGCTTTGAAGTCTTTGACTCAATGATTTCAGAGTGACAGCGCCTGGGCTTCCTCCTTCAGGGCTTCGAGGAAAAGGCAGGCAGCTGGATGTGTGTTTCTCTTTCATCATGTCCCTGACTCTGCTCAACAGTTAGGGACTGGAGTTTCCACCACAGCCCTTGCACACCAGCACTCCACTCTATTCCAGTTCCCTCGATCACCCAGAAGGCCCAGAGATTTCTGTTGCTAAAATTGCTATCTCCACACAAAGGGGGAAATCTCTTCCCAGCAGGCTTTGCTAGAAGAGAAGTGTGCCAGCCAAGAAAAAACAAAAGCCGTCCTTCCCATTTCAATCCGTAAAGTGGTTCCCTTTTTAATTAAAGATTTTCCTCTGTTTAAATGGCTCTGATCAAAGTCTTGAAATGAGAGAGTCAAGGGGTAGAAGTTCCATGCACTTGTCTGGTGATGTCTCTCTTTGTCTCCTCAAGAGTGTGTTTAAGCTTCTTACTTGCTGTCCTGGTGTACTTGAGGTGATTGGCTGTATAACATGATAAACCTTTAAATACTTCTTTACAAAATTATCTAGCTCTGGCAAGCTAGACAGTTTTAATGGGCTTGTCCTTAAAGGAGCCATCTGGGTATAAGAGGGAGCTGTGAACATCCCTACAAGATACTCCACACATCTCAGCATTTCTGTGAGTTCTAAGGAGGCTCACAATGAACCATAATATCAAGGCAATAGGATGACTGAGTTTCCAGACATCCGTGCAAGCCTACAAACCCACAGCCATTCTTTCTCTTCTTGGAATAATAGCTTTCACTGAAAAAAAAAAAAAAAAAAATACCACAGACAGTATTTCAACAAACATATACACTGGTAAGATCTAGTGGCTTGTTTGGTGGACTGGAGGGAGATCTTGGTAATTAGATGCCCCAGAGTCTTTACTGACAATATGTGATTTTTTTTCTGTAAATTTAATCTTACCACACTGTTCTTCCAAATTCACGCTGTACCTCCCGGGGTGTGTGCACTCACCCTTTTGTTCTTTCATGGAACCCTCTGTGCATGCGCAAATGCCACCACCACTCCCACTACCATGCACAGCCTCTGAATTCGGACTTGGTAAGAGCATCATGAGCTTTGAGTCTAGAAAGATGCAAGTTTCAGCCCTGAACCTGGATG
This sequence comes from Onychomys torridus, assembly GCF_903995425.1. Classification (NCBI taxonomy): domain Eukaryota; kingdom Metazoa; phylum Chordata; class Mammalia; order Rodentia; family Cricetidae; genus Onychomys; species Onychomys torridus. Next base: position 121,176,401 of record NC_050444.1, read on the forward strand.
ATGTCACTCACATTGCTTTCTCTCAGTGATGCTTTTATTATTCATCCATAAAATGGAGAATAGAAGAATCCCCTGGCAGAGCATTATGTAAAAATATATGGAGTAAAAAAATAAGTAATTATACATTACTAAAATAATGAATAAGCCATGTTGGGGATGAGTAGATCTTAGCTGTAATGATGGGCAAATAGAAGCCCCAAGAAGCACAGGGCGTTCTAAACTATGGAGGATGAGAACCTTCCAAAGATTTTCTCAAGAGAGCTTGTTTTAGGTAGACTTAATTAGAGTCCAGGCTTCTGTCCTAGGGAATGGGAAAATCTCGAATGACTTCTCTTCATCTGTCCTTTTAGATCTGTATGTGATGGGCGGGTGAAGTCAGCTGTTCATTGCTGTCAGGGTCACAGACTTGTTTCTTCCCAATTGTTCTTTCTTACAGGATGCTTCCTTAGACTTCCATACTTTAATTCCTCAGTAGTTATTGCCTGATTGTGTTATAAGAATGGAAACATTGGTGACCTAACTAATGATATTACCAAACTTTAGTTGTAAATAGATTCTGCCAGTTGAGGGAGGAGTAAAACCACAGGTACATGGCGGCAAATCTGACTCTCTTGTCCAGTGCATCGGTCCAGCTTCAGAACTGTGACCCATCCTCCTGTGGTCATACCAAGCACTTTTATTTCTTTGGGCTTTTATTTTTCCCTTTTGAGTGAGTTTAGTGTAGTAAAAAAAATTGCCAAAGTTATTGGGTGCTGGGGCTTGCCTTCAAAAAAACTACCTTAAAAATATGTATTTTTAGTACTTCCATACAAGTGTGTATTTTATATTGAAAATAGTCCCACCCACCGACTCTCTCTTTTCTTGTCCTTTACCCCTCCTGCACAGTATGCCTCGTTCCCTTAGTTATCACTTTTCCTTGTTTTTTCACGGTGTGTGTGTGTGTGTGTGTGTGTGTGTGTGTGTGTGTGTGTGTGTGCGTGTCTGTGTGTATACATACGTGCATAATTTTGGGTATCTATATAAGATCTAGGAACCATAAACCATAGGAAACATGCTATTTGTGTTTCTGAGATTGGCTTAATTCTCCTAATATGATTATCTGTAATTGCATATAGTTTCCTGCAATTAATTTCCTTCTTATTGAGGGGTGAACCAATTCCATTGTGTAGATATACCACATTTTCTTTATCCATTCCTTTCTAGGTTAGTTCTATAGCTTTGTCAAGTTAGTAAGTGTTGCATCAATAAACATCGGGGTGTGAGTGTCTTTGTGATATGTTATACTTGAATTCTTAGGGTAAATGACCATGAGTGGTTTCGTTTGGTTCTTTTGAGAAGCCTTCATAATAGTTTCCATAGTGGCTGGACTCACATTCCTACCAGTAGTCCATATCTTTGCCAGCATTTATTAGTTTTCTTAAATAACTGCCATTCTGACTGAGGTAAGAAGGAATCTCAGTGTAGCGTGTTATAGTGTAGTGTAGTGTGTTTGTGTGTGTGATGCATGTATTTGTGTGTAGGTACAGGTTCACATGTGTGTACATGCTAGCAAAGGTCAAAAGCTGACACTGGGTATTCCTCTACACCTTACTTTTTGAGACAGGGTCTCTAATTAAACCTCGAGCTCCTGGATTCAGCGAGGCTAGCTGGCCACTGAGCTCCAGGAATCTATCCCCGACTCCATACTAGATCTACAGATGGGCACCACAGTGCCTGACTTTTATGTGGGTGCTGAGGATCTTTGTGCTTGCATGGCACACATTTTGTTGACTCAGCCATCTCCCAGCCCTTAGCGTAGCTCTGTTTTGCATTTCTGTAGCAATTACTAAGGTTGAGCATTCCTTACATGCTTACTGGCCATTTGTATGTCATCTTTTGAGAACTGTTTGTTTTTCATTAGCTCCTTTATTGGGTTTAAAAAACACCTTTTAATAGAGGACACAGGCCAATATATTACAAATGATAGTATAACAAATGCATAATAAAGATAATTGCCAAGGAATATTGATTCAAGGAACACAGAGTAGACATCTTAATCTGAATAATAGATGATCAGAGCAACATAATAAAAGAAGAAACGGCAAGGTAGATGGTTTTATGGTCCAAGGGTGTTCTTGAGAGAAGGCTAGTACGAAAGCAGAAGCCATGGTGTGTGCTAGTGAAGTGATAAGTAGGGATGTTGGGTAGAGAGCCATATGGGTGTGAGGGATGGTCTCGTTTACTCCTTGAATAAGACCTGGGGTATGATATTCAACAACCAAATGGATGATGGCATTTAAAACATGGCATAGTGCAAACTGTCTGTGTCTAAACTCTAGATAAAAATATGGTTACTGTGCTATTTCGAGTTTTCATCTTATTTCCCAACTCTATTATGCACTCCTTACTAGCACAAAACACTTGGAAGCCTTCAGTAGATGTGTGACAACGGAATAATGCTTTCACACCTGAAGCATTGTGGAAAACTCTTACAGATGGTCTGGCTTGGCATTGCCCACACATAGGGATCGTGAACTTCCACGTCTCTCCTGTCTGAGGGGCAGCAGACAATTAGATGGGTTAATTCTGATAATTATCTGAGGAACTGGGACAGTGAAGCCAACACTTTCACTGCAAGGGGCTTCGCTGGGTCTTGTGAGAAGGAGGGAAGCTGTTAGAGAAAGATGGGGATTAAATAACATCCTATCTACTATAATGAGGGCCTGAGCAAATGCAGATACCTGTGGTTAAGGAAAATCACAGTCCCTACACAACCAGCACAATTGTGGGCGTAGGGGACCTTCCTAGTTCATTATTCTGAGGAATAGCATTATCAGGGAATTGAAAAGATTTGAGCTTCAGAATCAATATGTGCTGTGAATTACACGGCAGGAGAGCCAGGAACTGTAATACTTTGAACACTGTTTTTATAGTCAATTTTGAAAAAGTCCATGAATTCAAATTCAAGGACACATTTCCAGCACTCATACTTGTTAGCTGATATAGTCATAGGCTTGTTCATTTTTTTTTTCCTGCTAGAAGCATTTAATGATTAGATAGTATTTGTTAAGCACTGTTCTAATTCTGTGGCAGATTCAATGCTATGGATTGTGCCTTAAAGGCTTATGCAATTGTTCGAGTTAAGGTGATTGTAGCCACGCTTATCAAAAAGCGGATAATCATTCAAACAAAATTGGTGTTAATTTCTTGCTCATATAAGAGTACTGGGTAGATGAACCAATTGGTAGACATCTCATTTCCAGGCAGCCATTCAGGAGCAAAAACTGATGGAGAATCTGCTGTTTTCTAAAAGTCCTTTGCAAGGTTAACTGGTGCAGTTCTCCATTCCAGCCAACTGGAAGAGACAAGGACATCCATGGTTGGTCTTTGGGGTCCAGACACCAAAGTGGTGCTGCTCATTTCCTTTTCCATTACATGGGCAGGAACCATCATAAGGGTAGTAGCTGGAGTTGCTGGGAAATGTAGTCTTGCTAAGTACCGCAGGGAAGAACTCTGTACTTTAGGCTTTGGGAAACACTCTGTAGTCTGAACCTCAGATGTATATAACAGATAAGTGAGTTCAGAATCCACAGTGATACAAGAGAGAAGAACTCTTTGTAAGTTTGGGATTAATAGATGAGAGGACCCTTGCTTTATAAAACATTCACATACATTATATAGTTTGTCCGGCAAATCACTTTATGAGCTCCCTGCCTCACCCTTATTTTGTAAAAGAAGAAATGAGCTTCTGAGTTTTAGGTCACTTTTGGTTGGGTTTATTTGAAGCCACTAACAGAAAGTGAAGGAGATGGAGTCTCTGCTTCCTTCATTTGCAACATGATTAATATTGTTTACATACCATTGTACCCGCTGCCACTCTGGGCTGCAGTTACTGCAGTTTTTAAGCAGGTGTTTGCTGTATTTCTGGTGTTTTGTTTGGTTAAAGCATTCATAGTTGACTTTCTTTATCCATTTGTAGTAATTCCAGCCCCACCTGCAGAGTTTACATTGTCACTTCCCCTGAGGACCTGGACTCTAATTACATTTTATCTTTAAATTTAAAAGAAATTATGAGTACTGTATCTCTGTCATTTCCACCCACCCCTTCTCCCCACAACTCCTCCCACACCCTCCATCTCCCATTCTGATCTGTACCTAGAGACTAGGCTCCTATTTTTCTTTGCTCGTTTATTGAACCTTCAGCAGAGTGTGTGGGACCAATATTTACCTAGTAATGCTTGAGACATGGAGCAGGAACTCACCATCCAATGACTGAGTTGCTCATCTAGTTTCTTCCTTCATTGGTCCATTTCCTTGTTCTTCTGTTCATCCAGTGTGTTCACTGTCCCTGTTGAATGGCCCAGCACCACATCAAGTGTTTAGACTACAGTCACAAAAACACCATGCTCTGCCTTTTACCAGTTAACTGTTCAGTCAGGCAGTCAGGCATGGGTACATGTGGCTCAGATATTATAAGTTTTAGAAAAGGCCTGGGACAGAAGATGTAATGGGATCTAGAAATGGGTGTGCCAAGTCTTCCTGAGGACAAGCCGAGAGAGGAGATCAGAAAGAAAATAAGCAGGTTTGGGGAAATGAGAAGGCCTTCCATGTTGAGGTAGCAGAAAGATGACCAGGATTAATAAGGGGAAGGTAGAATGTGAAGGTGGCATGTGTTCAGCAATTACCACCATGACAACCAAACTGTCACGTGGGAGGTTCTTGTGAGGAGTAGCAGGAAGTACCCGTCTTGGGTGTCCATGTGACAACTCAGACTTCCGTGTCCTTACTGGGTGTGTCTGTGCCTTTGGTGTGGGTGAAACATCCTCTTTTCACTGCTCAAATCACCTGGAAGTGGGTGGAAGGAACTCAGCAAGGACCTAGCCTCCTGTGTACCAAAAGCTACCTGGTTCAGTGGGCAGACCTGACTCAAGGAAAGGGAGGAGTCCCACAGGTTAGAAGTTCACAGATACAATGGGCAGAAAGCAAGGGTGACAGACTCTCTTTTTCGCTTTTCCAATATACATGGGGCAGGGGAGATGGAGGGTCAAGTAGGGCAAGCGGGGAGGGAGAGTAAGTGAGAGAGAGAGAGAGACAGAGAGAGACAGAAACAGCCAGAACAAGAGCCTGCCTTGGAGTGGGGAGGGGGTGCTTAGAACCCAATCAGCTCAGTCAGGAGAAGGAACAAAAAAAAAAAAAAAAAAAAAAGAGAGTTGGAGATCAGGGAGTATTAGAAAAAAAAAAACTATATTCCAATAGCGTGTGCAATTGTGTGGGAGAGAGGGGCACCATTAACAACTAATCCTGCAGAGCTAGTTTTCAAGAACATCTCAGCTGCATTTTGTTTTGTTTTGTTCATTCACAGTGTTTTCAGTGCCCACTCATAACTGCACCAGGTTAGTCCTTCAGAGTGATTAACATAGAAATGGTCATAATAGTAGGCATGTGCATATTGATCCATCATGAATGACCAATTACACCTTTTCCATTTCGCTGGGTGGGTGAGTAGTGCTCCCAGGCACGATGCCTCCCAGCTACCTGGTGTCAGTCAGTCAAGGTGAGCTCAGAGCATCCACTTTGGGACCCTCCTGCAGCTGGCAGCAACCCATCTGAAGCCAGCTCAGAAGTGCTTGTTGAGCTTCTGCTGAGGAGAAGAATCACGCTGCCAGCATAGCGATGATCCAAGGGGACTGCGCTCAAATGCCCTCCTCGAAAAGTTTCCACTTGGTTTATTGTGTTTAGGATGGTGGCTCCAGGGAACAACAAGTGGAGACTTTCTGAACACATAGTTCTCTTTAAAGGTTTGAAATGCTTAGAAAGAGTGGCTTTTTTTTTTTTCTTCTTTGAGCTGAAGGTCGAACACAGGGCCTTGCGCTTGCTAGGCAGGCACTCTACCACTGAGCTAAGCTCCTTTATAAATGGTAAAGAGGGTGAAGTCACCTTAAAAGACAAAAACAAAGACAACTCCCCCCCCACACACACACACAAAGAAACAGTCAATAGGTTGTTTTTAGCCAAGTGTTAAGTCCATGATTGTAAAATATACCTGTATTCCTCACTTGGAAGACTGAGGCAGGGGAATTGCAAGAGTTCAAGAACAGCTTCTACACAATGAACTCCAGGCCAGTGTGGTCTACAGAGCGAAACTCTATCACAGAAGTGAACTAAACAAACCTAAAAATAAAATGTTGACTGATTTAGGGAAGAAATCCCAACTAGAGGAGCATCTGAAAATTGTACAGCCACCGTAATCTGAGTGCTGCTGCTGCTGCTGGTCTGTGTGTGTGTGTGTGTGTGTGTGTGTGTGTGTGTGTGTGTGTGTGTGTGCATTCCTAGTTTCTGCTTTTCATTTTTGAACAATAAGCTACAGAAGTCTGAAAGACTGATGTGCTCTGCAGTAGCGCATACTCTGAGCACTTTGGCAGTACAGGTGCCCCAGATGTCAGCCTCCTCCAGTCAGTACCCTCAAAGAAAAGAGCCCTGACAGCACCCCCCCCCACACACACACACACAGAAGATTCTTTTTTCTCTTTCTCTTTGCCCAGGAAAAGACCTTTGTGACCCGTCAGCTCACAGTTAGAAGATTAAAGGTGAAGAAAAGCACCTGAAAATGCTTTTGTCACCAAGATGCCCTGAATCCCTGCCAGGGAAAAGCTGCAAAGATACTTTTAACTCCTAGAAAAGGCTCAGAGAATGGTGAAGTTTGCTTTTTCCCCTAGGACCTCGGAGTTGGCTTACAGAACATGCCTCACTCCCAGGGTTGTTCATTTCAGCCATAAGCTGACATATAAACTGTTACATGTACCTCTTTTCTAATGTGTCATCAAGGATAGAGAAGCTCCATTCAACCTAAAGTCACATGGCGGTTTAAATTTAATCAGACTTCTTTAGAGGCTCTAAGATTTAATATAACATGGAGACATATAAGAAGAGGCGAAATTCTTTGATTGTGACTGAAGCTGTTAATAAATAGTTCTATAAATCCATGGGCAGCCTGGGTTCTCTCTCCTTCAGCTGGATCACAGTGGGAGGAGAGTCATGGTATAATAAATGAAGCCAGGAACATAAGGTATATGTGCTGGGTGTTTGAAGCCCACTTTGTTAGAGGAATGGCTTCCATAGCTTCCCTTACATGGAGGAATCCAGTAAGAACTGGGAAATAGGGAAAATGGAGTCCTTGTTCATAGGAATGAACCTGCCAAGGTCATACAGAGAAGAAATTGTGGACTCTGTTTTTGTGGGTTTTAATCTCATCCCAAATGAGAACAGCGTATACCTGCTAATCAAGGTAGAAATACAGTAATGCACACTGTCCAGGTACACAGAGGAATGATTTCTCAATTATTACCTGAATGTGTAGACAGTCTTCTAAGCTCAACATCTTGTGAGTCTATGGCAAATGACCAATGATTGCCTCTACTTGCTAGTAAGGCTGATTTATGTTGTCTTCTTCTCTGCTTGGTGAGCTTTAGACCTGCTAGACAGGAACCTGGAAGCTCAGCAAGTCAGAGTGTCTGAATGAGATAGGGAAGAGGCAGGCTGCTAAAGGTCCTAACAAAGCATAACATGTGTGCATCAGTTCTTTCTAATGTCCATTCTTTTGTCTTTCCCTGGTAACACTAGATATTTGTGTGTCTCTGCTGTGGGATAATGCTTTTGTACACTGGTTTAATAAAACACTGATTGGCCAATAGCCAGACAGGATGTGTAGGTGGGATAAACAAACAAGGAGAATTCTGGGAAGACGAAGACTGAGTCAGGAGATGCCACACTGCCATCCAGGGAGCAGCATGAAATAGCACACAGGTAAAGCCATGGAACATGTGACAACATATAGATTAATGAAAATGGGCTGAGTTTAAGTGTAAGAGCTAGTCAGTGGTAGGCCTGAGTTAATGGCTGAGCAGTTTTAATTATTATAAGCCTCTGTGTGTTTACTTGGGTCAAAATGGCTATGGGCCAGGTGGGGCACAGGAAAACATTCAGCTATATGTCTCCCTTTGGAATGTTGGTGCAGTGGAGATTATAACTATTGACAATAACAAGTGGGCTATCAGGAACAACACAAAACATTCAGTTTAAGAAGTGAACAGGCATTTGTTGAACATTGGATCCGGGTAAGGTGCTTTGGTAAGTACCGGGGATACTGTGATGTCATGGCATTCTCTGACAGACTGCTGATTCCCACCCCTATTTTTTTTCCTTAGAATACCGACTCTGCTGGTTGATACATACATAGTATAGACTCAGTCAAATGTACCTTGGTCCATATTTTAAATCGGTATTTGTGGCTAGAATAATCATGCCAGGGAACTGTAAGAAAGAGGGAGATCTGCATTTATCTTAATGGGGGGAAGGTCCTTCAGAACAAGAGTAAATCCCAGAGGGCAGGATGATATAATTAACCAGGCATTGATAGTAAAAGTGCCCCTTGTGGTTTAATCACACAAATTCACACTGCAATAGTAAGCTCGGTTTAATGACTAAAATTTTAATTTCCGTGATAGTACTAGGTCCATCTTTCATTTTCAAAGCCCTGCCTCCTTAGTTCATTGTAGGCCATGTCTGTCTTCTTATCTCTCATTTTTTAAGCCACAGTAATGGAGACAGTGCTGTATAGTGGAAACAAGAGCAGCCTGTGGCCAGAAAATGGGCTCTGAGTCAGGGAGCCTCCAATTACCTGGACTTTAGTAAAGTAAGCATGTCCTAAACCACAGGGATCCTCGTACATGGTAATTGGGGTTCCTTCAGATCTGTGTGTCATATCAGTTCCTATATGAAAACTGCTTAATACTTCAGCTGTGTACTTCCAAACAGTTAGCCTCATGTGCTGACTGATGGATCTATCAGTGATGGATCTGTGTGTGCCATCAAGTCATTAAAGACCTGTTTTCTTCATTTATCTTTTTAAAAAGTTCTTTAAAATTTTTTAACTTTTTTTGAGATTATTACATAATAACATTTCTTCATTCTCTACCTTCTCTCCAAAAACCTCCCATGTACTCCTTTCAGTATACACATATACATTCATTTTTAAGTGTGTTGTTTTCTTCAATTTCAGTGTGTGTTATTAAATGTCTAACCTTCCCTATCAGATTCTCAGCTCCTTTGGGAAATGCTTTTTTGTGCATGCATTGTCTTTTTCCTTTTCGCCTATCCTGAGGCTATCATCTGGGAACTAGGGAATCTAGAAATGCTCAGCAGATTTTTAAAATACAATATTTGTTTTAATTCTTCGAATATGTCATACATGCATACGATGTATTTTGAGCAGAACTGCCACAGTTCTCTGTGTGTCTCCTCCCAGATTCACCATTTCACTTCTGGCTTTATGTCTTCTGTTTTATAATAACCCACTAAGTCTGGTTTGTGATGCTTACATAATGGTAGTCCTGGGAACCACCCACTGGAGTATAGTTGACCTGCCCCACCTTAATGAAAAGCCACTGTCAATAGCTCCTCAGCTAGGGGCTCATGAACCTCATCCCTCCATGAAATATTGCTTATTTTCATTTAGGGATGTGTGTGTGAAGATGTGTGCACACAATCCATCCTGCAAGCTTAGCTAACTTTAAGGCCTATTCCTCATTTCTTTTCACCCCACTTAGTACTTGTTGTCTGTGTGTCTGAAGACATTCTTTTGAAGCCAAATGAGCTTGGAGAGGTGTGACATACTGTAGACAAATGAAACCTGAGTATGAGCAATGGTCCTGTTCACATAATCAGGATCAAGGGGCAAGTCAACTTTTTAAGGATAAAGGCTATATCATCTTTTTATCTATAAAATTCTGAGCAGAGGGACTGGAGAACACCAGGTGCTCCATAAAATTCCCTTGTTTGGATGGATGGGTAAATTAGTTAGCTGACCAATGTCCTATAGATAGTAACATCTTTAAGAATCATAAAGCAGAAAATTTGTTAGTGAAGCCTTTTGATTTGTTTTTTAATTCAGGAGACCTTATTAACTAAGCTGAGTTCTTTCGGGATGAGGTCATCTTTTAGGTGAACACAAAGATCAGTCTTATCAGGTAGGTGGCACAGCAGACACAGAACATCAACTGCTGCCTTATTTCACTGACTGGTCAGGCTGAAACACAGCATGAAATGTGAAAGGCCAGGGCTCCGGGAGACAGGGCAGAGCACACATCCCCTTTGTGTGCTGTCAGTGGACCTCAGTTGTTTAGCACACTTGTGATTCTATACTGTGTGCCAGGTTATCAGACTAGATCAGTGATTCTCAACTTGTGGGTTGTGACACCTTTGGGGGTCGAACAACCCTTTCACAGGGGTCTCATCAGATATCCTGCATATCAGATACTTACATGATGGTTCATAACAGTAGCAAAATTACCGTTATGAAGTCGCAACAAAAAGAATTTTGTGGTTTGCGGTCATCACAACATGAGGAACTGTATTAGATGGTCGCAGCATTAGGAAGGCTGAGAACCACTGGGCTAGAAGCGAGAGATGTTTGGTGAACAAAAAGCCATCTTGTTTGCCTTCCCAGTGCTCTCAATTTATTCTAGATGGAAGTGAACACAGAATAGTAAAGCAAAGTGACAACAAGGGCTGTGTGTACAGTGGTCAGCTACTGGAAAGAAGATCAGTGATGTGCAGAAGATGACTGCTGGGAATGGGTAAACCCTTTCCAAGATGGGGGCGTCTGAGTGCAGCAAGGGGCCAGATACATGGAGATCAGGGTGTAGAAGTCCATCTGGGCCGGAAGACTGGCTGGTGCCGATGGGAGTCAAGGACAGTGAGCTTTAAGGGCTCAAAGACCGCAATGTAAGTGTGCCCTGGATTTTAGTGAAATGCATCGCTTCCAAAAAAAAAAAAAAAAAAAAAAAAAAAAAAAAAAAAAAAAAAAAAAAAAAAAAAAACAAACAAACAAAAAAAAACAAAACAAAACAAAAACAAAACAAAACAAACAAACAAAAAAAACAAAACAAAACAAAAAAAAACTTTCCTTTACTATTAATCTTATGGGTGAAAAAGAATGTTATAAAAAAATTATTCTTTCCTAATTCCCAGCCTAGAATCCCAGGAACATTTCTGAACATTGTACATGGGTGCATGTTATGTTTCTCCTTGCTCAGACTGACGGTGAAATTACTGAGGTGCTGGGGAAGGGACTGGCTGGAATTTAGTCCGAGGTCCATTTTAGGATACAAGAAGGAAGGCTGGCTGGAGAAGATGGTGATGCTCAGATTGCTGCCCAGGGATTGCACTATTGGCCTCTATTATCAAGTTCCTGGTTCGTCAAGAGTAGGCAAGTGGAACTTTTCTAGAATGAGCAGACATCAGAATCTAGTCATAGAGATGCTGTGGTCTTCTTTTCTCTACCAGATGGTCAGGCTTGATGATCACACAGAATTCTATTCTCTCTGGTTCTGCTTTCTAGCCTGCAGGGTGCGAGCAGAAGAGTTTAGTCAATAAATTCAGAAATATACTCTTAATATTTATGATTGAGGGGGTCCAGGGCAGGGCAGAGAATTTGCATTTTAACACCTTCTGGATAGTGATGCTGATTCCATAGGTCTGGAGATCACAGCACCTTGCTAAGTTGCGGCCTTGGTGTATTTATTAGTTTAGAATCACATTTCTTCCTGCCCAAACCTCTTTTTCTTCTACATATTGTAGAACCAGGCTGCACTTCTCCACCTAGCAGCCAGTCTGTTGTTGCTCTATGAGGGCTAGGTGTTTTATATTTGAATCTCTCAAGTCCTCTTTCCTACCCACTTGGAGCTAGTTGGTTACCTGTCTCCAGATCCACTGGTCATCATCCCTTTATCTTTATCAGAAACACAGTCATCACCATTAAATTTCTTAAGTCCAAATCTAATCCGTTATTTAGGTTCATCTGGTGTTTGAGGCCAAATGTCTCCCAACTGCTTTGTATAATGGAGAAACCCTGCCTATCAAGTGGAATTTTCATCTTCTGTAAAATGGGAATGCTGATTTGAAACCTGAAAGTCTATTGGGATCAAGGCCTGAGCATGTAAGACTGTATTCCATAGGTCATGAAGTGCTATTATGAACTGGCTCTTTGGTTTTTTGTCTTTTGCTTAAGCGTCTCTTGTTACTACTCTTTTTTCCCTCTCTCTTTCCCTTCCGTCTACATTTTCTTTCTGTGCTACAGACCTAGCCATGGCAACATGAAGCAAGCCCTCCATTACCAAGGTCTACCTACAGCCATAGTCATTTCTTACAGTTCAGGATCCTAGGAAAAAATCATAACTAACTATTTGGCTTAGCTAGCTAGCATTAAAATTTGGGAGTGACATTTTGGAAACAAAAGGAAGAACAAAATTGCCCACTTCCACAAATAGAGCCCTGACATTGGAATAAAAATGTAACAAATTCTTCATTTGTTTTCCCTTCTGGCTTACCTTTGGGGTATTAAATAAAAGTCCTGGAAGTGGTATTTGGCTGGTTGTAAGGCTTCTCTAGGAAAAGATGAAATGCATCCCAGTGAGAAAAGTGCTTGACCCTTCACCAGATGGTCCTCTTACCAGCTCCCACATGGAAACAGTCCCTGTCCTCAAGTATCCACCCAGTGATGACAGCCAATAAACAGAGTGTCAGAAATGCACTCTAAAGGGACACCCACTTTCATCCCCAAAGACTTGGAGACTAGAATTCATTAGTAAAGAAAATCTCAGCCCAGTGCCCTCTAGGACAGTAGCCATCCACCTCCTATGCTACCGAAACCTTAGTAACCATTGTACCACTCACAGTTCATGTACTCACAAGCTCCCTGTGGCCAATGACTGTCAAATTAGACAGCAGGCAATATTCCTGCCATCAGAGCAAATCCTTTGGGGTCCACCCTGTGACTCAGTCCTGGTAGAATGTGAAGTGTTGAATAAAGTACCAGGACTCTGTAGGTCCTGTAACATCAATGTCTTAGTAGCTCCCTGTCCCTTTGGTTTTGCCCCCTGTATTGTGGAAAGAGTAATGCGTTCTTTCAAATGTCAGGACTGTCCATTCTAGATGAGGTGAGCTCTTTTGTGTGGCATAAGAGGCCATCGTTTTGTTCTCTGGTATGACACTATTTCCATTGATGTGTTCCCTGTCTCACGTGTATCATTGCTCAATAGAACTGTCAGTTGTTAGCCAAGTCTTGAAGTTTCAGTCTTCCATCTCTTTGCCTACAGTGCACCCATTCTCTTACCCCTTCCTCCTTAACTCGTCTGTGTTGTCCTTCACACCGTAGTGAACAATCTCTACATACTCTTCTCTTTCTTGCCTTGTCCATGCAGCTCTCTGGTAGCATTCCTAAAGTCTTTCTGTGATCATGTAGTCCTATGCCTCCTACTTGATGGTGAGTACCCAAGGACTTATCCTGATTTGATCCCCTTTGAATACCCCGCTGATAAAGGAGAAAAGAGTGGCACACTGTGCCCAGAATGAGTGACTTCTCACCAGAGTGAGGTGGGTGCTGTTCACAACAGGAACGAGGGAATGAAAGCAGTCTTCTCCATAGGACACCTGAGGATTCGAATGCTTGTTTGCATCCCTAGTTCCAGTTCTTCTACCCTGTCATTTCTCTCAAACTCTGGGAGATCATTATCTCAGTATCCAGAAACCATACCTTTGAACTAAAGGTGTTAGCCTAGGTACCAGGACCCTACCTACTAGTATGAGTTAATCATTCTAAGAATAATGTAGGTCAAGAGATAAGGAGACAAACTGGCTTCTGTTTAGACAGATGTTACTAATAGACTCTGTGTGTACTCCTAATGAAGTGGGCCATAAATTCCAAGCTCTGCACACTGTCCAAGGTGGGCTGCTTGCATTGTGATGAGTCCACAGTATTCTGCTAGCTCAGTGTTAAGGGGATTAAAATGCAGGCCATTAAATTGTGCTTACTGTGGCAGCTGAGATTCAAGCATGCATAGGGAGCTTGTTTGTTTATAGAGTTTCCAGTGGAAGTTTCAGGACTAGGGACTAAGGTAGATCATGGCTTGGATTCTCCTCTCATTTAATGAAGTTCTTGTGAAAATTACCCAAGCATTACAGTTGTTGATCCTTAGTTTCTTATTATAAACCCTATCACATTTAACACCTATTGAAATCCTCAATATGGAAAAGATGTTATCTTTGGAAAATATCTCTCATCTTTAAGAACTAAAGATAAATTTCTGTGGACCTCCTGCCTTCCAGATATTATGCTAGTTAGCCTCATGAGTGTGACATTAATAAATCTCCCTATATCTCTACACAAGGAAATCAATTAATGCCTTCCATTTCCCCTATGGTTGAGGCCTAAAGATGTTAAGTGACTTACACATGAACACATAGAATAAAGGTCAGAGGTCAGAGTCATCTCTGTCCTGCAGCTGCCTTCCTGAGGTTGCTCTCACTCATGTTGTTAGACATTCTCTACCAGACTTTCTAAGAGGGTTCCACAGAGGTGCTGTGAATATGGTAAGTGTCACTCTAGTCCACCTACAAACAGAGCGGATACTCAGTAGCTTCTACCAGTCACATGGAGCCCTTCAACAGGAGAGTTATTTATGAGCTGGGGTCAGAGAGATTTAGTACATTCCAGAATGCTGTTGCTAGCTCGAACCTGGAGAGGCACATTAAAAGGAACATGGGTGGCCTCTTAGAGCAGCAAATGGTACCCCCAGCTTACTGTGAGGAGTGGGGGACCTTAGTCCAGCAATCACAAGGAACTAACTTCTGCTAAATCAGTCTGCATCTGAGAGAGTGCCAACAGCTTGGCTTCAGCCTAGTGAGACCCTCAGTATTGACCCCTGTTGAGCCTGACTCAGCTTCTGAGCTCCAGAGCTACGAATGGTACATGGATATTGCTTTAAGCTGATCCGTTTGAGCTGACTGTTATACAGGCCAAAGAGAATGAATATAAATGTTTTGTATTACTTTATAGTACACCATAGCCCTGATTGGGTATATCCAACTTCAGACCACCAAGGATAAGTATGACTACAGCCTAACACAAAATTGTAACCTTCTTTAAAACATTATGAATTGTTCTGTGAATTTTTTTTTGTGACTCAATTGCACAGTTTTCAAGGATGAACTTAGTAAATGGCAACATTGTGTCACAATCTGATAGGATAATTTTGTGGGGAAAAATATGAAAAGATACTATAAAACACTTAACAGACTCTTAGAAGTACTTACAAAATACTTTCTGGGCCCAGGGGATAGCACAGTCTGTAAAGTGCTTGCCATGCCCTGAGTTCAAGTCCCCAGAACCCACCTAAAAAGCTGAATGTGATAGCAAATGCTTGTAATCCCAGCATTAGGGAGCCAGAAGCAGGAATATCTCCGTGGCCCACTAGCCAGATTGACTAGTCTATTGGTGAGTTGTAGGGCCTGGAGAAAAGCAAGGTGGTAACTCATCCTAAAGAACAATATCCAAGATATCTGGCCTTCACACATGAACTTGTGCATGTACAATCACTAGCGCGCGCGCGCACACACACACACACACACACACACACACACACAACTTATTTTTTACATCATATTCATGTGATAAGCAGGAAACTAAGTCTCAAAAAGAGTAAAAGAGAAAATACAGTTCTGAAGCCACAAAGCCAGGGAAAGCCAAGGTGCGGACACTCAGAAAGAGCCACGTCTTCTGAAGGACGCTACACTTCGCTGTTAGGCCAGTGTCCTGGGACCATAAAGGCACAGTGGAGCTACTCATGCAAGCTGCAAGAATTAAAATTCTTGCGTTCTGACTACAGTTGTTAGGATCTAAGGGCAGAGGTGGACCCACCTAATTATATTTTAGATGCTTCATGGATGCTTTTAATGTGTACAGCTTGTATGATCACTACCCAAGGGATGGAGTTCTTGAGTCTGGAGTCTTTTTAATCACATTTGCACCTGGGACAGGGCCACCTGGCTACTTTGTGGATGTTCCTTGTATCAGTGGATGCAAAGTAGAGCAGTGTTGTTGCAGTTAGGATGTCTCTAACATTCTTCTGGTGGGATGCTGGACTTTTACTCTTGGCTCCAGTTTCGTTGACTTTGGAGTAGTGTGTGGTGAACATGTTCCCCTGTTGCCCTCCATCACCCCGTTTTGATGGCCAGTGGAGCAAATCTTGTATCTGTACTTGGTACCTTTAAGAGCTTATGATTCAGCTGCCAGCATCCTACGTCCCCAGTCACCTCTGGGCATCTAGTTCCTTTCTTTACTTAGTCTACAGAGGAACCCTGCTTTCCACCTGACAGCAGCAGGTTTAAAATAAGTTGGTTAAGAATAGGAGCAGAAACTAAGCTGCCTTATGGAGATGGTGAATCCTTCCTGAGTGGGCCACACTGGTGGGGACAGGCAGATAAAGACTGAGCATGGAAAGAACATGCAAGCTCACAGCGGGGGGTCCCCATTAGGGAGCACTTGCATTCGGGGATTCTTTGCAGCCTCTGGAATGGGTACACTTAGTGTCTTTTGTGTTTGCTACTCAGATTTATTTTTATAATAGTTATCGTTTCTAAAAACAGCCTACACAATTCTACTCTTAATATGTCATAAAATGAAAACCATCCTGAAGAAAAAGAAAGGCAACTGGAATTCCTCAGAAACATCGCTGCCTGCCGAACATTCTACTAGATGTGGTCATGCCGATGATAGTCCTGTTCTAAAACATTTATATGGCTCCCACTGTCTTTACAAAGAAATCACATGGCACTGTCAGATCTGTTTCCATGGCATCTACTGGAGCTGCTGAGAATGGAAGTGAGGACTGAGAATCTCCTTTCCCGAATGCCAAGCCTTTTGAAATGCCCCTGCCTTCATGGCGCCTAATAAATGTCAGTGTGCATGTTGCCTTTCAGATGGGCGCCATCTGTGTACTGGAGAGGGCTTCTGATTATGAGAAGGAAGGGAGAATGACATTCCCTAGCTGTGCAGCATCTGGACCTCAGTCTCCTCTCTCATACTGGGGGAAGGTGTTCAGATCACCTCCACAGTACATGCAATTTGCCAGAGCCCCAAAGGTCTATTAAGGATGTTAGTGACCATCTGTCTTGTTCTTCCTGCATACTTCTTGCCTAGCATAATGTCCTGTAGGTAACAACCATGTAGTAAATATTTACTAAATGAATGTTGGATGAAGTAGTTAATACAGGGATGTCTTCCTTGAAACCAGTGAAGAAATCAGTGTGTATTATTATCCTTGCAAAAGGAAGTGGTCATTGCCTTTGAATATGCTGTTGTCTGTGTTGCAACAGGAGAAATCATAGATTTACTGACCTTCGGTTTACCAGTCTCCTAGACCTTTGTTTTTTTTGTTTTTGTTTTTGTTTTTGTTTTTGTTTTTGTTTTTGTTTTGTTTTTGTTTTTGTTTTGTAGATCTTGCAGTATAATCCTATAACATCGCCTGAGAAAGCATGGGTGACAGTGGCCACTGAGCAAACTGAGAACCCGGGGTCCGGAAGCTTACCCCATGCCTCAGCTACTCTGTCAAGTGTTGTCATGTAGGGATGTTGAGTAACACCCTGGAGAAGCTGCAAGGCCAAGGCTGAGGAAACATGCAGCCAAGATGAAGCTGCAGGGATACCAGGCTTGCTTGACATCTGGCGTCGGAATGGAAGCTACCAAAATCAGAAATCACATTGGTGTGTTTCATGAGTGGCTTTCCTCCCACAGGGCTTATTTACCTCCCCTTTCTCCAAGCAGAGCTCATGATGTGATAGTAGTGGGTCTCAGCAAAGGGAATACAATTATTAGTCAAGTTAGACAAAGTTAGAACTAGACCACGTGATGTTGAAGGCTGGCACTGTGGTTTACTTGATCCTAACCTTTGAATGACACACCTCTAGGTCTCACACTCTCCATTGTTAATATGTAGCTGACAAGGGTACTTACTTTCCTGATGTTATCCTGTGGTCAAAAGTAGATGATGTGGTCAGAGTATTTAGCATGCAGTAATTACATGTTTTCTGTCCTCTTAATTCTTTCTAAGATCCATTTATCTATCTATCTATCTATCTATCTTCCTCCCTCTCTCTC
This sequence comes from Onychomys torridus, assembly GCF_903995425.1. Taxonomy (NCBI): domain Eukaryota; kingdom Metazoa; phylum Chordata; class Mammalia; order Rodentia; family Cricetidae; genus Onychomys; species Onychomys torridus. The sequence continues at coordinate 121,194,372 of NC_050444.1, forward strand.
TCTCTCTCTCTCTCTCTCTCTGTATGTATCGTTTATTCATTTGTTCATTTATTTATTTACTTTTGTGTGTATGAGTGTTTTCCTGCATTTGTTGTGTACAAGGAAGCCAGAAGAGGGTGTTAGATCTCCTCAAACTGGAGTTAGAGCTGATTGTAAACCACCATATGAGTGCTGGGAACTGAACCTGCATCTTCTGAAAGAGCAGCCAGTGCTCTTAACTGCTGTGCTGTCTCTTCAGTCCCCCTGTTCTCCATCTCACTCCTAGTCATTCCTTTCGTATGTCTTGGATGCCAAGTGTTTGCTAAGTATTGTGCTTGATGGAGGCAGATCCAAGCCCAGAGACAATCTTCTGCTCACAGCTGAGTAGAAGCAGCAGGTATTCAGCAGAGAGAGAAACAGCAAGTGACCATAGTGTCAGTTACATCTATGGTATATATATACAAATATGGACTGACTATGGATCCAAGTCTGGGGGAACAAGTAAAAGGGGGCATCTACTCTACCTCAGCTTAAGGGTTTTGAAGTAAGTCCAATTTAGGAGAGAGTGTTCTCTAATATTTTGTGTGGTGCTGTGTGTACCTTCCTTTTTGAAAATTTTATTTCTCTGTACTCCAAAGACTCAAAAGACACTGAAGTGTGAAGAATGTGAGTTCCAGGCCATCTCAAGATGCATAGTGAGACCCTGTCTCAAAAAACAAGAAGAAAAAAATAATCTTGTCGTATGGGAATTAGAAACAACACATAACTGGTGATCTGTTAAAAAAAAATAGTAACACACCTTCCCTGAGTGTCAACTCTCTGTCAAACGACCATAGTAATAGCTAACATTTACAACAACTAAAAATACCCTAGGCTGAGCATCTCAAAGTCAGAATGCTCCAAAATGTGGAGCTTTTGGAATGCTGACATGATGCAATTATGGAAATACTATGTCAACTTATGAGTGGCAGACCCACAGTTGTGCTGAACATACTGTGAGCATCATCTTTAGGCTATGTGTGTAAAGTGTATATGGAGCACAGTGAATTTTGTATACACTTGTGGGTCAAATCCCCAAGGAGATTTTGTAATCCAGTTAAGTCCAAAGTCTCAAACACTTGTGCTCCCAAACTTTCTGGATAAGAGATCTAGAGCTGTACTAATAGTCATGAACTAGCTTAAAATGTGCAACATGTATTTTTCTAAGCCTTTTCCTTCACCAGCTCAGCTAATATTCCTTGGCTTCTCATAACACACGTACATTTTGTTGTCCCCATTAAAGAAATGAGGGGGCTGGCGTGTAAGGTAAGTAGTTCTGAAGAGCCACTAGCTCACAGCTGGTGGAACTGTGACTTGAACCCAAGTTTGCTTGACTTCTGTGCCCATCTTCTTTTCTGAGGATGTTGTGCTGCCCCCAGACATCTCTTTATTTAGAAAAGAAAAATAATGTGATTGAGTTTGTTAACAGCACATCCAAAATAGAAAGCTATAAATGATGTCGGCACAGTTCTATATAATCACTTAATTTTAATAATCCCATTTCCTTATTAGGATGACATTCTTTTTGAAGATCTGCTAAGTACACTTGATATCTCTGTTGTCATTTAATTTAACATCTTTAGCAGCTGTTTTATTTTTGCCAAAGGAATGGTAGCTGTAATCTGTAAGGGGAAATTTGCATGTGTTTTTTTTTTTTTAAACACATCTCCAATGTTGAAAACAAAATAAATGGTTAAAGCAATCTCCTCTGAGTAGAAGCTCACACAATTCAGGGTGGTTGTTCCCTTGCATAAAAAGATAATACAGACACCGTCATAGTGGGAGTTAAAGAGCTCAATTTTAGGTTGCTTGAGAAATCATCTGTAATCACCAGGAAGATTGCTTGGGTGTTTGTTGAGTTCAAAGCTGAAATATGGAAGGCTATGCAATAACCATATATTTTTCATGTGCTAGGAAGGGGAAATGTATGCTTCAATAAACAAGTCCTGATTACAAAGACCAAATAAGGAAAGTGAGAACTGTGCATAACTCAAACACTTGCCAGTCCCTCGTGACCCCCCTTCTGGTGATTGGGAAGGTGGATTTGGGGCATCGTGTCAGGGGCTCTCATTTCAGACAGAGGCCAGCTGAAAGAGTGTTCTGTGATGAAAAGTGACCCAGCACGGGGATGGAGGGATTTCAGGTCTTCTGGTGGTGGTGGTAACATGTATTTCCTTTTGCTTAGAAGCAGAAATATAATTGGGGGAAGATGCAAATGGCCTGTAATCCTTCAGGTAGCCTCCCATTGAGAAGCAGTCTCTTTTGGAACCTAGTAAACCCATTCTGATGTTTCATTGTTGCCTTGTTCACTGAGAATAAGTTTAACCATACAGTTAATTACAGAGCATAATCTAATCAACATCAGTATACCTACTACCCAGTTTTAACAAAGCACAAAAATTACCTGTATTTACTCCATATTTTTTCTTTACAGATTAAATGATGGGGCTGCCATCAAGATGGCTTAGTTAGTAGAGGCACTTGCTGCAAACTTGATGACCTGTGTTCTCTGACCTCCACATGCATGTTATGGTGGGTACAGGTGTACACACACACACACACACACACACACACACACACACACACACACTGAATAAGTAAGTGAGTAAATAAAGAACTGCTCTAAAGGAATTAAAGTGTGGGGCTGAGGGCTTACCTCCACAGTAAAGCACTCCTGCCTTGGGCACTAGGTTAAAGCCCAACATCACAAAATATAACCCTCAAGTCAAAGAGTTAAAATATTATAGACCTAGAACAAGTTCTTGGTCATACCACCCAATACAACTTTCCATTCTTCTGAAAGCAGTATGTTGGGCTTGATGTGTAACATTCCTGAGAGGCCTTAAAAATAGGTTTTATTAATTTCTTTATGTGCATGTATGTATATGCCACAGTGCACTGTGTAAAGGTCAGAGGACAACTTGTAGAAGTCAATTCTATCTTTCTACCGTGTGGGACCCAGTCATGGAACTCAGGTTGTCAGCCTTAGTGCTGAGTGTCTTTGTTTGCCAATCCATCTTACCAGCTCACTGTTGTATAGCATGTAGTTAAACAAAATATAATGTAAGTGATATGAATTTTTGAACTTTAAAATGGATTTATATTAAACATATATATAACTGCCCTTTCTTGATTAAACATTGTGAGATTTATCTATGTTGAGATAAGGTGGGTCCAACTTACACACTTTAACTTCTACATAGTCATATGTTAAATTAATGGAATGAGCCGGAGAGATGAATTCAGTAAGTTAAGTCTCTTCAAAGACTCTGAGTTCAGTTCCAAGCACCTATACCAAGTAGTTCACAACCACCTGTAACTCCAACTCAGGGTATCCAACTCCCTCTTTGACTCCATGGGCACCCCACCACTACCCTACCACCATCACCACACACACACACACACACACACACACACACACACACACACACAGCACAAGCAGGCATGAAAACAAAAAAAATAAAAATGGAAATAAATTATTAAAATAGGAATATAGTAGTATTTTTTTACACAGTTCTTCTCATGAGGATTCAGGTAGTTTATCATATGAGTAAATAGCCCTTTACCTACTCTTTGGCCTCACCTAGTAGAACTTTGTGGAGTGCATATTTTGGAGCACACAGCTCATCCTACTATATGTACATTTGAGTTTTGTTAGAACCTTATCTTCAAGTAGATTTTTCTATTCATAGATCGCCAGCAGGACATGAATGTTCCCTGTGCTCCATAGAAAAGAGTAACTTAATCATTTAGTATGCCAGACAATTTTTAGTATTTTTAAGGCCAAGGTTAGAGACTAATTCCTCATCTCGGTTTTAATTTGGTTATCTCCAGCTACATCTAAGATTAGATTATTTTCATATGCTTATGGGCTATTCAAGTCTTCTGAGTTCCATGTTCATATTATCTTCACTCTATTTTTATCTTGAGTTTCCCTTTTCATACTGAGGCATAGTTCCCCATGTGTTCCATATATAAATCTTTTTGTACCATTATGAATTTTGTTGCTATTTTTGCATATGAGGCAATATATGATTTGCAGTGCAGATCAAAATTATAACACGTGTGGGTGTTTGTGTGGATAGTTTGATGTACTCTAAAATGTTTGTGAGAATTCAGATGGCCAAGAATAGTGAAGACTGTTTTGAAACAAAACAGTATCGCAGGCATTGCACTCCTATATAGCAAGGCTTGCTGAGCATGCACTACATGTTAGAGACTATTATGGAAACCTGCTTAGTATGGCACACAGAGTATGGGGAAATGCAGAAATCTTGTTAATTGCTTTAGTGACATGAATTTCTGCTATATCTGATTAAGAATTTAAGCCCACGTCTAGCCTAATCTACAGTCTGCACTTGAGATCTCAGGCCTATATGCTTAATATGTAGCTGCAGTGTGTTAAGGTTTAAGATATAAATGTTTATCGTTTTTAAAGTGCAGATTGGTGCAGGGCATAGCTATCACTTCTAGCCTGACTGCTTATCAGAAAAGTGTTTCTCCTCTGCTCCCCCTGTCTTACCCTGCTTAAGCACAGTTGGCCTCAGGTATTTCCTTGCCCCAGCCCTCTGCTACAGCTGCTCTCTGCTGCCCCCTATCTCTTTACCCGGCATCACCGCTCTGCAGTTTTATCATCACTTGGGGGATATTCTATTTTGGGTTCTTGGGGGTGTTCTCTTTTGTTTCATCTCATCTCTCTCTTAAGATGTTATAACCTCTGTAATGACAATTTATATTCATCACTGAACCCCAAGGCCTATGATAATGTGAGGAATATGATAGATTCTCGAACACTATTTATTTGTTGAATGAATAAATGCATTTATCTGTTCTACACTATACTTTAAAATCTTCTCTTACTAAATGGGGCATTGCTAGTGTGGGTTTTAATTAAGAATATAGACTTGATATTCAGCCAGAGCTGGGCTTAAGTCTTAAGTCACCCACATTCCAGTTAGTGTCCACTCCACTCTTGACCACTTCTTGCTTGTGATGTGACTATTTTCCTATCCTTAAGAGGCCTATTTCCTCACAGGAAAGCATCTTTATACTATTAGCATAGTATTGAATGAAGTTTTTATTAATAACTTTTAATAAAAAATTTTATTTGTGTACGACAGAGAATGAATAAGTGGAGTGAGTGAGTGAATATGCATGCTAGTAGTGGCTGAGGAGCCCAGAAGAGGGCATTGGATCAATGGAACTGGAGTTGTAAGTGGTTGTGAAGCAGTGGATGCAGATGCTGTAACTCAAACCCCAGTCCTTGGCAGAAGCAGCAAGCGTTCTTAGCCACTGAGCCATCCCTGTAGCTCCAGTGTCAAGAGTCTTGAGTGAAATTAGATTTTCTGTTTAAAAGGCTGATGCTGGTGGTTGCAAAAGATGAAAGAGGGCGCCACGTGGGGGCAAGGAAATGTGCAGAAGACCAAACGGGAGGCAGGAGAGGAGGTGAGAAAATACCAAATTCTATGTAGGCTTTAAAGGTGGAGTCTTGACGGTTTTATAAGGTGTTTGAGCATCCTTATTGTTGGCTTCTTAGCAATACCATTCTCTGGGAATACACTGTGTGTGCACACTTGTGATTTTCTCCTTGGCTCTATGCAGCACTCTGGGTATTCATACAGCATCGCAGGTTTTGGCTGCTGCTTACTAAAGCAGAAAGCCTCATCTGGCTTAGGCCTCCATCCATACTGCTAACCAGCATAGAGAGGTCACCATGAACCATGTCATCTCCCTAGCTAATGGTGTGTGTAACTCTACTAATGATATAAGTTGTCCTCTCTGGTCACTGATAACTTGCAAGGGAATGGTAGACATGGGGCAGCAGCAACCTGCTGTCCATTTCTAAGCCAACAAAGCAAGTTTCTGACTTCTGGGGAATGACTTAGCTTCATGCTCAAAGGTATTATTTTAGACCAAAGCATCACCCAATCACACCAGTCACCACAATAACCAGCTACTGCTTGGGAATCTTTCCTTCTCTCTGTTTTAGGAGTGAAATTGATTCCTTGGGTGTTCACTGGCAGTACTTTATGAGAATGTTTGCTATCCTTAATGGTGTTTATTTCCTTCTGCCCCTTGCCCCTCCTACTTTTGCTTCAACAGCCAATGGCTGCACTGGTTGCTTTTCTGAATCAACCTTGCCATTGTGCTCTGTCACACAGAGTCAAGGGATAGTTCAGTGGCATAGCAGGCTATGTGAGGAACCCTTGGTAGCTCAATTCAGCTGCTGGGGGTTTTCCTATAGGACCATTCAAAGAACAGGCAGGAGAGGTTTTAGCTTGCTGAAAGGAACTCTGTAGGGCTAGATGCCTTAATACCAACACTCCAGAGATAGGGTGAAGCATCTGAGTCCAGATTCAGCAGCATACCAGAGCCTATTAAAAAGAGAACTAATAGCTGTAAAATAGTCTTTCTTTCTTTCCTAATGGTGGATTGGACATGGGGCTCTTGATATTATAACCTCCAGGACTTTCAATCCTATATTTCTTTAAGTGAGCAAAAAGGCGACAGTTTCAGCTAATGCGGGAAGCATGGTCTATTTCCACCCATGAGAAAGTGTTGCGCATGTGACTCTATGTTCTCCTGTGAGTTTGTAGACAAAGAAATACAGGAATCTAAGCTGTGATGGATTAAACCAAGGTTTCTTAGCACTGCCCCAAAGCCCCTTGGCTTGAGTCATTTTCTCTAGAGATAGCCATTGTCCCTGCTTTCCTCAGAGAGATATGCCATGTGTACTGACTCCTTAGCAGTACTCACCCTTGTGAGGACTATGCCACCTAGCACTCCTCCCTTCTGTCCCCAACTTTCCAGAAAGATGCAGTTCGGCTTTGCCTCACTGACAGCTTCACATACCTGTCTCTCCATTCCCCCTCACCACCACCACCATCATATTGGAGCTTAAGGCTTTCATATTGTCCACGACACTGAAGTTCATGAGGACAGGACGAAGACTTTTTGTTTCTAGTGGCAGTTTTGTTTATGTACTAGGAAGGATGAAGGCAAGAAGGAAGGCAAGAAAAGACAAAAGAAATAAATGATGCACATGCTCCAGCGTCACACGTCCTTGAGTTACATGGACCTGTTGTTGTCTGGGTCATCCTGAGGCACTTTCCTCTCCCCTTGCCTGTGTTTCTTCTGCTGACTGTGGGGGCAGGGGACTTCATGAGCAGGAATAACAGTGAAATAATAATAATGGTACTTTCCACAAGGAACTGCTGCAAGGATCTAGTAAGAAAACGTTTGTAAAGCTCTTGACAGTTCCTGGCCCTTGGGAAGCCATAAATAAATACTGGCTCCTGGCCTCTTTCTCCTAAATGGTTACTTTGGGCCAAGATAAATAGAAAAGAACACCATTGAAATGAGCTACTTCCACTGCTGCTTGTTTTAGGGGGAAAATCTTTTCTTTACATACAAATCAATGGGCAGTATTCTGGTGGGGAGATATCTGTGACTTAGGGCCTTTGGACAGGAAAGAGAGTGATACACATGTTCTTTTTTTATCTTTCTGTAAGAACTATCACCACACATGATGTCCATTTCACAAGGCTGAGGTAAAACAGATGGAACTTCAGAAAACTTGAGTGTCTTTCTGCTCACATCCTCAGAGGACTCAAGTCATGCTTTGTCGGGAGGGAAGGACATGGGCATTTTAGTCAGGTGTGCATTAAGCTGCAGATATGTCATGCAGTTTGATTTCAGAGTAGCATTGTTTTGTGATATCATGTCTTTACTGTTGTTGATGAGCTCGCCTTGAGTGTCCCCTTTAACTTCTATACACTAGTTTCTCTGGCCGCCAATTGTATATGCTGGCAGTACCTGATATTAGAAGATTGTTACAAGGGTCCCACTGATGATGCTCACAGAAGTCTTTTATGGCAGCTGGAAATTATGCTCGTGTTAATTGCTACCATCCAAGTCTCTGCTTCAGGCATTACCTGAGCCAGCCCTCTTGGGAATTTTTCTTGTAGACCATAGGACAAAAGTAACCAGTGCATCTCAGTCTCTGGTTCTTACCTCTGAACACACATCCAATAGATGCTTTCCCACTCAGGTTCTTGAAAATATCTTCTTGCTTTCCAAAGGGATTATAATAACATAACATCAGCCCACAACAGCACACATGAGGGACATGTAATATGTCAAAGACCTTTGAACACATAGAGCTCCAAATATGTATTGTCCAGAGTTTCTGAAGCCTAATCTACAGTAAAACCAAACCAGTAGCCTTAAGTCAGGGCCAAACCAACTCATCAGAAGGTACAAACAACCATAAGTCCTATGAGACCTTCCTTCAAGGACCATTCAGAATACTATATCAATTAGCTATTGCCATATAACAAACTATTATGAACATAGGTGCTCAGAGCAACAAACAGTTATTATTTCATGGTTCCAATGGATCAGGAGTCTGAGTCAGCTTGACAGGGTCCTCTGCAACTTTTCCTGGATTCTGGGAATTTTTTTTTCTCTAAAGTTTGCGTTCTTCTCTCAAGATCACCTGGTTGTTGGTAGGATTTCGTTTTTTATAGTTACAGGACAGAAGTCCCCATTCTCTTCCTATTATCCATGGATTGAACTTAGCATTTAGAGATTCTTAGAGTCCTCTGCCACATGGCCTCATCACAGTCCCTCAAGGCCTGAATCTGTCATTCCAGTTCATATAAATAAGGCAGTCTGGATAGTGACAATTCCATCATCATCATCATCATCACCATCATCATCACCACCACCACCACCATCATCATTATCATCATCATCATCATCATCATCATTTCGCCAGCCCGGCAGGGGAAGGGAAATCAAAGCTATAGCTCAGTGTCATCATTCTAAGGTGAGTCTGTCCAGGAAAATATTCAAGAAGAAATATAGATGAAGAGATTTTTAAAGCATCAGTTTGCCTAACCACAACTGGTCTAATCTGAAGAGACAGAAATGAAAATAATATTGCATGCAGAAATCTCTTAAAGCCATACTAACTGAATGGAAAGGCCACCATCTTTTGTTCTGATATAATTCCTCTTTTTTTTTTAAAGTGTTAAAATGCCTTTGTTCTTTTAAAAGAAGCCACAGTAATAGTAGGTGATGTGTTTGAAAATATTGGTAGTGACAACCTAAGTGAGAGTGGTTTGAATCATATTGTCATCGCTTTATTGAGGTGTCACTCTTCCCAGCCACCAGGCATGCCCTAGGTGCCAGACCAGAGGCTTTACCTTCACTTGGGCTTTGTAGCAATCCTACGACCAGGGATCACCTCTGCTGGATAGGTGAGAGGTCTAAAGGACTGAGAAAAGTTCAGTAACTTCCCAGACCACATGGACAATAGACTGGGGTATGAAAACCCACACTGGCACACCAGCTTTTGAATGGATATTGTCTCTCCCCTGGCAGTAGCTTTATGTTGTCATCCACACCCGTGAAGACAGTGACAGAGGTGTATGAGAAATCAAGGATATTATTTCATGAATTAAATATATCTAGTTAGTTGCTCTCTACCTATGCCTCACACTCACCTGATCTGTCAGTGACTTCAGCTCTCTCTGCACACCTGGGTGGGGTCTCCACTCAGCCTTTATAAATATACTGACCATAAACTAGAGGAGTTCCCGCTTGTACCTTTCTCACAGAGCTGTATAATGACCTTGTCCTCATCTTAAAAGGGTATTTTCTGAAATGCAGCGCTCACCACGGTACTAGCCAGAATGTATATGAAAGAAAGAGCAGATAGGAAACCCCGTGCCAGGCCTGCTGGGGAGGGCAGGGACATGGGAGGAGGCAATTTTTTACTTTGAGTGATCACTGTGTTTCCATTAGAAGTCGGATGACCTTCTCAGAAAGGTTACAGAATCATTATTAGAGATCGTCAGAGCTGACTAGACACTGGATTAATGGGGATTTGGTAGATTTCTATAAAGAGTGCTTTAACAAAAGATTCATAGGCCAACACAAAGACACTTTTTCAAATCTCAAAGAATGTGCTCAGAAAGTTTCTGGTTTCAGGAAGCTAGTAACAGACATAGTTAGAAGTACAGGAGGTTCCTAGGGAGCTATCAAGGCAAAGGCTGGCACCTTTGGGTGGCATGTGTATCTATCATTCATTCCATTCCGGGCAATCTTAAATCGCAGAAGCAGTTGGTTTGTTCTAGCAAGTCTCTGTGGGGAACAAATGTTGCTTTTATTAAAAGTGTGCTTCTGCTTGCCCGTTTCCCCGGATTGCCTTTCCTCCTCCATCTGACTCAGAAAGCATTGCTCTCGCTGGGTTTTCACATCAAGTTAAGGTTACACATTCGGGACAGGGTGGGGAGCTCTGGGATCTCAGCTCTGCATCAAACCCCACCTACAGCATCCCAGACTTCGGCTCTCACTGAGGAAGGAAGAAGGCATTGGCCGTTTCTGATGCCAGTGATACTCAGAGGGCCCTTAGCTTATGCTCCTCGATGGGAGTTGGCATCTCTTGTAGCTCAAATCTAATGACTTCTCCAGTAGTTTGCACTGTGCTTTGTTTTGCTCTAGGGAGTCTGAAATAGAAGCTATGTCCCTCTTCTTAAGCTATTTATGCTGTGAAAGTATCAAGTCTGCTGTGGGTAACCCATCCTGTATGACTTGTTTACACTAGCAAAATTAAACAAACAAACAAACAAAAAAAACAAGTTGGAAAAGATTACAACTTGGTAACTGTAATGCCAGAGGCAGGATCCATCCTGTTGGAAGCTGGTGATCTCTACCCATGGCTTTGCCTTGCTATGGTTTGAATATTCCTCACCAAACCTCAGCAATGTCAGTGTGATAGTATGAAGCGAAGGACCTTTACAAGGATTGAGCTATGAAGCTCTCTCCTTCAGGAATAATATCAGTCCCTTTTAAAAGAGGTTTCATGCAGTCTTTGTCTAGTTTGTCCCCTGTCTTGCCATGTCAGGACACAGTGAGAAGGCCCTCTTACCAGTCCAGATGCTGCTGCCTTGATCTTGAGCTCCCAGATTCCTGAATACTGAGACAGAGTTTCTACCTTTGATAAGTTATCCTGGTGTTGATGTTGGTGGTAGAAGCAGGAAGGGGCTGTGGGATGTTTTCCATGAGCAGACCCTTCTGCTTTGCAGGTATTTTTCTGTATTCCATTTCCTTAGTGCACACACTGCCACCAGGGAGGGAAGAGGACAGACGAGTGAGGCTTGTGTATCTAGCACAGGACATGCCATGTACACACTCAGTGACTGATGAGAGTTTACAAAGAGTGAAGACCAAATTGGGAGGGGAGAGGCTGGAGTGAGAGATCAGGGGGTAAGGAGAACAGACAGGCAGGAGGAAGTAGAAATGGTGAAATAGTGATAGGTCCCTGAGTTAGCAGAGCTCTCTAATTTTGTAGCTAAAACAGCAGGTTTTGAATGATGTCACTTGCCTGCAATGTGAGTAGACCTAAGCTTCCTTGTGCAGACCAAGCACGTTCTGCTTCCTTCCTGATTCTTCACCCAAGAAGAGAAAAACTGGAGTAGAAAGAGGAAGGCATGGTTAGGATGGAAGGCTTACTCAGGATTCTTGGTAGAGCCTATGTTGGCATGACTGTAGGGCCTGGTGAGCTATGGGGAAAGTCTTTTCTGGCTCCTTCTTTTGGGCATGCCAAGGTTTGGACAGTACTCTCTTTATTCCAATGCCTAGTACCTAAAAAGGTTGTGAAATACTTTATTAATAATTTTATTTTGATTTTATATTAAAATGGTAATATGTTAGAGCTGTTGTGTTAAGAAAATAAAGCATTAAAACTCATACTTTGTTCCTTTTTAACCTTTTAATTTGACTCATATAAGATCTGCTTTGGGTAGATCACCCACTGGGTCACCCTTCTGGGGCCTTTGGCAGGATCTAGACTTCTCTCATGGCCACTGTCTGTATGACCTATTGGTCCTCCAGGCCATGACAGCTCCCTTCCAGCCCCTTCCAGCCATGTTTCACAGTGCCTTAAAGGCAGTGCCGGATAGCAGCCTTCTGAGATTGGGATCAAGTCCATCCTTGGATCCAAAGACTTCCACTGTCTAGCCTCTTTACCTTTTTGGGTGGTGGATTCCCTTTAAATTCCTACAATGAGAATAGTTGTAATAATAATATCTTACCTATCTCAGAAGATGTTTTCAAAATGAAATGAATCAGAATATGTAAATGTGCTTTGTAAATAAGCTAAGTGTACATGCACACAGATAGTATCAGTAATTTTGCTTTAGCCTTCATAACACAGTTGTTATTATGATGGGCCAACTCCCACCTGTAGATGAATCTTGGACCTTTTGGTACTTCTGACTAGGTATCTAGTCATTTGACAATAGAGATATATGCTGGGTGGCTCTCCACAGGTTTATGATGGGATGTAGGATGTTGCTATGTAGAGACTTTAGGAAACTGACCATCTAGGACTGAATCACTCTTGCCTTTCTCATTATGTTATATATGTACTCTCTGGCCTGCTCAGAGGACCCATCGCTAAGTCATGCTCACAAGGAAAACCCAAACACATAGAGATACAGTGAGATCTTAGCCTTGGATAGACCTTTGGAATTTAGTCTTCACACATAATATTTGCTTTAATATTTCTATAACAGATACATTTCCATAACCCCACTTTGCACGTGCCTAAATGGAGACATCAATGGATGAGTGATATCTCTTGAATTAGTTATCAGTAAGGAGAAAGCAGGGATTCAAGGGTAGGTCCTCCTCTAGTCCATGTATGCCATGTTATACCCCAAATACAATGAGAAGGGAGAAAACTGCTTGTGTTAAATAGCACCATGGAAGTCACATTGCTTAGCACCACAGCCTGTGTGTAGAGTTATCCTTCACACCTGTCCACTGAATCCTACCAGATGGCAGAGCTCATACCACAGAGGCCACAGCTCTTTCCTCCCAAATCTCCCTCACTGAGCAGCCTAAGTGAACTCTGAGTGTTTTCATTGACTTTTCTGATCTTCCAACTCAAGTTAAAAGCATCATTTTGCTTCGCTGTCAGTCAATTTCACTTTTGTGGGAATTTTAAAGATGTATAAGCCCCTAAGGTGACAGTCTCAGCCTGATGCTGTCATGCTGAGCTTTGTCATATTGAATTCGGTCACTGAAAAGAAACAAAACGAAATGCACCCAGGTGTAAAATCCCAAGTCTTGTTCATTCTTATCGATACCAGATGAGAAAGGCAGATCTGATATTGTGAAATTGGTGTGATGAAGACCGATATTTTTACTTTAATGGGCTGGTAGTAAAATATATCATTTATGTATTCATGTATTCATATGCATGTGCAGACATGCACAAACAAATAAAGCTGTTGATTGGCCCCATCTTTTAATTTTATTGTCTTATTGGCAATTAGCCTTACAGTACCCATAGTGATACTATGTTTTCTCCCTCTTTCCCTGCCTCAATCCCTCCCTCTTTTGAAACCAAATGAATTTGATTGAGTCCAACTGACTTTTTTCATCAAATTTATTAACAAGCCCATTGGTTTCAGGTGAATTTTTATCCCCTTGTGGGTTTGAGTATATTTTCTTAAACTGTTCTCCCAAATACTCACTATTTTGCAAGACAGCAAGTTGACTAATGAGGCTTTTGGTGTTTCAACAGTGAGTCTTTGCCAGCCATGTAGGAGACATAGAACTTTAGACCATTTACTAAACATCTCTATCCATGCCCCCCACCAAGAGGTATGTGTGAGTTCCTGCAGCCTCCACTGCAGGACACAGACTGACATGTTTATGTATTGTTTTGAGTTTATTGTTATTCAGAAGAATGATTTATTTTCACGAATTTAAATGGCTGTCCTATCTTAATGATTTTTCAAATATGGTTTGGTTATGTTGTAACATCATAGCACTGTTAGTCTCGAAAATATTAATGGACATTTTATAGGTTTAAATCAGCCAATAATGGTGACTTTGGCAGCACAACACTTATTAATATTAATGCCATTGCTAATGAGAGCAGTTTCCATGGGTCAAGGTTTTAAGCAGTATTTCAGACACCCCACCACCACCTTTCCATTTAGTCTTCATAATAATCTCAGAAGTTAAGCATTATTATCTTGATTTTTATTAATGAGGGAACTAAGGCTTAAGAAGACAAAGTCGTTTGACCAAGGTCATGCAATTTGTAAGAAGCTGAGCTGAGATTTCAATCAGGTCTCTTTAGTCCAGTCTAGGTGGCATATTTCCTAACCCTGTGAATGCATTTCCCTCAAGAATGTCATCATGTTCCCATTAGGAATAGACCAGGGAGGTTGAGAAAATGATTGCTGTGTGTGAGTAAGTAGAAGGTAAAGGATTCAGGTCTTGGGCCCAGCGAGGAGGAACTATCACCATCGAATTAAACAATAGCAGAAGGCCCCTGGTACTGTGAACTTGGCATTACACGCGCTGGTTGCTCCCACTTTGCAGTTACTGTTTATCCAGTAATAGTAGACAGAGTTCAAGAACAGATTAAGGTCATATAAAGCTGCAAAATGTTAGCTGTCAGATCTTTTCAGCTCAGTGACAGGAGATGTGAGTTATATTCCAGGGTGGTCCTATGAGCTCGAAAAACAAAGGTGTGGAGTAGAATTGAAGCTGGCCGCCAGGCATCCGTCTTTCCTTGTGATTAGGCAAAGGGCATCATAGACAGCAACAAGCACACTGCAGCGGCGGCAGCGGGAGGAGGGCCGGAGGGGTAGATTCAGAGAAAGCTTTTACTCCTGTGAAGATGCAGTTTGTAACATCACACACACACACACACACACACACACACACACACACACACACACACACACACACTTGCCCACTTCATTCAACCGTCTTTGCAGCAGAGGGAGAGCATGTTTTTAAAGCAGAAAAGGCGATGTGTTTAAAGCATATGGTTCAGGCTTATCACATTTTACTGTAAACATAGTAGTGTTCAGTAAATGCTAGGAGAATGAATGAAACTCAGAGCCTGAGATACAAGCACAGCAATGTCACCTCCTTGCTGAATCACCATCCCAGGTACCTCCTACCCTGCACATCCTTCAGGGCATTCTTGCTTCTCCCTCATAGTCATCACATGGTCTGCTCAGGAAGCCCCTGTCATTCTCTGTGTGCCAACTATGGAGTGTAGAAAGAGGAATCTAGAAGGACAGGGCCAGCCAGAGCTCACCCACTCAGGGAAAAGCAACAGTGGAGTTGTATCCTCACCCCCACCTTGCAATACATATGACTTACCGCATTTGTCTCTGAAACCTACAGTGAAGTCTGAGTTTCTCATGGTCTGGTCAGAAAGCACCTGCCATGATACCCAAGGTTTCTAATTGACAGTGCTAGGTTGGAAAGGACAACTTTGATGCCATACAAAATATTAAATTTCAGTATTACCTTATCCTTAGCTCTTAATTTCTCCCAGAATCAAGTTTCCTCATTCATAAAATGGGTATAGAGAGGAATCAATAGAAATAATATAAAAAATAGGAAGAAGTTACTATGTAATCATTTGCCATCCCACCTGGCTCTAAAGAACTTGAGTAAGAATGGACTCCATATCTTGATTTTTAAAAAAACTTTTATTGATTCTTTGTGTATTTCACATCATGCATTCCAATCCTGCTTATCCCCCTATATCTGCCCTCTGCTCTTGTAACCTCCCTCAAAAACAAAGCCAGGTTTAAAAGAAAAATCAAAACCAAACCAAACCAAACAACAAAAACAAACAACAGCAACAATAGCAACACAAAAAGTAAAAACAAACAAACAAAAAAAACCCAGAATCTTGTGGAAGCTATAGTGTGGGCCCTTGAGTCACACAGATTCATCTTTACTTACAAGTGTTCATTGCCACGAGTCTTTGGTCTGGTTTAAGGCCTCTGATTTCTGCCACACTGCTGATAATGGGCTCTCACTGGGGCTCCTCCTGGACATCCTGTCATTGTCCTGTGTCATGGAGATCATGCTGTGTTGGATCTGTAGGTTCATCCCCATCACATGCTCCAACAGTTCATAGATGGGGTGGAGAACCAGGACTACGAGCTGGCCCACCCCACCATCCACCCCATCTATGAACTGATTTACTCTACATCTTAACAACACACACTAAGGGAATAATGTGTGCTAGATAATTTTCAATATGTTTTGCCAGGAGGTGAAAAATATGCAGAGATGGAGGGAATTTTCCTAAGGTGCTGATTACCAAAAGCCAAGGTGGAGTATATCTGAGGGAAAAGTGTGAATGATCCCTGGGGTCTGTAGAGGGAAATGGGGTTAGGGTCTGAAGCACGTGTTCAGATCCCGTTGCTTTCCTGGCCCTGGTGCTCAGTACTGGGCTGAAGATGCTGTCCAGCTGCTGATGGTACAGCTTGGGCATTCAGCGCTGGTGGATACCCATGGGGGCAGCACTTACTCTATGACTCTTCAGAATCAACCAATGGAAATATCCCAGCTCCCTCATCTTTGTCTGTGAACGTTCTAAGGGGGCTGCTTTATGCTGCTGGCAGAGACACCTGACTTGTGGCTTATTAACACCTCTTTGTGGGTTCTCTTAGGTGCTTTTACTCCTTTCTCACTCCCAGGAAGTGTTCCCTACCTCTCTCAAGCAGAGCAGTTACCCTGGATTCTTATTCCAGAGTCTGCTTTAGGGCAACTCTAGCCAAGAGTGGAAACGCTTTCCCAGCTTGCTTCCATCAAGGTTGTGTGCCTGCTTAAAGGTCTCTAATCTTCACTCATGTATTTTCTTGTGACTTGGCAAATCTTTCACCAATGTGTTTGGAACTGTGTCTTTTTAAAACATAATAACTAAGCCTGTTAAGGTGTAACTGTGTAGCCCATACCAGGGTTTAAGCTCTGTTTGGAAAGAAATCAAGTATAAAAATTGCATATTAGTTTCTCAAATAAACATGAAAGTTTTGTTTTTGTTTTTGTTTTTTTCTATTCCTCCTTTGGGGCAAACCCAGGACCTTCTCAATATTTCCATGATGTCTGAAGCCTGCCATTTTCTCATGATAGAAACCATTATTCATCACAAGTGGCATTCTGTGCCATATTCTGTGTACACACAACATGATGCTTATTATAACAACCCTGTCTTGTTTTTGGTTTGTTTTTTCAAGACAGGGTTTTTCTGTGTAGCTTTGCGCCTTTCCTGGAACTCACTTTGTAGACTAGGCTGGCCTTGAACTCACAGAGATCTGCCTGCCTGCCTCTGCCTTCCAAGTGCTTGGGATTAAAGGTGTGGGCCATCATGGCCGGCAGCAACCCTGTCTTTATCTTACATATCAGACTCCAAAGGGCTAGGACCCTGGTCTTCATGAGTCCAAAACACTATTTACTTAGTATTCTCACCCCTTGCCTCTAGATAAAGCTCCTTGCAGTCCTGTTAGTTCTGATTCTTGGCATTGGCTAGCAGAAAGAAAAAAAATGAGAAGGATTATCGGTCTTTCACTTGACTTTTAAAGCTTACTATAAAAACAATGTTGATTTGATCAGTCAGGCTCAATAAATAGGAAGAGACAGGAGACACACATGGTCCTTGGTTCTGACTTAAATGTAAGGAAGTAGTACAAATTAAGCCCTAGGTGTTAATGCCCTCTCTTCTTTCAGAGTCATCTATTACTATGTTCTATACTTTACCTGTGAGATAGTGAGCTGGGCTCTGGTGGACATAAAGCCTGTACTGTCTCCTGGATGGAAATACCATTGCATCCCAGGCTGCAGGGGAGATGGAGTAGCAATGAAAGGTCCCCTCCTGTGCCTTCACCATCCTGAGTTCCCTTCCCTGAGCATCCTTTCCTATTTATCTTTCTCTCTCATTTCCCTCTCTGCCTCTCCCTCTTCTCCCCCAAAGTCTTTCAATCTCTTAGTTACTGAAATTACAGAACAAAGCCAGCTTCCTGCTCACCCCTTTGGACTTCAATTACAGACATATTCAAATGTGTTCCGTGCACCAGCAGAGGCAGCACTAAATGGCACAGAAGCACTTCTGCAGTGCTTAATGTAAACTTGTTGAAAAATGAACATTATTTTTCATTGACTTTAAATTGGATAAATGCTCATTGGAAAGAATAAAGTGAATTGGTGCTGGAGAGAGCATTAAAAGAGAGAGAGAAGAAGAGCCAATAAAGGCATGTGGCGTCTAAATGTACATGCACTAATTTCTCTTTGCGGCAGTCATTTGGTCTGTACTGTGCAAATGTGCTTGAAGATGCTGCACATATTAATGAAATTACATTTGTTAAGCAGTGTGTTAGAAAGGTGAACCTTCTACTTTGAGATCAGATGGTGTGGGATATGCCACTTAAGTTTGTGTGACCTTGGGTAAGGATTTTTTTTTTCCCCAGTCCTCTCAACTGTGATTCAAGAGAAATAACGTACAATCCCTGGAGTAGTTGTGAAACTCCATGAGATGATGCATGCTTGCTTGCTTCTTGAGAAGCTTCTGATGCACAGCAGTTGATCAGGCACTCTTAGATACAAATCTTAGTCAGAGTACTGGTAGTCTGACTTTTAGTAGTCATAGCCTACATTTTAGGAAAACTATAGTTCTCTTTCTTTGTAATTATGGCTCTGCGATCTTGTGTCTACCTGTTGGAACAGTGATAGGGAGTCTGAGTCATCTTCTGTTTGGTCTATAGCTAAGCTTCAAGATGGCAGAAACTGTCTGTTCACCATTCTGAGCTGGGTTCCCGGCACACTGAGCATGCTCGGTAACTCCTGGGGCCAGGCGTATAAAAGGAAGAAAGAATGCCATTAGGCTGAATTAGCCGCTTATCACAAGGAAGACTTGCAGGAGACCACATTTCCTGAGGAGTTCTGACTTTCAGAGCTCACTGTCCTGGAGTTGTGTCTTGAGTACAGAGGGGCTCCCACTTACACTGCTGAGGCAGAGGGAGGCAAGGGGTCCCATATCTTCAGCAAGGGGCTCTTCTGCAGCCAATTCCATTAATGCCTTCAGATGGGGCTGGCACTAATTCCCCACAAAACAGCCTTCTGCTCCAAAGGTAGGAGGCCTATAGCAGGAATTATGCTAACTCCCTTTTAGGTCCCAGTTGAAAGCTCCTTAAAAGTAGCATTGCTATTTGTATCTTAATGAAGGTAGGAGATGCCATGTGTAGTGTCCTAGGCTTACCTCTCTGGTAAAAAAATGGGGTCAGCCCTGTGTCCCCTGCTTCAGCATCCTTGTATGGCCCACTGAGAATGGGAAATAACTGGAATAAATAATTTCATCTGTATTGAGCATGCATCAACTATTTTATGTTGTCATTAACTTGTCATTATTCCATAAACAATAAGTATAAGCATTTATATCTCATTTATATTGTATCAGCTATGATAAGTAATCTATGGATGATTATGTGAAATACTTTCTATAGATCTAGGACATATACACACACACACATACACACACACATATATAATTTACATGTATCAGTACAGTTTCTTATTTCTGTATTAAGAAATTTTCTACTCACTCCACATGCTATCCACACACACCCCCTTCTCCCTCCTCCCCTCCCACCTCAATACAGAGGTGACAAAATCTTACATTACTGTTACCAAGAAGTCACATACAAGTTCATTGTTAGATGGCAAGAGGGGTGATTCAAGGGCTCCAGTAATCATTTTATTCTTAGTTCATTTCACTTATATTCTGGCCTGCTTAGTCTCCCAGCAAGTTGCCTTGGCTACGTGTACCATTTTAGTTTTAGAGCAATGACCTAGTGGGCAGCATAGCCAGTCTTATGAGCAACTGGTTCCCATTACTTCCAACCCCATGACTCCTTTTATCTTGGGCACTAGGTCCTTGAACTGAACTGTGGGGAAGTTATTATGTGCTGCTCCAATGTTGGAGAAGATGGTCATTTGTACTCTCTGTCCAACTGTCTGCTCCACCATATCTCACTGGCCAACTTAGGCCTCAGCTGAGAGTTCAGAATACCTATTCTGGGACTCCCTACCATGTATTTGCAGGAGTTGCCTCTCCTGCATTGTGCTGGAAAACTTAATAGGCAAGAACTGTGTTCATGTGATCATTCATTACTAGACAATAGATGAAGGCAGATGACATGGTTGTAAAGGTGGGCTAAATTAAGAAAAGGTGAGTCTTGATTTTAGATCCCATTCTGCAAGCAACAAGACCACTCTAAACTTAGGAAAGTCTGGACGTTGAATGATCTAATTTGTATAATTAAAGCTAATTGGTACCAGTGTGATGACTTAATCACAGGGCTTCAGTGAGGCTGAAATGAAATAATGGATGGATGCAAAAATGCTTTTCTAAACTGTAAAGTGCTCATCCAAATGAAGGGTCCAGTTACTGCACCATTTCCCCCTTAACCTATAGTGTAGAATTAGTATTTCAGTATGCTAACACCACCCCTCATTTCCAGTCTAGATCCAACCCGTAATTTAATGGTTAATTACACTTTGCATTTTTTTTCTTCTTCCAAAGTGAATGCAGGTAAAGGGACCCTAGTTATAGACCTGGCCTCTCTTTGCATTTCAATGGGTTCCCCAATGGAACAGCCAAATTCCAGCTTGCTATTAAAATGGGCAGCAGACCAACAAAATCTGTGCTCATCAAAAATTCAGTAAAATAAAAAGATGTAAGAGGGCACTTTCAAAGAATTCAGTCTGACCCCCCTTGTAATTTTAATGTATGCAAACTGTATTTTTTTTGCACCTGCAAGCACAGTCTATAAGCCAACTCTAGCCTCCAAATTGCCAAAGCTCAAAAAAGAAAATATCTGCCTTTCAAATTCAACCCAGAAACCTAGTAATGAAACAAGGATGGGATGGAGGTCTGCCTAAAACTATTTATAGGAATATTGGAGGGGATAATTGCCATCTTGTGATTTGTTCTGAAATACTACTGCCTGGCAGAGATGTGTTCAGCCCTTCAGAGGATGAAGCGAATCTTCAGAGATCCTGGGTTACCTGAACATCTTACAGTTGCAACTGTACTCCCTTTCTTTCCTTCTTTATCTCTTTATAAATGGCTGAGTCTGAATAAGATGCTATGGAAGTGTAAAACTCAGGCTTCCATCCGCTCATCCTTCATCTGGACTTTGATAGCATGACCCATTTAGCACTGCCTAGGCTTCAGGCTCTGTGCTGGCCCCTGAGGATCCAGTGATGGACACAGGACAGGGCTCTATTCTTCTAGATATTTTTTAATGGGGGACATAAGACAGCAGGATAATACTCTGTCAGATAATCAGTCGTAATTCTAAGTCCCTAGGAGAACACACTGTGTTCCTTGGGAACAGGAAATTCTTTATGGGCTGGTGATGTCTTTTTTATTCATGCTAAATCCACAATTTTGTAGACAGTCATGATAGGATATTTTTAAATTATTGTCCAAGATATTATATATCATTATGACATTTCCCAACAATGTAGGGTGTGGTAGATTCTCTTTACCGCTCATATCTTCCCAGCCTGTTATCCCTAATTCTTCCTTCTAAATCACCCCATGCCAATTTCTTTTCCTCTTTCTTGTCCCA
Organism: Onychomys torridus; assembly: GCF_903995425.1. Lineage (NCBI taxonomy): Eukaryota > Metazoa > Chordata > Mammalia > Rodentia > Cricetidae > Onychomys > Onychomys torridus. Next base: position 121,215,860 of record NC_050444.1, read on the forward strand.
TAAATCCTTTTCCCTGCTACCCACTCTACTGTCCCCAGGCAAGTACTTAAAGGACTCCATATCCTACTGATACTGGAGAAATTGAGGTCCCCTCTTGGGGTTCTTAATCTCATTCATAAAAGAATTTAAGAACAGACTCAAGTGGAAGTACTAGCACAATTTATTAGAATCCAAAAGAAAACCCCAGGGCAGGAAAGCTTCTGACTTCAGCAGCTGTGCCAAAGAGGAGACTGGAGGAGAGGATGAAAGAAGCTATTCTATTTGGGGTTCCAACATGGAAGTCTTCCCTGTGGAAGCAAGCAGACCTGGTATGTATGAGTGTGTGTGTGTGTGTGTGTGTGTGTGTGTGTGTGTGTGTGTGTGTGTGAGAGAGAGAGAGAGAGAGAGAGAGACAGAGAGAGAGAGAGACAGAGAGACAGAGAGAGACAGAGAGAGACAGAGAGACAGATAGACAGACAGAGACAGAGACAGAGAGTCAGAGAGTGTTGGGAGTGCTTTAGATAAAAAGTAAAGAAGCCCAAAACATCAACAATGTTGTACTTTAGGGAAGCATCCAAAAGACAGAGACAGAAAAAGAAAAAGGAAAAGTTCATCTTAGAAGAGTAGACAGAGCCATTGAAACTCATGGCAATCTCATAAGGGCTTATAGGGACTGAGCTAAGGGGCAGGAATTCTGGAAAGGAACAGTACAATATCTCATTAAAGGAGTAATTATTCCATCTATGTCTTTAGCATGGCTTAAGGTGAATCCACCTTCTAGAGGTGGTCCCTTGGCCAGGCATTTGACCCAGCATAGCTGGAATGTTAACTCTTTACCCAGGCCAGGGATTCTGTTCTCTTGGCTTGGAGTTCCTGTTAATTGGCTCTTATTGGTGTTCCAGTAGTACCATTGAGATCCTTATGCATCCATGTTTGTTTCTCTGCTATTATTTCTTACAAAACCTCCTAGTAAGCTTTGGCTACTTTCCTCTCGACAGACAAGGAAGCTTAGGGAGCTATGAATGATTGACTCCAGGTCACAGAGGTGGTCACAGGCTTCAGTTGGCCACCAACTTCTGACTCCCACTCCCCTTTCTCCTGCCACTGTGGCATCTTTGCCAGCAGCACTTTTATCCCCTGGATGTCTACAGTTGCCCTGCCAGTGATCCATGACTTCTCAGTCGTCATGGCTGTTCCCCTGCCAGGAGACTTAGAAATGACCCATGTCTACATAGCCCACAGTCTTTCCTCGGTTGTCATGACCACGCTTGCATTTCCCCCAGAGTGACATACTTCTCGTGAAGTGTGTGTCTCCATAAGTGGCTGCTAAGCCTTCAGGAGGGAAGCCAGCTGTTGCTTCCCATTTAGTTCTTTAAATACAGGTGACAACACACTGTTTGCCTCCAGATGTTCGCTCACTCCTCTAGCAGCCTCACTGTAGCCTATGTCTCTGCAAGAGACACTTTTTTTTTTCTCCCTGACCTTTCCTGAAGTCCCTGTGTGGGTGTTGTAAGGTATACATACATACAATAACTAACCTTTTCAAAATATTTGTAATCTGAATTTTATTTTAATAAATGACATTATGTTCTGCAGGACGGTCACATTTTATTTAGGGGAGGTCTTCTCAACAAGGTGACTCAGACACTATTATTCTGCTGACCCTTGGCAATGCAGATGTGTAGTGACATGTCATGGTGGTTTTAGAACCAGGCATCAGTCCTCACTGAGTATAACCAACCAGGGGCAAGTCTCTCCCATCTCCACCCAGTTTTCTCACATGGAAAATTCTGGCTTCTCTTCTGTGCAGTTTCCAAAGACGTTATCATTAAATCAGGAATGTGCTTAAGGCTACCTTACCTTGGTGGTGACCTCAGTGCATTCAACCCACTGCAGGCAGCTGACCTTAGCTGGCAGAGCCTTGGTACCCCCCTCCAACCCCAGCCACAGCAGCTGCTCAACCCAGTGACCCATATAGAACTCTCCATTCCCCTTTTATCAATTCCATCCTCCTTCTGTATCCCTCCCCCAACACTCAGACCTTCTCTCCTTCAAATTCCAGCTTGTGTACTCTTCCCTCCGGAAACCCCTATTTATTCCCTGCCAGGAAGAATTGATTGCCAGGAGTGGGTGGGATGGGAAGGACACCTGTTGAGCAGGGTATAGCTGGTGATATTCCAGACAGAGGGTACACCCAAAATAGAGGAGAGGGGAGGAATGAGGATAGTCACTGAGGCATTGAAAGAAGGCTGGTGCCAATGTTCTTGAGTTTTTTGGGAGTGGACAGAGGTAGGTGCAGGCTTAGGTAAGACACAAGAGGTAGAGAGCATTGAAGATTCTTTTTCTATCCTAAGTGTTGTGGGCAGGTTTTGAGGGGCTTTCTTACAGGACGTGGGGTTCTCTTACTTGGAACCATGCCTGCCTTGTGCCTGGACTGAGAATGCCCCAAGAGCAGCACTGCTCTCATGTGGGGTGAAGATTTCCTGAGTCCACAGAGAGCAAAGGCAGGAAAGAAGGGTTCTCAGTTCGATGGCTGGTTTAGTTTTCGCACCCCAGCCTGCTGGAAGTGGCTTATTCTCTTTCTCATTTTTCCCAGCTCATATTTTAATGTCCTTCCACCTTATTGGTGTAGGTTTGGCAGATGGAGTTTATGGGAAAAGCAAAATTTCATTTATTATAGTTTATGTTTATCATATGTATATATTTTCATTATTTTATGTTCAAAAAGTGTTTCTCAGGCGGTGCTCTTTAGGGAGATAATATGCAAAGAGATCTTCTATTTCATTTTTACTAACACCACTGCAGTTTGCTAAATCATCACCATCAAACCATACTTTAATTTAATCTACTTTATTGCTTTCCAAAGCATTTCCTACGAGTAACATTATATTCCCCAAGTTTTAAAAAATAACTCGCTCTAAAATGTACAAGTGAAATTAAACAAATGTTTTGTCCTTTTCTGCGCCTGTCTTTCCCATGTGATTAAGGGGGTGCATGAACACCAGGAGGGAAGAGGAAGGCTTTCCAAAGGGCCATAAACCGTGTGTTCTTCCAAGCAGACCTTGGACTTGGACGTAGTTGACTTAGTCCTAGAATGCAGCCCTACGACTGATTGACTGCAAGACCTTGGGCAAGCCCTGTAATATTTTTAAGCCTCTGTTGCCTTGTGTGCAAGATAAGGGTTACTGTGTAAGCTCATGTTGTGGTTTCCCTGTCTTTTTTTTTTTTTTCATAAGAAAATCACTAACGTACTTAGCATTGTTCTTGCCCATAGCAGGTACTGAAGAAACAGCTACTATTGATAATAGGTAAAATGCTACATCTTACCCTGCACCTTCCATCAGTTTATGGGGGCTTTTGTGCATCCATACCCTCAGCTCCAAAGTGAGAACAAGACAGGCAGTCTAATAAGTTTGTTGGATGAGAGAAATGAACCAGTACCCATGAAGCGATTAGGAAATAGCCGACCTTCAGTAGACATTAGCTTCTCTTGTTCTCTTATCGGGTCTTATCATGTATGCTTGCCCTCTGCTTTCAGACATAAAATAAAATGAATTTCCAGACCATATAAAGGGTGAAGTTTGAATTGCACAAGTAATAAGGACTGTAGCGGACTTTATTGATTCTTCTCTTAATGGGAGGTGCCTGTGAATCAGAAGTATTTTCAATGTCTAGTTTATCTGAACAATCGCCTTTGTCACGGTGACTATAGTGGCCTGAACTCTTCCTTGCCTATAGCTTGGTTGACCCATTGCAAAATATCCAGCAATTCAAGTGATGAAAATTACGTTAATTAAACAGAACTGTCTAGAGTCTGTGTTGAATCAAGACCAAGAATTCTGAAAGCCTATTCATCAATGAAAACATCTCATTATCCTGCCCAGGACTTTATCAAATGACCCAATAAGCTTTAGGAAGCTCTGACTTGCCAACGCCCACTAGCCTCTGTGTCCCTGCCTGGTTATCTCCTGTTCCATGAGGCACTAGGACAGAAGAGATGTGGCAGAAAAGTGAGATCCCAACTTCATCTCCAGCTCTGAGGTCTGTGCTGAGGTAAAACTAGTCCTTCCACAGGAGGAACGTACACTGGCTAGAAATGCCTTTTACAGAGAGCTTCATAAGCTAGATGTAGCTCAGTGGTACAGCCACTCCCCTAGCACTTGGGAGACTCTTGAGTGTAATCCTTAATACCACAAAACACCAAAGAAAGTTAACCCCACCTTCAATCAGTAGCTCTGCCAGGAAGTAACTGATATAAATTGCGTTTATATAAAGCACACATTTGATGGATTTGGCTTTGCCTATCCATCTGTTACTACCACCAATGTGGCAAGGCATTCTTGTCTTCACAGCTAAGCTGTCTTCTGCCACTGTTCATTCATTTCATTTTCTAGAACTGTATACCTGGGAATTTGTACATCATGTACTAGCTCATTTGGTGTAAAGATCTCTTTGAAGGGAAATCTGAAGCCACACTGCCCAGCGTGAGGTTGTCTACTTAGACTATTCCTATCAACAGCACGAGTTACTGAGTCTGTGTGTTACTCAAAGAGAGTCTATGCTGAAATTCAAATAGCCCTTTATTGTCATTCAACAGCCAAAGAATAGGGTAGTGCAATGTTACTCAGTGAGGACACATTCAAACACAGGTCTGTCTGACTTTGGGCTTACATTATTTCCACCTCCATGGTTGCTGGAAATAGTGCTGGTCTGGAAAAAGGCTAGCATAGATTCTAGAGAAAACTAGGCTAAATCCATGACTGCAGCACCTTCAGCACTAATAGGCAAGATACGTAATACTTACACCTTAGTCCTCTCACTCCAGTGTGGATGCAATAGTGTGTGGCCAACACCTTTAGATATACACTTAAGTGAAGCCATGTGCTTGCCAGTCTTACCTGCTCTGTAGAGTTAAGTGTCTTCATTATTGATAATGTACTGTGGTTCCTCAATAAAGAAGCTTAGGAAGGGCAAAAGTGGGCCTGTTTAGTATTAACCATGCACCCCATGTTAATATTAACAGATGAAATTTGTTGAGGAAAATGAGAATGGGAAAAAGAGTAGAGAGTCACGTTGAACTTTGTCTTCCTGTCTTGACCCAGCTGTCTCCCTATGACTGCAGCTAGGCACAATCAATATTTGATGAGTACATGATCAATGGCTGAAAAGACTTTGTGTGCTGTGTCCACAGTAGAACCAGCATGATTCAATTAGGGGCACCCAGATTAGGCAGGAACATGTTATGTCCTTGCATCCCATTGTGGGCAGGACTCATAAATTCATTATCCTAAAACCTTAAATCCAAATGATTTTACATTTCCCCTAGTCCTAATCTTCACAGGCAAGTGTGTGAGAACCAGCCCTGTCCTGCCATCTGTCTGTAGGCAGCCACTGGTGCTATGTTGGCTAAATCTTCATTTCAGGTTGCTGAGGGCAGCACTGGGTGGGGTGCCATTCAAGTTTCCTATCACTAGTGGGACATGTTCTCCCACTGCATTTCCCAGGGAACCGAAAGTTCTCCACAGCTACTGTGAGCACTGAGGTAGCATGCCAGGTGGTGTGAGAATTTGAACTTGTGCTGAGGTGTGGAGAAGTACCAAAGAGAGAGGAAAGAACTCTATGCACATAAATGTCAGTGGGTTTCTGTCTTAGCAAAGCTCCAGAGTGGCAAAGGAGCTTTTCCAGCATTGCACCGTACTGTGGGATGAGCCATTCCTGGCACGGGCAGTGGAGAGGTACCTGCTCTTCCCACTTTCAGAACCCATTAAAGCTTTTGCTCTGAACACTGCTGTTGAGAACTCGGCAAGCATGTCTAGAGTAATAACTCAGCATTCACTGAGTGCTGACCATGCACTACAGGTTATAGAAGCACTTTCGATGAAGCGATGTAACTTCACATAAGCCCATGGACATGAATTGCCATGGTGGCATTCCCGTTTACAGATGGGGACACAGGCATAGATAAGAGGCCTGGCCAAGGTCACATCAGAACACTGGATCCAGGGTGTGAGCCAGATTGGCCCAGGCAACCACACTTATCTGTTTCTTATTTGTGAAAGTTGTTGCTTAAATTAACAATAAAAAGAGGAAATTTGGAAGTCTTTCTAAACACTATCTAGAAGAAGAGACCTAGAATTTTATAATATTACATATCAATGTAGATGAATCTTTAGGACATCATGTTAAGTTAAATTAGCCGGGCAATAAAATACATGTACCATGTGATCTCACTGCCATGTAGAGTGGCTACTGAAGAAGAGGCTAGAAGGTGATTAGCAGCTTGGATGGAGAAAGATTTAGGGATGCACAAGTTCAGTTCCTGAGAAAGGTGATCTTAAAAAGCTCCACCATGCAGCATCAATATTTACCTCTAGTGAATAATGGACTGCACACTTGGAACCACCAGAAAGCAGAGTTCTCTGGTTCTCATGTAACAGTGTTAGAATGTATGTCTCATGCAGTGATACCATAGTGGATGCATATTTCAAAGCGTCACATTTTATGCCATAAATGTGTGCAATTTGTTAATTTAAAACAAATTTAAATGGAAAATTCTGTGAAGTTAGACAGTGGTAATGATTGCACAACCCTAGAAGCATACACTTTAAAGGAGGGCATTTTGTGGTATATGAATTAAACCTCAACTTAAATGACAGAGATAGTAATGGAATCCTGTTTCCCTTGATAAGGAAGACCTGGAGATTGTAGGTAGAGTCTCTTTCGTACAGGTGGAGCACATGGGGCATGGGGACAGCAGTGTTATAACGAAAAAGTGCCAAAGCAGATTGAGGAAACCATTGCTGCTGCTGCTGCTACTGTTGGTGGTGGTGCTGGTGGTGATAATTATGATGCTGATGCTTACACTAGCTTTGTCAGTCTCTCTGTGCTCCTACCATGTGCCAGGCATAGTGTTCTACAACTTCCCTACATTAACTCATTTCATTTCACAAATGAATAACCCAAGGTGCAGGGAGGCTAATTCACTCTTCTAAAGGCACATAGCTAGTACACAGGGAGAAGATCTGGAAACTGAAATGACATATAGGTCCAGTGTAGCTAGAAGTTTTCCTGGTCTCACATGGAAACCAAGGTCCCATGGCCATTTATAAAATTGCTGTGTCCTGCCTGGTCCTGCAACCAATCAGCCCCAAATAAACACACAGAGGCTTATATCAATTACAAATTGCGGGGCCATGTCCTATGGTTCAAGCTTCTTGTTAGCTAGCTCTTATATCATAAATTAACCCATTTTTATTAATCTACAAGTTGCCATGTGGCGTGGCTTACCGATCTGCTGGCATGTTGTTCCTTCAGTGGCAGCTGGTGTTTCCTTGCTCTGAGTTCTCCTTCCTCTATCTCTAGTTAGAACATCCCTGCTAACCTTGTTCTGCTTCACCATTGACCAAACAGCTTTATTTATCAACCAATCAGAGCAACACATATTCACAGCATACAGAACAACATCACCCATCAGTCCAGTACACATATTTAAAATGGCACTTTATGCCCCTGTGGTGTGCTGTGCTATGATCTGCTTATGTCTTAACTCAAAGAACATTGATTATATTTATCATGCCAGTACCTTCCATGCCAAGTATTTATAGTATGACCCTCTCTTCAGCTGCACAGACCAACTAGCTTTTGACTCGCACAGCAATCCTGGAAGGTAACTAAAGATTAGCATTATCAGCCACACATTACAGAATAAAAGTGGGGGTCAAGGGTCCCATCAGAGTGGGTCACTGCCTTACAAGGACCAGATTTCCTGTCTTCCTGTTCTACACTAGTGATTCCAGCATTGTGGTATCTGCCTTTTCCTTGTATCTAGCATTTTGGCCAAGTGGAATGTGAACTTTCTACCCTGAGGCACCATCATAGTGTGTCTGTAGCACAGAACGTTGAGTGGAGCCCTTGAGGCACAAGTCATAGGATAATGTTTAGCTTTCTGTGCTCTAGTGGGAAAAAGGGTAAAGTTAAGATATCAATGGAAGAGGGAGTCATGGGTTTCCAGCTTTGTTGGCAAAGTATTTGTGAAGACACTGTGTTTGAACCTCCAGGAACAAGGTAATAATAAAAGGAGGGCTAACAAGCTGTAAGTTAAAGTCTGTTATAGTGGCTGGCCATGATTATTGAGGATTTGTTTTTATTTTGGGTTTTTAAATCCATTAATACACTGCCAAAAGTTGCAGCATCTGCACATGTGTCATAAATACAGAAAGATGGACTATAGCACCATACTAAGAGTGATCCCAGATATGAGTGTATCAGGATCTCAGAGGAAGAAAGGGTGGTCAGGAAGGTAGTGGCTTTGGGTAGGACAACATGAATCAAGAACAACTGTCTTCAATCTTATTTCTCATTCACCTGCATTTACTGTATCACTCATGGCTCAGAGAACTTTTCCTTGTTAGAGCATCAGGAACAATCCACCAAATACTCACAGTTTCCATGTCTCACAGGGACCTCTCCATTGCTGTGTAATAGCAATCCCATGGAAATGGCTCAGTTTGATGGTAAAGTGACTAAATTTCAGCTAAACTGAGGAACTGGCCTTTAGATCCCAAGCAGACCAGCATTTTCTCTGGATCTGAAGCCTCCTGTTTACATCAGAAGTGCTTTGTAGAAAAACAACTGTATATCTGGTCTCCCAACTTGTTCTGTAGATAGCAAAATCATGGAAGACGACATCAGTTTTCTCATTTCCCAGTAGTTATTGGTCCAACTGTGAATACATGTGGTCTGTCTCTCAATCTCCATTTAGATCTGTCTCTCCATCTCCAAGGACAGGTTGGAGGAGGTCTGTGTTCCTCTGTATGTGTCATCTTAGATGCATCAGGCAGAGATGCACAGGTGCAGGTTGAGCTGTTGCATGCTCAGTAGAGATGTACAGGTGCAGGTTGAGCTGTGGCATGCTCAGTAGAGATGCACAGATGCAGGTTGAGCTGTTGCATGCTCAGTAGAGATATACAGGTGAAGGTTGAGCTGTGGCATGCTCAATAGAGATGTACAGGTGCAGATTTAGCTGTTGCATGCTAATAAAATCACTTTTTGATGGAGATGGGTATACTCTTGAACTGCTCATCTTCCTGAGATCTGCTTGGATTCATTGAAGCTCATCTCAAGAACCTGGGTCACTGTAAGACCTTGAAGACTGGGTTCTTCTTCTGACCCTGTCTCTTTATAGCAGAGGTCCTCAACCTTCCTAATGCCAGGACCATTCAGTATAGTTCCTCATGTTGTGGTGACCCCAAACCACAAAATTATTTCATTGCTACTTCATAACTGTAGTTTTGCTACTATTATGAATCTTCATATAAATATCTGTGTTTTCCAATGATCTTAGGCAACCCCTGTGAAAGGGTCATTCAGCCCCCAAAAGGATCATGATCCACAGGTTGAGAACCACTGCTTTATAGCAATGTGGTCTTGGCCAGGCTGCTTTACCTCTCTTGACCTGCATAACTTTGTCTATATATCAAGAATTGCAAAGACTGCTTTGAGTTTAGTCAGATTAAATGAAATGACCTTTATGGACTGGTAAGCACTTTTTGTGCCTATTGGTCACAGCTGATCATGACTTCTCCCCTACTTGAATTTCTCATGAATTATCTTGTGTAGCAGTCAGTTCTCAAAGTATGATCTGTGAAACAACAATGCAGCCTTACATAGACAGTGGTTAGAAATTTTAATTGGGGTCCTCACGATTGTGCTGCCGACACCATACCTACTGATCAGCACCTCTGGGGATGGCTTCAGCCCCCTGCTGCTTAATAAGCTCTCCAGGTGTTTCTGGCACTGTCAAGTGCAGAGTTTTTGCTCCCTTCTCAGGGATAGAGCAGAGACCAAAGTATTACCTTGGGCTGCCGGCCCCACCCATAATCCCCAATTATGTTCAGTGCTGCAGGAGATGCTGCCACACACCCTAACTATTACTGAGTCCCTTGGACTGAAATAGGGCACTAAGATTGTTTATCTTACTATTTGTCCCTTGTAATTCTCTGTCTCCCCAAAATGCTCCTTGGAGCCACTGAGGTACTGCAGCAGCTTTGGACAAGCCTCTCTGTCTTTAATCTGTATTGTTGTACACCTGCATAGAGTGATCAGGAGCCTCCACCCAGTGTCCCCTCCAGATGGCTGGTGCATTGGCCTAATTTCTCCCCATCGGTGACAATGTGGCAGCAACATGATTTCTCCCAGCTCAACACCATGACCTCCTGCCCTTTTACTGTCAGAGATGACAGGGGAGCTGAGGATAGCAGGTGGCAGGAGCTCTGGACAATCTATTAGAGTTGGTGGCTCTTGTAAAACCATTTGCTCCAGTCAAGAATTTCCTTGCAAATAACTCTCTGTTTCAACAAGCCTGGGTCTGTTATCACTAATTATTTTTGGATTAAGAAGGGCTAACAGGACTCGGCCTTGGAAGGTCAGAATAATTTGAGTAGATAACTAGATTGCTGCATCCCCTAGGGAGGAAAGGATCTCCAAGACCAAGGTTCCAGGAACTTTGATTGAAAGGAAACAAAGTGTTTGTTTTCCCTGATAAATGCTGATAGAAGACTAAATTTATATGATTTTCTATTGTAGACTACTAGGTGTTACAGCAGAACTGTTAGGAGGGTGACATCAGCCTCTAGATTCTAGGTCAAAGAATTTCGAGAGGAAAGAGGAGGACCAGTGACTGAGAGAGAATTTTATTGTGAAGACAAGAGGTGGTAAGGGTACCACTTAAAAAGGGAGTCACCATGTCCAGCAAGCCAGGGTGTTGTTATCTTTTGTTCCCCACCCTCATGCCTCTGAGCTATTAGACTCTCATCAAATTATTTAACACCCTGAGACTGATACTCCATTTCTAAATGGAAAGAAAATAATGTTCCCTATTGCAACATTATAAAGATTAAGCGAGGTGCCTACACACACACACACACACACACACACACACACACAGAGAGAGAGAGAGAGAGAGAGAGAGAGAGAGAGAGAGAGAGAGAGAGAGAGAGATGGGGGGGATTGAACCTAGGGCCTTGGGCACACTATACAAGTGTTCTGAGGTACATCTTTTGCCGGAGAGTTGTTTTAATCAGATCTGTCTTAACACCCCACCTCCATTTCCTACTTTGATGACATCAAATAACAAAGTCTAAGCCGCCTCAGTACCTTTTCTGTTCTTGTGAAATAACTCTTTATTTTGCCGGGAGCCAAATTCCAATCTTTCACATTCTTGACTAGATTTGGGGTTATTTTTCCGAGACATGTTTTCCCCCATTACCGGCACAGTCTTCTTATCTGCCTTCCGTGGGCCACACATGTGAGCCATGATCCTATGGCCCATGATGAGTACCACAACAGGGCACAGAAACCTCAGGTCACTCACCTGGGAGAGTTGAGGGGAGAAGGAGCTCTCCGTATGGGCACATTGGATCTGGAAAAGCCTCAGCACTGTAGCCAGGCATGGCATGGAGCAACTCTAGACAGGCAAGCAGCACATGAGGCAGTTGGAGAAATGTTTCCCTTCTAAGGACACAGGGGTGGGAAGATCACTAGGCAGCTGAGAGCAGTGGCTGCCCTTCTAGGGCACTTGAGTTTCATTCCTAGCCATCAACATCATGCAGCTCACAACTACCCATAACTTCAGTCCCCTCTTCTGGCCTCGGAGGGCACCCACATGTACTTGACATACACACACAAACAAATGCAGGAGAAAATAAAAATAACAGAACTCCCTTTAAAAGGAAGCTCTAAAGGTATCTATCTATAGGTAGATAACTCACATGGAAACAAGGAAACTGATGATACAGAAAATTATACCATGTCCTATATACTACTTAGGCCAGGCTATAGGTTTTATTCTGAGCTTCCAAAGAAAAGAAATAGCTTTAAAATTTTACATATTTGCACAAAAAGGGGGGAAATCACAGAAATCACAATTTATTTAAGATATGTTCATGTTTTAAAGTTGTATGTGTGATATGAAGGCTTATTGTTACTCCAAATTAACTATACCCAGGCTCCTCTATAGCCACCTATTTTTGGGTAACATCAGTATTTGGCATTCTGATCCAAAATAGAAATCAGTCAGCCTAAGGTTGAACATCTGGGGATTTCCAAGACCTCCCCAGTTGACAGTGCTGTATCCAATGAGAGAGGATGTATTATTCCTTGAAACAGAATAGCTGCTTTTCCATTAGAGCATCCTTAGGTTCATGGCAAGCCTTCCCTTGGAACATAGTATGTCCTACCCCACTAACAAAACTTTGCTAATTATCAAATCTGTGAAGTCAGGTCCTGGAAGAAAAAATGTTTTGCATGCTTTACAAATAATAAGCCTCTGTGGGGTGAGTGCTGACTCGTACAATTCAGGTTTGGGCTTATTTGGGTATTCATAAAAGTCCCTCTTTGCTGATTATGTCAGCACAAGCTCTTTATTGAATTATGGATTGGGTTTTTAATCAAGGCCCATGTCTTATTATTAGCCATGTAGCACTCCATTGTTTTACTGGCAAATGGAAAGTATAAAACCTAATTCACAAGAAAATCCATTGGGTGCCTCATAAATAACGTTTTACGGGGTGCTCTTCTTTTATACCCTGTAATCCACATGTGCAAGAGAGTTGATGATAGCTACTGTATTGTGCTGATGGGTGTGGCATATGACAGAGTGGAAGAGAACTGAGCCCTGGTGCAGGCTTTTGTGAGTCTGTCTCTCTTCTGTTAATCTTGGGTTTGGACTTGGGGCTGTTTGGAGAGAAACCCTGGTGCATATTGGAGAGCATTTACATCAGAGTATGTATTGTTCAATGGGATTTGGCTTGGCAATCTCACTACATGGGTATATCTTAAACTTATATATGCCACTTAAATATTCCTTCACACAGGCCCAGTCTTTGGGAATTAACTTAGGTGTTCTAACAGGGTCTCCATGCTTTCCAACAGTGCCAAGGTTGTGCTGATAGATAACCCAGACTGAGGACCAATTACCTCTGTTCCCAGGAGAACAACGGACTAATCTGCAGTAACTTGCTGGCTCTGAGCTGAGTTCCAACTCTCCTCTCTGTGGTTACCTGTCCTCCAGGGCTCTCCTGGATGCTCACACTTGCAGGGCAAGCATTAATGGTAGAGATAAAAGGTCTTGAACCAGAATCTGTGGAATACAGGTGTCTTGGTGCCTCCTATCTAAGATTTGGAGAGTTTATCTGACTGGGGGAAAAAAAAACAGAAACTGGGAGCCCTGTCTTATACATTTGGAATGTCATCCTTGGGATGGCAGCATCCTGAGTTCACTGCCTCAGTACCACCTTCTGTCTCTGCTAGTATAGCTCAGCATGTGATGCTATGAAGAGGGTGAGATTTTTTTCCTTCTCAGGGCTGTTTGGAGATTTAAATCTGATTGATCGATGGAGGTTCTTCACTTGGGAGGTTCTCTGTGGAAACTTGTTGCCATTCTTACCCTGCCCTGGGTTCCCCACTGGGGGTCAAAGAAAAGCCTCCAGCTGCACCATACTTCTGCTGTGGTTGCCTCTTTCTTTAGCCCTTCATAACTCTCCATGTTCTGGCTCCCTTTGCCCTGCCTGGAAGCATGTTGGTCCTAACAGTCTCCACATTGTGGCCTCTCCTGCCTGCTGCAACCATGGCCAATTTGGAACTGGTCTTGAGGCCTCCAGACATCTGTTCTCCCAATGCTCCTTTTGCAGCCAGTGTGACAGTTATCCATGAGGGGATGACTAGCAGAGGAAAGAGAAAGAATGTCCAGGTTGCAGCTTGCTGTGGATCATCAAGGAAGTGGAAAACATGGTTGGGCTGTACCACATTTCATAAGGCTCCTAAAGATGCTGTCTTGGTGCTTCTGTAGCTGGAGGCAGAAATAGCCTGGCACAGAGAAGGGTTACATGCCTGTGGCAAGAGGACAGAATGAGCCAAGTCACAGGGTGAGCAGGAGCCTGGTAGGTTCAAGAGAATAAGGACTATAGAACCCTGGGCTAGAATTTGGAACCAGGGCAATCTCTGAAGGACAGCTGGGAGCTTTCCAACGCTTGGACCATGTTTCTATAGTTCCTAGGGGAGTACTAACCTAAAGAGAGGTATTCAGATGTGAGGAAGCAGGGTCCCCAGTATGTTTTCTTCTTCTGTTTCTGAAGTTTGGAAATGATTTTTAAAATATCTCTAATAATGGGAAGATAAAGTAAGAAGCAGTGATTTTATAGTTCACAACTTATTAAGGAAATGGTTCTATTCCTGTGTAGATCCTTACCCATCATCAAAATTGTCTAATTTCTCAGGTATCCAATGGAGATCTTGAGGCAAAGATGCCTCCTCCTCCAGGAAAACTGCCTTCATCTATATTTTTGCCTACTCTTGTCTATCTTTTCTTGTGTTAATTGTGGCACTGAGAACTGTGCCTGTAACAGCCTAATTTCCCTTACATGTTATAAGCCCCACAAAGAAAGGGATCAATTATTCTCCCTGTTTTCTAGTTCTTATAACTTAACTACAGTGCTTTTATTTATAGTTATTGCTCTAGTTAAGCTAGAGTCTGGTTCAAAACTATTAGCATCAATGGTGGTTTGATGACATGAGCTTGTGATTCCTGCTTCTCATTGCCTAAAGGCCATCTCAATAAGGCTGTACCATAGGTGGAAGATGGGCATACCCAGGAATGAACTATCAGCCCCTTCAAATCACTTCCTTCCTTCCCCATTTCATATCCCAGACAGTACTAACTTAACCTGGAGAGTCGCTGACTCTCCATTCTCTCATAGCCTCTAACCCTGGCCCTCTGGCACCTGCATCTACTGACTTTTTATATGTTTCTGTTTTCAATCCGCAGGCTTTTGCCAGTGTTAACTGTCTTGATGTCTTGTGGTAGCTAAGCTTTTCCCTGCCTTCCACTGTGTCTCACCTGAGGATTAGATGGCCTTTCTGAAGTCCAGACCAGTTCTTGTTCCTTTCTGTTTACCACACTCAGCACTCAGCAGTTCCCTTCACCTTCTGGCTCTTCACCATCCCTCCCAGCTCCTCCTGGGTTTTATCATATAAAATTGGAAACCTCAAGTGCCAGGTAAAGTCCCGTAGAACTTTCTGGGGTGATGGAGATGTCCTTTATGTGTACTGTCCAGGATGGGAGCTGCTGTCTCCACTTGCCTGTTGAATACTTGAAGTAGATTTGATATGACTGAAGAAGCAAAATCTTCCTTTTATTTTGATTAATTTAGACTGATAGTTGCCTTTCTTGTATGGTGCATTTCCATTCCTTGTTTGCAGTTTGTGATAAAGCAATAAGGAAGCATTCAATCCGTTCTCTCAATTAGGTTGTGTAATAGATTGTCATGGGCATTTTCAGGAGAAGTGTTCAATGATGGTGTCATGAAATGCATTGATCAGCTCCTTCTCAGAAGGCTCATTGATTATTAGGTCTGTGTCAAGCAGAAAGGCTGCTGGCATCCCATCCTTGGAAGACTTAAGTGTCAGGTTTTGAAGATGGCTCAGAGACTGTCAAGTCAGGCCACTTCCCTTGTGTGTACAGAGAGCCTTGCATTGGCATTGACCCACTTGTCACCTCAGTTCTGTGTTTTGCAATTAGCACTCTATTCCTTCTCCCTACAGTTCCCTTTTCTTTTGTGACTTTACTTTCTCTGCCCTGCCACTCTGTGTACTATAGGTAGAATACTCACTCACCTGCCCTGCAAACACAATGCTCACAGAGAGAGGGCTAGACATTGATGTAACGATCCCATGTATAATTACAGCATCAGCATGGTAAGTTGCATGTACATATATCTGGGAGCCTAACACATAGGGTTATGATGAAGAGTTGAACATATTTGTATACTGTTCTTATAGAGCTGGGGAAATAGAGGGATTATACAGTTCACCCAAGATTGTATAGCTCATGAGTGCTGCAGCTAGCATTCATATTTGGGTGGCCCATCTCTGAAGCCTTTGCTATGAATCACAGTTTTGTTCTGAATTTCTATCACCCGAGTGAGGATTGAAATGTGAATTTCAATGGAAGAAGTAGGAAGCACAATGAGTGCTTCTTAAATGATTTTCCATCAAAAATTACCTACCAAGCTTTCTAATATGATCTCAACACACCCTGTCAGGCTTTCTCTATCCAAATCCCTAAGAAGGAGCCTGGAAACTTGAATGCTTATTTGAGAAGAGGAATGTCCATGTTTGGGTGCCACGAGTTATGAGAATAAAAGGCACCAAGTGCTATGACAAGTTCAGAAGGAGTCATGAAAGGTTCACTCTTCTGCAGCAGAGGCTGCAGATGTGTAAGGGAGAGATGTTGAAGGGTGTTATATTTCAAGTAGGTTTTAAAGGTAAACAGCAGGTAGCCATGCAGAGGATAAGGCCAGCTTTGTTCCTTCTATCAGAGTAAGTAGAAGCTTATGTACTCCAAAGAGGAGAGGGGACCTCTTACATATGTTACAGTGAAACCAGATGTAGGGAACTAAATGCTTTGCCATTTGTACATAGGGCCAGATGAAGTATAAAAGCCACCACCACCCTGTGTGACATGATTTCAGGGCCCCACATACAGCCCATCTCCCACCAGTCTTGAAATTTCTCCACCAGAGCCCCATATTTGGGTGCAAGCCTTTGCCTCAAGCTAAAAATCTAAATGTACTGGATTGCTGACACATGAAAACATTAGGCAGGAACACTTAATGTGATTAGTGGAGCCACTTCAACCTTTACAGGGCTTACCCCTAGGGACATATAGAAGTAGGAGTGGCGCCATGAGAAAATTATTAGTCCCAGTAAAATCTGAGTTAAAGTGAGTGGAGAAAACCGAGGGTACAGATCTTCTGTGCAAAAAGGGTGCCTGTGAGCAGGAGGACAAAGACATGAGCCTCTCCCTTTTCCCTGTTACCTGAGCCTTGCGATTTCCATATCACATTTGCGAACTGAGTGTGCTTGGAGCCTCGGTAAAGACCCAGCTGGAAAGGATCAATAGTGTCTAAATAGAGTGTGTGAAAGGAGGATTCTTACTGAATGGCTATTATTACACAAACACACATACATTTTGTTGTTGTTGTTGCTGAGGAAGCACGAAACAAGTCTGAAAGAAAGACCCACTCTAATCCTGGACATCCAGTGTGCTGCCATCACCTTCTCCTTGGCATGTTCATATCCAAAGTGTCCATCTGTATCCACTATCTGTCCTAATGTTTTCTTGGCCATCAAATAGACTTTATTTGTCACTCATAAAACCAAGCCACCATAAGTCGTGATAGGCTTATAAAGAACCAAGCATCATTCTCCCCACACAGAAAGCAAAAAGAAAAGAAAGAAACTTCCCTTTAACAGCTAACTGCTGTCTCAAATACACATAAATGTTTCTAATGTGTAGGTTTTTAGAAGATTTCACTGTCCTCCCTCCAGCTTGCCAACCAGGTAGGATAAAAGATCCAAGGTGATTTATTTTGATGATTTCAATAATAAAACTCAAGGGGGAAATTGGTTCATAGTGAAAACAGCCACTTTTCATTAAACCCCGCTAAAGGCTCTAGAATGAATCTAGGGAGGCAGGATCTGCCTTTTGAATCAGGGACAGAGAGACAATTTGCATGTGACATAAATTCTCCTAGGGTCCTGTTAAGAACACATCAGGCCTGGAATGAAAATTAAATTGACTTCTCACCCATTGTTGCCCCTCCCCAGCTCCACTCCTCTAGAAGTCATTAATGGCTGTAGTTGCAAAGGATAGGATGTAGCCCTTTGGGGTTTCCTAGTCACAGAGATGTTTAGCAGACTACTGCTTGAGGCATTGATCCACCCTTCACCCTGGCTGCCTTTTACAGAATCTCCATTAAAATAAAGCAGCGGTGCAACTGAGCAGTATACCCTGACAGAGTAGTCCTGCATTGTGAACCAGGGTGTCCTGGCCTCGCTCACAATCCATCCCAAACTCCAGGTACCCATTTGCTTCAGTGATTGTGACATTTAAGTTTTAGGATATCTAATTGAAGTTCAAAGTCTAATGATACCATTTAGGGTGAGTTTTCCATAAGTAGTGGATTTTCATAGACTCTTCTTCCTGAAGGTGTAAATTCTGTTTCCCCTTTATTAAAAGCAAACCAGGAGAGTTGGTTACATCTAGTTACAGAAAACATTTAAGATACGATGTGCCTGTGTGTGTGTGTGTGTGTGTGTGTGTGTGTGTGTGTGTGTGTGTATGCGTGCTGTGTCAATACACAACTGAGGATCCAGTAGAGGGTATCTATTATTATCTGCCTATTCCAATGAGACAGGTTCTCTCACTGAATTTGCAGCTAGGCTGGCAGGCAGCAAGCCCCAGAAATCCTCACATCTCCACCTTCCTGCCCCTTAGCACCAGGATTACAGGTGCACATTGACCACATCCACATTTTTCAGGAGTTCCGGGAATTTGAACTCAGATCCTTATCCTTGCTTAGTAAACACTGTTACCCTCTGGGCCATCTCCTCAGTCCCCAAATAGGATATTTATATTTCTTAACCTCCAGAAAGTAGAGTGAGGTGGAGACTATTATTCTTTTCTTTTCTACCTAGTTTGTACCACACATTATCATATGTGATTGTATATTATTTTTCAGATTTTTGCTGTATGATATAAACACTGAAAATACAAAACACTGAATAAGTCATAAATGACCTAATGAATAGGTGTATAATAGAAACAACACCCCCAGACATAGCCATCACTATATATCTTCTCCCATTAATTTCCCTTTTATCACCTCTTCTTATAACAGAACATCTCCTGTTTGGTTGCTGTTGGTTTGTTTGGGTTGGTTTATTCTGTAATCCTGGGAATCAATCCCCAAGCTTGTGTCTGCTAAGCAAGAGTTCTACTGCTGAGCTACACCCCTAGTCCTCTTGTCTTTACAGTGTGCACCTCATTACTTTTCCTTGTAATTTCGTCCTTCAATCAACAAATCAAATACTTGGATTTCACTTGATCTTGTGTATCAGTTCAGGCACAGTGTGCGTTCTGTCGTGCTAACCTACATTTTTAAGACACCAATGTCTTTATGTTGTTACATATCCTTTTCATTGGCTTGGTCTGTGCTATGACCTTTGTCTTTTATTGAATTCACTCTCTCCTGCATTTATTTTTCTGTTGCACGGAGTCTTACAGTGGGGTTGTTTGGTGTATTGGTTACTTTCCTGTTGTTGTGATGAAATGCAGTGATCCAGGCAGCTTATAAAATCAAGTTTATTGAGGCTCGCAGTTCCAGAAGGGTATGATTTCATGATAATGGGAAGACATGGTAGCCAGTACTGCAGTAGGAGCAGGAGGCTGAGAGCTCACAGCTTCAGATGGAAGCAAGAAGCAGAGAAAGCCACCCAAGAGTGCCACAAGGCTTTTAATCCCAAAGCCTGCCCCCAAGTGACATACCCCTCTAGCAAGGCTGTACCACCTGTATCTCCTCGACAGCTCTACCAACTGGAGACCACGTGTTCAAATGACAGAGGCTGTGCTGAGCGTTTCTTATTCAAGCCACACACTGAGTGTAAGGGCATATATCTATTTGGCTTGAAATAAGCTAGGTCTGTTTTCATCTTTTTTATATCACATCAGCTTCCTGCAAAAGATTGTGTATAGTCCTGCCAATACTAAGCCATGTGGACCTTGCCTTTGCTGACACTTGCTATTCAGTCTTTTTCATATTTCCCCATCTATGACTGTATTTAATTTTTATAATGCTCTAATCAGGAAAAATAATCACAGCTTCATTTTACAGATGAATAAATGTATTTACAAGCTTTGGCAGGCAGAACAGTAAACACACATAACACGAGGCAAGTGGGAACATGAGTCAGTAACTGAAAGGCAAAGCAATGTCAAATACCTGGTATTTTACTTACCTATGTTGTGATTTTAGAGGAATAAGGAATATGTGGTACCCAAAAGTCAGATATATTGTATTTCATCATATACAAACAAGCTATGGGAAACAAAATGAAAATAAAATAATACAGTAAAATAAAGTAAAAATTCTTTATAGAAGGTGGATTCTGACCAGGCACTGGACCTAGTGGCTTCCATGATTACTCATTCCAAGGCTGTGTGAGCTTCAGAGCTCCTGACTGATCTAAGACAGAAAGCAAAAGCTGCTTTGGTTCTTAGAGTCCTGGGTGCTTTTAATCTTTCTTCCAGGCCAGCGGGTCTATGACACTAAATGGACCTTGTAGATATAGGGAAGGAAAAAGAAATCTTTTTTTCCCACTCTTCTCCCTAGTTTCCTATGTGGGATCTTGAGAAGGATGAAAGCAGATTAAATAAACAAGGGGTACTACCTGGAGGCTTATTCACACCTGCATGCACAAGGAAGGATTCAAAGAGGTTCTGAGAATCTGGGCTTCGTGGAACACCTTAACAAAGGAACAAATGTTTGGAATAGTGACAGGATAAAGGGAAGGACTTGGGCTTTTTTAGGCAGTGACTTCCACCGGCAAACACTTGGAAGAAGTACTGGAAATGAGGGCTAACTACCCAAGTCCGCATATACATTCCATTAGTACAGCCTTAGGGACTAATCATCATCCCTCCAGGTGGGTAGAAAGGAAGACAACTTTGTCAAGCTTTGGTCCTGCTTAAGCACAGTGTAGACATGGAGATCCTTTTTTTTTTTTTTTTTTGAGACAGGGTTTCTTCATGTAGTTTTGGTTCCTGTCCTGGATCTCGCTCTGTAGACCAAGCTGGCCTCGAACTCACAGAGATCCGCCTGACTCTGCCTCCCAAGTGCTGGGATTAAAGGCATATACCACCACCACTCGACTTGGAGATACTTTTCTGTGTCCACTTGTCAATTAATTACTTTCAGTAGAAAACGATCTGTATCACAGAGTGGCATATTTCAGAGTCACATAGTCACCTACCCGTCACTGGACAAAGTTCACATTACAAGGATAAACCCACACCTCATGGTGTCTCCATGATCTCATTATTTGGAGGTGTTTATTCTAGGGATCAGGGGTATCACCTGTCTTCTTCTGGGGAATTTTCTCAAAAATATAACCAAAGCCACAGACTTATTAGACATTTAGCATCTGAAGTCCCTCTTCATGTGAGAAATGTGCCTAAATGATACATTGTATATATCAAATATGAAGTTGTATTCTTTTCAAGCAAGATTCAGATTAGGGTGGTAGGTATGTGTTTAACACACAGAAGAGCCCCTTCTGTCACATTGGTTACTCTTACAACTAAAATTGTGTCCCAGAGTGGAGCCCATAATACATTCATCAGCCTGATGGTGCATCTATACCATCCAACAACTTAGGGCAGAAGTGACGTCATAAATGGGGAAAGTTTGGCCAAGATGACTTGTCCCAAATCACACGGGGCCTGTAACAGAGCTTGTATTTGAATACAAATGCATCTCCATTGCTCTTCACCTATTACATCAAAACGCCTCTAATCAGGAAAAAAGCCCTGGAGTAGAAACTCCAGCTGGAGTTCCAGTTCCCAAACTGGAAGCTGGCTTTCCTGAGCATGCAGCTTTACCAGGGGTGTCAGTCTGATGTGCTTTCAAGGAAGAACTCAGTTGCCCAGTGCTCCATACCCTCTGCTTTATCCAACAGTAGATAGAAGAATTCTTATTGCAGGGACCAGGCAGCTTAATCATCTCAGAGAGAAAGGCTGTTGTCTCTGGAAAGTCTCCAGATTTGGCCATTGTTGGGCTATTTGGCTCTATTATTTAATGGCAGACATGTTGTTGAAGTGGTTAATATTTTCCTCATGTTCACTAAGGAATTAAATGCTCAAGTTTTTTCAGCTGTAATTTTTCATGATGCTATAAAAATGACTCTACTTCAAGTGGGTTGAACATGAAACCTCACGAATAAATGCTTTGACATAATCAAAATTTTGTGGTGTAGAATTAACCTAGTTTGTGAGAAGACATCCCCCCCCAGAGTTCCTTAGCTAATAGTACATTCACCCAACAGAGAAATCTTTCTGCTAATAGAACTTAACAGAGAAGATTGGAGTCTGTAGTTTGTGAGGTAATCAAAAAAAAAAAAAAAGAAAGAAAGAAAGAAAATAATTGAAAATATGGAGTCATTAAAAAAAACAGCTTAAGGCCATCATTCAATTTTATCTTGACTGAAAGCATACTATAGATGTATATTACCTTATGGTTATTTTGATCCTGATGCCAAGTCAATTTGTAATCTTTCTTGATTTGGAATTCAGTTTTGCTCATTGGAGTATTATACCTGATTTTTAATAAAAAGCCCCACATGTAAAACATGACCTCTATGATTTCCAGTTTGAGCTCTTTAAAAAAATAGAAGGCTGAAAGGAAGTGCTTAGAAATTTGACAGAACTGGATCTGTGTGTATTTCGACCCAATCATTCTCAATAGCCTTGTCTTCTAATGCCCAAGCGATTTGGATCATTCTAATATGTTAACTGTCATTTTTATTGAAACATCTCCCTTTTTACATTCACTTTACTAGTTTATTGCATATTTTAAAAATTACGTGTGACCCTGTGAAGGTCAGCTACACCAACAGGTTTGGAATCAAGTGCCAATAGTGCTGAGGAACATAAACAGGCATTGGTGTTCAGATTACAGCTGACATCAGACTGAGACCCAGGCCACTTGTAGGCCTGTTCATGTGTATCACTATAGAATTATTGAGAAGATTCTAGAGAAAGCAAAATCTGGAGATGGAGTGGCTCATATACAAAATGATTGAACACTTAGTGTGATTTTAAAATATATATAAAATCTTAAAATTTATCATGGGTTTAAATCTCATTTCTGTTTAGCCCCTGGGGGTTCCGGGGTAAACTGTGTGTGGTAATCATCATGCATGGCTTAGTACCTATTAGATTTTCTTCATATGATATCCAGTTGGATCCCAGGAGAATGGCTCCAGCTGTTAGAGAAAGGGATGGTAATCCTGTCCAAAGGCCCATGTCTGGGGCTGCTTTGCCAAGGGCAGGTCTCAGGAGATGGAGTGTGGGGATGCAAGAAGTGAGTCTGCAAATACCAGTGCAGATACTGAATCTAAGAGGCCAGTGATGCAATCTGCTGAGGATCCCAAGCTGTCAGTCAGAGGGGCCTCTCAAGCACTCCTCTAGAGTTCCCCTCCAGTTGGTTTCTTATCACCTGCTGCCTGGTGTGATCCACTCATCCAGCTTTCCTAATATCAACCAGCTTTCCTAATATCAACCAGCTTTCCTTTGCTGTCAGGGAAGAGACACTGTAGAAGGAGCAGATGGGATTCCAGCCCTGGAGATTTTAAGGATAGGGTCCATATCTTCTTTTAGATATAAATATAGGAAGAGGCAATTACATATTTAATTATGAAATTCTGCACTTTCAAATCACACCACCAAGAGCTCCAAAATCCCTGATACGGACAGAAATTACTGTGATTCTTCTTCTTTCTCTAAACACACACACACACACACACACACACACACACACACACACACACACACACACACAACTTCTTTTTAAAGGAAGAAATGTGTGTGTGTGTGTGTGTGTGTGTGTGTGTGTGTGTGTGTGTGTGTATGCATGCTTATGCTTATATGTGGGGGGCACATACATGCCATAGTCCATGTAGACGTCAGGGTTCATCTTGAGGATCTCAGGGATCCAACCTAAATAATGAGGTGTGGTATCAAATGCCTTTCCCCACTAATCTATCTTGCTGACCCCAACTCCTTATCTTTAATGTGGATAAAAAATACTTGTCTAATTGCTGGTTACTGCTTTATTTAAACCATAGCTACCATTTTAATCCAATGATGAGATGTTGCTCAGGCTCTGGGCCGAGTAACAAAAGAAAAGAGACAAAACCATTGTTAGGAAATTTCTCCAGAAAGACCCTTCCTGCTCTCTATTCTCCTGGTTCGACAAATCCATAGTGCTGGCTGAGGAATGCTTTTCTTTCCCTTCTCCTTTTCTTTCTGGCTATTAGACTCTCTTGACCTTTGGGAGTGTTTCTGTTTAACACAACATCTTAATTTTATATCTGTACTCTGGGGACGGGCGGCAGATACCCGGGGCTGCAGTGCCTCTAGTCACTGTCTGGAGATTTCTTAGAAAGACGTAATACTTGGGACCACTGAGTGGAGGCTGCTGGCAGAGCAGACAGCACAGGTTTCACTCCAGCTTTGGGAGTTCCCTTAGCCCTGGGTAAAGGGCTGAACACGGATAACTTGGTGATGAGATAGACACAACTTTAAATGTAACCCCTATCTCTTTCTGGAGTGTATTCGCCCAAACCCTTTGCTCCTGCTGAGCCTCAGCTTTCTCATCAGTATGCATATGAGCTGTCTTTGCAATGGGATTGTTTTGAAGTTTAAATGATCTAACATGGACAGAACACCAGGTTTAGGTGGCTGAATTGTGCTGCCTCACTCATACACTGAAATGCTAACTCCTGTGAACTGGTGTTCTGTGAAAAAAGCCATGTGTTTGTTAGTCTACAGACTGATATACTGTTTACAGTTTTATGGTTGTGTAGTAAAATGTTTCAGAGTGCGAATCGAAATGATCTTGGGCTGTCTTTAATCCTCAGTCATCATGTACCTCCATGTCTGACCTAATATCATTTTGACTACCACAAAACAACTTTAGGAATGTATTTGCTGTTACAGAGTATTATCTGAAGATATGTTATTTTTGTTTATGTTGCATTTGTTTAACTCTGTGAAGCTGTGTTATTGTGCCTGTCTAAAACATCTGATGGTCTAATAAAAAGCTGAATGGCCAATAGCAAGGCAGGAGAAAGGATAGGCAGGGCTGGTAGGCAGAGAGAATACACAGATGGAAAAATCTTGGAGGAGAGATTGAGGAGCCAGAGAAGGAGGACTCCAGGGGCATGCCACCCAGCTACACAGCAAGCCATGGAGTAAGAGTAAGACTTATAGAAGTAAGAGAACAGGATAAATTAAGGAAAGCTGGCAAGAAATAAGCCAAGCTAAGTCTGGGCATTGATAAGTAATGATAAGACTCTGTATGTGATTCATTTGGGAGCTGGGTGGCACCCCCAAAAAAAGAGACAAGAACAAATAACAACAATAAGCTCCACAGCTGCCACTCACTCTGAAGCTCAGAATGTTCTATGATACCATTTGAAACCAATAGAAGAAATCTCTCCACTCCATTTGCACCCCCTACCTCAAGTCTCCACCAAAGTATTTGACAAATGTACCAGTTTATGGTGTGCTCCTGTTCAATGACTATAAAAGTTTATATAATACCTTCTACAGTGGAACAACATGCTGTTCAGGGCATGTTTCCTTAACCATGGTCATTCATACTGGCTCAGGATGAACTGCCTCTAGTTCCCTTTGGAGAAAGAGGTATTTACATCAGCATCCTCAGTGTCTTGAAAAATGACCTGATTTGGGGGGACAAATATCGTTATTATAAGTGAACTTACTTAAGCTGACGCCATTGGCTTTTCTCCAATATATGATGGTGTCTTAATAAAAAGAGGAAGCTATGGACATGGCAGATAGGGAGAAAGTGATAGGAAGGTGTCAGCAGAGAGCAGGTGATGTGTCTTCAAGACAGGGAATGTCAAGTATTGGCAGCAAACCAGTCAAAGGCAGAAGACAGAGCGGTCTCCCTCAGACTCAGAAGCCATCTAGCCAAGCCAAGGCCCATAGTCTGAGACGCCTCACCCTCAGAGCACCGAGATGGTGAAGTCACGGTTAAGTCCCTCAATTTGTGTCACTGGGACACAGTCACTCTGGCAAACTAACACACATGTGTGCTTTGTTTTCTTTTCATTACTCCCTTTTCACTGTGTATGCTTCCCCCAGGCTTCCGGCAGGTAGATTCAAATGAGCTGCCTCAGGACCCCTCCGCAGGGACAGAAACCACATGTTCAGGGCTTGCTGCTTCTGGTCTCCCAGTGAGCACAGGGAGGTTGTCCTCTTTCCCTAGGATATGGAATATGTATTTTCTCAATCCTCTGGGTAGTGCCTGCAGTAATCTTCTGCACACACGTCCTGCTGTGGAAGATTTTCCAGGGAAAGCTGCCTCATGAGGCCAACCTGGAAAGGAACAATGGATGTAAACATGTCACCATGCTTGTCCTTTTGAAACAACAGTTTTTAAAGCATCTCAGAGTTGGGGAAAGAAGGCTTCTTTGCTTCTGGGTCTCTTGTTTCCCTTCCATCAGGGAAGATGTTTGCAAGTGTGGAGAAGGATGCAGGAGGTAACAGGGACAGATTCCCTGATGAGTGCCCACCAGTCACCTCACTTTGCCATTCGTATCAACTGTGTGA
Organism: Onychomys torridus; assembly: GCF_903995425.1. Classification (NCBI taxonomy): domain Eukaryota; kingdom Metazoa; phylum Chordata; class Mammalia; order Rodentia; family Cricetidae; genus Onychomys; species Onychomys torridus. The sequence continues at coordinate 121,242,093 of NC_050444.1, forward strand.
TTTTACATGTTAAAATAGAGTTCCTTTGGGAGTTTGTGATCAAGGCTGTGTCCTACCTGGCTCTCTGGCATGTCTTTGAAACAGGTTCTGTTTGGCTCAGCTTTGCTTCTGATTGATGTGATATGGAAAACCCTTCTTCTGGCTGTACAATAGACTCGGTATCACATCTGTCAGCAACATCACTATAAAGATATTCCAGCTCTGGGAGCCAGCAGCCTTGTATCCACTAGCTCAGAGGAGACTCCACATCCACTATGCAAAATACAATCTCTCCCTTCTATCAAGCAGTATTAAACCCGTTGCCTTGATCTGATGAGGTCCTAGGATCTCAGAGACTTCAGGCTTTGCCGACTGTGGTGAGGGAGTCAGGACCCTATGGAGCAAACTGCCTGCAGGCTATGAGTTCCAGCAGAGAGAAGGTTTTGAAGCATCAAAGGCTTCCCACCTGAGGGTTATTTCCATGCAGAGACAGCAAGAGTGACCTACCCCTGGCCTCCAGAACTCTGTATACCTTCCCATCCAAGGAGAGAATGCTATCCTTTGTTTTCTTAGGCACTGCAGGAGTGCAAAGGATGGGAGAGACATGGGAAGGTCTGGAAGGGAAAGAGGCAGTAGAGCCACATCAGAGGGCAGGAGAGCTGCACTCAGAGATGTGTTCTAATCCCCCCCACATACCTGCCCTGTTTCTAGGCTGGGAGACCTTCTCAAAGCCCCCCGCACCTGCCTGAACCTCTGTCTATTTATAAAAATAGGTTAATAACAAGTAGTTGACCTGACAGAGCTCTCCCTGGAATTATGTGCCGTTGTGAGTGAATATGCCTTACACTATTTATCCCTCTGTCAGCCCCCTTTCTTCCCTCCATCTGTCTCCTGCCACGTTTATCAAATCATTACTACATGTCATGTGCTTTGCTAAGTATAATAATGTTCATTAATTACATGGCTCAACGAGGTGCTATCATGCTTGTGGTTAAAAATCACATTACTTGGGTTCAAATAAATCCCAGCTGTCAGCATGACCTTGACCAGATCGCTTGGCCCCTGGAAGTTTGAATGCCTCACTCATAAATGGAGAGAATGAGAATGACCACATTGAATGATCCTTGAGAGAAAGAAAGAAAGTGATGTCTGCTAAGTATTCAGTCCCACACCCGACAGCTAGGAAGTGTTCTTTAAAAACTGGTAAAAACAGGAGCAGGAAATTGTTGCACTTCCACAACTTCTGCAGAGATACATCGACATGAAGATGGTCAGCTTCATCTGTGATTTAAAATAGTTGTTGGAAAAATGATTTAATTTCTGCAGTTCTTAGTTGCACCTCTATTTTAGTTTCAGCAAATATTTGTCTTATGAATTTTTCTTTTTTTTTGCTTTTAAAAGTATTTTTAAGTGTTTTCAATTGAAATAGAACTGTATCACCCCCCCATATTCTTCCCTCTAAGCTTCCTCCCCCTCAAACTCCTCTCTTGTCCCCCTCCTGAAGTTGAAAGCCTCTTTTTCTTTTATTATTATTATAACATGTGTGTGTGCACAAATATATGTAAATACAACCTGCTGAGTCCATTTTGTTATTTCTTGTTTCTGTTTGGTTTTAAGACTGAGCACTCCACTTTAGACAACCAGAAAGGGGGCTCATTTCTGGAAGATGCTAACTCTCCTCTGCTAGCAGTCATTCTTAGGAAAGTTTTCAATCGGCACTAAGGAGAAATGAGCATCTAGCCATGCCTGGGACTCAACTAGCCATGCCTGGGAATCAACAGATGAGGGAGAGAAAAGCAGCAATTTGGAAGAAACTAAACTTTCTGTTTAGAAGAGAACTTATGAGAAGAAAAAAAAAAGAAAGGAAGGAAGGAAGGAGTGGGGGTGGGGGACTCTGGGGACAACAAGGTGAGAGATAGAAAGGTGACCTGGTGGGTAAGTGGTAGGAGGAGTTGCTCCAGTTAGTGGAAATGGGGTAAGGCAATATCCAAATGTGTGCATATTTGGGGAAGTTGAGGGAACCAGGATCTAACTGAACCTTACTAGACTAATGCAGAAAGCAAATGTGAGAGAATCTGGAGTAAAAATAAGTTATTTTTCCAATGGGAAACACTGTAGTGTCTCTAAGGTCAAAGGAATGAGTCCACAGTGTTCATCTCTTGCTATCTATTACTTGGGAGGTGGGCATGTAGCAAATATTAGATGATATGGACCAGTCTTTGTTTATTTGGTGTGGAGGAAAGTGAGAAACCTGTGACACCTTCTGAGCAATAGAATCCATTATAAGAATGCACTATCTCAAGAGAAGTGGGTCCAGTTCCTTATCAATAGATTATGACAGGGAGAAGTTCTGAATAGGTAGACCAGTAGATCATGGAGTAATTGAGGCCATCTATGAGGATCAGAATCCTGTAGCTGTGAGAAGATTGTAGAAATAGTGTTTGCAAGTCTTTGAATCTGTAAGGAAAATGCTATAAAGAGCTCTCTAAAGTTTTTCCCCTGGATGAATAGATTGTCCATGATACTCGCTCATTTGACCTTGGTCACCTTCACAGTGGTGCTTTCTTCCTAATTCCGCTCTCATTATCATGTCACAGTGTTACATCCTCAATCAAAGATGTCCTAACACCCACAGAGAAGTCTAAGCTGGCATTCAGTCTCTCCAGAATCTGCATCCAGCTGCATAGGTGGCAGAGTGCACTGAAAAGAGCTGGGGATTTGAGGATCTAGTGGATACAGAGTCCCTCTTCCTGCTGTGAGGTCTTAACTGCAGTGGCTCTTTGAGTTCTTTTTCTGTATGTGAGTGTTACTGGCAATGTGCTCAGTACCCTTCCTGGCCCATGAGGCATAGCCAGCAGTGTTAGGGTAAGTACTACTGTGCAAGTTCCATACAGGCTAATTTGCAACATCTCTTCTTCTGGCACAGGTTTTGCTTTTAGCCATGGCTGGGTATGGTCCCATCTCCTCCCTCCACATGCTGGAAATTGCCCACCTCCCATTCCAAACTCCTCTGAGGATCCTGCTTCAAAGTCATCTTTGCTTTCGTCAAACCTCCGTGACACTGCTCGATATAATACATGTGCTAGTTGTCCCTGGGCTGGCCTGGGCCATGGCTTCTATTGGTCTGTACTTGTTTTTCCATCTTGACTTCTTGCTTCATTTTTCAAAGGTTTATGTATTGCTAGCCTGACTTGATCGTAAATTCCTTGAGGTGATACAAAGGCCTTCAATTTACTACACCTGTAATCTGTAGCTGTTTCTCCTCTTTCTGATCTTTTATCTTTTTTATTTTGTGGGAAGGGGCCATGAGACATGGTCCAGAAAAGAAAAAACACTTTATTTGGGGACGTGAATCTATAATTGTTGGCAGACAAATGAAATACACGTGAGGGGGCAAATGCTGTCGTGAGCCCCAGAGAATTTTCAAATAGTAATACTACCCTGTAGGGCCTGGATGGCATAAACATGACATAATAATTGCTCATAAGTTATAGTATTCTTCAGCACTTTCCTGGGACCTACTGGGTGAGTATACAATGACGAATACAGGTTGACCATGCCCAGATCCAAAAGGTGTCCCCATTCAGAGCTTGAATTTGAGACATCAGCATCTCAGACATTCATCTGATGAGGTCTGTTCGAAGTCTTTAAAGCTTCAAAACTGGAAACTGTTCTGCTCCCAAGTATTGGAGGTAAGGGGACGCTCCACCTCCCCTATGCTAGTATTCTTTGAAGAGATTTGCTCTGGAAGTTCAGCCTCTTTAGTCCTCATCTAAATAATGCTATCTCATTCAGGTTGTCATCCTGAAGGTTGTCATCCATCCACCTATTGGAACTGTGGCCTCTTTACATGTGCTCCTTCTGTGCATTAGTGGGAGCACAGTTTGCTCTACTCTATGGGAAGAAAGCACAGTTAGAGCTAAGGAAATGCAAACACTGAGACAAGCGGGCAGCCACATCCTGGAGGAATTCTACTGTTTTCCTGGCTGTGTCATCTCCTGACAGCGTCGTGACCTCAAAAATCCCCTTATGAAGTGAGGTCATAGTGACTAATGGTTGTTGCAGTTTTTCATTGCATCAGATAAAAAGTAATGTAGGTGAATAATGTCCCCCTGTACCTTGAACTGGGAAATAACATCCCCAGCCCCTCAAAGGAAATATTCTAGTCCTTAAGTTTTGACCAAATTAAGCAGAAAGGAATTTAGTTCTTATCTCTCCTTTCTACTGATTGTTTTACTATTATTGCCCATGATCCAAATTTGCCTCCTATTCCTTCTGACAATCTGCTGTGTAGTTTGAATAATCATTAAAATCATTCTTGCAAACAAACCATTACGAGCCCTTCGGGAGGGAGGGGCGTTGTGGAGATCAGCATGGCTGCCAGTGGGCATTTGTGTTTCTCTGATCCAGAAGTCCCTTCTCCTCCTCTTCATTTGCAAAAGGAGGACAGACAGAGGTTGTCTATGAGGCAGTTGGCCCTTCTGTTTTAAATTCAATGCAAGCTGAGCGTTGAGAGGAAAAAGCACAGAACCAGACAGTGTACAGTCTGAAATTGTGGGAGCGAAAGAGAGCAAAGATGAGATCAGCCCCAGGTCCTTTCTCCCAGCTCCTTTAGGAGATGTGAAGCTAAGGAAAACGGGAGAAGAATGTGAATCCCTGGAACAGTGAACTGGGATGTGGCCCAATATGTCCCTTCCTTTAGCCAAGCATTCAGTGAGGATCCCCTTGACCTTGGGTGGTGAAGGAGAGGCAGATGACTGTATCAGAAGGCCGGGCCCCTCCCTGATGCTCTCCTTGTGCTTCGGTAATGTGTCTATTTATCAGATTTCTTTCTGCTTTTTAATGAAACTTTAGTTCCCCCATTAGCCTGGGGAATTCTTAACTGGCTAATTCCATGGCCTAATTCCTATCCATTATTACATTTTCTAAATAGCTTCAAGTAACAGAATCAACTTGCAGAGAGCTAAATAACAGGGCATATCATAAGAACCCAGTGGTGTCTCACAGAGCCCAAGGGTAAGGATCCAGGAATTGGGAATCATCAAGGACCCTAACATTGCATTCTTTCTGTATTCAGTCCAGAACTCTTTCCTCTTGGTCTTTTTATTTTATTTTTAAGTCTGGTTTCTTTCCCCTGCCTTACTGTAGGAGCTGATAGCTCCCTTGACTTTTAGATTTACCTTCTATGGCAAGCTAAGTAAGATCCCTTCATAAAGAGAGGCGGACTTCTCTACCTATTCCTTCCCCTCTCTGTACCCGCTTCCTTGTTCTCTCACCCTCCCTCTCTCTGCTTCAATATTCAATTCCCAGGAATACAACTCTGATTAATAGCACACGGATCAGGTGTTATCGTCCAGTGCAATCAAGAGGGGCCAGAGGATGGGTCACATTATATAAGGACAGTCACCATGCTTAAGGAAGGGAGTGGTCGATGGCTGTTCAATCATTGAAATCCAGGCATGTATCACAATAGGTTACGTCCCTGATGAATGAGACAGGGCCCAGCTCTCATGTAGTCTGTGACACTGCAATACAAATGGCCAGGGACTACAGTACTTCAAGATCATCATGTTGAGAGTCAGCCATAGTTTTTCAGTGTGAAATCTACATTTAAAGCAAAAGGAAAGCAACTCGTGTCTGTGGGCATGTCTATGCCAGGTAGAAGCAATGATTTATTTCTTCTTGCTCACCCAGCCCACAGACTGCATTACTTTTCATGGAAAGAGGCTTAATTTGGCTCTTGGTTCTCAAGCCCTAGGTCTAGAGGCTCCTTTCGTTAGTTGCTTTTTGGCTGCCAAAGCCCTGAGGAAGCATGGCTTACCACATGTTGAGAGGAAGGGAGCATGAATGTGTTTCTCCCTGTTTCCCTTTGGTATCTTAGAGTCAATCATTGGGCTCCGCCCCAGTGACTGTATCTAATCCTGAATCACTTTCCACAGGTCCCACTCAACACACCAGGGTTGGATTACATTTCTTCTCTCTAAATATCTCACAGTGGGGATTAAATTTCAGCACATGGAATCTTGGCAGAGACAGAGACCATGTTTAAACCATAGCAATAGGCTGTACATCCTCACTGTATTTGCAAAGTTTAAGCTGGTTCTATCTACTCCACATGATAAGTGAAGAAATGAACATCCCATTGTGACAATGACTACCTCAGGTTCCTGGTCTACTTGGGACTATACCATGTAGCTATTTGGAAGTCTCGTTTCTCTGCTACTGAATCTCACATGCTTGAAACAATTGGAAATGAAAGGCCTTTGGTGGAACATTTAACTGCCATCCCCTCTGAGTTAAGTTTCCATCCCTTACGAGGATTTCACATGGGGAAGTGGCCCTGGCTTCCATTAAGCTGCCCAAAATATTCTTTTCCTGCCCTCTCTAGTATCTGTGAGCAAGCTCTATCAGCTTCCCTTAGGGTTTCTATTGCTGTGGTCAAACACCATGACCAAAAACAACTTGAGGAAGAAAGAATTTCTTTCAGCTTACACTTCTAGGTAATTGTCTATCACTGAGGAACTCAAACAGGGTAAGAACCCAGAGGCAGGAACTAAGGCAAGGGCCACGGTAGAGGGCTGCTTACTGGCTTGTTCTGTATGGCTGACTCAGTCTGCTTTCTTATACATACCAGTACCAGCAGCTCATGGGTGGCACCACCCACAATGTGGGCCCTCCCATATTAATCACTCATTAGGAAAATGCCCTACAGACGTGGTTACCGGGCCAATCTTAAGGAGGCATTTTCTCAATTAAGAGTCCCTCCTCCCAAATATGTGTGTGTTCGTGCTAGGTGGACAAAAACTAACACACACACACACACACACACACACACACACACACACACACACAACCAGCGCACCAGTTTTGACCAAGGCTATTTCTGTATACCTCCTGCCATCACCTTTATCTCTCATCTGGCTTACCTGCCCCTGCTGGGACTTCTTCCTTGAACACAAAGGAGTGAGAACAATCTTTTTATGCTAAGCATCTGCTTCTACATGAAGGCCTAAAATGGCTTTCCACTTCCCTTGGGATCGAACCTGCACTCCAGCCCTGCCTGGTAAAGCAATACTTGGGGAACTCTCCACCTCCCCTAAACTGGGAATGCACTCTCATCAGAGTTTCATCCTTTTGTTTTACCTACACTTCAATCTCTGTTCCTCCCAGCATGACTCACTCTCCTTGCAAATGTCTTCTCTACAGAAATGCCTCCCTGGATCAGTCTATCTCCAATCAGTATAATTCCATGTTTTATCAAACTGTTCCACCATCTTTAGAACACTTGCCACTTTCTGGAAAGATCCTTCTTGCTGTTTACTTATTGTTCCTTCATTTCCCTTCCCCTCTGAGATCAGAATGTCCAGGGGTGCATGGCCTTCTCACCCTCTGCTGCTTGTTCGTGTTTCCTGGGATACAAACCAGTGGGTGGCACGAAATGGTACTTCAGCATGTGTTTATAGAATGAAAACATATCCGAGATCTAAGGAGCCAGGACCAGGCCTGTGCCCTTGCATCCATTATGAGTCACTGTTGGGGACACTTAGTCACTGTCTACTCCTGTACATCCTGCTTAAATTCTCCATCACTGAGATTTATCTCTGAGTTTAATCAAATGTAATTTATACTGCAGCCTCCTCAGTAAATAATTGATTTGCCCTCTCTGTTGTCTTCATCACACATACTTCTTTGTACTCTAAAGAAATGATTTAATCAGTCGATAGAATACACAGCCCTCTTGTTTAGAAGGCAGACAGAAGATAAAGCCTTGTTCACACCAGAATATACCAGGGCCAAAATAATCTCGCTTAGAGAAGGTACTCTGCAAACAAGTTGGCAGCAGAGATACCCAAATGAATCCTGTGTTTTTCTAATAGAGATGACCCTGAACATTGTAGCCACGTAGAAGAAAGGAGCTGTTTGCAGGCTGCTTGTGACAATGTAAACTCCTGTTCATTTGTGGTTTAATTAACCCCTGCCTGAGCTTCAGAGGAAACTTTCAAATGCAGAGCATGAATGCAAGATGCTAGAGGACTTCAAAAGGGGGATTCCATTGACCAGCACAGCCTTTGACCTCAGACCCACTGGGTCTTATGCTGGGTTGCTCCCTGTCAGTCTGTCAGGCTTTGCCTGGCAGCCTGGCCTGACTTTCTCACAATCCACATCCATCCATCCAGTGCCCTCTATCTCCTGAAGAATGCTGTCAGGAAAGGCAAGCTTTACATCTGTTTTCACACATTTGTCTATTTGAGCCTACATGTTTCTGGAGCTGGAGAAAGGAAGGGGAGGGGCCATGAAGAAACATCAGACTGATACTTGTGAAAGACTCCATGTGGGCCTTCTCAGGGCGCAAATACATCTTTGTACTGCCTTTAGGAGTAATTCTCAGTATTGTATTTCTGTGTACTGTTTTAATTGGATACATTGTAACTGTCCAATAATAAGATTGGTTGAATAAATTATAAGCCATCTATGGGATGGGATGTGGTGCAGCCAAGACTAATCATGTTACAAACTATCTGCTATTTGAGGGAAAATACACCATTCTTTGCCAGGTTTTTTTTTTTTTTTTAAAGCAACAGGGCTGGAGTTGTGGCTCAGTGGTAGAGTGCTTGCCTGGCATGCCTGAGGCCCAGGATTCCATCCCCATATTTACAGCATGAACATATGTTCATTCGCATATTTATTTGAAAAATGATGTTTATGCGTGTATCTATTTCAGGAAAATCTGGGCAACCACGTACTCAATTGCAGTCTTAAATATCACCAGGTGGCATTAGGGGTATCATCCCCTTTTATTCTCTTTTGCATTTTTCACATTTTTAGTCCTGCATGCTTCAGTTTATAATTAGAAACTTATTAAGGAGCATTTATTTTAAGGGATGGAAATAGCAAAAGTTAAAAGGAAATATCTAGCTTTTGGTGGGTGTTCGATTTGTTTGTTTGGTTTGGTTTTCGGTTTTTGGTTTGGTTGTTTGATTGCTTTGTTGTTTGAAAACAATCTTCCCCTATGTTCTGCCCCCGGGGCTTGGTTGGTGGCTGATTGTATCTATGATCACATACATTTGCCAAAAGGAGGTAAGGTGTGAACTGTAGACTGCACCTCCACTGCATGCCTGGTGGTGGCGGCAGTGAGGTTCCCTTGGGCTGATACTTAGTGTTCTAGCTCTTACAGATGTGACCTGGCTACTCAGAGCAGCTCTGCCAGGTACCTCTGATCCACATTGGGTGATAAAGTATTGGCTCAAAATGACTTTGTACGATATCAGTATCAGTTTGTAGAACCTGAGCACACCACCCCAGTACTACCTCCAAGGCCTCTTCCCCAATTGTTATGGAAGCTTTCTGGTTGGTCTCTCTGCAAGACTCTCTCTCTCTCTCTGAAACTTCTTTCAAATGCATTGAGTTCCTTAATGCACTGCCTTAACTGTGCTCCAGGAAACCTGCTGGAGGAAGCTAGGAGTGCCCTAGGGTCCCGGTGACACTTGATGGTAGGAAGGGTGGTGCACATGGTTAGAGGGAGTAAGAAGAAGTTCCGGCCACTCTACCAGAGGAGCTCCGGATTGTCCTGCAAAGATGTCACACATTGAGACATGAATTCTAGGCCTTTCTGTCAGCCTCACCTCATCAACTGGTTATTGATTGGATGCAAGGGGGAGGTGGCAAACCAGCAGGGGTGTAGGGCATGGATTTGAGTGGAGATGACTTGTTCTGATCTAGGGCAGTTTCCTGAGAGCAACTCAACAGATCCTTCCAGAAAGAGCATTCTCCCAGGTGAACAGTGTTCAGTGCTGGAGCTTAGCTTGGATGTCCATTCCTCAGGTCCTTGCAGTTCCTGAGAGAGCAAGTGAAAATATTGTGAACAAAGACTGGCCAGCTGCTGCTACATTAGCTCTCTGTATGTGGAGGTGCATGTGTTTCTTACAGAGAGTCTGCCGGGATGGACTTTTACCCTCATATGCAGAGAGGAGATGATTCTTCTAGCCAAAGAGCTGCTGAATGGCCAGGCCAACTGAGAGCTGAGTTCCTCTTAGAATGTGCTTTTCCTATTCTTCACCCTGCCCCATCTCTTCCTACTACAGAGTTGACTTTCCTGTCTTCCTGTTGAGCATATCGCCTCTCTCTCTCTCTCTCTCTCTCTCTCTCTCTCTCTCTCTCTCTCTCTTCCTCCTTCCCTGTGTGTGTGTGTGTGTGTGTGTGTGTGTGTGTGTGTGTGTGTGTATACAGGCACATGTGCATATGTAAGGAGGTTAACTCCAGGTCTTATTCCTCCAGAGCCATCTACCTAGTTTTATGAAACAAGGTTTTCACACTTGGCCAATTAGATTAGACTGGTTAGCCAGAAATCACCAGGGATCCACCTGTCTCCACCTACTTAACACTGGGACCACAACCCATGCCACCACACTCAGCTCTTTTGCATGGGTGCTGGTAATCAAACTCGGGTCCTTGGGTTTGCAGGAGCCATGTCACCATGCCTGTTAGCTTGTACGTGCATCATTTTGTCTTGTCTTTTCAGGTAGCTTCACAACCATAATAGGACCCTTTATTTTATATGGCTATAAAATGGGCACAGAATAAATCAATACAGTGGCTGTGGACTCTGACCTGACTTTCTACATTCTGTGGTCCTGTCTTCCCCAGTTGCAGGCTTCAAATCCCCTTCCTTTAAGATGTCTTTTGATCAGGGTTATTTCTTTCATACTCATGCTTCTGCCTTTCCTTCTGGCTTTATTATCTTGGGGAGGGCAGTCTTTAACACTTACAGTCTCTATTTTCTCTTCTATAGAACGTGATTATTGCACATATCATGTTAGGTTGTTGTGAGGAATAAAAATCTGATAGTAGAGAGCTTAGATGTTCCTCTACGCCTAGCCTGAGCCTTATAGTAGGGCAGCATTTGGAGTTTAGTGCTACATCCTTTATCCTTAATGGCAACCCACACTGGTTTTTAATCTCTTTGTCTTTTGGTCATCAGGGAAAAGACAGAAGCCCAGTAATTTAAAACAAAACAAAACAATAACAACAACAGAGTAGCAAGCAGTTTTATGCATCATCATTATGCATCACTCTCAGTGAGCAAGTGTGTAAATATTAAGCTACAGGTTTTCAGCCTGCATCACCAGCCAGTGGCCCATGGAACAGGATATATTTGCAGCCTGTATCACCAGCCATTGCCCCACATTACAGGATATGTTCTATGCCTCAGCTTTCATGCAAGGACATTGGAAGGACTATACAATGAAGAGTTATGGCTGTGCTCACCAAGAGATTTCCTTTTATTTTTTCTGTCTCATTCTTTTTCTTCATACCTGAGAAAGTGAATGGCCATTTTTGTATTTTTCCTGCCACCTTCTTGCCTAACAAAATGCCTGAGCAACAGTGCAAGTATGTCTATCTGATTGACAGATGTTGAGGTTTCAGACACTGTGACTAACATCTAAACTTGGATTTACAAGATTATAAGCTGTTGTGCCTATGTGTTGGGTATGGGTGGTATTTGGAAGCTCTAAAAAGTAAGTTAAAGCAGTTTCTCTTACTAAATACTTTTTTCAAACAAATATTTGTCAGCCAGCATCCAATATATATGCTGGATACTATTGAGAAAAACTTGGCTGCCCTCAAGGGCCTTCTGGTCTACGTGGTGGTGGAGGGGGATTGTCAGCCTGACTTCCCACCAGGTGCTTACACTGTCTAGTATGAGAATCTCTTCAGCTTTCTTAAGAGAAACATGGAAATAGTATTTGAAGAGATGCTTCTAGACATGGAACCTTAGCCCTTTTCCACACAGAAATCTACATATGGTTCCAGACAGTTTTTTAAGGGTTAGTTAGACTAAGAGGAAATGGCTGAAGAGAATTATCTATTGTCTTTGAGAGTTTCTCAGTACCACCATATCCCTTGTATAATAGGCTTTTAAAATTCAAGTTTCAAAAGACTCAGAATTAAGAACAAACAGTAGTAATGATTTTTCAATTTTATTATTATTTTTTATTATTGTGTATGCCTATGCATGGTGTGTGTGGTGGAAATCTGTGTGCCCACCCCCCACCCCCCCCCCCCCGTGTGTGTTTCCTCTTGTTCTGCTTGCTACCCAGCTAGTTAATTACATGAAATCAACCTTCCCTCCTACACAGCTAGCTTACAGGTTATTTGTCCATTGCAAATCAACACCTGGAAAACGGCAAGGTAGAAATCTAAGTAGACTAAGGTATCTCTGTGTATGCGCCCTGAAGTCCCCATAAGTCTGCTGAAATTTGAAAACCTACCAAACAATGAAGCTCTTCTGAGGAATAGAGAGCCTGATTCTGGACAGGCTGGGAGAAAACAACGCTTTGAAATGTCCTTATCATCTAGATGGATGGCCTGTGAGTCAGAGAGCAGAACACAAGGAGGGGCATTGCTCAATGCTAATAATTCTGACGGTGATGTCCCAGTTGCCTCCAGGCTGGAACGTTCTGTCCCTAATTGTACCCAGAAAATTCCCAGGCAACTAGGACCACTAATTCTGAGACAGTGCAGCTTTGCTATGGAAACTCTTGTGTACTGATGCTTGGTGTGAACTAGAGGACTGAAGAAGGATGGAGAAGGAGGAAGGCGGTGACTGTGAGAGGGTCTTCATGTGTCCAGCAGAGGATGAACAACACCAAAACATGGCAAATCTCCTGAGGTTTTTCTAACAATCTTAGAGAGAAATGAAGATAGCCACACCCCTTTCAGATGGAGAACCTGATGATGAGGAATTAGTTAACTAATTATCCCAAATGCACGCAGCAGGTATTATACCACAGGTTAAGTGTAATGCCTTCTTCCCACAAAGGGTCAACAGTGTGCCTTTTGCTAGCATTGACACAGTGACCTTGCTTCCCTATGTTTGAGTTCCCTTCCTGAGTGAGTAATAGTCCTTGCCTCCAAGATCAATGCCAAGGCAGTTTATGGAAACAGAAAACACATGTTTGTTTTCAGTGATCATCTATGTTTTTACTTCTCCCTGATTCCAGCCACTCTCTGTAACTAAATATTTGTGTTCTCCTGTTAGTCCTAAGACAGATCCAGCACTCATAGTGACATGGTATTTAGAGGTGACACATTAGGTAAGAAGTTAGGTGAAGGCAGAGAGGAGATCCTCCGGATAAAATTTGTGCCCATTTAAGAAAAGGGAGACCCAGAACATGCTGGCACTTACCCTCCCCCCCCTTCCTCTCTTCCACCCCCACACACACCCTGCCTTCCATGTGGCTCATGGAGCTCTAGTCAAGAGGAAAGAAGCAGAAAAGACCATGAGTAGGTCTTGTGAGCACAAAGTATGAGTGTGGGCATCTGCAAGCCGAGAAAGGCACTAGTCCCCCACACCTTCTGGGCTTCCCAGCCCTGACCCATGCAAAATGGATTTCTGCTGCTTACATAGTCTATGCTATTTCACTGAGGCATTGTGAACTGCAAGGCACCCTCTTTAAGGCTTAAGTGTTCAGAAGACAGAAGTGGATAGTCAGCTGGAGTGTGCTGGTTGACCTCCTTTAGAGTGGGGAGTACGGTAACTAGGGGGAAAATGAAGAGACATTCAGGGCTGCACCAACCATGCTAGGAAAAAGAGGACTCAGCTCTTGTGTAGGTTCATGTGGCCACTCATTATAACCTGAGGCAATCCAGGAGTTACAGAGACAACAAGCTCGGACATGAAATGTCTTTTCTTTGGCCACTAACAGTCTTTAGCCATCATCCTGGAGTAGGAGGCCATTTCTGACTGCAGTGGACTCTGAATGCAAACTTCTGATGTCATAAAAATGCTGATCACCCCCCCCTCCCTGGATCCTGACTCCTAGAGGGGTTTGTTTGTATTGAAGTGTCTACAGGTTGACTTCCAGTATCAGAACTAAATATTGGCAGTGCCTTCTGCTCCAGGGCAAGAGACCTCCAATGGCATCTGTGAGCACTGTTCAAAAATGGGGAATTGGCTCAGTGCCTGAGAAATCAGCCTGATTTAAATTCAGAAAAGAGTTGCTTCCAGTCTAGGAGGTGAGCAGGTCATGATGAGGTACAATCATTCCCACCTAATGGCATAAAGCAAAGCCAACATTAAAACAATTATGGGTGTGACATTTACTTTGTCACATTAAGACTTTTATTCATTGGAGACTAAATGAGTCACATGCTTGGATGAAGTAGGATATGTATGAAAGGGGTTTTTACTGACTCCTCAGAGACTTTCCCTCAGTGTTCCTGACTCCTAGAACACACTGAATAGAAGATGCCTTAGGACAAAGGCACAAATTAACTCATTCAGCTATCCACAGACCAGAGGTTCTGTGGGTCTACGCTGTACCAGTTACCACACCAGGCACAGCTGAATCAATCCTGGTTTCCATGGAATCAAGCATAGAGAAGAAAGCTAAGAAAACAGTTGGTGAAATGCTCTTAGTGCCAAGACATGTAGTTTGAGAGCTTCTCTCCATGGTCCCACAACCCACGTATAAAATAATCACTCAGATGCTTATATTACTTATAAACTGTATGGCCGTGGCAGGCTTCTTGTTATCTACTTCTTCTATCTTAAATTTACCCATTTCTATTAATCTATACTTTGTCACGTGGCTCGTGACTTACCTGTACCTTACATCTTCCTTGTCATGGTGGCGGCTGGCAGTGTCCCTCCGCCTCTGCCTTCCACTTCCCAGAATTCTCTTCTCTGTTTGTCCCACCTATATCTCCTGCCTGGCTACTAGCCAATCAGTGTTTTATTTTAACCAATCAGAGCAACACATTTGACATACTTGAACATCTCACAGCAAAGACAGATGCTGGAAATGAATCAAGTTCAAAAGGTACCCATATCTGTTAAGAAGATGCTAGGCACTGGGCATATAGTGGTCAACTGATCCTGTCGCTTTGGGGTCTATGGTGAAGTGATACATAATTGGATGGCTGTAAAAACCTCTTTATTTCAGGTAGCCAAGAAGTAATGATTTCTTCAAGGGCTCCCAGTTGAAATAACTTCCTTCTACTGGAACCTGTCTCCTAAAGGTCCAACCACCTCTCCACAGCACCATCAACTGGAGCCAGTCTGCAACACATGATCCTCTAAGAGCCAGGGGCAGACCATTAGAATCTGTATCTTAATGACTTGATCTGGACGAAGGCCACTGGCCAATCCTTTGGAAAATAAAGGAAGATGGAGTCCTAACTAGAATGGTGAATTAAACAAGGATGCAGTGTGATTTGGGGGCAACTTGTAGGTGGTGTCAAGTGTCAGGGAGGTTAGCTTTAGTTAGTGAAGAGGTAGGGGTCAGAAGGGAAAAGAAAACCCTTCCCTCATAACAGGACTTGATCTGAGTCAGCAGTATGTGTTGAGGAGACAAGTCACATCAAAGAAAAGAAATGGCGAGGACAAAGGACATGAAGGTACCTGATTAACATGTAAGGTGTTTGGAGGTAAGATGCAGAAATGAGGTTGTAAAAGGAAAGACAGTCCATGGCAGGTAGGAAAAGGGCATGTAGTATGTGAGGAGGTGGCTGATGTTGGGAATCATCCATTTGGGGCAATGTGGGCCCTGGCTTAGAGGGTGACATGTGTATATGAGGAGGCTTAAAGAAACTTTGGACATGACTGTTCCAAGATATGGTTAAGGGGAAAGTTTTTATTGTGAATAAGAGAAACAATCTATCCAAAGGCATCTGGAGTTGTCCAGAGCCAAGAGGCTAGCGCATGTTGGTGGTGGTGGTGAGAATAACAGGGGTTGGGGCTTACCTCATCTATAGAGAGAGAATGAAACAGTTATCTAGGAGGAGAGAAGCCTGGGGAGGTGAAAAGGGTTGGGATACTAGTGTGGATTTTAAAGTGTATAGTAGATACTCCTGAGTAGGGACTGAAGGACCCTGGAGGCCTGCGTGGGCTTTAATATGCAACCACAGGTAGTCATGTCCCTTCTATCAGAAATAAAGGAAATGGCTTCTTTTGGCAGATGGGAACCTGTTTCTGAGGAATGCTTGCTTTTTATCCAACCACCAGAAGTCCTGCCATAGTCCAACTTGAGCTCATTTCTAGATATATGAGTCTTCCTGAGACCTAACAACATGGAGGCACAGCTGCTGTCACTTCTGTGAACCTCCAGGTGCTCTCCAATAATGTCCACACAGCCCACCCTACCCCACAGTAGATTAAAGACAATAGCCTCTGGGTTCCCCACAACACTCTGCAGAAGTCAGCAGAGAAGAGTTCCGGAAATACACACATCTTGTTAGTGTTGTCAGTTCACTGGGACTCCCTGAGGACTTCTCAAGTTGCTATTTCTCAGGCAGAACTGTCTGCAAGGAAACTGTGAGATGCAAATACTCCCCTGGGCACACAGAGAATACATTGGGACACAGGAGGACTATGAGACATCTATTTATGTTTGGTTTTATACTTAAGGTTTAAGACAAAGTAAGCGATAAAGTAAATGAGTGATTGCCAAGAGTGCATGTATATAATTTATGCAGCAATAGCCCAGTTTTTGAGTTACAGGTTCAAACTATTTTCCTTATGGAAATGTATAAAATAACCCGAGGAGGGGGAAGTGTCAAGTTCTGTGGATTTAGGGACACCTGAGTTTAGTTTCTGGCACTAGTGATTTCCTAGATATGTCGATATAGGCATCATAGACTCGAGTTTCTCTTTCTGTGTCTAAAGTTCAACCACATTGGTTTGCTGTGATTATAAGTAAAATGCATAACACTTATCAGATAGTTCAAGCTCTTGGTAGGACCCCAGATATTGATCATAAATATCACTGTGGATTCTTTCCACTCAGAGATGCATGGGAGACTGTCCTCTCTCCAAAATTACCCATCAGACACAGCCAACCTGAAGCACTGCAAGGGTGAAGGAATGCTGTGTAATCACTTACATGAAGGTGTAGTGTTAGAGAGCAAGCTGAATCCAGGGCCTCTTACTTTCAGGCAGGAACCTTGGTATCCAGGCAACAGTGTAATCCTATATAAACCCAATGTCTTCCTCCTTTGGAATTCAAATCAATGAGATGCTGAAAATTCAGCTGTCAGATTACTTGGAGAATTTGGCTTAAGATCCCTCCCAGAGCATTTCCTACTTGTGGTGCTGTTAATTACTCTTGTGTATGAAACCAAAGGAGGTCCACCAGAGCAGGAGGCTTCACGCCTCTCAGGTGGCCCTTTTACTGTGATCTTCTCAGGACAGTAGTGACACCATGGTGGACCTGCCTCCCACACACACTCTCCATCTCCTAGCCATGCATGCCAAACCAGAGGAACCCACGCCATATTTCCAACTTAAAGGAAACCATTTTTAAAATTTAATTTCTTTATTTTACATCCTAATGGCAGTTTCCCCTCCCCCCTACTTCCCCTCTGCTCTCCTATCCAGGCACATCCACTCCTCCTCAGTTTCTGTTCAGAAAGGGGCAGGCTTCCCATGGGTATCTACAAAACATGGCATATCAAGTTAGGGTAAGACTAAGCACCTCATCAACTTCAAAATTCCCCAATTGGAAAAGTCTCATTTGAGGACCCCAGTTTAAGAATCACTAGCCATTTCAGTTTTCCTTCACTGTTGTAAAGAGTTCCTTTGCTCATTTTTGAAGATTTCTTATCCCCAATCAGCTCTGTCTACTTGGTCCCTGTCCTGGTACATATTTTCTGAGGGAGTCAGTTTGGATCTCATGTTGCTTGTCTTTATGCTGATTCTCCTTAATACTGGAATGACAGAAATGCTGGAAAATCTGTTGATTTTTGTCAAAAGATTTGTCAAAATCTTGTCCCCTAGGATGAAACCACTATAAATGGAGTGGTGTCTGCATGCTGAGCATACTGCTGTATCTCTAAACATCTTAGGACACTCAGTAGGCACTCAGTAAATAGCAAATGAGTCCATTAACTTGAAATTCAGCTCCACTCATGTTCTTGAAACTCAGACAGATCAAAGCCAGATACTTGGCCCAAATGTCACAGGAATGACCCCAGGCCAGTTTCTGGTGGTCCTGGTTTTCTCTCAAAAATTTTGTTTTTCAAGCTCATTCCAAAATGGGCCTTAAAACAGAGTACGGCTTTTCTAGCCCCTAATACCAAACTCATCCATATACTCACTAGCCATCACATAGTTCCCAAGGCCTAAGGACTACAGGGTCAGGTTTATCACAGTGGTTTCTAGGCACCAATTGTTGTGTATTAGTTACTTTCCTTTTTCTGTGATTTTTTAAGAAACAAAACATGGCAAATCTCTGACAAAGGCAACTTAAGTGAGGATGGGTTTGTTTTGGCTCACAGTTGCAGAGGTATACAGTCCATCAAAGCAAAGAAGACACAGCAGCATGTAGGAAAGACATGTTGACAGGAGGCTGGGGTTGGCTGCTCATACCATGTCCATCTCAGGGAGCGGAGGCTGAGCAAAAAGTGTGACCAGGCTATAAAGCCTCAAGGCCAGCCCCCAGTGGCCCAGTTCCTCCAGGGAGGTGCCACTTCTCAAAGATCCCACAGCCTCCACACACAGTGCCACCAGCTGAGGACCAAGTGGTCAACTCTTAAGAACCTCGGAGAGACATTTAGCATTCCAACTATAACAGTAAATGACAGCAACAAGTGTGAGGCACCTCATTGAAATAAAGCATCTTCTAAAATTAGATAGAAGGGATGATGGTACATTCTGTGAATAACCTAACCCCACTGACTTGTATGTAAACTTTACATGGATGGACTATGTAGGATGTGAATGCTGTATTACTACAGCTGGTATTCAAAGTGTCACATGGTGCTGTTGACTTTGAGTCTTGGTGTGGTCTTCTGTGACATAGTGCTCATCACACAGCCTAACTCAAAGAGCAGGAGAGATTGATTGCATGATGTGATACTCCTGGCAAAGTAATGGACACAGTAAACACTGGGTAATAGAAGGTGAGCATTGTTGGCCTTTGCTTACAAGTGACCTCTGCTTTGCCCGTCCTGAACTGTGGCCTCACTGCTTGCTTTTAGTCAAAGTGGGCTGGAATAAGCTACAGGGGTGACCCACACACACATACCCTTCACATGCACTCTAGTGAGATCACACACTTAGGACTCTGATATCTGTTATTTATTTTTTAACTAATATAACCGAGACCTTGTTCAAGATGTGCTTATGAAAAATTACCCTTTTAATGGTGGAGCATTTAATGAGAAACTGGATTTTCTACTGCATAAGTGCCCTTCATACAAATTAGCTTGGCCCTGGGTCCTGATCTAAATTGGGCTCCCTACTTTCCTCTAAGAGGCCTAATATTTTCTTATTAATCCCTGCCCTTTCCACCTGCCCTGGCTCTGCCTCCTCATGTGAATCTCTCCTCAGCAGCAGGATGTGCCCTGACACATGTCTCTCCAGGCTCTTTGTATCTGACCAAGGGCAGATTTTGGACTTGACTAGTTTTCTGGAAACTATTTATTCTATATTCAACTTCCCTCCATGTCCCAAGGGGTTTTTTTCAGTGCCAGTGTGTTTATATTTAGGAACAATGGATTTGGGCCAGGTGAGTTCTGGTGTAAGGTAAAATTGGGGATTCAAAGGGAAGTTGGATAGATGAAAAGCAATTAATCATCATTATTAAGAAGAACAGGCTTGGAACACAATGTGTGCCAATCCAAATCCAGGCTTTGGCATTGAGCAAATGTGTGCAGGTCCTTCTAAGAGAAAATGGGTGGGTCTGATGGCCTGTTAGATCTTCCTCCAGTGTGGGTCTGTATAAGGATGCCTGCCTTCTTCAGGGTTAGTCGGGTGGGATGTGTAACGTGCTTCTAGGAAGTGCTTCCTGCTGTCATGGTTGCAGTTGCACTTGGAGACAGTCCAGACAGTGAAAGGAGTGTTATTTGGTTGTATAGAACAGCTCCATGAGTTGAGTATATGAGATAAAGTAATAATCTTCCCAAGAACTCTTAGACCAAGATATAGTCTGCTGTCATCAAACAGCATAGCAGATGGGGAGAAAACCAACTTGCTTAAATACATATCCAAAATATAGTGACATATTCTCAGCTCTAACCTCTGCTATCTCTCCCCATTAAACTCTAATGTTTAATTTTTCTATTCCTTTTATATATACTTATATTCCTAATATATATCATATAATTATTCATATTTATATATTGTGTTATTATAAAATATATTTTATATTTTTCATATTTATATGTTTTTATATTCCTGACTATATGTCTTTATATCATTTGCTCTCAGAACAATCTTATCCAAGCTATTGATAGAGTAGGAGTCACAGAATTCAATGATAAAATGACTACTAGGAGTTGGAAACCACAGGTTCAGACTTCTCCCTACAGCCATCCCTTCTCCCCCATATGGTATCTCCAAGTGCTGCTTTTATTGGTCTAGTCATGGAGGAACAGCTACTATTTACAGAAAGATTGCTCTGTATTACACTCATACTGTCTCCTTTAAATTACTATTGGCACTCTGTAAGGTAGCGGCTCCTTTACTGCCCTTCCATAGACAGAAAATGAAGTTTAGTTGATGCACTATGGCAACCTTTTTACACACCTGACATGATGCGCTGTACATTTTTATTTGCAGTCACAAAAGAACTTAAGTTTCTAGGGGCACAGATTGTTTCTTCTTCATTTGTTATCAACAAGTAATTGTATTTGGTATAGAGGAAATAATCATTAATGGATGGATGAGTAAATGCAAGGGATTAAAGTCAGGGTTCATAAAGAGAAAAGTGCTCTACTGTGGTTAGCTTTGTTTGGTTCTTCAGAACATTGTCAATCTCATACTATAGATGGAGGGAAGTGGTCTGATTTATCCCTGAAGTCCTCAGCTCAAGTTTTGTGGTGATGA
Organism: Onychomys torridus; assembly: GCF_903995425.1. Taxonomy (NCBI): domain Eukaryota; kingdom Metazoa; phylum Chordata; class Mammalia; order Rodentia; family Cricetidae; genus Onychomys; species Onychomys torridus. The sequence goes on from NC_050444.1 coordinate 121,262,899, forward strand.
GGGGAGAATAATCAGGATTAGATAATAATCAGTGGTAAGCAGTAGAGGCCTGGGAGAAGCTTGGTCTTGGTAGGTCCAGTGTCCAGATGCCTGACCAGGCTATCCTGAAGTGTGGTAAGTGTTTCAACTGCTATGTTGTCCTGTAACTGTTCTGACTCTGTGAACAAGCTACTGGATTTTATGTCTCCCTTCCTTTGGAATATGGCAATCGTTTGGCTTTTGAAGAATGGATATAAAGTTTATAATAAACATCTCTATATCTTCTTTATGTGGGCATGCTTAAATTCTTGATTGTTGTATATGGTGAAATATCATGTTAATAATTAATAGGAGAGCCTGTTGCAAGGTACAAGTACTCAATACCAAATACTGTGATAGCCTATTTCTCTACATACCTAACTAGCCAGAAGCAATATCATAAAGGCATTTTTTATAATTGTTCTGTGTCATTACTTGATGCAAATAAATTATTCTGGACTTTTACAATAAGGAAGTTCATGGAATCATGTGTTAGGAGGATATTGGATCCTAACCAAAGCATCACTAAGAGTTATAAATACTGGAAACTCGATGCTGATACTATTCCAGCAAGAGTTTTGGACATAAACTCTTAGTTGGTGATGACTGTTGGTTCAGTACCTATCATGTATCAAAAATTACCCATATTTTCTGATTTTGTTTATTGCTCCCTTGGGGTGATTATTTTTAAGGTTCTTTTTCTGGTCCATAGGCTGTGGCTCAGAGAAGTAAATTGTCTCATTAATTAAATGGATAGAGCCAGAGTTGGCATCTAAAGATATTGTTTTATTACTTTTTTGACTTGACTTTCCTAGTGTGTAGGTGAAACCATCTCCAAATGGTAAGTTTTTCAAGCCAGCAGAGCTTCAACATGCTTGTTTCTGAACCTCTATTCCTTTGTTTTCAGGTCAGGATCGCAGTGAAGCCACTTTGATAAAGAGGTTTAAAGGTGAAGGGGTCCGGTACAAAGCCAAACTGATCGGGATTGATGAAGTTTCCGCAGCTCGGGGAGACAAGTTATGTCAAGATTCCATGATGAAGCTCAAGGTGCCGTGCAAGCTTTTCTTCATGACTAGCTCTGGTTAAACATGAGTAGGAAGAACCGATCCCCAGGACTGTGCCACATAACCTTATTGCTTGAGGGATGTGGCTCCTGGATGAATCATAGTTATTCTCTAGGAAGAAATTTCAATGACTTAGAAATACTGATTGGACCCATACTCTGGAGGTATTTAGAAGCCAGGCCTTGTTCATTCTGTTTGAGTGGATCATAGTTTCTTCTAGATTAATTTCCTTGTGAAATTCCTGCAAAAGTAAAACCACAAAAATGATCGAGTTCTGTAGTTCCTCACGTAGTTTGAATTTTTGCGACTTTACTACTTTAAAACAAAAAAAAAAAAAAAAAAGTTTTCATAGCTTGTCCTCTCGAGGCAGATGTGAAGGTACAAAGCTGATTTTATTCATTCTTGTCCTTGTTGAGAATCCCCTCCAAGCATTTCATAACAAAGGAAAGGCAGCCTCACTGAAGTGTGCAGCTAGACACTACAAAGACAGCTTTGCATGGAAAACCAGAAAAAGAAGTTAGAAAAAACTTAAACCCAACAAGCAGTACACTCCTTTTTCCAACAACCTTAAAAACATACAAAAGACAACTTGTTTCCCCAGATGTTGATTCCACATAGCCTTTAACTTTTTAAAATGTGGTATGAAATATTGGAAAAGCATATGATCTAACAATAATCCTGTTATATGCATTTCACACATGCGAAATTTCATTTTTCTCAATATAAGTTCTAATTATGAAGTACTTAGAAAATACTGAAAAAATATAAGGACTAAAACTAAAATCATCCAAAAATCCCACAAAAATAGTGGAAGTTGATACTTTTTGTGTTTGATCTTCAATTGTTTAACTTTTCTAACATCAACAATACACATATAATAAAATGGATTTTAGTTTATATATAGTCCTCATGACCTGGTTTTGTTTTTAATCTCATCTAATAATAATAATAATAATAATAATAATAATAATAATAATAATAACTATTATTATTATTATATATATTTAAGCTTTTTTCATATCTTCAGACAGTCTGTAAGATACTGTTAGGTCAGTGGGATATTTTTAAGTATTTAAAAAAAAACCATGCCCACATTCTGCCAAAGTGCCCAAAAGTATTTAAACTACAGAAAATTGTTAATTACTGTCTGTATCACCTTTTTCTTCTATGCATAGTAAGTCACAACTATTATTGTTTGTCTGTGCTATACAGTGTTTCTCAGCACTTTAACATGCCTGGCAAGTATTATCTCCCAGTGGCAGGGCTTTAAATAGAAGGACTTTTTTTAAAAAACTACTTGATTTTCTATGTTCTGTATCCTTGTTTTTGCTATTTAAGATGTTAGATAAACAAACTTTTTAAAATCAGTGCATACCTAACTTAAGGTATATTAGAAAAGAGTATTGAAAACAATAAAATCAAGATTTCACATTTTCACCTTGGAAGAGGTTAGTGATTTTTTTTTTCAGATAATGAAGCCGTGTTATGAGATTTCAAGGCAGCTCAATAATGAGCCTTCTTTCTCTTCTAAATTCCAACCTGAATGATGAATAGGGAGGCAGTCAGGCAAGAAGATTCCCACGGCCTGCTTTGTGACTGATGAATGCTGGCCTAGAGGATGTAACTGGGAAATGGGGCCCCAGGCAGATCCTTGAATACCATAGGCTGTGACATTTGGCTTACAGGAGAATTCTGTTCTCCCACCATTATCTGACCCCCAACCCAAGGAAAGCCCAGACTCTGCTCGCACATACATGAAATCAGAGTGCAGCCGTCGGCTAGGACATGGCTTAACCCCAGAGAGACTGAGCCTCATGTGTCCCTGTCTCACAGAACCACTCCCAACCATCCCAACAGAACTGTTAACAGACATCAAAGCCTAGAGCTTGAGTTTTACTTCTGTAATTGAAGCCTGGCAAATCAACAGAGATTTGCTCTGGACAGTGCTTCATTTAAAGACAGCAAAAATGCCACTCCTTAATCCTCCATGTACATAGACCTGGTTCGCACCCAGACCATTCCATCTGTGGAGGAGAGAGGAATTCTGCATCCCCTTTCTCCAGCATCCAGAGAAGCTGTTCATCAGGTAGCAGCAACCGAGAGCATCATTGGCCAGCTGCCTTCATAGAAGCACCCGGTGTTTAAGTGGGTGTGAAGTAGCAGTTTGCTCTGCTCCTGTGAGTTTATCCTTGGAATTAACACTAGGCCATGTTAGCTGGACCAGATCTAGCTATGGGTGGCAGTGTGTGTGTGTGTGTGTGTGTGTGTGTGTGTGTGTGTGTGTGTGTCCTGTAGTGAAACATTCCATCTGTCATCCCTTATAATCATGAGGTCCCAAGGCCCAGGGAGTTTGTCCTGCTATAACATTCTCCTGCCAGATGCACTGAACACCTTTGAGGGGTTCTTCATTTCCAGACGATTGTGTTTCATTATTTGCAAGTTGCTGAGAAGAATGTTGACATTTCAGCTCCCAGTGGTTTTTCTGTAAGAAGCACAGAAACATAAATGATCGATTCTGCATTTGGCCACCTGCCCAGGAAAGAGAGAAGTACAAAATTCCTTTTAGCTTTGAAAAAAGGCCTACTCACTCCTATTAGACCATATGAACACTGGGGAGAAAAAAGGAAGGAAGGAAGGAAGGAAGGAAGGAAGGAAGGAAGGAAGGAAGGAAGGAAGGGAAGAAAGAAAGAAAGAAAGAAAGAAAGAAAGAAAGAAAGAAAGAAAGAAAGAAAGAAAGAAAGAAAAAAGAAAGAAAGAAAAGATTCCCTTTGTTAGACTGAAGCTGATACATCCCCCATTAGAGAATTTTCTCCTGCATTACAGAGGTTCTGGACAGTCTCTGTGTATGAATCCGAGGAGCCCACTGTCAACTCACTGCCAGACCATTACTGCATTTCAACTTAGAGTCAGTGGGGCATATACATCAGCTAAAAATGGTTTCTCTGTTTTATAACTATAAATATAGGTTCAGAGAAGTTAAAGTATTCCTTAGACACTCAAAAACTAGACCTCCAGATGCCCAGTGGTTAACAGGTAATAGTTTAGCACTCAGTTGTATCATGTTCTGTTTGGAGGATTAATTTATCTTTTTTCAGCTTGATTTTATTCATCTACCTCTAAGGTACTCCCCAGTAGCCATATGTCTATGACCTTTAAAGAAGTCACCTTTTAGAATCCTTATGTAGAAGAATGATGATTGAAACTATGGGCAAGATGAGTCCCAAAGATAGAGCCTGGAGAACCAAGAACAGAACCATAAGTGTATGAGAAATAGAACTTACACTTGGGGAAACAAAACTATTATGAAGTCCTTTGTCCAGAATCAGGAGTATAATCAGATATTGTAAGGTGGAGATGATTTTACATACCCAAAACAGATAAAATCACACAATTTTATAAGCAGGCCCCCTCCTTGTACCTCTGTCTATACTGACAGGTCTCCACCACCAGTTATTCCCCAAGTGAATCCTGGGAGCACTGTATTCTGAGAGTAGCACAAAGCACTATGACCTCCTAGAGCTGTGAAGTCAATATTATTTCAGATTTGTCTATGCCTGAAGCCCAGTGCCACTACTGCTGGGAGCTGAGCCTCATCGTAAGTAGTGATGCAGGAATGGAGATCTTGAGATGCCTAATGCTGAGTGAATAGCAGCCTAGAACATGTGGAAATCTCTGAAATGACTTTACCTGCCAACTGTGCTCTAGTCTAACATCCATATCCACCTGTGATTGCCACCACAAAGTCTGACTTTAAAAAGTAAATCACATAACCCTGGAGTGAATAGTATAGACTCATTTAGTGGCCATCTGATGAGTACCTGATGCCCACACCAGTAGGGATAGAGGGAGGTCCTAAGCTCAAGGGCTAGACCAGAGAACAAAGTGACATCTCTATGTTCCTTGAGCTTTACCTTCTTGTGGGTTCATATATGTATTTTCAGTTTATAAACTATCTGGGCACGTGGGAAATAATGAATGTATTTAGTATGTGTTGTACCCCCAAGTACAAGAATGACAAGGGAAGTATAATATAAATGGTTTTGAGTAACTATTACAAACACCGTGCATAAATTATTATAATCAGGTTTTGCCAAGAAAGGATGGGGGAGAAGGAGGTAAGGTGGGGTCTAGCATATCTTTGCTTCTTTCTAATGTCTAGAATTCATTCATACAAAAATATCCTGGGCTATAAAAACTTAATCTTTGAGACTATGCTGAGTAACTTACTTCATTTAAAACATTAAATCCACATTCAATACAAAAACCCAACAGAGATGTTAATATGAGGATCATATTGTTTCCGTCTCAAGTAGTCTATCCCAACTCTGAGCCATGTGTTGCGGCACAAAGGAGACATCCCCTGTATTGGGTGGCTAGGTATATCTTTGCCCCGTGAGAGAACAGCCAAAACCACTATTACCCTAAAACATGCAGAAGATGTGAGGATATGACGTAGAGAGCATAGAAGGGCAAAGGAAGGGTGTGTATGATTGGCGGTTCTAGCTCATGCTGTCTGACATGCCTTTGGACCAGAGGGAATTTTCAAATGAAAACACTTAAGTAAAATCCTTGTTCTTCCTTTCAACAGGGTGTTGTTGCTGGCGCTCGTTCCAAAGGAGAACACAAACAGAAAATCTTTTTAACCATCTCCTTTGGAGGAATCAAAATCTTTGATGAGAAGACAGGGGTAAGTGAAAGAGTCACACAGCAATATGAAATTGAACCCATTGACAGATGGGCCACTAAAAAGCCTCTTTTCTCTGGGCAGGAATATCAAATAAGCATAAAAACACATAAAACAACTGACAAACTTGATCAACTATGATCGTCCATCAAAGCAAGTCTCTTGCGTGACTTGGCCAGAGCATTACTGCACCATGCTTCTTATACTGTAATTGTGGTCTAAGTGTCACACTATCCCAGTCATCTAATTGGAGATTGATGGGCTCCAAAGAGTGGTGGTGGTCATGTGGCAGTTTGCATTAAACTTTTGTGTGTATTGGTAACTTCAGTGATGTGCACTTGAGGGAGACACATGTTGGTTTTGAACTTGGTCAAAGCCTCAGACTCACCAGTTTAACTTGTCACACATTGCAGTTGCTGTTATGGAATGAATAAATAGAGATCTTAATCTAAAATGAAAAAAAAAAAAAAAAGGAAAAAGGAAAGAAAGAAACGATGGCAAGAAACCATCACTTTCTAACCAGGAACAGTGAGGGCTAGCATCGTTATTGAACCTACCAAAGAAAGGGGTTTGTGTTATCATCAAGCTCACAACTGCACCAAATTCCCAACTCATCCCCAGAGCTCACACAACATTGTTGGTGTTGGTCATTGAAGGTAAGGAAAAACAGATAAGCATTCTGGGACCTCATGCCTGAGAAAACCAGAATGGTTTTTCCTTTTGTTCACTCAGTGTTTCACCGCTTATAAAACACCTCCATATGCATCACCTCCTTTGAACTTTGTAAAGATAATGCACCAGGCAATTTATAAGCAATATACCAACCATCCATATTATTTGACCTTGATTGTGTTGTGTTATTATTGTCTCTTGCTTGTTCTGGTTAGTAACACAAAGGTGAAAAGATGATAATTCAGAAGTTAAAATGTGTTTTCTTAAAGAAAAATGCTGTGGGAAAATTACATCTGAATAAAGAGAAGTAGATGAGATATTGGTCATAAACATATTCACAACCACCAGTTGGTGGGAATGGCCCAAACAGCCAATGAATTAACAAAATATAGTTGTCTATAGAGTAGAATGCTAGAGAGCCTAAACATGCCAGGAAAGTCTGCAAGGTCTGCAAACTGGATGAACCTTGAAGAAAACACTGAATGGAATAGCTAGGTACAAAATGACAAATGCTGTGAGATTCCAGCTGAATGAGGAATCTTGAATCTCCAGAATCCTGGAGCCAGAGATGTACTGATGCCTGCCAAGGACAAGAGAGAAGGAAGATAGGAATTGTTTTTAATAGCATGGGGGTTTGGTTTGAAAGTGATCTAGAAAGTAGGTGACAGTGATTATTGAAAATAATGTATGAATAGGGTGTCGAGAAATGGCTCAGCAGACAAGAGTGCACACTGGTCTTGCAGAGACCCAAGTTCAGGTCCCAGCACCCATGTCTCAGCTGGTGCTTATAACTTCAGCTCCTAGGGATCTGACACCCTCTTCTGACCTCCATAAGCACTGCACACACATACATATACATGTGCGTGCTCACACACACTCCCTCTCTCCCTCTCTCCCTCTCTCTCTCTCTCTCTCTCTCTCTCTCTCTCTCTCTCTCTCTCTCACACACACACACACACACACACACACACAGAGTAAATAAATACAAATCTTTAAAAAGTATGAATGTACTTAATGGCACAGGACTATATACTTTAAAAGAGTTCATGTAAATTTTGTTTTAACACAATATGTATTTTAACACAATAAAAATAACAACTAGTAATAAACACATGCACTTATCCAGTGCCTCCTAACTAAATTATGTTAGTTGTTTTACATGCATTATTCAGTTTCATCCCTACAAACATGCAATAATTCTAACTACTATTTTCCAAGTCTGTAGTAAAACAATGGAGTCTGCTGACTTTATAAAGAAGAGGGGCTTATTTAGCTATAGTTATGGAAGTTTAAAGTCATACCTATGGCTTTAGCTTAGCTGTGGTGAAAACCCTAGACTGTCTTGTGTCCCGGCAGTGTGAGGATGCCTGAGAGCAAGAGATCATATCTGGAAACAGGGAGACAGCAGGACACTGGGGTCCCACAACTCCTTCTGAGGGCATAACGACAGTTGAAGAAAGATTAGCTAGGAGTCTCTCCCCCATAGAGGTTCATGCCATTTCTGACATTGCCATCCTAAAGACTAAACCTCCAACACCTGAACCTAGGAGGACCCAAGGGTTCAAAGTATAACCAAACACAAGCAGTATTTCATCCAATGTGTGTTGTGTTCCAGGCATCCTCAACCTTTAGAAGTTCCAGATTATATAACCAACCTATCCAAGAGCTAGGTGGCATCATTATCCCTGTTTTATAGATGTCAAGGACAAAACATTGGACACAACTTTCAAAAAATGAGGTATAGCAGGGACCAGTTAGAGCTCATGTATTTTGGCAAACATTTGCTTGGCTGAGTGCCTGTTACATCTTAGGCTTACTGATTGTCCTAAGTTTACCTGTTTGCTTGTTTGCTTTTGTTTTGTTTGTTTATTTTTTGAATAAGTCAGTCAGATGTATCTTCTGTGGTCAGGAGGCTCCGGAAACAGCAAGCAAACAAAAAGCTTACTACATTAGCAAGTCCTAGAAAGGAAAGTTAGCATACCACATAGGGCCACATGGGGAAGACACAAGGGCAGCTGAAGACCAGAAGGTAGCAGTGGAAGGGCCTCTGAGACCTTACACTGTGATGCTTACTGAGTTCCCACAGGAAGTGCAATGCAGGGCAAGGGGGCAGTTTGGAACAGCTGATTGTGAATCATTTCCTCTGGCTCTAGGCCATGAGTGTGGTAGCTCTGGAGGGATTAAAGCAGAGCAGATTTTCTTCTGTGGGATAGGGATTGAAGAGAATGCCTGGCATTGAATTGAGGTGTTTATCTAAATTATTTTATTATCAATAAAAACTTGGGAGTCAAATATCGGGATAAAAGCCTGATAGAGCAAGAAAGCAGCGGAGGAAGGATCAGCTGACCCTCCCTCTCCAAATTTTTCAGATCGAAAACCCTGAGAATCTTTCCAAGCCCCTCCCTCTTCCTTCCTTTGCCTCTCTATCTTCTATTGGGTCCTCCATAATCTCTATGGCTAATTCCAGTCAGCGAGTCATTGACTCCGCCTCCTGATTCAAGGTTAACTTTATTATCAGTCTTGGAGTGTCACAGTGTGATCAAATATCCCACAACACTGGATTGGTCAGTTTGCCTGTCACTCAACAGCATAGTCCTTGCTGGACACAGCCGATTCTAAGAATTTGCTAGCCATGGTAAGGGCAGTGCTTCCTGAGCCAGAAAGATCTTTGACTGTCTCAAAACAGCATGAAATATGGAAAACTGAAAAGTATTTACAAGGCAATGTTCAGGAGGCAGAATATAGATTTAACCCCAGATTACCATGAATAGAAAATCAATACAGTTTACCTCTGTATTATTGGAAAATATGAGACTGTTTGCTGATGCCTTTGTGGAAGAGAGTTTAGGATGACGGCCCAGGAGTAAGTAGGGAACAGATGTGAATTCAGCAGGACTCAGAGCCCAGTGTAAGCCTCCACTGCCTTCTTCAAACTGTGCTTTCAGAACTTGAAAAAGATTATACTTTTGGATATCTGTGCTCATCCTAGAACCTCACATTAAAAACAATTGAAAAGATATTGATAAATCAGTGTCTATCTTGGTGGTCAGGACCAGGCATCAGAGCGGGGACTAGCAGACTGGGAACTAGGCTGGCCAAGTCTTCTTAGAATACACTTGACCTCTGGGATCCTGTAGCACAGTAAATAGAGAACTTCAGGAATGCACAAACTTAGAGAACATCTCTGTCCTTCAGCACTCTATGGGAGAGCATCAAATGATTTATGCAAATGATTTAGATGCCCCAATAGTATGATGTCATTTCTAGTTCCTTCCAATTTCCAGCTCTGTCTACTACCATGACAACCAGTGTGTGCAAAGGGACAGAGGCAGAAGCAGGAGCTTGCAGTATCTGGTATTTTTTCTTGTTTGGTGACCATATTTTGGGCTTTGCTGCTACTGCTCCTCTATGCCTTGCCCCTCCATCAAATAGACTCTAGCCAGGTAGATATCTCATACCTAAAATGTTTACCAATGAAGAGAGATAGTTTACATTCTTAACTTCTATATGCCTCCTCTAACATCAAACTGTGCAGCAGTATTTTTTTAAATCTTTATATAAGAAAACAGTAAAATAATCTATATCAGCCCCAAAGCAATTGACTTGGTGGAGAGAAAATGTCATATCACTGGTGGGAAATCAGAAAAGGAGGCAGAACTGAGTATTTGTTCTCCAGCTTAGCCTGATGCAGTTTTATGTGGTAACTGGGCCTCTGGTACATTCAGCTTCTACAGACTTCCCATATTAATATACCACAACACAAGTCCTAGAAAAATAGTCAAAAGAATTCAGGTTTTATCGTTGTTGTTATTATTATTATTAGTAGTAGTAGTAGTAGATTTATTGATTTTACTTTTTGTATGTTTTGCCTGCATGTATGTCTGTGTACCACATGCCCACAAAGGTCAGAAGAGGGCATCAGATCTCCTGAAAGTGAAGTTTTAGATTGTTGTAAACCACTATGTGGGTGCTGGGCATCAAACCCAGGTCCTCTGCAAGAACAACATGTTCTCTTAACTGCTGAGCCATCTCTGCAGCCCAAGGCTGAGTTCATTTAAATCATTTAAATCTGAAGTACAAGGGATGGAACTGCAAAAGCTATCTAGCGGAAGCAGCCAACTTGTCCTGTATGACCTTGAGAATGAAAAGAGGGCTCCTTGCTGGAAGTTTCTAAAAGGCAGTTTTAGTATATGAGTAAGAAGAAACTTTTCTTGGTAGGCTGAATTGCTCAACAGTGACACAGAATGAGTGAATCCGCCATCCCTGGGCACAATGAGACTATACCGGGCCATAGGATCTTGTGAAGGGAGTCAGATAAGGCAAGAGATATACAGCAAAGTCAAGTCTTTTAATTTCTGAGCTGAATTTCAAGGTTTCACTTCCCCTGAGAGTAAGAACCATTGGTGTTTTCTGCATGAAAACCTTCCAGGGGAAACTGTGCAGCCTGTACTGAACCCTTGCCCTTGCCCTGCAATGAACTGGCAACCCAGTGCATGCTGGGATCTTCATGCTAAGGACGTGGAAAACTAGACTTTGTCATTTGGAATGACAAATCCTGGTTGTTTTTTTGTCTGAGTATTTTTGCCCACGTTTGACTGCACTTTTTTTTTAAGCTGAGAAAAGAAACATTTGCTGAAAAATGTGACAATAGCTAGAATTTTAAAAACCTAAATTGTCAAACAATGTTTTGAGCCCAATTAAAAAGACCCTTTGCAACAATTTACACCCTGTCTTGAATCTCAGAGAACTTCTGATCCCTTCCGTGAATAAATTTTGTACTGTTATTATCATGTTGGGGGGAATAAATCATTGTGGAAAGCTGTTAATATTCACGTACCTAAGGCATAGCTAATCTATCAGAGGGATCAGTGAGATGGCAGAGATATCACCCATTGCCTTTCTGTTATTAGTTATAGGATCAGGAGCCCATCTAGAGCTGGAAGGAGTTTTCCAGCAATATATCTATAGTGTTCCAGACAGTCTGGAGGATTGAGACTGGAGGCTGACAATCTCATTTCAGATGAGGAAACTAAGCTGCTGTGGATATCCATGACTGAGTGTGTAGACCCAGAGCAAACTTTCCAACCTTGAGTGCTCTTCCATCCCTGAGACCATCACTGACTCTCTTTCTCTCCACTTAAATTTTTATTCCACAGAATCATTATAACTTATGCCATCTAAAGCATAAGTATTATAAGATCCTAAAGATGAGTCTGTTTCTTAGGAGGGAGCATAATAGTCTACATCAAATTGTCATGATGTTGGGACATACTTCTCACAAGCACATATGAATTTTACTCTTTCTTTCAATGAACCAACAATAATTCAAATGCTACCTTACACCTCATTCTGTGACGTAGTTGCTATTATTATTGCCATTTTACAAATGGGCAGTTTTAGAGCCAGCTAGTCTCAGCCACACAGCTAGTAAGTAACAAAATTAGGATGCAATATCAGGTAGCCTGGTATAGAAACTCTAATACTAGTAAGACATAGCTAACAATAGTGTGCCTAATTCTATAGATGCTTTCCTTTGAAATGTAAGAGAGCAAATTCACATGACCTCTCTCTGATTGTCACCGTCATTTTCATTCTGGTGTGTCCTGAATGGAGATAAAAGCAATGGAGATAAAGCCAGGATGCCTTCCCATAGTCTGTTGTGGGCAGACAGAATGTTGACAGTTTGCCTCTCAGGTGATTAGTCAGTAGTAGCATCTTGGAAGCCTGTCTGTGCCGTGTGTGGCTCTGGTTCCTAGGGATTTAAAGATGAATAAGACATGGCCCTTGCCCCTAAGGCATTCATAGCACAGTGCAAAAGCTCTCTCACAGAGTGAACTGACAGCTGCCAGGGCACAGACATGAACAAAGTTGTCCATGCTCCGTGACTAAAGCCTCGCTTTGCCTAGAATATTCCAGACAGTCCTCACGGGAAAGGACACACTGATTTGGCAGTGAGGATGTTGATTGAAAAGATGAGGTGGAGAAGGCAGGGAGGAGACAATAGCATCTAAAAGTACACACCTTTCTCAAAGCAAAGGTATGTGTGCTCATTCTTTATTTCCTGCAGGATGTATTTATTGGGTGCCTCTATAAACACACATATAAATAAGGCTTTATCTTCCTGTTCATCGCTGTTATCTGTTTGGTTCATGGTGACTCTCACAAAGCCAGGTTCCAGTAATATTTATTGCAGCAGGAATAAAATGTCAGGGTGATTAAAAACCACAAATGCACACTGAATAAATAGAGCATAAGAAGTGAGAGGTGGAGAATGGCTGAGGAGTCAACCCTGGCCCTCATGATAGATGGGTAATGCGTTTTAAATGCAATGGCTACACTTACGGTTCAGGGCTGATTGACTAAGTTCCTCTGAGTAAACAAAGTGTCACCTTAGTTGTGCTTCATCAAAAACAGGGCTGTTCCCGGTCAACTCAAACTGAGTATTTTGAGGATACTTAGGAAGAGCAACTGAGGTCATTGGTGGAGGCTGGTCTCAGGGAGAGACTGTAAGGAAGGTGAAGGAGCTGTGGAACAGGACCCAGGAACCCTCAAGGACGATATTGTCATCTTCTTCCATAAGACTCTACCAAGACTGATGCTGATAGCTACACTGTGGTTTGGTGGCATGGCTTGTGACTACTGAATCCAGTCTCATGTAACCCTAACTGTGCTTGAAGTTTCCAGACTGCCCCAAAGTTACTATTTGCAGCAGAAGTCGATTTCAGAATCAACTTGAACAACTCCTGAGCTATTTTCTTTCTTTTAGCCCTGAGTTTTTCCCAACAGACTCATCTTGTCTCCCTGTGTATAGCTAACTCCCTTTCTGATCAAACTCCTTGGGGGAACGGTGGTAATGCAGGAATTTAATTGTTAGGGACTAACTGCTAAGCATTCTTATAGTACTCAGGACAGATGTACACAACAGAAGATATTTTCCTGTGTGATATGACTTTCAGATATCTTGCCAGACATTCATGTAGATGAGAAACCTGTTTGTAATTACTTGAATCTAAAACCTAGTTCAGTTTTACATATCAGCAAAAAATTTTTATGCCATATTCATGATAGTGTATTTTCCAGATCTGAAGTAAGAGGGGGAAAATGTACTTTGTTTCGTCGACATCTCAGCAAGACTGTTGATGAGTTCAGAAAACTAAGCCATTGTTCTTGTTCATCGTGGATGAGTCACTTATCCCTGCATCCTTCTTGTCAGCCTGTCCATCCTTCTTGTCAGCCTGTCCATCCTTCTTGTCATCCTGTCCATCCTTCTTATCATCCTGTCCATCCTTCTTGTCATCCTGTCCATCCTTCTTGTCAGCCTGTCCATCCTTCTTGTCATCCTGTCCATCCTTCTTGTCACTTACCCCTACTCTAGCCATCCCTTACGTAGCTCTTGTTTTTATTGTGCTGTGACTTGCTTAGCCCTTCTTTGTTAATGTCCACTCTAAACAAAGGCGTGTCCATGTTGTTGAGTTCTATGTTCTCTTGAACCCAAGCTTATAAGAGTATATACGTTGTGACTATGTTATTATACTCTTCACCTGTCATTGTAACTAAGCATTTAGACATAGAAAATCACATTATTTTATGGGCTGAGGAAAGAGCTCCTGCTAGGGTGCTTGCATAGCATGTGTGAGGTCCTAGATTCAACTATCGGCACTGCAAGAAAAGAACTTCCCATTATTTTCAAATCAGAAAATATTTCTTACATTTCCTTTATGTTATAATTAGGATATTTTTATTAAGGATATTTTGACTTGTGCATTTGTAAACTTTATAAGTATAGGGGATTTTATAACCACTTCCAAATAAGAGATGATAAAGTGTATGGGTTTTTTTTTTTTAAGGAATTGGGGGCTAAGTAAGGTTGATTGAAAACTTGTCTTGACCATTTGAATTGGTTCATTCATTTGTTCTTTCATTCCACAACTGTGGGAATGAACTAGCCCAAAAATGAAACACAGAGGCTAGGCATTCAGATATATGAATAACTGAAAACTCAAAGAACTGTGAATATAAAGGGAGAAAGTTATACAATTAACATCAAAGTTCAGAACAAATGGGCTTTTCTCATTTGATAAAAAAGATATAGAAAGATCTAAGAAGATGTGGCTGAAGCTTAAAGGGGCATCCTGCAATTAAAGTCAAAGAAATCCAGACACAGAGTCTTCACTGCAGTATTTGAATTGGGAAGGTCATGGAGGGGATAAACACAGGGAGAGGTAGGTCTGGCTCACAGGTAAAGCTCTGTTAACACCTGTGTGACTCTAGCAAAATGACACCATGGAGGAACATAAGCCCTAGACCCACAATACCTTGGTTCTCTACCCAAATAGCTGTGTGGATAGAGAGCAATATTTCTTTTCAAAACTATCATTTTAATCGATACAAATCAAATACATTTTGTTTGTACAACATGATGTTTTGAAAAACTTGCATGCTGTAACATGGTAAGAACATGAAGGTCTGCTGTCCAAAGTTTTCAAGCGCACATATCTGATTATGAACTATAGAAGGAACAAGGAAATACACTCTTCTATCTACCCTCTGCTGTCATTCAGTATTTGAGCCTGAAAAGAAAAATGACCTGACAGTAGACAAATAACTGGTAGAAAGACAAGCAAACTAGTTATGTGCACATGGGCATCTGGGAAGGTGAGGGCCAAAGAAGACAGTGAGATTGAGAAGCTACCCTTCTTCATAGGATAGAGGGGAATGAAGTGGGAGGCCATTGTGAAGGCAGAGTAGAGGGATGAGGGGCAGAGGAGGGGATGAATGAACCCAAAAGGCAGACAAAAGCAGGGACAATGTTTGTCTGAACTCTGGTTCTAGAGTTTGGCTTACAGTCTCCTCTATGGAATGAGTCTAGTATTTCTTGGTTGGTAAGTAACAGAAGGAACACAGGCCTGTGTGGCTCCCTCTTGAAAGATCCCATTCTTGAGTATGAAGGGAATGATAACATCCCCCTGTTCCCAAGTGCCTTCTGTTTAAATTAATGAGCACACCAAGGGACCAGGGTTAAGAGTGAAACCCTGAACTTTATCATTGGCACCCTGTCATACACTTCCTCTCGAAATTCTATTCTGCATGTTTAGGTGGAATTTTGTGTCCTATGATCAGCATCTCCACAATTTTTTTTTTTTAATTTTAAAAATGTGTTCTGTCAATTTCACATTTATATAGTAAATTTTAGTTGTTTTCACTAATTCCCTCTCCCTCTTCCACTGAAACCCTGCTTTTCCAAGACGGCCCCATCCTACTCTTGTGTCTTGTTTTGTATGTGGCCTGATAAGTGTGATTAGAGTTGCCTGGGTGAGCATCGGTGGGAGGTTTTTAATGAATCATGAGCAACTAAACCATTGAACAACATGACATGGTCCCGGAGCAGCCATCAAGAGGTAGGGCCTCTGGAACTAACTGCTGGTGAAATATTGGCTGACTCAGCCTTGTTTAGGTAATGACAGTTGCTATGAGCTGTTGAGTGCAACAACCATGTCACCTCCAGAAGATGGTGTGTGTGTGTGTGTGTGTGTGTGTGTGTGTGTTTGACATCTCCTTATCCTTTGTATCTTACATTGTTTCCACAGCCATATTCCCTGTATCTTGAAAGTGATCCATGATTTCTTTTCTTTTTAACCCACCTTGTCCTCGGAAAGCACCACTCTCTTCCCTTCTTCCATAGCTTTGCCATTTTTAGGCTCCACAGTTGTTAGAGTCCTTGCCTGGCATTCATGAAGCCCTGAGTTCAATTCTCAACACTTCATACACCAGGAGGGTGGAGGAAGGGGAGCTAGAAGTTTAAGGTCCAATTTAGATACCTAGTTTGAGGCCGGTCCATGGTGCACAGGAACTTGTTTCAAAAACAAACAAATAAAACAATAATATAATTGCCTGGGCTAGGCTAGATTTTAGACGCCAGGATGGCACTTAGGAAAGAAGCTGCTCTTGCAGTAGAAGGAACATAGAAAGCCTGATGCACACAGTTCAGAATTTACCAGTGTCGGGTGTCAGGGAAGGGACTGAAAAGCCTTTCAACATTTAAATTGAGCCCTCTTCCTCATTTGCAAAGGAAGAAGCCCAGAGCACAGGCAGTAGTGACACCTGAGGCCTCCTCACATATCCTTTATAAAAGTCTGTGGGACAACAGCTCCACAGGAACCTGACTGGCCTGCTCAAAATCAGCTCAGGCATTCTCCATATACAGGGCTTCCCCAGCCCCATAGCTGCCCCAGATGTCTTGAGTATCATGGAAAACGGGCATCTACAGAGAAAAACAGGGCCTCTATAGCTCTTCAGTATCTCGGTTGATAATGGGTTTTGTAAATAGTTTTTTCAGATTATAACATAATTACATCATTTCCCCCTTCCCTTTCTTCCCTCTAAACATTCCCATGTTTACCTCTCTTGCTTTCAAATTCATGGCCTCTTTTTTTTTTTTAATTGTTGTTACATCGATACATATATGTCACAATAACAATGTAGAGCTACAAGTCAGCAATGATTTTGTAAATTGGTCTTGTCAGGGAGGTGCACTGCAAGATAATTCAGAGAACCAAAAATTGAGGATAGTTACAGTACCTAGAAGACTACAAACCTTTCGATCAGATTTGACCAACTCAGAATATACATTTTTTCTTCAGTGGGTACTTCCACCAATCTTGTTCTTTAAAGAGGTAAGGACATAATACTTAATTCAGTCCTCTAATACAACTAAATTATTCCCATTAGATGGATGAGAACACTGAAGCCAGGGTGATTCAGCAGCTTCCATATAAATAAATATCCAGCAACTGCATACTTGGACTCTAGGTCCGTGAAGTGCTAAGGCCCATGCTCCTGCCCACCATGGAAGCACTGTGTCTCCCCTGCTCTGCTGCTCATGGCCTCTAACAAGTAGGTGGATGTTCATTGGCTCCCAAGGGGAGAAGCTGTACTGCCCTTGGGCTAATCATTATGCACATAGACCCTGACACTGAAGGTTTATCCAGGACTCTCAAAGGCTCAGTTTAAAATGACAGTGTAACCATGGAATTGCTCAGCTATCTCAGACAGGAAAAAAAAATAAAAAGGGTCTTGCTCATAGGCCCTCATCCACTGACTGTTCTGGCTAATTCTTATGTTAAAGATTGTTCCAATTTTGTCATCCTTCTCCAAAGATGGGCCAGGAAGCCCCTTTGGAATAGCAGGGTAAGGACCAGTGAAGACCCCTGTGTCTTCATTCCCAGCTTCTTTGGCCATTGGTCTTTTGGCATGACACACCAAGGAAGTGTTATTATCCCTCTTTTAGTGAGCCCACCTTACCAGACACAGTTCACTGCATTTTCTCACTGACTTTGACAATATGGGTCATTGAATGGTATTATTCCCATTTCACAGTAGAGGTGACTGTGACTTCAAAGGTAAAGATGAGGTCACTTGACCATTGTTACATTTGTATCCATTTCTTCATGCAAAGGTATTTATTGAATACGGACTTTGTTTGGTGAGATGCTGCCAGGGATTTGGCTACATTTGGTGACCCAAAGGTATCCTGGACTACAGGGCTCCGACCCCTTGATAGTCCCCTCCCAGGGTCCGGGAAGAATCTACAGCCAGCTGATAATTAATCTTTGATGAAAAGTAATGAATCTATGTACACGAAACTTCTTAGTTCATACACTTTATTATTCTGTGATAGCTCTCTTTCTCTACAAGCTTCTATTCTGCTCTCATGCCTAGCTCCTTTCTTGCCTGATTTCTCTCTATATTTATCTACTCACCCCTCTAGGTTCTATCTTCATTCCTTCATCTAGTTCTGTCCCTTCTAGGTTCTCATCCATCTAGTTCCTTTCCCTATCAATGCCTCTCCCATCTCCTTCTCTCTCATCTGGCTCTTCCTCATCTTGTTCTTCCCCATCTGGCTTTCTCATCTCCCATCTCGTTCCTCTAGTACTCTCTTCTAGCCCTTCAATCTAGTTCTTCCCCATCTCAGTTTGTTACTCTCAAGTTCTTACCTATCTAGTTCTTCTTCTCTTATCTCTTCTCCCCCGCCATGCCCTGGAAATCCTGGTATAAAAAGGGAGGGTCCAAGGTAAATTGTGTAAAGCTATTACTTAATGTCCACCTGACCTACAGGGTGTCCCCTTGTGGAATTTACCTTAAGTCAGGAGACTTGTATGTGGTCTGCTATCACTGTTAGTCCTTGAAAGTTGAGTGTCCACCTGGGCGGTGTTTCCTGTAGTCCTTGAAAGTGGCCAAGGGAGATATCTGATTCCAGAGAAAGCCTTTCCTGAGGCTGTTTTCCAAATACCTGGAATGTGTATGTCCAGAGAGTGATCAGTTCACACTGTTAGCCCTTCTTAGGGAAAAGTCAATTGGGAAAACTATGAAGGCACACATGATTTTCATAACAGAAGACAGCTGATATATAACAATCCAAGTAACACCAAAAACTCCTTGGGATTTGGCTTCCTCTGGAGGAATTCCCTGATTCCTCCAGGTAGTGACTTTGCCATCACCAGCTGAGTTCTTGTGATATATTCCTGCGGCCCACAGCACAAAGGAGAGTCCCTACCTTGTAGAGCTTACATCCTAATGCAAGGAGACTGGCGTGATGCAGGAGACATCTATAAATATGCAGTCTACTAAAGAGTAGCCAGTTGTATGGAGAGGGGGCCAGTAATAAGGAAGGTCAGGCCTCCCTCCCATGACATGTATTTGCTGCAAGTCGCCTATCTTAGTATGTTACGGAGCTTCCTATAGCTTTGAGGGTCACCTGTGTAATGGAGAAGGACATTTCTGAGGTTCTTATCTGAATTATGGCAGCTGTTAACTTGAGGAATCAGAGCTGTCCAGTTGTGCTTCTTCTGTTTCAGTGGCTGCTTGTTTTATTCAAGGCCTGCTGTTTATTTTTTTATCTCCCTCCCTTTATTTTGAATTTTAATTTGAAACTCATTTTCCGTGACCATGCCTCGGTGTTGAGCAGGTGCTTGCATGTTCTGGAACACTGTCCCTGCAAGGACTGTGTTCACTCAAAGGGCAACACTGAGTAGACTGCTTCTGTTGAGCACTGTGCCCACAATGGATCCTGTGACAAGAGGGTTCATGGCTCTGGTGGCAGCAAAAGAATGTATTCTCACAGAGGCAAGACTAGAGTCATGGTGGGAGGAACAGAAAGAGAGCCTGGAGGGGAGTTACGTCTGTGGAGATGGCAGGGAGAAGCCTAGAGCCAGGTGATCAAGGCCGGTCTTGTGGCCTGGTAATCACTGGAGCCTGTAGACTTAGGTGATTGATAGTATGGGGAAGTATCGGAATTTGTTCCTAGGAGACATGAGTTTTAACTGTCGCTCCCCTGCAAGTGCACAGGTTATCATCATACAACCAGCAGAGTGTTAATTGAGGTGCTGATAATGATGATCTCACTTCCCATTTCCCAGATCTTCTTGTAAACACTTTACATGCATGTCATTTCATATTTTGAATCCCGGGACCTGTTAACAGCTCTGTGTTCTCCTTTGAAGTATGTGAGAAGTAATTAACTACCCCATCTTCAAAATAATCTTGCAAAATAGATGTACTACCTCCCTTTCAATAGAAGGTGACACTAAGGTTCAGAGAGAGGCAGAGGATTGCCAAGATGTCTCAGCTAGGGTAGGTCCCCTCCACCATGTTGTGCCAATCTGCTCCAGTTTGCTCACTGTATCAAGGAAACCAAGGTGAGAACATGCCAAGTGTTGCTGCTTGGACACACCTGGAGCAGAACGTGTCCATCTTTTCCTGGTGAGCTTTTTCAACACTTGTGCTCTTGCATACATATTTACTTCCAGAATTTAAAGTGAGGTCAGTTTAAAGCCCTTTAGTTTTTTGGGTTTTTTTTTCCTGCTATCTCAGCTACTATCTTTTTTTATACTCTTCTCTGCTTTTCTACAGAATAGGAACAACCATGCTAATATATAAGACATAATTTCATGCCCTGTGATTTTCAGTATGAACTGTAGGAAAAATTTCAACGAAGCAAACCAAAGTGCTGGACTCTTAGTGACCTGGAGGCAGGTCTGTGATTTGGTCAGTATGTCTCTGGCCTCTTGGCATTTTCTTGGCCCCTGGTGGGTGTTTTTGGAATTGTACTGAATTTCTTGTTGTACAAGCCATGAAGCCCCTGGTTCACTTTCCTCTCTAGTTATCACAGACCTTGTCACTGAGTAGACCTCTCAATGATTCTCTCTCTGGGGCAAAAATGGAAGTCTCAGTAATGAGACTCATTTTCTTCTGGCCATGCCTGACCTTTGCAGGGGTCATTATGAAGAGAAATATTTTTAAAATCGGCATGCAACACATTACATCTCAGGTCTGCTATTGCTAATCTTGCCACCATCTTGTTTTTCAGCACCTGTTTGGCTTGCCTTCATTCAGCTCCTTTCCTTTTTCTCCTTCTCTCCTATACATGTGCATGGATGTGCCTTTTTTTCTAAGATTCTCCCAAGAAGTCATCCACTGTTTACCACGTGTAAGTTGTAACAAATCACTTGCTATAAAAGAAGTTTAAAATATTATGTAAAGTGACAAGAAAGAAGAGAGTGAGGGAGGAACTCACATTTGCTGAGCGCTTACTATGTGTTTAGGACGGTCTTAATAGTCCAGTACAAAGCTCTGACTGGAAAACCCTCCCCCATGAGTCTTGCCTCTGCTACTTTTCTTGCCCTGCTTGGCCAGGGAGAGAGCTCCTTCAGGGCTCTTGAGTTTCTGTTCCAAATTTTTGATGCCTGGCACCCTGGGCCCTGGAGCATGTGAAAGCATGGTTTGATCGAGAGATGAAAGAATAAAGTCAGTTCTATAGAGCTGGAGAGGTGGTGACAGGTGACCAGGAGCAATACACAATGCGTGCTGTGGTCACGTGCGGAGCAGACTGTGCCTGGACTGGTTCTGTCCTCGCAACCACACTGTGCACCATAATGCTGACAACAGAAGCCTACGACTTCCTAGATCAGTCTCAAGCCTGAGGGTTCACAGTCTGGCCTCTGAACCCCAATCAGATGTAGTGTTCAGCCATGTCAGCTGTAGGCAGCATTGTACTGTGGCTTCAGCCAAATCTCACTGTAGGAATAACCCCAGCACCCTGCCTCCTCTCCAGCTGCCTTTGTTGCATAGCTCAGAGATTTGCTTTCTAGGATGGATACATTTGATTTCTTAAACTCTTTAGAAAATCAAGAGATTTTTTAAATTGAAAGAAAAAAAAATACCAGGGAAGCACAGCCTCACTATTTAAATAGCAAGTGTTAGCACCTCGAGAGATCAAGGTTTGCATTTTTCATGATGTCTAAGAGATGTGAAGAATATCTGGAAGTTATATATTTAAATTTTGGGGGGGAAAAAGACTGTGCTGTCAATTGTCTAAACTCAAGACAGCCCCAACCTCACTTTCATGAGGAAGATAGTTCGTCTTCTATATAAATGGCTCCAATGAGAGAGTCTGAGACACTGATAGAAAGATGCATCATCTTGTGACTCAGACCTGGGCTGTGATGTATTTACCCATGTGGATAGGCATGCACACTCTTTCATGTTTATTTCTGTGCTGTCAAAGTCTGTGCCAGTGGTCCCCCCTTAACTGTATCCTATGGTACAGCCACACACACTTAAATACATCTTCATGTGCTGCAATGATTTAAAAAAAAAATCTCTTAGGTTTTCAAACCTCTTTGTAGTTTTTAAAGTATACTCACTTTGTTTCTCACAACTGATGCTCACATTAACCTTACAAGGTACACATTACACATGCCATTTATTCATGATGGATCTAAAGCTCAGAAAAGTTAATTGCTGGTCCAGAGACATGATTGTAATTGATGGAGCATCGTTCTTATTTACGTCTGATATCTTCTTCTCTCTGAAAGGAAGTTATACTTAATGTAGAAAATTTACAAAGCATAAGAATGGCATAAGGAAGGAGATGAAAATTATCTGAAATCCCACCACATATTCAGAAATTCAGCTCATATTTTACATGAATATAATCTTAAGGTGAGATTCTAATTAATTATGCATGCTGCTTTATAATCTACATTGTTACTTATCTGCAAGTTTTCATACTGAATATTTCTGCTCTCTGTAGTTTTTTCAGCTGTGGAAGCTCCGTAGCATATGAGACACTCATAATTATTGTAATTTAAAACACACCATATTGTTGGCTGATGTACATCTACATTTTTGAACACATCTTTCTATATATCTGATTATTTCTCTCAATTAAAATCTGGAATTAGTGGATCAGCCTGTATGTGCATTTTAAGACTTTTGATCTTATTTCTTTGGTCAGTTTTTGTTCTGAAAAGTTGCGCTCCCAGATGTCTGTTTCACTATGTATTTCTCCACATGAAGCATAAAAATAATTTTTAAAACATTTTTTGTTGGTTTCTTTTTGAGACAGGGTTTCTCTGTGTAGCCCTGGCTGTCCTGGAATTCACTTTGTAGACCAGGTTGGCCTTGAACTCACGAAAATCTGCCTGCCTCTGCCATCTGAGTACTGGGACCATGCCCAACAACTTTTAACCTTTTTGATATTATAATTTACTTTAAATATCTCTGATTTGACTTCAGTACCTGCTTACAAATATTATAGCTCATTAACATACCTCTTCATGCAAAATTAGTTTTTTTTATACATTTATTCTTTCACATAATTCTGTGTGATCTTTTGGGAATCATTTCATCTCTGTGAGCCTGTTTCTCCATCATGAGTTAGAGAGGGGACAACCAGTTCTTTGCAGGTCTGAACACAGTAATACAGAAAGAGCGGGTTCATGAAATACTTCGTATGTTACAAAATGCTCTCTGGTAATGAGTCTTCTTTTTACCATGATAGAAACATGAAGGTGGCACAATGCAAACAGATGAACGAACCCCCTCTGGAGTCCTTCATCCTAGATATGTGCAATTTCTGTTCATCAGCTTCAAAGAGCACAGGGAATAGCGTGGATTGGGACAGACTCACAGGCAGTGGGATTTCAGCACTTTCCACGTGGTGCTTATAATTGGTTTTTGTCTGCCCAGGACATCTCCGTGGCTGTCACATGGGTGAGGGCATCCAGAGACTTGGGTGAATTTAAAACCTCATGAGGCCATTTCTCAAACTTCTGAGTATCTTATGCACAGATCTGCCCTAGTGTCTTTTCATGAACCCATATGGATGGGCACCATGGGAAATATTAGGGTTCAATATTCTAGGAGGCAGAGATCCCACTCAGAGTCCCATAAGCACTTTGGGGATGTTGTTTGCTTTATTGCCTTGCTTCCCTCTTTGAAGATGGAATTTTTCTATCAGACCTTTACTGAGTTCCTACTGTGTATCAGGCACTGGGAGCACAAGATGAATTCCACACCCTCCACAGCAGCACAGATGGACCAGCTGTCAGCTGATTATCCCATGGTGCAGTTTGCCATATCGTGGGGTGGCAGCCTCACCTCAGGCACGTGTGTGTGGTTTTCCCTGGGTGGCCTGACAGGCAAAGCAGAAAGACGATTTCTAAAGAAATAAGCCAGTAGATGGCATTTCATCGATCTGTGCAAGCAATGCCAGTGTAGTGGGATAATATGCAGACAAGAGACACACACCACCATAAATACCACCCTCCTTGCTCTTTCTTTGCCCTAGAAGAGACTCCCCCAACCCACTTGTCCCTTCCTTCATCCGACTGATGACAATTATCAACAGGTCTTTCAGCTCAAACCCTATTTCCTCAAGAATTCTTCAATGTAGGCCAGGCGGTGGTTGCACACGCCTTTAATCCCAGCACCCCAGAGGCAGAGGCAAGTGAACCTCTGTGAGTTCGAGGCCAGCCTGGTCTCCAGAGTGAGATCCAGGACAGTCACCAAAACTACACAGAGAAACCCTGTCTCAACGCCCCCCTCCTAAAAGACTTCTTCAATGTTCCACCAACCTAGGATAGATATATCCCTTTTATGCTCTTCTGCATGCATCTGCTACTTCTGTTGTAGGGATTCTGAAATGTGCTGTACAAAGAGTGGATACAACTAAGTAACCATCAATGGATGAGTAAGAAAAATATGTATACTATGTATGTACATACATACACATACGTAAACGCAATCGAATACAGCCTGAGAAAGGGGAATGTAACACATCCTTCAATGTGGATGAACCTTGAGAACATTTTGCTGGTTAAATAGAACAGTCATTAAAGGACAGATATTTTGTGATTCATCTTATGTGAGTCCCAGAGTTGTCAAATCCGTAGAGGCAGAAAGTAAAGTAGATGGTAGGAGAGAAGCATGGAGGCAGAATGACAGGTTAGTGTCTAAGGGGCATGTAGTTTCTGTTTGGGAAGCTGCTGATGTTCTGTGGGGGGTGGGGTGATGTTTACACAACAGTATAGATCTAATCGAGGCCACTAGGTGTCTAAAATGACAGAAATTATATTTCGTGTTACATGACCATGGATGCTGGATGGCAGTGCATCTTTCTGTGTTGTTGGTTCCCTGTTCAGTAAGGATGATGGTTTCCATCAACATATGTGCACTGTTGTGCCATATACCTTACAGGGAGAAGGTGCTTCCTTAAGGAAAACTGTTGGTTGGGCCTGTGAATGCAGAAGTTGTCACCTCTGCTGTGTCAATAATGTGTCCTCATTTACAGGTACGGAAATTCAGGCTCAGAGATGAGTGGTGACCTTGCAGAACTCACCTGGGTGATGAATGTTCAAGTCGGCATTGAAAGCCAGGTGGTGTCAGCTCCAATCCAAAAATATTCTTTTCATTGTGCCAGCCTTTATTTGCCATCACTTTCTATACACAGTTAGCGGGAACCAGCAGAGACAGAGGCACGTGGGTGTGTGTGAAGTGCCGCATCTTACACGGAGGGAGGATGGGTTTAGTAGACTGCAGAGAGTGGGAAGGAAGAAGTAAGCCAGGAGGCTTCATGAGACAGGCACTTCCCCCTTGCCCTTTATTCTTCCCATGTAGCCAAACAAAATGGAGTGAGGAGATTGATTGAGCCATCATTAGTTCCCCAAGGGCTGTGTGGAGTCCCCATCTCTTAGATAATTTGAGCTAGAGGGGCTTTTGCTGTAGGCAACAGCCCACATGGCCAAGAATTGGTGCAATGATTTAATAGGCCACTTTCTGTGCTAATCGCTGGTCTTCCTTGTGGGAACCCCTTCTCTAGATGCATTAAAAACTCCATTAATTTGTGTCCATATAAATTGAAATTGCTTGTGTTCTGATGCACTTCAGAGAGGAGAGAGGTCCTTGCTCAAGAATCTTCAGCTTGTACCACCCATCAGGACTGACAGATAAGAAAGATGTATTATACATTTTATTACCTTGTCTACAGAGAGCAGGTGACAACTATAAAGTACGTTCATGTACAGTATGAATAACTGTCAGGGTAATTGATAAAGCTGCCTGTAATAAGGGTAGCTGGAATGGCCCTCCTAGAAGCTGAGGGCTCTAAGTGCTTAGGGCAGGGAGGGGTACCCAATAAATCCAGTTCTTCAGAAATCACTGGCCCTTAAAACAAACAAACAAAAAAACATAACCAACCAGCGTCTGTAGACCTGCCTTTCACTTCCAAGTGTAATTGTTTTATGTTGCAATTCCTATTGTCAGACACATTCAAGTGAACTCACAAGAATGGCAGGAATCTCACATTATTAGGATAAAGCACATTTCAGGGCTGGCAAAGGTTTGAACTGGAGAGAGGCTGCCCCTGCACTTAAATAGCTGAGGAAGATGAAGATGCTTGAAGAGATGGTGACCCTGTGAAGACAGGCAGCATGCCAACAGCCTGTTGGCCTCAGTTGATATATCCAGAGCAGTGTTGGGCTCTCTAGTGCAATCTAGGTGAACGGCAGCTCGCTGGATGATAACATTAATTACAACAGAAACCAAGATGGATGCTTACTGAGCACCCACCAAGTTTTCTGGTGTTTTTCTCTGAAGAACCTGAGGGAGCAGGTCCCCCAGACTGTTAATCTGCAAATGATGATAACATAAAACCCCAAGACTACTGAGAAAATGAAGCAGGTCAAACCTGCACAGTGCCTGGAGCATTCCTAGTGCATAGTAGGTATTTAAATAAGTAAGCTTCCAATAAGCAAGTGTCTCGGAGATGCTAAGGCCTGGGATGTAGGGAAATGGGGAAGAAGTGGGGAGAGAAGCAA
Organism: Onychomys torridus; assembly: GCF_903995425.1. Classification (NCBI taxonomy): domain Eukaryota; kingdom Metazoa; phylum Chordata; class Mammalia; order Rodentia; family Cricetidae; genus Onychomys; species Onychomys torridus. The sequence goes on from NC_050444.1 coordinate 121,289,493, forward strand.
CACATGGAAAGTTTGTCTGAAAAACACCATAATCAATGTAATCAATAATAATTATTGGTAAGATAATATAAAAAAAAAAAACAGATCTCTAGCCTGGCGAGAAGGTAGTTAAGAGTACTTGCTGCTCTTGGAAAGGACTGGAGTTTGGGTTGAGCTATGAGCATCCACATCATGCAATTCAGAACTGCCTGTATAACCCCAGCTAACAAGGGATCAGATACCCTCTTCTTGCCTTTGAGCCCCGCTCTGGCCCAAATGCAGAAACACACATTGGTGTTTTAAAATCCCACTATCTGGTGATTGGCGTGTAGTTTAGCGGTGATCACTTTGTTTGTGTGTGGGAGGCCCTGAATATGAGCCCCATCCCTACAAAATAAATAAATATTAAAGAAGTAAAAAACATATTAAAATCTGTCATGTTCCTGAGTGTTTTATAAGTTGGGCAGGAAAGGTAGAGGATTTCAGTGTCTTAGAAATATGTTCAGTGTGGCGGCATAACCTAAATTGAGCTTAAGAGACCAGTACCCACCACCAGTAAAGGGTGAGTAGAGAAATATTCTACAGTTGTTAGTCACCATGTTTCCTACAGAAATGGCCAGAGGAGGGCCCCTTCTTTGACCTCATCAATGCAAATGGCAACTTTGTAAATGTGGCATTTAAAAAAAAAAAAAAAAAAAAAAACTTCCAAAAAAGAAGAACAAGAAAAACACCTACTTTTCACTGCAAAATGTCTAGTTTTCTCAGCCAAATGATTCTTCTCATCTATTTAGTTGCTTAATTGGAGAGAGAATAGGGCAAACACAGACACCAAAGCCGGGAGTCACTGGGCTCATTCCTGTAGGTACAAATTAGATCTGTGTGGCTGCTGCCGCCCCTCATTTTGCTGTCTGTAGACTGGTGTTTGTGTAGTGCTAGGATGAAGTAACTCAGACTTCTATTCAAGATAAATGCTAGTTCCATTTTGTGCTGAAAGATGTAAGCCAGAGTGTAGAAAGAATTCTCTCCATGGCGCTCCTGTTAATTCATAGCAGTCAGAGCGCTGTAAAAAGCCACCTAATTACTTCTTCCTCCCCACTGTATATTTCAAGGATGGCAAGTATCCCAATAGGTTCAAAAGAGATCTGATATTAAAGCCATTGGGCTATAATCTTCTCTCTTCCCCACCATCTTGCAGCCATTAACTGTGTGCAATAAAGAATATTTGTTCTTACAACCGCTGCCTTTGTCCTTGGATTTCTTCTACGCATCTATGAATTGGGGAGACACTAAATGTTCCTCTTTGCTCTGCTGGCTTCCATCTGGCTGCTTGTAAAATGGGAGCAGTCAGTCATGCACACTGGTTACAGTTTGGAGAATACTGGAATGCCTTCTGAAGAAGTTTAGTGTTCCTGTTTGCAGTGTGATTAAGCAACCCTGTCAGTGTCCCAGCCTGCCTTGGGAGGGAATCTGTGGAAAAATACCCATACTCGGGATTGGGAAACTGCTGAGCTTTGCAAGCACCAGCCACGCTTGTCATGATGTGCTTGCAGTTCATTGGACCTCTGTGTGGGTGGGAACTTGGACTTGAGCCATAGAAGAGGCAAGAGCAACTGTAGTCGCTTGCCTCCTGGTCTCATGAGGCCCCATCACTAACTTGGTACTGGGGCCCTTTGAAGAATGTCCAGTGCAACCCAGCTTAACAGGGCTTTCTAACCAGTTGCCTGGTTCTTTGAGAAGCACCTCTGGCCCTCACCCACAAAGAGAGGCCAGGTTTGCCACAAGTCTGAGGCTGCTCACATTTATGCACCCAGCTCAGGGAAGTCCTAGGGCTCACGTGGTTCTTCCTCCTTCCCCTTCCCCCACTGAATACTCCCTCTTTCTTTTCTGAATTCATAGGAAACCTCAGGTCATTCTTGAAGAGTGTCATCCTGTATAGTAGCCACCAGCCACATGTGGTTATTTTAGACTTAGATGTAAATTACTTAGAAGGAAAGAAAATATGTGAACTCAGTGTCTTAGTCATGCCTGGTAAATTTTGAGTACTGTGTGGTGTCAGTGGCTACCACATTAGAGTAGATACAAAACTTTTTCCTTGTAACACCAAGTTCTATTGTCTCTGGCTGCTCTAAAGTGTGCCTTACTCTTTGCACTGTGTTGGAAATATGTCCATTGTTTCCAAGTTCCTAGCCTGTGCTGAGCACATTGAAATACTTCATAATCCCCTAGACCACTTTCAAATTAGGCATGATTTAATACCTGAGAAACCCAAGGCTCAGCGGTATTAGGTGACTGATCCAAAGACACATGGTTGGGAGTGGGAGTGCAGGATGTATCTGGGCTGAAGCTAGCTCTGTGTTCACTCTAGGTATCTTTGCATTTAGCAGTAGAGACATTCTGTTTGATTCTGATTGACGTCTTTGTGAGCCTATGAGATATGAGTGGGGCTGTAGAATTGGGCCGGGCACTAGAGTATGGGGAGGGTAATGGCAGCCATCCATTTCACATACTTTCCTTTAGTAAGTTTCTGCTTCACACTGGGTTGTATGTACCCTTCTGACTTCTCCTAATCATCACATGCTGTAGAGGCCATTCATATGTCTTCTATACATTTTTTTTTTAAGAAAAGAAAAGTAAAACAGAAACTAAAGGTAATTAACAGAGTGATTAGCAAGTGGCAACCTGGAGTGGAAATCCAGAGGTCTGAAATGAGAAACAGGAGTCAGGACACCTGGTCTGGTTACCGAAACCAACTATATAATCAGGTTTTAGCCTCAGTCTCCAAAGCCATGTTCTCAGCTTCTACACATAGAGGACCTACACATATCCTCTTCTTGCATCAGGAAGGTAAACGGGGGAGGCTATCTGAGGGAATTGAATGTTTCGGAGCATGGAACTTATGTGGTCCCTAGAGAGCAGGCCATGAGTAAAGGCCCACTCTTTCCCTCCACTACTGAAGAGCTAATCGATGCAGCAAATACACCTGATTGACTTCTTGTCACAGCCCCATTTCACAACAATGGACAACATCTTCTGTAATCTGAAAACTGATTACAGGCCTACGATCCTGATTTGCTTGCTTTTATAAAAAGACATAAATGGAATTTCTCTCCAAGAGTAAAAGCTTTTGTACTTGATTCCAATACATTTCCAAGGAAGTTCCTTTCCCATTCCTATTTTAAGTGAGTTTGTTAAATTATAGTAACTGAACTTGAAGATACAGCAAAGAAAAAATGAGTACCATCTGTATTCCATCTTCATTTATTAAGAATGATAAAACAACAATGAAGAGATGAACCATGATCAAAATACTTATTCTATTTTCTTATATGACAGTAGTGGATTATCAACAGATGAATCTTACCTATGAAGCTAAAATATTTTAAACCTCAAATATGGAGAGATTGAGAAGAAGAGATGAGAACTCTGTGTGTAGACCCCACTTCCATATTCACATTGTGGTCAAGGAAGGGAGTTTAAACAAGGATCACCAAGGCAGAGAGATCAGGTCAGTTTCCATAGAAACTGTGTCTTACAGTGACTTTGAGACATCACCAAAAGCAGCAGGCAGTGTTCAGCCTAGAGTTGAATTCACCCTAGGAGAGAATATATTTGAATTCTTTGGCCATCCTCCCTGCCTTTGCATTTGAGACAAAGGGCATAGGACTTGCAAAGGGAAGTCTGGACTCAAGGCTGCACTGTACCAGGCAGATGTGAGAGAAGGCTTTCATACCAAACCTGTTGATTCACATCCTAACCAAGTACAAAAGCTCATAGTACATTGTGTTATCTGTTTTTGTAAAAATGAAATGCTATTCTAGCATTTACATTTTGAAGTGATTTTTTTAAAAGAATACCAGTTCATCATATGTAAATTAATTATAATGAACATAATGAACATCAGATTCCCTTGTCCACAAATATGAACATATTGCATCACACCTGTCCAATTACATATGATCTGTGCTAGAGCTAATCTCTTGCACAGAGGCAGTGGGTCCACAGAGCTGAAAGTATTTACCATCTACATTTCACAGAAAAAGTTTGACACCCCTGATCCCAAATTTTTAAAGTCAATGTTACTTATTTGTGCCCCAGTGTCCTCATCTGAGAAAGGCAATGATAGTCCCACCCCATGGCAAGTGTGCAAATTAAATATGATAGTAAAAGAACTCCGCACAATTCCTATACACAACAGATAGAAAAAAATGATAATATATGACTACATGATTTGGGTCAAGTTAATAAAATGTCAGGCTTCAGTTTTTTTTTTTTCATGTCTGTAATGTGGATACTGCCAACCTTATAACTTTTTTTTTAGTCATAGGATAACCAGCAAATAAAATTAATGGCCTGTGTTTATTTAGCATTTACTTTACAAGTAGGAAAAACAACACAAAGAATCAAAAAATGACTTACTGGATCTACTCAATTAGTTAGTGACAGAGCTAGATCATGGAACACATCATCCTCACACCTGCAGTTAGGTCTAAATGACAATCACCTAGCCTCAGCACCTGCCAAGCATCACATCTACATCTGTTCCCTTAAATTTTTCCTTATCCCCATAGTGGTAGCATCCTCTTGCTTGTGGTTATCACTGCCACCACTCTGTCTTGCAATATAACTACTTGTATCCATTTAAAATTTACTGCAGTTGAAAATGTCTTTTCGTCATCATTTCTAGACTGTGACTCTTTTGAGCTTGGAAGCCATAAGATCTTTTTCTCCTTCTACCCCCAATTGTCCAGCATGCTCCCTACCCATTATTGGTGGTGAGTTAGTGTTTACTAATGCAGTGATGAATGAATGAATAGACAATGAGATTTTTGTTAATTTTTTTGTATATCTTCTTCCATGAGTCCCATTGGTCTTTGCGTGGCAGGCATTGTTATAAAACACTTGGTGTCTAGCTGTTCAGAGTTTAGTGAGCCTGTGTGACACCTGGTTCAGTGTGCTTCTAAGACTTGAGACAACACAATGGCCTCCTAGTTGAAAGGGACCTTGCCTGCTTGCTCTGAACCTCTGCTAGGCTGCTTCATTCATAGATATTCTTTGGCTTTTCAGCTGTCAGAGGTTTTTCATTCACAAGACTACAAGGTCAGGAATTGTTCCACTACTCCATCTTGGTAGTGATTCTCCCGCTGGGCTAGAACAAAGCTCTCCAGGGAACTGTTGGTGGTTGCAGTAAGCCGCCTTATTGAGTGTTGGCATAGAACGACTTGGTCTGGAGAGTCACAGTGGAGGTAACAGCAGTGTTTAGTCTGCACCGTGTCCTTGACTCTCATTCTGCACATGGACCCTGAAGGTATTTGACACACTTAGCCTCCTAGACTAGACACAAACATCTAGACAGGCAGAAAGGAATCCTGAAATTAAATGGATAATTTTTCTTTCCACGTTAGACCCCAGAGTAAAAGAAAGTATGACAGCAATAATTTCGTAATGACATCGCAGACTTTAATGTTAGACACTTTGAATATATCTATAAGTGTTTAATGAGTCTTATTCTTCTTATTTGGCAGGCATTGAAACGGAGGTTTCTGAGGTGGAAGCTATACATATTGAGTATTTCAGAGCCTGAAGCAGAGTTTAAGATCTTTGACTTCCAGTCCCCTACTTGAACCTCTCTACAAACGAACTTTAGATGCAGGGCAAAGATTACACAGTCATTTCTCTATTCAACAATTCTTCATTGATCGCCCATAATAAGCACAGGCTAATTATCAGTGATGGGACAAAAAAAGACAAGGTCCTAACCCTTATTACCCTCTGTCTTATTGGTATATAACGATGTAAATATATGAATAAAGTAATATCTGGGAGTGATAAGTACTACAGTGCTTTTCTTTTAATTTAAGATAATGAAATGGGCAGTGACCAGGAGGGATAGCAGAAGTAGATTGGAAGGTTTGGACACCATGTCTCTAATGAGGGAATACAAACAGAGACTTAAATCCTAGGAAAGGAGAGGTTAAAGGGAAGAGTGTTAGACAACTGCCATCTGGTGCTTATATTCTCAGGTGGAAATAGATGGAGAGGTGGTCCTCTCTGCTAGAGGGTGTGGCCTGCCCATAGCTAGGACCATGCCTTCAGGTCAAGGGGGACTCAGGGACCAGATGGGTCACCCTTTCCTCTATCAGCACCTGTGATTCTGCTTCTGTTCCACCTACAATACATTCATTCTCAAGGCTTGGCCTTGACGTCTCCCCTGCTAGAAACCTCCCCTGAGTCTAAGTAAGCAGTCCTCCCTTACCCAAGCCTTTACCTGAACTCTTCATTGGTTATTCTTATCAAATTCTTCTTATATGTATTCCTGCTCGTTTATCAAGATCCCAAATACAGTGTAGTAGTCAAGATAATAATGCTCGGGTTAGGCAGGCTCTGGACCAAGGCCCAGCTTTGTACTGTGATGCTAGACAAGTTGATCTCTCTGGATGTCTGTGATGTCACCTGTAACTGGGTATAATTATAGTGCCCATAGCATAAGGATATCCTGAATATGAATCCATGCCATAGAACACTTAGTAAATATTAAGTAACTGCTATAGGTATGGTGATTATATGCCTCATAGCAAGTTGCTCACTCCCCTTTATTAGGCTGAGGGTTTGAGTGCAGAAATTCTGTATTACCTATCCCAGGTCCTGACTACAGTTGGTGCCAAATAAGTATTTTGAATGAATGAATGAACTCTTCTTTTTCCCTAGCAATATAATAAATACTATAATTTATATTGTTTTGTAACTGGATAGAGGTTTTACTGTCATTCAAAATTCAACTACTTTTTTTGATCAATGAGATGATGAGGCCAACAGCAATTAAGAGTTACACCTGAGGCTATAAAACCCTATTCAGGGTAAGCTTGAAAATGGGACCTGGTCCCCTGAGCATGGCCATGAATGCAGAAGATGGTCAGAGCCAGCTCTGAGCATCAGAGAACTCCACTCCCTGTGATGAATCAGAATACAGAATATTCTGTGTGGTTAGAATACTCACATTCCTTGAGCATATGGAAATGGTGGCAGGGACTGATGTCACACATCTTTCTATTCCTAGCTGAGGGCAGACAGTGGGACAGAGCAGATGTTCTGTGTGCATGTGATGAACGAGTGGACACATGTGGCCTCTTACTGATGGCTCATTAACCTAATGTGCCTCATGTGCAAATGGATGTTGAGGGTGGTATGGCTCTGTGTCCTGTGTCACGGAGAGTCTTTTGTCATCTCAGGCCTCACTGTCACTGTGGCCTAGGAAGTAATATGCATTGATCCGTCCATGATTTGAAGGCTTGTGAGCACTTAAATGACACCTGGGGTTATTGACTTTGGCACAGCAAATTGTGTTTAGAGATCATTTAATGGCCTGAGAGTCGTGTAATCATGCAGGAAATGCTTAGGAATACCTACTATGTGCCCAGTACATTTTCCTGTCTTTATCATGAATGTGGAAAAATAATACTGTCTTCCCCATATAGCTATAAAGAGGACTGAACTCTGAATATGTATTTGTGAGCTCATGGTAATGGCTGCAGTCATGCAGAGCACTTAGGAGGATCCCAGCCTTACTTATCACCGTGCTATTTTAAACTCAGTTTCCATCCAAGTAGTGTTCTTGGGAAAGCCCAGCCTTACTAAAGATACTTGTCCCCTGGGTGATCAAAACAAGAGGCTGCTGAAAGGGCCTGATGTGTGGGGAAAATGCAGCATTGTTCCCAATAAACATGTTTGAAAGGAAGAAGATTTTTGGAAGTTCCATCATTGGGTACCAGATACAAGGCATGTTGAATACCCATCACGGGTAAGAGGATATAAGCAGGACAGCATCCAGGTTCAGAAGCTGGGGGCCTTGGCTGTTGACCCTCAGATGAGAGATCTAGGACTTATTGACTACTTGCTTCTCAGAAGGAGACTCCCCAGCAGCAGTAGGAAAAGTCTGAACAGGAAGCAAATGTCAGTCCATAAGAAAGAATGACATCACATGGGCAATAGAGACCAAATCCCATGGGCACACACAGGGAGGGTAAAAGGTTCAGTTACCAAGCCCAACACCTAGATCACCACAGCCATTATTGGAAGTGACAGTACATGAAGCATAAGCTGGAGAAGATCTCATGTTATGGTCACATACTGGTTATGACCATGACTAGTTGGGCCAGAGTGGGGATGTGGCACCATGCCCTGAAGCCAAACATGAGTCATTACAGAGTGGCATTGGGGAAGGCAGCACTGTTATACATGTGGCTGTCTCATTTACTCCTGGAGACACTGAAGATGGGTAAGTAGATCACCATACTCTACCTAGCTAGTGAGGGCTACCTGTCAGGTCCTGACTAGTCAGGACCAACTGACTTGACTCCATAGAACTCTCTCTTGGAGATATATATATAATTTATTATATATTATATATACAAATATATTATTCTAATGCAGTTCATGCTCAAGGCTGTGCACTTGGTTAGACTTGGGGATGCGGCCTTGAGAAAGACCTTCTTTTCAAGCATCTGGCACATCCAGTAATGGGGACAGGACACCAAGTAAATAATCAGAAGAGCGTGGGGATGGGAGCCACAGAGAACATCACTGGTGGTGAAATGTTAGGGTGGAGAGGAGCTGCTGTGTGGAAAGCAGGGACCGAGGCTTCCAAGAGCGCAGGTAGGTAAAGATGTGGTTATTAACTCTATCTAGGCTGAAGGTCTCATAAGAATCCATTCACCTTAATTACCTCTCCTTACTGAGTTTTACAAAGAGCTGGACCTTCAGCAAAGTCTTCTTCCTACTTTGGAATAAAATGCTGACTTGGAATAATTTGCTTTGTTTTTATCCTGTAGCCTTAATCAGGGGGACTATCCAGAAACAATACACACACAAGGTTCCAAAACAGAGTAGGATGAAAAAGATCTTTCCAGAGCTGACTGTGAATGGTAGACAGAAAACTGTCTGCTAGGGGCTGGCCAGAGTCACCCAGTGTCCTTCTCTGTGCTCTGAGTTGAGTGTGGTCCTCCCAGGGCAGATAAGCAGCAGATGGCTAGCATCCAGCAGCTTGGGCAAGAGGCAGAGCTTGGCTCCCACCCCAGACTATGACTTCATACCTGGACTGCCCTGTGACTGCTCCTTCTGAGCCCAACCAGTGGTTTCCATAGAGTTGGTTGTGTTCTTACCTAAATTTAAATGGCCACCATGGAAACCATCCTCTGGACTCCCACTAAGTAAAATACATTTTGCCCAGAGTACTGGTCCTCAGTTCTGGTCTGGACTCATTCAAGCTGTGCCAAGTTCTTCCTGAGACAGTGCTTTGGTGTACTGTGCTCTGAGCAGGGGTCTTTTTGTTCTTCCTCATTAGCTATAGAATATCTCAAGGGCTCCTAAATGTATTTATGCTCCTAAAATGTAGCACTGGGGTCATGTATAGATTAGTTACTCACATGTATTACTTCAAAATGACCAATGGATTGATTTTGGGTAACAATGTGAAGAAAATCACTTTATGTTTCTGGTCCTCAGTAACCTCATCTCTAAGTCAGACAGGTCAGACACAATTCTTCCAACCTCATGTTAGCCTGCTCAGCCAGCCCAGTGCAGCTCGAACCCTGTTTCCCTGAGACCTGGATAAACTTAGTGTCTGACAGCCTCCTGCTATCTCCTACCTTATGTCTAGCTTTATTTATTTAATTTTTTCCAATGTACATATTTATCTGATTTCCCCCTGTATCTTATCTGTGAGTCTTGAGGACAAGAATGGGATCTTTTTTCAAGGCAGGGTTTCTCTGTTTAGCCCCTGGCTCTCCTGGAACTCATTCTCAAGACCAGGCTAGCCTCGAACTCAGAGATCCTTCCACTTCTGCCTTCCAAGTTCTGGGATTAAAGGTGTGCACCAACACTGCCAAGCTAATAATGGACTCTTACTGACCTCAATTTCTCCCATGTCTAACACCTGGAAGGAGCCTAGAAAATGAAGAGTGAGTGAGTGTCACACTTGTCTCCCTTTACCAGCTTTATGCCTTTAAATGGACCTCCTTTTCCTATCATTGAATCAAAGAAAAACCACTCTGTATTTCTCATGCTTTTTTCTCTCTGAAGCATTTTACTATATGAGTGGAAATTCAAATTTTTGTGATTTGCAATCCTGCCTGGCTGTCCCTAGACAAGACAGAAAGAGGAAGCCCCGCCCTACCAACTGGAGCCCTTTGGGGCTGATCCAGACCCCATGTACATCAAAGATGGCTTATGCTGCCTGTTTATAAAAGAGCTGCATGCCCCGCCAAACTCGGGGAAATGACCTAAAATTTGTGATGAAACTTTTAAATTAGGCGAACAGAACACTCTCTCCTCCTACCCCCTGTGCAGGAATGGTTTTAATGAGCCTGTGCCTTGTGAAGATTAAAGGAACTAAAATCCCCCCTCCCCCAAACACTCAGTGCAGAGAAAATACTGGGGCTGGGGGAGGTGTTGTCAGAGGAATAACTGAGCAGGAAGAAAGATTTCAAGACATCAAATAAATATCAAATAGCAGGAGTTCTCTGTGCCATTTAAGATCTTGTTTCTGTTGTAGAAAAGGTTAACCCAATGTGAATACTGTTTCCTAAGAGAAGGAGAAAGAAACTAACAGACTGGAGTTCCTGCTAGGGGCCTCAGATAACATGACACTCCAGCAAGACAGGTGCTGGTCTTTGCAGTGGACATGGTCAGGATCCAGAGGCTCATGAGGTGAAGAGATCTGCCAGCCTGGGGACACCAGAGAGACAGCATCAAGCCCGGATGCAACTGTGTGCTCTTTCCCCTAAACCAGTTGAAAAAAGGATCAGGAATAGCATCCATGCCTGCTTTGCTCCAGCCCCATGTATACCCTAGAAGGAAATGACATCACTTGTAAAATTAGAACATGAAAATTAAAATGGAAAAAATTTTAAAGGGAAAAAAAACTTTAGGGAAAATCAAAGTAGCACAGTGGAATCATGCTGAGTGTTGGAGGCTGTCTCCATGCAGACTGTTTAATTGGCGTTGTATTTTGAGGGCTAGATTAGAGGAAGAAGAAAAAGGACAGTGTTCAACCTGATTTACATGAAAATGAGAAGAAGGGAAAAGTGGGATATTAAAATGTGTGAGTTGAATCCTTAGATCTCTGAATTGTGAGTGGCACATGGTAGAACTTTTAAATTGGCTACATTGCTTTAATTGAAATATAGAATTGTAATAACACAATGTGACAGGTGCCTATAGGAGGGCTGGGTAAGGGAAGAGGACTAAAGCTGCCCCCACCTCTTCTTGGAGCAGCAGAAACAGAGATGAAAAACATATACATTCATACAAGCATGTGCACATGTACACACACCATACACACACACACACACACACACACACACACACACACACACACACACACACAGGGAAAGAAGCACTTGAAAGGGCTTTGTTCTTTTATAGGCACTTTGAGGCTTGCTTTATTGAAAAGTTTTTTTTTTTTTTTTCTCATTCGCTTCAGGGTCCAATTAATCCACCTCATTCCACCCCAGTTTCCAGCATGTTCTTGCCATGGGGGTATTTTGCATCAATTAGGGTATTTGTTGTAGAATGGTTGGAAGGAAAGGAATGTGTAAAAAATATCCAGGTTTGTTCACAAAGACCCCAAACCTATAGATGCTCTGTCATAGGGTAGTTGGTTCCAGAAATTCCCCTTTGACTCTGCATGGCTGTGATCCCTTTCAAATGTGAGCAAACAGGGTGTATTTGCTGGAACTTGACCCAGAGGCCAACTAGGGAATGGGTTTAGGAATGAGGAATGATTATTGTGAGGGTCAAGAAAGAGCCTAGGACCAGATGCATTCTCATTGACCAACCTCTAAGTCTCAGCCCATCCCTGTTGACAGGACTCACTTCCTGGTGCACTCTTCTATAACCATTGATCATGACTTCATAATCTCAAATCGCCTCCTCCTCCCAAGACCTAGCCCTAATTTCACCTATGCCTGTGTAGCTCAAAGGTCATGATGCAGCCATCTTACAGATATGTGAGACCCAGGCAATGTGTGAACACTGCTCTTCTCACATGAGCTTTACCACAAAGTCTGGACCTGAGAAGCTGCTTACCGTATATAGACAGCTTTCTCCACCATAAGGTGTAGATTCAAATCACAGACAATTATTTAGAGTAGTTGACACTCTCCTAGCCCTATTTCCCAGCACTCTTTCTCTTCCTGTCAGCCCACTTCAGTGTTAAAAAGAAGTTAAACTTCATTTTAAATTTAAAATGATCCACTCTAGGTTATGGCAGTGTTCCTCCTTAGATGGCGTGTGATGAAGGAATATCTGTTTTTCCTGTCTATTGCTGTCCAGAGCCTTGGGTGCAATGGTGCACATGTCGGCCATATAGGACTCACTGTGTGAATATGGCAAGTGGCCAGACACAGCTGTGTGCTGTCTAGTGAGATGTGGCCATGAAGATCACAGTTGCTATTGCAGCAAAGCTCCAGGTTTCTCAGTGACACTTTACTTAAATTATTAGATCAGGAGCAGGTTGTAGCGCAGTACCGCCCTGCAAAGCATAAGACTCATGTTCGGGACATTATTGACTTCTTTTGCCAAGACCAAGTCTCCTCCAGGGGCATTTGTCTCTAACCATTTATCCATCTGCACAGACCAGATACTTGATGTGGTTTGAAATTTCCCCATAGCCCTATGTGTTTGAATACTTGATCTCCTAGCTCCTGGCACTGTTTAAGAAGGTGGTAGAACCCTTAAGACCCAGTACCTCACTGAAAGAAGTGGGTCCATGAAAGTAGGCATTGGAGTTTTGTATTACGCTACTTCCTGTTTACACTCTGATTCCTGACTTCTAATGACTATGACCATTATTATTCCTGTTATTGCCCAAATACCTGTCCTGCCATGATGGACTATAGCCCTTCAAACTGTAAGCCAAAATAAGTTTTTTCTTAGGAGATATTTTATCAGACAATGAGGAAAGTAACTAATACAGAAGATTTATAGTGAAGATGGGCATTGTGATAAAACTGACCATGTGATTCTTAGATATTTGAAACTGAGTTGAAGGAAGAATGTGAAAGACCTTGGAAGTTTGGTTAGAAGCACCCTAGTGTCAAATAAGCAGTGGTTAATGGGCCTTTCTGGTGGATATTTATAACAGAATGATAGTAGAAACATAGACAGAGGAGGCCAGTTCAGGATGTACAAGAATGATACTGGGAACTGGGCTACACTGTATTCTGGAAAGGAATATTCTATTCTTGTCTTGGCAACTTGAATGAGCCTGAATTAAAAAGTAATGAACTAATGTTTGACAGAGAATATTTGAAGGCAGGAAAGCATTCAGGTTGTGACATGGATACTGCTTACCATGCTTATCCAGTGTCTTGGCTACTATTCTATTGCCATGACAAAATACCATGATCATGGCAATTTACAGATAGTTTATTTGGCTTGCAGTTTCAGAGAGTGAGTCCATGACTGCTGTGGTAGGAATATGGCTGCAAATAGGCAGGCATGTTGCTGGAGCAGTAGCTGAGAGCTTACATGTTGAGACAAAAACATGTAAAGCAGAGAGAGCTAACTAGGAATACCATCAGCTTTTGAAACATCAAAGCCCACCCTCAGCGGTACACTTTTTCCAATAAGGCCATGCCTTCTAAACCTTCCCAAACAATTCCAATAGCTGGGGAAAGCATTCAAATATATGAGCCTTATGGGGTATTGGTGATGATTCTCCCTAAAGAGAAACCTGTTCATCATGACCAAAAAGACCCATCTCTCAAATGCTCCATATGAAAATTTAAATTGATTTGAAAGGAGAGCCTGATCTGAGAATGCAAACTGAAAGATCCCCCTGCAAAATAATTGCCTTGGAAACTATGTCCCCAGGGTCATTGGACAGAACTGTGGTCTAAGGGGACAAGGCTCCATTCTGAGCTGGCAGCAGATTTGGCAATGTCATCTCTATGATACGGTCTTGTAGGCATAGAAGGTACAGTGTTGAGAGACTCATAGAGTCTTATTTCAGAGTGCCAGAGGACAGCTGATGCAGGCAATGTGTGGCAGGATCAGGGTACCCTTAAAGTCCATTATGTGATGCTGTGAAGGTGAAGCCTAAGTTACAGTGGAGTCTCCAGGATGTTGAAGAAGCCAGCACCATGGTTCCTATGCTGAGGAAAGCTGCATGTAAAGGAACAGAGCTGGTCCTACAGAGGGGCTATGGGTATTGCAGGTAGCAGAGCTAGAGGGGTAGTGTTACTCAAGCCCTCTGGAGCTCACATGATCCCATCATGATTCCCAAATGCTGGACATGGAGCTGCAGAATTCAGTGTTTTATCTACTGACTTTTGTCCTTGCTTTGATAAAATGTTTTCTTCCTAAGCCCCAATTCTTGCTTTTGAGAGTGAGAATATTTACTCTTTGCCATTGTGTATTAAAACCAAATAACCTCTATTTTGATGATTTAGCCCCCCGCCCCCAGTTAAGAGGTTGCTTTGAGTCTCAGAAGAGACATTAGAATTTTGAACAGTGTTGAGCCTGTTGAAGACTGTGGGGGTTCAGAAAGTTAGAAATCCTGCATTTTGCACCATGGCCTATGGGAACCAGAGGTGGAATGCTGTGTTTTGGAAGTGAAATGTCTCCCACAGTTCTATTTTAAACACTTGGTTATCTGCTGGTTCTGAATATGTGGTTGAACCTTTTGTGGGTGGCGCCTTACTAGAGGAAGTGTGTCACTTGGGAAGGGCCTTAAGGTATTGTAAGTCCCTACTTCCTGTTCCCTATCTGCTTCCTGACTGCAGATGTAATGTGAGAAGCTGCCTCAGGGTCCTGCCATGTCTTCCCCCTCATAATGGACACTGCCTCCTCAAACTGTAAGGCAACATAAGCCCTTCCTTTCTTAATGTCAGGTATTTGTCACTGCATTGAACAAAATAATGAATATACCTGATCACCACACTTCAGTTTGCTTCTCACCAATCTCTCAAATGCACCCACATTTCCTCATGACTGCCGCTCCTCCCACTGTCTCTCCTCTGGATACTACATCATCCTCTTACCATATGTCGCTACTATGGCCCTTCTGGACTCATCTAAATCTGTTCTTCAAAAATCAAGCCACAACAATCTTTCTAACATGCAGTCAGCACATGGAAATTGGCTCTAAGACCAAAGTGTGTAGAGGACTCTAGTCTGTTATATAAAATGAAGCAGTACCACATATAACCGATGCGTATTCTGCCTTGTTACTTATAATACATGATGCAATGTGAGTGCCGGGAAAATAGATGTTACACAGCATTGTTTATGGACTAAGGCTAAAAGAAAACAAAAAACAAAAAAAAACCAAAAACCAAAAACCAAAAAAAACCCAAAACAAAACAACAACAAAAAAACAACAACAAAACAACAACAACAACAACAACAACAAAAAAAAAAAAAAAACCTGAATTGTTCAGTACAAACACATATTTGGGTGGGGAAATTTTGGTCCAGTTCATGAATCTATTAATGTCGACACCCTGTTGTGCTTTCTTTCTGCACTTGAGGTTAAATTCCAAAGCACTTAACATAGTGCAGAGTCCTGGGGCCCAGCCCCTGCATGGCTCCTGTCTCAGCTGATCCTGTGCTTCACTTTTTATTCCACCCCCTCCTGCTGATCCTTTTAGCTTAGCATCTCACCCACTGACTAATGGGAGCACCTAGCTCTTTGCTCTCAGGACTCCATGTTAGGTGAGGAGAAGCTGAGATCAACTAATAATGGTGCCACTTTGTCCATTTTCTCTGGAAAGTGCTGGTGTGGGATATCTGCAAACCCATCTCCTCTCTCTCTGCTGGGCTGCCTCAAGGACTGAGCTGCCTTCTTCTCTTAGTCTGCATCTGCTTCCTGGGCTGAAAGTTCCTTAGCCCTGGCATCAACCAAAAATACCTGAGCCCTGTTTCCAGGAGGCACCAAGGGCATTCTGGCCTCCTGTAGCATGTGCAATTGGAAATCTACTTCTAGGGATAAATGAACTATCCAAGAGAGGAAAACCATCTTTCCTTTTAAAAATAGGCAACAGAGAACCCCTGAACTCTGCATCCTCTTGATACCCTATACTTTGTGTCAGCGGCCTCCACTGGAAGCAGGAAAGGCATTGCAAAGAGAATGAAAGCCTCTCGATGAAAATGGTTGGGCAGGCTCTGGCGGCAAGAAAAATCCACAGGCTGTAATTACCGATTTTTGTTTGTTTTAAATCCTGGCGCTCAATCTATGAGCTCGGTTTAATAATAAAATACTAGAATTATGCATAGAAGTGCAAATTTGGTATCATGTCAGTCACTTCCAAATACTATTTACAGGATGGGATGGAATCATTACAGTGCATTAATATGATGAAGAGGCAGGGTAGCCCAGTTCCATCCACTCTTCAAGCATTACACCAGTGCTGGCTGCAGCCCCCCTCAAGAGTTTAAGTGTAATACAAGCCATCTTTACATCACATGAGCTTTGCTGTGGAAAGACTGTAGTTCTGCTTTTGCCAGTATGTGTGGTGTTGGTTGCTGATAACTTCGAGGAGGAAAGGAGAGAGGGGAGACTGAGGCTGGTTATTGTTACTAAAGCCAAGATCCTCCAAACACTCCTCTAGGCAGGATTCTGTCCCTCCAAAGCTCACTTCGTTGAAATTCCTTTGACTCTGGGTGTACCACTGCAGAAGATCCAGGGGCTCATTGAACACATGGGCTCTTGTTGGTCTCTGACTTAGGTGGCAATGGAGCATAGTGATTCATTTAATATTATTATTTTTGTTTTGTTTTTGAGACAGAGTTGCTACATAGCCCAAGCTGGCCTGGAACTTCCTGTGTTCCCCAGGCTTGCCTCAGACTCAGTCCTCTTTCCTTACTGTGATGTGTGATCCCACTGATACTCTTGGTCCTCTAAAATCACCTTGGAAACAAACCTTGAGCATGTTTGTAAAGGGTTGTCTAGGTGGGGTTAAGTGGGGTAGGAAGAACCATCTTAACTGTGGGTAGTACCATCCCATGAGTAGAGGTCCTAGACTAAATGAAAAGGAGGAAGAGATCTGCACACAAACACCCATCATTCTCTGTCTCCTTACTGTAAGTGCAGTGTGACCAGCCGGCCTCTGCTCCTCTGGTGTGCTTTCTCCTCTATGAAGGCATGTATTCCCTAGAACTGTAAGCCAGATAAATCCTTCCTTCTTTCACTAAACTGCACCTTTTTTGTTCCAGTACTAGGCTCACAAGCGTGCACTGTGGTGACAGGCTTGCCATCTCAACTTAAAGCAAATATCTGAAGCCATACAACTGAGTTTCAACTCTATCCATGTTACATACCATCTCTGTGGTTTTGTGTTGGAATTTAACTTTTCTGTGCCTCAGTTTCCGTATCTGTAAGCTATGTTAACTTGACAGTAGCTGTGATTATCCCATAGAGTTTCTATGTGGACTAAGTAAATATAGCCCTAGTAAGGCTACCAGCTCATAGGAAGTGTTCCCTGGATGTTCCCTGCCTTCTGTCTCTCTGTGTCCACAGTGCCCAGGGTGGTATTTTGGGGAGAGACAGTGACTAAGCAGTGTGTGGGGTGAGCAAAAGCATCACCAAGCAGCAGAGCTATGATCCACTACATGAGTTGCTTATCTGAACCCACAGTTTTCTTTTTATGTTGGTGGCTCTGCCAGAATCCAGGCCTTTCCTTTGTTAAAAGTTGAGGCTGCTCAGAGATGATTGGACCTGGTTCAGATTGCTATCGAGGGAGACAAAGAGGTTTGCACATCAGGGACCAAAGTCAAGCCTTTGAGAATGTGCAAAACTGAGAACTGATGCAGAAGTCATTATTAACTCACACATTTAACAGGATGTTTGCCTCTCAACAAAGGGTGACTAATTAATGTAGCAGTTGATTATGTGGCTCCCTTAATTTGTTACTGGTTTTCAAATACCAAAATAATTACATCACCAAAGGAGGACAGTTGCTAGAAAGTCAGTTTACAAAAGAGAATCAGAAAGGGTTGGTTGTGTCTGCTGATTCCAAGTCCTGTTTGGGCATAGCTTTGTATTTTGCTCTGACTTGGCAGCAGTTCACAAGTCCCAGGAGTAGAAATCAAACCCAGTTTCTGCCAATGGTGAGAAAGATGAGGGTCTCTCATACACAGTGAGCTGATGTAGAGGAGCTGTGCAATCAGAGTGCCTGAGTTCAAATCCTAACTGTGCCACTGGCCAGCCCTGGAAATGCCTACTGATGGGAAAGCTGTAAGGATTAACTATTTCTGACATAGAATAGGGGCTGGATGTACTTAATATAATTAATAATCATCAAGTACCTTCTGATTTTCTTTCCAGCCTCATTTCCTGGCATTTTTCCACTATGATCCTTATTTCCTGGATATCTCAGGCCCTCCTGATGTTGCCAATCTCTCAACTCTTCCTCTTCCCCACTGCAGCTTGCCAAGTTCCCATTAACCTTTCAATCTTAACCAGATTTCTGAATTTTCGCTTCCTCTTCCAGGAAAAAACTGGTGAACACTCCTTCTCTGCGGTGCTTTATCCCTTGAAAATATTGTTGCATTGATTTAAAATATTATCTCCTCGCATTTTAGCATGTCTGTAATCAGGATCCACTTGATAGCCGTACAGCTCATCCATTATTTCATTCTGCATCTCATGTCCTTCTTTCCCATGTCTTTGTAACCTAAAGAAACCAGAATCTGTGTGCTAGCTTTCCACTCTCAGTGATTAGACAAAGTATTCAATCAAATTAGAGTAAAGGAACGAACAACATAGGCGGTGTCTGATTCTATTAGGTGATACACAGTCTCTGTGTAAACACTAACATCTTGAAAATGACAACAGACAGCAATAGTATAGCACTTAGGAGGTGCCCAAGCCCATTCAGAGCACTCATAGGTATTAATTAACCTGCTTCATCTTCACAATAATATAATGAGCTAGAGTCTATTTTTATCTTCACTTCACAGATGGGGAAACTAAACACAGGGAGGTTAAGTAAGATTCCCAGGATCCTGTAGCTATTGAGATGGGATTGGAACCCAGGTTATTTGGCTTTCAAGCCTGCATTTCTAATTCTTAGTCACTGATCTTTTACTATGTGATTGTACATTGAGTTCATTCTTTTTAACCAGGCATCCAAAGTCATCCCTACTATATCACCCAGTTTGTCTGGCAGTCCGTCCAGTTAACCTGTTCTTAGACTGCCCATTAAGATAGGTGCCATCTTAACATCTGATTCTCTTCCACCCTCTGCCTGTGATCATAACTGCCTTTTCTTTACCATCAGTTCAAATATCAAAGTGACTTCAAACCTCATCCCAACCCATCCTCATTGTGTCTCTGGAGTAGCCTCGAAAGTTAGCCATGTGCCAGTGTTGGCAGATATTTTTATCCCCATATCAGAATTTCTATCCTGTTAGCTCTTTCTGAATATTTCCCTGATAAACTGTGAACTGTGTGAAGATAGGTAGGTCTTAAATATCTTTGTGTTCCCCTCCAAACTCTTTGCATGTTAGTAGTCCCTGAAGTGGTAAGGACTAAATGAAGATGGTGTCCATAAGGTTAGTGTTATATGAGAAATCACATCTGTGTCTTCAACCTGTGATATTCACATTGCACTCATTTGTCATTCAACTTACATAAATGGTACTCATGCCTAAGGAATGGAGATAATTATGCTGACCCTCCAGCTGCCATGGCTATTAATATCAGCCACTGAAACCTACTGAGTGCTTTCTGTTCCTCAGACATCATGCTGTGACGTGTGTGCACCTTCAGTCCCTACATTAGCCCCGGTAGTCCTTGGTTCACTGTAGCTAAGACATGCAAACTCTATACATTTTGTCTTACGAGCATCTTAGACATATGGTCTGTCTGTTTTCCTCCATCCTTTCATGCCCAGCACTCTCTGTCCTTTATTGCATATTCAGCAAATATTTACCAGTGGGCTAAGTGGATTGACCCATGTTTCTGTTTACAAAATGGTAGTCTGCTCCCGAGATTCCAGTATTCTCTGTTACTCTACCTTGGGTCTTCCTGACAATCCAGGTACAAAAGAAGTTTAGGGGTTGATATGATGGCTCAACAGATAGAGACACTTGTCTTCAAACCTAGTGACTTAAGTTTGATCCTTGGAACCCATTCAGTGGAAGAAGAAAACCAATTCCATCATGGTGTCCTCTGTTGTCTACCTGCACATCCAGGCGCGCGCGCGCGTGTGCACACACACACACACACACACACACACACACACACACACAAACATACACATGAATAAATTATGTAGATTTAGAATAAATGTTGAAAAGTTTTAGCCTAAAGATAATGTTTCCATAGTAACTGTCTATTGGGTGGAGTTAGAACCGGAACCCACCTCACCTACCTCCCTGTCTCCCCTCTTCCTCTTCTTCCTCCTACTTCCTCTATTATTCCTCCCCCTTTTCTCCCCTCTCCCTCTCTTCCTCCCTCCTCCTCAATGATCCGACCCCAGGCAGTTTAGACTTTGTATACTCGGTGTGTAAATCTAGACAGTCCCATTTCCATTACTTAGCTTTCAGTTTTCTAATGGACTCTGGGATCTCTTCAGAGTTTGTAGAGTTGATCTCTTCCTTCTAATCCTCCACTTGTCTTTCACGTCTCTCACCCAAGCCAAGCCATGATTTTTCAGGATAAACAAGAGAGATTTTATAATACAGATTGTTCACACACTCAATGCACATATGCACACACACAACATCCACACACATACACACCACACACACACATACACAACATATACATACATACATACATACATACATACATACATACATACATACATACACACACACAACATACACATAATACACACACAGCTCCTATTGCTGGCCCACTGTGTTCTTAATAAATAAATTTTAAATAGATTATGATACATTAATACATAAGGTAGATTGAATGATAGTTCAATCACCTGGACTGCACAGAGCTACTCGGGACAGCCCAGCCCTCAGCTTCCCCTGGTCTCTAAGTATATGAGAGACATTGCTTCATACCTTGTAGCTACATCTCTCCTGTGTTTTCAGCCCTTGCATTTAAGAGTCAGGTGGCCATATATGACTACACTTCTGTGGCACTGATCAGAGCACATAAGAATCAACCACAACTGCAAGCCTGTCAGATTGGAATGTAGCCAGGGACTCTCAACCTGGGATTGTTGTATGCCATTGATTGAGAGTCTGTGCCAACCCAGGCTTATGTAGCTTAAATGAAAGATGAACCTTTCCTGTAGCAAGCCACTGCCAGTTAGTGGTCAACCTTACCTACTGGAATATATAAAGCCATAGGTTTTAAGGATACAGGCTGTTAGCAGTGTGTTTGCACTGAATTTCCTTAGTAGGAAGGAATTGTTTAAATTTTTTGTTTGTCTTTATTCATCTACCTGTGGTCAACATTTTTCTAGCACCTGCTCATTGCCAGACATTGTTCTAGTTGTTGAAAAAAAGAGCTCACTGCCCCTGCCTCCTGGGACCCAGACCTAGCTGGACAAACACAAGCAAGAAAATTACACCACAGTGGGATAGGAAAGTCAGAGGATGAATGAAATGGGAACCAGCAACAGGGATGCTGACCCAAGTTTGGGGCTCTTTGGGCTGGGCCTTGGTAGATGAATGATACTTTTCTTTATTGAACAAATAGATAGTAGTCAGCTAATATGTACCAGGTGCTGGGAATAGAGTCGCTGAGCAACACAGCAGACAATAAATAAAGACAAACAAACAAATTAGTTTCAGAAACTTCTGAAAATTACAAAATCAACTAAAAAGGTCACACGTCAGGTATTACAGGCTTAGGCTTTGGAGATGGGAAAGGAGCCTGTGAGAGGCAACCTGGGAAGGCAAGTTTATCAGCTCCTGTGGGCTCTGGTGTGGAGACCTGGTCTGAAGGGAGGCTTTCCAGATGAGACGATATGAGTCAGAAACAGACAGGCTTCATTTTTATGTGACATGTTGCCAGGATACTCAACTTTTCTCTTGCTGGATTTAATTTTTCTTCACATACTCTTGCTTGCAGCAGGGAGTTTAAATATATCTCTTCCAGAAGAGGTATCTATTATTGGACTTGAGTGTTTTTATTTTAGGCATTTCGGAGAGCAGCGTTCTGAGAACAGGCGAGAAAGATGAACAAGTAAGCTTTTAAACAAAGAGGTCGATGATAGGAAATTGATGTACTTTATGGATCTGTAAGAACCATGAGCCCCAGAGTCCTCAAGGCCTGGTGGAAGTCCCAGGGCCCTTTATTCTGGCTGGCTGATCATATGCCAAGATCAGCCTTGTGGCTCCCACATCTTTGTTGTCACCTACTGGTGTTAGTAACTTGAGTCCTGCTGGCTTATTAGGTTCTGGTGACATAATGCCTGCATATTGTGAGCATGGTGACTGGGGAGAAGAAAGCATTCGGGGAACATCATCAGCTGTCATGGGAGACTGCTCTCATTCTCAGCTTCATCTTCCTTACCACCATCATCATCATCAGTGGATTTATTTTGTGAGAAGCATTATTCTTCCCTTTGGGAGCGATACTTTTTCTGGGGGCTTGACTTTTGCTTATGACAAATTACAGGTAGCTTATTGTCTTCAGCATGTCAAGGTGTAGATCCTCAACCTGGCATTTGAGGCTCTCTTTCATTTGTGTCAAAACAGTGTATCCCCTTCTCATTGCTGCTCACTCCCACTATGTCCCAGAATTCCCTTCTCACACTCCACCTTTGTGCTTTCATACATGCTGATCCCCACCCATTGTAGAATACCCCCCTGCTTGAAGTAGTAAAGTATGTTGAGTCCCTACTCTGCATCCGTTATTAAGGTGGGCCCTTTACAGAGGTGATCTCGGTCTTTACCCCTAAGAAGCAACTAAGACCCAGGAATTTCATCCCAAACAAGTAGGAAGCATAGGGGAGATTGGGGACATCTTTGTGTTTCTCAAAGTATTCTAAGATGGGCCTTAGGACTATTCCCTCCACCTCTCAGACAAAGGGTGAAGAGCCACAGCCTCACTGGGCCTCAGTCCATGATAATCAAAGTAGGAAGACAAACCTTTCAACTGAACTGAAGTAGAGGGGCACACTTGCGAGGAATCTCATGAAACTCTTGAGGCCCTTGCCCCATGGTAGCCAGGGTGGGGGTAGTGACCCACCACTGTGAAGAGACCACATTGCTTTTCTGAGCTGCATCTACTCTCACCAGAATCCTGTCCTGCGTCTGGTCTTGGTGAGCATTCAGGGTGAGTGCAGTGTGAGACTACAGTTTCCTCAGAGCCAACCAGGTCAGCTCAGCCTGAGGGAGAAGCTGAATTCCAGCAGGTAGGGACATTGTAGGTCAGGACTGCAAAGCTGTAGCCAAGAAGAGCTTTTAACAGGAAGTCGCTGACTGGTTAGAAGCAAGAAGAGCCAAGGTGGGTGAGGCAAGTAATTCAGGAGCACAAATTGAGACAGAGGCTTTATGTGCTCAATGCTAGAGTGTGCGGGTTAATTTTTCTGTCAGCTAGACACAAGCTAGAGTCAACTAGGAAGAGGGAACATCAACTGAAAAGATGCCTCTGTCAGATTGCTGTGTAAGCAAGACTCTGGGGGCATTTTATTGACTAACGATTGGTGTTGGAGGATCCAGCCCACTATGGGAAGTACCACCCCTTGGCAGGTGATCTTGGGTATATAAGAAGGCAGGCTGAGCAAGCCAGTCAGCAGCACCCCTCCATGGTCTCTGCTTCAGTTCCTCCATCCAGGTTCCTTACTAGTGTTGCTCTGCTTACTTCCCGAGATGATGGACTGAGCTGTAAACCAAATGAGCTCTTTAAGTTGCTTTAGATCGTGATGTCTCTGGAAGAGCAATAGAAACCAAACTAAAACAGAAGGGGAAAGATGCTGGCTTTTCAATTTCAAAGATGAAGCAGCTTTGGCAAGAGACCTTCACTAGCAGTTAGGTCTTGGGATCCAGATCTGTAGACTGCTGCAGCCTGACTACCTAGATCAGCCTCCAGATTTTCCTCTTGCAATACTGGTGTATCCTGGGAAAGAGAGACAGGAGCAAGCACTCAACAGTGTGCTCCTGTAAGGAAAGTCCATGAAGCCAATCACAGGAGACCCTCCCTGATGTCCACTCAAGATAATTCTAGGAGTCACAAACCACCATCAACCCCAACGCCTTCTGTCCTTAGGAAGTACATCTGTTCTCTTTAAAGACCCACAGCTTCCGACAGCATGACTGGGAAAACCTGCTGCCACAAGCTGTGACTTCTCAAACAGAATAGCTGTAAGTAGGAGGAGAAGGTTGGAATTTTGGACCCAGTAATGCTGGAGTTGGGAAATGCTACCTATAAACAACCGCTACCATGTATGATTTTTTTTTTTTTAACATTTGTTACAAGATAGTGATCAGTCTATATGGCCTTTTCACACACACCCTCTTCCCCCCCAACACACACTTTGTTTTGGATAACCCTGTCACCTCCTCTCCCTTAGTCCCCCCTCGTTGCTGAATCATTTGCTACTGATAGATTCAGGGAGAGGAATCATTGCCTTCAATTCTGACCCCACCAGTCTCAAGTGGAGTTCTAATCCAGTGGTCATACAGCCAATGGTCATACAAGTGGCCCTGGTTAAACTAAATAGGTCACACAACAAAACCAAAAGCCTCATGAATCTGGAAATGGGACAACTGGGTATGGGAGGGCTGATAGGCATGGTAGGGGAGATAAGAGAAGGTGTTGGGGAGGAGCATAGTCATTATATACAGGTATGAAATTTTCAAAGAACAAAATCAATTAATGAGGAAAATAAAAACGGTTCTACCATCAAGTCTCTGAGCTCTGGAGATAGGTGAGGAAATGGTGATTTTAAGAACCAGATCTCCTTGTACAGTCTGTAAAACAACAAAAGGAGTTTGTGTTTTGACATTAGAATGACTGAGATTTGGGGCTTGGGAGATGGTTAAAGTCCCGGATGTACAAGCAAGAGGACCTAGTCAGTTCCCCAGCACCCACATAAAATGCTAAGCATGACCTTGTGCATCTATAATCCCAGCACCAGAGAGGAAGAGACAGCAGGGTCCTTGGAGCTCATTAGCCAAGTAGCCTACCTGAATTCATGAGCTCCACTCATGAATTTGTGATAGTTTGGTGATAGAACCTTTCGCAAAAAGTAAGGAGGAGTGCAGTTAAGGAAGGACCCAACAGCAACCTCTTAGCTCCACACACATGTGCCTGCACAACAGAGAGAGAGAGACAGACAGAGACAGAGAGACAGAGAGACAGAGAGAGGAAGAAGGAGGGGGAGGAGGGCAGGGGGGACAGACAGACACAGACAGAATGGCTCAGATGTGTGACTAAAGGAAAATGCTCTGAGGGTTTGTGAGCTGAGCTTGGAGGCAGTTCCTTCCTTTGAAAGGGTTTAGTAGAAGAGATGCTAGCCAAAGTAGTCCAGCAGGTAGCCGGGACTTAATAAATTTTACCTAAAGAGTGAAAAATTGAAAGAAATGATATTCCATGAAATCCTGGGGGGGGGGGGGGGAGGGGAAAGCAAAGGTTTGCACATTACAACAGCAGTTCTTGAGTTCCTGAGCTCCTAGCAGCTGACACACTGGACCTTTTCTAGGCACACAGTCAGCTTGTTGAATTCATGATCTAGTTGAGTAGGTTAATGGCCCATTTTGACTCTCCTGAAATGCATGACCCTAGGCATGCACATGGTAGTCATACTGTTTAGTTGCAGGCTATGATTTGCTTACCCAAACAGTTTATCAGAAACTTATTGTGATTCCAGTAATGTGGTTCTGCATATAATATCACTTTCTTTTTTAATTTAGATTTCTTAATTATGTATTTTAGTGAGCATAAAAAGTAATGGGTTTCATTGTGACATTTTCACATACACTTTCCAATTTCAGGGAAAAGCATCAAACTGTAATATCACTTTCACTGTGCATAGGCATGCTACAAGGGCTGTATTTTATTGTTCCAGTTCTTTAGACTATGAAGCTAAGGCCAGGAAGCCTTATGATGCAGGTTCCTATAAGCAGTGGTTGGTCCAGTGCAGACAAGATGGTTTGGAGGACTAGGGCACATCATAGCTATCAACCTAGAACTGGAGTCACTGGATATTTCATTTACATGCACATGATTTATGGAGTGAAAGAGTTCAAGGCTGAGGAAGTTTAGGGTGGCATTCGGAGCAGGTGAATGTCTCTCTATGCTTTGTGAGGCACCCAGATTCAGCCAAGGTTGCACTCTGATGACAGAAGATACAGGCAACAAGGAGCTGCTCACCACTGCCAGAAGTTCTACCTGACCCGAGATCACCTTTGTGATTCATCTCAGGAAGCAGAACCCACTCTGGCTTGGATCAACACTCAGCTCTGTGCTGGAAGACTTACTGTTTAAGGTCAAGTCTACCTGGCCCTTTCCATTATCCCCTAAGAACTTTGGCTTGCTCAGTACTCTCTCCCATGAATTACAAGACTGAAGCTGCCCTTCTCAGCCACTCTCAACCGCTCTTAGTTCATGTCTGGGATGCTTGTTCACTTTTATATATATTTTTTGAGGATGGGAAAGTAAAGTGTAACAGTTTTCAAATATTTCTCCCATTTGAAGCAGGAACTTGGAACTCTCCCTCATCACTTTTCCATTATAGGCACCTCATGTGGCTTCTTTTCTAACCCCATAGCTTCTCTGGGACTCCTTGGAACACATGAGTATTGATCATGCTGAGTTCCCTCAAGTCCATGAACATGGGAGGTACAGAAGACCATGCCTACTTCAGCACTAGATCTATGGGGTCTTTGGGGAATGAATGATGTTGAATAAACATGTATCTATACAGTGGATAGATACATACCTAAAGGGTTGTGACATACCTAAAGGGTGGCAAGGTATATTTCCTCATTTTGAGTCAAGACAGAGACTCAGAACCATCCTTTGATGTAGTCATCATCGACCAAAGGCAGAGAAAAGCAAGCAGGAGTTTCAGTGGTTCAGTTTAGTATGTCAGACAGCCTGGATTCCAATCTAAACTCCTCCATTCCCCATTACTACAGGGCTAGCAGCAAGATTCCTCTCAACCAAAGGAGAATTTCCCACGGTAGGGGAAAATACTGAAGAATATTCTTAAATAAATTAAAAGAAAAATAAGCAAAACATATCATATTTCTAGGTCCCAGTAATTATCTTAAGCTTAAGTACTAATTCTATTAGTTTTTGCATCAACACAGCCCCATGGGGCAGATACAGTTCTGTGCTCAGTTAAAAGTTGTATAAACTGAGACACAGAGTACGTACAAAACTGGTAAAGGATTGAGCCAGGACCCAGGCATTCTTGACACAGTGTCCATATTTTCAGCCTTTGCTTTTACCATCTTACCAAGGAGATATAATCTCCAGGCTTAGAAATCAGAAGAACTTGAGCACACTGGTTTCTAGTCTACAGCTTGTTACTTGTGAGTTTGGGCCAAATACTTACCCTCTCTGAACTAAAAAAGTACTTGTTTTAACATGGAACCATAAAGTGAGATAATAAATTATAACTTTAAGAAGCAATAATCACTTTGCACATATAAATATGAAACATTTTTTAACTATTAGGAGTCAAAGAATGACATAGGGAGACATTTGCCTTGTATGCCATCAAAATAGGGCAGGATGAGTGAGTGAATGGTGGACATTGACATACTTTATCAGTAACTTAGAAGATATATTCCAATTAGGACATATTTAAAAAGGAAATGGGTAAGAAGCAGGTCATCATCATGCTGGTGAACTTAGGAATGGGGAGTGGACTGGGGTCCTTTGAGCCAGCTGAACTTAGGTTGGCAAACCCACATCTTAGATCCTAAGTGATCTTCCTGCCAAAAAAGTGATTGGCTCATGATGAGAATTAAATCTGATCTGGAAGAAAAGCATCAGGCAGGTGGGAAGTTCTCCCTAGCTGCCTGTCCCACCCCACCCCCCCCCCACACACACACATTCCTCCAAGACTCCTGTTGTACCCAAGTGATAGGAAACTGCCAGATGCTTCCCTCTGGGGATTGATTCCCTCAAGTGGGATGAGGGTGTTCTGAATAAACAGCCAAGTTTTCATCCTTGTGTTTACCTGCTTACAGGTGCAACTAGTGAGGAAGAATCCTCTTCAGTGGGGGGCTTTGTTCTGCAGCAATTAAAGGCGCCTTGCTAATCCTTCTGCTCCCAGATGCTCTGAGAATATTTTTAACTCATCTCTTCCATATGCCTCACTCCAAAGATGTCTTATTATTATTCATTTCAAAGCTCGACATCTCCTCTCACTTTGCCCTCTTCCCACTCTGATACACAAAGGGAGAGTAAGTTAGAGCAATCAAGCCAAGTTTGGCCTCTGCTCAGTCTAGCCCAAAGCTGCAAGGATTTCTTCTGTCCTTGTCCCCATGTGGTGGCCCAGCTCAGGGTGTTAGCCATGACATAAAGACTCATGTACTTCATATAATGGAATGCTCAGTTTTATTTTGTTCACAGTAAGCTTAAGGTGCCACATGTTCTGCTGTGGATACCAAGCTGTCCGTCATGGGACAGACTAGGCCAAAACTGAAACCCTGTAGATGAGAAAACAGAGGCAAACATTTCCCACACAGAGTCATCAACTCTGCAAGCATCATTTCCTTACCAGTACTAAGATAGCCACTAGGGTTGGGCAAGGGTGGAACATGCCTATAATTCCAGCACTTGGGAGGGAGAGGCTGGAGGTGCTCTGTGAGTTCGAGGCCAACCTGGTTTACAAAGCAAGTTCCAGGAGGACAGCCAGGACTGTTACACAGAGGAACCCTGTCTCAAAAAACAAACAACAAACAAACAAACAAGGAAGGTAGCTACTAGGTAAGGAGGTAATATGCATAAGCAGAGAAATAATTCCCTCTTGGGATATTCTTCAAATAACTTTGAAATGCTATAACCTTTATTATGTACTTACTGTATTCTGGGTTAACTGGCTAAGCTTGTCCATGTAGTTCTCATAACTACTCTGAGGTGGGGACAGTTATTCCTACCATACAGTAAGAAAGCAGACTCACTGGCAGTGCCCAGCCCAGAGGTGCACCGCCGTAGAGACCCCTGGCTCTAGCACCTGCACTGTTAGCCAGACTGCTTCCGAGTCTAGGGTGGCAATAGGTGAAGTAATGCAGAAATTAAGTTTAAAGCCTGGCCCTGGCCCTCCAACTGAAGGTAGAATAATGAGGACTGTCTAGGATCAAAGAGAAGCCCAGACCCATGTCAGTTTCAGTGCCTAAACAGATTAAACTTGTAAACTCCTGGCAGAGAAAAGAGCTACACTGTGCACAGGAAACTAATGGGATAATGGAGCAGTTAAGAGAATAAAAAATTACACAACGCTCAGGGTGTGGCTGATTCTTGTGAAAGCCTGAGTTTGCTCACGGTGATGGCAGCTCTGACACCCCCTGAGAGGCTAGGAGGCAGGTGCCCTCTCCGTAGATGATGACTGGAACAAAGATCTTTTGACATCCTAGAAGTTTCTCAGACAAGCTTCTTAGGGAGATAGGCTAGGATTATCCTAGGAAGGTGGACTTGACCCTGTGGAAACTATACCAATATGTATTCATGTCTTTCAGACCGAGATTGAGAGCTCATCTAGAAGGCCAGAGAACCTGAGCAGAGTATAATGTCAAGGCTTCTGGAAAGGGGCTTAGAAGAGAATGGCTTAGAGACAGAGCGGGGCAACTCACTGAGTTGGAGGCACAGTGGCTGTTCTTTATTGTCTTACCCTGAAACTGCCACAGCATCCTCAAGATGATGTGCCTGGCTTCTCTCTCTCTCTCTCTCTCTCTCTCTCTCTCTCTCTCTCTCTCTCTCTCTCTCTCCTTTATCTCATAATGGTGAGTGGCTGTGTAAGGAATACATACATGACTTCACACTGATGCACACCTGTCACACTGATGCACACCTGTCAGTCACCCTGGGCCCCTCAGAAATCCCCAAAGCCAGCTGCATTCTACCTTGGCCTTGGCGCTTGCTACTACCCATGCCCTGAAGTGATTGTCTGTCCCTTACTTGCTCCTCATCTTTTGTTTCTTGGCCTAAATATCTCTTCCTAACAGCCCTTACTAGTGAGGCCAGCTACCCAGATTCAAGGGTAAGAGTCCGAGGGACCACTCAAGGAAGACCCCAGACTCAAACACTATGGAAGAACAAAGAGCATTTACTACCAGCATGCAGGTCAAACACCTGTACAAAATGGCGACAGCCCTGGGAGGAATGTGCAGGCTCCTTTTAAGCACAGCTAGGGGAATTTTAGAAACAGTGAGGTCATCTCAAACATAATTGGTCCAGCAAGCAGCAGTTACATTAGTATACTTCTGATTGGCTGAGGTTCAGTTTTATAATTTTTGGGCATACTTGAGCAAGTTTGGGCAAGTCTGGACATGACTCAGAAGTTACAGGATTTGTCCTTGAGACATTGTGGGACTGACTCAGGTCTTGTTTGTGTTCTCTCCCTCATTCCTGCTGTCAGGGGTGTTATTTGGTTCATAGCCCTTTGTTTAAGAAACTGAAACTTGTATTTGTTCTTAAAAAACTGAAACCTAGATCTGGTTGTAAAATGGGGGACATTTAGACCTCTGACATGTACCTTGGGGCTAGTCACAGCATCTCCAGGTCTCTGAGAATCTGCTCGACTCTACTGTAGTTGTTCAGACTGTTTTCCCCAGACCATGGGTGCCTGGAGGGTGGGGAGGTGCCTCAATTCACATAGATTTCCTAGGTCCTGTGCTTCTGTGGCATCCTATTCATGTGGTTGCCTAATAATCAGGAGGACAGGCTAGTTATCTCCATGTCCAATGTTGTTCTTGGCAGGTGCCACTCAGCCTTCTAAGCATCTAGGCTTACCATCTTAAAGGTGATACCCCAAGATAGCTTCTTATAAATAAGGATGCCAAGTATGACCAGATCTGTGACTTCCCCACCTCACATAGTGGAGAAGAAACTGGAGAGCCAAGCACAATCCAAAACCATCAGTACTTCCCACACTTTGCGCCAATTTCACCATGAGGTAACATAAAGCCATATAATAATATGAGGTCAGGAAACACACCTAGCTGTGATCACCGTGTTTTAGTAAGACAAATCCCTGTCACCTCTTGCTAGGAGACTTTGGGTTTCTGTGGTCACAGGTTGAGGCCTGGATAGCAGGAATTAGTAGGTCAGGAAGAACAGAGTCCATCTTCAGTTCACAAGCTCATTTCTAGATTGTCCCTAAACCAGAGAATCTGCTTTCACAGCTCAGGGCCTAAGAGCGGGTTGCCAGGCTCATCTGTACTCTAGCCAGAGCCTTAGACAAACTAACTACTCCAGCAGGGGGAGCCCTAGGAAGTGACTGTCATCTTGGTGGCACTCCAAGAGCCACAGCAGGGTCTATTCACAGTGAGCTGAGTTGATAATTTCCACAATCCTAGGTTTCATCTGGCTGGAAACTCCTGCATGCCCTGGCCCTTACTTCCCTTGGAAATGTGGGAGTTTCGATATAATTGCCTCCCATAATCTCATAGGGAGCGGCACTATTAGAAGGTTTAGCTTTGTTGGAGTAGGTATGGCCTTGTTGGAGGAAGTGCATCACTGTAGGGGCAGGCTTTGAGGTTTCCTATGCTCAGGATACCACCTAGTGTCAGTCAACTTCCTGTTGCCTGCAAGATGTAGGCCACTCAGCTCCAGTATCACATCTGCCTGCAGGCTGCCACACTCCCCATCATGATGATAATAGACTGAGCCTCTGAAACTGTAAGCAAGCCACCAGAATTAAATATTTTCTTTATAAGAGTTGCCATGGTTCTGGTGTCTCTTCAATAGAAACCCTAAGGCAGTCACCTTCAAAGATTGTCACCCTTGATCTCACATTTCATGGTCACAGGCCATTGCAGCTTTCTATCCTATGTGTTTTTTTTGAGCTATGTGACTCTAATGTTTTCATTCTGGTTGGAACATCTTGAGATCCTCCACAGTTGCTAACTTTTACCTAATAAGTTCCTACGATCTTGTCACTTCAGGCCTCTGCTCCTATCTTTATGATGATATAAACACATTGTTTGCTTACTCATCAACAAATCATTACAACACACACACACACACACACACACACACACACACACACACACACACACACACATACTTCAGACATTGCAGTAGCTGCTGGCGATACCACAGGGAGGGAGAGAGGGCAATGAAAGTACTTCCCTGGTTGCTTGGTTTCCGTAGTCTGATGGAAGAATCAAAAGCTACCCAAGGAGGAAGAATTATAAACCCTGGTGTGCATTAAAAGTTAGTGAAGGGGGTTCTTTGGCAACCTTAACTTCCCTGTCTCTGCTCTGGAGAATGTGCTGCAAAAGAGCAGGTATCTCACCAGTCCGACTTCTGCATCCCCTGCATCCCTCACAGTCCTCATGGTCCTTTGCTGGGGTCAAGCCAGATGTCTACCTAGGATGGCCAGGCCAGTGCACAGTGGTATTCGCTGCAGAAGGTCCCCTCCTGTCTACCTTCACTGGGGCACTGCTGCCTTAGAGTCAGGAACAGAGGTTTAGATGTCTGAAGAAAGGGAAGGGGAGATGAGAGGGAGACAACTCAGCAGATCCAGATGACCTGCTCTAGGCAAAGGAGCAGGAGGCCTGCTATCACACTGCCCTTCATCCCCAGCCTGTTCTTCACTATTGATTGAAAATCGATTAGGCAAATTGCTTAACCACCCTGAGTCACAATCCCCTCTTCTCAAGTAGGAAAAGGATGCAGGGAAGATAAGAGTGTTTGAATTGATACCCATTTTAACTCTGAAACCCTAAAGTAGCCTGAGGATGACTATAGGGTTGCACCTTCTTTCCAAAGAAGAAGGGGGGCAGTTTTGTGCTAATTTCTTTCACTGACAGTTCATTTTCCAAGGCAACAGCCTAACAAATCATGGGGCCAATTAGTGTAAGAGAAACAATTGATCCTTGTGCTCTGTGAGCTCAGCCCACTGCCTCGGTGGTTTGCGGCGTATTTGGGGAATGCTGCACAGCACTAAATGGGAACTAATTGGACAGATGCAGCTGTAAATTGCACAGCGCTGCACTACACTGCAAGCTTCTGATAGCAGCAGCATGGGCTGGCAGGAATAGGAAAACTATCACTGGGCTTGACATTCAGCACTGAAAACGAGCCTGGCTCAAGGCACAGTCCTGCCTCCTTGTCTTACGGAGGTGAATGTGGAGGCTTACGAAGGGGACAGGGGCTAGACATAATCACACAGCATCTGTTCAGTGTTGGCTCCCTTGAGCCCTAGCCTCAACACCCTATTGTCCTGGCAGCCTCCTTAAATAAAGAGTCCTAGAAATACAGTCGAGATGGCTAAGGGTTTAAGGACAGAGCACCAAAGTACTGGCATACTGGGCAATGAAAACAACCTGAAACAATGAAAACAACCCTGTGCCAGAGGCTGGGAGTCTAAGACCAGTGTCTGCAGGATGATTCCTTCTTTGCTATGAAGGGATCCCCTGTTTTCATGGCTTGCTGACCTTCTTTAATATCCCTTGGGTTGAGGACATACCTCCCCCATGTTCTCTGCTATGATTTTATGTGAAGTTCTCTGTATGTATGTCTTTCTCCAGTTTCCCTCTTGTGTAAAGATACTTAGTATTTCATTAGAGTCTCACCCTGCTCCAATGTGGCCTCTTCTTACTGTGTATGTAATCAGTGTTCCCAAATTAGGCCACATGCTGAAGTTCTGAGGTTCAGGACTTCAGTATATGCATTAGGGAGGGAGAGCAAGGCATATTTCAGCATGCAACAGGAGCATGTAATTTCAAGAACAGAATTTTTTAGCTGAGTGGCAACTGCTGGTTATTAGACACCCTGTGGAAGGGCAGAACACCAGGAAGTTTACATGATCTTATTTAATTGTCAGCTCCATTCCGAGAGGCTGGGCAATCTGACCTATATGACAGAAGCAGATCAGGACTGATTTACATTTCAGGTTCTAGTTTGCATCTGACTGAAGTCATGTCTGGCCTGAGCACCCTGGTGTCTCACATCTGTGGATCTGAAGAGTCATTCTCTGCCCCTGACATCATCAGCTCTCCACTTCACTTCCTCACTTTGTAAATGAAGGCTTTGGCATCCCCAGATTCTCAGTTCTAGCTTCCTTCCATGGGCTGCACTGTAATCAATTCACATTCTTACAAGTTTCTGTCGGCATGCCATGCTTTCTCGTGACCAAGACAAAGGTTAATTTCAAATTGGTAACAACATAAAAAGTAATTTTCCATTAAATATAATGACCTCATTTCTGTAGTGACTTGTGGCAAAACATGCTGTTTCATTTCATTCAACCACATTCATTTACCTACTTGCTACAATAATTTTTATACCATGTGTTAAAACGTTGAAATCGTCAGTTATATCACTAAATGCCTACACCGGCTATTAGGATTCCTCATGCAGAAAGAAACAGAAATAAAAATAAGAGTTTTTAGAGGAACAGAAATAGAAGCCATTAGAGTATATTTGGACCTATTTGGGGGCACAGAGACAACTGGAACTTGGAACCAGCCATGTCTGGTAGCCACCCATATTCTACCATATCAGCTGTCTGCTGAATAGTTTGTGTAAACCTGAAAAACACTTAGACATGACTGAAAAGAGGGAACCTCAATTGAGGAACTGCCTCTAACAGATTGTCCTGTGGGGCATTTTCTTGACTGTTAATTGATGGAAGGGGACCCAGCCCACTATGGGTAGTCTTATCCCTAGGCGGGTGAGCCTGGGCTATAAAAGAAAGGTAGCTGAGCTAGCCAGAGTAAGCAAGCATTTCTCCATGGCCTATGCCTGAGTTCCTACCTTGGTGATAGACTGTAAAGTGTAAGGTAAAATAAACCCTCTCCTCCCTAAATTGCTTTTGGTCATATCGTTTATCACAGCAGCAGAGATGCATACTAGGACAGTTACTTAACTCTTCTGGGTCCCAGTTACTTGGATAATGAAAGCAGGGAAACTGTAAAGTTAATGGATGGGTGAGGTACATGAGGGTTGCATATATAGAGTACCTAGCCCAATGTCTAGAAGACAGTATGAACTCTCTGAATAGTATCATTTTTATAATAAAAAAATAAAGTCTGGAAAAAGTGAAAATACAAAGTCTGAATCCTTATACATACTGAGAACTTCCATGTTTCTCTTTCTCCCTCTCTCTGTCCCTCCCTCCTTCCCCCTCCCTCCCTCTATTCCTTTTCCTCCCTCCCTCTGTCTGTCTCTGTCTCTCTGTCTCTTTCTTTCTCTCTCTCTCTCTCTCTCTCTCTCTCTCTCTCTCTCTCTCTCTCTCTCTCACACACACACACACACACACACACACACACACACACACACACACACCAGCTATTCAAGAGTATAAAATGTCCCCATGCCCATTCAACCCCAGCTTTTAAAAATGCTGTTACAAATTGAAAGGCCCTGGCTGATCTCCTGCTATGGCTCCTGGGACAGGAGAGGAGCACAGGACAGTGGCCACTGCCATGCTCAGCACTTGTCAGCACAGTATGTCTCTAAGCCCCCCTTGGGTCTGGGGGTAGTCGTTGCTTGGATGGACAGGATAAAGGCCTTACTTTCATTGAAGCCACGGAAGGGCAGTGAGCTAGTTTCCTGTGTTCTTGGGCAAGAGTCCTAAAATGATTTATCCCTTCCCATCACTGACCTCTCCATCACTTTATGAATGAAGACACCACACCGAGCAAAACTAGGAAGAGAAAGGGAGCATACTGCATTCTATTTGTTCCCAAGTATTATCATGAAAATGTTCAGCCACACTGGAAATTTGGAAAGGCTAACTCTAAAACTTACCCTTTTGCCACATTTGCTTCCCTGTCTCTACATGAGTTAAGAGATCAGTAACTCAACATACTAGCTGTGTCCGAAGGGCTCAGAGCTGTGGGGCTTTCATTGCTTCTAGGTGCTTTCAGCAAATAGTGCTAGGAACATGTTTCTTTTAAAAATTATAATCTGTTATTTATGTTTCCATTTCAAATTTAACACTATAGGATTTCTCTTTAGGATTTGCAAATATCCATGTCTCATCTATCTCCCATTCACCATCTTGCTTGCTAAGAACAATGTGTTTGTGTACTTGCTTTATTCTAATATATATCCAAAGCTGTCTCTGAAATTGTAATTCCAACATGAATTACTGCTGTCAATGAGCCAGGCACACTCTGGAGTTTCCCCGGTCCCTCTTGTCCTAAGTCTGTTTCTTCCAGGGACAATGATGGTGGCTGTGCCCAGAAATCCCTGGGTTTCAAGTGCTGGAAAACTTGACTCAAATAAACTGTTCTCAAAAAGTCTTAGTGACAGAAGGAAATGACCGATTTCTGTGATTGAAAATTAGAGGATTAGATTCCCAGAATCAATGGGATCCACATTCTTAGATCCCATTATAAAGTCAGAAACCAACCCTCAGATCTTTTCTGTTTCTGTGACTTGATCTCCCACTCTCTTGGCTTTGGTCCCTCCCAGATGTTACCTGGTTAGCTCCAAGGCAGCCTCATTGAGTTTGTGAACTCCAGATACAACACAGAAGTAATGTAGCCTATCTGTAATGTAGAGACATTGGATTGAGAATCTTTAACTCATTTGCCTCAGAAAAAAGAAAAATCCCCAAGTTAAGTGCCTTCCATCATCCAGCTTTGCTGGACACATTAAATGGTCTGCCTCCCACCCCTATGAGGAAAGGATTCTTCTGGTTTTACAGGCAAAGGAGCTGAGGCTCCATATGAGAAGGTCATTTTCACCAGGCCACAAAGCTATAGAAGGATTAAAATCCCTCCATTACATAACAAGCCTGATGTTTCCTTTGCCACAGCTCCAGCACCTGCTGTATGTAGAGGTGTGAGAGCTGAGTCATGGGGACATCGAGATCAGACCAGCAACTGTGATGATGCTGTATTCAACCCTGCTCAAGAGACCTAGGACTTGGGGAAACTACTGTTCAGGCCTGTTTCCCTGTAATTTTTTAACTTCTCTCGAAAAGACATCAGCTTCCATGACACTTTGGTGATTGCTAAGTGATTAAGCACACCTGTTTCTTCTTTGCCTGTGAAACACATTGTAGGCCAAATCACAGGTCTGGGATGCTTCTTGCTAGCTGATTAACTCAACTCTCTGTTTTAAGCAAGGTCCTTGTCACATCTTTCCAGATCTGTATGTTTATACCATATGACTAGAGAGCTGTTAAGAAACTGTTAGAGCTGTTGTCAGGTTATGAATTTTACAAAAGAATTAAAGAAATGCTGAGGGCTAAAAGGGACATGCACGTTTATTGAGTCGCACCACCTCCTTTTAATTGTCAAGGAAAATGAAGGTTTAGGGAAACAGATAAAGAGTTCATGGGGCTAGAGAGGGGTCCAGGACAGACTTGGACCCCAGATCTTGCTGATTGATTCATTGCAGATTTTCCCTTTAAAATATACACAGACAGATGCATAGAGGGAGAAAGCAGAATTGCAGTTGCCAGCAGCTACGGGAGAAGGCAGTGAGCTGTTTATTGATACAGAATGTCAGTTTGGGAAGATTCAAATTCTGTGCAGGTGGATGGTTGCAGAACAATGTGAATATGCTAAATGCCATGGAATTGCATACTTAAACTGCCAAATTGTATGTTCTGAATATTTTTTAAAGTATAAATGTACCGAGTTCTTACTCCATATCAGGCACTGTACTTGATCAATAGAGGGAGAGGAAACACCGTTGTACCCTTCCAGGAGCCAGCTCTCATGGGGATAGATACTGATCAACACAGTCTCATCCACAGAATGGCAAACTCTGCCGTTCCCTGCCCCCCACCATGCTCCCCCACCCCAGCGAGAGGCACAGAAGCTAAGAGGGCTTGGGCTGCTTCGGGGATGTCCCAGGAGCTTTGAGAAGCTGCATCTGGATTAAAGCTCTAAACAGGGTGTGGGGAAGGGGGTGGGAAACTTTCTCTGCACATGGAACATGGGGAAAATGCTTGAAGGGGGGCTGTGATTAATTCAAGGACCAGAAAGAGAGCCACATGACATCAATTGGGGGACTATGGTGAGAGAACCCAGGGAAACCCCAGGTCACACTGGTGGGATGTGCAGACCCTGCTGGGCTCTCAGTCTTTATCCCAAAGGCAGTCAGAAGCCTTTGATGTGTTTCAAGTACTAGAAGGCCTTGAGGGCATTCGCCACCTTTTTTTTTTCTTGGTCCCTTCACACTCGGATGTGACTGTCACAGGAAGGAGGGGTGTGTGTGTGTGTGTGTGTGTGTGTGTGTGTGTGTGTGTGTGTCTGTTAGGGTGGTGTTGCTTAGTATGTGAGGAGGAACTGAACTACTCTCCTAATCCATGCATGAAACAATGGCTATGCACCCTGGATAACTTACGTTGTTATGATAAGAACAGAGAAGGAAGCAGCCTAAAAGAACACAAGGAAAGCTTGTGGGATTGGAGAGAAGATGGCATGCGCATAAAATTTGTGATAGAAAAATAAAAGCTTCTAATATTTTTCTCCCATACATAAAGTATTTATTGTACCAACAATTAGTATAAGTAAAGAGTCATATTTTAAAATTCAATATTAATTCCAACAAGAGACAGCCTTCATTAGACTGTCAATTAGACAATCAATAGACTTCCAAAGTTCTGGTACACATATAGACATCCTTGTCATTCTTCAGAAACACGGGCATTCTGAACATACTATTTTGAATATGCTTTTTCGAACTCAACAGGATGCTGCTCTTGTATTTCCGTAGCAAAAAAGAAAAAAAAAAACTTACTTCTATGGATGATTTTTGCCATGCTGCATACTGTTTCATTATATAGAAACCTGGTCTTTTTTTCTCAGCTAGTCACTGAGTACTTACAGCTTTGGATATTTCTAATTTTTTGCTGTTCTTTGGCACTGTGGGGAGCATCTTATATCCCAGTCTTTGTCCACAGGTTGCATTATTTCTGGATAATTAATTCCCTCCAAGAGGAATCAGAGGGTCATTTTGTGCATGGTTTTAAGGCTCTGAAACATAGTCAACCAGCTCTCCAGAGAAGCTGCATTTCCACAGATAACAAGAAAGCAGCCCTCCTCCCTAGGTGCCATGCACTACACTAAGCACTTTATACACCAACTTATTAATCTCCTGAAAGCACCAGAGAGAGATGTCGCCATTATCCCTGCATTGCACCCACATGCTTTCAGTGACGTGCGTTTCTCCACAGCCTCGCAACACTATGCATCATATTCATCCTTCCCTTCATTGTGAAGGGAAGATGGTATGCCACATCTATCTGGCATTTTTTTTTTTGAGCTGAGGATCGAACCCAGGGTCTTGCACTTGCTAGGCAAGCGCTCTACCACTGAGCTAAATCCCCAACCCTCTATCTGGCACTTTTGTGTGACTCTGTTTGCTATTTCCAGCAACATTTGGGGCTCCATGTCATCCTTCAAAGTCCACAGAGATTAGAGAGGGGCATTTGAGAAAGTCAGAATGACACTGAACCCAGGCAGATGATAGATTAGCTGCATTTTCAAACATGCTACCCCTGACTCACTTACCTTCTCCTGGTTTTCACATGACCTCTCCAGCTAGAGACCATGTGAGCTGAAAATTTGGTCTTGTCCTTGACAGAAACATGATACAAGATTTCAGGGTGCCAACCAGGGAGCAGTTCCCCCACAACCTGCTCCATTTAGCACTTGATGATGGGGTGCCCAGGAGGCTGGTACAGAGGTTGCCTCCCAGTCCTATGTTGGCACTGCATCATAGTGAATGCATCCAAAAATATGTTAGAAAAGAGAAAGGCTTTTATAATGAGTCCAGGCCTCCCTTTGTCTTGTGAGGTTTTAACGACTGTAATTGCTTATCACGTGAAGTAGTGTGTTTTTTGGGTATCTATTTTTATTCTGTGTCTATCTATTTATCTGCTGTTTTGTTGTATTTTGTTTTTTTGTTAGCATACTTGAATCCTGGTGGGTATTTTTCCCATGAACAGTATTGCCTCAGGGAAGAGAGAGAGAAAGAGAGAGAGAAGGAGAGAGCAAGAATGCACATACACACAATGATTATATGAAAGCTAAGTGGTAGAATTTATTCCTTTAAAATAGCTAATGGGAAAGACTTCAGCAGATGACTTTCTAATCCATACTGTATTTAATTGGCTGTATTGAACCATAGTACAAATTAAGTCTTCTCTGTAATTTATTCTGTCAGACAGTAGCCCCCCAAACAATTTGATACTTCATTTAAACATTGTTAAATGGCTCATGGAAATGCAAAGAAAAAGATTTAATGATGCTAAGAATCCCTCTGTTCACAGAATGAATCCTATGTGAAATGTTGTGAATTAACCCAATTCATCCATCCAATGAGCATTTATTGAGTACCTACCTTGAGCAGTACATGTCCAAGATGGCTTGGCCTTCCCTTCCCCTCCTTCAGTACTCATTATGTGTCAATTACTCTGCTAGGAAAAACTTTTTAGGAACTGGAAAGAACCCACCATGGAATTTTTCCTGAATGTTTAACATTCCCAAAGCAGACAGAAAATGACAACCTGTGATTAGGAACTAGGTGCTTTCTATAACTTCCCATTTGTCCTTCAAGACTTAGACTGAGGTCACAGCCTCTTTGTTGGGTTTTCCTCATGCGCCTTCCCTGGTTCTGCCCCCAGCCTATGCAACCTGCATTTGATGTAAGTCTTGCCATGCTATCTTGTGGTTTTTGTTTTGTTTCTTTTGTTGTTGTTGTTGTTTTGTCACATGCCTGTTTTGTGAGATCGTGAGGTCCTTGAGGAAGGCCAATGTTTTCATCATTTGCATAGGTATATAGCATGAGATCCAGATCATAGCAAAGCCTCAGTTCCTATGTGATGTGAGAAACTGGATGAACAGATAGATTTAGTGCAAAACAAATCAAAGATTCTTACATGGGAGGGCAAATGTGATGCTCTGGGGTATAGGGTGGGAATTATTCCAAGGAAGTGAAGGAATCAGGGAAGGTTCCTTCATAAGCAGGATACTGCAACTAGACTTTGCACATGGATGCAATAATTCTGTAAATAGTATAGTTGCATATATAGCTGATGATGCACAGGAGAGAGAAGAGGGAGAGTGATCCACAGAGAAAACCACATGAGCAATGGTATAGAAGTGGGAAGGCACAAACGACTCCAGAAGGGAAGGAAGGGCTCCTTGGGTTGTTTATAGGCCAGGGCACCTAAAGGATGGATCAGACTGGACTGAGGGTGTTGATACCTGGATGATCCATGGTGTAGGGAAAAGGGTGCAGAATAAGGACTCCTGAAAGCCCTGGTTTCAAGACCAACAACTGCTTTAGTGGTAAGAGTCTCTCTAAGGCACTGTTTTCAATGAGAAATACAGACCAGGCATCGAGAGGGTGTGCCTTTCTTCACCCTCCCCCTCCCACTGAGGTTACACGTCTTCGCTGGCTAGTCAACCTCTGAAGCCTCTGGAACAATCTGCTATGGCCCAGAATCCCTACAGAAACACACGCTTTGGGTGAATCTGTCTTTGTCACCCATGACCAATGGTAGCCTCTCTTTGTCATTTTGTCCCTGACTCTACAGATATCACACAAAGAAAAGTCAGACAGCATGACCTGGAAATGATTCATAAGAACTAGAAGTAAACTTCCAGGTTGTGCTTCCTTGATTATTTTCTCTGTGACCCCTGGAACTTACCTCTATATGTTTTGATTTATTTCCTTCTCTGATCTCAGAGATTTGCCAGAATTGCAGAGAGTCTCCATTCCTTCTGCCTTTCAAGTTCTTTGCTTCACTTGCTTTCTGCTCCCCATTCATGAGTCTCAGCTGTTGCTTGTTAAACTAGGGAACCAGGGAAAGAAAGACAAGATCTCGCTTCTCCACAGCTCTGTTCTTATCATTAGTGTTTTGCATCCCTGGGTAAGAAAGACAAGTCCACCTAGAGAAGTGCCTAGGACAGTACAGCCTCTGGCCTTTGGTCTCTTCATGAATAAACTCATAGCCAAACTGTGTAATGTTTAAGGTTCCTTCTGACTCCAAGTACCTTTGATTGTGTTGTGCAATAAAAACTCTACTTGAAGACCCAGGTAAATTTCCAGGCTCAGTGAACAAACATTTGTACAATGCTCTGAGTTGCTGAAATGAATGTGATAACACAACTGTAGAATTAACCAAATCCTAATGTGTGTGTGTGTATTTCCCTGTATCTATATTGCATCTGCAGAGTGGAAGGTTGGGGAAAGTGATGACATATCCCCTCACTGACAGTTAGTTTTCAAGTGATTAAGACACATGGAGAGCAGTGCTTTTTAACATGTCATAAAATTAACTACAGGAAAAGATAATGTTACAAAAATCTTTAAGCACATTGTGCACATGCACTCACACAGCTAACACTTTGCAAGGCAATATTAGGTATCATCAGACATTAAGAATGTTTTGATTTTAAAATACTTAATGAGGATTCATAGATAAATTAAAACATCTCCATCTGCTGTCTTCATGGTAGGTGATATTTTACCATTGCACAGTCATCTCTAAATCTAATTCCACCAGGAAGACTTCTAATCGCTGTTTAATTTTAGAGCAATATTCTGCTTGGCAATCAATAAGGCAGTGTCGTCAAACTTGGATTTAATAGGAGACATGGATTGCATCCTCTACATTATTCACAGAAAGAAATGCTTTCAGGAAAAGGAGAGAAGAGAAGAGTGTCTTTGTCTCCCATTTTCCCCTGCCACATACCATTCTGACTCACAAAAGCTTATAAATCAATGCCCCATGTTGCGTGAATATAAATCTCATCAATTTTACATCATTAACATCATGAAAAAGCTACCATTCTCGGAGCAATTTTCCTCTGCTAGCTAAATCTGTTCTTTTGATGAAACAAAACAAGCAGATTCCAATTGTTTTGCTAACAAACCCTTCCTCCACCAACTTTAATCATGCCAAAATCCAGTATAAAGTATAAATTGCCATATTGCCAGTTGAGAGACTAAGGGCATGAGGTGGTGATACCACTCTGCTGTATGGGGAGCAATGGGCCACTGGAAAGTGGATAAAGCAGAAGGGAGAACTCTAAGGGTTGTCAGAGAGGCAAGTAGACGTTGCATCCTGGCAGATGAAGGCAAGGCAGAACAGCAGATGATTCACATGGTCAGAAGCCCTGGTCAAGCCAGAGGCTGAGGAATTGACATTTTGTAAGGTCAGTGATCTCTAGAACTAAGGTGGTGACTGACAGGAGATCCTGGTGGCTTCTAAAGAACAGGAAGCCTGGACTATGAGCCTTGGAGAATGTGCACCCCCATGGTTGTGGAGGCTTTTGTAGCAGAGCTGCCTGTGCTGTGTCTGTATTTCTCCCTCCCTCCTGGTACTCAGGAATAGGAAAGATTTTGTGCACCACCAAACTCATTCATTTTTCTTCTTGGGCTATTTGAACCAAAGATAAGCAAGGAAATCTAGCAGCAATAAGCAGATATAATCCTCAATAATAAACAGTTGCATGCAAAATATGTAGATTTATTAGGAATAATTGTAAGTTTATGACTTAACAATATGCCCATGACCAGCATCATTTTAAAGGGAGAGGAACTCAAAGCATTTCCAGTAAAATCAGGAGCAAGACAAGAATGTCTACCCTCCCCATGGCTGTTCAATATAGTTCTAGAAGTCCATTAGGACTTTTGAAATTTGCCTTTTCATTGCCTTTATTGATCCCTATAGATCAGGACTTTTGAATGAGAAGCCTTTGGTCTGGTTTTTCCAGGGGAATAAACTGTGGTGCAGAGGACGACTGGGTGGCTTGCATTAGTACGATGGCTAGAATTCAGACTTCTGGATGTAGGGAAAAGGCTCTTTGTAAGCATTCTGAACTGACCACCAGCATCTTTTGGCTCTGCAAGCCTAGAGAGAATATTAATTAGGACGATATGTGGGATTGTTATAGGAAAAT
This sequence comes from Onychomys torridus, assembly GCF_903995425.1. NCBI lineage: Eukaryota > Metazoa > Chordata > Mammalia > Rodentia > Cricetidae > Onychomys > Onychomys torridus. The sequence continues at coordinate 121,333,446 of NC_050444.1, forward strand.
AACCATAAATATCTCCATCACCTAATAGGATGGGAAACTTTAGTGTTGTGGCAGCTTGGATCACAAAATCAGAAAGGCCAGTTTCAAATTACTGAGCATCAAGCAGTTTGCTTCAGTTAAACAAAGTGGGTGGAGCACAGGGCAAGGCTGAGAGATGGCAGAGGTTAGGAAGGCAGACTCTAGTGTGGGGGAAAAAGACCAGGAGTCAGTCAAACTTATCACAGCAAAAACCTATGAGCATCTGTGTGAGAGGGGATCCATCAGGCATTTTAAGGGAATATTCCTGCAGGGAGAGGGAAGGCTAGCCCCATTCAGGGGCTGCTTAACAGATATGGTGCCATGTCATGTGGCCATCAAAAGAGCTTTTCAAGAAGGTGATAAGACCAGGCATTGCAGACAGAGGGATTCAGCTGATGCAAAGGATGTATGTGTCCCCTCCTCTACCCAAAATGGTGACTTTGAAAAAGAATAGAGCAAGTCTTTCATCCCTCAACATTGCTTTTCACCAACTGCGGGGAAAACTCAGTAACCCTGCAAAACTAGGGTACCGTAAAGTTCAGAGCACCCCTGGAGTTGTTCAAGGGACAGCCTCCCTCACTGCATGCAATTGCCTGGGTACAAACGTGTGTTCGTTATTGAGACAGATTGGACTGGGCTGTGCTGTGAAGGTTGCACACAGAAAGAAGCACATGGGATGAGTTAGACTGGGGAGCTCTGGCAGGAGGAGTGTTGCCACCTTTGCAGATGCTCACTCCCATGTGAACAGTCAGGGTCTTTCTCTGGTCACAGCATTGAGACCATGAAGGGAGACCTCCCTTTCTCAAGGGCAGGCGTAGCTCTTTTTCCTTCCATCTGTACCAAACAGCTTTCCCAAAGCCCCTTGGGCCTTTCACACATGGCAAAAACATATCTCTTATTCATCAACAGCTCGAGGAGTGTGTTCCCTGAAACTTGCTCTTCCTTTTTGTGTGTCACCAGGCCCTTCAGCATCACCATGCTGTTCATGAAATTTCCTACATTGCAAAGGACATCACGGATCACCGGGCTTTTGGATATGTTTGTGGGAAGGAAGGGAATCACAGATTCGTGGCCATCAAAACAGCCCAGGCGGTGAGTATTCCTATCCAATACGGGTGTTTTCCTTGTAACTGCAGGACAGAGCTAACACTGTTGATTTTCCAAGGCTAAGCCTAAGCAGCTGATGTGCCACCCCCAGCAGCTGATGTGCAGAAACCCACCTAGGAAAGATAAACAGCCTTGAAGCAAAGAAACATGGTCATACCCATTCTTTTTCTTTTTTTATCCTAATGGGTATTTCCTAATGACTAATTATTTTCCCTTTCTGATTAAGCTAGATAGAGACACGTATACAAATAAGTTTCCTTGTGTTCATAGCCTCATTTAAAAAGAAAATAAGAGAAAACAAATAGCTGTTTTGCATATGGCCTGCCCTAATTTTATTGTATTCGGAATCACTAATAAATAAAAGCAATGCCTTTTATGCTTATGATTATTATGAATTTGCAAATATAATTAGTTGAAGAAATGAACTTTAGCCTAGAAGCAATTTGCTAAACCAATATAAACAAGGTAGAATTAATTAAGAACAGAATGCTTTCAGTTTAATAGAAAAAGGAAGGGCTGCGGGTTGGAGCCACATACAAAAATTAGTAGCTGCAGTTTGTTATTAATGTGTCTCGCCACCTTTCACTCCAGGCTGAACCTGTGATTCTGGACTTGAGAGATCTCTTTCAACTTATTTATGAACTGAAGCAAAGAGAAGAATTGGAAAAAAAGGCACAAAAGGATAAGCAGTGTGAACAAGCTGTGTACCAGGTATACCTCTGCGTTTCTCCCAGTGCTACAGAAGTCAGGGCCCACAATAACCAGATGGGAACCTGACAGGTCGGGCTGTCTCCTGCTGCTGAGCAGAAATAAACAGAGATGAAAGGGTCCTGTGTAGGTTACAGGCATCAGAACCAAGCCATTAGAAGTGATCCTTTTTTTTTTTTTTTTTTTTCCTGAGACTTGAGATAGGTTAGAAAAAAGGCAAATCTTTAATCCAGGGGAAGATTTCCAAACAGGAGGACCAAAGGCCCACAGCAGCTTTGCTAGCTTTACTGTTGTTAACACAGGGAGTGGGTGGGGAGGGTGCTGCAGGGTTTGGGGTTTCTTTGTGTATTTTCTGCATTAATGGCCTCCTAGCCTATCCTAATCAATGCTGGCTTCTCCACTGTGCTGTATGATCTGAAGATAATCTCACATCTCTTCCTTTGTATCCTTTGCTTACACCCTCCCTCCCCTCACTTGGATAGACAATTTTGGAAGAGGATGTTGAAGATCCCGTGTACCAGGTAATTCCTGAACCACATCAGGGTTTTGCATGCAGTTGTGCCCATGGTAAGGCTGTTTTGACTGAAAATTGAGGAATCTGTTACATGCAGAACCTACAGAAGGGCTGAGATGATTTCCAAAGGTCAGGGTTGTCAGCCCGTGCAGAGAGACCATTTCTATACTGAGGGCAGTTTAGCCAGCACTAGTAACAGGAGATCTGGGGCTCTACTTCCTTCTTCATGCTCCTGCCTCAGACCCTTCCATGGTGTGCAAAAGTTTGATCCTAGAAATGAATATTTTTCAGGGGTCTCTTGACTGTTCTGACTTTGTTAGAAACAAGATGGATAGTGAAGTGGACTCTATGAGCTAAGATTAGGGTTGAGGGTTTGACATTTGGTTGACATTTGAGCACAACCCTAAAGAGTGGTTTATGAGCTTTAGCAGGCATGTAAGAATGTTTCTGAGGCCCTAATGGTGCAGGCTAAACATCTGATTATTTGGCTCATGGTACAGAGGTGCTGTGACATGAGAGAGAGAAGAGAGAAGAGAGAAGAGAGAAGAGAGAGAGAGAGAGAGAGAGAGAGAGAGAGAGAGAGAGAGAGAGAGAGAGGGAGAGGGAGGAGAGAGAGAGAGAGACAGACAGACAGACAGACAGACAGACATCTCTCTGCCCGGGGCTTTCTCTGCATTCTCTTTGTGGTCTACAACACAGTCTACAATACATGCCTCATTGTTGAAATTTTTAATGGCCAGTTGGGTACAGTGTTTTAATTTGAAATGGATAATAGGTGTTTTAAGTAGCATATAACTAATGACCTCTCTTGAGGTCAAACCCAAGGTCTGTGCAAAGAATGATTTAGAAAGAAGGGAAGAAGTAGCTTTTTTCCCCTCCTGTGCTTATTTCTAAGGAGGAAAAAGTAGACCAAAAATTATACTCACTTTTTGAACATAAAAGCAAACCTCCAACTTATATTTCTATAATATATAATATATAAGTGTGGTTTGTGTCTGTGTTACATAACCACTGCATATATATGCATACCTTCACACCAACAGCTGCTATGATAAAAGTAATGATAAATAGATACATGCTTAGATACACAGACAGATAGGTCTCAAAGTGGAAGTTCCTAGTTGATCTATGGTAAACACAAGTCAGAGATGAATTACTATGAACACACCCTTGCTTTTGAGGGATGCAGAGGAAGAGCTTGCTTATTAACTTCAACCACTGATTACTGGGCTCATAGAGGGCGAGAGTGGTAGCCTTTTGGAAATGGCCTAGCCCTTTAAGTCTGAAATGTGCTCATAGAAAAGCTAATGTTCAGTATTTTAAACTGCTAAGATTCTGCTTATGGGATCAGAGCGTTTGGGCATAAGCATTAGCCCAGGCCCTTAGGAAGGCAATGGGACTGTAAAGTGAAGTTTATGAGACTGTATCCCCATGATATCATAGCATCATTATATACAGCTGTTTCACAGACAAAATACCATTGAATGAAGACATCACCTCTGGAAAGACTTGCAGTGGCCCACTGTACTCACTGCAGAGGCCAGCCAGCAAAACTCTGCATGTTTCCTTAGCAAGGCCCATGTTAGCCCAGTAACCCACTCATCACTTCAGATGTTTCCTCTTGTGCCTCTATCTGTGATGCTTGCTGTGTTTGCATCTGAATTCCAAGTGCTTTTTTTCTCTTTCTTATTTTGTTTCCTTCTGCCCTCTACTCTCTGGCTGCTCCTGCAATAGTACATTGTGTTTGAGGCTGGACATGAGCCAATCCGTGATCCTGAAACAGAAGAAAACATTTACCAGGTATAAGATCCTCGCTTCTTGTTCCCAGAAATTTCCTGGCAGTTTCCATGTCTCATTGTTGAAATTTTTAATGGCCAGTTGGGTAGAGTGTTTTAATTTGGAATGGATCATAGGTGTTTTAAGTAGCGTAAAACCCAAGCATTCCATTGTACTGAGATAATGCCTTGGAGAATTGCAAGTAGAAGCATCTTTCACTTCTCAAAGGAAAACATGTATCCAGTTTGGTTAAAAACCCAACTTCCCTCCAGTTAGTAAGGGACAGATTTGAAAATGCTGTATGAAACAGCATTGGGAATATGGATGGTATAAGAGAAAGTACAGCTGAAGGCTTTATCCTTCCTGAAGGGGAGGCAAATTAATAACTGTGAAGAATACTTAAACATTTTTAAACTCATTCAACTCCTACAAATATGTGATAAAATAGGCATTTTAATCCTGTTTTTTTTGGGGGGGAGGGGTAGTGATGGTGAACAGATTTTCCAGGGTTGCACAGCTACCTAGAGCCAAGACTGAAAACCAGACACAAGTGAAGGCCAAGCTGCAGCCTCCTCAGGAATCCCATCAAAGTGCTTGGGTCTTGGGTTGCAGTAGCATGGTCTAGTGGCACATCAAGTAAATATGATAATTTTTCACTAATGAGAACCTTAGTCTTCATTTAAGCATAAGTACTATGGGAGAAGGAGCGATTTGATGTATTTATTTAATCAGTGGTTTTCATTTACTTAGTTGTGTGCTCTATTATTCAGCCTTGGGCATGTGTTAATTGTGAAATCAAAATAAAATGTATTTTCAATTTCTATCAAATGTGTAGAATTCTAAATGAGCAAGCCTGATGCTGTTTCTCCCAACAGCTCAGTTTAAATCGGTCTTGTAGACAGTCGTTTATTTATGCCCACCTGGGTCCATCCAGACTCTTACCACTGGGCCCACCAGTAAGAGCTGGAGCAGCGATGGCTTCAAAGAGCATCTGTTTGAAGTGCAAGGTGGTGTTTAGTCATCACTTACAAAACTTAGATCACTTACATCACTTAGAAAACTTGCAGTTGTCCCTGGTGTCAGACCTCCAGCCCTGTGCCACCCCACGGTGTCTGAGCTTTGAGGCCAAAAGGACATTAACTTGCTGTCCTAGGGAGAGGGAGCACCTTGGCTATGGGAGTGACTCTAGAATCCAGCTGAGCTGCAGTAGCACAGCAACTGGGGACAGCTGGGGTCCAGTTTGGCCCTTCCCACCAACTACCTTTGGGTCATGGTTGGAGGGCAAGGGATGTACTGTGTTTCAAACTCTATTTCTCCAGTTAAAAAGTAGGGGGCCCCACTGTCATCAGTGTGAGACTAAAACAAGTTTGTGTGGGGTATAGATTAATGGGCAGCATCCCGGGGCACGAATATCCATGTGGATCCAGATCTTAGCACAATACCTGCTCCAGCCATTGACTCAAATTGTAAATTTCCCCTGTCTCCGAACATCAGTTTACCCACCTGTAAAATGAGTGAATAAGATTCATAGATCTCTCTGGGTAGGGTCTTTCTTGCTGTTTGCAACACACTCCTTACAAGAAATAAGACTGGAGTTCTTTGCAGACTCATGCTGACTTGCTTTATAGGCAGCAAGACCCTTAGAAATGGGATACATGTGTGCTCACTGGTGTCCCCCCACACAGGGGTTTACAGGCAACACCTTTCATCTCTCATAACACCCACTACGGCTTGAGTCATTTTCCCACCTTACAGACAAGCTTCTGGGGACCAGGGATCTTGCTGGGATCACAGAGCCTGTGAGATAGGCTCTCGAAGGCAGGTCTCTCTGACCTCTATAAAAGCTCCTCAGTGCTGTAGCTCTTTTCAGCTCAATGGTGTGTAGCTCCGGGTTTCCCAAGTAGATTGAGTGTATAAGTCACTGGCTGAAAAAGATCACACTTGTTTTAACAGTGCTGGCTTCCTGATCTTCCCATCTGTCCATCATTAACAGGAAGGCATCATTTATAAGAATGAATATTTTATCCCATCTATTGGAAAGGCTGTGGCCATGTTCCTCTCCTGTAGTGCAGGTCTACCTGGGTTCAGTGCATGTAATAGGAGACAAGTCCTTGGCCTGTAGATTACCTGGCTATAAAGGCACTGCCATTAGAAGGCCTGTTTTGTTATTGTTTTTAAGGGCTGTCAAATTCTACATAACTGATCCTGCTATACACATCTTACTGTTTCTACTATGTTAACTCAAGGTGGCCTTATTTTATTCCAGCCCCTGTTTCTAGAAGGGGACACACAGAACTGAGGCCTGGTACCCTTTCATTGTTTTGTGCCTTTGGATGATGTATGTAATTTTTGCCCTTCAACTCCCTGGGCTGTGACTGAGGTTAGTCCAGCGGACTCCTGTGAACCTATGATGTCATGGTGTACCTGGTCCACAGAAGCTTCTGTGTAGCCATCCCTTCCTTTTACTTGTGCATCATTGGCATCATTGGGTACCACTTTTGATGATGCTGTACTCACTTTTGTTGGAGAGCCCCTCAGAAAACTGCAGCCTTGCTTTGCTACTTGTACCCAGTATGAGGATGAAGAGACTCTGAGGCAGCTGAGACATCTTTCCAAGGAGTTACATTCCCACAGCCATGTTAATAATCGTAATTGTCTCTTGTGTCATGTGCCTCAGAAAACATTATCAGTTCCCTTTAATACAACACAGGGCATTTTTCTACATTCGACAGTGACCTTTCTATCACTTGGGGAGCTAAGAAGACAAGCTCTCAAGGCTGTCATTTTCAACATAAGGGAACCTGAGTGCCAACATCAGGGGCTATAATTCCAGTCCTGACCTGGAGTACCTTAACAAGGTATTACTCCACTTTCCAAGTGGATATTTTTCGCATCCATTTGTTCAGAACTGACTGTTAATCCCCCCCCTACGTGTTAAGTATCAATTTGAAATGGTAAAGCTGGCCTTGTGTCGCCCACCACACCCTTGAATGGCCTCTCAAGACATAACCACCACACCGCTGATATGAATGTGCCCTTTGTGTACATCACTGCAGGTGTAGTTCTTAGGGTAATTTAACATCTATAACTTGTTCATTCAGAAGTATATTTTGGGGACACCTAAGTATCTTCTGGGCACCTACAAAAATAACAGTGACCACTGCAAGGCCTCTTGCCCTTGAGTTTATAAATAATCCCTTAGATGTTTATATAAACCAATTAAGGAAGCCTGAGGATCAGAGAGCAACAAGTCTCCTCTAAGTCATGCAGCCTGTCCTGGACTAGGAACCCAATCTTTATATTCCTCCTTGGCTAAAAGTTTTAACACTCTCCATCACTGTGGTACTGCAGTGGTCCCTGGAGTTGGAACAGACAACCTGTGCAGGCATGACAGAGCCACAGACCTTAGCCCTCACCTCTGAATGTTTGATGAGACATGTCTTTGTTTGACATTTACAGACAGAAGTACAAGGATAATCGAGGGTGCGCCCTGTCTTTAGCAACAGAACTCTGGTACTCCAGACACACAGACAGCATGTCCTGTAGTGTCTCCCATGAATAGAAAATACCTTTCCACACCCTGCATCAGTAGCCTGTGTATAGTTCCATCTCTCCCAACACAAGGACCTCTGCTGAGTTGGGGCCATATCTGCCATTCTCACTGTCCAAAAAAAGGCACAATACCTGGCATATCACAGGTTCTTGGAAACTTTTCTTTTTTTGTAGAAGGATGCACCTGAGATGGGAAACAAAACAAACAAACAAAAATCTCTAACCCAGGTCTGTAGAGGCAGACAGGAGTCGTGAGAAGATGTCCCAGCTGAGATAAATCTTAAAAGACAAACAAGCAGATTGATATCTCACCCATGGGAGAGCCAAGGAGAAAAGCGTTTTCAATTATGCACAGTTTGGGTTTCTCCATCGCATGGCTTGTTCTCCATTTGCTGGGATAATTGAGAGGCAGCCGCGGTTCAACTGTGCTAAGTGCCCATAGTGAGCAGTGAATTACAGACAACAGAACACTCTCCACTCCACTCAGTAAAGGGTGAGCTAGTGAAAACAAAAGCAAGGCCTCGTAATTTATTGGCCCTCGTTAACAAGGACTCTGTAGACATTCAGGGAGGATTCCTTCTAAATGGAGCTTGGTTATCGGGACCAAAGAAATTACATTCTTCATTGAATACCTGCACTCTGCGGTTCTGGAAGGGCATCTTCCGCCTGGCCTTGCTCAGTCATAGTTCTGTTTTCTGCAAGGATGCATATGGACCTCCGGGAATTCAGGGGTCAGTTTTTTGTTGTTGTTGTTGTTGTTGTTTTGTTTTTTTAAAGGATGATCCTGAAGCAGCAGCCTTAACAGTGTAGCAATAAACAGCAAATGGCCTGGGCTGCAGCTTGGAGCTACCCCACTCCCTGAGTGCTGGACCCTCTCCAGGCCTGATCTTCCTCTTCTACATCACAGGGAAGGATGTCCATAGTTCTATAAGACTTATCCTGGTTGTTCCATCACTATTTATGGATAATAAAATGTTTATAGCCCTGCCTGCTCATGGGCCATGTCTAGTCCCATGTTAACACATTATATTAAGAATGAGAATCTTATTTTGGTACCCAGAAAGATCTGGGTTTGAACACAGCCAGGTCTGAAGTTTAGAGCCGAGTCCATAACGTCTCTGAGCCTCACCTTCTGCAGATTGAAGGTAGGGTTGGCATCGGGGGTTTAAGTTAAATGAGGATAAGAATAAGAATATTCAGAGGTCCGTTTCAGGTTCTTACTCTCATGGATAGGGTAGCTGGCTGGTCCATGCTTGGCAAGCTCTCCTTTTCTTCAGTTTCCCCCACACTGCTCTATGAAAGATTTACCCAGCGGGTATTCACAGGGGCCCTTCTGGTTCTGACATACTCTATCTGTTTCTGAAGAGCATCCAGCCTGCTGGAAAGACAGTCTCACTGTCAGGACATTATAAATCTACTGCTGTTTGGTCTCTGCAGTGGATAGCAAAGCCTGTGGCAGTTTGGGGGAGGAGCAGTTAATGAGTATTTCCAATCTGGAATGTTTCAGTACAGAGCCCTTGATTGACACATTGGAGAAGTATTCAACACTATTAATATTACAAAATGTGTTCATATACATATGTATATGATGTATGTGTGAGAAAGAAAATCATCCTCCTAGCATATTGCAGAATTGTGGGGCTTATCTGGTATCCAGTTTCTCACTGTGCATCTTACCATGACCTGAGTGAGATGCATGGCTGATCCTGCCCACTGAGAGCACCAAAGCCAGAGGGCTTGATGGCCTGCTCTGGGTGTTATAGGCAACAAGTAACCTCAGGAGGCCAGAAGCATGAACAGGGGAAGGGAGAGAAGGGAGATTTGGAGGGATGTCACGTCAATCAGGAACTTCTGGATCCTGGTGTCTTACTTCACCTATCATGTGGGCCCTTTCTGTGACTACTAGGGGGCTTGTGTAGAACTCCAGTAGGAAGCCAACAAGCACTAGGGATTTGTGCTAACACACAGGTCTTAGCACAGAGACATATATGTTCAACCACAAACTGTTTCTAATTACTTCAGGGGAAATCACGACCCCTGGGCCCCCTCAGTGATTAACCAAATGAAGTTGGATTTTGTTGTTTTGGTTTGTTTCTACCATGTGATGCTTGATGTCTCCGAAGCTGTTGTTTGACCCCAGGAAAGACTTGAGAGCAGATGTTTGTGATAAGATGCTACCCGTGGCCTAATCTGATTTCTCCAAGGGAAGGAGCCAGGCTTGAGGCCTTCATGACTAAAGCCATCCTTTGGGGCTGAGTGCTGGACCTGGCTTAGGAGCCATCTCACAGACAGTCAAACTTGCAGAGACATCGACTGCTTTGTTCTTTAAAAGTGGAACACCAAGCTGGGTGGTGGGTGGTGCGCACCTTCAATCCCAGCGCTTGGAAGGCAGAGGCAGGTGGATCTCTGTGAGTTTGCGGCCAGCCTGGTCTACAGAGCAACAACCAGGGCTACACAGAGAAAAAGAAAAAAAGAAAGTGGAACACTAATGTTTTGACTGTTGGATTTGATTTCTCTATAGGTTCCCACCAGCCAAAAGAAGGAAGGTGTTTATGATGTGCCAAAAAGTCAACCTGTAAGTGTAAGTACATCTGCCTCAGCAGCCAGATTCATGCGCAGGCTGCAACTGGTGGGAAACTTTCTCTGGTCTTAGTGTCACAATGGTTTCCCATGGATGTAGGGACAGAGACATGAGGAAAGGATGGTACAGATGAGCCAGGGCCAGTTCTGCTCTGTGACTGAATGGATGGGGTTGGATAATGCCAAGCGTTCTGCCTGAGGGACTCAAGATCTCAGGTGTTTCAGCACATAGGTCTCCAACCAAAGCTTTAGAAAGTACATGGGCAAGTATAGGACACTGCCATTTCCTTCTACCATTCCCATCTGAAAGTGGTTAATAAGTTTCAAAGAAATGGTTGAAAGGGCTGGCCAGGGCCTTTGAGGTGTGGAAGGACTCATCCCCTTAGCAAGGACTTATAGAAAAGGTCCTATATCGCATGCTTGCAGAGAAACTAGCAGGTGGGTGGACCACAGTGAAGACAGCAACGCCCAGTGTGTCTGGACCCAATCTGCCAGAGGGACTCGTAGGAATCTGAACCAGAAAGGAAAACAGAGCTCTACTCTGGCACTGAAGGCCACCTCTTATTCCTAATGCCAGCAATGCTGAGGACCAGCCTGCTTTCTGGGTTTCAATTGGTCCAGCCCCCATCACACAGTTTCCTTCTGTTCAATTTGTGCCTGGATTGACTCACTTGCCCCTGACAGGTTTAGATATGCGAGGAACACGCTCTATTTGCTGCCCTAGTTTTTCTGATTTTATTAACCATTCTGGTCACACCCTCTCCATGCTTAATAGCTCCAAGGGGAAAGAAACCTAAGCCTCTTAGCCTGGCAGATAGGCTGTCTAAGGTTTCCATCAGCTCTCAGGTCTCTCGCCCCCCTTCTGGCCCAGCCCTCCAAGCCCTGTCTTCTCCCTGCTCTGCCTGCTGACTGATATCCCTATATCCAGTTGTCAGGGAGACTTTGAGGGTTTCTGCTCTGAAGGTCAGTCACACATCACCCCTATCTTTATGGCCCTACAACAATTAGGAACAATTAGAACAATCTCCTATGAACAGCACATCGTTCCCCATCACCTCCATAAGTCCCCTGAGGTCCTTGTAGGACCTAAAGTGAGTCCTTGTAGCTTCACGACAGGCAGGAACAACAAGGTTAGGAATATTGGATGAATAGACAATTGACTCTACCCTGAAGAAGGATAGGGGTTCTTCCACTTAAAGGGGATCTCCTAATTTTTGGAACCCTAAAAGATCGTTACCTAAAGATATTAGAAGTTTGGCTTGGGGGACACCTGACTGCATGAATGGATTGCATTAGCTGCCTACATGCTGTTCCCTAAGTCCTAGACCTACCCAGTGTGGTAACAAATTTCCACACTTCCCAAGGCCTGAGAGAAGCAGGAGGCATGAGGCTCAGGCTGTAGCATGCAGACATGAACACTGGTGGATCCAGTTCCTACTCAACCCCATGAGCTTTGGTGGAGTCTCTCTGTCTCTTGGGCCAAGGTTTGTCATCTACCCAAAGCAGTTACTGACCTGAGTAAATAGAACGTGTGTTGGAAAGTTCGTCTCAGTCACCTCAGCCTCTTAGGGGTCCATGAATTCCCCAGGGTCCCTCTCTGCTCTGCTCTACCTCTCTGACAGTGCACATGCCACAGGGTAGCTCTCTGCTGTGAGGATCCTTCCCATAATCACCTGGGCTGCCCCATTTGTCTCCTGTCCTTATCCAGAGAGATAAAGGACACAGAGAAAGGGAAGCTGCTCATGCATGTTCGGTAGCCACCAGGGAGCTCTGGGGCTCCTACACATTTCCCACAGGAATGCAAACTACCTGGTGGCCTGTCACTCTAAGTTCCCCACTGGTTTCCTCTCCCTTGGGTCCAGATCTACACAGAGCCCAGGGGAGAGAATCCAACTGGGGTTTTCCTCTGAGAAATTAACCATCAGCCACAAAAGACTAGCCTGCTCTGCCCGTGTAAGGCTTATGTGTAGCTGTCAGCAATGGGCACTTACTGGGGCTTTCTGAGTAACCCCTTGTCTCTCAAAGGCTCCATGTCATCATATGTTAAGAGCAGGTTCTGCCTGCCTTTTATCTTTGGAACACTAAAAGAAACATCTTGGGTAAATCCTTAACAGAGGATGTAAATGTGATTAAATGAGGATGTTCCAGTGTGATGCTGTAACAGGCAATGCTTGAGCTGGCAGTTTTGACTCATCTGGGATGGTTGGCTTCTCAAATTGAGTTCACACCTCCTTTCAGAAGCCTTCTTTACCCCAAATAGGGTAACTCATCTTTCTGTGGGCTTTTGTGCTTCCCTTTGCAATGATAACAGTGAATGTTATTTTTCTCTTAATATGCCTACATGAGCCACTGGGTTTGGGGTTCCCCCAAAGCATTCGATGAAATCATAGCTCTTGAGGTCCAGCACTAAGCCTAAAATGTAGCTGTCTTTGAGCACAGAGGTGATCTTATGAGATAAAGCTGACTTGCAGCTCTGGCTTCATTCCTGGCTTTGTGCCCTTGAGTGAGTCCTTCCTCTTTACTCTTCCTGTGTTTGTGATGGTAATAGAAAACCATGCCCACTGGATTCTAAGACTTTCCATTATGCTCAGTATACAGTATCTATTGGTAGGACTGAATAAATTTGCTCTAAGTTACTTACCAGGACTGATCACTTTCTCTTTGTACCTCCCTCACTCGGTGTCTGCAAAGACAGAAGGCATGCCCTATCTGTGACCTGATCACGAGGGAGTATTGCCACAGAATAGCTGCCCTGCAAGTGCATAATTGAGAGTGAGTGAACAAAACTGAAGATGAGTGCCTGTGGGAAGAACAAATGTCTCTGGGACCAAAGCTCATGTCATAAGAGCTTTTCCCTCCTGGAGCACCATGTCAAATGGAGACAGTGTTTGCTGTCATAGCTGCCCCTTGTCCAGCCCCTCTCTGCACTTTGCCTTCAACAACCCGTGCCCTGTTCCGCCTCCAACCTTCATAAATATGCATGTTTTTTCTTCATAGCTTGGATCACCAAGCTGACAGATGGCCTTCTGAACACACACATGGAAACGCACGCACGCACTCACGCACACGCACACACCTGCACCACTCTCCTCCCACATCAGCAGCTCCACAGCAGTCAAAGCCAAAACATTTTGCTGACTTGGCAAAGTTATTTCAGGGGTTTTGTTTTGTGTTCTGCTGCCTAGGGGTGGGCCCAGAGCTGGAGCCCTGTGGAAACTGTTTAGAGTCATTACAGTGCTTAACGTTTTCTGAAGAGAGAGCGGTACATGATAATGTAGTGAGGACATGGTCTGACAGAGTGAAGAATCTGCATAGGCTTTCTTCCTAGAGCCCCTCAGAGCCGTTCATGTGTCACAAAGAAGGCTAGACGAAGGATGAGGGTCCATCGATTTAACTACGTACTCGCCTAAAGACCGCTATAATTCTGGCATTTTAAGAGCATATCAATATATCTCTTACCTAGTTATAGATCATCTCAAATTAAGGATAGCAATTACGTGGTTTAATTTTAAGCCACATTTAGCTGCAGACTTTCCTTCCAAAAATTAGAAGTTTCTATGGTAATACGTAATCTATGAACAAGATAAAAGGAGACAAGCTGACCTTACGCTCCAACCAGTCATTAACCTGCTCAGCCCAAGGTGCCTCTTGAGGCCTCCCTGTCTTCTCCACAGAACAAAGAAAGCTAGCGTACATGTCTAAGTTGGTGTTTCAAGGAACACTGACCAATGAGATGTTCATCAGTGATTCCAAAAATTAAAGCATCAAAGTTTTCAGGTGTTTAATACATTTAAAAATATACTATGAATGTTAATATATATTTATATATGAATATGCAATTGGAATAAATTTTGAGTTATGAATATATAATGCATAAATTGAGCATGTCTCAATTTTCTTTGACCCAAATACTCTTTTTAATGCAACCTCAGATGCATCTCAAGTAGAGAATTAAAGACCTAACTGGGACAAGAGGCATGGAAGACAAGATATGAGTGCATGGTACTAATGCAAAACAATCTACTCCCAAAACTCAAGTTGAACAGCAGTGTTGCTCTTTACTGCTTACAGGTCTGTGAGCTGGCCATGTGGTTCTGCAACTGTCTGCCCTTCCCAGAGTTCCTTGACCAGTGTGTCTCTGGTTACCTGTGGGTCAGGAGGCAGTTGTGCCTGTCCTTGCTGAGCTGGCTTGCAGATTGGGGATGTGGTTAGCTAGCTGTAGCTAGGGTAGCTTCAGGAAAGGCAACAGCATTCTGTCCCATGTAGTGTCACCTCCTTCAGAAGGTTTATTAGTTCACAGTCACCCTGTGGTGGCAAAGGTTCCAGACACATAGACCCTCTAAGACTAAAGCATTCTTCAGCCGAAGTCTGTCCTAGATTCAAGTTTAGAAAATAAACTCTACATTTTGGTGGAAATTGTAGTTTTACTGCAAGGGATTGAGACTATATGGAGAGTGTATGGGGGCATCTCTTATGCAATTGGCATGTGAAATCACTATGAATTATAATAAAGTTGAAATATATTTACTTATTTGATACCACTTTCTTTTCATGTTGCCTTGCCTGTGTTTTGCTGTTATCTGAGGTGATTTCTGATTTGTTCACTCTATAGGACAGTCCAGTGGGTACCCTAGCTTCCCAACCCCAGGGCCCTCAGGCATTGAACCTCTGCTTCTGGAGATGCCTCAGTGATCAGACTCTCAGGTGTCCTCCTTTCTCTCATCACAAGCCTCTCCATCCTCCTCTTCATGCCTCACTACTCTTGCTAAAAGCACTCTTGGTTCACCATTCAAGATTCAGCAAAAATGTTTTCTCTGCGTCTTTCCTGGAAGCCCTAAGGAACCTGCAGTTTTGAATTCACTTCTGTGGAACTTCTAAAGATCTTTTATCATTGGCAAGAGCAGGAATCTCCAGTGACTGAAGTATGGGCTTTGTGATCAGAGGCACTTGGATTTGAGTTCAGCCTTGCCATTCCCTAGCTTTGTGACTTTGGCTGCTGTCTTAGCCTTTCTAAGTCTCTATTTGTTCATCTGAAAATGGAGCTAATGCTGGTGTCTGTCTCAGAAGCTTGCATGAGGATGATATGAGCTAGTTTCAATCAGCCTACTGCATAGTACTGAGCCCAGTGAGGATACAGGAGTTGCGAGGAGCGGTCATTCCATTTCTTTTACCTAATTATCTGTGAACTGCCAGGGGATAGGCAACCTGTCTCCGAAGGAACACTTCCTGGGATTTTGGTCTCCTTGAAATGTTGATGGTAAATCCTCTTCCCACAAAAAGACACATTCACACAAGTCAAGTTCTGTGGGGAGTGACACAAGCCCTCCTCCGCTGTCCCAGAACCCCAGCCAGCAGCTCAGCATCACACATCAGCGGAAATGGCCTTACCAGCAGAACCCATCCGATAGGTCAGGGGTTTCAGAGTTTGGGGACAGAAATTAGAATTTGTTTCTTAACACCCTCCCTCTGTCTCGCCTTGCATAGGACCCAGCTATAGACAGAAAGCTGGCTGTCTCCTTTACTCTTCTTCCTCCTGCTCAGTTACCTGTACCTGTGCCCCAGCTTTGTCTCCACCTGCTTCAGAACTCCGCTCAGCCCTTTCCTGCCCTGTGTTCCATAGGATTTGGTGCCTTTGTATGCTTACTTTACCATGAGCCTGGGGTGTGCTCTTCCAGCAGATTTCTTCTTAGGGTCATCCCACACCCCCCCACACATACATTTACTGGGAACTCTAAGCCAAGATAATCATTAATCCCACCCTCCCCTAGAAATATACATTTTTTACCTCTTTTCCTGGTCATGACAACAGGAAGCTTTGCACAGGGCCTAATCTCTTTTACAATCTTAAATAGACAGGTATGTTATTATGGAAAGGTCTTACAAAGCCAAGGGCATACATGCTTGGTTATGGGATGTTAGCTGTATAGAGAGAAGGTTTTCGGAAAGATAATGTAACTAGAGCAAAGCTCTGTAGATGAGCAGGATTAGAACAAACCCCAGGCACAATGCCAGCCCCTTGGAGACCAAATCGATTGCAGGGTAGTTTTGACTCCTGAGTCCAGATTGATCTTACCAGACAGCACTCGAAGCTGATGAACTCATCATCAACTCCCTTATCAGATGGAGAGGAACTTTATATATTCTTTGTATTTGCCAGCTCATAATTCTGGACATGTTTTCAAGCCAAATATCCTGGCCTTTGGGGTAACTATCAGGAATGTACATTCCTGAGTAGGGACACAGGCTGCCAAGGGTGGCATGGCTGCATTCATTCTTGAGAGCTTGTTTTCACTGCATTAGCCTTTGAAAATGGTTCTGGTCCCACTGTGGGGCTGCCAGAGAGAGAGAAGGACACACAGGCTGTGAGTGCCTGTTTCATGCACCATGACACCAAGCAGGGTGAGACTTCCCCTCCACAATGACATAGATCCAAACTTCCATGTCATTTTAGATGAGAAATGGTGATTTTCTTCTCAATGGTCCTCATTCCCCTATGTAATATTCTTATACCTGAAAAAAAGATCTTTTATCCTAAACCTTTTAATTGCCCCATATAAAACTCTTATATAGTTGTGTTAGGCATAAAAGACTTTCTGCTTATCAGTAACAATTCTGAATTTTATCAGAATCCACTACCCCCACCCAACCTTCAATATCAGTGAGATTCTTAAAAGTTGAGCATAGTGGCAGATAAAAAGATGGTCAAACTGATACCTTAGGTTGGACATTAATTGCCTTGAAATGAAACATGGATTCAGAACCAAAGGGACAATCAGATGCTCCCCCACAGTTCTCTTTTCCTTTGGTTGAGATCCTTCTCGGTTTCTTCAGCTTCCTGAAGCTCTTTCTCCTCCTCTGGAAAATGAAAGCACTGACCGTCTTCTCCTGACACCCTGGGCCCTTCAGCAATTCGGTGTGTATGAAATCATTATCTTCAAGGAAGATGAAGGCTGCTGAAATGGGTCTTTTCCAGATTCTTGGCATCTTTCTCAAGAATAAAATAAAGGTATACACAGATTGTGAAAGCGGCAAGGATACTTCATTTGGATGGAACAAACAGCACAGATTAGTAAAGAATCCACTGTCAGGATCGACAGTGGATTGTATAAGTGACGGCACAGGGGCCCTGATTGTTGTGTGGGGCCTCCTTTTATGAGGCACAAAAAAAGGAAGTTTGCTTACTAAGGGATATGGTTTGGGGGTGACCTATTTTGATTGGCAAATTTGGTTATATAACTATTTCCTCTACAGGTCATGCCCCTTCCCATGATGCATCTGATTTTAATTATATGCACACTCAACTGTGCATAGGCGTAAGATGATAAATAGGAATTTTATTGTGCCAAAAATTCACTTTGAGGACATAGTTTGCCTTATTGTGCATACACACAAACTAGTTCAGCCTGGATCGGCCTCCCTCCTCTCTTCTTTACCAAGGCATAACCCGAGTAAGATTGAATACGATCTTAGTTTTATGATGATTAAGGGAGGTAACTTATTCCATTGTTCAGAGAGGGGTATGTGGGCAGCTTGTTGCAGGGGTTGGAGGCCTAGGTTTCTAGCAGGCTGCTGAGTGAGTTGTTTGGATGAGGTGTGTGCATTGTATGTGCAGGTAAGGGTCTTGGGCTGCTAAGTGCACTATTGCAAAAGAGATATGTGCATAGCCCAAACCAGACTGATGCTAGCTGCCTCAGTTGGTCTTTGTGGCCTCTATTTTCTGACTAAGACTGTAGGTGAATTTTTAAATGATCTTATTAAATAAAAATCACAGAGCCAAATATAGGGGTAAGAAAGCCTTGGAGAGATCAGGGAAATAGGAAAAGCTACCAGCCAACCTTACCTCACCAACTCTGCAGCTTCCAAATGCAAGCCTTGCTGTTCTGCCATCTGATTTGCTCTCCTTTAAGCTACATCACTTCCTCTTCCTATACAGCTCTGTCACTTCTTGGCTGTCTGTATAGACCTCCAGACCTCTGTGATTAATGAGCAAAATGACAAGAGAGGGCCAATCAGAGCTCAGGACAAGACAGAGCTTCCAGACCATTAGAGCTGTATAGGGAAGAGGGGACTTGACCTGCCTTGGCTGAGTCTACCAGGCTGGGCTGACTTACCTTGCCTCGGAGGAGGTGGGAATGGGGGGTCGATTAGGGGGAGGGCTGAGGGGTGGGAGGAGGGAGGATGGGAGAATCCATGGCTGATATGTGAAATTAAGTTAATTATAAAATAAAAATATTTTTTTAAAAAAAGAACTGATGTCCAGATGACAAGGCAGCTTCCCTGAGTGGAGAGTCTCTTCTACAAATATTTGAGCAACATAAATGGTTCCTAGTTATTTCTGTCTTGTGCAGGGAACTGCCCTAGTGGGGTAGGTCTCAAAAATTACTCACCTATTCATGTGCCATTCGCCACTATGTGGGCAGTGTTTATCCTTTAAATTTTTCCTAATGCCTCAGCTGCCAAATCAGGTATAATCGAGGCCCCGGTCCAGCTTTCTGCCCCATCTCCCCAACTCACAGTGGCCCACTCGGAGACACACAGCAGTGAATGATGGGTTTGTTCTGTGAAGTTAGTGCCTTGGGTGTGAAGCAGTTTATCAGGTGTTATTCAAGTCAGCTCCCTGAGCAAACTTCCAGCGTGGAACAGGTATCTAGAAAATACTTTCCGTCTTAGTTTCCTTCAAGAAAGCTTGAGATCAGGGCAGTAGATCTATCTGTGTGCCCTGAAAAGAAGCCACGCTGGAAGAAGGTGATAAAAATTCTAGTGATGGGATTGGCCATTCACCCGGCAATTCAGTGCCTTCTTTGGTTTTATACTGCCAGGCACTAACCATATGTACCAGGAATTTAAGGCTAATTTAACTGTAGAGAAAGTAGCTAGAATTTACAGAGCATCTGCGATATTCTACGGCAGCCTGGGCTCTGGATTCCATTTATCTTTCTCCCTTATCGTAGCCTAGGAGGTGTATGTACTTGACATCTACAGAAAATGAGACTTGTGGGGTCCATCACTCACACAAAACTGGTAAATGGCAGAGCCAAGAACCGAACCCTAGATTGTGTGACTCAGACACACAATTTTTATTGAAACACACTATGTTTTTTGTCAGTTTTATTACTTTTCTAGATGAAACCTCATGTAGCCCAAGACTCAAGAACTCCCTGAGTCCCAGGAGGACTTTGAACTCCAAATCTTACTGCTTCTACATCTGAAGTGTGGGGATAAGGGTTCTGTGTGCTACCACCCAGTGTATATGGTGTTGATGCTGAAACTGAGGGCCTCCAACATGTTAGGCTAGCACTCTACCCACTGAGCTCCTCCTCTGATCTCTGGCTCCTCCCTTTTACACTGGTTGTGAATCAATAGCCAGGCCTCAGATCCATCTCCTAACGTCCTGTGTATCTAGTGTGTTTATAAATAGTAATCTTTCCTCCTGGTGTCCAGCACTCCTTGCTGGTTTCAAACACTCTGGTCCCTAGTTAGACTGAGTTTCCAATGGGCAGGTCCCGTTGCATTCACCCCTGCACCTTCCCTCTGTCGAGCACACTGCTGCAGGCTCCTGATGTCAAAGAGACATCTGCAGAAACCAAAGAACTGGTCTTACTGGAAGTGGCCCCACTTCTGAGGATCAGGAAAATTTTCATTTTGCCCCCGCTGCCTCCTCCGTACACCACGCATTTCTGTATGAGGCTCCTGGGCCCCAGCAGCCAGCATTTGTCTGATGCTCCCTACTCAACCTTTAATTCAGCTTCTCTGCTACAAATGTAGGAAGAGTCAATCCATTAAAGTGAAGAATTGCAAGAATTCTCCTGACAACTATTCCCTACTTCCCCCTGCAACTCCCATCTTTTATGGCAAATAAATTTTCATTCACAATCCGGCAGTTGGTTTTTCCTTTAGTTGGAAATCTGGATCAAGATGTTGCATAATTGGATTAAATCTAGTCTGAACATTTGTCAGCTTCACTTCCTCATTAAGCACCACATTGTACAGAAATTATAATTATTGCAAGGCAGTTAACAGAGATGTCACACCAGAGAAGGAACCACAGGGAAGAAAAGGAGTCTGAACCTAGGCATTCACATAGATGATGATGGGGAAGGTGGCCCTGTCTGATGTTCCTTAGGTGGGCTTCCTTTTGCTTAAGCAAGTTGTCCTGAAACAGAATCCTGAATCCCCATGCAACAAGAAACATTAAAAAGCCTTCTGACTTAACCTGACCCAGAATATAAGTCCCTCCTAAACAATTGTGATAGGTGTGGGAGAAAATCCCCCTTGACCTTGAACTCGTAGACCATTCTTACTGTTCTAATCCCAGAGCCAGAACTCCAACTGATTTAAAGACCTCCTTGATGAGCCCTGTTATAACCTTGTTCATTCACTCTTCTAGTAAGCAAATATTTACTATGACCCTCCTACCTTCGAGACAATATTTTGTTTCCTATCAATACAAAGATGGAAAAGGTATGTCACTGAAGAATCTTGATGGTTCCAAGAGGCTAGGCATAGAAAATAATGATTAATGTAAGTAGCCAAGGCTATGAGAAGCTGTGTACAAGAAGTATGGTAGAAAGCCACAGGAGTATGGGAGAAAGCCACAGGAGTATGGGAGAAAGCAACAGGAGTCTAGTAGAAAGCCACAGGAATATGGTAGAAATCCACAGGAATATGGTAGAAAGCAGAAAGCAGAAAGCTTTGCTTAAAGACAATGAGTGAAGACGTCAGCCTGGGCTTGCAGTTGTGATAGGATTGTAGACCATAGGAGTTTGTCACTGGAAAAAGAGGAACAGATATGAGGGAACTGAGTACTTCAGAGTACTGAAATGGAGGGAAAATGCCTGGAATATTCCCAGAGCCTGATGGGTCACCTCAAGTGCCCAGGTCACAGAATGTTATTATGGGAGTAAAGGACAGGGACACTGAGGAAGCTTGCCCCAACAAGTGAAGGTCCTGAATAAGATGAGGAACTGTGGTGTATCAAAAAAAAAAAAATGATGCTTTCTGGTCACTGTTAGAGTTGTGTTTCTCAGCACCACTCTGGCAGGTGGGCAGGTGGCATAACAGGTGGGGAGACCATTAAACTACTAATAGAATTATCTAAGGGCATCCATCAGGAGAGTCTGGGAAATAGGCCAGGTGGTTTAAGGGAGGAATGTGTTGTGGGGAGCTAGTTCTAGAAGAACAGAAAAGCCCAATGAGCTATCGGATAACCCAGATTAGTAATAGTAATAGTTAGACAGAGCCAGGGCAGAGGAAGGATGGTCTTAGCAGAGCCCAGGGCCTGGGACTACCCACAGAAAGAGGGAGGAGTTTTCTGCAGAGGCTAAAACCACACTGGAGACTCAGCCACACTCCCAGTCACTCCAGAAAGACCTAGGTATTCCAACCACTGCCTCCTGTTGGTCAATCTAAGTGGAAACCTGTTGGCAAGAGACTGGCCAGGGATGTTTATAGATCTGTCCCCTCCACTCCCCCCACACACACATACACATACAAACACACACTTTCCCCACAATATAGTGTATAATAGAGAATGGGTAAGACTGATTCTTAGGCAGAGAAGTCAAGGCATAGGCACCTCTGTGGATTCCATCTAGGAATAAGATGGTTTCCTGTGTAAACGAAAGAGCTAAATGAGTCTGATGGAATAGTGGGGTAGACCTGGAAAACCACACAGATGTGTGGATGCAACACATCAGAGCCTAAGCTACACTCGAGACAATGAACTTTGGGAGATGGAAAAGGAGGTGGAAGGGACCAAGTACCCAATCTCCTTCATTCCCTCTGGGCTCTGTCATTTCTGTATCATTGTGTCTCCAAATCTAAGAACATTCTTGCATCAGTCTTAACCACCAGATGTCTTCCTATTCTAGCCAAAGACAGCAGCAATCCCTCTCCTCTTCCTCTGGGACTCCAATTGGAGTTGTATAAAGTTACTCATCTGAGTGAAATCTAGCCCTTTGTCCAAAGGTAGAAAAACTGTTAGCAGAGAAAAAAACTGAGTTAGCAGAGAGTTGAATCCAACAGGGTTGTAGGCAGCTCACTGTCAAGTCACTCCTGAATCTCAGTGTCCACAGATGACAATGGTTGCCTGCCTAGCTGCCTGGCATCATGTTTGCTAGGTAGTGCATTGGAAAGTCATTTCTGAATCAAAACAATGACCACTTAATTCCTCTGCTACAATACCTGCCACTTGGTCCCAGAGGAGTGTTCTTCAGATTTTTGTACAACCCTGGCGCCTTTGTTAGTATGAAACATGCTGGGCAGGTTGCTGTAGAAGCAGACCAAAAAGGAAATATGGCTAAAGCTGAGTTGGACCCTCAAGACTTTCTCACCAGGAGTACATCTTCTGAAGCATAGAAGATTGTAAACGATGGAGGGAGAATAGTCTGGAAGCCATTGTACAAAGATTCTGCTAGTTAATTCTGTGTATGGATGTTGGGAGGCAGAGGCAGAGGTCCTTCAGATTATGTCCCATCTTGAACTTGGATTTGCATAAATTGTGAGAGAACATGAAATTGGGAGTAAATCAGGGCCTTCTACTTCTTAGCTACATTACTCTCAGGAAATGGCTTGATTTTCTAATGATTAGTTGACACAAAGTAGAAGGCCACTTCTTTGTGTCATTGTAGAGACTGAGAGAGTGATGGCATTACAGTGGCATTGTGTCATAAACTAGATTGAACTGGTAGGAGATAGAGGAATGCAGGTGAGCTTTGCAGCTCAACTACCTGGGCTTGGAATCTGTATCCCTCCGTTACCAGCTGTTCCAGCTGTGGCTTCCCTTTGCCTCAGTGTGTCCACCTGTTAAATGTGGATAATGACTGTGGCACCTGCCTCAGAGAGGTTTTTGAGTTTTAAATAAAATAATTCATGTAAGCCATTTATAGCAGTACCTGGTACATAGTAAGTGCTCAGTACATGGTGGTCATAGTTATTATTGTCAGCCATCATGTAGACTCCACTTAGTGCTTTAAGACATGGGCATGGATGACACCTGCCTCAGTTGCTAGGGTGCTTTGACTCTGCTTGAGTGGATGAGATGGTGTGGAGAGCCCTAGGCTCTAAGGTCTCTAGTCAGCTTTAACTGACAACCCAGGTTGATGTTGAACCTATAGTGGCACCAGAACTCTGGGTTTGTGTGGCATCCCTTGAGCTGTACAACACAGCACCAAAGACAAGATGACCTAAGCCGTAGAAGCAATACTTTACAGCCATACAGGCTGTGAAGTCCCAGATCAAGGTGAAGGTTATCCTTTACATGTAGACTGCATCCTACCATGGCCTGTGCATGTGGGCTAGGGGAGAGGAAGAAGGAGAAGGAGAAAGCCGCATTGAAAAGTAGGACTTCAGCCTCTTAGTTGGAAAATGAAGAGACATAACCAGTCCTTCCTGTCCAGCATATTAGTTACTTTTTGTTGCTGTGATAAAACTCCATGACCAAAAGTGACTTATGGAAGAGTTTATTTTGGTTTATTCTTCCAGAGGCATAAGAGTCCATCATGGTGAGGAGGCATGGCAGGCAAGCATGCCAGCCAGAGCAGGAAGCTGAGAGCTCACAGGTCCTCTGCAAGCATGAAGCAGAGAGCAAATTGGAAGTGGGGTGGGGCCATATTGTTTCAAAGCCTACTACTAGTGATGTACTTCCTCCAGCAAAGCTGTACTCTGAAACTTACCCAAAGCAGCACCCCCTACTAGGGACCAATTCCTCAAATACCAGAGGCCTTGGAAGCCACCACAGCAGGGATGACAAATACGTATTAATAACAAATATCGAGCACCCCACTGTTCTAGGCACCATGCGTTGTTATTTCAAAATTGTCCCAAAGTACTATAACAGTGGGTGTCCTCCATATCCAGTGGGGTGCTGAGGAACCAGAGCATTGAATCACTAAGTACAGCCACAAGAAGCATGGCTGAGTTGTCTCTCTCATCTACCTCTTTGACCCTGAAGCTAGGGTGACCTAGTTTATTCTCCAAACTGGTCTACTTCCAAATGAAAGAGGAGGAAGGTCGCTATTAACAATTACATCAGCACAACAGGCATAAACAAGGTCTGCCTTGAGCAAACCAGGGTCTCGGGCTGTGCTATCCTAAACTGGTGCATTTTTCTGCTGAATCATGTAGCCTCTAAAACCAGAATGCTTGAGACCCAAAAGCTGGAGGCTTCTGGCCATCTTGCTCCTGCGGCTTTTTGTGGGTGGCACTTCCCGTGCAGAAGAAAGGACAGCGGGCTCTTCTGCGCACAGGTGTCGTGCACGGCTGCTCCTTCTGCAACATCCATCAAGTGACTAGGAGATCTGGTGTGTGGGGTATCCGTTAACTGCTCCTGCTGCTGCTGGGAATCCGTCATTATTCCTCTAATACAGATCATTAACATTCACAGAACCTTAACTACAGCATCTTAACGAGCAAAGCTGTAATATACAGCTTCCCCATAAATATCCATCGGTGCTGACGCGCCTTCTCTCTCCATACAGTAATTCCGCTGCTCTGGATAAATCATCCTGTTGTGCTTCTTTCTCTCTCCCTAACTGCCGTTATTAGTGGCTACAGAAGAGTAATGAACAAACTCTCGTCAAAGAAAAAAAAAAATAAAGAACAAGAGCTAAATGAAGGATCACGAGGCATGAGAACATATATATCAGTGACAGTCCCAACTGAAGGGAACACGAGGCTTATTTTCTGCAGCAGCCCAGAGAGGAAACAAGAAGCCAGCCTATGCTGACTCCTTGCCAGGGTCGGGGCTGTGCTCAGGACTTCCTGGCTGCCCCTGGAATCCAAAGACAGCATGGCAGGTCTGTCCTGTGTGACTTTTAAAACCAACACTTCCAGCCCTACCCCCATAGATAAGATGAAGCATGTGTGTTTCTATGAGACTTCCCAAGCCCCAACAATGGACTCTAATCACCCGTGAATTTATGCAGTTTAATGAACATGGCAACTATTGCTTTGTCTGTGGTGTGCATAAAAAGATTGAAAGCCAGATGCTAACAGTGGAGGGAAACTGCTGGGAGGTCTGTCTCCTGTGATGGGGACACTCTTGCTCACATTTTATGACACTTCCTCCAAGTCTGCTTATACTTCTGTCGGTTTATCACCTTTTTCTCCCATGTGAGTTAGCAACATTCCCATCCTCATCTCTCAGAATAGTCCTCTTTCCCAGCTTGCACACTCTTAGCCCACGGTTGTGGTTTCTCCTTCCTGTTCCAGAACCGTCCAGTCTCTGCCTTGTCCCTTTAGCTGTTTGCATGTTGTTCTCTGCACATGCACCCAGGTGTCCTGGCCCTCTTCTTTAAGCATCTCTGGATAACTGACACTTTTATCAGCTGGCCACACCTTCCACAGAGGACCAGGCTGTCCTGTATTAGGACAAGCTCCAAAAATGGCCCTCATGTCTGTTCCTTCCAGAACCTTGCCACTTACCTTGGTCTTAATGACATGGATCACCTTTTACCTTTTGCCATCTATGCTATCGCCTGATACTTAAGTGTGTTATTCCAAAGCTAGTCCACTCTGCCATTTTCTTGCTGTGTGATGTGGGACAAGTGATTAGGCTTCTTGTGCTTCCTCTTCTGCCTCTGAAAATAGGGGTAGTGATAGTGCCCATGTCAGTTGTGATAATATTAGTTACTACATGAAAGTACTTAGAATAGTGTCTGCTGCATGTAGAGAAGATCCATCTGAGTGTCAGCTGGAATTACCTCTGCCAGGCCAAGGAGACACGAGGTCTCAATGTTACTGTTTGAGCCATTGCTTCCTCTCTAGTCTACATTGGAGGTTTGCTTGAGAGGAGTGTGTGAGTGTGTGTGTGTGTGTGTGTGTGTGTGTGTGTGTGTGTAAACCAGAAGTAACAGTGCCAACCAACTGTGGCCCTACCCAAGATAGACTTTTTACTTAAAGAATCTCACAGGACACACACTACAACATGTGAGGAAGCATGTCTGTGTGAGATCATCTTCATTCACTAGCTATGCAGTCCTCCAGAGTAACCCAGGACCAGAAAACAAGCAGGAAAAGAAATACAAACAGGAGCCCAGGTTTCAGAATGGCAAAAGTGGACTGCCTTGTCCCTGCAGGTGTGTGTACAGTGTCCTCTCTGTTATAACAGTCCCATGTCTGCAGTGCTGGAAGTCACCTCCTGGAACCTGAAATTCTTGAGGCATTTATCCATCATTCTTTCTAGCATACATGTAGATTGTTGAGTGTCCCCTGTGTGCCAGGCACTGTGGTAAAATGGGAGAATTAAAAGGCAGCCCATATTTCTTCTTGGACCCAGGTCTCCTTCCATGGTAAGACCACCAACAGTTAGGTAAATAGACAAGCGTCAGGACGTGCTCCCAATAATCCAAACATAGTGGTACAGAGAGGTTTCTCCCAGAAGTGACAACTATGCCAAGATCTGAATTAGGATGAGAAATCAACCAGAGAAAGACTGCCAGGACAAAGATGGGTAAGACCAAGGCCTGAAAGTGGAAATAACTGTTGAGTGGAGGAGGAAAAGAGGGAAGATGGGATCATAGTCCTTAGCATGGCAGGAAGGAGTTCAGAAATTGTGACATCCTGTGGGTGAACAGTTCCCCCACAGGGGGAGAGGTTGGATGTGATAACAAGTGTGATGAAAAACCCATAAGCTACAGTCTAAGGTCACTTGATCACTGTGTGTGATGGATGTAAGAGTGTAAGAATGGAAACAGCTGCTTGGACAAAAGGGAAGGCTATATACAGACAGAGGCAGATAGACCAGAATATAGTCTAGACAGAGAATCAACATGAATGCCTGGAGCTCACAGCATGGAAGGGGTAGAAATGAAGGGTAATGTTACAGCAGGCATGTTTAGTGTTCCCCAAGGGCACTAAAGGCATGTTTGCAAGAGCAGGGCAATTAGGAGGTGGCAGGCACTGGAAGCATGCCCTCAAAAGGAACCAAGGAACTATACACTCTTCTCCACACTTGCTTTTTACTTCCTGGACATAAGGGAGGTGGTTTTTCTCTATCATACAATTCTTCTAAAATGGGCCATTGACCAAAAGCAATGGAGCTGATAAGCCACAGACAGAACCTCCAAACTAGTGAGTCAAAGTAAACCTCTTATTTACCTGGATAGCTTTCTTGAGACAATGTCTCAATCTGTAGCTCAGGCTGGCCCCACATGTGTGATCCTCTTGAATGCTAGCTAGGTTCACAGGCATGTTCAATTATACCCAGCTCTGCCTTTTCTAAGTTGATTTCTCAAACTCTTGATACCATAACAGCAGGAACTAACTCACACATAAAAGTTTCATGCCTGGAGTTTCAGTTTCTAGACATGTGTTGGCACCTGTGTAGAAACCAGAAGATGAACAAAAAACAAATTTGAGAAATGTGATTACTAGTTTTTTGTTTGTTTGTTTGTTTTTGTCAGCTTGACACAAACTAAAGTTATATGAGCAGTGGGAACCTCAACTAAGAAAATTCCTTCATAAGATTTAGCCGTAAGACATTTTCTTAGTTAGTAATTGATGGCAGATGACCCAGCCCGTTGTTGATAATGCTATCCCTGGGATGGTAGTTCTGGGTTTTATAAAGAAGCTGGCTGAGTAAGCCATAAGGAGCAAGCTAGTAAGTAGCACCCCTCCATGGCCTCTGCATCAGCTCCTATCTTCAAATTCCTGCCCTTTTGAGTTCCTGTCCTGACTTCCTTTGATAATGAACAGTGATATGGAAGTGTAAGCCGAATAAGCCCATTCCTCCCCAACTTGATTTTGATTGTGGTATTTCATCACAGCAATGGTTAGCCTAATTAAGACACAAGATCATGTTCATCATGACCTCATGAGATGAGCAGCTCCCTAATGTTGCCACAAAGAATTCAAGGGGTGAGTGAACTTGGAAGATTCTGTTCCTGCAATGACAGAAAGCTTTCTTTGACTGTTCCTAGTGGCTGGTGTTGGCTTCTGTTCTATGAATGGCATTGTGACTGGAAACGGCACATTCTCTGTGAAAATGCTCGTTATGGTTCCCTGTTGCAACACCCCCTGCACCATGACTTGAGTTAGTCCTCTTCCTTTTTCCCTAGCTCAGAGGGGTAGCTCAATGGCCTCTTGGTGCATGGCTTGTGGTAGACACTCAGGAGAGTTCACAGGTCATCAGATTCATGAGAAGCAAATCCAAGAAAGAAGACCAAAGAGTGAAATGAATTCCCATGTTTGTAAGCTGCTGTCCTGTGGAGAAGGAAGGGAAATCATGTTGCAAGGAACGGCTGTCAGATCAGCAGGCAGGAGCTGCTGGCTATTTTTTCCTTTGCTGTGACATCGCTCTGTTTGGGATTGCCTCTGATTTGCTCACATTCTGCCTCTTGCCACTCAGTTTGGGCTCAACTTCATCCAGTATTTCTTGTTACCATTTGGGGACCATCTGGACCTCAGCAGTGGTCTCCCCAAGAAGACATAGCATCAAGGGAAGTGATGGGCTCTGCTGTGTGTTCTGCCCTCTGCCTGAGAAATGGGCTGAGAGCCTGTCAGCCTGCTGACAGGAGCCAATTTCACATTCCTGTGACTCCAATTCACTCCCTTTGCAAGTCCTGAAGCCATGCCAAATCTTGTTAGGAGGTTTTGAAAACTCCTTGAGTTCTGGCTAATGTGGACACAGGATAATAGATTTTTTAAAGGAAAAGGGAGAAAGGAAGAAAGAGTTAGGAAGAAATAACTGAGCTTTTGGAAACCATTCCCCTTCGGTTTATAGTTTTCTGATCTCACTGCCCCATACAAGTCTGCTTGTTCTATCTGAAGCTGTTCAAAAACAGCAGAGCTGTCTCTCAGCCTGCTCCTCCAGCCAAAGGAGCGGAACAGGAAACTAAGTCCTCCTGTTGATGTTGGATCCTCTGGCTTCCAGATGAGCTCACAGATTGGATAGAGGTCCCAGAAATCTATAGGAGTGCAAGTGCACAGTCCTTCCTAGAACTCCCCAGCAACTGAACAGCTACAGGATTCTCAGTGCTTCCACCTCAGCCCGTCACTAGCCTTCTTACTGTCACCTCTGAAATAGCTACATCATCCCCTGTGCCTTTTGGACCCCACCATCACCACCATCTACTCCCTAATGTGCTGTGGCTCAAGGTCTTCCCTGCATCCTGCATCACCCACCTATTGAGACTGAGCTGGCAGCTATGTGTTTAATGGTACAGACAGTGGGTAGGAAGTAGTACTCTGGCTTGAATCATGTCATGACTTTTCACTTGGCACCACATACTAAAGGCAGTGCGTGAGTTGTCTCATTAATAACCCTGGCTGTGTGTAAATTGTCTGGTTTCTCTTGTTTTTCTTGCGATAGAAGGGCAAGACCAGGGTAGACACTTAGTGGATCATAGATGCTTAGTAGATGGACAGAGCTTGGAGGAACACATGACTCTCAGTCATATGGCAGCCATTACCATCACCACCCCACTACTTACCCAAACACTAATACCATGATTTCTCAGCCAGGATAGTCCACAACTCCTTTGCTTTGTCACTGATACCTAGCTGTTTGTATCTCACCACAGAATCATTACTAGCCTGTAAATGGTTCCATAAACCTTATCCCATGTATATTTTTATATTGGGTATATTTGAGAAATTTTAGGCATAAAAGCCTGGAGTCTCTCTGTCACAACCAAAGGAAACTCTCTTTCCCCAAATTCTTGTGGTTAAACAAAAGAACAAGACAAAAAAAGAAAGGAAGAAAGAAAGAGAGAGGGAGGGAGGGAGGGAGGGAGGGAGGGAGGGAGGAAGGAAGGAAGGAAGGAAGGAAGGAAGGAAGGAAGGAAGGAAGGGAGAGGAGGAGGAGGAGACAAACATTTCTCAGGAACTTGTGAAGCAAGTCCCCCTTTGCCACAGGAGTCATGTCCCCTTTCACTGGCATTAAGGGACAATAGTTAACTGTAACGCCTATCAGCATGCCAAAACACATGCTGTTCCCCTCGTTCCCTCCATATCACAAGTACCTAGCTCTTCTTTGGCCCACACTTTTTATTTCCATCTCTCTCTCCTCTCTCTATCTCTGTGCTTCTCTCATGGCCAGGTCCAGTCTCTGGCCATGTTCAGTCTGCTTCTTTCTCTGCTCTGGCTCTTCCAGACGCCTCTCTCTGGCTGTTCTCTCCCTCATATCTACTATGAAAACCTTCCCCTTACCCATACCATGGAGCACTCAGTTCATCAGTTTATACAGTCTTCATGTCAGAGGTGGCAAGAAGAGAAGAGTGTGATGGGATGGATCCAGAACAGTCCCCTCTTGTCCCTGTTCAAAACCGGGGGAAAGTTCACAAGCAGGAGCCTGAGTGTCTATATTGGAAAGGCTATTTCCCGCCTTCAGTTTCTTCTCCAGCTGACTTTGTTGTTGCCCTGGACCAGCCCTCCCCATGCCTGACACCTGCTCGCCCTCATCCTTTTGTGGCCTTCACTTTGCTAGTGGCAGCAACTGGATTTTAAAAGAGGAAAGATGTGTTTTGCCCCGAGTTTTTGAAGGCCCCTGCTGAGTGGCGAGGAGCAACAAGGAACCCCCTATGTCGGGACAAGTACTTATCTTGGGCAGGAGCAGAGAGTGGCTGGGTCAGCACATCTGTCTGTCTGTCGACAGCCCAAAGGCTCACACAGGAACTACTGAAAGAGCTTCATGAGAAATACCTCAACCCTGGGTGACCTAGGGACCTCCTGGTAGGGACTCCTCCTGTTGGACTCCCTCATCCCCCTCCAGGGCCACCCTGGGGGTCTAGCTCTAACCATAATAAACTCTTAGGAACTCAAAACATTCAAACCATAGCACCTGCCAAGCAGAAAACACCTGTTCCCTTCTTTCTGCCCTCCTTCTCTCTCTCTTTTCTGGCTTCCTTTTCTTTCCCCTCTTCCCTCTCCTCCCTCCCCTTCCCTCACTCCATCCCCTTTCTCTCCTCCCCTTCCTTTTCCCCCTTCTCCCCCTCCCCTTTCCTTCCCTCCTCCTACATTCCTCCCTTTCCTCCCCTCCCTTACCCTCCCCTTTTCCCCTCTCCTTTCCTCCCCTTACATTGTAGCCTTTCCCTCCCTTACTATCCTATTTCTGTCCCCAATATTTTATTCTTCCCTCCTCTTCCCAGCCTGTTCAAAAGGGAACTGACACACTGTGGTTGTGCCCTGAAGGCTGATGTTTGCACAGAAGTCTCTACACTACTTCCTCCCTGCACAGCCATCCTGCAGCCCCCTCAGCCCTGCACACCCATCCTTCAGGCCCCCCTCAGCCCTGCACAGCCATCCTGCAGCCCCCTCAGCCCTGCACACCCATCCTTCAGGCCCCCCTCAGCCCTGCACACCCATCCTGAAGGCCCCCTCAGCCTTGCACACCCATCCTGAAATCCCCCTCAGCCCTGCACACCCATCCTGCAGGCCCCCCCAGCCCTGCTCAGCCATCCTGCAGCCCCCTCAGCGATTTAGGACTGAAGGTACTTACCCAGGGTATGGCCCGACAAGGGACAGCATTTCGTACTGAAGCTGCTATTCCTGCACCTCCTTCCACTCCCCTGTCTCCTAAAACCATCCATTCTTCTCCTTTAAGCCACTCTGTGCTTTGAAATGCAGGCACGTTGGGTTTTCTTCCTATGAGATGAAAATGGGAAGATAAAGAATGTAGACTCAGAGTCTTTGCCTGGGCTATCCATGCTCCTTCACAGCAGTCTTCTCAGGTCTGCTCGGTGTCCTGGGTGAGCTCTGCCCCCTTCATCATTTCTCACAATGTCAGCACAGTCAAGCCAGGCATGGTGGCACACACCTGTAAACCCGGCACTCCGGTCTCAGAAGGCAGAGGCAGGAGGATTACTACAAAGCTTGTTCTACACAGTTCCAGACCAGAACATAGCAAGACCTTCTCTCAAAATCTCAAAAGAGCAACAACAACAAAGTGCAACTTCAAGAAGTAAGATGTCATGTTTTGCTGTCTGAGGGACTATAGACATAACCTACCAGGTGCCCTTTGAAGAGGGATGCCATCTTCATTGCAGTATTCAAGCATGTCCCATCAAGCTTCCAGACATTCCTCAGAACTGTCCAGTTTTGGGCTGCAAAAGGAGTCCCAGTATGAGGTCATTAGAGATAGGCTTTCAATCACCCCAAAGCCGGGTCTCCATGCTAGCACAACCCCCCCCCCCCCCCCCCGCCATTAGACTGTGGTGTTACGTCTAGCAAGAGTGTCAAGCCCCACATCTTGTAAGGCCTGGCACGCTTGGGCATTAACTGGAATTCTGTTTCATTTGATTGTTGATGAGGCTTCATGAATTTCCACTTGAAACTTTCCTTTAAATGTCCCACATGTACCTGGCTCTGGCTTAGCCCAGACAAAGAGAAATCTTAGATCCAGAAAGCAGTTGCTATCAGTGCAAACTGAATTTGATGATTTCATGGTACTGCCTAGACATAGCAAGGAACTGAACACTCCCAAGGAAAAATTCCAGTCAGTGCAAGTGTGGGAGATCCTCCAAAAGAATTGAAGAAACTGCACATGGATGAGGTGTCTAAGTGTTGAGAAAGTGACCATTACTGGAAGTGTGGCTGACAGCTTCCTTTTTCATACATTTTCTGTCTAGTTGTACTAGCTCCTGCTGCTGTTACTAGTCACACATGGCTACTTAAGTTGAAACTAATCCAAAGGAAGTTTTCCAATTCACTCCCATTAAGCATATCTGCAGAAGCTAGCACATGCCTCTCTCCAGATTGGACAGGAGAGATTCCGGATTTTCCATCATCATAGAAAGTTCTATCAGACACTGCTGCTCTGGGTTAGAATCCCAAGTCAACATCCCATCTTATCATCCTGCCTCAGCTGCCCCTACCCTATTGTTCAGTTGCCAAGCAGAGCCTTTCTTGACTGTCTCCTAAGAAGTAGAAAGTGGCCATCTCCTCTCTGCTAAAGGTGGTACAGAGAATAAGTTGCTAGTATCCCAGTGAGAATTAGTCTTAATTAGCATGTGCCTTGCTTGTTAAATCATGCACT
Source organism: Onychomys torridus (assembly GCF_903995425.1). Lineage (NCBI taxonomy): Eukaryota > Metazoa > Chordata > Mammalia > Rodentia > Cricetidae > Onychomys > Onychomys torridus. Next base: position 121,366,673 of record NC_050444.1, read on the forward strand.
TGGGAAAGTAGCATGCATTCGGGTGCCTGTAATCACTAGGTGTCCTTAATACTACCCACCTGTGCACAGTTACGAATCACTTAAGCTAATCCATTCCTCCTGGGCCCTCTAAATGGATAATCGAATTGATTCTTTTGCAGCCTTGGCCTAGGTCCTAGTTTAGATCTAAAAGCCTGTGTCCTCCCATATGAGCATTCCTGTCTACCTCGGACAACAGGGACCACACATCTTGGCCCTGCTGAGAGCACAGACCATGTATCAGTTAGTCATCACCGTGTCTCCAGCACCTGCCTAGGTCCTGGCAGGTGGGAAATACGCTGGGAATGTTTGTTGAAGGCATTAATGAATCCATTACCTAATCAATCAAGATGCCGTTGGTACTCCCTGTAGGATGCTCGCTGATTATTCCTAAAGAGAATTCATTCTCCAGCACAGCAATTTGAAAAGCCAGCCACACATCAGAGTCACTCAGGATCTGTGGAATCTTGGCAAAATCAGCTGCCCCCCCAGAGCCTCCCCTCCAGCAGAATCAGAGATCAGAGACTGGAGCTCAGGTCTGAGAGTTTTGTAAACGCCTCCCCACAGGATTGTGCTCTGCAGCCCAAGATTATATTATAAACCATGTCAAGTTCCTGACTTGTCAGCCATAAATATGATTTCATCATTTTTGATATTTGTGCCCCACATCCTATCTCATCCACAGTCATTTTTACTGCAAGAGCACCATTAATCTGATCCCCCTTCTCCCATTCCTCAGTTGTGGAACCATTGTGCCCCTACTGTGGGAAAGGAAACTCCCCATGGGAACTTTATTTCGGTGTCTTTATGAAGAGTCAGTACTGAACTGTACTGAAACAGTGTAGGAGAATATAGTCCCTTAAATATCTTCTCAGAATGTGAGGTCCTGGTGTATTTATCACTTTTTTTTGTTTTGTTTTTAAGTGCGATAATTGAAGATAATTGCTATTCCAAGCTGTAACATAGTGTTCAGTGTGGGTAAAGCAAGTGCTGGGGGGATGGGAAGCAAGGGGATGGATTCCAGGCCCTAGACATAAGTCACAGCTGGGAAAGGGGTCATTGCATAGAAGTACCTCTCCACTGGCCAGATGGAGTACACTGTCACCTAAGACCACACCAGACAGGAGGAAGGAGCCTGGGGCATTGACCAAGCCAGAGTCAGACAGCAGAGGACCAAAGGTATCAGAGATACCACCTGGAAGAAGATGGTCTGGTGAAACTGCCTTGGAACAAGGCCAGGAGGAGGAAATGGAGTTAAGAACAGACTAAAGGTTACTCATTCTAGTCCCAAACACCATGTCACAATAGTTTCCTCATGTTATTAAGCCTGTGTAGAAATGTTGTTAAAATGAACCAAGAGATAGGAGAAGATGATACTAAATAATGGCTCTGGTTTATTGAACGTCTATATTGTGCCTAATACCAAACAAAACTGTACATACATCTCAGTAAGACTCAGAGAATGGCTTTTTAAAGGTATGCATTACCTAAAAATTGAGAAAAGTGAGGCTCCTTGACTTCCGGAGTCATGTGGCCAAGAGGTGGCATGACTGACTCTATCTATCATAGGTAGATATCTATGTATTTATACATAGATATATTTATCTAGATTCCTAGACTGAGCTTCTTCTGAATGTATAGAAATCACCCATCACTCCTCACCTCTGCAACTCCCCAGAGGCCACCTCTTCTGTCACCAGGAAGGTGACAGACGCATACGATGCTGGAAGTCCTCCCACATTTTCATTATGTGGGACATGGTGAGGCTTTTATGAGACTCCACCACGGGCTGTTTTTCAAATTTATTTAATTCATCCATCATGTTCTGAAGCCATTTGCTTTTTTATATTGGACAGATGTAATGAGATTTTGGACACTAAAAAATGTTTTTATTAAAAGTTATGACCCAGAGCTAGTTGGTAGGGGCCCTGCCATAAATCCCCAGGAGTATTGGAATTTATAAGGGATGTAGCGACATAACCTTAACCTTCTAGGCCACACCATAGATTACATGGTCTCCTAGACTGTTGCTCTCTTCCCACAGCCCCACACACCTGTGGCTAAATAACAATACTAATAATTATCAGTGCCAGCAGGAATGGAAGGAGTATTTCTGTAGTTATTGCAACGTGACTTTTCATCTTGTGATGGCCACAGGTGAGCCACAGGGAGACAGACCCTGGTGGAGACAGGTGGCAGGATTTATGGATGGCTGTTCTGAATGGCAGTGGTCCTGGGCATGTTGATTCTCCTGCCCAGCTCTACATCCTGTGGATGGGAATGAGGGAAGTAGCAGTCACAATTTCTGGGGACAGAATGAAGGTGATTTTAGCAAAGTGGGGACAATAGTCTCCCCATCCCTCCATTGCCAACACCGAGCCCTACTCAAAATTGGGAAGCAGTGTCATGTCCCTGCACATGCACAATGACTCAATTTGAATGCCAGTAGATATAGACTCTACTAACGTTGAGCTACTTGGAACTTATCCAAAGAATAATTAGCTGGTATGTATAGACCAAAACAAGGTTATTAAAATATGCATGTGTAGTAGATATTATACATTTTGTATAATACATAATATATTCAGTAGAATTGAAAGTTAAGACAAGAGTTAGTTTTGGCCAGCTGCCAGCCACTTGTTCAGACACAGATTCATTCATTCCTGTTGGCCAGTGCTATGGGTTAGATCCTCCCTTGGGAGCTGCGGGGCATTTGGGAGTGAACTGTGCACATGAGAAAACTCTCAGTAGGACAGGTGCAGCTGGGGTGCTGAGGACTGCAAGGGGAAGAAGTTTCATGGCAGAGGTGGCACTCAGCTGGGCTTAGGAAAGTAGGGACCACTGAGCTTACTGGAAGAGATTGCTTAGTAAAGAGAACAGCTGGCACAGAAGATGAGCACAACTGGTTGATTGTGAGTGTGTGTGTAGATATGTATGTATATGCATACAAATATGAAAATGTCATAATGGAACCCACTATTTTGTATACTGTTAACAACTAAAAGAATTGCCAATAAAAAAAACAGTTGAGTATGGCTAATGTCACATGATGGCACATCTTCATTTTCAAGGAAGACTGTCCACTGTAGACACCTTGTTCTTACCTATAGACACTGCTGCACCTAGCTGAGTGGTGTGCATAATTACAGGAAGATGGACTTTAGAGTTGCAGACATGCTGTCGCTGCATCTCCCAATCAGGCCTGTGCTTTGTCATCTGGTTATGCTGAAACCGTCCCGGGGTTTTCACCATACATCAGAATCTGCTCCCGCCTACTTGAGCCCACAGGAGTGTAAACCATAGCTACCGTCATCATTCAACTCATAAATCCATGTCATTTGTGTGTCATTCACTCCCTCCTCATTCATCATCCCTTGCACTTGCAGAGTAGCCAGCCATTGGACGATTTTGAAGAGCGTTTTGCTGCAGCCACACCGGTAAGAATGAGAGGGCCCTGTCTGTTGAACTGTTTCATGTTGTTGGACCATCACTCATTTCATGTTCATCAATCATGCCTTGTGGTTACAGAACAGAAGTCTGTCAGTGGATTTTGATGAGCTTCTTGAGGCAACCAAGGTAAGACCTCCAGGGTCCTGTTAAATCAGCATTCTTCTGGCTGTCCTCATGTGTCCCATCATGTCCTCATCCACCTGCATAAATGGCGAGTTTTCTGTTTTCTGCTCCAGTAGGTGCCCATTACAATGTTCACAGGAAAACTAAAGATGACATGGGTCCGATAGTAAGAGTGTATGTACAAACTCTGTGTGTGTGTGGGGGGGGGTGTATTATGAGATACTTATAGGGGAGTGTGTATTATATGAGTGTGTGTATGTGTGTGTGTAATGAGATACTGATAAAGAAGTGTGTGTGTGTATGTGTGTGTTGAGATACTGATAGGGAGGTATGGGTATGTGTGTGTATGTGTGTTGTATGTGTATAATGAGATACTTATAGGGGAGTATGTGTATGTGAGTGTGTGTGTGATGAGATACTTATAGGGGAGTGTGTGTGTGTGTGTGTGTGTGTGTGTGTGTGTGTGTATGTGTGTGTGTGTGTTGAGATACTGATAGGGAGGTGTGGGTATGTGTGTGTATGTGTGTTGTGTGTGTGTAATGAGATACTTATAGGGGAGTATGTGTATGTGAGTGTGTGTGTGATGAGATACTTATAGGGGAGTGTGTGTGTGTGTATGTTGAGATACTGATAGGGAGGTGTGGGTATGTGTGTGTATGTGTGTTGTGTGTGTGTGTAATGAGATACTTATAGGGGAGTATGTGTATGTGAGTGTGTGTGTGATGAGATACTTATAGGGGAGTGTGTGTGTGTGTGTGTGTGTGTGTGTGTGTGTGTGTGTATGTGTAACATTAGGGGAAATGGAAAGGAGATAGCACTCCTTAGTTTCGTTCTACCAGTGTTTTAGAGGTCTCCTAACATATTCTGGACATTCTCGGGGGTGGGGGGGGGATACAACAAAATCTGTATTTGCGTCCTGACAGACAGATGAGAAAGCAGCAGGGGAAAGAATGAGTGTCTGTGGAAGGGGCTCATACAGAGGCCCGAAGATGGGATTCCTTTCAGATCCTCTGTGCTCTGCCCTCTTTAGCACAGTGTGGACTGACTCTACAGGCTTGTATAGGCTTCCATAAAGCATCCAGCTCCTGAAAACAGAGGCAGGAGCATGCTGTCCTCAGGTCTGTGTCCCTTCTCTTGGCACAGGAGCCAATGTATGATAAGAATCCCTGTACATTTCCTGAAGGACCCCAGGATCTCTTGTAGCCAAAACATAGGGACTGAGCCTGTGAGAGAATGTGTTGTGGGGACCAGCCCAGGACATCTCATACTTCTTCAATCGTGTCACTGAAACTTCTCCTCAGGGGGGTCTCTAGGGCTACTCACTGCCATCATGTTAAAAGAAGGGCCAGGGACTAATCTTGAGCAAGCACTTTTCCAGTGTTCTATAAACCTGAAAAACTGCCACTTGTTCAAATCAAAGTGACTAGGCCAGGGCCAGGCCTCATAGAGATATTGAGGGGCTTGACCCAAACCTGTCAGCGTCTTATCTCCATCATTGGCCATGGCAGCCTCAGCCTCACTCCACCTACTATTGGAAAATATCCAGTATCTTCTAAAAGAAACACATCTGCCGCCTTTATTTACATCTGTACAGAAGACCTTTGCAATGCTTGTGTGGTAGGTAGGTTCCTCCTCTATCATGAGCAGACATCTGGAGCTGAAGCTGGAAATAGCCTCCCATGGGTGTTGACCACAGCAGGTCTCTTGGGAACCCTGGCTTCTAGTTGAAGATATCATAGAGCTAACTACCACCATTAAGTGAGGCTGACCAGGGCTTGAGGAATCAACAGACAGATTGAAAAAGGGGCCGGTTGCTCTGCAGGGTAATGCACCCCGAACTCCTTTTCCCCAGCTGATCCCAAGCGGGTCACTCACCTCAGCCTCAGTTAACCCATCTGTAAAGTACAGAATATGATGATGGAGCTGACTTTCCTGGGCTCAGGGAGTGTCAGACATGATGATAATGTATGGGAAAGCTTATTGTAAGCTGTAAAGTGTTTTACAAATGTGAACTCTTAGCTTTATTCTCTTGAGGCCTTTAAAATGATGGATGAGGACAGTATTTTCAGATGGAACATGGTTTATTAGGTTACAAATAAGCGGCTGGGGTTCCCATGGAGGAGGGCTGTGAAAATAGATACTGTTCCTGATTCTCAATCATATGTGGTTATTCAGATTATTTTTAATTTTATGGCCTAAGAACCCCCTTTTTCTATAAAATTTAATTAACTCAGGGTTCTATTTAAACAGCAAATCCAATGAAACGAAATAACAGCCTATGTTTTATGCCTCCCCATGTTTTTCTCGTTTAATCCTTGAGTGAAAATCATTTGGCAAGAGGAAGGGCTATATCTCAAGAAAGAAGGTTATTTTAAAAGTTGTGCTTAAGAAGAAAATTAGCCAATAAATTATGTTTATGATGTTAGTAAAAGTATGCCGTGAGTTCAACACATTTGAGATGTAAATTGTGTGACTTAATTATTAACTTCATTTTAATATTTTCCCAGTGCTGAAAATAGTCCTGAGCCATTTTATAAGCATAGAGATCCAAACTCTAGGAAGCCCAGAAGCTTCAGTTGAATTCATTAAGTAGTTAGTGTTTCATGCAGAAGGAGAAGGAACCAAAGGGTAGGTTTCGCCATATCAGGGGAGATGTTGTTGGCAGGCCAGAGAAGGCTTGCAAGAAGAAAATAGGAGAGTCCTGATTTAGGAGCACACCCTACTGTCATGTGCACACCAGCTGCTGGATTGTCACTGTGGGAGAGGAAAGCTATTAGGAAAGAGTCAGAGGGAAGAGGTACACAAGTGCCTCTTCAGCCTTGCCCAGTCCCCTTGTCTGCTCATCTCCCAGGAGAGCTTCATGCTGGGAGCACCAAACCAAACAACAGCTCCCCAGTGCTCTCCCTGGTTTGTGGAGTTTCATGTGTCTTCAGGGTCCTTCCACTACTTTGTCACCAGGCTAACTGTACCCCTCCTGTAGGATTTGGAGACAGGCTGTTCCCTTTGGAAAACTCTGACTAAATTCTCTGCCCCCGGCAGACTGGGTTTCAGTTGCCCCCACAGAGACTTTGATCACCCCTTCCGGTCATCTTACCTACAAGGGACCTGCATCTGTGGACTACCATTCCCCATAGACCACCACTCTCTTCAGTTCAGACTTGGCCATTCTCCTTTCTACACCCCTAACACCTAGTGTGGTGCCTAGCACCTTATGCTTCATCAAGGTTTGAGGGAAGCATGTGGTGTTCTTGGGTAGTAGCAAAGCACTTTGTTTTGACATATTCAAGATGACATTCCTTGGGGACTGAACCAAAGTCTAAATGCAAAATTCCTTTCTGCCTCATATATAACCTCTATCCACCACACCTTACATGTAACTTCATACAGTGTGTTTAGTGTCCCGGAATTTTTATTATGACCCTTACAAGGAGTCAGGTGTAGAATTTTCCACTTAGGGCATCATATCAACACTTAGAATGCTTGGGATTTGGAATATTTGAGGTTTTGCATTTTCAGATTAGGGATGGTACATCTATAACTTATAAGAGGATATTGCTAACTTATTATATATATTATATAATAACTTACAAGATATTATAACTTATAAGAGGATATTACCAATTCCATCATCCAGCTGAGGAAGAGAAGCTTGAGAGATGCTGGAAATGGTTAGAATCAACATTCACAACCCACTATGGGGCCTTCTGAGCTCAGAGCTGCCTCACTCATCAGAAGAAATGGTCGTTCCTCTTTTGGTATGAATCCTATAGCTCCAACTATGACCATGCAAGAGCTGAGTGTCTGTGGGGGACCAGAGTACAGGGCAGCCAACCTCTTCCTGTGCCTTCTGGTAACTGAGTTTTGTGGCTGCCTACATCACAAGCCCTTGCTTAAGATCTGAAGATGAGTGGAAAATAGTTTTTGCTCAGTGGACAGGCTCGCCCAAGGTGTGTGATTATGTGCTTTGCATAATGAAGTCAGGACATTTGGTTCCTGGCCAAAGAATCCCTATGGTCCCTGAAGCTAAAGTGTATGCAGATTAATTTCTAAGTGTATCTTAAAAGGGTTCTTCTGCTCTATGGCAGGTTCTCTCACATACCCCGTTTGATGGATAGGGAAGATGGATGGTCCAGTGTCTGTAGGAATGGAGTTCCTAGGAGTGATTGATAGTGTGTATACTGGGCTGGGTTTGATGCCCTTCCTGGTATTAAATGAAATGTTTTCTTTTCATCCAACCACATTTTTTATCCCAAAGACAGACTTTGGAAGGAATGCACATTTGCCTGCATGCGTTCTATATAGAAAATACAAATCCTGACATCCTGACCTGGATAACCTTGGTGTAATCTCTATGCAAATCAGTTTCTTTACAGAAAATGTGAATAATGGTTCCTAGCTCTCAGGGCTAGTGCTGTGAGAGCACTAACTGGGAGAGGACCTCGTAGTCATCCTTTGTCATTCTTACAGGTGGGTGGCTGTTAGATGGGTCATTTCCACTCTTGAGAGAAACCAGTTGTAGGATTGCATTTCTGTCCATAGTTTTTGGCGCTTGATGGTATGTAAGGATGAAGTGCTGTTAACACTGCTTATAGCAAATGGGTAGCACTCAACAAGCCTAGAAAAACAGCTCGACACAGAGAAGTAGATTGATTCTGGTTCTGTCTAAGCATGTTGCCTTGGGACCATGAGATGTAGTAGTGAACGACTGGCCTCACCATTTACAAGGTAGATATGGAAGAAAGGATATTCTCACAATCTAACATTTTAAAACAAGCCCAGCAACATTTACTCTCCTGCTTATATGATTCTCTCTGTGTCTTTTCAGGCTGTGACCCAATTAGAACTTTTTGGAGACATGTCCACCCCTCCTGATATAACCTCTCCCCCTGTAAGTATGCACTGACCTCTGAGCCCTGCTGTATGGCCCCTTTTCCCCAGCCACACAATGACACAGTCTGGGCTTTGGTGAGAGAGACCGGGTAGTCAATTTCAACTAATACTCCTGAACCTCAGTCTCCTTTACTGTGAAGGAGAAAGAATTTGGATGAACACCTCTGGTTTGATGAATAAATGACACCATGTATTCAGCAACCACAGGAAATTGTGACTTGCTCTTCAACCTCAGTCTCCTTTACCATGAAGGAGAGAGAATTCATATGAACACCTCTGGTTTGAGGAATAAATGATACAATGCATTCAGCAACCACAGGACATTGTTGGTGGCTTGTTCTCCAGGCTCTAAGAAGGGAGACGGGAAAGATGCATAGTTTCTGCCTACCAAGAGCAGGTAGCTGAGTTGGGAATATGGACAAGAAACTCACCAGGGCAGGAAGCATGAGAGGGTGTGTGTCAGCATCTACCTGATCCCTCACAGCACAGTAGGCAGCTAAGGAAAGGAAGCCTCTTCTACCTTGTCCTTCCCTCCCCCCTCTTCCTTCCTCCCCTCCTCCCCACTGGCCTGTGCCTCCCCAAGCCACTCACGAAGCTCTGGGTTCACAGCCACAGCTCAGTAAGGGCATCTGGGGCACTGCTTACAAGAGGATGGAGATTGTACAGAGACTTCCTTTGAAAGTACAAAAGAAAAAGGAATGAGAGAGAAAGGAAAGAAAATGGAATTAAGAACAAAGCAAAATAGAACCTCAATGCTAGACCATTTTAACAGCAGTCCCATCCCTGCTGTAGCCACTGCAGCACCAGCATGCTCTCTTCAGCTCCCCGCTCCCCCCACCCAGCCTGCTTCCCAGAGGTCTGGAGAGAGAGCAGTCAGCCGCAGCTGCACCAATTGAAGCTGCTAGGAATGAACTGCTCTTCTGGGCACCACACAGTTGTGCAAACAGGCATAGTGCTATGGTTCGTTGGCGAGATGCACCTCACAGAGGAAGGGCTGTGATCTCACCACCAAGGACAGATGGCCCTTGCAGCCCACAGATGCCACTGGGGAATGCAGGCACAGCTGCCCTGTGCCCAACAACTGATGTCCACGGCAATCTTGTCTTGTTCCCAGAGAAGACAGGCCACTCTCATGAGCCTTTCTCTCCTGCAGCACCCCCAGGTCACAGCTGGGGTAGGGAACAGGCAAGAGCACACCTAAAGTCCCCTCTCTTCTTTACCCCCTGCATTGTACAGATGAGCAGACTGAGACCCAGGAAGGGCATGTGACTTGTTCGAGGCCATGTGGGGGAAAGTGAACAGCTCTGACTATGTGCAAAAATGCTTAACACAGCAGCTCGAGGCTGCATTTCTGGCCCTGAACCCAAGCGCCATCCAAATGGGTGTTTAGTAATCCTCAGAATAAAGTCATTCGTCCTGGAAGCTGACGGTCTAAAATGGGCCCTGTCTAATTGCCATGGTTTCAGGATTAATTGCCTGCCCCAGTCTGTTCAACGAAGGGTGCGGGGACCAGCAAGGATATTATAGCATCCAGCAGGCTTACACTCCGTAGGCAAAAGCCTACAGTTAACAGGTGTGGATGTTTCTATTGATAACTCTCACCTTACCCAGCATGCAGCTGACTTGGAGCTGCAGCCTGGGCCAGGTTGGGGCTAGCAGTTCCCAGACACCCTGCCCTTGTTAGGTTGTTGTCTTGAAAGTATTTCCAGCTCTTTTATAAGCAGGAGGTTCCAGCAAGAGTCTGCAAGGCCCCAGGACACACAGGCCTGCACTCCATCCACTCACCAAGCTTTCTTTCTAATCAATGGCAAGCTCTAAACTGAGAATACAGTAGCGTTCAAGTGTGTGCATTTCAGATTGAATTGACTGCTTGCAAGTGGCGAAAGCCATATATGATGAAGTAAGTTGGTGGACTGCAAACCTCCAGAGGTAGGGGCTCAGATGAATTTTCATACTAGCTATCATGTGCTGAGCATCGACTGTATGCCCATGCATGGTGCTTAAGAAAAACTTAATAAAAATAATCATTTACATGCATGGTTTCATTTAGTCCTCACTGCAGGTCTGGAGGGAGGGGGTAAGATAACGTTTCTGTCACCAAACCACAGCCTGTGAAACACATACGTGACTTGGACTGTGTCTGTTTCAGCAGCCCCCGCTTCACTCCCATCTCTTCCATCTGTGTGGACTACTGAGCAGGTCTCACGCACCTGTCCCCTTGCCCCTCTCTGTCTGGCAGACTCCTGCAACCCCAGGTGATGCCTTTCTGCCATCGTCATCCCAGACGCTTCCGGGGAGTGCAGATGTGTTTGGCTCTGTGTCTTTTGGCACTGCTGCTGTACCCTCAGGTAAGCCCACCCTCCTCCCTCCTACTTCCTGTGGACCTCACTCAGACAACCAACACCACCAGTGCCAGATACTATTAGAACATCGGAAGAGCCCTGCTCTCGCCTGTGACTCATCAGGAGACATGAGGCAGCCATGTTGGTGGGCAGGTGGTTCAACACAAAGCTGTGGGTGTTAATGCCACCTAAAAATTCCAAACTCAGGCTGGGCAGTGGTGGTGCACGCCTTTAATCCCAGCACTTGGGAGGCAGAGCTAGGAGAATCTCTGTGAGTTTGAGGCCAGCCTGGTCTACAGAGTGAGATCCAGGACAGGCTTCAAAACTACACAGAGAACCTTGTCTCAAAAAACCAAAAGAAAAAAAGAAAAGAAGGGAGGGAGGGAGGGAGGGAGGGAGGGAGGGAGGGAAAGAAAGAAAGAAAGGAAGGAAGGAAGGAAGGAAGGAAGGAAGGAAGGAAGGAAGGAAGGAAGGAAGAAAGAAAGAAAGAAAGAAAGAAAGAAAAAGAAGGAAAGGAAGGAAGGAAGGAAGGAAGGAAGGAAGGAAGGAAGGAAAGGAAAGAAAAGAAAGAAAGGAAAGAAAGAAAGGAAAGAAAGATAAGAAAGATCCAGACTCAGGGTTGTTTGAGAAACAGGGCATCATGCACATAGACATGCAAATCACTACAGGTCCATTTCCTCTTGATCACTTCAGCCAGCAGCAGGGAAGATGGTGTGCAGAAGAGAGAGAAAACAGAGCTCTTAAATCCTTGCTGGGCTCAAAGAAAGAGAGGTTCCCCACCCACATGGGGAGCAGTGTAGGACAACAATGAACTGCTAGTGGTGTATTGAGAAGAGAATGTAACTTTTAGAGATTTAGAAAGTATCTTTTTTATTTTCCAAGTATCCTTTAAAATGTGTAGACTGTATTTACAACAGGGTAAAAATACCAATGGTCACAGTACTGCAGGTAAGTTACAAATGAGTGGCATCCCAGGAGTTATACTTTGTGCCCATGATATCTGCCACTCCAGGTAGCCAGGCCATTCCACTTGGAAAGAGCCACTGAACTATCTGGGAGCCTAGAGGAGTATTGCCTTTCCCTCCACCTAGGTTCTTTGAGGTGCAGGCTCACTACTTCTCTCTTGGCTTTATTCTTGTAAGCAGCAAATGAGAGCTTGAATATTTTAGAATACAAATCTGCTTGTGCTTTTTTATGTAAATAATTAATTTTAATTATATAGTGTTAGGAGCAAGTTCTCGCTACTAAATATAAACCTTGCTGTTATTGTATATAAATTAAAAATTCATAGCCTGTTCTGGAATACAGCTCCTCCTCTTGAGTCTAAGAATCATCACAAACTTATAGAAGCAATAAAGTTGGTAGTGACTGGCCTTGACATATCTACAGGCAACCTAGAAATGTATTCATTTCCAAGCTTCCCTTATGAATCTTTTAGTCATCTCTGAGATGGGATAGTGGTGATGACTTATTTTCTGAGTACAAAATGGACATTAAGGGTTGGGGATTTAGCTCAGTGGTAGAGCACTTGCCTAGCAAGGGCAAGGCCCTGGGTTCGATCCTCAGCTCAAAAAAAAATGGACATTAAAATCTTGAGAACAGTAAAATAGGATGTGTCATTTAAACATGAATAAAAATGTCTATCAGGAATGTGCCTGCACTTGAGTCCTGTCATCATAGACCCATACTTTGTCCCATTGCTTTGTCTATAAAGAGCAATGATAACAGTGCTAGACCCATACTTACTAGTCTTTGGACATGCTTACTCTACAAGTATTCACTGAGTGCCCACTCTATGCCAGTTCCTGTTCCCAGGTGCTTGGGGTATGCCGGTGAACACAGAGGCCTTCCCTCTAGCTGGGGTCATACCCATAGTATAAGACAGTTTTGCAACACATTAGAATGTATGAGTTATGGGATGAAAAGATGCGTGGAGCAGAGACTAGACACGAGAATTCTGGCCAAAGAGGGTGTGGTCAGAAGACTCTATTAATTAGGGCAACATCAAGAGGGTGAAGGGCCAAGGAAGCAGACAGGTTTCTTGGTTAAGGGTGTTCCAGGCAAGGGGAGGAATTTTGACCCCTCCCTCCATCCATCATCCTCTCTATAAAGGACAAGATGGCACCAGGTATAATTTCATGTCCCCCTCTGTACTCAAATTTAATTACAAATGCCCCGGAGACCTTGGTTAGACATAGGACCACTCTGCTTTTTCCCAGGCCAGCTTGAAGAGTATAGTCTCATATTACTTAACCAGATATGTGTCCAGATATATGTCTTTGCAATACTATCTCTTTGGATTATTGAAAAATCTGATCAGCTTTCAGAGCACACGTCTAAGATTAATTTGCATTAGTGTATTTTTGCTTTCTGTCTTTACATAAACTATGCTTGAGGTCGTCCTCGAGCTGAGCTTTTCCCTCTTGAACAGGTGTTAAAATGTCACCAGTTGTTGTTCCTCCGTCTCCCTGGCACAGGTCATCTATATAGCCAGCTCTAGGGAGACAAGGTCAAGAAGTGGACCAGTCCCACAAAGGCTAGCAGGCTGCTGGCTAGCTGGCTTCCACATCTCCTGGCCAGGCTTGGAACCTGGCTTTAGATGTTGGGACGGATAATCTGTCAGAGGCAGAAAATTTTATCTTCATACCTGGACTGAAAAACAATACCTTGTGTCAATACCATGAGAACTAAATGAGATCATTAAGCACCTTGGGAAATGCTGGTGCATTGTAGCTACTCAGTGTGGGAAAGGCTGTTATTGTTTTATTAACATAGCTCTGATTATGAAAGTCAAAGACATGTGCCCTGCCCTACCCTATCTTTGTCTTTTTCTTTTACCTTCTTGGAATTTTTTTAATGCATATAGTAAAGTTTAGGTCTTTAGTCTTTTGGCCTTTCACAGCAGAAGTAGCCTGGGTGGACTGGAGAATGTAGCCTCTGACACCAACCAGCCCATTCTCTGCTGAGCCTAGGCCCTTACCTGTAAAATAAGGGGTGATGATTTGACCTCCTAGAGCTGTGCTGAGAGCCTTGTGAGTGGTGTCTCACCTGTGTAACATTGCCCAGAAATGTGCTCTAAGGAAGATGGTATGTGTTTCTTATCAGGGGTCCATTCTTTGCTGCTCATCTAAGTGTCTGGTGCAAGCCGTGCCCTCATGCAAGTAGAATTTTATGCATACAGATTAAACAGATAGTGGTAATACCTACCCGAGAGGCTTACTACAAGGATCTGCTCCCCTACCACAAAAAGGGGCGGGGGGACTGTTGTTTTGTTCTCCTCTGCATCTCTAGAGAATGAATCAGAGCCAGGCATCCAGTGTGGATATTTTTGGATGAATATATGAGTCAAATGAGGCAATGTGGCTAGGAGGTACCGTACAAGTTCTCTACAAATACAGAGACCCTTTGTTTTCAATGTGTTCTTTATAGTTTAGTCTGGTTTTGTTTTCCTTTTCTCAGTCATGGGTAGGAGTGTCTCCAAAGCTGGCATCTTGTTATAAATTGCAATTTTTAACACTTAAAAAAAAATAAACCACCAACTGCAAGATGGGGATGCAGTTAGCTAGCTATGAAGAGGTTTGCATTACCCGAACTTTCTGACACAAACAGCTGTTCCTTGGTACCTCATCTTTTCTACTGCTGCACCCATTAGCAAGTCTACAACTAACAAGTTGTTAGATGGCCTCAGTGGCTGCCATGAAGCTGCTCCCTGAGACCAGTGCTGCCTTAGTCCTGGTGCTGATGATCCCCTTCAGGCATGCGTAAGGCCTGTGGCTAGAAAGCGGTAGCTCCCAGGCTTGGGGGGTGCTCAGGCTGCACAGCCCCCCTCTCCTAACCAGGAAAATTGAATAAGATCTGTAAATTCCCCAACATGGTACCAATTACCCAGGGCTGCCTTTTTCTCTTCTGAATATTATACTTTGGTCTGGAGCAGATGGCTTGAAGCCAGAGAGACATGCTAATAGCTCTCTCCCAAAAATTGTGCCTAGCCCATCTGTTAGCTCCCTGTGGGGAAAAAAAAAAAGAAAGAAAGAAAATTTGGGGCAGGGGGCTGCCACCAGCAGTAGAAGCATCAGAGATCACAGTACTTGTGAATTGTACATTGCACTCTTAGAAAAATATGGTGGAGATGCCCCTCCTCTTGATCTATACACCAGACTAAAGTGCCACACAGACCCCTAACTTGTGACTCAAAATGCTTCTCCTTAGGATTTTTTTCTTTGTGTTTATGTGATGGCAATATGCATTCAGTAGAAACCACACCGTGAATGTTGATCTTTCCCCAGGGTAACAATATGTGGTACAGTACTCTGTGGATGTTGGGCAGCCACAGGGAGCTGTAGCTCCCAGTCAGCCATGCAATCAGAAGGAAAAAAAGGTCACTCCACAATGTACTGGGCTGCTAAGCTAAGCTGTTCAGTAGGTTAGGCCCTGCAGAATTTGGAGTTTACCGTGGGTTTTCTTAGGTTATAACCCCATCATCAAAGAACAGATCCTTTTGCATTTTAGAAGAGCATTGGGAAGAATGGTGGCATGGCTGGGTAGAAAGCTTCAGTTTCTACTCTCTCAATAAAATTGGCAATAGAGTCACTAGGTTCATTGAAAGATCCATGGATAAGTCACCACTTCTGAAGCTTAGATCATTCTTTTTATAACAAATATCTGCATAGATAGTAACACAATGTTCTGACACCATTTTTAATCAGTGTAATGTCATACTGATAGCATGGAATTGAAATGAAAAGTGATTTATAATAAAAGGATGCATTTCAATTTAGAAATATTTAGGCATGATCATACTACAGTACATGATGTGTTGTAATAAGATGATCTTACCTGATAAGAGAGTCACCAGTAAATACTACAGCTGAAAATATAGGCTGAGACCGGCCTCTGTGAGGAGTGTTTCTGTCTATGACCATTTTCCAAAAAACTCTTGAATGTTCCAAATGAAATGAAATATATTTTTCTTTGAGTGTGCACACCTGTTATATTTGTGGGGAGTCATAGGTGTTGACTCTATGCAAAGAAACTAAATTCCTGAGCCATTCAGTCTACCCAGGCTTACCCATTCATAAACAGGAGGTAGAATCATTCATTGTTCTATGCACTGGCCTCACAAATTATGTCTGCTGTACATGCTGGTGGCCCCCTAAATGCCATGAGACCCCAGGCTTCCCTGTAGTTACCATAACAACTAAAACATCCCACAAATTTCCTCTTTACTCTTAGGGGGGCAACCCTTTAAGAATAATTTAGTTATGTCAAAGTACATCAGAAATAAGCAGCCCACTTGTCACTTAGTGTGTTGGTAGGTCATGTCACTGCATGAGTAGGTAACAGATGAAGCAGTATGAAAAAAATCTGAAGTTTGAACAGTATCCCTCATGCCCAGTACAATTGGACTTGACTGGTAGGATGTCTGTTTCATTGTTTAAAGGCCTTTAACACTGGTTAGATTCAGCAGCAAGTCCTTGTGCCCTGTCTAAAGCTTCCTCCTGGGGCAGCATGGCAGGGAGGTATAGAAATGACCAGACTTTGATTGTTGACTTGACCCTGAATCAATCCGTTGAGGGACAGTTGAATCTGAGACTAGAACAAGGTAGTCTGTATGCAATCACTGTGGGCTCACCAGAGTTACTGATATGAACGATGATGTTATCATTGCCACAGCACCTGTCCATCATCCCTTTAGACGTTGCTAGGATACCCTGAGTCCGCTCCTTTTTTGTTCTGATCTCACTGTACTGTACCTATAGCTTCACTCTGGCAGCCATTAAAATGCTTCTTTGGGCAGTTTAGCTTCTCTACCCTCTGCCATGAATGGTCACTTGTCTCTTGGGCTTAGGTATCCTTGTAAGTGGCCACCGTCCCCCCTGAAAAGCATGAGGACCACTGAAAGCATGAAAGCATTTCCAGTAGATCCAGAGGGTACTGATACATTCCATGGTAATCTAAGTCCAGTGACTGTGAAAGACCTGAAATAGGTTTTGGCCATTGGATATGAGCATGTAACACAAGGAAGAGAGTACTGACTAGAGATGTACTCAGCTCAGTTCGGATCCTCATCCTACCTTGTGCAAGCCGTGTGACCCTAAGCAAATTGCCTTTCCTCTCTGGGCATCAGTTTTCCTCATCCCTTTATGTTAAATGGACATAACAGTATCTAACATGCAGGGCTTTTGTGAGGAAGTAGAATACTGCTTCAGGTCCCTGTCTAGAAGATGGGCACACATGATCTTCTCTTTCAACGGGGTGAGCTGAAGGCTAATGTAATTCAATATTCAAGGTGTGGATGACTGTCCCTGACACAGAGAGAATGTCTGCAGAGGCCAGACTGTGCTAGGACTTGGAACAACCACAACAGAAAGACATAAGCCTCCTGACCTCGGGACGTCTACCTTCGGGGGGCGGGGGGGGGGGGCAGGCCAGGCGAACCTCTCATGGCAAAGGTCATAACTAGGGAGTGAAACACAGCTTGAGTTGGGGAATAATAACATTCTTACCATTGCTTTCCCAAATTTCATAGTTTAGGAGCTGGGGTATCTCCGTGGAAGGCAGCCCTGCCTATGATTTCACTTTGCCTCTGCATGGTCAACTGAGAACAGTTTCAGTTGCTGAAGCTATCTGAGACCTAACTTCCATTAAGTTTCTCAGTCAGCAGACAGCATGCAAGGTGGAACTCTGAATGTTAGAACTCCAGAGGCTGAGGTGAAAAGCCAGACCCCTGCTTCCTTGCTATAAATGGGCGGCGCATTTCTGCCAATCACTCAGATCCACAGACTTCTCTTCTCCAGGATGCCTGACCCTCCTGTCTCCCGTTCCAGGTTATGTCGCTATGGGTGCCGTTCTCCCATCCTTCTGGGGCCAGCAGCCCCTCGTTCAACAGCAGATCGCCATGGGTGCTCAGCCGCCCGTTGCTCAGGTGATGCCAGGAGCTCAGCCCATCGCATGGGGCCAGCCAGGTCTCTTTCCTGCCACTCAGCAACCCTGGCCAACTGTGGCCGGGCAGTTCCCGCCAGCCGCCTTCATGCCCACACAAACTGTTATGCCTTTACCAGCTGCCATGTTCCAAGGTCCCCTCACCCCCCTTGCAACTGTCCCAGGCACAAATGACTCTGCCAGGTCAAGTCCACAGAGTGACAAGCCCAGGCAGAAAATGGGGAAGGAAATGTTTAAAGATTTCCAGATGGTCCAGCCTCCACCCGTGCCCTCCCGTAAGCCTGACCAGCCCTCCCTGACCTGTACCTCAGAGGCCTTCTCCAGTTACTTCAACAAAGTCGGGGTGGCACAAGATACAGATGACTGTGATGACTTTGACATCTCCCAATTGAATCTGACACCTGTGACTTCCACCACACCGTCCACCAACTCACGTGAGTGTCCTTTCATTGGGTTTGAAAACCTGTTGAGTATCATGCCTTTTTCCTGGTCACTAAGCTACCTAGCTCCTGGGGTCAGAATCTATCTTACTTGCATCTCAGGCTTGTTGGTACTACTGATAACGGTCCCCATAGCGACCAACCCAGCTACCAGTTATAGCACACACACCTGCTCCATTCTCTACTGCTCTTTTTACATAACATTGATCGCAGGTTGTCCTGGACCTGTGTGACAGATAATAGCGGTACGGTTCACACACACTAGTACACAAAGCAGCGACACAGATGTGTCATTAGTCTGCAACATCACTGATGCTTCCAATGGCTTTGTTAATATGCTCATTTGTGATTCATGTATGTGTTAGTCTATGGCATGCAAATTTTAGCATGGCTTATTAAAATGAAAATAAATGAAGTTTTTTAAAAAGTAGAAACAAGGGGCCAGAAAGATCTCAGAAGGTGAGGGTGCTTGACACTAAGCCTGAAGACCCAAGTTCAACCTCCAGAACTCATGGTGGAAGGAGAGAACTGATTCCCAAAAGTTATTTTCTGACCTCCATGCACAGACACAATACAATAAATAAATTAATTTAATTAAATTTAGAAACAAGGCTTAATAATTAGAAAATAAGTTATTATGATCAGGGGAAATGTACGGCAGAGTTTGTAGCCATGAACATAACAGGGCCTGATGATTGACACTGAGATGATACTGCCCTGGCTGGGAACATGGAGGTCCCTTTATTCCTATGGACTGTGTGCTTTGGCATAATAGTTTTACCTGCATGGGCCTCTGCTGTGGGATGTTCTGTATGTTAAATGTGTTGTTCTGATTGGTTAATAAATAAAACATTGACTGGCCATTAGCCAGGTAGGAAGTATAGGTGGGACAAGGAGAGAGGAGAATTCTGGGAATTGGAAGGCTGAGTCAAAGAGATGCCAGCCTGCCATCCAGGGAGCATCATGTAAAGGCAGCAGGTAAAGCTACTGTACGTGTGGCAACATATAAATGAACAGAAATGGGCTGAGTATAAGAGTAAGAGCTAGACAATAGTAGGCCTGAGCTAATGTCCGAGCAGTTGAAATAATGTAAGCGTCTGTATGTTTATTTTAAGTGGGCTATGGGACAGCCGGGGCTTGGTGGGACCCGGAGAGAAAAACTCTAGCTACTCGTGGTTCTTAATTCTCTCTAAATCCCGTTATATAAAGACATTACAACATGAGAGGATCTTCATCGTCATGATCTTGGTCAGGGGACTTTGGCAGGCTCCTGGGCCAGGTTTTTGTGCTGGCTCCATCATGACAAACTGTGTTGTAGGACAAAGCAAGTCATTGCTCTGAGTCTCTGGACCCCTTGTGGAAGCAGCAGCTCCCTTCCGACCTTAGCATCTGGGGACTCTGCTTCCCGTTGCAAACACCAAAAGTAGAAAGCCTGTTGACAAGTCAGAGTCCAGACACACTTGAGCACGCGTGTGCTTGTCAGACACAATCGGAAAAATTGTTCCAGTGACTCAGCCTCTGCCTTGACAATTGATAAGGGGAGAGAAAAGCTCATGGTACAACGACTTTGGCGTTTTCATTACTGTCACTGGTGATACGGATCACTGGATGGCCAATACCATGAATTGTCAAAAAAAAAAAAAAAAGAAAAAGAAAAAAGAAAAAGAAAGAAAGAAATCTAATGTGAATACAATTAGATTGTGTCATTCAGCCGGGTTCAGAATGCTGTTCTGAAAATGAAGGCCTTGCACTCAGGCCATGGGTACTATATAGCCAAGGCATTTCTATTAATTCTAATCCATGGGGTTTCAATGATGAATAATGAATAAAAAATGAAATGCTAAAGAAATAACAGTCATGCATAAATGAACAAGAGCCTTTTAAAAGCACACATCTCATTTTTCAACGAACCAGGCTGCCTACAAACAAGGAAGTTCTTTGAGGACAGGGACTGTCTTGCCATCATCCCCACACTTCTCAGAATGCTATCAGGGTTCCTGGCGCATACAGATGTTAGGAAAGGTTGTAGAGAATGAAATGAGCCGCCCAAAAGGCCATTTCACCATAACTGTGTTTGAGAGCAAGGTTTTGCCAGTGGAGCACCATTGACATTTGAGGAGGGTTGATTCTGCTGCGGGAGGCTCCCACGTGTAGTATATGGCACTTACTTAGCAGTACTCTTCTGCCTACCAGATGCAAACAGCATCTTCATCCTTTTCATTCCACTCATGACAGCCTCTAATAACCCCAGACCTCTCCAATGTCCTGTGAGGAGCAAAATGACCACCTCCCTTGAGAAAGCATGGCCATAAAATACTGAAGTGCTCTGTAAAGTCTCGTGACAACTGAGGAGCTTATGCAAATAAACTCTAGCTGTGTGTTCCCATTGGTTCCACTGGGGAACTGTGAGCAATATACTGTTTGGACTGGCGGCTCAGCCTGGATTCTCTGCCTTTTGTAAGCAATAAGCCACTTCAAACACAATTCAGAACCCATTTAAGCTACTATTACCCACTCAGCAAGGCATCTTTATACAGCATTAAATCTAGTGTAGCTAGTTTGCTCTGAAACAGACTCACAAAACAAGATACATATAATATTTTAGCTTAAAGAAACTAAGTAAAGTCAGTTTTTGTATCCTCTGTCAGCATCCCTTCAAGATGTGAGCAAGAGATTAGTTGTTCAAAAACAAACCATGAAAACAAAAACACCTCCAATAGAAAACATTGAATAATGTTAGATACACCTGTGACATCCCATAGCTCATACCCATGCCTGTGTAACTGTGAGTGCTCACTTATGCCCCTCTGGGCCCTGGCACCGAACACCTGAAGGAAGTGTACAGTACTGCATGTAGTTGTATCATTACTGGGAGCATAATGAAGGTAAAGAGCTTGGTCAGTGTTAGCCTCATGGGCATAGTGTGGATGATAAAGAGCTGGAAATAGTGCCCATGCAATCATTCCCTCTGTGATAAAATACCAGATTTTTGCTAAGCTCTGGAACAGTGAGACAGGGGGCACTTATCGACACCATTGCTACTCCCTTCTTTGGTCAGTCCATACCTGGGGACGAAGCCAGCGACCAGAGTTTTCTATACTAAGTAAAAAGGAAAGTTTCCAGTGTCATCTGTGGTAGAAACCTCTGGAACAAACAAGAGGAAGAAGACATAGGAAGGTCACAGCAGCAGATGTATATTCTCCACAGCAAGCTTGCTGTCATGTACTGTCACTCTCCCTACCCAGCCTGTGCTTATTAAACACTGAGTGTGTGCAAGAATGCAAAGCCTGCATTAGTAGTTGCCATGAAGGCATTAGCAATGTCCAGGTTTCTGGAAAACATAGGTAACCTCCATCTCAAAGGAGCTTCACAATTTGTGGACTGTTGCCCTTAAATTTTCTAACAGTGAACTGATCTACAAAAGCCATTTAAAAGAAATGTAGTCAGGCGGTGGTGGCGCACACCTTTAATCCCAGCACTTGGGTGGCAGAGGCAGGCGGACCTCTGTGAGTTCGAGGCCAGCCTGGTGTACAAAGTGAGTTCCAGGAATGGTGCAAAACTACACAGAGAAACCCTGTCTCGGAAAAAAAAAAAATGTGTCTTCTGATTAAAGAGAGAGAAGGAAGTCAGCCTTGTGCAGTAGCTCACAGCTTGCTCATGGTTCTGAAGCACTATGGGAGTTGTTCAGAGTTCCTGATTAAGTTGCTGTCCTGTAGGGTCCAAGGACTGGCATTCCTGAACAAACATGGGAGGAATTCAGTTGCATAGATTTGACCTGAAATGGGGAGAGAGGAGACTTGACTCAACTCTAAGGGGATGCCAGGTATCTCTGTGGGGTAGAAATGGTTGTGGCTTATGTGGCTTATGTTTATATTTGCTGTATTTCCTCTTTGGACATAGCTCCAACCCCAGCCCCTAGGCAGAGCTCTCCATCCAAATCATCAGCATCCCACGCCAGCGATCCGACCACAGATGACATCTTTGAAGAAGGCTTTGAAAGTCCCAGCAAGAGTGAAGAACAAGAGGCTGTAAGTGACCTACTGATTGCCCTACTTTTCTTTAAAATTAAGATTTCCCCATAGTATATGAGGATGCCAACATAAAAGAGAATGCCAGCTCAGAGCTAACATTCGAATAGCCCCTGAAGGGACTTCCTTGTACACTCAGATGCATCAGCCGGAAATACTGACCTTTGATTAAGTTATTAGGAACTGTTGCATCTGGGAGGTGGCATCCTCCAGTGGAAGTTTCAGCCCTCCTTTAAATGTAACTGGTTGCGTATGCCTCGTGAATATAATCTTGGTTGCCTTATATTTTCAGTTGTTGAAGAGAGAAAAAAAAAGTGTTATCTTCTTGTGTTCTAGCCTGATGGATCACAGGCGTCCTCCACCAGTGATCCATTTGGGGAGCCCAGTGGTGAGCCCAGTGGTGATAATATAAGTCCACAAGACGGTAGCTAGATAGCGCAGGTCTGGGTAGGTATCTGTCCTTTTTAATCTCCTTCACCTGCAAGGTTTTCCCTCTTGCCTGCTGTTTGCTGCTGACGTCCTAGCCCAGTGTTTGTGCTTTGTCTGCTTGCCTGTGCTGTATTACTGTGTCCATTCCATCCCCCTTTGTCTGTGCTTGTTCCTGATGATAGCACTGTTTTCATGCTTCTTACCATATTGCCAATACTTCTACCCTCAATCCTTGCCTGAGCCACCTCACCAGTTACCAGTGTTTGTACAATCTCCCTTTCCCTCATTTCGATTTTGCACTTTGCTTTTTCACGTGGATGAATGACCTTTGACATACACCAAGAGGTAGGGTTGGAGAGAATGTGGCAAATAGTTTTATTATTTAATTAATGACACATTCTGAGTTGGTGACGGTGTTAGGATGAGATCCAGTCAATACTACATGATGTGGATTGAGTTTCTAAAAACAGTGGCCCTCTGGGATGGGCACATCATATCTCTTTCTCTCTCTGGCTCTCTCTCTGGCTCTCTCTCTCTCATACACACATAACACACACGATAATTTCTCAGTGAGAGGTGCTCTAGACGCTTTACTCTTTTAAGCAAAATGTCACTGCATTTGCCTACATGCCACAGAACTAAAGAGGTCACTAATCAAACACACTGAGAAGTCAGACTGTGCAACAAAAGCAAGCCATGCTTGAAATAAGATTGATCAAGATGTACACTCACAGTAACTCTTCCCACCTATCCAAGAAGGCTTCTATATTCCCTTCCAGTGTGTCAGTGAAATCAAGGCCCAAGGACACGTAGCTGTCACCATAGAGGCTCTGTTCTCTGCACCTGTGCTGCAGCCTATGGTTACTGCCAAATCACTTCGGATTCCAGCAGCAGCTAATTGGAGAGAGGCATCCTTCCATTTACTAGAAGTGGCTTTTGGAACTCAACTTTCAATACCTCTGATTGAATCAAAATAAAGAAGGACCTGATTACGCTAATCTTCTCAGGAGACAGAAGTATACCTCGTTACTTAGACATGATTTCTAAGGCCAGCTTTGACAAGTGTGTCAAATTTTCAGACATCTTCCTAGTTTTCCGTAAACATTGAGGATGGCTAGGCCGAACTCAAAGATTCCTTTAGTCCTAAATAGCATCATCACCATAGCTAAAATGGTGAACAGCTTTCGCTGCTCAGACCTGGGTTCTGTGGCCACATCAGAGTCTTTCATGGTGCATATGTAGGTCCTTTGGACAGCTAATGAAAGATAATACAGGATTTTGAAAGTATACTTTGTTAATAGAGTTTATGACTAAAGACTTTAGTGCACTATATGTATTTGTAATAATACACCATACTATACAAAACCCAAATACCTATTTAAAAAGTCAATCTTTCACAACCATGTTGGGAATTGATCTCTTAAAGGCAAAGTCAATGCTCTAGGAATGAGAGATGTTAGGGATTATACGAAGACTCCTTGAGGTGATCCCAAGGATGTTTTCTACCTCTTGTGTATGTTGTACTTCCTATGTTCAAACTAGCTTTAGAAAATCTGATAAATGAACTAGAGGTGATGAGATCCATTCATCACAATGGCAGAAAACAGCAACCTAGAATTGAAGTACTTGTAAAAAGCCAACATGACTTACACCACTGGCAGATCAACATCTCGAGCACTCATCTTCATGAGCTTGTTTGGCTTGAGGCACTTACACAAGCTGAACTGTTTCACAGGCCTTGGTTTATTCCAGATGTGGTGCTCCATCCGGCTCTTTGATCCACAGCTGGGTTGTAAATGGTCATCGCAGGGTGTTGTGGCAAGAGCTCAGGATTTAGAACTCAAGTTCAAATCTTAGCCACATAAAAGTGGGAAATCTTGGGCAAGAGATGTTCTTTCATTTTTGAGTATGTTTCATTTGCTAGTAGAGGGTTATATTGTCCTTGATCTTAACTCACATGTCCTAAGTCCAGTCTGTGGCATAAAGTCAGACCATGAAAATTCAGCCTAAAATTTAGTCTGGTTTGAGGATTAATATTGTCAGAGTTCAGAACCTGAATTCATCCTTCTTGTCTGTATGATCTTGATCAGGATTCATGATCACTATCTTCATTTGAAAAATAGGGATGAAAGTCATGCCCATCTTATAGGATATTTTGGTGAAGTCATGAGGCAATGTACATAAAGTTCTCAATACAGTGTTTGGCACATAGAATATATGATAGCTACCAGAATTACCACCTCCGCCACCCTTGTCATCACCAGCACCCCTGCACCATCCTCACTGTCACTACCACCACCACCATCACCCCTGTCACCACCATCATTACAGTTAACATCAGTATCACCACCACCATCACTAATATTACCATTACCACCATTACTGCTATCTTATTCATCACCATGTAACTAGCAACACATATCAGCATCAGCACCACTAATACTACTGCAATATCCCACCACTATGACCACTCTTTTCACCTCCAGCACCACTCCAATACCACCCTCCACAGCACGACCCTCAGCATCACAACTCTGGGCCCTTATCACCACCTTTGTCGCCGTAATCAACATGGTATGAATCCAATATTTGTCGGTGCTCTATATTCTTAGGTTTTATGCATTTAGCATCATGTTGAATAAAGTCAATAACTAGGAGGTTTTGCTTGATACTTTCTGTTTTTTTATCATTTTTGGTATGCCCCATAATAGATTAAAGTAGAGAAAGGGAGGTGAGGCCTTTCCAGTATCCCTATGACAAACCTTGTCCCATAATCACAATAACTTCTATTTGAGCCTCACAGGCCACCTCTTCCTGCCCTTCCCCCAAAAAGCAATCTCAGGTTCATATGTAAATCATACTAAGACCCTCTTAGCTTCTGAGGAGAGATAGATTATATTTTATGATGAAGTCAAAGTTCAGCCTGGACGTTTTACAGTTCCCTATCAGAAGGTGCACAGTGGAGTTAATGCCCACCTTGCAGACAGGTCCCTATGGCACCCACAGGGAAACCTGTGTGAGTCTTTGTGTCCCTCCGCCAGTGTCAAAATAGCACAAGCCACATGTGATCTTTCTGTCTCCATCCCCTTTACTCATAAGCAACCTGAAATTTACTGACTGTAATTTCTTGGTGCTTTGCAGACACTTGTGAAAAGGATTCCAGGCAGAGATAGTTGTGTCTCTGGCTTTCTTTTCCCCTCTCCTGTCATGCGGTTTGGAAAGCAAAGTCCCTGTTCTCCTTATCACACTAGCAGCCACTATCTCCAGCTGCTTTTTTATTAGAAATAGCCACCCGCTTCTGAGTAAGCAAGGATGATAAGTTAAAGCCATGCCGCTCCAGAATAAGAGTTAAAAAACAGACTCAATCCCCTCAGGTGGAAGCTTCAGGGCCAATACCAAATGTTTCTGTTTTAACAATAAAGGAAAATATCTTCAATTACTTCACTTTCTCCCCCTTACTTACCCATCTGGGAGAATCATGTGTCTTTGAAAGACTGAGACAAGAGGGGCCAAAAAGAAAAAAAAAAAAAAAAAAGGAACCAAAATAATATTATAATGGCTGGTGTGGGGATGGCAGGTAATTTGTACTTCACTGCTGTGTTGCTAGGGCAGTTTTAGGGGTGAAATGTTAACCTTTGAAGGGATGAAAGAAAAATGAAAACATTTATTTGGTTAAATGGCTAAGTAAATAAACTGCCTATCAGTCTTTCCCAGGTGTCAAGTCAAAGGAGCATCTGTAACAATGGGAGTCGTTTGGTCTGTCTTCCTTTGTAACAATAGCTACTGCCATAAATAATAAGTTGCTGTCACTTTTTTAATACTGATCTCCGTAGTGGGAACCCAAGGCATAGAAAGTATTACCTGATAGATTCCTAGTGTTCAGGGAAAAAGAAAGATGAGCTTCAAATGCTTTGGGAAAGAAAGTGAATGTTTGGGGTTTTTTTGTTGTTTGTTTGTTTGTTTGTTTGTTTTGGTAAATGAAAGAGAGAACACAGAGGACAAGAGTCAGAATGAGGCTGAAAAACAAGTGGCCTTAGGCAAGCATGTCTCTCCTCACATGGAGAAGCATAAGTAATATAGCAGTGCCCTGCCTAGGCTTTCCAAGGATCACATGATATGAGTATGAAAGTACTTTGGGATTTGGGGGGATCATTTAGTGGTACAGTGCTTGACATGATCCCCAGCATATACCCACATATAAAGCCAGGCATGGGGGCATGCACTTTGCAATCCCAGTGCTAGGAGGTGGGGACAAAGAGGTCCTTGGGGCTCAATGGCCAGACACTACCCTAATCACTGAAAACCAAGTCCTGGTGAGAGACCCTGTCTCAAACAATAAGGTGGATGGCTCGGAAAGAACAACACCCAAGATTGATCTCTGACCCCCACACAGACCCATACATACATATATCCACATGACCACACACATACATGGAAGGTAATTTAGAAAGTCTCAAAGTGAAATATGTGTATTTGATGTTATTACTCTTCATTTTTTTTATTGAACTTTGTAGCATAGATTGGCCCCAGCTTCACAGTCCTTCTGCCTCAGCCTCCAAGTGCAACGATTACAGCCACACACCACCAACCTGAGCATTGTTCCCTTTTAAAATAGAACTGAACAACAGAACCTTAGAAATAATGTATTTGTTCATTCATTCAAATCTGTCTGTTTGGGAGATGCAGAAGAGGAGATGAGCTAGATTCTGAGATGAGGAACCAAGTTGTTATTCTGTAGAACACAGGGTAGCATGCTTGAGCAGGAAGCAAGCAAGTATACACTGGGACCAGGCACGCTTGAGGTACTCAAGAGACAATCAAGTAGAGAAGACAGTAGAATGCTGGGCCTACCTCTGGAGCGCAAAGGTAAAATCAGGGTTGGCATCAAGATTTCAACATGATCTGTAGCTAGAGTTTTCCTGCCTGGCCCACAGTCAGGACAAATCTCTTTTACCCGCCAGTCCCATAGTCGCTCAGACCCAACCAAGAAAGCACACAGAAACTTATATTGCTTATAAACTGTATGGCCATGGCAGGCTGCTTGTTATCTACTTCTTCTATCTTAAATTAACCCATTTCTGTTAATCTATACTTTGCCACATGGCTCGTGGCTTACCGGTGTCTTTACATGTTGCTTCTCCTGGCGGCGGCTGGCGGTGTCTCCCTCCAGCCTTCTACTTCCCAGAATTCTCTTCTCTCTTGTCCCGCCTATACTTCCTGCCTGGCCACTGGCCAATCAGAACTTTATTTACACAGAGCGATATCCACAGCACTTCCCCTTTTCTTTTTTTTTTTAAAGGAAGGTTTTGACTTTTACATAGTACAATTACATATAACAAACAATTATCAAGCAAGAATTACAATATTAAAGAAGATATCCTATCTATCTTATATTTGTGAGTCTAAGGTTTTATATCTAACTTATCTTTTATCATAACTGAGGAAATTATAACTATCTAGTCTTCAACCACATCAAAGACCTCAGAAGGATATAATATTACCTGAAAACCGGGAGAAGGATGTAAGCATTTTTCAGGAGTCTTGCAAGGGTAGACAGAGACAGCTGGCAGCCTGGACAGTCACCTAATGTTCCTTTGTAAAGTTGGGGCATTTGTCTTCAGCCCACAGGGCTAGAGTCTCTTGGTCACTTCTCTCAATGTCCTGTAGAATGTCTGGCAGTTTCCTCTGCGAAGCAGGAACCTGAAGGACCATTTTGTCAAACAAAGTTTAGTGGTCACCTTTCTATGGGTCCTGCATGTCCAGTTGATCAAGCAGTCCAGGCAAGAACAGTTTCTTGCCCAAATGGCTATTTTTGCCAAGGTGAAGATAAGATATGAAGTGTCTTCAATGCCCATCCTTGTCTCTGAAGTAAATCGGTGCTGCCAGGAGCAGACATGTCTCACTGTCCAGAAAGTCTAAATTTTAAATGCCATATTCTGTAGACCTTTGAAGTGTTTGAAGAGTACCTGTCTATCTGAAATATCTCTGTGTATACCTAGAAGACTTAACTAACATGGCTATGAGTATGATTATCATAGATGACCAGTTATTAATCTATTTTTAATTATCCATTACAATTTAAATGAGCTATACAAACATAATACCTTAAACATGATTAGAAATATACACACAGTACAACAAAATTAACTTTAAGTTTGTATCAATAGACTAAAATCTATACCAATGTAAAACATTTTAAACAAGTTGTTGCTCTTTAGAAGTAAGTTCCCTAATCTACTCTTTCATCCTATTATATCTATATCATATCCCCTTTTCTTCTATAGAAAGAGATATCATTATAATCAACCTGCTTTAAATAAAAATATTGTGTTTTTTTTTTCTGTCCCACACCAGAGGGCTCTTCTGATTTGGGACACAAGAATCTCTTAACCTTTTCTTTTAACAATGTGCTTGGGTTTAGAGAAGGAGTGAGCCAATTCCATCTCCAAAGCCAGATGATAATTTTGGGAATGTGGGCGTAGTTTCTCTTACTACTTCTTGCTGGAGGGGGGCGCTGTATCTTATGGGGATACAAAGAAAATTTTAGGATTATAGAGTAGTCCATTAGGGTGAACCTCTGAGCCAGTTGCCTTGAAACCATTCTGGATGTCAGATCATCTGGGCCATGGTGTCATCGGAGACCTTTCTGGTGGTCTTGGCTGATCAAACCTGATGTATCTTAATCTGGAACAAATCCACAGCCTCTGGCTTTCTGTGGAAACAAAAGCAGAGACTCCTTTCCAAAGCAACATATCCTTATATCCAAATTTTGAAGTCAAGGTACCTTTAACATTTACATATTTGTTTAACTCAACAGCTTTTATGATCAAATCTTTTTCTGTGGTTAAAAATCCCAAAGACAACATAAACCAGATTCTCTGTGTAATATCCATCTTTGTAAGCCTAAAATGCCACTGTGGCTGCTGGCTCCGCCCACCTCAGCTTCCCAACATGGCGGTGGTACAGTTTACAGCCAGCTCTGGGTCTGGAGCCATGTGTACCATCAACTATCAGAAGCAGTTCTATCAAAGCAGTACATAGCACAGAAACTTTTTTTTTTTTTTTTTAACTAGCAAAGGCTAAATCCACCATGCAGCAGAGCAAAGTGTTGCTTGTAGATTCCTCATTCCTGCCACACTGCAGGTCAGACGCACAAGCCAGGAACCTGCCACAGTAGCTCAAACCAGCAGGCTGCTGCTAACTTGAGAGAGACAATTAGGAAGGTGTTTTTAGCTCCGTCTTAGAATCTTTTTTTCTCAGATTTTAGGTGGAAACTCTTGCCAACACGTTGGACGCCATTTGTAGTTAGAGTTTTCCTGCCTGGCCCACAGTCAGGACAAATCTCTTTTACCCGCCAGTCCCATAGTCGCTCAGACCCAACCAAGAAAGCACACAGAAACTTACATTGTTTAGAAACTGTATGGCCATGGCAGGCTGCTTGTTATCTACTTCTTCTATCTTAAATTAACCCATTTCTGTTAATCTATACTTTGCCACATGGCTCGTGGCTTACCGGTGTCTTTACATGTTGCTTCTCCTGGCGGCGGCTGGCGGTGTCTCCCTCCAGCCTTCTACTTCCCAGAATTCTCTTCTCTCTTGTCCCGCCTATACTTCCTGCCTGGCCACTGGCCAATCAGAACTTTATTTACACAGAGCGATATCCACAGCAATGATCTTCAGTCATTTGAGTCGTGGATGCAAGAATATGTTGTTGCCCATGTAGACCTGAGGTCAGGAGACTATATTATGTATGCTGCACAGACTGCATAGACCATCATAGCTTCTCTGTGCTTGAGAGCAGAAAGAAGCAAAAACAAGAGATAATGCATGGAGGTAGCTGGGTCCTACTCTGTGAACAAAACCAGGCAGCTTCCAGAGTTAACTAGTAGACTGAAGTTTGCTTGCCCGTGATGGAGATCACACCCAGGGTTTATAGATCACTCAATAGGAGCAGCTATAGTACATGTCATCTACTGCTACTGAAATATATTTAAAGACTACTGATACCTCTTAATTTGATTTTTTTTATCCCTTCTTTACACATTTTACAAGAAAGAAAGAGAGGTACTTGCTAAAATTCTAGGCTGGGCTGGAAATCCGCAATGGGACTCAGTGCAGACTGAGCAACAACTCCAGCAGGATCAGGCACCTGGCTTTCTGCAGCATCCTGACTTAGTGAATGCATGATGTGAGCTAGATGCTTTGACCTCTGGCCCTCGGTTGTCTCCTCTGCAAAGTAGTTGCCACAGGTTCATGCAGCTACAACATCTTAGGATCCTTTAATTTGTTCAAGTTCACTCAGCTACAACTTGGAAAAACCAGGCCTCAAATAATGTCTCCCAACAGCTCACCCTTTGCAGGCAAGCTTCATTCTCAGCTAACCAAGAAGATGGAACCCCTAAATCGTGGCACCTTATTTAGAATGACTTTCTGGAATACTGAAAATAGTATGAGGTCTCTATGACCTTGCCAGAGCCAGGCTAGAAATTTCTGGATCAAATGATTTCTTAGCTCCCCTCCAGCTCTTACAGTCTACGATTCTGTAACAAGGAAGGTAAAGCTATTGCCAAAACGAATAATGCATCACAGTGTCAGACTTTGGGATTATCTGCTGCTTGGGGTTTTCCACACCACTGCTCCCCTTCATTAGTGGGGATAATTGAGAGCTGACTGCAGTTGTTGCCACTGTTGTGATGGGTATTTGAAGCTAGATTCCGGCAAGCAGGAGATGTGTGCATATTTATCTCCACTGCAGAAAGTTAATGCAGCGCGGCATTAATTACCCTGTCTGAGCCTGCTGTCTCCTCTGGTTTTAGGTGTCGCTCTCAGTTGGATAAATTGGTTTCCAAAATTGGAATAGAGCAAATTGTAGGGTGAGATATAGACAGCTCAACTTCTAGGGGAACCCAGAAAGAAGAATGGGGTGAGTGAGGAAGTCCACACAGGAAGCATTGAGGTGAATTGGGTGATAGGAAAGGTTTCTTCACTACTTACTGTTCCTAAAGAATTTTCTGTCCCATTCTTTTTACTCAGTGCACCACATCCCTAGAATACATACATACATACACGCGTGGGTGTGCGCGTACGTACACACACACACACACACACACACACACACACACACACCAGACGTTTCTATCTAGTCTAACAACAGGTATTGGAAGTAGTTCAGACATTGGAAGGAATTGGATTAGGACTTAAAAGATCATCCTGCCTCAGATTTTGACAAATTCAGCCTTTGGAAAAATAAAGCCAAATTGAAATGTGCTGAAGACAAGGAGATCAAAATATCGAAGATATTAGACATCATGTCATACTCAGACCAGTTCACCAGACCTCCCCTCACTCCATCCCCACAGTGAGCACCTACCATGTCACATGTCCATGTGTGAAGGTCAATAGGGACAGGGGAAGATGGGACCCTTCCTGTAGTTGGGCATTTCAACAGATTCCATTTACTTAGCTCTCTGTTTCTGCCAGCAGGATGCACTCCACAGGTGGAGCACAGAGGTGTGAGGTGCAAACGGTGTTGCTATATTACAGAGCAGGGAGACCAAAGGGGCAGAAAAGTTGCTTCTTCCAAGAGAGTCTACCTCTAGCCAGTCCTGGAGGACGATACATGACTTGGTAGTGGAGTTTTGGGTTCGACTCTGACACAATTACTCAGTACTCGTGTGACACTGGGGAAACACAGAAGCACTCTACTGCCTGGCAGATCCCTTATCTACCAAACAGTGGGTCAGACACTTCGTCTTCTACGCCATTGCCAGGAAAGAGCAGGGAGCAAACAGTGCGATACATCCTATGGAAGAGGCAGCACCCTGACCTTGAGACTCTTCAGCCTCTCTCAGCTTAATTTTTGGAGTGTTCTTATTCTTTAAAAATTTTGCACATAAATATGATGTGTTTTGATCAAGTCTGACCCCCGCATTTGCTCTGCTCCAGTTCCTTTCCCATCTACCCACCCCCATTACCTCTCCCCAACTTCATGTGTGGTTTGTTTTTTTTTTAAAACCACTGAGTTCACTCAGCAATGCCAGTATGTGCCTGGGTGTAGGACCATCTATAGACTGAGCTTCGATAGCCTCTTGGGGGCTGCATCCTTGAAGAACACTGACTGTTTCTCTCCTTGCAGCCATCTCTTGCTAATAGCTCCCTCAGCCACGGGGTGAGACTTGGTGCCCACCTCCCCGCTCCATACTGGTACTTTGTCTGGCTTGAGCTTGCGCAAGTCTTATGTATGCTGCCACAGCCAGTGTGAGTCCATATGTGCAACTGCCTGTCGTGTCCTGAAAACACTGCTTCACTGTAGCCTCCCACCGCCTCTGGCCCTTGGATTTCTCGGCCCCAGTCTTCTGAGAGGATCCCTGAGCTTTAGGGGAGGGGCTGTGGTGTAGGTGTCCTATTTAGAGCTGAGCACTCCACAGTCTCTTATTCTGTGCCCGTGGATGTAAGTCTTTTGTCTCCAAAATGAGGACAGGAGGAGTCTGCTCACAGGACTTTTAGGTAGATAAAGGTAAGGCCTGAAGGTGCGTCACCAACTCTCAGTGCTCTGCTGACAGGAGGATTTCTGTCTCATCTCCCCTTGCTCTTTCCTCTCCTCCCCTTCCCTCCAGTACTACCAAGTATTATGCTAGGTACTTTTCTGTGAGTTATCTCTCCTTCTCTCAAGACCTTTGTAGGATTACACAATACTATTTCCATGGTGTGGTTGGAGAAACTGAGGCTCAGAAGGTGTAAGTATCTTTCCCACAACACAGAACTCAGTGAACTTACTCTCTACTATGCCATGCTATTATCCCAACAGGGAATAAGTTTCAAAGCCAAGGATAGGCCTGCCTCTAGGAACTGAGGAGATTGCTCAGTCTTTAAAGTGTGCCATACAAACATAAATTTGATGCCCAGCACCCATGTAAAAACCCAAGCATGGTAGCACACACCTATAATCCCAGATCTGGGACCTAGAGCCAAGTGGGGCTGAGGCTCCCTGGCTAGCCAATCTGGTCTACTGGGCGAGTTCCATGCCAATGAAAACCCCTATCTCAAAAATAATGTTGGTAGTGCCTGAAGAATGAAGCTCAAGGTTGACCCTGGGCCTCCACTACATGCATCAGACACATGTACATATACAAAAACAGCAACAACAACAACCACAACACACACACACACACACACTAAAATCTAAATGTGTTCTTAAGGGTGCCAAAATTGTTGCCAAAATGATTAAGCACCATGATGAGACGATGCAAAAATAACCTAAGGTCATTCATCATCAGCTGTCCCCTTTCTGTTTTTATTCCCAAGCACTCCTTCCTAAAGCCATCCCACAAAGCCTGCTGTTAGCAGGCCTGACTGGTGTGCCTCTGTCCACAGGAGCCGGAGCCTCTCTATGCGCAGATCCACAGACCTAAGAAATAGCATCAATTCGAGCTCCTGGTGGGTGCTTCAAGACTGGCATGGGAATGGGCAGTGCAGCAGGCTCTCTGGTACTCTCACCTCACCTCATCCCACAGAGAAACTCACAGTCGCCCGGTGAAACTGTCTCAAGAGGGAACAGAGTTTTTTTTTTTTTTTGGCAACCTACAGAAATACCTATGGCAGCACAAAAAACAACAAAACAAGACACCCCCACAAAAGTATTTTTAAAATAAGCAGAACCCAACATCGATCACCAGTCAAGCTGATGCTTAACCAACAAACACCTTGAGCTCTCTCAGCTGGGTCTAAGATGCCCCTGGATATGAAACCTTATTGTGCTTTTATTTCGCTACCTGTTGACCACTGTCGAGACCGCAGATTTGGAGTGGCAGGCATCAGAGAATTTGCAACAAGGTTGGCACTAACTCGTTTTAGGCCAAAGCAAGGGATCCTTTGTGACCACAGTGTCATCATCCGTATGCCTTCTGGCTGTGGCGATGTGCGTGGCATCTCTCCACAGGGCCTGGTCTGCCATCCTGTGTCCCCTGTCCTTTCTCTGTCATGTTTGAGAATCAATGAGTGTATAAATTTTTGTATTGCTTTTGACTTTTTTTAGCAATGGGTGAAGAAGTCTAAATGGGGGAGGGGAAAGCCTCTTATGGAGTAAATTAACTTGAAATCACAAGGCAAACAAGTGGTTGGTTATTCATTGAAATCAAGAATGTGGCCAAAACAACCCTTTAGTTATCCTGCATCCTGATGAATAAAGACAGCTTTTGGATGGAACCTACATTCTGGGGGTAGCAAAGGACATCAAATCCCATTGATGAAAAAGATGGAAAATGCATCCAGTTCCCTAAGAAGCTCTGAACTCTTGAGTACAATAAAATGATGTCTTTATTTTTCTGATACTTCGCTGCTGTGATACTATGCAGACAAGTGTCTTCTCCATGCGCCATTTTCAAAGAAAAATCATTTGCCAAATAATTCTGGTACAATTCTGCTAATATGGTTTTGGATCTTAGAAACCAGCTTTCTAATGGTGACATAAAATATTCAATGTAACAAACTGACTCTGTGGTCAAATGGTCCATCTCTATCTCTTTTTGTACGTCAGAAAATTCAAATGGGATTTTTTTATTTTCTAACTTGAAAAGGAAAACCTTACCATTAAACTCTTTAACTATTTAAGGGAAATGGCTTTAAGGAGTTCTAATGATGTAAATATGTCAATGAAGATGCTTTTAATAATGCCATGACACTGTAGAGAAGGTAGCAGGTGGAGTGTAAGGGGGAACGAACATGATGGGTGAGGGCTGGCTCTCCATATGTTTTTCTGGGATGACTGGTAGGAACTACAGTTCAGAGACAGGCAGGAGTCTTGGGCCAATCAGCAGCTAGTGAACAGGATGGGGCGGGCCTTCACAGCCAGCGTCTCTGGAGAGTCCTCACCTTAATTAAGCCCAAGGGAAGAGAAAGGAGGCTCACATTGGAAGGTTTGACTTTCAGATTCAGAAAATTGCTCACCTCTCCACTCCCACTTCCTCTCCCATCAGTCACTGGACAGATTGTATGTGAAACAGAAGGATTCACTTTCTGACTTTACACATCTGGGACAAAAGTTTAGTGTTCAGTTCATATGGCTAGCACACAACTTTCATAAAGAATCTATATATTTTTACCCTATAGAGAATCGTTATACAAGTCAAGTGTGTTTCCCCGATGTTCCTATGCAGTTACATGTTGGATTTAGTGGTTTTACAAAAAGATGGAAACCCTCAAGAGTCATGTGATTGGATCTGGAAGTAATTAGTCTGTTAAGTTTGAAAATTTGAAAAGCCAAATTTACCTTGATGTGATTGATTGAAATTGGCCTGTATGTTTTGGCTTCTTCCTATTCATAGGAACTAAAATGGTTTTGAAGATGATTTTTAAAGTGACTTCTCACACAAAAATCACACAATACAATGTCAAGCTAATTATTATTAGTTAGAGCCGACATTTGACACTGGAATACAATTTCCCCAAATAGATAAATGAGCCACATGTCCATTAGAAAATATATGTTAATGCTGCCCTACTGTAGAAGGTCTGAAGAACTAGAGAAATGAGAAGGGTTGTTCACTGCCCTCTGAAGCTGCTACCTGTTGGTACAGGATTCCTCACAAAATCCATGCTATGATAAGGTGACCCTCTTGGACAAAGGGGAAATGGGAAGGTACAATGGCTGGGAACTGTCCTGAAAACAGTCCTGCTTCTCTGATGTGTTGGCAAGATAGGTGGTTGCCATAGGAAACAGCTTCGGTGGCAATGGTGTCATGGTGCCAAGTCTATCTGAGTGGTGCTGTCTCCCTCACTATGGCTGTCTGAGTCTGTCCATCAGTGTCACCCTTACCCCCACCCTGTGGGTTACTGTGACATGAAGTGAACTCTGACTGGTGTTGCTGTTTCAGGTCTACCATCTGCAATCCTTTTCAAGGCAGGTGGTGACAGCACAGTCATCCTTCATTGAGCATGACAGAAATGTAACTGGACCTGAACTTAAGGAAGATGCCCATCTGACACATTAAAATGAGGAGGATAAAGCTGAGATTTTTAAACTGCCATCGATATTTTCATTGGCAGAATACTGATTTTTTTTCCCCAAAGCACCATTTGGTGAGTTCAGAACCACAGTACCCCTATCCCAGGAAAATAGTGATATGTCCAAACAGGAGCTGAGGTACCAATACCAAAAGGGTGTGGGGAGTCTGCACAGTTCTGGATAGATCAATGGAAAGATTCATGTGTACAACTCACTTCCTCATCCTCTATTAGCACTAAATTTGTCACTTTAAATTTTGAAACCAGGGAAACGCCACCTGTCATTCTGTCCCCATTCTCCATTGCTCTTCGATCTTTACATGCCGCAAGACTTTTTTGATAACTCGTATTCATCCCAGCGTCTACAGAAACCCCATCATGTAATGTACCGGGCACCTTCTTTTAAGAAAATGTTTACTCCGTGGGTTTGGTTCCTTTCAATTTCTGCGTTCTGACACATATTTTTTTAATGAAGACGAGAAGAGAAAATGACGGTTGCAGTACGTGTCTAGACCTACTTTAACTTTACCTCAGACAGTCTGTTAACATATATGGACACATTATTTTTAACTTTATGTACAATGCATTCAACAGAACAGCAAAATTTTTAGAAATTTTCCATTAATTTCTGTAACACGCCATGTAAAACGGTTACAAATAAACATGTTTGAGAACAACAGCTTAGCCTGGCTTTATTCCACAGGTTTCCAGCAGCTAGTCAGGCAAGGGATCAGAGGAAGAACAAGGTTTCTGGCATTAAGTTTCCACCTCATCAGAACACAACCTCAGTTTCCCTGGCTCTGAACTGGGAAGAACAGGCTTCACGGATGGTCCATGGTCAGACCTCAATGTGAGGCTCTGGCTTATTTGTATACATGGAAACTAACATAGTTTGGGAAATAAGCTAGAAAGAGATAGATGTTATGTGGACCACAGGTAGTATGGAGCAAAAGTAAGGAAGTCTACTTATGTGTAGACTGGAAAACCATGGCTGAAGATGGCTGCCATGGGGTTTCCCACCTTCATCAAAAGTCATTTGCTCTAAGGGTCTTCAAGGAAAAAGCACTCAGTGTCTTTCCTTATTCTACAAGTGCACATTTTTAGGAAATCTGAGTCTGGGGAAAGGGAAAATTTATGTATGTTGAAGAACCAAAAAAATGTGTCTACATATTAATGTGTGTTGGGGTGTGTCTTTTTGTAACTGAATCCGTTTACATATCCAATAATGAAGCAGATTTCAATTAGGCGATTGAGATGCCAAACCCCACTCCTTTCTAACAGTGGCTGTGTTAATGATTGCATAAACACAAACCTTCAATCTGGCCTTGTTACACTGAAGGGACTAAACAGATGTTATCACCAATTTTGAGAACAGGAGAGAAATAGCTTCGATTTCAGCAGAGTAAATTTGGAGCAGACAGAAAAACAGCTCCCATATGGGAAGAAATGCTAAATCCCGAAGGGAGGAACTCAAAGATGTTGCAGCTGTTCCCCTTGGTGCTAAAGCCCATGCACTTCTGGGCAGCTGCTGTGCCCTAATGGGCACCGGGTGCTCGGTATGCTGCCTCTGTCCCTGCTCTAAACAGTCCAGACTGGGTCCACATCCTTACCAAAGCCTTAGGCAATGAAACCAAGAAACAGGGAAATCACTGCTGCATGGGGGGAAAATGACAGCCTGGAGAGTTGGAATTTTGAGTCTTCTCTGCTTAAAGCTGATTTCTAGTTTAAAATAGAATAGGCCAGGCAGTGGTGGTGCATGCCTTTAATCCCAGCACTCAGGAGGCAGAGCCAGGTGGATCTCTGTGAGTTCGAGGCCAGCCTGGGCTACCAAGTGAATTCCAGGAAAGGCACAAAGCTACACAGAGAAACCCTGTCTCAAAAAACCAAAATAAATAAATAAACAAACAAACAAACAAATAAATAAATTAGAATAGTTGGAGCGTCACTGTATTAATAGCCTTCCACGGGGCTGTTGAAAAACACTGGCTTCTGTGTCCCACCACACAGCTCTGGTTGAGCTTGGGTAGTAAGTTTGATTTCTAGACTTCTCCAGGCTAAAGTTAAAACAAAAGGCCATTGGTTGTGCCTCTCTGAAGTTGTTAAAGAAACTCTGGCTTCTTTACCATCTTAGAAGAGGTGGATGCCCAAAGGGAAGAGGATAAACCTTCTGCCCAACTAGTTCAAACTGAGCTGAAACCAAGCCCTGGGGATTTACTTTGCAAGCCTAAGTGAATCTTTAAGAAGTGACAAATTAAAAGGTGCCCTATTTAACTGTGAGGCGTATGCCAAAATAAATCAGGCAGACATACCTGCTTTCATTCTCTGCTTGAGAGCAAGCCCTTGTTGTTTTGACAGTGAATGTTTTTTGTTTTACCCAAGAGTGACAGTTGGAATAACACACAGAATAAAAACAGGTTTCATTGAAATCAACCTTCAGAGCTTTGAAAGCCTTTAAAAGATGTTTAAATTCAAGGGAAACATGAGCAATGATGCCTGAAAGATGAGCAAGGGGGATGGGAACAGATGTGAACAGCTCCCAACCATTCAGTGACCAGTTAGTTCTCAGTGTGCATAGAAGTCG
Organism: Onychomys torridus; assembly: GCF_903995425.1. Classification (NCBI taxonomy): domain Eukaryota; kingdom Metazoa; phylum Chordata; class Mammalia; order Rodentia; family Cricetidae; genus Onychomys; species Onychomys torridus. The sequence goes on from NC_050444.1 coordinate 121,405,917, forward strand.
CTACTCTCAGCTCCTGCTTTCTTCAGGACACTTGCTTTTTTCCTGTTGCTTACAAGCCCTTAGCAAAGCCTGAGAGGAAAGAGTCATTGCGCCATGTCACAGGCTCCGAAACCAAACCCCATGCTGTAGAACAGCTCTTCATTGATGCCAGAGAGTGCAGCCAGAGCGTCCCAAGCTCTGCCCTCTGTCCCGGGAGGTCTCTTCCTACAGTGTCAAGCCATTGTGTCCTTGTATAAAATGCTTAGAGTCCTTCAATATTCAGTCTCAAGTTATGGCTATTTTATTAGAAACATCATGGCACACGTTACTCTGTCTGATTTGGTACAGAAACTGATTCTTCAGTAAAAATGATTGTAGTTATTTTTAAAACAAAAGGGGAAATCCAGTTTTATTCCCGAGAACAATAACAGCTCTAACCCAGTCCAATGAATATTTAATTCCCAAACAAAATCTTCACACTCTCTTTATTTTGCAAGGTACAGAGATCTGAAGAGGATTTTTGAGCAGGCTTCCTGCTCATTCTCTGCTGAAGAATATTAATGGCTGCCAAGTGGGAAATGTCTAAATGGTCTTGTGAGATGGCAGCCTCTGGTGACTTGGGTCCTTAATCTTCTCAGCAACTTCTTTGCACCTCTGTCATTTAGTCTGGGGTCACTACCTGGAGTGGGAAACTAACTGGCCAAGTAGCTGGGGGTAGCATAAGCAGGTCCAGGAGATGGCATATTGTCACAGCAAAAAGTCAAAACATCTCTCTTTGTACTGTGCTGGTAACAGCTCTACTGTACCTAGCTTTTAGGGTGGGTGGTAAAGAAGCCAAAACATCCCTCCTCTCAGATAATGGAATCATAATTGAGAACTGAGGGCCACGGGTTGGGGATTTAGCTCAGTGGTAGAGCGCTTGCCTAGCAAGCACAAGGCCCTGGGTTCGGTCCTCAGCTCCAGCAAAAAAAAAAAAAAAAAAAAGAACTGAGGGCCCTTGAGCTCAAGAGTCCAGGCTAGTGGCTCCCAACCTTCCTAGTGCTGTGAGCCTTTAATACATGTTATGGTGACCCCCAACTATAACATTCTTTCATTGCTACTTCATAACTGTAATTTTGCTACTGTTATGAATCGTGTAAATATCTGATATGCAGGATATCTGATATATGACCTCCAGAGGAATGACAACCCAAAGGTTGAGAACCACTTGTCTAGGAAGTTAGTGACAGAAAGTGTTTCTTCTTACCTGTCTTGTGCCCTTTTGGACTTTTGTGGAAAGAAGGAAGAGTGCCCAAGTGTCCCAGAGCTATTCTTATCCCTTCAGGATAGAGCACATCATAGCATGAGCTCAATAAAGCCAGACTTGGTGATTAACCTGTGTTCAAACAGAGGAGACGATTCAAGGAGGTAGCTGGATACTAGCTATCTTCCTACCAGGCACCAAGATTAAGCAAAACCTTATTGAGGAAATAATGTATCTGAGCAAGTTGTCACCCTCCAATTGTCCTCTGTCTCTTTTCTCACATATGTAGGGGGCATTATTGCTACTGTGAGTCAAAGAGAGTTGTGTTCAGATGGTAAGCTCAGAATCCAGAAAATCTGGCTTTAGATTCTGGTTCTTTGGTCTGCCAAGTTGATCAACTTCAGACAAGTCATGTAAGCTCTCTAGAATCTGAAACATGGTCCTAATTAGTCTTAACAATAAAAACCCAGAATCAGATATCAGGGGTGAAAGCTGAAAGATCAGAGAAGCAGAATAGCAACCACTTACCTCTATGAATCCTCAGACCAAATTGGTGTAGGAGTTGGGAGTGAGGAGTGGCAAGATCCTGTCTCTGCCCACCTTATATTCCTGTCTCCACCTCCCTGGTGCTGAGGTTAAAGGCATGCACCACCACTACATGACTCTGTTTCTCTTTTAGACTGGTTCAATATTGAATAGCCCAGGGTGGCCTTGAACTCCTGATCTTCCTGCTTCCTCCTCCCAAGTGCTGGGATTAAAGGTATACACCACCACTGCCTGGCCTCTGTGGTCAGCTAGTGGCTAGCTCCACCCTCTGATCTCAAGCTTTATTTGTCAGAACACAAACAAAATATCATACAACAAGAATCCACATGTCAACTTGAGGGCAGTTATGAGAAGTGAATTTGATAATTCCACACCTGCTGCAATTGCTATTCAATGCACATTGCCTTCTGTTATTGTCAAAGGATGTGAGCTGCGGTGTGAATTTGTACTTAATTTCTTCACTTTACACTTTATCCCTTCACACCCATTGTCTCCACATGATAACTCTGAAAGTATGCAGAATGCACAGTGACTACTGCCCCTCTTTTACTCTCAAAGAAAAACAAAAAGGTGTCTTTGAAATTTTCCACTACCACAGTGTATCAGGGATTTATTCATATAAGAAAGAATCATTAAGCATAAGCTATATGCCAGCTCCTGTGGCGGGCTCTGGAGATTAAAATACTTAAATTCATGCATGAGTGTCCCAGGGTCAAGAAGCCCAGAGCCTGGTAAGGGGGTGAGGGAAAAGTAGGAGAAACATAAATTATTGTATGGCCAATTCTCAAATGAGAGTTTGTGCTATATTATGGCACTGGCTGAGCTGGGTGCTCAGCGATGAGTAGTTGAGCAGGAAGTGATAAATGGCATTGTGTAGAAGAGCATCCACAGAGACGGCAGGGCCAGTGGACATGAAGTACCTGCAGGAGCTAAAAGTGAAGCCAAAGCATAGAGCCCCAGGTAAGCTGTTGAATACCACAGAGTTTTTCAGTTCGTATTTCAAAGCTAGAAAAGCAAAGCGTCAAAGGAGTGGTACAATTATAGCCTCATTGTCTGATAGATAATCAGAAATGTCTAAATTAAATTCAAATCAAACATAGTTATAAACCATGACTAAAGAAAGCTGATTCTTGGAATGCAAGTAATGGGTCCAGAGAAGCCAGCCTGTCAAAGACATCCGATAAATCCCTTAACCTCTTCAAACAAACAAACAAACAAACAAACAAACAAAAAAGACCTTAGAGAGTCAGGGCTTGTGGTAGCATACCTATCTATAACTCCTAGTTCTCAGGATGGTTGTGAATTCAGGGTCAACCTGGGCTCCAGAGTGAGTTAAATAACTCAGTAACTTAGTGAGACCTTGTCTACTATTGTCTAAAAGAGAGAGGGGCTGGGGACAGAGCTCAGTGATAGAGTGCTTACCTGCTTGTCTATTGTGTTCAAGGTCCAGAGTTAAATCCTGGGGATGAGGGAGAAAAAGGAGAGGTATTAGGAAGTAGAATTATAGTAATATTCCCTTAGCACACTGTCTTAGTCAGGGTTACTGTTGCTGTGATGAAACACCATAATCAAAAGCAAGTTAGGGAGGAAAAGGTTTATTTGGCTTACCCTTCCACATCATGGTCCATCACTGAAGGAAGTCACGGCAGAAACCTTGAGGCAAGAGCTGATGCAGAGGCCATGAAGGGGTCCTGCTTACTGTCTTGCTCTGCATGCTATTTTTTTTTGTAGAACCCAGGGCCACCAGTCCAGGGTGTACTGACCCACAGTGAGATGTGTCCTCCCCCATCAATCACTAAGAAAATGCCCCACAGGCTTGCCTACAGCTTCATCTTATGAAATGTTTTCTTAATTGAGGTTCTCTCTTCTCAGATGACATTAGCTTATATCAAGTTGACATAAAACTAGCCAGCACACATAAATGAACAGCTGATATGAAAAACTCCAGTGGACCTTGAGGGTTCCCCCACAGAAATTAGAGGTCAAAGATGGGTGTGGTAGCACATAGTTTTAATGCAAGCACTTGGGTGGCAGAGGCAGGTGGATCTCTATGAGTTCCAGCCTCAACCACACAGTGAAATCATGTATCAAAAAAAAAAAAAAAAAAAAAGAGGTCAAGGCTGTCAGCTCAGCTATTATACATTTTATTGACATTATTCTACAGTTTAGGCAATGCAAAAAGAAAGAGCCTGTATAAATGGCATCAGCCTATGTGAGTTGTCAGCAGAGAATAGTCTGAAGAGTCTCCCTGAAGAATGTTCTTAACCATGGAATAAGCAGGCATCATGGCACAGCAGAATTTATAGTCATAGAAATGAGGAAGCAGAATTTAGTCATAGAAACAAGGAATGCATGCAAAGGGGATTGAATGAAGGGAAACTTTTAAAGGAAAAAAAAAACCAACACTGAGGAGATGTATATGAGTTTAGAGGCAGTAATCCTTGACCACAAAGGTAAGTTACAGGGGTGTTGAAAGGTCAGTAGCAATCCAAGGTTGAACAGATGTGCAGTTTATTACACAGTAGTCTTGGAGCACAGTATTCAGGCAGCATTTGTTGGAGCTGAGTGGTGTGTAAATAAGCTTGGGGGAGAATGGACACCCTGTGCAAGACGAAGGCTGGAGTGAGGCCCCATGATCTAACAGAGAAATGCACTGCCTAAACCATTCAGGGTCTAGCACAGGTTTAAGTTCACCAAAAATGTGTTCAAATTTGAAGATGGGCAAATTGGGCAACGATGAAAGGTCTCACCCCTTTGAAATTCAGCTAAAACCTACAGTTTAAGAAGCCCGGTTAGGAAGAAACAACCGAATTACCTTTCTTTAGTATGCACTGTTAGGCTTAGTAAACATAAACACTAAAATTTTTGAACTATAAAATACATGAGCATGAAATATTCATAAATCCACTCCTGGTTCCCTCCCAAGAAACCCGCTGGTCCGCATAGCCCCTCCTGCATTCTCCTGAGTCTACATTTCTGAATGTATCCTACAGAAACACTTAGCTTTGTCTCCTAGGTGTTTACTTTTTATATAAATGCTTTCATGCTCTGTGTGCAACATGACTTTCTTCACTGAAGCATGTATTTTGGTGTGTGTGGCTGGGGTCACCATAGACACAATGTAGATGTTCCCACAGTCAAGTGCATGCATGCATCTTGGGTGTGCACCTCAAGTCATAGCCCTCCAGTTTTGTTGCTTGCCCATGGTAAAGGTAAATTCTGTGTTCCTGCCTGAAAGTTTGAGGCCCACAGATAGTCCAGAGCAGAGCTGTATCTTCTTTCAATCTGCTCACCTGTTAAGTGATGCTACTTGTTACACTTTATGACACTGTCTCAGAGGCAGGAGTCATCACCCATCCCATTCTTTTGAGCAGACTGTGGACAACTAGATAGGTGGCTGGAAACCTCACTAGAGAATAAGTGGTGGAGACCCCATCTGCCTCTCCTTCCCAAGGCTCTGTTTGGGGCAGCCCACATGGCTGGGTTCACAGCCTCACCCTTTGTTGGTATCCTCAGTTCTCTTTGAGTGTGTGGGGGGCAGAGGTGGCATTAGCTGAAGTAGCTCCACCTTCCTCCTTATGGAGATGGCAAGCTCTGTGACAAGTGGAGAAGTGGGCCCTGATGTTTGTTGGGCCTCTCTGCTATGCTTGCCTCCTTCCCAGACTTTACTGGTGCATTCTGATCATTGCACCTTGACGGTGTGTGTCCACCTCTAGTCCCTTTTCCCACACACCCCATCACTGGAGAACTAGACTTCCCAGTGTTTATCTTGTCCTCATCCTGGTAAATGCTTCCAACAGTTCTGTTGATTTACCCTGACTTCCCAAGGCTTTCTGTCTCCATGTTTCCTATTGAACTGAGTCTGGGGGAGTCTAATAATATACCAGGCATCAAAGCAGACTAGGGGGGATTCAAATTACAAGTGGCAGAGCTCCCGAAGCTTCAGCATAAAGTTATGATTTGAGCAGTTGCTAATTCTTGTAGGCATCCCAGGAGACTTAACAGAATAACTTCTTATCTAAATGGGAAACTGGCTGGAGCAGGGGAGCATTTTTCAGGTCTCTTCTCCCTGTGTTCATTGCCAGCAGCACTCTGCTCAGCACTGAATGGGTTCTGACCAGACAGGTCAGCTTTAGCAATCCTGCGGCACCAGCAGGTAGACTTGGTGTCGTCTCAACTCAGAATGGACCTCCAAAGAGCCAGGGCCTTCCTTTCAGGTCTGGCTTAAATACCCATGACCAATCAAGTTTAATTCCAGTGTGTGATATTTGGGGAGACCAGTGTCCCCTATAGCATCAAGCTGGTCTGCCTGGGGCTCCAATGGGGCTTCTGCAGCAAAGCCTTTTGTCCCTGGAAGACTCTCCCAGTCTTAATGTTCTGGGGCTCTGCTTCAAAGAGTAGTCTCCTCTAACCCATAAACCCCCTTGGCTGCTTGAAGAGAGGTACAAAACTCATTCATCTGTTCTCTCTAGCTGTGATTATTTGGCCTTTGACCAGGCCCTGGCATTTCCTCATCTCCAAATGGCTATTGCAAGAATCTGTACCTTAGTCAGCTCTTAAGTCATCTATATCATTCAAGTTAACCTCTTCCCAGGGGATCCCTCCTTCCCCCATCTCTTTTCAATTTGTGTGGTGTGTGTGTGTGTGTGTGTGTATCTGTATCTAGAGGTAACATATCTATATTCTTGTTTTGCTTTTCTCACAAGAAATATTTATATTGTCTTCCCCTTTTTAAACTTCTTTATTGAATCTTTTAGGACTTCACATAATGCACCCCAATTCTGTTCACCTCCCTATGTCCCCATATCCCCCCTCATCCCTGCTGCATCCCCTCATGAAAGAAAGCAAACCAAAGTAATCAAGCAAGCAAACAAAAGCAAACAAACAAACAAACAAAAACCAATAAATGATAACAGAACAAAAACCACACCAGAAATAGAAAATTCTCTGCTGCTTCTCTCCTGATGCTCCATCACCTCTTCATCCATCCTGATGGCACTGGAGGCTTCAGTGTTTCATATAGTATATTGCTTTGTCCCATCAGCTTGACTGGCAACAATTCATTGCAATTAGTCATTGGTCTGGTTCAAGGCCTCCAGTTTTTGGTACACCATCCTCACTGAATCCTCACCGGAGCTCTTCTGGGGTATCCTATATCTTGGAGGTCTTGCAGGTATCATTCCGCAGGACCAGTCCCTTCATGAGCTCCTGCAGGATCTAGATGGGGTAGATGCTAGGGTGGGTCAACCCAAGGTCCAATTATGGGCCTGGCTGTTAGCCAAGCAGGTCAGATTGAGGCACTGGGGCCACCTGCCTCTGGTGCAGTGGCAGAGTCAGCTCCCCTACATGCGTGCCCTTAGGGTGGGCTCATCTTTGTCTGTGGTGAGGGATGGAGGCCCTCTCTCCAGAGTGCAGGGGCAGCTCTCTTGCTGTAGTGGCCCATGGGAGGTTAGGCCAGCTTTCCCAGGGCAGTGGAGGGCATGACCGGCTCACTATAGCCCTCTGATTTCATCTCGCATGATTCCTAAGGCCTCCTGAGGTGACACTGGCCACAAGCACCAACACAGACTCCAGCTGCAGCTGGACCATGGACCCAGACATGGCCCTTGGCAGTAGCTTAGGTCTGTACGACATTTTGGCTCTGGGTGGAAGGAATGGGCACCCAGGTGGTCACCCCAATTTTATAAAGATAGAAATTGAAACTCATGGGAAAGAAACACCGTGTCTAGATAAATGTGGCAGCCAGTATTTGACTTCTGACTCACAAATTCCAAAGCCCTCACTCTTTTACTGCCCAAGCTTCTAGGAGAAAGGGGGGGGACCTTCACTGCTTTCAGAAAGCTTGGGGGTTCTGGTGTGCCTTGGTTCATTCCAGATCTACCTGACCAGAGAATGGAGAGTGCTGGTCTAACCTGCTGTATTTACGGGTGGGATTCACTGCTAAGCATGTCGCATCATCTCTGTGGAAACGTTGGGTTTGCAGGTCATGAGAAAGAGGTTTTATCAAACCCCAAGTGTGTAACATGAATTGCTAAACAATCTTATTAATAATAAAAAAAACCACCCAGAGCCAGGTATTGGGGTAAACGCTGAAAGATTAGAGAGACAGAACAAGCCACAGCCAACCTCACTTTGCCAACTCCTTAGCTGATCTTGTTTCCTCAGACTGAAAGCCTCTGAGTCCTCACCCCTCAGGGTCTTCTCAGCTGAACTGCTTAAAAACCTCTCTCTAGTTCCTGGTCCTCAGCCTCAAGAGAGCAAGTTCCTGTTTTCTTACCCCTTAAATACCTCTCTGTGTCCTGCCATATTACTTCATGGGATTAAAGGTGTGTGTCTTTCCCAAGCAAAGACATGAGATCTCAAATCCTGGGATTAAAGGTGTGTGCTACCACTGCCTGGCTCTGTTTCCAGTGTGTCCTTGAACTCAGAGATCCAGACAGAGCTCTGCCTCCTGAGTCATAGGATTAAAGGCATGTATGCCACAACTGTCTGGCTTCTATGGTTAATCTAGTGGCTGTTCTGTTCTCTGACCCCAGATAAGTTTTACTAGGGTACACAGTATATCACCACACAAGGGGGCATCTTAAAAAAAATAGTGGCATGAAAACCAGGAATTCTGCTGGGTGGTGATGGCGCACACATTTAATCCCAACACTTGGGAGGCAGAGGCAGACAGATCTCTGTGAGTTGGAGGCCAGTCTGGTCTATAGAGCAAGTTCGAGGACAGTCACGGCTACACAAAGAAACACTGTCTCAAAAAGAAAAGAAAAAAGAAAAAGAAAACCATGTATTCTGAAGGTACCCCAGAAAGAACAAGGATGTGGTCTTGCAAATGATGGTGCAATTTTGTTGCACCTGAAGCCATCATCTCAAAAAATGTCTTTACCAAATTCTTCAACAAAAATATGAACATAATAGAGCTTCAAAGGAAGTCAGCCAGTGGACAGGCAGGTCTCTTAATTGTGCCATATCAAATTCATCTCTCTGTATTGTATTCACCAGAGCAAGTGTGTGGGGGGAGGGAGGGGTTGGGTGCCTTCAGCGAGAGAGAGAGAGAGAGAGAGAGAGAGAGAGAGAGAGAGAGAGAGAGAGAGAGAGAGAGGCAGGCTTGAGAAAAGCCTCAGGACCATGAATGAGCCTTGGTTAAAAAAAAAAAAAATTCTAAGAAGTTCAGATAAATCCCTACACCAGCATGAACCAAACACAGAAGGTGGACAGAAGCAGTTATCAAGAATGCAGAGCAAATAGTTCAGCACCAGTGGAAAAAAAAAGAGCAAGTGAAGCTCCTGAAATAACACCATGGTCTCCGTGACTCACTCTCACAAGATGCTCAGTCCAATGGTGGACACTGAATGAGGATGTGTGGATGAAAATCTGCATACATCCTTGACTACAACAGAAAGATGGCCTATCACTGTACAGAGCATCATGCCTAGAATCAAGGAGGTGAGCTGTGTATGGTATGTGGTTGGCTGAACAGGTAAGGCTGAGAGGAAGCCTGGGCTGAATGAGAGAGTCTAAAGTTGACTTGCAGCTCTGTTTTTGCATACCTGAGCAGGAAAATTCTCTTCCTCTTTTGAGCCTGGGTCTCTGAGCAGAGTGAAGAGACTGGGTGGTAAGTGTTATGCCCTTACAGTGTTATAGAATACTTCATGCCTGGGATATAAAGGCCTTGATAAGTATGAAATTGGTGTCAATGGGGTTGTTAACCTCCTTTTAATCAAGACTGTGTCATGTTAGAAGGACACCAGTAAAAGGGCACCCAAACATGGCTTCCTCACCTGATGCTTAGACTTCATCATTGGCATCAACTGAAATATTCGTGTTCACCTAAAGAGCCTTTACCTGAATGTCACTGGGGGAATTGCAATCGGGGGTGGTTGGGGGGGACTTCTAATTTCCTTCCAGTAAAGACAATAGAAATCTGAGGTTTGACATAAAGTTCTTATATTGCCATTATCAAATAATTAATATAATTACTATTTTAATATCATATCTGACTTGTACTGATCCTATCTTGGGTGTCAGGAACTGTGGAGGTGGCTCTCACACATCATCCTTAATCCTGACAGAAATCCTAGAAAGGAAGCCTTCCTGTTACATGGATGAAGAAATGCACCTCAGAGAGTCTGAGTCTCTTATCCAAGGTTACACAGGGACCCTTGGCAGCACCTGAGGACTGATCTCCCTGAGTCCATGCCCAGTCTCCAAGAGCTATGTGACCTTGGGCAGTGCAGACCCCTCATCTGCGACATGGCAGATAATGATAATAATTCATGTTGTAGGACTCTGGGAATAAATAAATCAAAATGAATAAAATAACTCCAAGCCATCAGGACTCCTGTCAGGATTGAATAAGTTGATATGAGAGAGTGCTTTGTAAATGGCACTGTACCCTACAAATGTTATCATCGTTAATATTATTATTCCAAAAATATGGCTGCTCCCATAAAATAAAACCAACTGTGGTATGTATTTATGCCAACATGCCTCAGAAACAATTTCTACTGTGACAGCTTGCCTCCCTATCATGTTATTAAAAGGTTAAAGGAAAATGAACAGTGGAGGATTAAGATTAGATCTTTCACACATGAAACCACAAAATCAATAGAGCCCCTTAATCTATCTGGTGATATGAAGAAATATACTGAGGTGCCTGGAACAATTACTCAGGAAAATGTCAACAGGTATTGACAAGAACTCTGGCAAGGAATGGTGGCCAAGGCTTGGCCACTGACTCCGGACCAACAGAGACTAATAATGTTCAGAGAACTTCAGAGGGATAGAGAAGCCTTAAGAACAGGCACTCTGCATTCCCCCAAAGTTCTGAGTCTGCTTTGTCTGTTTCCACAACTGGGTCAGAGCTGCATGGGGGGAAGTGAACATCCCAGAAGCACCATGGGGAGCGTGTGATGACACCTATTTGTGGTCACTATGGGGCCTTGTTAAAACCTGCTATTAGTGTCCTTGTGCTATGATGGTCATTATCACTGTCACTGAGAATTATTTAGCATTTAGAGAATGCTAGTTATTTTCCAGCTACCTGTGAGATTGGAGACTAAGGCTGGAAAAGGATACTCGGGACAGCAGAGGAAGGAAGAATGAGGTGAGTATTCCAAGCAGGCTTTTAAGCAAATAATTTAAAATTTGACTAAATCTCAGATTCAAGTCTGACCCTAGGGCACCCTGAGAGAGAACAGCCTTTTGATCAACTTGGAAGCTCCATGGTTCTCTATCTGTGTGACCCTTTCCCTACAGTCTTAGTTACAGGACAAAAAAGCAGCCTCATGTGTGGAAAAATCTGCCCAGTGTCAAGCAAGTCCCCCAAATTTACATACAGCGTCCCAAATCCTTACAACCCCATACAAGTCTCCTCTCTTTGCAAAGGAAGATCTGAGGATCCCAGAAGCATAGCATCTTGCCTAGAGTCACACACTGGTGAATGACAGATCCAAGTCCAACTCAGGCTGCTGTGCCTCAAATGTCCACAGTGTGCTGCTCTTCAGCATTGCTTCTCAAAAGAACCCATCCCAGCTGGGCATTAATGTGCACATGTAATCTCAATTCTCTGGGAGCTGAGTCAGAAGCATCTCAAGTTCAAGGCCAGCCTGGACCACACAGTGAACTTGAGACCAGCCTAGTCTACATATCAATGAACTGTTTAAAAAAAAAAAAAAAAGTGAAAACCCCAAGCCAGAGATTTTGGCTGGGCCAGAAGTATAGGGTAGAATTTCACAGCTCCTTCCAAACATGGCCACATATTGGGACTCATAGTTGCTGAGTGTACCAGCAGCAAGGGCCCTAAAGGAACTGAGAGAATGAGTTGGCCCTGGAGCTGGCCAGGGAAGCCTGCAAGGTTTGGAAAGAGGTCCCACTATCAAGGACCTTCATGGAAGCCCAGGGCAGCATTAGTTCTCTCAGGGTATACTCACTGGCTCCCACACTCACAGGCCTGGAGACTGGGATTGGGGGATATAGGAACCCCAGGAATTCCTTCTAAAGCAGATTAACACAAGCTAGTGTAGCTTCCAGGCTCTGGTGCATCTTTGTCCATGTCGAACTGGTGGACTCTGGTTATCATCTACTTTCCATTCTCCAGATCTCAGCTCATACTGCCATAGTGAGTCTGCCTGCTCTAAAATGCCCAGGTAATCCCATAAGGATGCTATTTTATTATAGATATGGGAACCCACCTCTATGTATGTGTTATGCTAGCCTAATTCCATGTGTTTTATATTCCTGGCTAAGGTTCTGTTATCAGATTTGTTATCTTTAGATATGGGAATAGGTCTTTGCCTTGCACGCACACACACCCTTATAAGCCAGACCAGCTTCTCCCTAGCTTGAATTGCTTGTAAGATATTCTTACCACTTACCTTGAATATCCCTGCTCTTTTCACTCGTGTTCTACCTCTGTATTATATCACTTCCATGCACTAGGGGTTTTACAGCCATTTGAAGAAAAGACCATAGCCTGTGTGCCACTGATTCACAAAATCCTTAAGTCTTGAATCATAAGCTCAGGAATAACTTCCTGTGAACTGATGTGCAATGGAGTAATTCTTGCTGTGGTCAGGAGGTTTGCCAATTTCTGTGAGTATATGAATGAAGGAGTGTGTGTGTGTGTGTGTGTGTGTGTTTGATTGAGTCATTAATTCATTTTTATTTCGTTATTGTGACCAAACGCTCTAAGGGGAGAAGGCGTTATTTTGGATCACGGCCTCAGAGGCTCAGCACATGGTTAGTATCCACCACACACTTAGTGGAGAATCATGATGGGAATGTGGAGAAGGGCTTTTGTCTTCAGGACCAACTGGAACAGAGTAAAGAAAGGACCGTAGACCAAGAACAGCCACCAAAGGCATTGACCCAATGACCTGTTTTCTCCCAACTGGTTCCTACTACCTACAGGAAACAGAACTTTCCCAAACATCACAACCAACTAAGGACCAAGCATTCAAATTAAGACCCTGGGAAGTACAGTTCATATTGAAACCATAACTTTTCACCTCTGGTCCTGAATGATGGTGACCATATGATAATGTGAAATTTATTTATTCAGTCTCCAATAATCTTTAAAGTCGAAAGAGTTCCAAAATTGTTCAAGGGTTTAAGTTCAGTGTTTTCTCTAAGGCACAAGGCAAACTTTTCCAGAAAGAATAAGGATATAAAAAGGAGATGAACCCAAAGCCCAATGGGAAAACCTTCAACCCTGTGACTCTACAGCCACCATCTGAGGAATGTGGTCTAGCAAGCCCTGGAGAGCCCTGCCCCATGGATTTACTGCTCTTTTCTGCTACATGGCCTCTTTTCTCTACTAACCCCACTCACTGTCTGTGGCATTCCTTACTAGGCCTTCCATGGTCCTGGCATCTCTGATATCCCAGGGTTTTCATCTCAAATTAAATTTGAATCTCTCTGAGGGACTCTGACCCTGCCACACTTGCCTGGCTTCCCTGGCCTTTGACATTTGGGTAGAAGCACCCATGACTCCCTAATTCTTGTTTTCTGCATCCATATAAAAACAGCATCACAAAGATGATGTCAAGAACTGCTGTCAAGTTGGGCAGCATCAGCACCCCTTAAGATCATCACTTCAGCAGTCCTTAAGTAGGCAACTAAACATGAGACCATGCTTCCATGGCTGGCTTGTGCATGCTCTGTGCCCTTAAGTTCTATTTTCAATGCAAAGTCTTTCAACAGACATAAAACTTTTCTGCCATTGATCCTGTGATGGGTGGAATTCAGCCAACTCCTGTTTAATTTCCTGTAGTTGGAGAGCTTCTCTCCAGCCCCCACCAAGCCCTATTAGTCCAACAACCCACTTATAAAATAAACACACAGACATTCATATTATTTAAACTGCTTGGCCATTAGCTCAGGCCTACCATTGTCTAGCTCTTACTCTTATATTTAGCCCATTTCTATTAATCTATACTTTGGCACGTGGCTCGTGGCTTACTAGTACCTTATGTCTTTTCTCTCATGGCAGTGGCTGGCAGGGTTTCCCCTCAGCCTTCACTTCCCTGCCTTCTCCTCTTCCTTGTCCCGCCTACCCTATGCTTCCTGCCTGGCTACTGACCAATCAGCACTTTATTTATTTTAACCAATCAGAGCAACACATTTGACATACAGAACATCCCATTTCCAATTCCTATCTTTCCTATTGTTACAATGTACTTGATTTTCTTTTAATGGAATTAATTTATTTAACAAACTTGCCTGCCATTTTTTTTAACTCAAGCTTAAACATGTTGATTTTCAGAGCAAACTGCATGTTTTTCAAATCTTTTACTAAAGTTCTCACTACCAAGTTTTAATAACAGCAACCAGCACAAAGTATGCCAGGGGACAGCAAGATGGTTCAGTAGGTAAAGGTTTTAGCTGCCTAGCCTAACAACCTGATTTAGATTTCCAGGATCATGTGGTCAAAGGAGAGAACCAGCTTGCACAAGCTATCCTCTGACTTCCACTCATGAACACTCAGGGGACACACACACACACACACACATCTTTTAAAAAGAAAACATGCCATAGTCTGGATGCTATTCTATCTTGAAATTTTCTACACCAAATTAATATATTAGTTTTCAATTCACTCAAAGTCTCAAGACAGAAAAAATGTGCAAATCCTTTGCATGAATATAAGTACTGCATCCACTTTTCCTGAAAAGGACAGAGACTTCACCAGAAATGGGTACCGACAACAGGTCTAAGTGTACTTTCAGTACCTCACCAAAGTTCAACTTGGTGAGACCCATGAGTTTGTGTCAAGAACATGGGTAAGGGGTTTCTTACAGTAGTGTGGGTGATTATAAAACAGCTGTATCACCACAAAGGCACATCCCAAAATGGATGGCTACCTCAGGGAAGCTACATCATGGAGTCTGCATGTCAACTCACCTCCTGCTTCCTATGAGTAGTCTAGCAGATGTTATATAGGAGGGAGCAACATCTGGAGACAAAGGCAAGTGTCTCCTGACCCTCCCTAGAGAGTGTCAATAGCCTTTAGGGGAACATTTTATAATCAAATCATAGCAATTGGTGTATATTAATTTTTTAACTTTATTTATATTTGAGTGTGTGTGTGTGTGTGTGTGTGTGTGTGTGTGTGTGTGCACGCACTTACATCTTAAATTAACTCATTTCTATAAATCTATACTTTGCCATGTGGCTTATGGCTTACTGGTACTTTTACATCTTGCTTCTCCTGGAGGCGGCTAGCAGTGTCTCCTTCCTCTCCTTTCTTCTCCCACTGCCTCTCTTGGATCTTCCCACTTGGCTCCATCCTTCCCTGCCATAGGCCAATGCATCTTTATTTATTAACCAATCAGAGAAATACATATTCACAGCATACAGAAAGACATCCCATAGCACCTCTCCAACTCCTTGGCTTGCATCTGAAGGAAATAAAAAATTCCCCACACAGCACTGTAATTTCCTGGGCTGTACCCAATCTTCAAAGATGGCTCCCAATGAGCCACACGTGTGTGTATTCACCCCTGTGTTTCCCTCTCACAGAGAGTGTCTAGGCTTACCCTGTGACCCACTTCAACAAATGGGATGTGAGAGATGAGAAAGTCAGTCCAAGTACATCAAGATGCAACAACTTCTTTTACGTCCTGGGAGCCCTGGACTCCCATATAAGATGCCCAGCTTCCCTAGCAGACAGAGGACATGCAGTGGCCTATGAGGTGGGATGGCTCCTTGACAAAGAAAAGCCCTTGGGAGAACCCGGAATCTATTTCAGCTGCCATAGGCAGCCCTTAACCATCAAGCATCCAAACCAAGAGCCCTGTGAATTGAGAACCATTTGTAATATTCCAGCCCACACCATCGCACAAAATAGGTGACCATTTCTGCTGTGCTCAGCCTGAATTCTTGACCTACAGAATTGTGGTAATAGTGATAATGTTGATTAGTAAACCTTTCTGTTGCAGGGTAATTTCTTCTGACAATACCAGACAACAGAAGCCCTGCACATCCATGACTGCAATAAAAGGCTTGACCCTTCAACCTCTTTGCTTCTTTGCTCAAAGCTTCACAAGTACAGAGGTTTTTCATAGTTCCCTACCCTAGCCCCCAACCCAGGAATCGGTTTATAGTTACTAATTCATCATTATAGATATTTGCGATGATTTTAATTTATTTTCTCTCCAAAAATGAAGGCTTTGTGAGTGCAGTGAGCTAGGCATGATAATTACTGATGCACCCTCCACCTTAGCATAGAGCTTGGTCCAGTGTGCATTGAACACTGAAAAATAATTATTTTTGAATGTATAAATGAATCGATGGAAAGTTTAGGTTTGTATGAATTTGAGAGCATTGGAAGCACGCAGATTGAAAAATTGTTCATTTGCTGGGCTAAGGAGTTTGAACTTGGTCCTGTAATGAGTGAATGAGCAGACAAACAAAGTGGATTAAATTTCACCATTTGCTGCAGCTAATCCACAAAATCAATGCAAATACATAATCCATCCAGTTGTTTAAAGTCCCCTAGGTAATTAGTTCTGTGGCACATTGCCAGTTACTATCCCATTTTCCCTCCTCACACGTTTGAGCATTCCTGGAAATATTTGAAGTAGAAAATGAGTACTCTGAATATTTTTATTGTTATTAAATTCAGTTTCCTATACTCATGTATTATTTATTATTATTATTAATTATTATTATGTGTGTGTGTGTGTGTGTGTGTGTGTGTGTGTGTGTGTGTGTGGAAACACATGCCAGAGGCCAGAAAACAATGTGAAATCAGTTCTCTCTTTGCACTTACATGATTTCCAAATGTTAAACTGGGATCACCATGCTTGCACAGCCATCTCACGAGCCCTGTACTTACATATATTTTTAAATATACAGAAATCTGTCTTCCTTGGCTGCACTCAAGCCTATGCTGATGATGTCAATGATCATCATGGAGGGGGCTAATAAGAGATTCAAATTTGGAGGACCCACAAAAAGTGCTTGGTAAAAGACATGGTGTGCTGTGCCTCCAGCATTTGACACTTTGTCCTAGAGAGAACTCTAGAACTACATTGTGGCTTGTGAACCATCCAACATATGAAGCCATCTGTCACTTAAGAATCATGGAGACAGTACTGCTCTGTGGCTAAGGTTGACATTTCCTCATCAGGGACTCTACTCACAGTGTGCTGCGTTATCACCAGTGTGATATACCTATTCTGTTCTAGCTTTGCTTCTTGACCACTCCTCTTTATACATACTGTTAAGTCCTTTCTGGACAGCAGTATGGCAACGATTAGGAGCTTGCTTGGCATGATGCCCACTCTCAGTGCTAAACCATATCTAACTTGAGAACTTGCTTTACCCCATAGTATTTGGCAAGCATTCCCTGAAATCCCGTCCACACTCTGGCCAATCCCCCACCTTGTAATTCACTGTTGGCCCCTTACTTCTACCTGGCTATCACAGTGCTCAGCAGCAGCAGCAGCAGTAGCAGCAGCAGTGCTAATCACGTGTTCTTTATGTGCATCCTGCTTTTTCTTCATCTATATAGCTTACACTCAGTGTTGTCAGTCTCTGTTAATTACTTTCCTTTATATTGCTATAGCAAAATGCCATAGGCTGGGTAATTTATGAAATAAAAAGGTTTATTTGGCTTACAATTCTAGTGACTAAAGATTCAAAGAAGCATGGCATATAAAAGAGACCAAGTACAGGAAGTTGCCTGTCTTCATAACCCATTCTCAAAAATAAATAAATAAATAAATAAATAAATAAATAAATAAATAAATAAATATGCAATCAAGTCTTTGAGAGCCACATTAGTGCCTTCCAAGAACAGTTCAATTCCGTTATGACTTCCTACAAACCCTACTTCACAAACTCTACCCACACACACACCACCACCACTGACATGCTAGTGACCAGGATTCCAGCACATATGCCATTGGGGAGGACACACTGAAGCCCTGTCCAAGCCATAGTACTTGCTCTCTATGTTTGTCAGGGAGAATGGCCTTTTTGGACTTAGTGGACTTAACACACACTAGAAGAAGCCTGTATACATCTGCACAGAACCGCCTGCCCATTCTCCACATGAGGAAATAATACAAAGAGAGGACACACAATCCCCTTCTCTGTGAACACAGGACAAACAGAACCCTAGGGTGGCAGTGAATCTCTCTTACTAAACAGATGCCACCTCTGTGCCCCTCCAGAGATGTCACAACATTGAAATGGCTGTTTCTCAACCATGACTTTTCCAATGAGTGTGTACCATGCTTTGAGGTGAGGAATGAGAATTACAGGAGGGATACAATATTAGTTTAGGTGATTCTAGCCAACACAGCAGACCATCACTGGCATCTGCATGGCTCAGAACAATGGCAGACTCTACTTACTCAAGAACTACCTGTCAGCAGAGAGTGGGAATGATTCTGCTCCATGCAGTCACACTGAGATCTAGGCTGCCGGGTACCCTCTTCTGCATCAGCTTCCCAGTTCATGCCAGCTGTCCTCACCAATGGGAAGGAGAGGAGAAAGTCTGTGGGATCATGCATGTCCTATGTACATTTCTTAAAGTGGCATCACTATTGCACATCTTGCATGGCAGATCAGTATTGTAGCTGCAGGGCCCAGCATAGGGTAAGACACAGGTCTTTCCTCCCCAGTATCTCCACAGTCCCTTCTGGCGCTATGAAAACCAGTCAACATGGGAGATCTTTCTCAAGTGTCCCTATTGGCTTGAGATTGATTTCTATATCGTGGAAGAACATGGGAAGCTCCACCCCTAGTTGTGGAGTATTTGGTAATGGAGAGCAGCTAGGGGAGGGGATAGATATTATTTCCTTGGGGATATGGCCAGTAGTATGTTGTGCATGCCCCCATGAGTGAACTCACACCCATGGACACAGTGGGGTCCAATATAAATATAGATATATAGATATAGATGTATATAGAGAGATAAATAGAAGATGAATAGATAGACAGACAGATAGATAGATAGATAGAGTAGGAAGAGGGGCATGTGGAGAGTGTCTGAGAGCTGGAAAAGATGAATTTGATCAGAATGCATTGTATATAACTATGAAGTTCTCAAATAAAAAATTTAAATGATGATAAAGGAAAATAGAGATGAAGTGGCATACATCACTTCTCTCTCTATTTCACTGAACAGATTTTAGACCCAAGGCCACCCATAATGAACAGTAATGGGAGCTGAGAAACAGTGGAGCCTGACCAGAAGGGGATGTGGCCTCCATCAACAGCTATTCTCTTGGCCACAAAGGGATGAGCCCCTCCTGTAATACCAGGGCTACGATTATTTTTACTTTTATTTTTTCCTTCTTTCTCATTTGGATCTTATTTTCCCCAAAGTGTCCTCTAGGGAGCTTGCTGCCCACTCAACCCACCATGCTTCTTCCAGGACCAATTTTAAGCCTTGGTGATGATAATATGCATCCCATTCATAAGGATTTGCATTACGCACAACTACCTTGAGGGATGTAGTTAGCACAGCCAGCCATCTGCTAAGGGCTCTTTTAAAGCAGGTGCCCTGGACCTCAAGGAAAATCCTTCAGGCAATCCTATAGAAATCAGGGGTTTGAAGCTACTGACTGAGACTCTGGAGCAACAAGAAGGGCCCACAACAGTGGCCCTGGAAGGTAAGGAGCTCCATGGCAGGGGGACTATGCTGCTGCCCACAGGTGTGTATGTGGTGAAGGAGCAGAGATGTGCTGCCCGGAACAATGCTGCTCTGAGTAGCTGCCACTCTTGGCCGTGGAAGTTAATATGCTTCCTTAACAGAGCCGCTATCTCATAGCAAGCCTGCCTTTGTGCAGAGCTGTGCAGTATCCAAAGCCACTCACAGACAGCATGGCATTGGCCTCTCTCAGAGACTGACTCAATGCTTTGCTCTGCTCCTATCTCTGCAGTGCCTCGGGGCTCTCTGCTCCAGTGCTTTTCCATAATCCATTCTCTGCACTGCAGCAGAAAGACTGTCCATCACAAAGCAAGCTGCCCCTTCCCTCGGCCCTGGATGCTCAGATGCTCTCCCTGCACTTAGAATAAAGTCCATGTCAGCAGCACTACCCATGAGGCCCTGATAGTGTGATCCCAGCCAACCTTCCCATTTTCATTCCTTTCTACTGCTGGTCATGGTGATCCCCTAGGTAGTGACACATTGGTATCTCTACCCTGATACCCTCTGTCCCTACAGGGCTATATGACCTGCTGTTGGTTCTCTGACTTCTCCTTGAATCTTAAGACCAGCTGCCTTTGGAGAATGCATCCCCCCTAACCACGAACACATGCATGTGCTTGTGGTGTGCCCAGCCTGCACAAGGCAGACCTCTGTCACAGTGCAGCTTCCTCCGGAGGCTGTCAGCTCTCATGGGGACTGGCAATCTTTTTTTGTTGTTTTTATTTTTGTTTTGTTTTGTTTTTCAAGAGAGGGTTTCTCTGTAGCTTTTGAGCCTGTCCTTGACTAGCTCTGAAGACCAGGCTGGTCTTGAACTCACAGAGATCCACCTGTCTCTGCCTCCCAAGTGCTGGGATTACAGGCATGTGCCACCACTACCCAGCTGGCCATTGCATCTGGACCTGCTGACTTAGCACTGTACCCATTGTCTAGTAGATGCTCAATAAATGACCAGGGCAGCATTATTTCAAGAAGCCTGCATTTGCAACTAAAGTAAGTATCAAGGGCTCTAAGAGATTTGTTCAGGACATAAACTGATAAGTAAGCTGCCGTGATTAACCTTGATTGGCTTAAGGACTTCCTGGGAGTTTAGTAAGGCAGGCCCCTGAGTGTGTGAGGGAAGGCATCTCTAGAGATGGTTAGATGATGAGGCCACCCATGCAATGAACATAGTACTGATTTGTTGGGTTTGTGGCAGGATGGCGTTAGTGGCAGGTGGTGCTTGGAGTCTAGTTGGATAAAGTAGGTCTCCAGGGGGTTCTTCTTAGGGGGCTTTGTCTTGTTCTACCTCTTCCTGTATGCTGTATGATCTTTTCTTGACTTTCAAGAAATGAAGAATCTTTGTCCCATGCTTCTGCCACCAGGATGTTCTTCTGCCCAAGCATGTGAAACATTTTGAAACCATAAGACCAACTAACTTCCTCCTATGCATTGTTTCTGTTTTGGTAACAAGGACAAATAACCCCCCCCCCAAGTTCCTTTGACCACGGTCAATATCAGAGCAATAGAAAACAAACTAAAACACACACCCAGCAGCTGATTGGACAGACAGACTTGCCAGCTTTGCCTAAACCTCTTTTAAGCTACATGAAGAGCCTTTGTTGTGCATTGAAAGATAGTTCCAGGAGCACAGTGCTGTTGCGGTAAAACTGTGAAACTTGGCGTTGGCCATGGTCCTGGTTATAGGCTGCAAAATTCCATCAGCAGAGGTTGGCAAGTGGATTCATATAGTGATGAATTTCTACATAGAGTTTAAAGGCTTAGAAACACATGACCCATTTTAAAGCTCCCCTGTGATCAGCAATAAGAGCGATGGCCCCTAGGACAGTAGCTAGACCAGAGAGCTGATGAGGTATTATCTTTTCATCTTTTCAGCAGACCTGAAGCAATGCTGGCACTCTCCAAGAGCAGGACAGAGCCTCTGACCACAAAAAGACACTCTAGAGGTCAGAAAAAAAATCTTATATCCAGCAATGGATTGGCTGCCAGCCAGCTGTGGAAGCATCTGTAGATCCCCAACCTACAGGCACAGGGGCAGTCTTTGCTTTTTTGGTTTACTGTTGATTTCTAACAGGATGATGAATGGGAAGACTATGACACTGATAAAAAACCTGGCCGTGGAAATGTGTGTCATTATCTCTACAATTGCAGGCTACCGTCGTCCCACATGACCTCAGGTGACCAGCATGAAGAAGCCTGGAGGGTGCTATGAGTTTCAAATTCCAGGAGATCTTTTAGGGACCAAAGGATCTGACATTGGAATAAAACAATGAGTGATATTTAACCCCCTGTGGCATTTATTCTGGGCAAGCATAGAGGTGAGAACCCATGATTCATTCATGTAACTTTGATTTTTAGGTTCCTGCATGGATGATTGGCAGTGAGATGGTCAAAAGGAGACCCTACTATATAAGGATTTGATTCCTCTTACATGGGTTGTGCTCATTAGTTTTTGTTTTTGTTTTGTTTTTTGTATTTGGGCTTTTTTTTTTTTTTTTTTTTTTTTTTTTTTTTTTGAGAAAATGTGATCATCAGATTGACCCATGCAATTTTTTTTTCATTAATGATAGATGTTAGAGGGCCCAGCCCACTGTGTATGGTGCTATTACTGGGCAGGTAGGCCTGGGTTGTATGAAAAAACAAGCTGAGCAAGCCATGGAGACAAGTCAATAAGTAGCATGCCTCCATGCTCTCTGCTTCTGTCCCTGCCCCCGGGTTCCTGTGTTGAGTTCCTGTTCTGAGTTTCCTTCATGATTGACTGTGATTGGGTTGAGTAAGCCAAATAAACCCATTTCTCCCCAAGTTGCTTTTGGTAGTGGTTTCTCTATCATGACAATAGGAAGCAAACTAATACACACATGGATGGGAACAGTGATAGTTCTTGGAACTCAATTTTCTGCCTGCTTACCAATGATTAACTACAGCAATCAATTATGTCAAAGTTCAGACCAACTGCATCCTTGGGGATGTCAGCAAGACAATGCCTTGTGCTTGAGTTAATGATAACTGTAATATGAACAGGTTGGTCTACTATAGAGCATGTGATGACCACTATCTTCCCTAGATGTCCCTCCACCCCTTTGCTGTGTGCCCAACCCCAGCCCAGTTACTCCAGTAGACAGAGAGTGGTGGTAGCCTGGGAGGGCACCCAACTTACATTTGGAAGTTAGGTAAAAGGTCATTCAAACCTGGAGACAACCTATGGAATGGATGTCAATGATGGTCTTTATTTTATCAATAAGACAGTTTTGGAAAAATAGGTAACAGCAAAGAACACCAAATGCTTTTTCTATCCCACCCTTGTATTACACGTCACCTCTCCCCACTGAGGTTCCTCACCACATTCCCAACTCATCCAGCATCTACCCTTTAAAGAGTTGTAGGTTCGTTGACACCATTTGATGAAGATAATTTGTGATTTAATTTTAGTTCATTGATTCTTGAGGATCGGGAAGGTGCTTCTCTAAGTTTCAGTATTTGCATCTTGCCTAAACAATGCACAGTGCACCTGTCATTCACACACACACACACACACACACACACACACACACACACACACACTCACACATACTCACACACACACACACCCTGCTGCCCAGTGCGAGATCTTTGCCACTGTTTCCAGGTTGGAATCAGAGCTGAAATATATAAAAACGCTCCCTCCCTCCCTCCCTCCCTCCCTCCCTCCCTCCCTCCCTCCCTCTCTCCCTCCCTCCCTTCTTTCGTGTGTTGTGTGTGTATAACCATATGTGTACAGAGGTCATAGGAGGACATTGGGTATTGTCCTCTGTCATTCTCTATCTTACTCCTCCAAGACTGGGAGGTCTCCTGATCCTGGACAAGTGCTTGTGACCATACCTAGTAGTGTTGTTTGTTTAATTGGTTGGTTTGGGTGGTTTTTTCCCCCTTCAAACATGGGTACTTAAGATCTGAGCTTAGTCTTTCTGTTTGCACAGGTACTCTTGCACTAGCCCCTAACAAGCATTTCTAGAGGTTTTTGAGGTGAGTGGCTGAGTAGACTGTGCTATTTCTAGAACACGCCTCTCTGGTCTTTTCCTTCAAGTAGACTGAATGGGGAGGGCGGCAGATGAACCCAGGAGCCATCTTGAGTAACAAAAAGCTTTGAGAGAGGGGGCCTGTCTTCCTAGGCTCCAATAGTATATTGATGGTTGTGAGTGATACCTGCCTTGGCTGGGTTCAGCCCCGGAGAAGGAATTGGGGTTTCCATAATCTGGCAAATGAGGGAAGTGGTAGGTGAAGAGTCAGTAGCCACTCAGGTGTATCAGCCATGGCTCTCAACAGTCTCCAGCAAATATTAGAGACAAATGTTGAATTTTCCTGAATCAATCATCTGCTAAACTTTACTTCCCAACAAGGTTAGGGCTGATTGACCCATAAATAAGACCCTATAGAAGCAATGTCAATGCAGCAATACAGATTAGAATATTTTCTTAAAATTACAATTTTTACAATACGTTTTTGCATGACATTTGAATATTTAATATCATCTGATTCTTCTGGTTCTGAGGCATTTTATCAAGAGGAAGCAGAGAATATCAGGTGCATACATGATACCTGCCTGACATTGCTTAGTGCATTCTGAATATTTAGATTTACTCATGTTTTATTAGCATAAATCATCATCATAATAATGGGTTTCTTTGGAACATTTTCATGCATGTTTATAATGTTTCTCCTGTCACTCTCCCACAGACTGAGCACAGCACTGGGAGATGGGCACTGTTGTTATCTGTTTCATAGAGGGTAGTATCTATTCTGGTGACACAGCAGAGAATCATATGGAAAGAATTTGAACTCAGGTGGAAATCATATAGAAAGAATTCAAACTCCAGTGGCTGAGCTCCGGAGCCCTGCTTGGAGTTGCTACACATCTGGGCCTCAGACCCAGTCCCATTTGACTTCAGATGCTGCACTCAGTTTGTTGAGGACAGGACATGTGTCTGAGTACCCACCATGTGCCTGCACACACTACTTTCCCCATATCAATGTATCTAGCCCTTACCATTTGGGGAGGCTGAGATATGTGCTTCCTGAGGTACTCAGGTAAGGTAAGGTGCATGGAGTTAGTTTTTCTCACTGTCTTTGGTTTGGAGTGTCACAAGTGAGCATGTTCCTGCTGTGCAAAGTCAGCTGAGGTCCCCGGCAGCTAGTGGCTTCTGTTTGCTTTGCTGAGCTGTTTGCTCTGTGGGAACAAAACCGAAAGCAGCAATAGTGAGCAGGCTTTTCAGACATTTGGGGACCTCACTGGAGCTCCTGTCACACAGACATGAAGACAGGGACCCAGGCTTGGAGGGCACTGGCAAAGTCATGTCTTCTCTGTGCTGCCCTGGGATGTCTCCAATTCTCTGGTTCCAGGTAAGTGATGGGTACAAATGATTCCCTGATCAGTTACATGGTAGAGAGTGTAAAACCACACAATGCTGACCAGCTCCGCCACAAGCCTGTGGGCAGAGGAACATCTCTTGAAGCAATTTGCATGTGTCTGATAAAATAAAATCAACAACTCCCTCTGAATTATCGTGGACCCAAGTGGCTGGCTTCGACAAAAGTGCCCGTTAAAGAACTGACATGTTTAAATGAATTTTGCCATGCTGAGAAGAATAGGATACATGTTTTATATTCTGAGTGAAGCTTTGGTCTGGCTCTCTATGCAAAAGAAGGTTTGTTATATATGAAAAATGAGCCTGTTCACATGAATGATCCTAATAAATGGCAATGGCTTGCTCTACCCACCCAGCAGCACACTATATCTAGAGTGAGTGAATCTCTCAAACTCTTTCTTCCTCTCTTTCTCTCTCCTCCTCTCTCACAGATGTTTGCCCCCAGGAACTAAAGAACTAATTTATTTCATCCAAAATTCCATTCATAGGATGGGAAAGAACTAAAGAAAGTAATCTTAGCCAGGGCTCAAACTCGGGTTCCAGAGAAAGATGTACCAGAGCCTTGACAACCTGACCACCCTCCTTGTGTCTGAGAAGTTTCCACCATGGTAATGTGTGAGCAAACAGAAAATTGTGAGAGATGGTAGAGACAAACATCACTCAAGGGAGAGAGTGAGAGTGACTAGTTCTACTGAGTAGGGGTCCTGGCAAGGGGTGAGGGTGCATCTGGCATAGATAACTGCATACAGAAAGGCCTGGAGGTGTGAGAGAGCCTGGCTTGATCCCAAGGCTCCAGGTACATTTCAGTCTCCTTGTTCCCACTCTGTGGAAGGACAAACTGATCCCCAGAGCGGGGAAGAGAATGGTTTCCACTTAGTGAGCCTCCAGCCCTTCCCTGACTTCTGGCTGAATATTCTGCTCTCCACCCATGATCTCTCCACACCAGCCCTGAACATGACATGCCTTTGAGTATCAGACACAAAAAGCAAAACAAAAATACTCTGTGTAGGAGCAGAAAGTGTTACAAGCTCCTTCATATCCTAAACTTTGTCATTTCATTTGCACAGGTCCCATTGTCACATGGCCTATTGATCACTATTGATTGTCACTGTTGCAGGCATTCACTCTCACCCTCACAGTCAATCTACCACTTATGTTGTGGAGAGAAGGAAACTGAGTCTCGAAGACTGTGTGACTCTCAAGGCTATTGAGTCCTTTGTGTGTGTGTGTGTGTGTGTGTGTGTGTGTGTGTGTGTGTGTGTGTGTGTATGCAGAACTCAAGCATTCTTGCTGCTTTCTGCCTCTCATTAACACACTTCCCAAATCCACCTGACTTGCTGGACACCTAGGATGTTTCTGTAGGACACACATTCGCTGCTTTGAGATGTTGCTTTAAATTCCATGTCTGCGGCAGCAAATGACAGAGAGAAATGGGAAACCTTTCCCCCCAGAAACCACCCCCGCCCCAGCAAAGTGGAAGATGCTGTTTATACAGGGTTGCAGCTGCTGAACAAATTGTGTGTGACAAGAAAGTTGTTGTGTCAGGCCATTTCCACAGAGAGCCAAAATATATTGATGTGGCCCATCCATATAAGCTGAGGGCTGGAAATTTACTGCTGACCCAATCCTGCTGTGCTTGATGGATCCATCTTTATTTTGATCGGAGAAAGAGAGTAGGAGACCTGGACCCAGAGCAATGTGTCTTAAGGCTGGCAACAACGTTCTGTGCACCCCAAAGAAAGGCATGTCCTGGCCTATACTTCCTCAGAAGGGGCCTATTTCCAGTGAAGTATAAAAGGCTGTTTATACTAACATTTTTTTGTGAAATGGTGAAATGTTGTTAGGATATGAATGTGCCTCAGAGGAATCAATGACATGCAAGAGATGTTCTAGGAGATAACATCCAGATGAAAGCAGAATCCGTGTGGGTCTAGTTGACGTGGGTGGGCAGAAGCACCCACGTCTGAAAAATGGTGTGCGACAATGCACAAGGTCAAAACAAAGCACAGGAAGGTGATGCTGCACACCGCACACATGTGTGAAATACAAGACGCTGGAATGACACACAGCATGTCTGTGACAGTTGTTGGCCTCACAAACAGGACTGGGGCTGGTGTAGTACTCAGATTCCCAAATCCTGGAGATGCCATTTAGTTAAAGACCATGCAAGTGTGGCAAAAGATTGACAGGGGGCAATGTGAGTGTGGGGCCCTGAGTGGTTATTAATTTTCAGTACTTCTCAAGGCAGTTTTATGTTACAGACGAGTTGGGCTTTGCATTCGTGTCTGTTAATTGCATGTCGGGCTTTCATTATGGTACTTTCATACATGCTCATAATATACTTTGACCATATGCGCCCCCTCTATTACTCTTGCTTATCTCCTCTCCCCATATGGAGGCATCTCAGCAGCAGCCAAGCCAGTGGGTTTGTTTCCATAGAAATTCCTCGGGTGGAAGGTGCACATAGCGGCATGCAGAGGCCTCAGTTGAACCTGCCATTTGTGCAGCTCCACACCATTCTCAAATTGAAGATGTGACTAGACGCTAGCCTTTCGTTTAGATTTGCATTGTGTGGCACTAATGAACCACACTTACCCGATGTAATTTACAAACATACTATTTATTCTTCTGATTATTTCATTATACTGCCACTCCATAATGGAAACTGGGTGTAAAAATGAGAGATCTGGTGGTTATAACTACTTCTTGCAAGTTTCCTCTGTAAGCCATCATCTTGCCCATTAACGGGCTCTCAAATCTTGGAGAGGAAAATAATTGTGACTCTTTAATAGCAACTGTGCACGTTACTTATCCACTTGGTCTCCACTGTGGCCCCAAATTGGGGTGATACTTGGGGAAAGAACAGTGTAACTGCTTTGTAGTTGAAATAGGAAGAAGCTACCCCGCAGAGCTGTCAAATACATACTTAGGAGAAGCCAAATCACAGACAGTATTGTTTTGTCAAACCTGAGCAAATTAGTAGATAGGAGCCCATTGGAAGGCCCCTGCTGGTGTGCAACATCCTGCCTCAGTAACCACTTTCAAGTACCCACCTGTGGTTTCCACTAGAGTCTTTGACCTTTTGTTAAAGATCCAACTTTACTAGGCAATTGATTTTTGCCAGTCTCTGGGGCAGCCATGGAAATGGAGCTCACAGTAGTTAATATTACCCTCCTTTTAGGACTTTTGCCGAGCGAAAATGTGTCGTTAATGATCTTGTTTGGAGTGACATCCTGTGTGTTTGACAGTGGAAGCTTTGTGATGTTCCCCCTAATGACTTAATCTTAGAGACCAGGATGAAACAGGCCTTGTGGACACTTACAGAGATAGTGATGGGAAGTGACTGGAGTGGATCCAGGTTGGATCTGCTTCCAGACATCATGGGGCAAGGGGAGACTGCATGCTCAGAATCAGACAGGCTTAGATCCCAGGGCAACTATATCCCGGGTTCACGGCAGCAGATACGTTGTGTCTCTCTGGGCCATTTCAGCATCTGTGCCAGTGACCACAGTCCATAGCTACCCTTGAGCACATCTGTGGGATGGGATAAAAACATCTAATACAATAGGTCTGACATCCTAGGCCCTCAATAAATCTTCATTCCTTTCTTTCTTGTACTTCCTCTTTAGCTTAAGAAGTGCAAGTTTCAAGGGCGCCGCTTACATTGATACGCATACTCATGGGTAGAGATTAAAAAAAAATCATAGCACATCTACTGTGTTCTAGGTAGGGAAACTGAGGCTCCCACAGTTGAAATAATGAGTTCATTCATTCACTTGGCCCAGCTGTGTACCAGGGACTCAACAAGTAGCCTGCTTTACAGTTTAGATGTATTTCAGTTCTCATGTGACTTGTCTGCCCTCTGCCCCATTTCCCTGCTTCACTCACCCCCTCAGATGCTTCCTGACATGCATGCCTCAACCTGGTACTGGCCCCCTCCTCTTCTGTGTCCCTGATGTGCCCTAAGCACTTTTCATGTTGTGGTAGTTTGAATAGGAGTATCTCCCATAGGCTCAGATGTTTGAATACTTGCCCCCCCCCCCCCATTGGTGGTGATGTTTGGGTAGTCTTAAGGAGTGTGATATTGATGGAGTACATCACTGTGGCCTAGTTTTGAGGTTTCAAAACTTCATGCCATTTTCAGTTAGCTTTTTCTTCTTCCTGCCTGTAGTTCAAGCCCTCAGCTTTGACTCCACATGCTGTGTCTGCTGGTGGCTGCCCCACCATAATAGACTCTTGGTCCTCTGGAAATGTAAGTCAAATTAACCCATCTGTAAGTTGCCTCAGCCAAGGTGCTTTATCACAGTGATAGAACAGTAACTGATACACTTGACCTGCTTCTCTCATAAGAGACTAGTCACTTCCCCTCCTCACCTTCTCATGATTAGATCTGTTTCTCTAGCACAGAACTCCCTTCCTGATTTCAGACCCAGGTAAGAACTGTGCCCGGCATGAGTTTATGTGGCTATCCCATGGGCACCTAGAGCTAAGCCTGCCTCAGCCATCTTCCACAACATCTCGGTCCTCCTGTGTTCCTACCACCTAGACATTCAAGTAAGGTACCGGCATCAACCTAAACCTGTTTCTTTCTCTCAGACCCTTCCAGCCCACCCATTTGCCAATCACTTTCTATTGCTCCCACCTGAGATCTTACTTACCTATTTCTCTACCCTGGCCCTGATGTAATTCAGGGTTATATCATGTCACAGAGACTCCTACACCAGCCTCCACCTTCTCCCCAGCCTCCAGACTTAACTAACCTATAACTAACCTCTACACATCTTCAAACCCAGCTCTGGCCATGGGCCCTGAATGCATTAAAATTTGCCAAGACACAAGACTTGCTTCTCTGTTAAGTAGAACCTGTGCCACATACCCAGAAGCCTGGTGTCTTCAGTATCAATTGTTCTAGCAAATGTTTTGTGGATATTAAATATAAAAAGACATCACTAGTGCAACCCCTCAATCTTCAGAGGATAAAAAGGAGCCCCATAGATAGGGATCGTGTTGCTGTGATTGGATTTCCTGTGTGTCCATAGCCCATGAGAGTTTAAATGCTCACCTATTGACTATAATTTATAATCTAGAAACAGCTGTGTAAGGGAATACATTTATGTCACTGTGTGAAGGAAAAATGAAATCAGTTCACACAAGTGGCTGAGATACTGTCTTCTAACCAGAGTTAAGTACTCTGTACCACAGTAGTCCTAATGCCAGGCACTTCCTGGGGGCTCAATATATATTTGTTAGATGAATTAACAAGCACTGAAATGATAAACTACCTGCCTTGCATTCGTGATCTGATCTACATTTATGGGATGAGTGATTGATGGGTGGCAGGGAATGAATGTAATTCCTTAAGGATATGCGACTCTTCTCTTACAATGATTTTCAGAGGGGAGCAGCCAGATTTCTTCGGCACAAATGCAGTCAACCAGAGCCTTGCTAAGAGCAGACGAGTACGGAGTGTGGACATCACCCCAGTACCTGTTGACTGTGAGTTATCCAGCTGGTCCTCCTGGACTGTGTGTGACCCCTGTCAGAAGAAAAGGGTAAGATCCCAGGCCTTGGGTGAGTGCCAAGTTTCTGGGCAGGGGTGGGAGGTCAAGAAGGAGACTAGTCTTCAGCAATTCTGGCAGAGGCACTGATGGTGGCTGATGGTGGTGCCTTCATAGTCTATCCTTTAAGATGCAAGCTGTTGGAATGACTTTCCCTTTCTCTGTGCTTCCAAACAGCAAGCAGATGCTCCCTTTGGTATTACAGTGGTTTTCACACAGCTGTCTCTGCTGTATCCTGTCTCTGACCTGCTCTTTCTATCCATCATTCACAGTATAGCCAGGGAAGCTACCCCAAAACTACATCTGACTAGTCTTTCTCCAAATGAGCCCTAAGGATCAAAGCAAGACATGTGTGTCACCTAACCTGGCCTCATCGCTATGATATACCAGCTCCTGTAATCTTCCAGCTCTGTCACTCCTTCTGCACCTCTGTTCATGTCCTTTTCTCAGCTAGCAATGACATTCCCTGCTGCCTTCACTTTCTAACATGACTCAGACTTGATTCTCTGCTCCAGGCAACCTCTTCTGTGAAGTCTTCCCTGACTGCTCATCAGCCCCAGCTCCCTGTAGATAAATTTTGCATGCTTCTCCAGGTCCCCCTACCCTATATCCTAACATATATCACACTGTGGCTTTTACCATTTACTGCCATAAACAGAAAACTTGTAAGGGTGCGTGCATCATGTAACAGGTGCTTCATAACACTCTTATATTTGAGCTCACTCTGCTTTCTGATATCTTTGCAAGGAAAAGAAGGTGGCTGTCACATATTCTGTTAGACAGATAATGAAAACTTAGAGCAGGTAAGTGACTTCTTGGAGCCCTCTGGTAGCAGATAAGCCTCAGCTCAGGCCATGAGGTCCTTCCTGACTTTTCTGCCAGTAGAGCTTGTCTCCATGGTGCCTATCCTTCAGCTCCCTTGTGATGGGAGAGCTGACCCAGGACCCCAGCTCTGAACAAAGCAGATGTGCCAGGGGGAGAGACAGAAAGAGAGAGAGAGAGAGAGAGAGAGAGAGAGAGAGAGAGAGAGAGAGAGAGAGAAAATGGTTGCCATTCCCTTGGCTCCTTGGGAACCCAGACCTATCACGGCAAAGACTCTGGAGAGGCTGAGGAAGCCAGCCTAGGGCAATTGCACAGTTAATTGGATCAATGGGGAGAGCCAAGCACTATCATTCTGTTTCCAGAGTAGGTTTTCTTGCTGAAGGTATCAACATTGATCCAATTATCTGGATAATTGCTTCATCTGCACCATAAACCAGAAGGACTGAGCATGAGCCAGCTAGCCATTGAAGCTCCCTGTAATTCACTGTAGACTTCCTCAGCTGGATGGCTGGGGGCTCAGTGAAATCTCTCAACCCAGACTTGGAGGTCCATTTCCTCCATCCTTTCCATCTTCCTCAAACCTACTTTGCCTTAAGAGCCTGGGGATAGTCTTTTGAGAGTCTCCTTGTGTATGTGTGGCTTTATTTTTGTCCTTTAATTGACTTACAATCTTTGTGCTTATTTGTGGAGTACAGTTTTATAATTTGATACCTATATGCACTAGGTAATGATCAAGTCAGGGTAATTAGCCTTTCCATCACTCAAATATATTGTTATCTTTGCTAGCTAGCATGTAAAGAAACTTCAACATCAATGCTCCTAGTTACTTTGAACTATACAATTATTGTGGACTTATCTTCTGTATTATAGAGCATTAGAGTCCTCATGCATAGTGTTTTGATAATCAATAGCCCCCCTTCTCTGCCCTTTCTTCTTTTCTAGTCCCTAGCAACCTCTAGTCTATTCTCTACTTCTGTGATGAACTATTTTTGCTTCTACAAATGAGAACCTGTGATTGGCTTTCTTTGTCTAGCTTATTTCCCTTAACATGATGTCCTCGGATTCCATTCAGGTTGCCACAAATGACTGGATCATCCTTTTATAGATGACTAATATTCCATTGTCAGTTATACCATTTTAATTGATTCATCTCTTGATGAACATCTTTGTTGATTTTTTTATTTTAGTGATGGTGAATCTTGTTATAATAAACATGAGAATTCTGGTCTATCTTTGGTAAAGTGTCATTACCTTTGGATATATACTCAGTATTTAGACTGTTGGCTCATATGGTAAATCTATTTTCAGGATTTTAAAAATATTTTTGAAAATTCTTCTTTCTTCTTTGTCTTTGTCTTCATGCCCCTCCCCCCTCCTCCTCCCTCTCCTCCTCCCCCTCCTCCCCCCCCTCCTCCTTCTTTTGCACAGCCTCTAGTACTATTTTCTGTCACCCATGGTGGTTATATTAGCTTACGCTCCTATCAACAGTGTGAAAGCCCTTCCACTTCTCAGCATTTCTGCCATTTGTATATTATCATTTAAAAATATATGTAGAGATCATAGATCATTTGCCCTTTTTTGTTTTTTGTTTTATAATTTAATTTAATTTTACATATCAGCCATGGATTCCCCTGTCCTCTCCCTCTTCCTCCCAGCCTACCCCCCATTCCCATCTCCTCAGGGCAAAGACTCCTCTGGGGATTCAGCTCATGAGCTGGCTGTTTGGAACCTGGGGCTTATGCAGGGACACTTCACTCAGCCTGGGAGGAAGGGACTGGACCTACCTGGACTGAATCTACCAGGTTGAGCTGAATCCTCATTTGGCCATTTAAAACTCAGATTATTAGAAATTTTTTCTGTTCTTTGAATTCCTTATATATCCTGGGTATTAGCTCCTTGGCAGATGAAGTTCACAGGTATTTTCTTCATTCTTAAGTTCGTCTCTTGAAGCTGTTGATCATTTCCTTGGCTGTACAGATGTGTCCCAGTACAATCTGATCCCATTTGTCTAGCTTTGCTTTTTGTTGCCTATACTATCTGAAATTCTGTTTGCTCTATACTTAGGTGCTCAAGTATTTCCCCTGTGGTTTCTTCCAGTAGTTGCATAGTTTGGAATGTTACACTAGGTCTTTGACCCATTTTGAGTTGTTTTTTTTTTTTTTTTAACTTTTGGTTTGGGTTTGGTTTGGTATTTTCGGTTGTTTTGTGTTGTTGTTGCTTGTTTGTTTCAAGACAGGGTGTCTGTACTTAGCCCTGGCTATCCTGGAACTTACTCTGAAGTTCTATGGTGGAACTGGCCTCCAACTCGGAGATCTACTTGCTTCTGCCTCCCAAGTGCTGGGATTAAGGGCATGAGCTACAATACCTGGCAAGTTAGATTTTTATATAAGGATCTGTCTAGTTTCAGTTTTCTACAGACACGTTTCAGTGTTTATTTGTTTGTTCTCTCTCTCTCTCTCTCTCTCTCTCTCTCTCTCTCTCTCTCTCTGTGTGTGTGTGTGCTCATATGTACTTATGTGTGTATGCACACACAAAGAGGTCATTCATTAGGCTCCATCTACCTTTTTTGGCATAGGGTCTCCCACTTGCCTGAAATTACCAAGCAGGGTAGACTGCCTGGCCAGGGAGTCCCAAGGTTAGGCCTATATCTGCCCCTCACCTCTGTCACTACAAGCACATACCACAACACCTGGCTTCTTAAAAGTGGTCTTGGGAGACTGAGCTCAGGTCCTCCTGATTGCAGGGTAAGCACATTACCTACTGAGTGACCCCCCTTGTGTAACCAGTTTCCTGCACCACTTATTTTTAAGAGATGGCCCTAGAGTGAGTGTTCTTGTTCTAAAGTATGTGTTCTTGTTGTCTTAGAAAACTCTGCTGGCTGTAAGTATGTGGAGTCACCTCTAGGTTTTCTCTCTGTGCCATCGGTCTGTGAGCATGCTCACATGTCTGCCCCATACTTTTTTGATCACACTAGCTTTGTAGTATGTCTTATGTCTTGGGTTGTGATGCCACTTGCCTTGTTCTTTTTGCTAAGGATTATTTTCACTATGTTTTCTGGATGGTTTGTGCTTCTATATAAATTTTGTAATTGCACCCACACTAGCTCTGTAAACGTAGTAATTCACGTGTGATAAGATTCAATCAAATCTCAGATTTACCTTGGGTAGTATGGACGTTTTAACATTATTTCTTCTAACCCGTGAAAACAAAATGTTTCCTGACTTCTTAATTTTCCTTATGATAATCTTTTACTTCCTACATTAAATTTATTTCTGCCTGTCTTATTATTGTTGAGGATGTTGTAAATTGAATGATTTCAAAGGTCTTTTTCAGTCTGTTTGAAGAATAAAAAATGCCATTGGATTTTGTATGTTAATTTTATATCCTGCAACTTTACTGTAATTATAAACTGCAGCAGTGTTTTGGTGATGTCCTCAGAGATTTTTACATACAAGATCATGCTACTGACAAATAGATCCAATCCTTTTACTCTCCCCTTTCAAATGATCTGCCCTTTGTTTCTTTCTTCTGCCTGATTGTCCAGCCTAACACTTCCAGTTCCATGTTGACTAGGCATGTTATTTTGTCCCAGATCTTTGAAGATGTACTTTCAACTTTTCCCCACTTAGTATGATGTTTGCGGTGGGTCTGTCGTATATGGGATGGACATTGTATGTATATTGTAGTATATTGTGTGTTCCTTCTGTACTTCATCTGTTGATGGCTTCCTAGTTTGTTTGTTCCTCAAAGTTTTATTTAATGTCTATGTCTACCTTCTAGGAAGAATGAGTCTTTAAGGATAAGGGGGATGGCTATCTAGATTCCCTTTTGTATTTCCAGGTCCACTGTATAGATGTCATTTAAGGAGTAACTATGCCTTATGCCACTCTGAAGGAGAGGGTGGCTCTCTACTTATTTTCCACACATTTCATACCAAAAACTTGACTGCTAACATTAGAAAACCACCTAAATGTCATCACTTCTTTCTGTCCCCCCTCACCCAGCCTGGGGTCCCTGGTTGCCTGCCCTGCTCTGCCTCTCTCCAGCAACCCTCGTTCTTCTTGTACTCCTCTCCATCCATGATGAATTCATCTCTGGTTTCCAGAATAAGAAGACACATCCTTTAGTCTATCAGTGGGACCAGAAACCTTCCTCTACCCAAGTTGCTGTTGGCCATCCTTTTCCTTCCTCCACATCTACCTGATGGTCCTCCTCAATGCTCAGGTCTCAGCCCTGATGTCCTCACTAGAAACCAGTCTCTGTCTCTTCCCTTTGCATTGGGAATTTCATCATGAGATTCCAGAGCACATTGCACTTGCCTAGTTCTGCACCCACTCGCTGCCCCACGGTGCCTCCTGCCACCAGTGGTGACCTTCTCCTTTGGAAGGCAGGCCAGGACACTTAATGATGATTAAAAACCAACCAACAGGCAAGCAAGCAAAAATACCTACCCTTTTAAATATGAGATAGATTAATCAATATTCTCCGAATAAATGATCAAGATAAGAGAGATGGCAATATTGATTCCTAAAATTGTGGATAATAAAAATGAAAAGTAATGACAAGAAATTGGGTACCTACTTTGTGCCAGAAAAACATGAGCTTGAGATGATGTATAGTGATATAT
The DNA here is from genome assembly GCF_903995425.1 of Onychomys torridus. Taxonomy (NCBI): domain Eukaryota; kingdom Metazoa; phylum Chordata; class Mammalia; order Rodentia; family Cricetidae; genus Onychomys; species Onychomys torridus. The sequence continues at coordinate 121,441,756 of NC_050444.1, forward strand.
GATATGAATGAATACATAATTTTTAATAAGTAAATAATGTAGCAAATATATAATTATATAATTTAAATTCTAAACTGTACATTTAGGTAATTCACTGCCCCTAGTTTACAGATAAGTAAATTTGGACTCCAAAGACAAAGCTACTTGCCCAACATCATACAACTAAAAAGTACTAGCATCAGCTGGCGTTTCAGAGCACATACTTTTTCATTTATATCACACTGATGCCTTGAGCAATGTGTGAAGATATATGAATCTCCCATTGGAATAATTAAATTGAGAGTCAGTTTGGTGTTGAACTGACTATATGAGCCCCTTTGTTGACTTTTTATTCCAAAGTCCATGCCTTTTTCACACTGAACAAATCTTGGCAGGTCACTGCAGAGACAGAGATTCAAGACAAGTACCCCAAACTCAGGATGCAGTGCAGTGGGGAAACAGTCAGAAAACTGCCAGCCTTGCATAGACCCTCATTGTATGTGGTGAAGGAAGCACAGGAATTGGGCACATAGCAATCAGCCACCTGTATGCTTTGCCTGCACCCACAGCTTGTTGCTGACCATTTGTATACAGTATCCTTAGCTCCTGAAGTCTCTGAGGTCTCATCATTGGCTTACTTTGTTTCTGTCTGCTACAGTACAGACATGTTTACTTGCTCCAGCCCTCCCAGTTCCATGGGGAGTTGTGTGACTTCTCTGACAAGGAAGTTGAAGACTGTGTTACCAACCGACCATGCAGAAGTCAAGTGCGATGTGAAGGCTTTGTGTGTGCACAGACAGGTATGAATGAGTGTGGAAATGGGGAGAGTAGCTTGAAAAGCAGAGAGTAGCTTGTGATGATGGAGGGCCAGACATACAGGGTTCATGATCAGAGTTGCAGGACAGGTCAGGGAGACCCCTTACTGCAAGCCTCACCCTCCTTTTCTGTGTACCATGAAAACATGCCTATGGTAAGGTAATATCATTATTATCCCCATTTTGTATCCTGAGAAAGTAAGGCTCAGAGAGGTTACTTGCCGCAAATCATCTATCAGGTCAGTAGAGGAACATGTGGGTGAGAATCTGGAAGCCTGGCTATATTTGCTGACTTTAGAAGTTAGGTGTGCTGGAATCAAAAGTCCTGGGTCAGTCTAAATCTAACTGTGTGAGCTAGAAGATTTTATTTAACCTTTTTGGATTTTGATTACATTAATATAAATTGAGTGTTATATTAGTTACTTTACTATTACTAAGATACCATGACCAAGGCAACTTACAGAAGAAAGAATTTAATTGGGCTCACAGTTTCAAAGAGTTAGAGTCCATGGTAGTAGAACAAGGGCATGGCAGTAGAAACAGCTGAGAGGTCACATCTTGATCTGAAAGCAGGAGACAGAAAGAGGTAATTACAATGTTAGGAGTCACTGGAAACCTCAAAGCCCACCCCTAGTGACGTATCTCTTCCAACAAGGCCATGCCTCTTAATTTTTCCCAAATAGTTTCAACTGGAGACCAATTATTCAAACATATGAGCCTAAGGGGGGACATTCCCATTCAAACCACCACAAGGGTGATGTTAATACCTTATAAACTGGTCATGGCATCATGTGACAAATGGAGGTAAAATCTCCCTGTCACGTATTAGCTCTGCTACTGCTCTCAGAGCCTAGGGAAGGGTGAAATATGCCCAAACCTGAAACAGTTGAGAGGTGTGATCAGCATCTTACCCACAAAAGGCTTTGGAAACATGGGCCTTGTTATTTGCATTTCTGTATCAGTGAGTCTACCATAAGTCCAAATATGTGATGGAGTCAGTAAAAATGTTGATTTTTCACAAAGAAGAAAAGGGAATATGGAAGACAGATGGGAAGATGGACCGAAGGAAGGAAACATCACACAAATGAATGATTATCTACTGCAGAAGCAAGTAAAAACTGTTTTCTCAATTTATGCACTCATCTAATCCCAGTAAATCTGTCTCCACGTTGTCAAGTCTCTCACACAAACAGAGATACTTTGCCCTAAAGTATCTGGAGGGAGTTCCATTCACTGTGCTCATGTGGATTATGGTCTACAGCTTCCAAAAGACAGACAGGGATTATCAGAGCGATTGCCAGGGCTTACTGCAAATGTAAAATTCCATCCAATAAATCGGAGAGACTTTTTAACAGTGTACCCAAGGACTCATTATGGCCAGTGTTCCATGGTTTTGCCTAGAGCTATAATGGCTATTCATGCGGGCTTTACTTTAAATGCCTTGTAAGAAACATTTGAAGACCTGATTGTTATTTTTCTGCCTTTTATAACCGAAGGACATCGGTTAAAAATGACCCAATGACAGAGCCACCTGTCTTGTGGGCTTTATCTCCCCGAGAATGCACAAATACAAAAGAAAGTGAAGTCATATGAAAAAAAGTTGAAGGGGAAAAACAGATGTTGCTGTTGAAGGCAATGTGTGTCAGGGAAAGGATTCACAATTAGGCAGGTAAAGGTCCCTCCCAGCTGTGCCACAAATACTTACTTGGCTCTCTAAAGCACTAAGTCAAGCTATGATAGGCTTTTGCAATAGTTTCCATGAGTCGGTTTTGTTTTATTCACTCACTTACAACTGTGTCATGGCGGGATAGCTGTGATCACTTCTCTCCTTTACAGATGAGGGGATTGAGGCCAGGAGGTTGGGTCAGAGATACAAGATGGCTTAGCTGGTGCCATTCAGAGAAGCTACCCACCACCTCTTCCTAGCCTCAGTGACAGGAGGAGAGGTAGTTTCAGACTATCAACCTGGTGGTCCACCCCTTCCCTGCTTCTTAGGCACACTGATGCAGCTTCACAGGTGGTTCCAGATACTCTCTCCTCGGTGCCTTCAAAACTGTGGCACTGAACTCCTTGCAGGAGAGGAAGGGGATGAACTGTTAGTGTCATTTTCAGTCAGGGCTGATGCACGAAGACTGATTGGCCCAGGCACGAAAGGCTCAGCCACACACCTGGTACCAGCAGTGCTTCTCTTATCACAGCCATGTGAGTGTGGTCCCCTCTCTCCACCCCAGGGAGGTGTGTGAATCGCCGACTCCTCTGCAATGGAGACAATGACTGTGGAGACCAATCAGATGAAGCAAACTGTAAGAGGATTTATAAAAAATGTCAACAGGAAATGGAGCAGTACTGGGCAATTGGCCATCTGGCTCATGGGTGAGTTGCTACAGTCCTACTGGGTGGATGGGAAGGCACAATGTTAAGTGGAATTCTGACGGATGGACAGGGGAGTGGAAAGGGACACTTATTGTTCTCCTTTCTGGAATAGAAAGGCTGTAGTTTAAGTAGGTCCTCTATGTATTCTCTGAGGTCAATTACATGTTGTTCTCGAAGCCATGCCATGAATCGGCACAGGTCACAGGAGGGTTGACCTAGGAACACTAAGACTGTTGAGGGGCTGGGGTGAGCCTGGTCCTTAAGTCTCACAATTTGTTGTGTCAGAGGAATTCTAAGCATGGCTCTTGAGTCCTATTGACAACTTATGTCATAGGTTTCATCTGGGTTTGTCCCTAGTTCCCAGCATGCACCATGCTGAAAATACGGGACTTCTGAGCACTTTGTGAGGCGATGGGTTTCCAAGATAGGTCTGTAGTCCATGTGTGTCTCCGCATCTGGGGATATAAGCTAACTAAGCCTGTATGAGAGGTGCTTCCCCTGGGAGGAGCAGAGCACGCTGGCAGGCAAACAAAGGGTGGGAGACAGGGCTCGGTGGGTGTGTTGGGAGTGCTCTAAGATGAAAATACTAAGCTTGTGAGACTGGAGAGATGGCTCAGTAGTTAAGAACTCTGGCTGCTCTTCCACTGGACCTGGGATCAATTCCCAGCACATACAACTGTCTAAGAGGATTTGATGCCCTCTTCCGACCTCTAGACACTGTACCAGGCATGCACATGGTGCATGGGCATGTATACAGGCAAAACACCCATACACATAAAATAATAACACAAGGTTTTAAAAAAGAGAGTGTTGAGTTGGCATGAACCAGATTCCCAGGGCCTTGCTTGTGGAACCAGGACTCCATTCAGTGGGATCTGCTAACTGACAACAAAGGTAACCCAACCCTCAATCCTAAGCTTTCCACACCATCTGTGCCTTCCTTCCAGGATAAACCTGTTCACAAACACTTTTGAGGGCCCTGTTCTCGATCATCGGTATTACGGTGGAGGATGCTCCCCGCACTACATCCTGAACACCAAGTTTAGGAAGCCGTACAATGTGGAAGGCTACACCCCACAGGTAAGAGACAGCCAGGCAGCTGCTGCTGGTATTGGGGGAATCACTGATTGAGCATTCTGAAGCCTGCTAGCTATGTAGCTTTTCTGTACCCCTTTCTCTTAGAGCCCCAGTGTCTTCTGATATCAAGTGGGTGTACTCTAACACAAGACCTTGTGCTGACAGTATGCCAGGTACAGCAACAGCACCAGGAGCTATAATAGCAGTAATATTAGTACAATAGTATCAATAGCTACACTAAAGACAGAGCTTAGGATTTGGTGTCACACAAGTGTACTGACTTGTCTGCTTATTGCCTATGAAGTCCTAAATGTTCAGCACCTCTCTTGCCCTATCTTTAAATTGAAAGTTAACTTCCTCCCTGAAGTGACATGATAAGTGAGATTATGTGGCTGAGCGAACAGCATTATACCTGCTGACACAGGGAGTCCTGAGCTCATGTTAACACTTGTCCCTATTACTTCCATGTCTTTGCCTATCAGGTCAGGCATTGATCTAAGTACCTAAAGTTATAAAATGATGTGCCCCCGGGACTGAAGCAATGGCTCAGTGATTAAGAGCAGTTGACCAGGTTAAGTTCCCAGCACCCACATCAGGTGGCTCACAATCATCTATAACTCCAGTTCCAGGGCATCTGACAGCCTCTTCTGGCCTCTGTAGGCACCTTCATTTTCAGATACAAATACATACACAATCGGGCACACACATAAACACACACACACACACACACACACACACACACACACACACACAAACCTTTAAATAATTAAATAAAATGCTGCAACCATATAAATCTGTACTATGACTCCTATATACTCCCAGACACACCAATTACAGAGTAGACTATGGAATACACAATGTAGATACACTACCAGAACCCTTGCCATCTAATGGAAAGACATTTTACTTTAGGCCAACTTCTTTTTCCGCTCTGCCCTCAGGTTCCTCGGCTGTGAAGTAGAGGCGCTTTGACTGAGAAATCCATCCTGGTGGTGGTTTCCATGACCAAAGATATACAGTTCTTTGGTTGGGCATTCTTCCTTTCTCCTCATCCCCCATTTCTGGTCCTTTCTGCGATACTTATTGACCATCAAAAGGAAGAAACAGCCTAGGACTAAACAGGCCTTCCATCAAGTTGTCTAGTCCATTCTCTCAGCCTCTGCTTTCCAAGGACACATTACAGGAGCCAGATCCCAGCCCAGACATCACATGCAGCTTCCAACTGCTGCTCTCCTTAGCCAGCATTTAGTGAAAGCTCTGACAGGCTCCTGTGTGAGCCCAGTCCTTCGGACAGGTCTAATAAGAGGGGCAACTGTCATCTCCGTTTTATACCCAGAGAAACTGGGGCCTAGAGAAGTCAACCTTCTGAAAGCCGCACGAGTATTCCAGAAGCCCCCTTTAGGCCACGACTACATCATTGCTGTTCCCTTCCTGTGCTGCAGGACTTTATAGAAATTACAAGTATCCAGATGCCCATGGGAATGGAGGTGGAGATGACTGGTCACTCCAGGTCCATTGAGGTACTGCCTCTGGCAGTTCCCCTATGCAAGGACAGTGAGCACTAATGACCTAGCATACAGCTGTTGAGATCTCTAAGACAAGCGGGAACTCAATCTCCCTCACTCCCCTGCTGCTTCCTCAGTCCCACATCATCAGTGCACCACACTCCTCCTGGTACCTCCTTCTTGGCTTGTGACTTCGCATCAAGATTTGCTCCTTCCAGCCTCACTGGCCTGATGTCCCAGAATGACCACCCCACTGCTTCCTCTCTTAGCTCATCTTTGCAGTAAATTACAGTTCAGCACAAGAGATTCCAAAGCCTGCATAGTCCAGAATGTTCTTCCATGATACCCACTGGTTTCCCTCACTCTTGCACCTTCTGATTCATCTACACCAGTGTCCCCACACTTGCTGAGACCCTCCCTCTTTGCTTCACGCCTCTGTTCAAGACCAATCCACAGCCCCGACACCCCCGACACAGCATGAGCTGTAGGATTGAATGTGTTTGTCTCTCTGGCTGGAGCAGGGGTCCTGAGGCAGGGATGCAAGCTGTCCCTGATAGTTTTGTTTGCAGAGTCGCCAGCAGAGCAAGAACACAGTGACTACCTGATGACAATTTCAACCGAAGCATGTTAAAGAACACATTTTCTTTTCTTCCTACAGACCCAAGGCAAATATGAATTTGCATTTACAGAATATGAATCATATGCAGATTTTGAGCACAACGTGACAGAGAAAGAAACCAGCTCTTCTAGTTTCAAGATTGGTTTTAAAGTAATTAACATGTTGGAGTTTGGATTTAAAAAAGAAAACAATGGAGGCAGACATTACATTCAAAGAATCAAACGATTCTCCCACACCGTAAGTACTGTCTGCAGCTTTTATTTGCTTATTTTCATTTATTCTTTGAGAATTTCATAAACGTAGTTTGATCATGTTCATTTCCTTTCCCCAACTCCTCCCAGGTCTCCCTGCCCCCACCATGCCCCTTCCCACCCAACTTAAAGTTCTTTCTTGTTCTTGAAAAAAAATCAGTTTATTGCTTTTAAATGTATGTGTGTTCATTTATGTTCACAGATGTGTCTGAATTCCACATGATCCCTGGTCCAAGTAAATAAGAAAGTTTCTGTTGTCCTGAAATTCCCCTCGTAGATAACATCTTAGTCTCACATTGACTTACCTTTTGGAGATTGTAAAGCCTAGTAATGTTATTTTCTGCTTTTTGTTTGTTTGTTTGGTTGGTTGGTTAGTTGGTTGGTTGGTTTTGCTTCTTTTTTGTTTGGTTTTGTAAGCCCTTCCTTTGGTTTTTAATAAGTTTATTGTGCAGATTTGCCCCCAATGAAACCTATCTGGAGGTTTTTCAACCCACTGTAATTAGACTTTTGTTTGAGATAAGTGTCTGGAAAGTGACCCCACTCTTCTGTGACTTCCTAGATGTCTGGTAGGGTTGCCTTTACCATGGCCCCCTCTTTCTCCTGCTTTCTTTCTACCTCTTATCAGCTCCACAACCCAGGTTACTAGCCCAGGCTGCTCTGCCTTGTGCTGCCCTCAGACACAGAGGCTTGACTCCCACCTCGCTCCAGAGATATTCCACAGTACTAATCTAATCCTTGTCTAGTCCTTGACCATGAGGTAAACGCAAAGCCAGTGGCCCAGTAGGAAAACAGTGATGGGACAGGGAAGTAATTAGGGTAATGTGTTAAAGAAACAGGTGATAGTGTGATAGGCAGACTAAAGACTTCAGATTCTGGGGTGAAGAAAGTATGTTTTTACTAGTTACTGAGAATTTTCACACAGGAGTGATGTAATAGACAATTAATCTAAGGAGATATGAAAGAAAAAAGACCAAGACCTAAAGTCTACAGTAAATTTATATGAAAACAAAAGAAATTGTGAGGGGCTCTGAAAGGCCCCTGCTGCAGATATAGTCAGCAGCAGGAAACAGGTAGTCAACATTCATAGTCTGTAACTGTCTTCCATCTATTGACTTGTCATATGGATCAGGCCCTTTGGGGGACAAATCTGTTTCCTTCATCTCTAGACAGGATGGCACATAGTAGGCACTCACCACTGAGCTGTAGGAATGAAGGACAGGACTGACTACAGGCATTGATTTTATTATGAGGGGAAACAGTGGGTACCATCATGCCCTGCCTTCTCCTCCTCCTCCCCATCCTTACCTCCCTGATTCACATAGCCAGTTCTGCAATGCTAACATGTATATAACCTGACATGACCCTTGGGTCCTAAGACAAATTCTACAAGGTTTTTTGGTTTGTTGTTGTTGTTTTTCTTCAGTTAGATGTATTATCTCAAAAGTCAGGTATCTTTCTGGGTTACAGTGTGATGATTTAGTTCATATATGAAAAGTATAATGACCAAATCAAAGTAATTAGCATTTCTGTCTCTTTGATTTGTAACTTATTTTGTTGGGCACCTTCAAACTTATCTCTTCCAGCTCTTTATAAAATATATAACAAATTGTTCTTGCTTTCATATTCTCAGTTTAGTGGGAGATGTAAGCTTGTAAGCAATATATCACTTAATCATTTATATCAGCTGCAATATAGCACAGTGTAAGTTCTAGAGGAAATCTGAGTGAGGTGTTTTGCTAGCTTAGAAAAGGAGGGTGTATCTGGGACTTCCAGGGATGGTATTAAATAGGCAAGAGCTAAATAGAGAACTGAAAGACAAGCAAACTCATGTCCAGAAGAACTTCGAAGCAGAGGAAATGGTTGTTACACGGTCACCTCATGCAGGTTTAGGGGTCAGTACAGAGTTGGATAAAGGCCTACACTCAGTGTGGCTGATGGAAAATGGACAGGCATGGAGAGGAACACTCAATGTCAGGGCAGCTGACAGCAGTCAGAGAACTGGTGGATGGAATGTGAAGGTTATATATCCAAAGTAAGAGAGCCGATTCTGTCTGAAGGCAATAATGAGCTAATGCAGCCATGTTTGCTCCCCCCACCTTTGGTTGTTTTTGTTTTTGTTTTTGTTTTGTTTTGTTTTTGCCTGAAGGAGTATTATCATAATGTTTTCAGAGGTTTAGGATCTTGACTCTGATGAGGGCAATGAAAGCAGATTAATGAGAGAAGGGAGAACAGAGAGGAAGTTTTATAATAATGTGTCAACTGAAATAACAGTCAGCAAAGACTGTCAGAGAATGCCTTTGTGTATCTGGGAACCGTGGACTATGGCAACGGGAGTGAGCATGCTCTAGTCAGCTGCATTGTTCTCAGGGGATTAAAGCAAGGAACGTTTTTAAAGGCAAAAATAAGGAGGATTGCAGACAGCAATCTTTGGCCACAGGGTTCTAGCACTATGGGTGACACCATTCTGAAGCTGGGCAGTAACTGGTCAAAGGCCCTTGGAGTAGTGTATTTTCGTGTATGGTGGCTGTCTTCCATGGCAGCTTCTATTATTGGACAATCATGAATGAGTACCTTTCCTTCATAACTTCCAGCCCTGATGGATTTTTACTTTCCTTCTGTTAGAGCTGCCACAGTCAACTCCATTTTGATTCTGACAACTTACATAACGCTGCAGAGAGGGATAGAGCAGAGGAGATTTGGCAAATGTGTGAGCCAAGTACTCAGTGACTGCTTATGCAGTCATGGTAAGAGAAAAAGGTCTCTGAGCCACTGGACAGGACTAGAATAGGGGGACATCAAGCCAGGTTGGACCGAAGTTGGTGGTTTTAGTGACAGTTCATGCAAGGCTGAATAGCTCTTTAGAGCTGAAGGGATCAGTTGGAATAGTGTAGCCCCAACCCCCATCCCTGCTTTCCCCCATGCAAGGATGTAGATGTAGCTCCATACAAGGGCCCGTTACCTCTCATGTGGTGATACCCAGCTCTCATCTGGCAAAACCGGCATTCAGTGTATGCCATACCTCCAGGGGACCCCAGACTTTTCCTGGAAAGGACCAGAGTAAATAATTGAGGCTTTACACAATACTGGGGGAGGGTCTGTTGGAACTACACAACTCTGCCACTGCAGTACAACAGACGCTGCAGACAATATGTAAGTGAGCGGGATTGGTAGTGTTTGTAAAACAGGCAGGAGATATGTTCTACAGGCCATGGTCACCTTCCCAAGGAACTATTGTTCACCTTGAGTGGTATAGGTTTTTGTTTTCAAAAGACATAGGTGAATGGTTGATGCTTACAAATTAGCAAATTCTGGCCCATCTATGTGGCCTCAAGTGGCCACATTCACCCTGTAGTGCAGGTTTCTGATTCTCCTTCACTATCTTCATTTGCTCCTGTAACAACATGTATTCAGTACTCATCCAAGCCAAAAAGGATGCTGGAATATTTATGAGAACTGAAATCTTCTCAAATGTCCTAAAGGAATCATAAGCATGATGACCCCGGGCAAGATGGTATTTGTAAAGTTCATTTTCCTACTCACGATTCCTAACTCTAAAGGTCTGTTTTTCCCATGTTGGTCTTTCATCTAGAAAAGCAAGTTTCTGCATGCACGCTCTGTCCTTGAAGTGGCCCATTACAAGCTGAAGTCCAGAAGCCTCATGCTCCACTATGAATTCCTCCAGAGGGTGAAGAGCCTTCCCCTGGAGTACAGCTACGGGGAGTACCGAGATCTCCTTCGTGACTTTGGGACCCACTTCATCACCGAGGCCGTGCTCGGGGGCATTTACGAGTACACACTTATCATGAACAAAGACCTCATGGAGCAAGGAGGTGCATTGCCCAAGTGACACACCTGTCCTGGCCAGCACAGGGATAAGTGGCAGAGTCTTACACTAAAGCTTGGGTGGAAGAGTCTTGAACTATATCCCCATGTTCCTCCCCCTAACCTAGCTGTACCTCCATAGAGGCCTTGGTCTTTATCCTTCTCTTTTGGGCTTGGCTATGTCGGTCCTCCCAGCCCAACTCTCTCTCTCTTTGGGTGATCCCCCTTTCCATAGCTTCTGTATCCAACAGGCTGCAAGCTTGAATACCAGGTCACATGTTCATCCTGGATCACTGGATCATCGCACCTGGTTTCTTCTGTGGTTTCCACATCTCAGAAATAGTTCCACCATCTAGCCAGAGGCACAAGCCAAAAGCTTAGGCATCAACCTTAATTTCTTTTCTATTCTCCAACAAGTTTCTTCAGATCTACCTCCAAATTTCTTTTCCATTTTTCTTGTGTTTGTATATGTGTGTATATACCTCATGGAGATATATATATATATACTGCTGTGTGTGAGCACATGCATGTGTGGGTTCATGTTTAAATAATTGCACATGCATATGCAGGCCTGAGGTTGATGACAGGAAACATCCTCTATGTTCTTCCACAACAGCAATTGGAGCAGAGTCTCTCTATCAATCCCAGAGCTTGTCGATACGGCTAGTCTCCCTAACCAGCCTGCTCTAGGGATCCCTCGTCTCCAAATTTAGGAGCTACAATTACAAGCAGGCCACTGTGCCCACCTGGCCTTCACATGGGTTTCTGGAGATCCAAACTCTGTTACTTATTTTGTAAGACAAGCACTCTGCCTGTCCTTATAAGTCCTAGGCCTTATATTTGTTTTATAGTTAATACCATAGGCTCATCCTGTGACCAATGGTTCATTCACACTTGAATCTTAGTGTGAATATGAATTACAAGCAAATCTTTGGAACTTACCTCAGTTAGGCAAGATCCAAAGTTCTGTCTTTCTACCATCCTTGGAAATGATACCCAACTTGCTGGTCTATAGACGATTATTTATTTATTTACTTACTTACTTACTTACTTACTTACTTACTTACTTATTTACTTTTTTTGGTTTTTCGAGACAGGGTTTCTCTGTGTAGTTTTGTGCCTTTCTTGGAACTCACTCTGTAGTCCAGGTTGGCCTTGAACTCATGGAGATCTGCCTGGCTCTGCCTCCTGATTAAAAGGTGTGCCACCACCACCCAGCAATGATACTTTCACTAGTGAGGGCTTATATTACTATGGTTTTTCAGACTAATGGTCAGTCCCAATACTCCCCTTTCTTTCCATCTTGCCTATAGACATTCCAGAACTTTCCAACTGTCTTCAGTTACCAGTCTAGGCTGTGAATCTTGCTTTCTATTCCAGTATTCTGACTCAGGACTGAGCACTTGTCTGATTCTGTGAACTGTTCTAGGTCAGATGGTTTTTATCAGAGGAGTGAGGACTTAGTTAGAATTCCATGTACTTGCAAGAGGACATAGGATGTAAATGCATGTCTTCAGGACTTGGGTCTACCAAGATCAAAGGTACCATCATCCAAAAGAGTTGTTCCAAAGGTTCTGTCCATGATTTCTAAAACTGCCCCCTATAAATGGCCTAGAGAATTATACAGTTTGGAAATATTCAATTGACATCACCCTCAGAGTTTCTCCAGAGTACTGCCAAAGAAAGAGAAAAAAACTCTGCCTCATTTCATTCACAGCTGGAAAATTTGTGTGGCCATTGAGGCTCTTTTTCTTGTAATACCTATTATCTCAATGAGATTTGTATTTTAAGGGTTCAGACTACTCTGGAGAAAATTCTGTTCTACATTAATAATGCTAGAAAGCCTAGTAGTCAACAAGCCTCTCTTCCTCAGCCAGATTTAAAACAATTTAGAAAGGTCTTACATATAATTTCAGCAAGCCCCAGGAAGAAGATACCTTGGGGAGAATTTTAGGGGGATGAAGTAGGAAGGGATCCTCAAATAAGTAGGGGAAAATTATGTACCCACCCCCAGGTACTTTCAGACATATATATGCATTACTTCAACCAATTAATACATACCTCTTCCTCCTTTATCAAAGATTAGAGAAATGTATACCAGGGAAGCAAGGATTGGCACTAGCTCATAGCCATTGGATCAGTCACTAGGTACCTGTGCTGGCTAGTCTTGTGTCCACTTGACACAATCTGGAGTTATCTGAGATGAGGAACTTCACTTAAGAAAATGCCTCCATAAGATCTCTCTCTCTCTCTCTCTCTCTCTCTCTCTCTCTCTCTCTCTCTCTCTCTCTCATTTTTTTTACTTTATTTATTTACGTTTTCAAAACAAGGTTTCTCTGTAAGACAGTCCTCACTGTCCTAGAACTCACTCTGTAGATCAGGCTGACCTCAAACTCAAAGAGATCTACCTGCCTCTGCCTCCTGAGTGCTGGGGTTTAAGGCATGCACTGCCACCACCACCCAGTTTGTAGGACATTTTCTTAACTAGTGATTGACGGGGGAGGGCCAAGCCCATTGTAAGTGGAGCCAGCCCTCAGCTGGTGGTCCTGGGTTCTATAAGAAAGCAGGCTGAGCAAGCCATGGGGAGAAAACCAGTAAGCGGCACTCCTCCATGGCCTCTGATCAGTTCCTGCCCTGCTTAAGTTCCTGTCCTGACTTCCTTTGATGGTGAACTGTGATGGTAAGCTAAACAAACCCTTTCCTCCCCAATTTGCTTTTAGTTATGATGTTTCATCACAGCAACAGTAACCCTAACTAAGAGAATACCTGATGAGGAGTCTGGGTTTTAGAGGCCAGTTCTGAACACATGACCTCTTTGAAGGCTTCAGCTACCCTCAGAGACTCTGAGGAGGAGGCTAGAACAGGAACTTGGGACTGATCTCTGTGGTGGTCTCTTCCCTGTCCCTTATACCTTTTTTCTCCAGATTGAGGACATATTTATTTGAACCCAGGACCCTATGACACCAGGAAGGGTTCGGGTTAGAGTCAACCATAGGAAAAGGGACAAAGTGAATGACCTAGTAGATCATGGACATCTTTCCTTTTTCCTTCAGATTACACATTCGAAGATGTTTCTGCCTGTGCTGGAGTGGATTTCCGAATTGGTGGTGCCGTCTCTAAAGTCTACCTCAAATTGGGTGTGTCACAGAAGAAATGCAATGATATTCTGAAAGAGATCAAAGGTGAGGCACGCTCATGTAACTTCTGCGCTTGCAGCCTTTCTCTCCCTAGCAACACTGTCCTAGGCTTTCTTTAAGCATGGGATAGTCCAAAGCATTTCAATGAAAATAATCATCTAATAAATACTTCCTACTAGTATAATGAATAAAAAAATAATGAATGAGGTTGAATTCCCATTTTCACAGTGAGCATATGGGGTAGGTAAAAGGCAAAAAGACCAATATCTAGGCTGAAACTTTAAGGCCAAGTTTCCAGAACTGTGACTTATAACCTGAGTGTGAGTACTACTGCACATAGTGCTAATGACATCACTCTACTCTAGGGGCTGAGAGTGGTCCTGGCTAGAGAGAGAAGCTGGGAGCCTAGGCAAGGTAGCAGAGGCTGGGCCTTGCCTGACATAAAACCTGCCAAAGAGATTAGGAAATCTGGTGCAGCGCCATCCATATGGCAGAGGCCACAGGGCATAAAATGCTAGGCAAGAGTTAGGGGTAAAGCCATCCTGGGTGGAGAGCCAGGGTCTAGAAGCAGATACCTGGATGCAGTATGGGGAGTTGGGAAGCTAGCCTGTGGAGAGTAGGACTGAGACTGGGTGGCAGGGTTCTGATCCTGCTTCCCCACAGTTGTCTTTGTACGGGTCTGCCTGCCATGTGAAGAATCCCACACTGGGAGCAGTATACAGTAAAGCACAACTGCAGGAATTAGCTACTAGCCTACAGCAGCCACTTACACTTGAGAATGAGTAGCTGATATTGTTGATTATTTGTGCATTGTGGTGGGGCAGGATGCATTAGACTCTTCTAAGGAGACTTGTAGTTTAGTGACTATACAGGTACCTGAACAGATCATTGCTATTACCCACAAAGCCTCACTAATTACAATGCTTCTCTCCCTGTCTGCCCACTTACTTGCCAATCTATTATTTGTCTATATCTATCTGTCATCTACTTATCATCTATGTGTCTATTTACCTATCATCTTTCTGTGTATCTATCATCTGTGTACAATTCTCTTTGCCTATCTATCTAGCTATCATCCATCACCTACTTCTCTCTGTCTCTCTCCCATATACTAATTCAATAATGTACATGTGTATATGTTCATGACGAATCTATCCTTGTTCTCCTCATTTGTACTATGCATGATTGGGTAAGTTTCTACTTGCCCTATCACTCCCCTATGGTCAGGAACAAGTCTTCTTCTCCAATGTGTCCCAGACAAGCTCACTAAGAATCATGGGATCTCAATTGTTTCTTTAGCTGAAGTAAATTCCAAGGCACAAAAGTAGACCCTTTGAATCTGTACCACTCTTCCTGTCGGTTTCAGAAAGAAACAAGAGGAGCACCATGGTAGAAGACTTGGTAGTTCTGGTACGAGGAGGGACCAGTGAGTACATCACCACTTTGGCCTACAGGGAGCTGCCAACAGCTGAGCTGATGAGGGAATGGGGAGATGCCGTGCAGTACAACCCAGCAATCATCAAAATCAAGGTACATGCAGCTGCTATGCCCACTCCTTTTCTGTGTGGAACATGGTTTCTGAGAGTCCTGCTGTGAGCTATGTATGGAATATGGAGATCATTAAGACACAGGCCTCAATCTTGAGCTACTTGCATTATAATAGAAAATAGATGTGGGATAAACAGGTTAGAACACAGCACTCCATGCCACCTAAAGATTCCAAGTGCTTCCCTTGGTCCCCAATTTACTAAGGAAATTAGCATGTGCCATGCTGTTAGAAGATGCCAGAGGAACACAGAGACATGACAAGATGAAAAAGCCACCTAGGAAGGACAGTAGGTCAGCAGCATGCATACCCATCTCTTACAGGAGAGTGCAATATGTGATGATAATAATCAATGTGTTTGAAGCACCTACTACGTTCGCAGCACTGATGGGGCATTAGGAATGGTATCTAGAGTAATGCTTTCAGCAGTCTGCCTGTCAAATGTGCTTGTCTTCTTTTGTGACAAGTCAAGAGTCAGGAAGGTCATGTCCATCTGTGGCTGTTCAAGAATCTGTTAGGTCTAGACAAAAGAGTCTGTCTTCTTTCCTCCCCCTATGGGCTTGAGAAATAGAAAAAAATAATGATTCTTACCACCTGACTCCCACACAAGAAGACTCCTGCAACTGTAAATAAACTAAACAGATGCTTGTTAAAACAGGACTGTCACACACATCAGCAATGGTAGGTCCTTGCCTGTGGGGACAGCTGCACAGTAGTCATAGCATGCCTGACATCACTCTTTTCTTGCTGGTGCCTATACTGTCACTGATGGACCATTGTCCATCCCCCGAGAGTTCTCTTTGCAGACAAGAAGGGAAAATGGAGGACTGGACCTTGATGTGAGACTCTGCAGTCCTGACCCCAACGGTTTTTCCAACAGGACCTGCATTTGTGTGTCAAACACAGAGCTCCACAGAACACGAAGGCTGTCACTCAATTCTTGCGTCTGTATTTAGTCACTAATGACACTCACAGCACAATCACTGACAATCACAAGAGAGATACAGCTGACCATGTGTTGCAGGCAGCTCCAGAGAAATTCAAGCTTGACTGATGCCATAGTGACATTGTATGGCATCACAGCCAGGTGTGAGAGAGAATGGGAAGTTCAGAGGAAAACAGGCATCTGAATTTTTGTCCTGTACTATGATATCCTATCTGGTAATTGGTAACACTGAGACCTAGGGAGGATGGCTTGGTTACCCAGTGAGGACAAATGTGCCTGTCTGGGCTAGGGACTGTCGAGGTCAAACTGGTTGCATCAAGTGGGACACGATGGAAGAGAGTGTTTTAAGGTGCACAGCAGGAGTGACGCAGAAGTGCAGAAGACTTCTATGCATCTCTGTGCAAGTCACCTGCTCGGCAAACACATGTTCATCCATCTCCCGCTTCATGCACTTCTCTGTGGTCTCAGAAACTGCAGGCTGCTTTCACATTATCTCAGAATAAGGCCTCTCAACAGAGGCAGCTTTCCAGGAGGAGTGATGGCTGATTTTCAGGACAGCAGAGCCCACTGGATAAACAATTCCTTTGCTACTGCCTGAGTATAATAAATTGTTCTATGAGAAGACCTGAGATGAGCTTTCTGCAGATGCAAGGGATGCAAGCAAGAACTATCTCATGTTGTTTCCTAGTAAACACAGACAGGGAGAGGTGGCATCTTGTTAAAAGAAGAGTTAGAGATGGCAATGGATAAATAAAGAGATTTTTTTAAGCACAAAAAAGATGAAAATTATGCTCAAGCTGCAGAAAATGAACACATGCCTATAAAATAGAAAAATAGAAGTAAATTTGAGAATACATTTGCTTTGTGACAACAATAAAGCTCAAGAAGAACGAGGAATTTATGGAATAAAAATAGAAGCTGAGCTGTTTAGACGCTAATCAGATGAAAAGAAAGTAGCTGGATGTGGGGAACCAAGAACTCAATGGCAGAATTAAAACCCACATTGGAAACTATAAAGAACAGAATTGACACTGCAGAAAATTGAGTCAGTGATGTGGAAGGTACTATAAAAATGCTCTTCTAATGCAGAAACAAAAGACAAGGAGATTAAAACAGTGATGGAAAAGAAATATGATGGATAGAGTACAGAGGTAGAAACTGAAGCCACCAAGACTCCTTCCTGAGCAAGCAACAAGATTAAATGTGCACATACATTCATCAGGCACATAGTAGAGAAGCGGCCCTCCCCTGACAAACCAGGATGAACACAGTGTTGAAACCTGAGCCGAAGTACTGGAAACAAAACAAAACAATACTGCAACACCCTGCTGACATGGTTTGCTTTTAGGAACAAATGTATCCCCCAGTAGTAAAAATCAAATGCCAAAGCCATTCCAACATGCAGTGTACCAGCAACCCTAGTCTTTAAAGGAAAAAAGCTTTGTGACCTGGTGAAATGTTCCTCAGTGGGTGAACTCCAAAGGCATTTTGAGACAAAACAAAAAGAGTTGTCAGATTTAGCTGATGAAAATACAGAGCAGCCGGTATTGAACTTCAGATAAAGAAGGAATGATTCTCTTAGTATAAGCATCTCTTGTGTGTTGAATGGAACATGGTTATTCTTGAATTATTCCCTATCTGACTTTTTAATGGAGCTGGGAGTCTTGTATTTAACTGGTAATCCTAATCATTGGTCTGTCATCTGCATATGTTTCTGCATGGGTCAAGGTAGTGAGGTAGGGTTGGAATATGAAGACATTGCATCACCTAGGTTAGAAGGAGAAAATATGAGTGGTGCTCACACAGAGGTCAGAATGGCCTAAGTCATGCTGCAAAGAAACAACCATACCTTAGCATCTTAGTTCAATATGAATCAACTTCCCAATTAAACATGCCCAAGAAATATTGAGAAGAGAGCTCCGCCCAATATGGTCATTCAAACACCCAAAACAGCTGATAATGGCTCTGAAGATCACTAGAAGTCTTAAGTTACTTCACTTTGTGCTCCAGCTCACCTGTCAGTGGTCAAAACAAGTCACACTGAAAGCCTGCTTTTGGGGACCTACAGCCCTACTGTGCACAAACCTTCCTCTGAAGACTGTAGCCCTACTGTATGAAAACCTGCCTCTGAGTATCTATAGCCCTACTATGTGCAAACTTTCTTCTAAAGAGATGTATCTCTACCCTGTGCAAACCAGATTTTGAAAGCTACAGCTCTCTATGTTCCTCTGCTGAAATGTAGCCCTATGATGTGCAACCCTGCTTTGGAAGATCTGCAATCCTATCACATGTAAACCTGCTTTTGAAAGGCTATGTTCAAAAGGAGATCTGAAATCTTTGATAAGCAGTAGTAATGCTTTCAAGAAGCAAATTCACTCAAAAGATTTTCTTAAAGCAAAAGAAAAGATTTTAAAAAAATGCAATGTGTTAACACTATTACAGTAAAACCATGTCAGTTAGGGACACAGAAGATAACTCAGAGGTAAAGTTCTCATTGTACAAGCATTAAGACTTGAGTTCCTCCCCAGAACCCTTATTTTTAAAAAAGCTGTGTGGTGGTGGCCTGTGTTTGTAACCCCAGTGCTGAGAGAGCAGAGACAGGCAGACTGCTGGGCTCATTGGCCAGCCAGCCTAGCCTAATCAGTGAGCTCCAGGATAGTGAGAGACTGTCTCAAAACAACACAAGGTGCATGGCTCCTGAACATGAGCCAGGGTTGACCTCTGGCCTCTATGTCACCAACATGAACACATGCACACCACAAAAACAAATGGTAGTTAGAAAGTAGGCAGATAATTTACCAATAATGATGATGACGATTTACCACAAATAAGAGCCCTATTATGTGAAAAATGACACAATTCATAAGAAGAATACAATCTCTAGGGAAATGGACACCCACCCATCCGTTTGCTAATAAATAACCTCTCCCAATAAAAAATAACATAACAGTCTTATCTTCATCTATCAAATAACAATGACTTAAAAAGCTGTACTACTTAAAGCATTGTGAGGACTGAGAGGCCTTTTGTGAGGTAGGGTGACTGTAGTCTAAGAAGATATTTTGAACAAGTATCTCCATACTGTTAAAAAGGTTGATGACATTTGGTCCAATTTTAATTTTTTTTTGTAAATAAATATGTATAGAGACAAATTGGCTTTGGATACTTGTAGCAGCATAACGTAAAAGGGCAAAGGTATCAATTGGAGGCTAAAAAACCAGGAGCTGAATAAATAACCAGTCCGTCCATGTATCCTGAAGCTGAAGAAAGACATTTTATCAACACAGGCTAAGTCACACATATAGAGCCTCATAGAATAAGTGAAAAGATGAGATATAAAATTGCATTTATGCACCAGCTTGGTATGATTATCTAACTGTCCATAAGTCTAAAAATATATACTGATTAACAGGCAACAAACCACGATATTAACAGTCCAAGCTCACCCTGGGTGGAGGCCCTACCTTTTTCAGTCTACCTAGCTTTTCTGTGCCCCAGTTTTCTCAACTGTTCCAGGAGGAGACACAGGACTAACCAATTCTCAGACCACTGTGAAGACTTAGGAGATGTGTATGTAGTTAAACTTCTTGTGGTGCTAGCTGTGGTGACGATTATTCGACATGGTTAAGAACAATAAGGTGTACTGCAGAGATTTGCATGGAGCTTAATAGACATTCTCCAGCCTCACCTCTAAATGGTGTGATAAATAAAATTTTTCCAAAGGGCAAGTGTGTTAAAGACCTGAGTGACCATTGTATTCAAGACTGAGTATCTAAGGGAGAGATGCAGAAGAAAGAGGTAGCGGGGTGAGGGGAAGAGAGGAGAAAGGGAGGGAGGTGAAGGAAGGCAGGAAAACACGCAGTAAGCAAAAAATGGGCACAGCCATATTGACTGAAACCTAAGGGCTGCCTTGAAGCCCCACTGGGGTTTCTGCTTCACCAAAGCAACCTGCCATAGCCTGCAAAGTTTGGGGGACACATGGGTGAGACTAGTGACGGGAACTCCTGAGTCTCCCGTATCAGTAATCAACCTAAACTAGTAGGGAATACACAGGCTTTGGACTCCAGTTCTGTGGTACTGGGATTGTCATCTTGGTGTTCTTGTTTGTTTTTTAATGAGTCGTGTAACCACCTGGAGTTTCCCCTCATCCGACAACTGCGCTAATCATCATCATCTTGTGAGGACGGGCCCTCTTCTAAAAGCTCCTCAGCTCCCGAGGTGCAGTGTACATGGGGAGTTTATCAGGTTTGGCTGCCGGCTAGCGCTGTGTCTTGGTAGGAAAACACCATGGTAGTTAAAGTAGGCCTTTCAAGAGGCTCGGAGCAAAAGCCAAAAGCTGACTGGTAGAACCTTATCAGTGGTGTAAAGCGAGCTCCCTCCCCCCATGTGTGACCAGCGGGCTGGTCTCTCTGAAAACAGCCTCTGGATCAATTCATTGACCACAGACCGGTGAGACAATGGGACCTCCAAGGGGCCTTGCTTTGCCCACTAGAGCGAAGGTCAGCATCAGATGCATTAAGAAATGGAAGCAATTTTCTTCCCACTGGAGGCTTCTATTAGGCATGATTGCCTGCATTTAGACAGACCCTAAACTCTCCAGGGCTGAATTAGGACCGGATCACAAACAAAATCTGGAGAGGAACCAGGCCCTGGAGCTGCATCCCTAACCGAGAGGAGCAGAACACTGACAAACAGTAGTTTGGTTCTTCTCCCACCTCGAAGTCACAGCCCCTGACACACATGTGCAGTGACCAGCACCTGCGGCGTCTGCTTGTACTTTTCTAACCTCTGCCCCGTTGTCTCCCATGCGCACTGCCTCACGCAGACCCACTTCAGCTAGCCATCCTCTTTACCCTTAATCTGCAGCTGTGCCCAGGGACAGAGAGGGCAGCTCCAAGCCTCTCTCCCTGCCAACTTACTGTCAAACGGAGAGGAGAATGGAGACTCCTCATGAAAAGGTTTAAGGATCATAAAGGAACGTTGGGAAGGCAAAGTAGTATCAAATAAGTAGCTCAGAGACTTCTGAGGGAAGGGTCTGGGAGCATTGGAGTAAGGTTTCTGCAGTGAGCTTTTGGATTATATGAGTGGTTCCCATAAAGCTCAAGGTAGTGATGCAGGGAGAGCCTTCCTAAAGTATGCCAAAGGGTGTCGAAGGATCGCCTGCCAGTCACACCGAGACAGATGAGCTCCTCTGCTCCCCTCTGTGAAACTATATTGGGTAGATGTGCCTCGACCCTCGGTGGGGTTGTGTCCAGATAAACCTATCATGAATTGAAAATACCAAGGCAGAAATGCATTCAACACACCTGACCTGTGGAGCACAGCTAGGCATCACTGTAGCCTGGGAGCTTTGGGCTTCTCACGACCCTGGAGATGACTGGGCTGGATCCCCAGACACTGGCTGCTGTGTGGTGTTGTGGATATCGCTATGTATAAATAAAATGCTGATTGGCCAGTAGCCAGGCAGGAAGTATAGGTGAGACAAGAGAAAAGAGAATTCTGGGAGGTGGAAGGCTGGATCAGAGAGATACTGCCAGCCGCCGCAATGACAAGCGAGATGTAAGGTACTGGTAAGCCACGAGCCATGTGGCAACTTATAGACTAACAGAAATGGGTTAATTTAAGATATAAGAATGAGATAGCAAGAAGCCTGCCATGGCCATACAGTTTGTAAGCATTATAAGTTCCTGTGTGTTTACTTGGTTGGGTCTGAGCGTCTATGGGCCTGGCGGGTGAGAGAGATTTGTCCTGACTGTGGGCCAGGCAAAAAAACTCTAGCTACAGTGTAGTACTCCCAGGAGAGCCTGTCACTACCCTGGAAAGCTCACAGTGCACTTCAACTAAATGGGAATCACCTTCTTGCCTTCCAAAAGTGGAGAGAGCTTACGTTGGACCCATGTAAGTCAGAGACTGTTTGTAAGCCTCTAGTGTACACTAGTGTCTATCTCCATCTCTGGCTTCAGAAGTCCCTGGGAATAGAGATTCTCACGTTAGAGTTATTTTAGATTTGTGCCTAACCCTTAGTACATATTTCTTGTTAATTGATTTGAACTTGAACAAATGAACTTCTGTCTCCCAGGTGGGGGAGACAGAGAGGACAGGTATCTAGCTGCAGTCTGGAGCATCTATCCTGTCCTGCAGGGATGCTCCTGCATTTTCTGTGCACTTCCTGTCCATTCCCTGTGGCTTTGCTTTGAACTCTAGTTGATGCGTTGTCTCTTCTGTCCCAGGTGGAGCCCCTGTATGAGCTTGTGACAGCCACGGACTTCGCCTACTCCAGCACAGTGAAACAGAACATAAAGAAGGCACTAGAGGAATTCCAGGTGGAGGTCAGCTCCTGCCACTGCGCTCCTTGCCAAGGCAATGGAGTCCCTGTCCTGAAAGGTACCGCCTTAGAGAGCACTGGGGTCCTTTGCAGAAGGCGTAGTTTGCAGAGAGGCTGATTCTGGGGGCCACTGTTGCCCACTTCTAATTCTCAGGGTCATGCCCAGGATCCCTACAGTGGGTGGGACAAACCGGGAAGAGTAAGGTTGTAGTCTCAGGCTTATTATGGTGGGGTGTCAAGATAGAGGAAGGGTTCATTCCAGCACCCTAAACAGGACAGCAGGAGCCTTTGATTACTGCCCAACGCAGGGAGCTAGCCTTAGTCAGGCAGGGATCATGTCCATAGAGCAAGCCCAGAAGTTCACAAGAGAGAACATTTGAGGGGAGGAGATTCCAGGCCAACAGTGGCACTGAGAGCTATGTGTGGAGTTTTTCCGATGGGGAGGCTAGGAGACAGGGTACGGCCTGCGGTTTCCTCTATCAGATAAGGTCCCCTCCATGGTGGTCATTTCACAGGAAGTGAAAGGAGATCAGCTCATCAGCTCAGAGTTTGAGCCCAGGAGTACTGTCATCTTTCTTGCCTTACAAGAAAGTTAGAACTAGAAGCTGTTGTCCATTGGCTTGTAGAATAGAGGCAAGGGGTAACATGGAGTCAGAGGAGGACATTCACAGGGTCTGTCCTGAGGAGACATTCTTCAGGATCAGATGAGAGACATGCCGAGGGGACAGATTCCAGCTCAACATAGAGAAGCACTTCCAGAGGCTCAGAATTTCCTGACGGTAGGTAAAGAGCGGGAAGTTCCCTAGAGGCACTCAACAGAGACTAGACTATTGTGAATGATGACTAGCCTCAGCGACTGCTAATGCAATGTCTGATCCTGAAAGCTTATAAATGTGAGTCAAAGGTCAGCTAAGGAGCAATTTTCTCAATAGCACCATATAATCCTGGTGATGGCAGTGAACACCCCTTGATGAGGACTCCCCCAGAAAGGAGCTGGTCTTGGCACTGTACCTTTGTGTTACATACATCCCACCCACTCTCTGATCCACATAGCTACCTGATGGAAATGCAGTTGCTTGGGACTGAGCTCCTGAGTCCTGGTTTCACTCTCTCCCTATTTTCCTCAGGATCACACTGTGAATGCATTTGCCCTGCTGGTTTCCAAGGTGTAGCCTGCGAGGTTACCAATCGGAAAGGTAATGAGTCTTCTAAAGTTGGTTGGGTATGTAGACTCTGGGAAAATGTAGAGAATGACCAAAAAGAGCACTGCAAGGTGGGGTGTAGACTAGGAGACAGCCATTGTGGTGTTCAGGATCCTGACTCCTTCATGATTTTATCATCTACTGTCGAGAATGTGCCATGGTGTAGGACTGCTAATGTGTGACATTCCCAAGCCCTCTTGGGTTGTTGTGGAAAGCTTATGTTCTTTTTGTATCATTCAACTTTCAAAATCCAATGTGTGTGTGTGTGTGTGTGTGTGTGTGTGTGTGTGTGTGTGTGTACATCATCTGTGGAAATTCCTATAACATGCCCCATACCTCAGGGGAATTAGTCAATTCCTGCTGTAGACGCCCACAGGATTTTGAAGATATGTGCACAGAGCCCTTTTCACATTGTATCTCCTCCCCTCCTTCTGTAAGTAATGCCTTATCCCATTGACTTCTGCACCTCCATGACTCAGGAACACTTGTCTCTCAATGATTGATAGATAGATAGATAAAAAGACAGACTAATAGATGTCCCTTCCAACTCTCAAATTCTTTGCCCATTCTGTCATATAAGAATTATAAATCTCACATTCCTCTCTAATTTTTATTCCTTTCTATGTATTTTTGATGATACCTTTAAAATGGACATATCATATCTAATAAAGCAGTAGACATCCTCTGTGCACTTTGCTATGTACTGGGTACCTTGGCTGGGTTCTTGAACTCAGCTTGAGTTCAGATTTCATCACCATCATTTAGTAACTCTGACTTGAACACTTGATCTCTCTGCATCTGTGAAATGGACATGATACTGTTTACTACCTCACAGTGCTAACTTAAGTTTATAATGAGGCAAATAAGTCATTTAGAATGATGGCTAATACACTGTAAAAGCAAATTAAGCACAGTAGATAACATAGCTCCCATACATGAAAAACTATCCAGTTTCTTACAACTGTGAAGTGTCTAATCTGGAAACCATCCATTTACCATTTCCCTCCTACACTCACATCTACCCATCCATCCATCTGTCCATGCCTCTGTCCACCCACCCACCTGTTCACCATCTACTCACCCATCTATCCACCAACATGTTTATCCATCCATCCATCCATCCACCCACTCACCCATCTATTCATATTCATGCATTCATTCACCCATCATCTTCCCACCACCCATATATGCATCTACCCATCTACTCAACTATCTATCCATCTATCCATCCACCCACCCACCCCCACTCACCTATTCATCTTCCTAATATCCAATACATATTTGCAGAAGGCCTTCTGTATGCCAGCCTACATGTTGTGACTCATTATAACTAAATCAGGTAGAGCCTCTGTCATCACAAAGATTGTGATGTAAGGAGAAAGAGGAATTATTTCACAAACACATTTAAAGTTTCTATGCAAGAACTGCTACAAGTGCTCTGAGAGCTTAAAATACAGAAAAGTGATGAAGATTACGGATCCTGGGCGTCTGTGAAGAAATGCATGTTTACTGAGAGCTGAAGGGCTAATAGGATTGATAATGTCAATGGAAAGGCAAGAGTACTGGGGCCAAGGAATAATTGTAGAATATGTAAATGCCCTATGATAGTAGAGAGCAAAGAAAACAGTGGCCAGAGAGAAAGAGCCTTGTTTGCAACGGAGATATCAGAAAGAAGTCAGATTCCAAAAGCCTGTTGGCTTACTTACCCAGCCCTAGCCTTCCTCCTAGAGCCAGAGACAAATTCACTCTCATTGTCCTTCTTTCTTACAGATGTCCCTATTGATGGGAAGTGGAGTTGCTGGTCCAACTGGTCTGCATGCTCTGGAGGAAGTAAAATAAGACAAAGACAGTGTAACAATCCTCTCCCTCAGAAAGGAGGCAGGCCCTGTTCAGGCCCTGCTTCAGAAACACTCAACTGTTAGAAGAGGGAGCAGCCCCAGCTGGTGGGCAACCCAGCACAAGCTCTAGACCTCACCAACTCAGCTGGCTTCCCACACAGCAGCTCCCACCCAGGGCTGCCACAACAAAAGGCAATGCCACTCTGTCCTTTGAAGTTTGTAGTTTGTTCATGCATGTTAATTTGAATAAATAGTGGGTTAAGCAAAACCCTCAGTCCTTGCAAGGTAAAGCATCTCTGTGAACCTCCCTTTGCCCACTCTGCACTCTGGTTACCCTCACATGGTCTAGGAGCCAGAAACTATCTTGGTCACCACATAGTAGGTGTCTAATAATGAAACTGTAAATAATCGAGATGTTGTTCATCCCTTGGTAATCATAGTCTTATTCATATAAAATAAATACAGCCAATATCTATAAAAGGATTTCTGTGTGCCACTGATCCATTCCCATGACAACCTTGCAAGACAAATAAATGGGAAACAGACTTGGGAGAATACAGTAACTTGTTCCAGGTCAGACAATTAGGAAATGGCAGAATAGTGCTGCAGACGAAGCTCCTGAATTTTAAATTCTTAACTAGGAGCCTTGTCTCCTTTTCTGAATGAACATGTGGCTAGCAAAGAGCTGTTCATGGGATACAATGCAACTGAAAGCTGTGTGTCTGTGTATGTGTGTGTGCACCCACTTGTGAGCATGTGTGTGTGTGTGCTCGTGTGCATTTCATATTACTGCCCCGCCTCTGGCTGCTGCCTCATCAGGAGAGTGGCTTTAGCTTTGATGCTCAGTAGAGGAAACAAAGCATGTGGCAGCAGAAATCAGGAATCATTCTGGATGGTGGTCAATAACAGAATGGGACTGGGAGCCAAGGGCCAGGAAAATGATCGCTGCAAGAGAAAATGTTTACAGTGAAAAGAGGAGGTCACAGTGGCTGGAAAATGGGTCGAGCAGCTGTTGGCTATGGAGTAGTGTTCCCTGGGTCCCACCCCCACCCCAAGTGTGAGAGATGGTCTGCACATTCCACTTTGCTCACAGGGCTTTTGTGCAAATACTATTGTGGGGAGGGAGGATGGGAGCTTGAAGAGGTCAATAGGATGGCATCTGGTGTCCAAGCTACCAATATCTTCTTTTACATTTTTTAAATGCTAAGTGGTTACTCTCTCTATTTCTTATACATCCCCTCTTTTCATTGCTTTGGTTGCCCATGGACACATCTCCCTGATTGAGGAACTTTAGGTGAGTTTCTTGAAATAAAATGGATGGGAAAAGCAGTTTGCTAAAGGAAATTTGGTTCATCAGATTCATTTGCAATCAGTTGTTTTCTGCCAAGTCACCTGCCTTCCATCTGCAGCAGCTGGATTTGGTACTGGGTCCTGAGAGCTAAATACATCCATGGTACCAAAGCTTTTCTCCAGTCTAGCCTTGGCCAGCTATCTCCAATGGAGTCAGTAGGAAACTGGGAAGGAGCTGAGGACTCACTGCCTGGGGCAGTAGCAGGCAGCATGGCAGTTCTGTCTGCTTTCCTGCATCCCCCATCCCCTGCAATCGAACTGACGGGTCTGGGCCCTTGTTTAGCTTAATATTATTGCTTTGCTGTCTGCTGTTATTTCAACAGGATAATGCAATAATGTTTTATCTCTTTCATTATACGGAGGCTGTATAATTTTCTTGAGTTATAATCTATCTTCTTTTAAGATTCCCCCGAGACAGGGAAGAGCCACTCTGTCTTTGGTTGACGGGAGGCTCCCAGGAAGCTGACAGTAGCACATGGAAGCTGGCACCACCAAATTAAATTCTGAATCTCAATCACAGCCACCACTTCTAATGGGAAATTTGAGTTGATTATGGAGATGACAGCCCAGGTTCACATTTATTGCATTTAGCAGAAATTGTTTATCCTATTAAATGTGGTCTTGAAGGAGAGACAATTGAATTGTGAAGTACCACTGAATACCCGGGTGACGCCCAGGCACTGCTAAACTGTGTAATAATTATATTCTTATTTGTGGGCTGAACTTCCCCACGTGGCTCTTTCTGCAAACAAATGCACTTAGGAGGAGGTTGAAACATAATGTAAGAATTAAACAAAATATATGCAAACTGTGCTCTTGGAGTCTTGGCAACTGTGGTTGTGGCAACCCCAGTGTACCTGTGCTGAGCCGAAATATTGTACAGGCAGAGCCCAAGCAGTGTGGTTTAGGAGTGGCCTTGAACTGTGAGTTCAAGTACAGCCCAAGGAATCTGTGCGAGGGATGTTTGCATCCAAGAGGAGGATCTTTGAAAGGCCATGAGCTCCTCCTCTGCGTTCTGAATGCCAGGCTAAGAGGCTTTCCCAGGTGACCTTGTAATAGCATAACTTCTGTGGGGATAATAACTGTTATAATTACTTTACAATAGTAATAATAATAATAGCTGCCGATTACAGTGTTTTCCAGTTTATGAAGTCTTTAACCTGAATCATCCATTTAATTTTTATCTAAGTTTAATGGGGTAGAATTTATGCAAGCAGCAGATAACAGAGGGGGTTTCAGATGGGATCTAGGTCCTTACCAAGAATGGGCAGACAGCAGTAAGAGGGGGTGCAGGGACAGGAGGGAGCTCCTAAGGCTGGACCACAGGCAGAGAAGGGCCATCTCTGTCTTGACACTGAAGCCTTGCGGTGGTGGTGCATGCCCTTGATCCAAGCACTTGAAAGACAGAGGCAGGCAGGTCTCTGTGATCTACAAAGTGAGTTCCAGAACAGCCAGAGCTAAACAGAGAGACTCTGTCTTGCAAGACAAAAAGAAGAAGGAGACACTGTAGCTCTCAAGCATTTATAGGAAATCTTTTTGGAGAGAATGTGCCTGGTGCAGAAAGCCTTTAGCAGCACCCTAGAGACCCGAATGCACTCATCAATGGAGAAATACCCCTAGGACCTTACACACACAACGCCATGAACTTATCCTACTCAACTTGTCCATTGGACTCAACTCCAGATTAGCCTTTTGTTTTTGTTCTTGTTTGTTTGTTTTTAATTTTTGGTGGTGATGTGCAGGTGTGCATGTGTGTTTGCCTGTACTTGTGCATGGCATGTGGTTGTCAGGTGTTTTCAAATGTGTATCTTTTCTTTTCTTTTTTAAGATAGGCTCTGCTATTTGATCTGGAACTCAAGTTTTAGCTAGACTGGCTGACCAATAAGTCCCCCAAATCCTCATTTTTCTGTCTACCTCTGAACCTGGGTTACAGATGTGTACCACCATGCCCAGCTCTTATGTGGGTGCCAGTAGTCTAAATCCATGTTACCTACTGAGTCATCTCCATAGCCCCTAGTTTTCCTCAAAGCTTGACTGCCCACGTACAACAGTAGCATGTTGGAATACTATTGATCAGCTCTTTGAGACACCCTATTTACGGAGTGCAGTCCTTTCCTCTTTGAATGGCCTGTCTTTAGTGCCAGACAGATGCTTACCTGAGATATTCAAATGCTTAAGTGTCCGTTCATGGAGACAGAGGCATGACATCACACCCCTTAGGCAGAACTAGTGACATTGTAAGGAGAGGCTGTGTTGCAGAGTGTGCCACAGACATTTTCTGAAGCCAGTGCTGATATCTGGGGCTGGGCTTAGTGATGGATTGCTCTGTAGCCTTGACATGCTCTGTACAGCAGTGCTTTTTAAAAAAACAAAAACAAAAATGTATTTTTAAAAAATTTATTCTATATGTTTTTTACATCATGTACCTTGATCCCATTCATTTCTCTGTCCTTTCACATCTACCCTCCACCTCTGCACCCTCCCCAAATAAAGCAAAATTTAAGATAAAAAAGAAAAATAAAGGGAAAAAGTAAAAAAAACCTCATCATGGAAGCTGCAGTGTGACATAGTGAGTCACACCGTAAACTGCTTTGTTCATATCATTACTTGCAAGTGTTCATTGCAAAGAGTCATCTGTCTGGTTGGAGGCCTCTGGTTTCTACTACACTGTGGGTGCTGGGCCCTCACTAGACTTCTTCTTGGATATCCTGTTGTTGCCCTGTGTTGTGGAGATCCTGCAGCTTTGGGTCCGCAGGTCAGGTTCCTTCATGTGCTCCAGCAGGTCATAGATGGGGTGGATGTTGGGATGGGCCAACTCATAACTCTGGGTCCAGGCCTGGGCAGCTGTGGGGTTGATTTGCCAGATGAGAAATGGGGGCAGCTCTTCCATGTTTACAACTTCAGGACTGGCTTACCCACACCCACGCTAATAGGGTTAACTCTCTTGCTCTTATGACCACAGTATCAGCTTTCCCATCTGCCCCAGTCATTAATGGGTATGGAGGGGGGCAACTCTCCCTACCCTTGCCACCACAAGACAGATGGGTAACAAAGGGAATAGTTCTCCCATGCTTCAGGGCTACTCACCCATACCTGTGCTAACAGTATTGGTTCTATTGTGCTACCCTGATGGGGTGCAGGGCACAGTAGGTGCTTTTATCTCCTTACTTGATAGAAGGGCATGGTACATGTCTCCTTCTGGGCCAACATAGGCATCAGGTAGATCCCTGGACCCAGAAGAGACCCTGAGCCCAGTAAACACTCTTTACTTAGCTATACCACTGCCATGGTCATATTCAGGGATTCTCAAACTGTCACTAAGAACCCAGGTTGTTGGTTTTCATTTAAAACTGCTTTAAAGACTTCTCAATGAAAAACCTTCTGCTACATAGGAGAATAAAAGGACATAAAATTGCTTAGCTCCTAGGGAGATCTTAATAAAGGCCATGGAGGGATTTTCCCTCCCAAGCTCTGAGTTATTAAGGGAGATGTAACAGCATAATAACTAATATTTGCAGAGACCATTTTCAGTGACAAAGAACGTCACATACCTAATCCAGGCCTAATCCTCTCAGTGCCTGCAAGAGGCAGATTTATTGTCTGCCTGTGACAGGTGGCCCAGACAGCCTCAGAGAGACTGAATGACTTCCCTGAGACCACACAGCTCCAAAGCAGCCCGTGCAGTCCAGTCCAAGGTTGCTGTGGCTGTTCTGCATAGCCTTCCACTACAAATGAAGCTGACCCAGATTTGTCACAGGGCCATCGCCGGTGTACCCACTCACACACAGTGAGGGCCCTGGCCTGCCATCCCCACAGAACACAAACCAAATGGATTTGGGGAGTCTTTGTGGCAGACAGAAATCCCTTTTTCCCCCAAGTTATGTACCTTCTCTTTTTTAGTGTCCTTCATGCATGTGACACGTGTGATCATTTTATGACATGGTGTATACTAAGGGAAGGCATCACTCATGAGTGTTCGACACAAGCAGATGCTAAACTCGCTTCCTATGCTTGGGTGCTATGCAACGGGGCCCTGACCATTTTCTGCCTCTTTTTACTTTGCTGCCAACTGCCTCCTTGAGCACGGACACGCATTTTATAGAGAGAAAAGAGAGAGGGAATCGCGGTCCTGTGTGCAGAGGGGGAATTCCTGGAGGATTTTCAGCAGGAGTCAAGTGTCTGGCCTGACATTGGCCTCAAAGCAGGATTCGGCACAGAGCCCGGGCACTCCCATTATCACCCCAGTAGTGGCCACCAGTTATCTCACGTCCACACCTTGCAGCCCCAGGTGTCCCTCCATCCATCACTGGCCATTGTCTGGGATCCACTCAGCTTCCCCCACCAGCTCCTGCCTGGTGACTCCTTGTTAATAATCCAGTTTGCTCACATTCTGAAAGCGATCTGATTCTGGCCCCTTTCATCCCAAACACCATCCATCCATCAACTGCTAGCTCCACATGCTTGGTTAGGAAAATGAGAGTTGGGGAGGGGGCCAAATAATAGATAAAACTTCTCAGTGTTATCTCTAAAGAAATAGAATGGATAAATAGATCTGTCAGACGTGTATCATGCCACCTGCCAGCCAAGTCTATTTGTTCAAAACAGGTTAGGATGGGAGGATTTATCTCACATTTTAAGCTGTTAATACAGGAAGGAGACATATTTTTCTTTATCTCTCCAGTGGAAGGGGGGAAATCCCAAGGCCATGAATAAAGGACCTTTAATTTGATATGATAGACTTTCTTTCACTAAGGTGGAAAGGGGTAGGCTTGCTCTTTAATTTGTGCCTCCAGGATGCTATGGACTTGGCTGTCCTCTGATGCTTTGTGAAGGTCATGGGATCCAGGAATCCTGTTCAGTGTCTCTTCCTTTGAGACTCTTTCTTACAACTTTCTACAGCCAAACACAAAGGCCATGCTAGTCTCAGCCTTTAGTACCAAAGGACAAGAGGAGAATGGAGGGGTACATCTTAGTTGTTGGGGTTCTAAAAACCAAGAGAACATAAGAAGTCCTCATCTGTCATGGAAGTCATTGGATGGGACAGACAGGCAGGCTATGGTGATAGGACATGAAGCATGTAGGAAGACAGCCACGCAGAGTCATACACCTGCTGAGATGTGGAGTCATAGGAGTAGCTGGGCTGCCTTTCTGGAAAAGGAATATAAGCCATGCCCCAAATAATTGGGAGGAGGAAGGAGCTGGGGTCAGAGGCAGACATGAAGACTAGTCACAGAGGTCTTTGTACATCAAGCCAGGGATAATAGGTTTCTGGAACAATGGGTTTAAGGGTATCTGAAAAACACAATGAAGTTACAGTGGTATACAGGCCTTAGATCAGACAGTCCACCATGAATTTGGCATTTATGATTATAGAACACAGAAATCCCAGGAAGGTGGCCAGGAAAGGCTATGAGATATAGCACCTGCTACTCACAGGAAGGCTCATGACCACACATGAGGTTCAACGCACTCTCCGCCCCTTGAGATGGACATGCACCACCCAGCTGGCATAACATCCATGGGCTGCCAGTTTGTGACTTCCATTGGGCCTCTGTGTGTCCCCTCCTATGATATGTGCTGCTTTTCTACCTGTCACTCTTTCAGGGCTCAGCTGGCTGGCTTTCTTCCAGCTGTCTTCCCTGATTCCCAGACTAGACTTTCTCTATGGCACCTTGGGCTTCCTCTCGGTTAGGGACCCATTGCCATTGTCCATAGGTCTCCTCCGTTGGACTCTAAGTCCTTCTACTAATGGGTCTGTGTAAGGCTCAGCACCTCCAGCACCCAGCAGTGGCCTGTGCACTAGATATCACTGGAAGCTAGCCTGACATTTTATTTTCTTCTTATTATTTCTCTTTCCTTTTAAAATTTCTTTTGATTATTACTATTACTATTGTTGTTGTTGTTAGATTAGATTTTTCTGGAAGCAAGAACCACTAGCCAAGAAACGTAGTCACTCTAGAAGCTGGAGAATGCTTGGAATAAATGGTCCCCTGAGTCTTACAGAGGAGCATATCCCTTATGGCTTTATTTGTATGTGTGTGCATGATTGTATTGATTAACCTTTCTCTCCTTAAAATATTAGATGTATGTGGTACTGTGTTATAGAAGAACATTTTCATACATGTATATGTTAAGCATATTCCTCCCACATATACCCTCTCCTCTCTCATTAGTTCCCTTTGTTCCCCTAGACAATTTTATTTCTACATTTTAAAAAAGATTTGTTTTTTATTTGTGTGTGTGTGTGTGTGTTTATGTGTGTGTACTCGCCACATGCATACAATGCCCACAGAAGCCAAAAGAGGGCATTAGATCTCTTGTAGATGGAGTTTTAGGCAGTTGTGAGCCTCCTAAAGTAGATGCTGGGAACTAAACTTGGGTCCTCTGGAAGAACAGTAAGTACTTCTAACCAATCCAGCCCCCCACTTCTACTTTCATGTCATATATATGAACATGATTTTATGTATCTATGTACAGTCCAGGAACCACCAATAGAGGAAATCTGGTTGGTTTGGTTTGGTTTAGTTTGGTTTTTGGTTTTTCAAGACAGAGTTTCTCTGTGTAGCTTTGGAGCCTGTTCTGGAACTTGCTCTGTAGACCTGGCTGGCCTCGAACTCACAGAGGTCCACCTGCCTCTACCTCCCGAGTGCTGGGATTAAAGGCACAACCACTACTGCCCAATAGGAAATCTGTTTTTTAAGAATGGCTAAATTTAATTAATATGATTGTCTGCTGCTGCATCCATTTTCTTCAGAAAATGTAATTTCATTCTCTGGGGCTGGAAAAAATCATTTTCTTTATGCATTCCTCTGTTTTTTGACACTTGGGTGGGTTCTACAACTTGGCTTTTGTAATTCCAACCAATTAACTTTATTTATATCCATGAATCCTCTCTCAAACCTCAGGCCCTCACAATGTTAAGAAGACATATTTGAATTACTATAAAAATAGATTTTCTTTGAGACAGTAACTGCTTCTACCCTAAGTTGGTCTTGAACTTGCTACAGAGTTGAGCTTCTGCTTCTTCTGCTCCTGCCTACTAGTGGGTGCTCATTCTCAGTTTTTATAGTGTGGTGATTTGAATAAGAATGACCCCCATAGGCTCATATATTTGAATGCTTAGCTCACAGCACTATTTGAAAGGATCGTTCTAGTGGGTGTGGTCTTGTTGGAGTGGGTGTGGCCAGTTGGTGTAGGTGTGGCCTTTTTGGAGGAAGTGTGTCACTGGGGGTGGGCTTTGGAGTTTCAGAAGGCTGAACCAGAGTCAGTGGTTCTCTCTCTCCTCCTGCTCCCTGCGGATCCAGATGAAAAACTCTCAGTTGCTGTGTCTGCTTGCACGCTGCCATGTTCCCTACCACGACAATGAACCTCTGAAACTGTAAGCCAGCCCCAATGAAATGCTTTGGTTTTATAAGAGTTGCCATGGTTATGGTGTGTCTTCACAGCAGAACACTGACTTAAGACATGAAGTGCTAAAGACTGAACTTAGGACTTAATGTGTGCTAGGCAAGCATTCTATTAACTGAGCCCAATTCCCAGCCCTAGCCTGCCCAGTTCTGAAGTGGAGGGGCAACAGTGGAGCCCGCCTTCATGGCAGTGGAATGCCTTTCTGACGATCGTATCACCATGCCATCCTTGCTGAAGCCTGCCCTTGCTCTGTGGCCATTTTCTCCTGCTAAAGTCACAGTAGCTCTGAAGAGATTCACTGAGTTCGGAACTCTTTCCATCTCCCTCGCAGAGAAAAGGAAGGAAAGAAGCCTCTTTCCTTACTGCTTTCCTCTCTGTTGTTAATTTACTTTTCAGAAGACACACTGTCAAGCTCAAGAGTATAACTTGGAACTGTGTGTGTACACGCCACTCCCTATAAAACCTGAGATTACAGATCTCCTGGAAGTACCCAGGGGGAAATGAACTGGGAGAATCACTGTGGAGGAAGGAAAGGCTGATGTAGTAAAAGTTTGCCATACTTGCTTTCTTTTTCATTTCTAATCCTGCTGTGTTTAGCTGGTGATTTGGGCTCACATGTGAGCCTTTAGTCTCTTCCGGTGAAGTTTCCCTCTTGCTCCCAGGTTTACTACACTGACCCCTGACAAGGCTCCCTGCTTCATCTCCTCCCCTGCCCTGAGCACCACAAACCCTCCAATGGCAGACAGTGTAAAGCAGTAGAGCAGGGGGACAGGGTGGGACAAGCACTTGAACTAGTGCATGAAATATCTGGCCCACAGCTCTGACTCATGAGACACAGTGTCCGTAACTGTGGCATGGACCTCGCAAAACGAATCTCGAGAGGTCCTTGATAAGCCTACATAAAATAGCAAAGATGAAGCTTTTCTGCCCCCGGCCTTCTGTGTGCCATGCACCCCATTCCTTGTGGGCATATAATGGCTTTTCCTCTCTCAGTCGTGGTCAACCTTGCCTGCGCTTAGAATTGCTGAGGGAACCCTGGAAACTGCTGATGGCTGGCTCCTGCCCCCGGTGATTCCAAGTTAATTGGTCTGGGATGCCGCTCCTGGACATCAGGGTTTATAAAATTCCCCAGATGATTCTTATGTGCAGCCAAGGTTGGGAGCTTTGGAGCGAGTGTTTAGAACAAGATTGAAAATCCTCATCAATTGCCCACTCAACCTCTTCCACCTGGCCTCCAGTCACTTGCTAGCACGGTGCTGCTACTAATCATCAGCTCATGAATATAGGCTAATTATTAATGTAAACAGATTTTAAAGGGGGAAAGCACACAACATGATGGAAAGCAAGAACAGAGCCTTGTTTCATTCTTTCAGAGAGAAGAGCCACTTTCATTTAGATGAACCTCTGAACCATATGTTTTATCAATGGGAATAACAATAATGATGCTAATAATTTGCTGTGTTGGGCCTCAGATACTTGGTTTTCTTTGTTTTGGCTGCCTTTCCCACTCCTCATCCCCAACACATACACACCTGCAAGTCCTCCCTTCCCCATGTTCTTTCTCACCCTCAAGCTTTGTCTTAGGCTGGAATTCTTTTTCAAAAGGTTCCTCCTCCCTGTTGATCTATGGAAAAGTCCATCTGGGTCCAGGTGGACCCCATGCGGCCTCTGATACACACTGTGGGAAGACTGCCCTCTCCCATGTCTTCTCCTTCTGCATTCATTTGGGAGCTACATATGTTGATGTTAACAAGTCACTTCCAATGGCCCAAGAGTCTCTGCTTTTTCATGTATATGGTTGGCCCTGTTTCTGAGGCTTCATAACTATGAATTTTACCAACTTTGAAGAGAAGGCCAGGTTATAAGCCCGAGATGTTTAGTTAGTTTTATGTCACCTTGACACATTTTGGAAAAGGGAACTTCAATTGAGAAAATGCCTCCACCAAGCTGGCCTTGCAAGCGAAGTCTGTAGTGGATTTTTAAAATTAGTGATTGATGTGGGAAGGCCCAGTTCACTGCAGGTGGTGGTGTAAGAAAGCAGGCTGAGCAAGCCATGAGGAGGATGTCGGTAAGCAGCACGCCTCCATGGCCTCTGCTTCAGACTTCCTGCCCTAACTTACTATGAGTGGGACATGTAAGCTGAAATAATCCTTTCCTCCCAAGTTGCTATTGCTCACAGCAATAGAAACCCTAAGGCATTGCCAATAAAGCTGGACAAGTACAGGGTTTAGAGTGCATGGGAACACTGGGCTGGCTGGTGGGATTGGCTCTTTTCAGAAAGGGCAGGGACTGGGTGTTGATCTTCGTGCAGCACTGGGAAGCTGACCAGTGCAGGCTTCACCTTTGAACTGGTCTGTTCATGTGTCCCAGCGGCTGTTAACTGACTAGGCCCCTGTGATCTGTGACACACAGCCTTGGCATCTGAAGTGACTGTGCTGAATGAAACCAGCCCAGTTACTGCCTTCAAATATGATTGCTTCCTGGGAGAAGACAAATTAGAGGGTCATGCAAGATATGCTGGGGTCCAAATGTTGGGGTATTTCTAAATTCATACATGCAAATCCTCTACCTGGTGTGGCAGGAGGAGGCTGGCCTTTGAGAGGTGACTAAGTCCTGAATACAGAGTTCTCATGGGTAGGACTAGTGTTCTTATTAGGGAGGTCTCAGAGACTCCCCATTCCTCCACCATGAAAGAACACAACAAATGGACATATATAAAGTGGACACAGCCTTCTGAGACCCTAGACCTGCTGGAACCCTGATCTTGCAGTTTTTGCCCACAGAATTGTGAGGAATAATTTCTGATATGTCTAAGCCACAGCTGGTTTATTGTTAAGCACCTGAACTTAGTAAGATAGAAAGTGGTTCTGAGAAATGCAGGGTAAGAGCAGGGAGGCAGCTTAGGAACCAGGTAATTGGTAGAGGCTAAGAATCATGAGGTTCATACTAGAAAACAATCCATGAGTATATGAAGAGAATGGTCTTTGTTGGTTTGCAGTCACTTGGAGCAGCAATCAGTTCTACCCAGTAGGTAGGCCAGTTAGCAGCATCCACAGACTTCCCAGCCTGTATCCAAAGGTACTCAGCAGGTCTGGGTCTGTACGCTTTTCCCTGGGCATGGGGCACCTCCATTCTGGGGTTCAGGGTTGTTGCACTGTCTTCTCCTTTCCCTGATACCCGCTCTGCACTCTGACCAGGAGCTCCAGCAGCTCCAGCGACCATCTGCTTTGGCTCCTGCAAGAAAATGTTCCAGAGAAGGAGGAGGTTAGCGGAGGAGGAGCAGCTGGCTGGGGATGGAGGGCAGAAGGCCACCTTATTGCTCCAGAGTGCTCTGTAGTCCCTCCTTGGGGAAATGCCCTGGGTAGCCAACCAAGACCTCTGTGCTTGCTGCCTCACAGTTAATTTGAAACTCCGGACAGAGTGAGAAGAAGCCACTTGGGAGCCCATCTCATGAAATTGGAATCCATGGTTGCATGGAAGATAGATAGCAGGGCAAGGCAGGAAGGACAGTCCTCTGGGAGGAGTCCAAGTCACTGGAGGGTGTAAGGAACTAGAACTATGGCCACCCTGCAGATCCAAGGCAGAGAGATAACTAGAGATCTCTGGAGCAGATTGTTGAGGTGCTATATGTGAGTTTTGAAGCCAAACCCTTCAGAATCTGGCAATGGGTCCTGCGGTATGACAGATTGTCTGTATAAAACTTCCAAATGCTTACACTAAGTGTGGAGTCCAGGAACCCAGCACACAGAGCCCCACCCAGGGCAGCTGGCCCCACTGGCTATCACTCTACAAGTCCCTCTCCCCCGGGAAGGCTTAGGTTTTGATTATGTAAGAAGTATGGACTAATCTAATGGGAATTGTTAATCATTTTCTATCACTATCTCTTTTTCCTAAATTAAATCTTCCATGAACCCCACATCTAACTCAGATGAAAGCAGGCAATTCTACTGAAGCTAGGGTGACTACTGGGCTCACCCTCCTCCCCTGGGGCAAGGCCTAGCAACCCAGGGCTCCTCAGATCTCACTGTGAACAGCATTGGATGAGATTATCTCCAAGTCCCTTGCAGCACTGTAATTATACTTGCTGATGGAACAGCAACAGCAACATTCTCAGTCTCTGTTTCTCCCACCTCTGTGACTCTGTCCCTACCGGCAAAGGTCTGCTGGGGAAACTCCCAGGGACTCTAGTGGGTTTCTGTGGAAGCTGACAGATTCCTCTGCCTTAGTTTTCCCTGCCAGCTTAAGTGAGGTGGCCATGAGGCCACCAGATATCCATATCCTGCTTGGGGGGTTACTGGAGCCCCTCCCAATGCTGGCAGGTAGCTGAATGTAAGAGGAATGAATGCAGAAGGGTTGAGACCTAGGGTACAGCTCCTTGTCCTCTACAGTTACCCAGAGCACTGGCATCTTGCCTCTCCTCCACAGCCCATAATATATGGCTCAGCATGACTGTCTGGCCTTCATCTTACAAGAAGTGTATCGTCTAAGTGATCCCTCTTCTCTTTATCTCTTTGCTGTGTGGACTAGGACCTAGAAAGGGAATAATTAGAATGGCCAAGCCAAGGATCACATGTGTGTCTTGAAGTCAGGCCTGACTGAAATCCACGAACTGGTTAGCCCTGCCCACTAGCTTGAGTGATTGTTACTGAGATTGCCTCAGTCTCTGCTCTCATTCAAAATTTTGGGAACAGTATAACATGAAACAGACCCAGTAGTGAACATTAGGTCAAGACCTTGGGTGCTGGCATCAGACTCCTGGGGTCCAGTTCCCTGCATCTCCCTTCTCCAGCCACATGACCTTCAGCAAATTATCCAATGTTCCTCCTGCTCTAGGCTCCTCATCAGTAAATGATGTTAACAAAAGCATTTATCTCATAAGGCTCTTGTGGGAATAATTAGGCTCTCCCACAAGGATGTGCTGCTATGACGCTGACTTGGAATGAAGAACCATTGTTTCCATCAAGTAGCCTTTGGTCCCTTTGGGAAAGTTGCCTGGCTGAAGGGGCTGCAACCTAGTGCATATCCTGCTGGTGAAATCAGGAGGGTCCCTGAACTCTGGAGCTGGGCTATCTAAGGCTAGAGTATCTTTCTCTCTCCCACCCCACCCCCCAATTTACCAGTTCCCAAATAGGCAATGGCTTTCTCCAACTCCCAGGAGGAGACAGTGCAACAGCCTTGGAGCTGGCAGTTGGTGGTAGCAGTTTTTATTCTCTGTACCCACATTTCTCAACTTTGGGCTTTCCCTCACTCTCCTGGGTCTCTCCTCTCAGAATTCCTCCTCTGGAGAGGAAAAAGCGGTTTGAGACCTAAACTGTTCTTAAGCAGGGGAAGAATGTGGAGAAGAGGCCACCCCAGGTATGCTCTGTCCATAGAGCATCTGACATGCAACAGCTTCTTTCTTCTGCTTGCTAGCATGGAATCAACCATGTGTTTTAGCTGGTCTAATCTTCAACATAGCATGTGTGCTTCCGTGAGAATCAGTGGCGCTTGATTCAAAGACATGTTTGACCTGAGCTGCACTCCCATCTGGAGGTTCTCTCTCGATGAGGAGATGATGACCCACTATTATCTCACCTTAAAACCAGATCAGCTAGGGGGGAACCTCTGACTATTAAGGAAATTGTTGTCTGGGGTTGTTATGGACACACTATCCTTTGATTTATCCATCCAGACTTCCTCTGTTCTGTGTATGTGTTCTTCCGTACAATAGCCAAATGAAACTGATGTATATATTGATTTTGCATCCCATATACTCTGACTCTGCCTTCATTCTGTGTGTCATATGAAAGGAACTTTGTATTCTGGTAAGCTCAAAACTTAGGTATTGGGATATGCATTGATACTATTAGAGCTTGCCAGGCCTGGCAGCATAGGCCTATAATCCTATCTTTTTGAGAAGTTGACCTGGGAGATGACAGGTTCAAGACCAGCCTGGGCAACTTAGTGAGTTCCTGTCCCAAGATAAAAATTGAAAAGAAAGCTGGAGTATAAATCTGCCATAGAGCACTTCCCAGTATGCATAAAGCCCTGGATTCCTCTCCCCAGTCAGAGAGAGACAGAGACAGAGACAGAGACAGAGACAGAGAGAGAGAGAGAGAGAGAGAGAGAGAGAGAGAGAGAGAGATTGGAATTCAAATTCAAAAGAAATTTAGATGGAATCAGTTGAGCCCCCAGAAAGAGGTGTTTAACCAGTGTCCCAGGGTTAGTTTATGAACTATCTGGGATTCATGTTCAGGGTGCCCCCAACTTCATCCTTAAGGGAGAGAGTGTTTACTCTTATTGATAAATTTCTTCCATAGTGCTGGTTAATGAGTTGGTTTATGCCAAAGCTACATATCCTTGGACCTTATTTGCTCCAACTTTGTATCTAGCAGTAACTCCTTATATAATGACACCCATTGCATCTCTCCAAAAGACACATTCAACTCCCAGCTTCCATTACCAATGAACAGAACCACATTTGAAAATTTGGTCTTTGATGTGCAAACACATTAAGATAAAGCCACCTTGATGAGGCTGGGGCCTGTTCCAATGGCCTGTATTCTTACAGCGAGAAAAGCCAAAAGAAAGCGGGGAAGAAAGTCAAATTACTATGGAGGCAGAGATTGGAGGGATGTGTCTACAAAGTAAGCAACTCCAAGATTTGCTGACAACCACTAGAAGCCAAGAGAAGCATGGGGCACATCCTGCCTAGAGGCTCCAGATACAATCTTTCTGGTGCCCCCACTAGCAAACCTGGACAAAAAAGAAGTCTTGTTAGCAGGGAGAGAAAGGAAAAATGATTAAACATGGGACATGAACTATAAAACTCTAGCCTGTGGATTCTTAGGGTAATCAATGAGAGGACCCAGAAAAATAGGCTAATATCCAAAAGGTTCCTTCTGCACATGCCCCTCAGACCCAGGCCAGGCTGGGGCAGAGTGGGAGGCATGGTTCTTACCCTCCGTCGCCATCTGCTCACAGGCAAGGCCTTGCCGACCCGCGCTGCACTGGCACTTGCAGCTGGTACCCTGGAGTATGGGCTCCCCATTGTTGAAGCAGGGCCCACAGCGGCAGGCATTGAATTCCATCAGGTACTGGTCCAAGGCACGGCGCAGGTTCTGCCGTTTGGTCTCCAGAGGCCCCAGGTTTGTATGCCGCAGCAGCTGGTGGATGGGCTGCATCTGCAGGTACAAGAGGAACTCGGGCTTTCTCTTTGGCTCACCTTCTGAGAGCTCATGGGCTGGCTGTGAGGCTTCTGGAAGTCCTGCTGCAGAGGCCAGTCCTCACAGCCATTCCGTGAATTGCACTAAGCACACCATGCCCTTGATCAGGAACTGGGGGCTCAAAGTGTGTGTGTAACTAGCTCAGAATCACACGAGCATTTAAGTGAAAGAACCATTCTGAACATGGATACGAATGTCTCTGAAACCAATGCTCTCCATACTCCAGAGGAAGAAGAGCACCTAGAAGCCACCCTGGCCAACTCACTTGTTGCCTCAGGAACTTTGGGAAGCCAGAACCATGTAATGGGTTGAATTCTATGTATTCAGGGTTTTTTTTTCCCCTGGTTCTGTCTGTCACTCTTTAACATAGACGTTGGTAAAGGGAGTTTTGTTGCCTTTGGAAGCAGATCCCTTAATGGTGCAAGGGCAGTGGTATGTGGGTCGATGTGAGGTAGGCAGGCTTTCCCGGCCTCCATAGTGTTGACCCAAGTGAAGAATGTGCTGGCAGAAGCATGTGGTACTGTGTGTGCCGGGCTGTTTAGCAGAATCACTGGACTCTGCACACTAGATGCCAGCAACACCCTTATCCTGAAAACCAAACCATGCCATTACTAAATGCCCTGCACACAGAACTGCCTCAGGCTGAGAAGTGATAAGAGCCCACCATTCTCCTGCTTCCAGCTGTGGGATCTTTGTCAAGTGACCCACCCTACCTCCCTTCTTCATCTGAAAACGAGAGTCATCATATCACCTCCTGGCTTCACTGTGAAGATCCAGGGAAATGTGTGGGAGTCCCAATCCCACTTTTCCCCAGGGTACTCTTGAGTAGGGAGAAGTGAGAAATAAAATATTTAGACAGAAATATAGAGGGAGAGAGAGAGAAACACAGGACAGCCTCGGGAGGGCTTGGGTCAAAACCCACCAGCCCCTTCTGTCTCTTCTAAAGGGCTATTTATAGGAATGCCAAGGAGTGGAACAAAAGACCTCCCCC
Source organism: Onychomys torridus (assembly GCF_903995425.1). Classification (NCBI taxonomy): domain Eukaryota; kingdom Metazoa; phylum Chordata; class Mammalia; order Rodentia; family Cricetidae; genus Onychomys; species Onychomys torridus. The sequence goes on from NC_050444.1 coordinate 121,484,144, forward strand.
CAGCACAGCCAAGTGCAGACCCTTCCAAATACTTGGTAACCTCTCACTTGGTCAGTCCATCCCCTTATGCAGCCCTGCTGTATAAAGCAAGATCAGATCTCACTAGGAAACCTCTGTGGGCTCACACAGAGATGATATGTGGCAAGGCCTTGTCACCTAGAAAAGTGAAGTGAATGCTGCTTGCTGCCTAGCTGTGTGGCTGAGAGGTTCCATTTTCCCTCTAAGCCTGGGAATGGTGCCTGTTTTTCTCATAACACAAAGAAGGCATGAGTGTAAGGTAACAGTGTAAGAGAATAATACATAACAACATGCCATTCTGATTAGAAGCAGTGTTAGCACAAAAAGGGACAACACTGGGGAGAAGTGGCGAAACTGCTGTGTGGACTTGAAAAGCTGAATTAGAACCCCTAGCACCCATGTACAAAGCTAGACACAGCAGCCAGCTGCTGTATGTAACCTCCACACTGGGAGGCAGACACAAGATTATCCTGAGGACTTGCTGGCCAGTCATCACCAAGATCCAAGTCTTGTAAACAACAGAGGAAGACATTTGGCATTGACTGTTGACCTCCAAATTCATTTTCAGGGATGAGTGCAACACACCCACCCACACACACCCACCAGAAAGGCGGGGGGGGGGGGGGAGACTATGCTCTTCTAGTTGCATATCTCTGGTTAAATCTTTAGCACCCTTGCAATGCTATGTATTAGAGGAAACCTACAATGGAAGTTTTCTGTAGGGCTCTAATTTCACAAGGGAGGAGCCTGAGGCCCCAACAGGAGAAGCAATTTGCCCAGGTCAGATAGAGCCACCCTGGGTCAGACAGCAGTCAAGGGCAGGCACTTCACAGAACTTTGATGGGTTCCTGGAAATGTGGACAGAAAGACTCATGGTAAACAGACCTTGGTGAGTGGTCAGAGGCCATTGCAGAGGCCTTCAGACAGGGGAAGCAAGGATTGGCTGGAGCCCAGCCAAGAGATAACCACTTACTGGAATATCAGGGAATTGGGTCCGCTGTTAGGACACAAGTACAGAACGGGCTGCCCAGGGTCTTGATTAAAGACCACTTTTGGTTCCAGGTAAGTCCAGAAGGACAGCTTGTTTCCCCTTAACCTTGAAGCAGACTAAAGTCAAGTCCCTCCCCGCCTCACAACTCTCAGGAAATGCTCCTGGTGGATTTTAGGAAGACAAAAGGATAAACAGAAAGGATAGTAGAATTTTAGAGCTTCAAATTTACTGGCAATGATCTTATCTCATTTTATAGATAAGTGAACAGATCAGAGAGGCAAGTGATGAGGCAACATAACATAAATTAATACACGCTTAACACAATGTATACAATACAGAAGAAAACAACATGACCCATGGATTCACTCCATCTAAGTACCTGCTATGAATAAATAGCTACTGCTGGTATCATTGCTCTACTATGGGTCTCAAATCATTCCTAATTGATATGTTTAATCTGTGTTCTTGCTGTCTGTCTGTCTATCTCCTCTTTCTCTTTCCACTCTCCCTTTCAAACATAAAACTAGCTGTATTTCACTACAATAAAACCTGCCCATGATTTAGTGTACTGATATACATGTCTCAGGGGGTAGTGAAAGTTGTGAAGACATGGATATTAAAGAGTTAATGGGACATGGCTGTCATTTGCTTACTACAGGCTTCTATGCTAGTCCATTAGTTCTATGGATCTGTTTCCTCATCTAAGATTTCCTGAGTATCCCCCCTCTGTAACTTTATAATCTATCATTCATTGTGATACTGTGCATGGGGGGCTGAAAGTGAAAGAATAGACCAAGGTTACAGCTGGAAAGGGTGGATGATCCATGATCCAAACTATTCCTCTTCTCTCCTTCCTAAACCCTGGTTTCTTTTCTCCAAAGAGAGTTTCCATCTTCAAATTGTGAACCTGCCTTCCCCTCAGAACCTTTACTGAAAGCAAAAACAAAGTTCACATCTTGATTGTGAAAGATATATATATTCTCCTGATATCAATTTTACAGTTTTTGCCCAAATCACTAATAGCTTGATGATAGCAATTTTCAGACCCTATGTGAATTACAGGTGCGTGAAAGTGGTCCCTTACTTATTGGAGAAAAAATGAAATCAAGGTTAATCCATCTGACCTTTTATCTTTGTAGAAAGTGAAGTGTTAAAATAGAGGTTTAGGTTTAACTGTTGTGATGTCTTAGAAGTATCTGTTGGTTTACAGACGTAATATCTATAAGCTTAAACCCATGTAGAAAAATGGACATAAACAGGGAGATAATAGTTGGAACAACAATAATACTTTTCTTAAAAGTTTGAAATAACAACTGTTTTTAAAGGGCTGTCTTGATAACTAGTGTAATCCAGTTTGTAAGGTCAGGAACAAAGCCAGATTTTTTTTTTTAAACTTTGTTGACCTGTCAGGCCAGAAGACCTTTAGGGGTGGGGGCTGGTGTGTGCCCTGTAGGTTGTTCAGCAGGATTCCTGGTTTCCTCCTCTAAGTCCTCAGAGCACTGACCTTATCGCATTGCCTGGTTCTGATCTGGCACATGGCTGTATTTCCCCTGGGCAGCAATATCCCCTCTCCCATGGCTAGGAATCAATGTTTTGCAATCTTTTTTTTTTTCCCTTCCAGACAGGGTTTCTTTGTCTAGCCCTGGCTGTCCTGGAACTTGCTCTGTAGACCAGGCTGGTCTCAAACTCAGAGATCCGCCTGCCTCTGCCTCCTGAGCACTAGGATTAAAGGCGTGCGCCCCACCATTTGACTAAGAATCAGTGGTTTAGGGAAGGTGCTAGGGCAGAGGTAAATGAGAACTGAACACAGTCCATGAGCCTGAGATCTTGACACTGTCACACAGACGCTATCCAGCACCTCATTTAGCAATTTAAGCAATTCCTTTAGTCTTTTCTGGGCCTGATTTCTAATCTGTCAATATTTATTGACTGCCCCTTTAATGAAAGCATGGTACTCTGAACAATAGAATATTATTCGGCTGTTAAAAAGATTAAATTTCCAGGGAGATGTATGTATGTAGAAATCATAACATTAAGAGAGGTGGCCCCTCCAAAAAAGCATGTTCTCCCTCATCTGCAGACCCTAGCCATTAATGTAGTTACATGTATATGTAAATAGCTATGAGGGTGGGTCAGTACAAATACCTAGAAAGGAAATTAAGAGAAGATGGCACTAGGTGATGAGAAAGGACACATGGGTATTGAAAAGGGACATAAAGCTAAGTTTTATCTAGTTTGCATGGTGGATGTATGAATTCAACTCTCCATGTATTGAAGCAACAAGAACCATTCTTGTATGGCGGCAGGACCCACCATCCGTTCTTCCTTTCAGGGAGCAATTGTGAGAGTCAATTGTTTGTTTGCATTCCATTGACCATGAGCAAAACAGGAACTAAACTTGTCACATTGACACACTTATAAAAAGTGATTTATTTTCAGATTTGTTCTGGTGCAGGAATGCTACAACTTGAAGTTTTCTCTTTTTGGCTGTTTAAAACTACATCCAATTATTCTGTTGTAGTGTTGTTTAACATATAAGTTCTATTGTTATTCATAAAGTACAGTTTTTTAATAAAGTTTATAACCTCCTAATGTATCAGATATGATTTCTAAATTAGTTTGCACAAAAATGTGAATTAGTATTTCATGTCTAACCCCACAGAGCTTCTGGCCTAGCAGTGGTCACCTGAACCCTGAACAGACAGTAAGTTTCTGACCCCAGCTGTCCTGTGGGTCTGGTCTAACATCACATCTTCCCTCCAGGCAGATTTGGGAACGGGCACCAGTTCAGTGTGCCGTTACATTTAATCTTGTTCTTTGATGGGCTCATAATAAGAAATATGAAATGATCTGGTCGGCTTCACTTTCATTCCTTATAGACGTAGGGTTTCTTCAACTGCGAAAAGACTTACCTCAAAATCGATAACAACAGGGTTATACTTTAATGATCTCCCCCAGGACCGGTATGTAATGGTACTTCTATTTTGTGTCAAGCCACTGCCCCAGTCAGAACTGCCACCTCGCACCCTAGAAATGATGTTCTCCACTGCCAAGCTCTCCTTCTGTATTTCTATCAAGAGAAAGGCAGTGTTAGCTTCCCTCTCCCCAAACCAAAGGACTGGGTGGTAAGTTCTACTGATAAGATTTTTAGTAGTGTTCATCTGCTGTCCTTAGAGCTAGGCCCATCCTTCTACTGTACTTGATAAACTGCAGGATGGGACAGATAGTAACTGCACATCCTCTGAGTAGAGCAGACACAGAGAGGCCAACCCAACTCAACATGGATGATAAATTGCTGGGAAGGCCCATGGTTCTTCATCCACTCATTCATAGGTCAGAGGTTTACCCAGTGCCTGCTTGTTCTTGAAATCTCTCCCCCACCATCTCTCCATCTCTCTCTCCCCCACCTCTTCTCTCCTTTGCTCTTGCTCTCTCTCCCTATCAAATATTACATTCTATGACAGATGTCACTGTAGTACTCAGTGCAGACCCTGAGAAGGAAATAGGCAGATAGGCTAGTCAGGGAAAAAACGAGTTGGTTACAAAGTGTTTGCTAGGTCAAGTACATCATTAGAAATGGGGTAATTTGACTTAAGACCCATGGCATAAATAACCTAAGCAATGGTTATAACTTAAGCCTATTTAGTATGCACTTTGCCTACTACTTTATAAGCTGATTTCATACTCCTTTAGTTCTCTGTCCCTTACCTGAAAAGAATTTGATTTGTATTTGACAGGTGAGTGAATGAATAAATGTATAAACACCCACACTGATGTGCTCAAGAAATGCTGACTATCCATGCACGTTCTTTCACTGGTAGTCATTCCTTGAGCTTGGACTTTAGGAGTCAAAATTCCTTCTCATGAGAGACTTGCCTACTCCCTCTGCCCATTACCTATGAGATGATAACAGATCCTATCTACACATCCCTTTTCACCCCATTCCTTGCTGGGGTCTTTGTCTAACCCTTGAAATCTAGTGAGGACCCTTAGACTACTGAGTATTTTTGAGATGGCTTTACTGCAAGAAGGTGGTCCCAAACAGACATATCATACACTAATCATGCCTTGGGGTTACTTAGTACTTGTAGTAAGACTGCTGAGAGAAAGGGCATCGGGGGGAAGAGAATCATTTTCAGGGATTGAGTGTCCCAAAGAAAGGCTGGCTTCTCTTTGGGAGAGACCCACTGATAAGCACTTGCCCCTGTTAGCATCTCCAGACTTCTTGCAAGACTTAAGTCCTGATAAACTTCCTTCAACGATTAAAGTATCCCCAAACTCCAGGCCCAGGGCACCTCCGATGCAATTTTGGACATCTTCCGCAGTAATACCTGCAGTGAGAAGACAGAAAAGCACTCAGAATTGAAATGACAGCTGCATGGTGCAACCAGCTCAGGCTAGGAAAAGCTTACTCCTACTTTAGAGGCAGAGAGGGCTGGCTTGAAATCTTCACTTTTCTCTCCTGTGGGACAGCCATCAAAGCACCTGTAGAATGAGAGTCAGACGCGGCTTGGTGCATACAAGTTGCTCTAGACTCTCATCCTTCTTCCTTTGAGATTCTCCTCTGAGTCCCCATGAAGTAGTGGTTCCAGTGCATGCATCTCCCTTCAGCCCTGGTCTTTACCCCATTTTGCACAAGATAGCCCTCCATAAAAGTGCCTTCTTCCCTTCCACCACACCGTTTCTGAAGTCTACCCAAGCTCCTGTTCAAACAGCATTTACTTCAGGGGGTGTTTTAGGAACAGAAAACTCCTCAGTCTCTTCATTTGTTCTTTCTTTGTTCACTGTTCTTTCTATGCAAGAATCCAGTCATTTTTCTTTTTTTTCAGAAGCGATGGCTGATAGATGAAAGAAATAAGTGAATAAGTGAATGTCCCAATCCTGGGGGAAGGGAACAGAAGAAAGCTTCCAACTTCAAATCCCGGTCATTGCCACACTCTGTGAACTCTGCAAAGGGCTATGATCTCACTGGCCTCGGTTTCTCATTTATGGAAAGAAGGGGTTGTTGTCCCCTAAGTATGCATCAGCTGAAGCACTCTGTGACACGATAAATATCAATTCCTGCACACCTCTTGAGCTGGAAGTGAGTGCCTGGAGGAAGAGATGCTCTGAGCAACCCACTTAGCACCAAGTAAAGGGCTTCTTCTGCTATTTCCATTGAAGCACTTTTAATTTTTAATGCATAACTAATTGGGGAAGATTTAGCATATTTAATTGTTTTGATTAAAAAATGCTTCAACAGTGATAAACAAAAGTGGATGAAAAGAATTCACAGCCAGAAGCTAGAGTGATTACTTCAGTGAATGGCAGAGTGCTGCCGAATTAATGATGGCATTGCCTGATGAGTTGGGCCGCAAAGTGCTGTGGAGTGATTGTGCTCCTGAAGGATCTGCAGACACAGTGCCATGAAGTGTGGGGAGGAGAGAATTCTAGCTGGTTCTGAGCTGTGACACTTGACTACAGTGGCTTTGCCCTCTGAGGACCTCCAAGTAGGGTACCAGACAGTAAGGGACTGTGACTCCGAGAGTCACAGAGTTGCGAGCTAACGAGCCTTCAGACACCCAGTCTGAAGCATTTTCATTATCACCAGTCACTGAGTCAGACTTAGGCATCCTGTTCTCTGAGAGAAACATTTAGTAGGCACCTGCTGTGTACCATCCGGGCACATCATATGCTGGTAATGTAGCCATCTTGAGTTAAAACTCCTGTGGGTTGGATGTGAATCTGATTAACTAAAGCCTTGTCCTTATAGGGCTAGCAGGGTTCATGAAGCAAGGACCAGCTGAAGACAAATCCGTATCAGTTGCTGGTTGGAAGGCAGTAGAGCTGATGAGTAGGGCCTTAGCAAAAGATCTGAGAGATGCCACAAACAGGTAGCCACACAGAGCCTGCTGAGACACCAAGAACAAGGAGCTGGGTCAGGTAGAGAAGCTCAAACCTGCCTCCAAATGCAGGAGCTGAAACTAATGTCAGAGACCAGGACACAGATCCAGAGGGATGGATGTAAACAGACCAAGAGGCATAGTGGCAAGAAAAGAGTAGGGGCTGGAGCTGCTGTGGAGAAATGTGGCCGAGTCAGGTGGCCTGATCTATAGAACACCCTGCCTGTGTTCTAGACCTATCCCAACCACCCATGTTACACAGTACACCTTTGACTTTGCTCAGATTAGACTAAACTTTCTGGAAGCTTTTGAATTCTGAACTCTGGAGTTCATGTCACCATGCCCGACTCTGGATTAAACGTAAACTCCTAGGCCCCATTTCCTTTCATTCTGAGTCTGTATTTCTGAGAAATCAGAAACCTGTATTTTAAGCAAGGGTCTCGGGTGGTGAATCTGGGACAAGTGAAACACTATGTTCCACAGAAGATGTCTGGTAGCTTACTCCAGTGAGCTGTGGTACATACGGATTTAGTCAGAGCCTTTACCAATGCCTTGGATATGGGCACAACCGTCAACCTCAACACATCTACTCAGAGTAAGAACTGGGAGAGGCAAGGGGTAATTCTGGTTGCTAATCAGGATTCAGAAATTCCTCGGGAGACTGGATTCACAGTCAGAAAAAAATGAGACTCTGTAGTGAGTAGCCATCCCAGCCTTGACCTGGAAGTTCCACCCCCCATTGAGGCTTCGGTAATGGTCATGCCCACAAGGCAGGGCTGAGGGAGGACGCTGAAGACCCAGGATTGAGAAGAGAGGCTTCTCTTGGTTCCGGGACCCTGGACGCTGGTGGTAGACCGAGCAGAGTTCTCCAGAGAACACCGCTGGACTGCGCCATACCTTTTCCAGACCCCACAACCTATCCCTTCATTTGTAAGTTACCCCACAAAATAAACCTCCCTTTTAACTATGTGGAGTGGCCTTAATAATTTCACCATAAGACTCATTTGGGAAAGTTGTAACATTCTACCCCAGGGACAAAATACCAACCATACAGGTACCTAGAGGAATGTGGGAAGCTGAGCAGACAAGGCCTAAAGTTCTGGACTACTCCCAGTTTATCAGGGTGATGAAGCCAGATGAAAGTGAAAACCAGAAAAATAAAGATGGAATAATCTCAAGCTCCCCTCCCAGGCTAGAGAAAAATCAGAACCTGATAAAACACACTCTCCTTCTGTAAACACTCCCTAGCCATTAAAATTCCTTAAAGAGGACAGAAATCCTATAACTTATGACAACAGATGGCCCTCAAGGACATTATGCCACATGAAGGAAGCCAGGCTCAGAAGGACAGAGACTACATGCTTCCCCTTACATGAGGTATCTAAAATAGTGCAACCCTTTGAAGTAAAGTGGATCCTAACGGTTGCCAGGTCTGGGAGGATGAGGAAAGGGAGAGAGAGTTGCTAACCAATAGACATGAATTCTCAGTTATGAACTCTCTGTACAACACTGCTCCTCTAGTTAATTAATAACACTGTGATATATGCTTACAGTGCTAAGGGGGTGGGTATCCTCAGGGTTCTTAAAATGATAAGGGTTTTTGTCATGTGTGTGTGTGTGTGTGTGTGTGTGTGTGTGTGTGTGTGTAGTTGTGTAAGTGTGTGTGTTCATATGTATAGAGACCAAAAGTGGATGCCAAGAAATTCAGAAGTCTTCTTGGGTCTATTTTTGAGGGTGGGTCTCTCAATCAAACCCAGAGCTCACTGATTTGGCCTGCTAATTAGTTTTAGTTTTGTTTTGTTGTCAATTTGATACAAGCTAGGATCATCTATGAAGAGGGGACCTCTTTTTTATTTTTACAATTAAATGAGTAACTAAGTAAGTAATTTTTGAGACAGGGTCTCACTGTGTAGTCTTGACTGTCCTGAAAGTCTCTGTGTAGACCAGGGTGTCCTCAGACATACAGAGACCCACCAGACTCTGCCTATGTTTGGCCCAGGAAGAGGGACCTCAATTGAGAAGATGCCTCCATCTGATTGGCTTGTAGGCAAGTCTGTAGGGTGTTTTCTTGATGAATGGTTGATGGGGAGGGACCAGCTACTCTGGGTGTGCCACCCCAGGGAAGGTGTTCCTGGGTTGTTTAAGCAATCTGAGTAAGCAATGGTGAACAAGCCAATAAGTAGTATCCCTCCAAATGTTCTGCTTCAGTTCCTGCCAGGTTCCTGCCCTGACTTCCTTTCCTATGAACTGATGTAGAAGTGTAAGCCAGGTTGATTTTGATCATGGTCTTTATCATGGATGCAATCATTTCATGCAACAGGAAGGAGACACACACACACACACACACACACATATGAGACAAGGCCTTCATCCTATCTTCTGAAGCTGGAATTACAGGCAGGCTATCATGCTCACTGGCATTTACTTGGGTTCTGGGGATCTGCCCTCTGGTTCCCTTGCTTCTACAGCAAACATTTTAGCCACTGAGCCCACATTCAAAGCTATAACCTTTGGAACAGGAATATTTATCTGAGCGAGTGAAGATCTGTCTTTGTGTGAGTAATAGCACTATCAGACAACTCTCTCTGGGGCACATACTGAGTGAGAGAGTGGATTTGAAAGGACTTGTGTGTGTAGATACTGGGATAAGAACTTGTATCAGATGAACTGAGACTTCAGAAAGGTGGTGTTAGGCTCCACAAGAGAGATTCATCATGATGATCAGAAGCCAAACAGAGATGCACTATCTCAAATGACAGATCCCATCATGGAAAGGACCAATCAGGGGCTAGCTGCCTGCCTACTAGGGGGATCAGTAGGTAGGAGAGAAGAGTAGAAGACCTGAGGTCTTTTCGCACTGGAATTCTGAAATGTTAAGATCACCCCATAATGCTTCAAAAAGGCACATGAGGCAACTTTGGTAAGCTCATGACACTGTTTCACTGCACACAAGGCATGTTCAGAATAAAGGGGACCAAGGACAGTATGGGGAGACAGGTAAACGGACATAGAAGAGGCCTCTTATACAGTGCAGGAGACCTGAACAGGCTTCCTCCGGTCAAAAGGAGGATGCTGGATGTAAGTGGAACAAGCGGTGCTCAGTGAAAAGGCAGGCTGCAGAGAACATGAGAGGTGCATGTTCCCCCAAAAGACAGTACTCAGAAAGGCTGACCTAAACTCTAGAGTAAAAAAGACAGAAGGAAACTACCTGCCCCCAGGGTTTCATCTCTCTCTAGTGTGGTGCCAAGAAGGGTAGCTTTGATGTCTGCTTGGCAGCCCAGGGCCTCAAACAATATGGCTCTGCCACCATGCCCACTGTCTGCTTGCCTGTTGGGCATGGCTGTGGTACAGGAGAGAGGGCAGTCCTTATTCCTCACTGTGAGTACTGCAGGATCAGCAGGGCTCCGAGGGAGAAGCAGGCAGCTTGACTTCTGAGGTACCTGAACACAGTCTCTATCGTTTCTCAGATTAAAGGCATCAAGTGGAAAACAGAGAGGTGTAATGTATTATTTATCTCTTCGCAGCAAACAAATACCGCTCAGGAGACTGTGATCTCGCTGCTGTGTTGCTTTGCTGCACTGGTTGCCTGCAAAAACAGTCTCTCCCAAGGGAAAAGGGAATCTTAGTGACTGTTTCAGCCATTGCAGTGGGAAAGATCATTGGTTAGTTTGTGGCTGGACTGGCTGAGACTTGTTGGCTAACTTACCTGCTCTCTCTCTCCATACTTCCACTAGTCTGTTTAAACTCATGATGTTTTTGCCAACCAACTGGCAGGTGTGAGTGCCATGTGCCATTGCATGTGTTAGTTCTTGTGGCCAGAAAGCTCTTTGTCCCTTTCATTGAGACTTTGAGCCTTCCTCCATTCCCTAGGGATCTCTACAGTACCTCTGTGTTTCCTTCCAGGACTGTATTTAGCATGCCCTCAGAATTTTTTTCTTCCTTGGCCTGTTTTCTTTTCTATTAGACTGAAAATCACCATTTGGTTAAACAAGGTCCAGCACAGAGCATGGCATGTTGCAAGCCCCCAGAAGTGCTCAGGTACCAGCTGGTCCTACCATTCCTAGATGATACCACTAAAACATTTGGAGAGTCGTGTGTATTTGGGGGGAGTCATTTGTATTCTTTTAAAGGAAGATATGAATCAGAGCTTTCTAATAATCATGGTTACTTCTTGGTGTTTTATGAAGTGTTTTAACTCGTCATCTCTTTTCAACCATCTTCTGAACATGGAGGATTTGACCATATTATGAGCTTACTGAAAGAGTGAGTCTGCTGGCTGAGAGTGTAAAGTCTGGAGCCATTAGCTGGTAGTGTGACTCTAATTTTTTAACCTCTTTGTGCCTCAGTTCCCCCATCTTTAAAATGGCAATAGTAGTTTCTATTAGTCAGTGCTAGAAAACAGGGTCCAGCCCAATTAAGTACTCAATATGCCTTGGCTATTATTGTTGGCTTACTTGCCCCAGAGTCCATGACTAACGAACTCAAGAATCAGGTCTTTGAAAGCTAGAAATGTTGAGCCAAGTCCACAAGTGCCTATGTCATTATTGCCAGTGGTGCTGTGCAGAGAAACACTCATCACATATCACTGGGATCAATGGTGCCCCCCCCCCCGCCCGAGAGCTTTGCAAATGCTGCCTTCCAGTTATGTCCTCATCACACAAGGAAACTCAGAGAATGATGGTCATATCTCATGTACTCACAATGGCAATATTAAGGCTGCAGCCCAGCCTTCTGCCTGCCTGGTGAGAACTGCCTCAGGTTCTCTGATTTTGCATGGTGATATTGACCATGACAAGGAGCAGCATACAGGAGGCCAGGCTCTGAAGTGGAGACTGCAAGAGCTGGAATCCATCTGTGACCAGGATCTGTCTGGACAATTGTTTGACCTCACTGTGCTTCAGTTTGTCTACCTAGAAGGTGACTTTGGTACAGTCTCTTCATGGGGTTTTGATGAGGGTTCAATGTGTTAACCCTTGCTGTGTTAGCTGCTCACAGAGATATCAGTAAAGGCCGAATACTGCCACTTATGCTGTTTGTGGGGAAAGCTGCAAGCTACACAGAGCCTCTGGGTTCCTGATTCTCAATGTGGAAGATGTGAAATTGGAGGAGGCAGTGAATTCGTGATAACAACAGGTTCTCTTCATCAACACTTAAGTGTAATCTGCTAGGACATGTGTGAGGGCAGGCAGTACAAGCAAACCCAGATTACAGGTAAGTAAATATCCAAGGAGAATAGACCAGGGTACCCAAAGCCTATGCTCTCCGTGCCATGCTATACTGCCTGCAAAGCTAAGGGTGGGAAGAATTATGATACATCTCAGATTTTCTCCTTTAAGTATGAATCTATTTTCAATGATATTCGAAGTGGAAATTCAAAATCAGGACAAAGTCAGAAGGATGGTACTGAGTGTCTCTCAGTTCCATGTGTATGCAAATGATTTAAGGGGAATGGGGACAGAGCCAAGACACCAGGAGTCTGTCAGTCAATCAATACCATCCATCACCGTGAAGTCTGGTTGTCATGGTAACTGGGGATAAAGCCTGGAGCTTGTTAGAATCCAGTGACTGTCTGTTCAGGGTGACTGGTTAGTTAGCGGGCACAGCAAAAGACCTGCTGAGCCATCCAGACTGCTTAGCCATGAATATAGAACTCTTCACAATCAAGTTTCTGTCTATCTCACCCTCCTCACTAAACATTGGACCTGAGACCCTTTAGTAAAACACCTGCCTCTGCAGAATATAAGGAAAGCTACAGAGAATGTATGTCAAGTGTAGGATTCTGACCCTCTGCTGGGGTTCAGCCTCCATCCTCAGGCAGGACTCTGTAAATGTACCAATAACAGGATGCATATGGAAAGAGGTGCCTACAATAGAGTGGCGCATATCTCTAAGTCCAAAGGCCACTGAAGCTTTTACAGACAGGCATGCAGCCCAGAAAAGGAGACAGAATGATTACTTAGAAAATCCTCTAGAAGCTAGACAGAGACCTAAAGATAAGTGAATATCAGACAGGTGAGGAAGGGATGAGAGGGGGCACAGAATCCCAAAGAGAATGTAAGATTCCTTAGCACAGCACAGCAACCTGGACAGAGGTTAAATGAACTATGGGCAAGACCAAACACACATATACTAGCCATCACTGCCAGCATCAGGGACCCTCCAGGTCAGTGTTCATCTTTTCCTGACTCTTGCGGCTAGCTTTTAAGTCCAACACTGACTTCATTTCCTAGCTACTGTCATCATAACTCTACCTGACACAACACAGATGCAGCGACAAGGCCTCTTCAACAGAATCTAGGGATGGAGTGAGCCTGGACACTGGACTTCTAACATCCACCCTACTGGTCCCCACTTACTGCTCCAGCTACTCCCATGCAACTCCCTGGAGGTGTGAATGTCTTCAGAGGCTGAAAACTGGGAAGGGTGGAAGGAAAGGGCTTGCTCTCCCCTTTGTGCTTTGCCTGTGTCTGTTTCTATTCATGAATGATGCTATTAGGTACCTCCAGCTAACAGCACATTTCTCTAGGGCAGGGATCTGCATGCCGCACCTCTATGTACCAGAAATTGTGGGCACTCAGGGCAAATTTACAATGTATGTGGCTGTCCTGGGCCTCCAGATTGCTAAAAAAAAAATTGAGGATTGCTCATATTCCATAATTGTGAGATTATTTCTTATAGTAAATCTCATTAATTATATATATTTTTGTGCAAACATCTAGGTAAATATATATTATTGATTCTGTTTCTTTGGAGAACAGGAACTAATATACTTTCTGGTGCCTTTCTTGTACCTGTTGGTGATTTTCCCCCATTATTTAGAGTGGTTTGTTACATGTTCATAATCAACAGAGAGTACCACATTAATACACAATTTTTAATACTCCTTTGACTCTCCCTAAAAGTAACAAATATATTTTACATTATGATCTCACAAGTAAAAAATACATTTTACATTGTGGTCCCACTTCCACACATTCAGCTAAATGAAGTTTCAGTACTTAATTATATTTTGAGTGATGCACTCATATTCTGCATCCTGCCATATTTTAGTGGGTTTATTGCTGGTCATGATCTACTGAATTTCTTTGACAATCTACTAATGGACTATATTCTATGGTTTGAAAAACCTGAGGTTACAACATTCTGAGACATTATAGTATTGTTAGTTGGGAGTGATGATGTCTCTGGTTCTTTTGCCTGCTTGTGGGATCTCTTTCCTGCTACTGAGTTGCCTTGTCCAGCACTGATATGAGGGTTTATGCCTTGTCTCATCATATCTTGTTATATCATGTTTCAGTTGCTATCCCTGGGAGGCTTGCTCTTTTCTGAAAGGAAAGAGAGGAGCAGTGGATCTGGGGGAGAGGGGACAAGGGGAGGGAGGGAAAGCTGTGGTTGGGATGTATTGTATCAGAGAAGAATAAATTTTTTAAAAAGTACAGTTTCCAAGATTGACATCTGATTCCAGTGACACATAGATATTTATCTTTGAGATAGATGCTTGACACTGGGAAACATTTGACATTGCTAGACCTTAGTCCTTTGTAAATTATATATTTTATTATCCTTTTCACAATTGTCTGCTCATTAAATGGAATAGTGATTTTTTTTTAAGACAGGGTTTCTCTGTAGGCCTGGCTATCCTGTAACTCATTCTGTTGACCAGACTTGTCTCGAACTCAGAGATTCACCTGCCTCTGCCTCCTGAGTGCTGGGATTAAAGGTGTGAGCCACCACTGACCGACCAAAGTAGTGAATTTTAAGTTATTAGCTCCATGTCGAGCTCCCAGCAAATGCCAGTAGGTGTTGGTTGGTCTTACTGTTATGTCTGTGGTAGTGTATAACATCAGAATGAATGGCAGAATGTACTAACATATGGGAAAGGGATACGTATTGGAAGATACACAAACTCTAACTCAGAAGAGCTCAGCTCAGCACTGAGTCACGTTATAGTGTTTACTTAAGCTGTTTGGGCCTTGGCATTCTCTCTAAAAAATTAGAGAAAATAATAACACAATTCCTCATGAAACTATTACAAAGATTAATTTGAATACCAGATGTAATTATATATTTGCTTTACAAATATTGGGTGTTACTATGTGTAAATATATTTTATTAAAATCAAATACTTTGGTTGATTCTAAGTACCATGAGTGAGAATCTAAATCATTAGTCACTTTGGGTAGCAACTCATTTGGCTACCCACAAAGTAAATCATCCATGACTATAATCAGGAGATTATAACAACAACAAAAAAAACCCACTACCTTCTATGAGCCCCCTGATGAGTGAGAACACTTATTAATCATGTTGGTATCTGGACAGTGCCTCCCGTGTTAAGTGTGTTTAACAAATGTTTATTTAATGGAGAGCTAAAGAAATGAATGAATAAAGCAGGCAGGGAGGCGGAAGGAAGAGCAAGTAAAGCTATAATGAATTCTGTCCTTGTGGCTTGTTCTATGTTGTCTGTTAGAGGTGGTCAGCTGGCCCAAGGACCATGATGGAAGAGGCTGATCAATGAAGGGCTAGATGAACTGTTCTGTTGCTGGAAGGGCCTTTCCAGGGCCACTGTGTTCTGGCATCCATCAGGGGCAGGGATGATGGAAAACACACACTGATTTAGGCAGAGTTGTTAGCACTTTGAAAGATAGTGATGAGCATCCAAAGTGACCTTGACAAATGGGAAGAGCAGACCCTCCAAAACTGGATGAAGCTCTGGAGACAGAAATGAATGACCTTGATCAAAAAAATGGGCAGGTGGGGGAGGAGGCATGATGGCTGGGGCTCCAGGTCTAAGCAGCAACATCAGCCACTGCAGGCAGGTCACAATGGTAATGATTTCCCTTCTGTCTGAACAATGTTTCAGTACTGGCCAGCTGCAGATATCGGTCTTCTTATTATCCCCACTTTACAGATGAGAGAACAGTTAAGATTGCACTGAGAAATTGCAAGTCTGGGGATAATAGCACATTGTAATAATAGCACTTCCATGCTCTGAAAATAGTTCCTCCCCTGAAAATTCTCATGTTGAAATTCTCTCCGCAGAGTCACAGTGTTGAGAGAGGGGAGGGGCTTTCATAAGTGACTGTGTCATCAGCAGGAATTAGTGCCTTTGTTCTGTGGATGGGTTCACTCTTCCTAACATTGGACTGTCTCTTCCTCATGGCCACTTGCCTTTTTGTTATTCTGCAAAGTGGTGGTGCAATGTGAGGTCTAACCTATGCCAGCTGTTTAGACTATCTGACCTTCAGAACCATGAGTCCTAAATCGGTCTCCTATATAAGTTAACCTTATCAAGTGTTTTGTTATAGAACCAGAAAAGAGACCAAGACAAGCAGAAATTTCATAACACAAAAATAGGTAACACTTCTGAATTTCCATGTCAGGATCTGGGCCAGGCACTCACATAGATTGTTTTGTTTCATATTTAAAATGATCTATGAAGTGTTTGCTGTTACTGTCTCATTTGGAAGAAGAGGAAACAAGGGTACAAAGACATTAACTGATTTGTCTGTGGAGCACAGGGCTGATCAGTAGTGGGGACACACATGACCCCCACAGTCTGATGCAGAACTGACTTCAGTTGGGGAGCTGGTGGTCTGCCTTCTGGAACTGACTTCAACAATTAAAGTTTCCTAAGCACTTCCTAGCAATCTGGCCACTACATTAAATGCTTTCTACAAATAAGTTCACTTACTCCTCTCTTAACCATGAGGGAAAGGATTATATATCCAGCTTTCAGGTGAAATTGGATTTCAAATCATTAAGTAATCTACCCAGAATTGTGCAATTAATAAGTAACTAGTCCCATGATTTTAACTGCTTATTTAGATAATTGTATTAATATAGTGCAGTAAAAGGGGGGAAATATCTGTTGAATATTTACTGTGTTACCATGGACATGAAATCATTCTTGAATAAACTTTTACTATTATCTTCCTTTAGGTTTGAATCTGAGGTGCAAAGAAATTCAGTACTTTGGTCAAAGAAATTCAGTACTTTGGTCAGAGTCATCTAGAAGCAAGACCCCACCTGGGTGTTTGACTTCAGTGTTTGGACTCTGCACCACAACAGGCCTGTTTTAATTCAGACGCCTTTAGGACTTGACTGAGCCCCCTTGAAATCACAGCTCACAACAGTAACTACTGTTTGGATAACCCTTTATTCCTCATAGTGTTTTTGTAACCATTACATTGGTTAATTCTCACACTGGCCACCTGCTCTCCCTTATTCCTGGGATAGAATCTCTCCATGTAGTCCAAACTCAGCAAATCTCTTGTCTCAAGTATCCCGAGTGCCTGCACCACCACACTCAACTACACAATAGCCTCTTACAATTATGATAACATTAATATAATATTTTGGCAAACTGAGGTTCAGAGATGTGACATTGCTGCTTCTAAGCAGCAGACTGTGGATGAGAATCAATGGTCCTCTGAGGATAAGAATTCCATGTTGCCATGCAACATTCTGGCTTTGATGGGACCACAGGAGGCTTCTGCCCCTGCCTTCATTCTCAGCAAAGCATTAACAGCAATCATTTTTTTTTTTTGAAGATCCTGGCAAACCATTTTATTGATTGGTTGATTGATTGATTTGTTTTTTTGAGACAGGGTTTCTCTGTGTAGCTTTGGAACCTTTCCTGGAACTCACTCTGTAGCCCAGGCAGGCTTCGAACTCACAGAGATCCACCTGCCTCTGCCTCCCAAGTGCTGTGATTAAAGTTATTTATATTTTTAAGATTTATTTATTATGTATATGCCTGCATGCCAGAAGAGGACATCAGGTTGCTCAGTTGGTGGAGCATGGGACTCCTAATCCCATGGTTGTGGGTTTGTGCTACACATTGGACACCATATGTAGGCATTTCCTGTGCCAGCAGCTGCTTCCCAAATAATCACTCAGAAACTTAATATTAATTATAAATGCTCAGGCTTGTTTCTAGTCAACTCATACATTTAAATTAACCCATAGTTCTTGTCTATGCTTTGCCACATGGCTTGGTACCTTTTCTCAGTACAGCATGTCCATCTTGCTTCTCCCTGCTTCTGCTCATGACTCTTCTGACTCCACCCTTCTTCTTTCCAGTCCTTAGTTTGGTTGCCCTGCCTATACTTCCTGCCTGGCTAGTGGCCAATCAGCTTTTTATTAACAATGAAAGCAATGCATTTACACAGAGTACAAAGGCTGTTCTTCAGCACCAGATCTTATTATAGATGGGTTGTGAGCCACCATGTGCTTGCTGGGAATTGAACTCAGGACCTCTGGAAGAGCAATAAGTGCTCTTAACCTCTAAATTATTCCTCCAGCCCCTTGCAAAGCATTCCTAATATACCCCAAACCCACAGAACTGTCAATTTGGGAGGCCTTTGGTATATTAGTTTAACTTCCTACTACATATAGAGTTTCCCTTACAAAGCTTAAACTCTTTAATTGATGAGAAACACTACTTCAAGCTGTATTTTAGGGACCAAGGTCACCAAAGCTGAAACAGATGTCACAAATCCTATCTACATTGGCTAAAAAGAAGGATCTAAAGCAGACCACTGCCACCTCATTCCCAAAGTCATTTTTGGGATATCAATCCACCCTTGATCCTTTCCTCATTTAAGTGTCTGCTTCACTGGAGAGGTTGACAGAAAGAACAGAAAGAGATCTAATCAATGGAAAAAGTGACCAGCCAGGAGAGGTGAAGATTGATTGTGAATACAGGACAGGGAACCAGTGATGTATGGGGAGACAGAGAAAGGAGGCCAAAGCTATTCCCAAGCTGGGAGTCCTAATAAAGGTAACTGGCATGAAAGGGTAAATGTGGATTTTTAACTCAGAATACCTTGAGTCTTCTTCACAAACTAGAACTAAGGAAACACCTCTGCTTTCCCAGGACTGTTGATGAATGAGAAAACTCATACAAAGTTGCCTGAGATGGTGGCATATAGATGTCAGTCACTTCCTATCTGTCTGTTCCAGGAAGTTGGGGAGTTGATGGCATCTCTGAATTCAGAAGAGGATCATACAAAGTGAGAGGAGAAGCTGTGGTTGCTTCTGGCAGCACCATCGAAGACAAACGCCCTAAGCATGTCTTAATGCAATCAAGATTTACCATCACATGCCCCAAATCTGTCATGTTCTTCTACCTCAGTTCTTTATCTCTTACCTGGACATCAGCAAGAGCCTCTGTGTGTCCTCCCTGAGTCGACCCTCACTCCTCTTTATCTGTGATTACATAGCACCCAAATAATCTACAGCCACATGTGCTAGACCACATTGCACCCAGTTGGCCACCCATGTCACTGCAGATATGTTCTGTCCAAGTTGGGTCTTTGGGGGCCTTTCTATACTTCTTTTTAAGGTTCATTTATTGGTTTTTAATAATGCATATGTGTGTCTGTCTGTGTAGGAGTATGAATGCACAAGCACAGGTACCCACAGTAGCCATGGGTGTCAGATCCCCTTTGGGAGGAAGTTTTGAGCTGCCCAGCATGGATGCTGGGGAATGAATGCAGGTCTTCTGCAAGAGCAATATACACTCTGCACCTTAGCTATTTTTCCAGCCCTCACCTCTTAAAACCTTAGTCCTTTCTTGTTATTCTTCCCTTTGCCCAAAGGCTTCAAGCACACATGCCTCCTTTCCTTCTCAAGCCTTTGATGCTTCTTCTATTTGTAGAATCTTTCTCAAAGCTGCCCATTCTGCCAAGAATATCCAGATGTCTCCATTAGCCTTTACTTCTTAATATGACTTGAATTTTCCCTCCTCAGAGAGACCATCTCAGGACACTAAAGCTAAGTGAGTGTCCTCCAATGTGTGCCATTGTTCTATATCTCTACAACCTGTTAATG
Organism: Onychomys torridus; assembly: GCF_903995425.1. NCBI lineage: Eukaryota > Metazoa > Chordata > Mammalia > Rodentia > Cricetidae > Onychomys > Onychomys torridus. Next base: position 121,503,872 of record NC_050444.1, read on the forward strand.
TTATTATACACATTGCCCTTAGCATAATTTGAAATTTTGTCAGTATCTTGTCTTTAAGATCTATAAACTGAACATATATTCTGGTTAGTGCAGTTTCTGTTAGCCATGCTGGGTAGGGCACATTCATGTCTCACATGGATAACCTTGATATGGGAAGATTTCAACAAGCATACCAATCTGTGCTGGGGAAGATTAGATAGGTAGGTAGGTAGATAGGTAGAATAGATAGATGATTGAGAGATGACAGACAGACAGACATAGATGGATGGATGGATGGATGGATGGATGGATGGATGGATAGATTCAGTGCCACTTATTTAATCCCTGCTATGGTCCAGGCACTGTTGTGGGAAAGATATCTGCAGAAAAGAACAAAACAGAAGTACCTACCTAGACTCACATTTCAGAAAGAAGGCGAGTGAGCATAAACAAACGTGTGCATCCATATGGTAGTGTATAGGACTTGCCTACATAAAATAAGTATGTCTGTGGGACATTTTCTTAATTGCTAATTATGATGGACAGTCCAGCTCACTGTGGGTGGTGCCATCCTGAGCAGATGGGCCTGGCCTACATAAGAAGGATGGCTGAGAAAGCGGTAAGCAGTGGTCCTCATGGTCTCTGCCTCAGCTCCTTCCTTGGCTTCCCTCAGTGATGGGTTGTGATGTGTAAGTCAAGTGAGTTCTTTCTTCTCAAGTTACTATTGGTCATGGTGTTTGTCACAGCAACAGAGAAGCTGATTAGGACAAGCCAACTAGGGAGTGAACAATGATTTCCTAAATTTAAGATAGGGTCATATAAAAAGAGGGACATGCCTCCCTGGTCAAGAGAGGCCTCTCAGAAATGTTGGCTTTGAAATTGAGGTCTAAATGATTGGAACACTGATAGGAAAAACCTCAGAGGGAGGAACAGTTGAGACAGAGGAGAGAGCCTATAAGAAGACCCTGGGTTAAAGTTAGCCTGCTACAGAGAATCCCATAGAGCAGTGATGATGACCAGAGATGAAGAGAATAAATGAGAGAAACATGAAACATGAACTCCTGCAGGAGGCGGCTGAGGGACATCAGTGGTTTGCACAAGATGAGTAGCAACAGAGTCGGGAGGTGAGATGGCCACATGGACTTTGGAAGGAAGCCAAAAGGAAGGAAGAATGAGGGTTTGGGATTTACACAAATGAGGATCATATTGGTCTCTTTCAACTGCTACACAACACAAACACAGCAAATGTGGCTATATGAGTGAATACAGGAACACACAAACACTGAAGAAATTGTAGAGGCAGGCCAGAGTAGGAGGGAGCCTACAAAGGTGAGCTGATGTTTGTCAGGAAGTGTTGGAGGGATTAGCCTTACAGAAAAAGAGAGAACTAATGCGGAGGAGAGAGAAAGCATACAGAAACCATCAGAACAGGATCACTGAAGAATGTCATTTACCCTAGGAAAACTGCAACTTGATGACATTCCAGACAGGCCAGAATGGAGAACATGCTCCTCACTCCCTGTTAAAGCCCAGCCCAGGGACAAATGGTGAGTGCCAAAGAAGGAATGGCAGGGGGGAAAAAAAAAACCATGTCCAGATACCTAAATTCTAGGCCACAGCCATAATGATTCTTGTAGAGGGGAGAGGGCTGTCAGGAGCAGTGCTTGAGGAAGGTTTAGGATCACACTTACATTGCCTCCCCCAAGTACAGTCTCCTTTTGATTTTTTTTTAGTGCATGGTGCCATGCTGTCTTGCGGGGGGAGACTAACATTTGATCTAAAGGACATATTAGAAGAAAAACAGCCTGTGCATCCTCTGAAGCAAACCCAAGGACAAAGGAGTTCCCAGTGCAAACCAGTGTGTTTACTGAACTCTTTCCATACTAAGGTCAGCCATGTGAAACATGAGAGTGGACCACCTAGGATGTCTAATAGAAAGTGCACTTAATAGACTATAAATTAAAGTCATAGAGATCAAGAAGGTGGAAAGGGCAGGGACAAAGAAGAGTAGAGATAGAAAAAAAGACATATACCTCAGAAGAAAGGGAATGGGGAGGGACGACAGAGCACACCAGCCAGACATCAGATAAAGGGTGTGAGCGCTGCTGTTTGTCAAAGGAAAGAGGTAGAGATGTTTTTGTTCTTTGTAGGTTAATATGTAAATGACATTCTGATTTATTAGCGATCTCCAGCAGATGAGGTGATGATTAGCACATTTCCATATTTATAGAAAAGCAACACTAACTTTTTGGATTTACAGAAAATCAGCCCTTCACAAATAGCAAATTGTGCTATTATCGACATATGGTTTTCTATAAACAGAGCTGAGGTAATTATCCTGGGACAATTTGTTGGTGGGCTCCTTTTGAATATTAACCACTTTGGAAGCCCATTTCTTCCCTACATTATTTTAAAGAGGAGGGGGCACCAGATACCACAGGCAATTCATTAGTAATCCAACACTAAAGATAGGGGCCCAAACCACAAGAGAAGCACCACAGGTCCAAGGCTCTGAGGTCAGATTCTCTGCAGCGTTGGGCAAAGTAATTCACCTCCCAGATGAGTCTCAGTGTTCTTGTGTCTAACATTTGTCCAACACCTTTCCTCTAAGTGTTGTCACAAAATTAAATGAAAATATAAGCAGGTATGCTAGCAATTGATTAAGTGCCCAATGATGTTGATTCTTTCCTCCCTCCCTCCCTTTCCTTGAATGACTTGAAAAAGGACTCACTTGAGTAGATTTTGAAGCTCTTTTTATAATGACCTTATGTTGCTTATTTTGTATTTTAATATGACAGTACACATATATACATTCTTTATCTAACTGGAGAAGGTTTCCCAAAGCAATGACCTACCTTTGGTACTTAAAATCTACTGTGCTGTTTTGTGGTTATTGATGTTTCTAAAAAATGTTGTAATCCATGCTTTGATTTTTGAGACCTGTTACTGCATTACAACCCACATCTTGCAAAATGGGTAAGGGCACCATTATATCCCATGCACAAGCACAGTAAATGTTCAGAAGCATAACTTGCATTATTACAAAAAAGAAAAGAGTACATGCACAGATGAACAAATTTCAAAATGAGCTAGCCGAGAGTCTGAGTTAATACTTCCTGTCTTGCTTTGCACATTCACTTTGTCTTGGGCCTGTGCAGAGGCAGAAAAGAGACAGAAAAGCATACAGTATGGTACTTGCTTTCAACAATGTTGCTATCTAATGGGGATGAAATACTAGTAATAACTGAAAGTTATTTCAACACTACAGTGTGCATCATTTCTCTGATTTGGTTGAGGAAGAAGAGTAGACAGCCTGACATCTTAAAACTGAGCATTTGAACTTGGTTCTACAATAGGGATGAATTTTTCAATTTGTGATCATTCATGGATTAGGTTCTCTCTAGAAAGTACCAGAATCATGCAGGGAGCATGTGAAAACAGCCATCTGAGTGTACATTCCAGTAGAATTTCCACCAGTTAGGTTTGGGGTAAGGGCTTGAGAATCCACCTTTCTGATGCGTTATTGGATGGTGTGATGTAGCTGGTTTTGAGCTCACATTGAAAACCACTGTTGTATGGCTTAAATGAGATCATGAAGACTATTGGTGTCATACAAAGGGATTTAAATACCATTCTTCATCTTTTACAGTATTATAGAAGAAACTAAAGTCATCGGATCTGTGAAGTACTAATCTGTTGGGTGGCAACTGCTGAGAAGTGTTTAGATGGGTCCCCAAGCCTGACTCTAGAGACCATCTAGAAACTGGTGTCATAAGTGAAGGATGAAAGTCCAGCCTACCACAGAAGGGTAGGAGTGGAAGAGAGAGGATGAGAGGGAGAAATTGAGATGAATTTATGTTTTCACTGACTAATTGCAAAAAGGTTCCTTTCCCAAAAACTCTATAGTCAAAACAAGTTTTTATATTTTAAAGAAGGAAAGCTCTCAAAATTCTTTATTTATGAAAAGGTGATGTGAGGTTATAGGAAGAGTGTAGTTTAAGAGATAAAGCCAGTCTTGAGTTGAAATCCTCCCTATAATGCTTATTCTAAGGAATCTCACCTCCCTGGAAATGAGAACATGCTACTTTAGAGTTAGAATCAGTAGAGACACCATAAACCATGCTCTGATGGTTAGTTTTAACTGCTAACTTGACACAGTCAAGTCTCAGACTCCTAGCAATGGTGGAGAAGGCACCTGAACTGGCCTTCTCCTGTAATCAGATTGGTGACTACCCTAATTGTCATCATAGAACCTACATCCAGTAACTGATGGCAGCAGATGCAGTGATTCACAGTCAAGCACTGGGCTGAGCTCCTAGAGTTCAGTCGAAAAGAGAGAGGAGGGATCATATGAGCAAGAGGGGGTCAAGATCATAATTGGAAAACTATAGAGATTCACAGACTCTGGGACTGACATCTAGGACAGCTAGGGAGCCTACGTGGGACAGAATTAGGTAGGCCCTCTGAATGTGGGTGACAGTTGTGTGGCTTGATCTGTTTGTGGAGCCCCTGTCAGTAGAACAAGGACTTAATCCTGGGTGCATGAACTGACTTTTTGGAGCCCATTCCTTATGGTAGGCTACCTTGCTCAGCCTTGATGCAGTGGGGAGGGGCTTGGTCCTGCCTCATCTTGGTGTACTTTGTTGACTCCTCAAGGGAGGCCTTACCCCCTCTGAGGAGTAGATAGAGGGTAGGATGGGGGAGAGAGGGCAGGAGAAGGGGAGGGAGGGGCACTGGACTTGTTATGAAAAATAAAAAAATAATAATAAAAAAGTTTGTCTAAACTAAGCATGATGATGTACACCTTTGATCCCAGCACTTGAAAGACAGAGGCAGATGAATCTCTGTGAGTTCAAGGCTAGCCTGGTCTATAAAAGCTGTTACACAAAGAAACCTGGTCTAGAAAAACCAAAAGTTTTTTTTTTTTTTTTTAAAGAGTTTGTCTATATGAAGTTAGCCTGTGGTTGTATCTGCAAAGAATTATCTTGATTCTATTAACTGAGGAGGGAAGGCCCTGCCCACTGTGGGTGGACGATTCTGGGCAGGATCCGGAGTGTATCTGAGTTCTATATAAGCACAAGCACGCATGTGTGCATTTTTCTCCACTTCTTGACTATAGATGGCATTTGACCCGTTGTCTCAAGTCCCATCCACCATCATTCTCTACACCTGGAACTGTGAGGTAAACCCTTTCTCCCTCAGTAGCTTTGGGTGGGGTATTGCATCTCAGCAACAACAATTGAAACTAAAGACACATGTCCCAGGGTGTGTGACGCCCACTGTGCTCTGAATCTACTTACGGCCATCTTCCATTTTCTGTTTGTCAAGCACCACAATGTATTCATAAATGCCACCCATGGTTCCAGAGGTGATGTAGTGGGTGCCATAGTCATTGATGAACTTGGCATACATGCCATAGTTGAACTGCTCTGGGAGCTCCATCAGTGACTGCAGCATTCCTTCATCCAGCACAATATTGTGCCTTCTCATCTTAAAATGTGCGGTCTGTACCTTTGTAGACACTCTCATGAAGCTGAATCTCTTCCAACAGCATCCAAATGAGGCAAAAGAACAACAAAAGCATGTGAGGTGAACACAAAGGTCAGCCTTTAGTAGCTAAGGAAAACACAGTCATCAACACATGGAAGAAAATATTCTCAGATTTACAAGCACATATTCGATACCAAGGTACAAAAGACCTCTCAGGTATTCCCCTCTGTTCTTTGCCCCACCCAGGTCATGTTCACAGTAACTCCCACATGGGTTAGGTACTGAGGGGCAAATGTCTGCTAGATGGATGAGCATACAAAGCTTCTTATCTATTTGAAAACATAAGTCTTTTAGAAACCGTGTCTGTCAAATTTAGAGGGCCAGGCTGGTTTTCTTTAATCCAGCCATTCTATGTGTTTTCCTGTATGTTTTTGGTAAACATGCAAAGATTGGGTGCGGGGTACAGAATGATAGGCATTCTAGTCTTAGAGTGTAGCTCTATTCCATTTGTGATGATGAGTCTGTGTGCAAAGGCATAATAAAAAACAAACATGATCACCACTGATCAGACACTTCCAATTACACAAGCAAATTAAGGTTCAATTACTACTGTACTTTTTAATGCAATTAACATACTACGTGTTCAGTGTAGATTATAGAATACTGCAAGATGCAGACTTTATGTTCCAATACCTTCTCATTATACTTGCTTAACTCCTTCATGAATGAAGATTTGTCGGACCAGGATACACTCGCTGTCAGTGTTATAGGAATTTTTGCTGGGCCTATGCCAAAGGTTATGCCATTTGACTGTGACTTGTCCTTTTTTATTTTAGAAAAGAGCTCATTTGCATCATCATAGAGCTCTGAGGAGACTAAAGTATCTGCCAGGGCCTGAAAAGAGGAAACGATGTTAGCAAACTTTGTGCATGCTTCTCAGCTGATATGTGCCCTCAGAATCTTTGCTTTGTATGCTATCTGAAACCCCAGATTGGTGTGACTCCTGTCAGAAGCTAATCCATGCATCAGATTGACACTTGCTAAAATAGAGAAAATACAGCAATGTTCTTGGTGTCGAGTGGAATTTCTAAGATATTTATTTACAAACTGCATACACACTTGCTTGTTCCTGCATGCAGATAATATGTTAAAATGTTAATTATATTCAAAACATAGCTTTTCTTGAGGGTGAGGGGTTGCTCATCTTTTATGAAGGACAGCTGCTTGCTTGTACTGTGGAGGGTCGCTGAAAGCCATGTCTGGGCGTTGACCTGGGTGGAAAGGGGTCAAAAAGGCCAGGAGGATAATAATAATCCCAGCAAGTGGATTTAGTACAACCCACGAATGTTCAGTGATTTCTTTCCCTGCACTCAACAAGGTTGCATTTACTAGTTGACTTAAGCACAGCCAGCGTCTTATCTTATATTTAAGCAATAGAAGTACACCTTTCAGAGCTTGTGACCCTGAAGGCACATGCTAGGATGGTGCCTTCATCAGTGAGTCACTGAGAGTCTGTGATGTTCAGAAGGATACATTAGCCTTAAAGACTTCAGAACTCTGTGACTATATCTAGACTATCCATTTTGCCTGGCATACAGACCCTAGATATATATTTCCACTCTCCTAAGTGATGCATGATCTGGTCTTAGTTTGGACAGATCTGGTGAGAATCTTGTCTCTGCCAACTATTGTAGTACAGCTTTGGGACTGACGCTGTATTCCTTTGTGTTTTCCTTTTAGTATCTGAAAGGGACATTGACCTGTGTATCTCATGTTACTGCTATGAAGATTAAGTGGCAGAACTTACATGGAAGATCTGGCCACACACAGCAAGCTTTCAGTGAGGTGGGCAGAATGAACACCACCCAGGTTGAAAGTAAGGAAATGAGTGGCCTTGAGCTGGCTCTGAATCTTACTATGAGCCTTGTGATGCTCTGAGTGACCAGGAAAGCACAGGGGCTTGAAAATGGAGAGTCACACAGACCACTAGCAGGCTGTAAACCCTTTTGAAAAGAACATTTTTTTAAAAAGCAAAATCATATTAAGAAGAAAAGCATGAAAACAACAGCTCTAAGTCACTCTTGGGGAAGCGTGGGGAGTAGGGGTCAGTCCTAATCCCACCTTTCAGATTGGGAGAGTGTCCCAGGGAGACATGGCATATGAGTTGCTCACTGTCTTTTGTAGTTAGAGTTTAACAGAGCCATGTCATGGAATAGGGATGGAGAAGGCGGCCCGGATGCGTTTCACTGCTTTGGGAACGGAGCCAAGATGGAGCAGGTTGGTGGCTATGTTCAAGCCACAGCTCTCCTACACTGGCCTCTCATCAGCCTTGACACTGAGCATGTATGTGCAGCAGACAGGAAGGAGCCTTCAGTCAATGGAAAGCCCTATGGAAAATAAAAGCCTCCACAGCAAGCAGTCTCCCTCCATCTCCATCAGACTTACATCAAAGTGGTACTTAAGGAAGTTGTAGGGTTTCCGAAAATATTTCTCATCATCCCCGTAATAGAGGCGTTCACAGGTGGGGTCATACTGGAGCTTCCTCCAGTCGCCATTATACACAGTCTCGCACTGGCCACCATAATACTTGGCATCATACACACTCTGAGCTTCCTCTTGAGTGAGGACATTGTACCTAAGTTGAAAAAACAGCATCTTGGAAAAGTCTTTGCAAAGGTAAAGAAAATGTAACACGTCATCCTCTAGAACATGTTGTAGCTGGTAGGTTAAGAGCTGGTTTCATTGAGTGTGTTTGATGTTGCCCTGGGGTTCCTTCAAGTACCTTGGGGGCACAGAGAGGGAAAAGGCAACACTGAAAGACTGGGTGGACTAGGCCTGGGTCCCCAGGGAGCCTTTACCCAGAGCATCTTGGCCAGTGTCCTAAGGAGGCTGTTCTGATTAGCTGCTAGGGAACAACCTGAACAGTTATTAAGAATTCAAGCACAGAAGGCAGTTCAGTTGGTGCCACAGATAGCTGTGTGAGCTCAGGCCAATCATCTCATCTCTCTGCCTCACTGTAGTCATTTGTTCAAAGCGGTTAGTAATAGTACCACCCTCCTAGAGTTAGATATACATTAGTACATGTAAAGGCATCATAGACAGGGGGGACATATATTATACTGAATAGATATTGTCATGATTTGAAGAAGAATGGCCCCATAGGCTCCTGTATTTGAATGCTTAGTCCCCAGTTTGCTAAAATGTTTTGGGAAATATTAAGAGATGTGACTCTATTAGAGGAAGTGTGTCACTGGGGATGGGATTTGAGGTTTCAGAAGCCCATGCCTGTCATCCCCAGCTAGCTCTCTCTTCCTCCTGCTTGTAAGATGTAAGCTCTCAGCTACCACTCCAGAACCTGCCTGCTGCCATGATCCCTGCCATGAGTGATAGTGACTCTCACCCTCTGGAACCATGAGCCCCAAATTAAACACTTTGTGTTATAAGTTGCCTTGGTCATGGTGTTTTAATCCCTACAATAGAAAAGTAACTTTGATAGACACCTCTACTGCTATTGTTAGTATTAGTTCAGGAAAAGGCTGTGATACTAGAAAGCAAATTTGAATAATCATATGTGTAAGGCTGTAATCCTCAGAAAAATCCATTGTCTTTGAGGCAGACTGGGATGAAAAATGTGCACAGTGTGAATATCAGGAAGACTCCTGGGTAATTTCCAGCTCTGCCACTTCCTGTAACTGTGACTTTGTCACCATACTGTAGACATTAGAGATGATTAAAAGTTCTAAGACTGGACATAAAAGTCTCTTATGCAACAAATAATAAAAGTATTGCTTCTTTCTGCCTCTCAAACTCTTATGTAGCCTTTGAGACTCAACTCAAAGTTTCCTCCTCCATATGGCCTTCTTTGAATGTTCTAGTCATGTTCTCCTGGCTTCCTGGTAGTCAGTACTTACCTTTGGCATGGCACTCCCATGCACTCTGTGATAGGCACAATGGCCAAAATGGAACAAAAGATAAACAGTGACTCTAACCTACCTCAGAGAATAAATGGAACAAAAGATAAACAGTGACTCTAACCTACCTCAGAGAATAAATGTGTAGTTACAGAGCACCTGATATAGCTTAGAAGTTCAATGTGTGCACATGTCCATCTCCACTTCCTTTCTCCTCCTCCTCCTTACTAGTAGATGAGATGTAATAATAGCTATGATGAACTGAATATATACTGAACTAGACATTTAACACACATTAACCTTAGACCTCATGACAATTTTGCCAATGCAGAAACTGAAGCTCAAAAAGATGAAATAATTTGCCTACAGTCACAATGGATTTTTTTTCCCTCCAGTTGTTTTTGACCCCAAAGTCAAGGTTCTGTGCCCTAATCTCAACCATCCAACTTCTATCTGCCTACCCACTGAGCATGTTTCTGTCTGAAGTTTAAAAGCACAGCCTCTGAAACATACCAAACAAAAACTCAGAGCAACAGAGGGCCTCAAAAATAGCCATGAGGCCTACTATATTTGAGAAAGCCCCAGTGGAAGTGGAAAGGCATAGTTAGAACTCTATTAGAAATCTATGCAAGTGTACAAAGAACACACAGACAATAATATTCATTGTAGCACTGTTTGTAAGAGGGAGGATGGGAGTTATGATTTGGATAGGAACTGATCTCCATGGACTCTTGTTTGAATATTTAGTCCCCAGATGAATGTGCTGTTTCGAGAGGTGAAACATTCAATGTGCGGGTCTCCCTAGGGGAAATGTGTCTTGTGGCTTAGGCTTTGAGGTATGTAGCCCCATCTTCTTGTTTCTGAATCCATCAAGAGGTGAGCAAGCAGCCTCACTGCAATGCCATCACATCTGCAGGACACTCCCGTTGCCATGCCTCCCCCAATGAAGGGCTGCACCCTCAAGCCACAAGCCAAAATTAATGGTTCCTCCCCCTAAGTTGCTTCTTGAAGATAATTTGGTTGCAGATATTATGAGAAAAGTAGCTACCACAATGAGAAGGGATCTAGTTGTCTTTCAGTAAGAGGTAGTCAAATAAAATCTTCTGTAATTACAAAAGAATCAGCAAACATATTTTATAAAGGTTCAGATAGTAAATATATTGGACTTTGCAGGATATAAGCTTTAATTGCTACTCCTTAACTGCCATTTTTAAGGTGAAAGCTGTGTTCTAATAAAACTTTATTTATAAAGACAACAGGATTTTGCCTTCAGACTATTGTTAATCCTTGTTACACAGTACCGTGTTTCTTTTTTAAAATGAGATAGAGAATATGTGTTTGAAGAGGAAATCATGAAATGGTATTCAGTTTTAAAAGTGTGTGACAACAACAAAGAAAGATCAAAATTTGTTTCTTGTTTTTGGAAGAAAGAACAAAGTTGGATGGGTACAAAGTTAGGCATCTTGGATGATCTGGGGGAGGGAGTAGAAACATGATCAAAATACGTTGTATGGAAAACATTTTTTAACTAAAAAACAAAAGCGGGTAACAGATGTATGTCATGATCATATTTATATAAGTACTACCTGCATTTTAAAGACAATCATAGAGGTTTGTTTCCCAGATAGTATATGGTGCTAATCTATTTTTAAACCTAATCTGGAAGTGCCTGAACCATATTTTACAAGGTCAGCTCTAGGGAGGGAACGGACAGAGGAGCATTGGGTGAGGTGCCAGCATATAAGTAGAGCACATGAAGACCCAGGTTTGCCTCAAGTACATATTCTACATTTAACAATAAATAAAAAAATTGAAGCTGGGAAATGCTTAAATTAAGATTAAAATATCAAGAAAAGTTTCCAAGACCTTGAAAAGTACAGAGTTGTGTCAAAATATCAACTGCTTGGAGACAATAGCACTGTTTCACTGGTTTCTATGTTCAGTGAGAGAATCGCTAGTCAGAAAGTGTTTCAGAACTGCTCCTGATCCAATCACGGGAGAGCAGGGTGGTTGTCTGCAATGTTTTTGTCAGGTGGAGAGGATTATTTTTTAGCACTTCAGCATTCCATACTTCTACTCCGTTCACCACAGCCACTTTCTAAGTCAACCAGAATCCCCTTTGATTGTGTTGTGACCTAATTTTGTCTCCAGTGCTCACAGGTTGGCGTTCTAAGTACCAGAATCTCAAAATGTGACGTCAGTTGGAGACAGACCCCTTAAAGAAGTAATTAAGTGAGGTTGGAGAGCTGACTCAGTGGTTACGAGCACTGGCTTTTCTTCCAGAGGACCCAGGTTCAGTTCCCAGCACCCACCTGGCACCTCACAACAGTCTCTAACTTCAGTTCTAGGGGATCTGAACCCTCATACAGACATACATGCAGGCAAAACACCAATGCACATGAAGTAAAAATAAAGTTTAAAAAACAACTTTAAAAGTGAAGTAAATGAGTTAAAATAAAGGCACTATAGTTAAGCCTTATCCCAGAGAATAAAGTTGAAGTTAGGACAGAGATATGTATGAGACTCTGTGAAAACCCAGGAAGATGACAACCACCTGTGAGCCCAGGAAAAAGCCCTCAGAAGAAACTAGCCCTGCTGACATCTTATTCTCAGTGTCTAGTTTCCAGAGCCATGACAAAATACATTTGTCATTTCCACTACCCAGTTTAGGGTATTTTGTCATGGCCATCCTAGTGAAAAGGCACAACTGGTTTGAAGAGCAGCACATTGCTTGATGCTGCATGTCTGAGTCTTCATGCATGTACAGGATCCAGTCTAGTGAGGGGGCTGTGGTCTCAGGACATCTAAACGTTATGAATTAGAGCTGCCTGACAATTCACAGTGTCCTTGGGTGGGCTGTGACCTGACTGGGTCACTTGTGACAATTACTACCTCACACATTTCCTTTTCTGTAAAGTGGCAGCTGCTCACATTGACATGCTTCAATGGAACCTAGAGTCACCAAGAAGAGAGTACAGAACATACTCTGACAGCAGAGCAAAGGATGTGGAGAGTGTGAGTCATAAGCAACTTCTGCCCTCAGGGAGCTGATATTCCAGGTAGAGGACAAGGCCAAAGGCAAAGACATAATAGCAGGAAACTGGCCACACCAGACGATTGCCATGAGCTAATCCTTGTGCTGGGACCTGGGGAGGCTGAGATGACAAGGAGTTCTGTGCCTCAACAGGTAGACACCATAAGAGTTGTCTTCATCCCTGGTGACTGCATATTGGGATAGCCAGATAGATGTTCTATGAACTGTGGGAGCGGCTAAGGCAATCCAGGCATAGCCAAGAGCTGGTGAGGGACACGTTCTAGATTTCCTAGAAGTCATGCTGAGCAATCCTATTAATAGTATACTTGGGTGCCTTAAAAATATCAGATTGGTATCTTAAGCATCAGAACTCAATTTTTCTCTAGTTCTATATGCAAAACCAAAGTTTTCCTTGAGGTTGGTTTCCAGTGAGAGCTTTTTTGTGGGGCATACAGACAGCTACCCTTTTTATGACCTCATGTAAATTTTTGTCTGTACAATTGTGGAAATAGATTGTAGTATCTCTCCATCTGTTTCTATGGATTCCAGTCCTTTTGGATTAGGGCTCCACCTTTCTGATCTCATTCAACCTTAATTACTCCCGCAAATCCCTGTCTACAAATGCAATCGCTTTAGGTGCTTAGGGTTCTGACATAACTGGAGAGGTCACTGTTTGGTCTATAACACTAGACAAGAAGTCAACCAGGTCAGGATATAGACAAAGATACTGCAGAAAGAAGAAATAAAATTGATGAATGCTCAGAAGGACTGAGTATGAGGCATTCGGGGAATTGAGCCTGGACATAAGGTGTACAGTGAAAAGAGATGAGATTGAAGCTGACTTCAGCTAACAGAGAAGCTCTAGTCTGAGAGGTAAATCAAACAATGACAAGGTGGAGGCTCAAGTTTCTGTATCACCATGAAGCCCATTTTCTTTGCACTGTATCACACTGCTAGCTTGTCCAGAGTGCAGTGAGCAAGGCTGCTGGAGATGTCAGGACTGTCTGGGGAAAGCTGCCTTTGGGGACATCTAGGAAAGTTTCATGGAAAATAATAGCCTTGGAAATGAGGAGAGGAACAGAAGAGAGAGGAGAAGGTCCCTCAGGCAGAAAAAGAGGGACAGTGTGGGTGATGTCACATTACCAGGACCGGGCTGGAGAGATGGCTCAGCTGTTAAAGGCTAGGCTCACAACCAAAACATTACCAGGACCATGCAAGCTACCCTAGGAAACAAGAGCTACTTGTAGCTACAGGTACCCTGCTGTGGAATAATCCTTCTGTACACTGTGAAGATGTGTTGCTTTCATTGTTAATAAAAAGCTGATTGGCCAATAGCTAGGCATGATTTGGGGGTCATAGAGAATGCTGGGAAGAAAAAAGGGGGAGTCTGAGGAGTCTCAAGCCAGACATGGGAGAAGCAACATGGGAAGTTCATAGATGAGGTAAACGAGCCTCGGGGCAGCACATAGATGAAAATAAATGGGTTAATTTAAGTTGTAAGAGCTGGCTGGAGACAAGCCTAAGCTATCAGCTGAGCATTTAAAATTAATATTAAGTTTTGTGTGGGTTTGGGGGCAGCAGCTGGAGGGACAGAGAAATTCCAATTACAGGACCCTTGAGAGGAACCTTCAAAAACAGATTTATTCTGCCTCAAAACTGCTGTCCATAATGAGAGAGGAGCCATTTGGCACTCTTGAACAGCCACAGGTGGCCACTTACCCCAAAGCTGCCCTTTCTGATCCTGGGATTGGTTCATATTGATGGCAGTCATCCTCAGTGACCATGGTGTCCTCACAGTTTTCCTCATCAGAGCCATCGAGGCAGTCATTGTCTCCATTACATACCAGATGGCGTTTCAAGCAGCGACCTAAGGGAGACAAGGCTGAGGGTGCTTCCTAAACCGTATTCCCCAACATCTATTGTCACAGGCTTCCCTACTTTTGCCCTCCGATCTTTCCTATTCTTTCTGTTTGCACCACCTCTTCCATCCTTGCTAGCTCTCTCGCTCTGTGCTGTGTCCCTTAGCTCAGGCTTGCCCATATCTCCCTTTCAAATCCAATCTCCCACTCAAACCCACCAATCACCCTCTAAAACACCAGCCTGCCCATGCCACTTTCTTGCTCTGTATCTGCCAAGGGTTCCTGTGTGGTTTGAAAGAAAATGGCCCCCTTAGGCTCACAGGGAGTGGCACTATTAAGTGGTGTGACTTAATTGGAGGAAACATGTCACTGGAGTGGGCTTTGAAGTCTCAGAAGCTCAAGCCAGACCTAGTGTGGCTCACTGTCTCTTCCTGTGGATCCAGATGTAGAACACTAAGCTTCTTCTCCAGCACCATGTCTGCCTGTGTGCCACCATGCTTCCTGCCATGATGATAATGGACCTCTGAACTATAAGCCAGCCCGCAATTAAACGTTTTCCTTTGTAAGAGTTGCTGTGGTCATGGTGTCTCTTCACAGTGATAAAAACCCTAACTAAGACAGTCCCCATCCTTCTAAATATCAAATTCTGAACCCTCGTTGCCCACCTTGTTCCTGGTTACCTTAGGGGTCCATCACCCAACCTGTCTCTTTCTAAAGACCTCATGCTACAAAAATTCTGGGAAGAGTTGTAAGTCCTTAAATTTTCACGTTTTTTCACATGTCTTCTTCTGGAAGCTTCAAGTGTATTTTCCAAACCTCAACTTCAAGGACTGTCCTGAGTCCCCAAAACTTATTTGGGTATCCCCTGCTAGAGAATTGCAAACAACCCAAGGCTATCCCATGAAACTATAATTGACCTTTTATAGGTTTCTCTTCCAAATATATTAGGACAATTTTAATTTGTTTTTAATTTGCATATTAACAGCAGGTGGTATACTGCCTGGAACTTAATATGTACCTAGTGTTTGTTTAATAAATGTTATCTATTAACTATGTGTTGCACTTTCTCAAAATTAATAAAAAATATATGTACAGATGAATCAAAATTATATGGGCTGGCTCAGCAGTCAAGAATGTGTGCTGCTCTTGCATAGGACCTGCATTCAGTTCTGAGCACCCATACCAGGTGGGGGCTCATATCAAATAGGCTAGAACTCCACCTCCAGAGGATCCAATGCCCTCTTCTGGCCTATATGGGCACCTGCACTCATGCATGCACATACCACTCTTCTACACATGAATATACACATAATTAAAAAAATAAGTATTTTTTAAAAAATTACATGGGTTACTGGCTTGACTTGAAATGCAGATTTCTGGACCCTTTCTCAAACCTCCAATAGTTAGGAGTCTCCACTTTAACCAACTTCCAAGTACTTACTTTGCACACTGTGTTTGACAAGCACAGCTGTTGTTGTAGTGGGATGCTACTCACCTGTCTCTCCACACTGGAAATCCTGTCCACACTGTGCTTGCCTCAGACAAGGTGTGGGGCTG
Source organism: Onychomys torridus (assembly GCF_903995425.1). NCBI lineage: Eukaryota > Metazoa > Chordata > Mammalia > Rodentia > Cricetidae > Onychomys > Onychomys torridus. The sequence goes on from NC_050444.1 coordinate 121,519,702, forward strand.
TTACAGCTGGCCTCATCCCAAATATCACCACTGCAGATGGTTCCCCCAAACTTGCTTGGCTGCAAGAGGCTCCGGTGTCGGTACTAAATCAGATTGTGAACCAGACATAGTCTTGTCAATCAATCATCCAAGAGCTATGTAGGCAGGTCTCAGCTCAACATAAGGAATAACTGTTTCATGATTGAAAGCTGCCTTCAGGGCTGTCTTATAAGGGGACAAATGAGCATGCACCGTCGTGTTCAGACAGGTGGCACAGTCATCAGCTGGAATTCTGAAGACAGATGTGAAGGATGACATGAAAGGCTGGGATGGATGTGTTCTGAAGGTCTTCTTACTTCTTAGAGAAGACCTCTGTTCCCATAGTCAACCAGCTACAAGTGTTTATCTTTCAAAGTCCATGGCTTCTGTCCCCTGGAAAGCCTTCCCTGACTCAATTGTGTACTCCGCAAACCTTCCTTTTTTCTTAGCACTTGTCAAATGAGGCAGTGACAAAGCATCTGCCTACTTGTCTATCCTGTCCACCATCTTCGTGGGGAAATCACAGGTGGAGATGTGAAGGGAAGTGAAGGAAGGACTGCCATAGGTGGCTTCATGTATTCAGATGATCTGTGGTCAGGTACACTTTTAGAGGCCTTTGCCACTTTGCCTGTGCAGTTGGGGGGGGGGGCGGTGTTGTTTGCTTGGTTTTTTGTTTGTTTGTTTGTTTGTTTGTTTGTTTGTTTCTGGTCTTGCCATCTCCTTTTTATTTGGCATATATCTCATATGTTCCTGATAGGGATGGCCTGCCTCCCTCTTTCCCTAGTCACAAAGGAAGGTAAACACAAGCCAGGCCCTGATGGCCAGAGCATCGTATCTGTCTGTTTACAATAACTGCTTCAGGGGTTGGTCTCTACTCAACCTGAGCCAATAATAGTTGTCTCTCATGATTCTGTTTTTGGGGAAAGTGACATTTCTGGAAATTATGGGCATTGTGTAGCTACATACCTACTATGTAAAAAGAAAGAGATTTAAAAGGAGATATCATCTCAACCCCGAAGTCCAGCCTTGACTACAGATGAGTAAATACTTGATAAAAGGACAGGAAGAATTAAAATGCACACCAATCTTGGGGGCTCTAGAGTTCCATGATAAAGACTTTCTGAAAAATATACAAGGGTCAGGTACTGCTATAGAAACAGGAGACCAAAAACTAGGATATCAAGAGAAATGGGAGGTCTCATTGCCGCCTTCTAGAAGTTTAGAGTTCAGTTGAGATACGATATATAATGATATAAAATGCACTGCCTGGAAAGCATCCATGGAGTGATTGGCAATGAAAAGTTTAGCCCTGTGCCTTCTGCCCTTGACCTTGGCTCAGCCAAAAGTCCTTCCTCCAAGAATGTTAACAAGTCAAGAAGCAATGATTTGAGATTTGGAGTTCCTGGTACTTTTGCCCTGATTGAAGTCTCAGGTCTGCCTTTCTCAATGGGCAACCTCCAACAGTGGGCAATGGCGCCCAGCCCCTCCACTTGCCTGGGAAAGCCAGACTAGACAATGTGTTTATGTAAAGCATTACTGCAGTGCCTGGGACATGGAAAGTCTTGATAAATGGTGAGAATTAGTGTCATCATTGCCCTTCCTCTTGTGTCTGTACTTGAACAATGCTGGGAGCCTTCAGGCTCATTTCTACCAGTCCCCTGTTTACTAAGTTGCTATCAAATAATGGGGACAGTGGGTTGTTGGAAAGCGAGTGTCAATACTCCCTGAGGGACTTCTCTGTGCTGTTGCCTGTGGCTTGTGCCATTAAAGCATAATTTTCTCTTCTATGTAGTAGATAATGTTTCTTTCCAGAAATGTACATCTTTGTTTGGGTGACTTTGAGAAGAGGAAACATATTAATAAATAAAACAAAGGTGGTCCTTTACTTAAATAATTAACAAGATTTAATATCTTAAGGATTTCTTCATAGACACATGTATCTTTCTAAGTATTTAAGGAAGTGATTCAATTCTGATATAAACTGTAAGAGGTTCCCTGTGCAATCTGGTACCTAAACAAAAACACATGAGAAAAAGGCAGGTTTAAGATATACAATAGGTTGAGTAATGGCTACCAAAAGGGATAATTCCAAATCTGTAAAAGGTTTTAATTTGCCCTTTTTTGCAAAACAGTTTGCTGAAAATGTTAGCGGTTTTGAGATGTGATTATTTTGGGTTTTCTGAATAGCCCAAAGTACTACCTACTTTCTTAGAAGAAGGAGGTACAGGGAGATTGCAGGCAGACACACGGGGGAGAAGCCACAGAAGAAAAGGAAGCAATGTGTCTACAGGGACAGAAAGGAGAGATACAGCCACAGGTGGAAGACAATGAGAAACCACGAGCAGTGGGTAAAGCAAAGCACACATTCTCCCTTGGAGTCTCCGAAAGGAGGCACACACCACTCACACCTCTGTTGCTTTCCTCTGGCCTCCAGGACCCCAAGGAGACAAATGTCTCTTGTGGAAAGCTACCCTGTTTGTAGAAATAGGCTACTGTGTTTGTAGAAATGTATTATTGTTGACTTGGGAGATTAGTATATATCAAGATGAAGGGAGAATGCAGGAGCCAACTTTCAATGGTGAGGTTTGAGGGTGCTTTGTCATTTCTTTAATCTGGGAAAGGCAGAATGCTAAATTTTAGAGCAGGAAGTTCAATAATTCAGGTCCAAATTGTGTTTCCACTACTTCTTAGCTCTGCGGGGCGTTTTTTTGTTTTTTTGGTTTTTTTTGTTGTTGTTGTTGGGTTTTTTTTTTTTTTTTTTTTTTTCCACTCAACAACATTCACGGTGCATTTCAACTTGTCAGGTGAGTCTAAAGGCAGGGTGAGCACCAATGGGCCCCACAGAAGCTCTGCTGAGAGAAGATGATGCTCAGTTGAAAGCCATGGAGGAGGCAGAGAGGGGGTATAGACCAGGCTTATAAAAATCCAGGCTGTTTGTCAGACACTTGCTATGTGCCATATGCCTTTGTCCATGTCACTCATTCAGTGCTCAGGAGGTACTGTTCTGCTGCTGCAGTGAGGTGCAGAATGGATAGAGAAAAATAAGCCCCAAGTAACAGAGCGGGTAAGAGGCAGCATTGTACTCGAACAGTAGAACTTCAGGGTAAACACTTGAACTCGACAGTATTACCCTGACACAATGGATTCAGCCTGTAGTGTTTGAAGCCAAAAGGCTAGAGATGATGTAGCCCACCAGGATATATCCCATGCAAAGGCAGGCTTTGCCTGAAGGAATTCATAAACAATATACAACACAGTACATGTTAGACTGCTTTTTGTCAACCTGAGCCGGTGCTTCTGAGTAAATGGGATTTTATGCTTATCCTTTCATACGAGGCTGGATTTAGGGACTACCTTGAATCATTCAAAAGTGTCTAAATGGGCACCATGGACATCTAACCTATGTTTTGGATGTGCTGCATTTTTCAGCCATGAGAATATGCTTTGTGGCCTTGCTGAACATCTATCAGGCCCAGGGAGCAGCTAAGAGTTTTGTTGCTCAGCTGCCTGTGGGCAACTTGGCTCTTTATTACTATGCCATCTAGCAGTCCTTCCAGATTACCTTCATTAGAGGGCAAAACGTTGGCCAGGACCCAGAGAATCCAGGGAGCTTCAATGTGCTGTGTCCTGGTGGCTATTTTCTTGTGTTATAACACAGACACTTTCAGTAGCCTTGCCCAATGATGCCTTATAAACAAAGTCAGGAGAGGCAGACCCAAGCCTCACCACCCAGCTACCGGAGGCTTCCAAATGCCTAAGATGCATCTTGTTTCTCTCTGGAGCCCTAGATTCCTAGTCCCGGCTGTTTATTTCTATTGGTACCTAATGCACAAATCAGATATGCAATACCCTGAGATGCTCCTCGATGGCTTACCTTTTTGTCCTGACATGGAAAACAATCTGTCCATTCTGACCAGTTGCTCAACTGACAATCAACTGCTTCAGGGGTTGCAGCTCGAGGAACTCGCCTAAAAGGAGCAAAGACCCCTGTATCAATTTTGAGATTCCAAACTAAAGCAGAAGAGAACTGTGTAGATGTATCCGGCTTGTTAAATAAGAAACAGAACCGATTGCAGAGTTAAAAACCAAGAGGTCAGAGCAAAAGCGGAAAACCTTACCCTTCACTGCTTCTGCCGTTCTTCCTCTCTGCAAGAGACCTACTTCTGTGTGTCCTGTCTATTTAAAGACTTTCTGTTCTGTTTTCTCATTGGTTGTAAACCCAGCCACATGACCTCCTTGTCACTGCCTGTTTGTACAGACCTCCAGGTCTTCTATGGTTGGTATTGAGATTAAAGGCGTGCCTGCCATGCTGGCTGTGTCCTTGAACACACAGAGATCCGCCTAGCTCTGCCTCCCAAGTGCTGGGATTAAAGGTATGCCCCACTACTGCTCAGCTTCTGCTCTGGCTTGCTCTGACCTCAAGGCAACTTTATTGACATACAAATAAAATCACATTTCAATACAAATAAAATATCACTATATTTCCCCTTTTGTATTTTAATAAAAAAGATATCTTCCTTAATATTGTAACTGTAATTCTTGCTAGATAATTGTTTTGTTATATGTAATTGTACTATGTAAAAGTTAAAACCTTCCTTTAAAAAAAAGAAAAGGGGAAGTGCTGTGGATATCGCTCTGTGTAAATAAAGTTCTGATTGGCCAGTGGCCAGGCAGGAAGTATAGGCGGGACAAGAGAGAAGAGAATTCTGGGAAGTAGAAGGCTGGAGAGAGACACCACCAGCCGCCACCATGAAAAGGAACATGTAAAGACACTGGTAAGCCACAAGCCATGTGGCAAAGTATAGACTAACAGAAATGGATTAATTTAAGATAGAAGAAGCAGATAACAAGAAGCCTGCCACAGCCATACAGTTTCTAAACAATGTAAGTTTCTGTGTGCTTTCTTGGTTGGGTCTGAGAGACTGTGGGACTGGTGGGTAAGAGAGATTTGTCCTGACTGTGGGCCAGGCAGGAAAACTCTAACTACAGAACTGTGTATACACTTTCCTGCTAGTGAAAGTGTGCTTTGTAAGAAATTAAGAAAGAGTACTTATCCTACTCCTATTAGAGGGTAATATAGTACTGGAGGGCTTAAATAAACTACTGAGGTAGGCAGTTTACAAGGATAGGTTAGCCCGGCGTGACTGGGGCTGAACACACCCCTTTCTTAGCAAAGCCATTGGTCATTCTACCCTAGCAATTCCCCTTTTGTGGTTAGTTTGTGTTCAGACACATCCTGGTACTAGAAATGAGCCAAACTGGCTTTAGTTGCAGTCAGGCAAACTACGTTCTCAGAATAATTTTTAGGGTATTATGCATGATGGGGTGTGCATGATTAGAATTATAGGATGCAAAACTCATGTCTGCCCAGAAAGTCCAAATTTCTACCTGTCAATCAACAGTTATGAGAACAGAGACCAGCAAACCCTGCCTCTAGCAAACTGCCCTTCTGGACTCATAAAAGGAAGCCATGAGAACTAACTTGGGGCTCTTGAGCAATCACGCCAAACTGCTGCTCCCATAAAGGGTACCCTGCACTGTGCTTACAAATAACTCCCCTTGCTACATTGCTAGTAGTATGTACTTCAGTTCTTTGAACAAGAGCCCAAGAACCTGAGACACAGCCCAGTCAAGACAACAAGCACCATCAACACTATCCCTTTACATCTTTATCAGTGTCAGATAGCTCAAATGATGACCATTTTAGAGATATGAGTCCTCCAGTGACTGGCATTTTTTTTTCATGAGCCAAAGAAGCAGAAACTTCTGTGGTTAGACATGACTGAGACCAGGCTCTGGCTTCAAAGACTTAAGTAAATTACTTAACATCTCAAAGCTGTTGTCTCATTGGTAAAACTATGTTAAAAATAGCATTATCCAACACAGTTACTGAAAGCACATTAAAATACTTATTAAATGTTTACTAACAGTTGTCTTTAAGTGTGGTATGCTGGGATATTACCTAGACCATATCATTTAGTCTTTATAACCATCCTAGAAGGTAAATATCATGTCTCTTCTATTTCACTAGAGATAGAACCTGTGCTTAGACCCTGGGGGTCTATATACCACACTTGGAGAAACTGATCCTCAAAAGATGTTTGAAAAATAAAATAACAATAATCCAAACATCCTGTCAAAGAAAATGTCAGTGTCCTGCTTGAAATTTTCTTTGCTACTTTCAAATTCTTTTCCATTTCTCTCTTGACCTTTACTCTGAAACTCATTCCTATAAAGAACTACCTAACACTGGCTCTTGTCACATGTCTTTTCTCTCCTCTCTCAGAACCATGGCTTTCCTCCATGGTCACATTCTGAACCTTGTATCCTCCAGCAGAGGTATTCCTCTGAACAATCCGTTCATACCTACTCTGAGCCCCACTGCCCCGCCCAGCTATAGCTTAGAGTTCAATGAGTCCCAAGGGGCTTTTTTTTTTAACCTCTCTAGGACTTGCAGTATCTTGACCCCAAAACTTCCTCCCTATCAGTAAGACTCCTGTTATCTTCACTCTTCTTTATATCCAGATTTTATTCTGTGGAGGTCACTCTGAACACTTACCTAGGTATTTCCCCCATCACACCTACCCATAAAACCCAGTTGCTGTCCACCTGCTCAGCTCCTAGCTGTCTTTCAGAATCATCACAGCTCTCAGTTCTAGAAGGAGGAGTTTCCTGACAGCCATACAATTTTGCTGATTTCTTATTATCTTCTCAAGGTTTTTTTTTTTTTCATTTCAAACTATCTATCTATCTATCTATCTATCTATCTATCTATCTATCTATCTATCTATCTACCTATCTATCTATTTGTTCTTTCATACAATACATCCGAACCATAGCTCCCCTCCCTTCCTTCCCTCCTCCTGACTTCTCCTCCCCTCCTCTGCCATAACAAGATATAATAAGACTTAGTGCAAACCTTCATATCAAGATTAGACTAGGCAACACAGTAGGAGGAAATAGGTCCCAAGAGCAGGCAAAAGAGCCAGAGACACAACCATTCTCATTATTAGAAGTCCAGTAAAAAACCCAAGCTAAAGAAACACAGCTTTATGTAGGGATCTGGTGCAGACCCATGCAGACTCTATGGTGGCTGCTTAGGTCTCTGTGAGGCCCTATGAGCCCTGATTAGTTGATTCTGTGGACCTTGTTCTCTTGCTGTCCTCAACCCCTCTGACTCTTACAATCCTACAACTCTTCTGCAGAGTCCCTGACCTCCACTTAATATTTGGCTGTGGGTTTCTGTATCTGCTCCCATCAGCTACTGGAGGAAGCCTCACTGATGCTGATTGAGCTAGGCATCAATTTATGAATATAGCAGAAAATCATTAGGAATCATTTCATTGACTTTTTTTTTTAGTCAATCATGACTGGTTTTACACTAGGTCTCTGAGCCATCCTACTTCTGAATCCTAGCCATCTAGGCAGTATCAGGTCTGGGCTCCTTCTCATGGTGTGAGACTTAGGTTAGACCAGTCATTGGTTAGGCACTCCCACAAGCTCTGAGCCACTAATGCCCCAGCTCATCTTGCTGGCAGGGCAGTTTGTGAGTCATAGATTTTGTGGGTGGGTTGGTGTCCCAGTCCCACCACTGGGAGAAATAGCTTGGCCTGGAGAGATCACTCAGCCGCCAAGGCTAGGCTCACAACCAAAAATATAAGACTTTGATTGAATTTATCCACATAATTCTTCCGTTTCAAGGGATGTTTGCAAACTTTAGGCTCTGCTGCTTATTGAGCCCAGCTCATAACAGAGCATACCATTCTGAACTAGGGAACAGGGCAAGAGGTATATAGGCATTGCTGAGCCCCTCTCTCAGCCCTCAGCTCTCTAGCATCCTCAAAGTCCATTATCCTCAACGTTGAATTAGCATGCTTGCAGTATTTATAAAATTTCTGTCTCCACCAGAGTCCAAACCCTTGGAGTTTAGGCCCTGCCTCTATTGCTACTAAATCCCACCATCTGTCATGAGTTAGACCTGTGGAAGATATTCAGAAAGTACCACAATGTGCAAAGGAAGAAAGGGGAAGAAGGAAGGAGAGGCAGAAGGAGGGAGATGAGGTGAGGAAGCGGCAGGGAAGAGAAGGAAGGAAAAAATAAAGCCAATTTCTGGAAAATAATGACATTTTTTATGAGATTTGTTTGAGCACGATTCCTAGTTAGAACTAAATTAAATAATCTGGACATCTAGAAATGCTGAGAGCTCAACGTTTGAACCACAAGTCTTTTGTTTCTGATATACTATTCTAAAATAAAAGAATGTTTTGGAACAACATGGAGAGAATTTACAAGATTGGGGGATTTGAAGAGGACTTGCATTAGCACCACCTCACTGCGGACCTGCCAAGATAATGTCATTGTAGGTCCACAGCCCGTGCTGTGATGTCACAATGGAGAGAAACAAACAGCAAGGCCAGGCAGCCAAGAGCAGAAACCCAGATAGCTGCAGCTTCCCAAGCTCATGACATGATGTCTAGACAGAAGCACATGGTGACGTTATCACAGAGGCCAGACACAGAAGGGACACCAGGACGGCTGTTAAATCAGCTCTGGCCAACATGACCAATAGTCTCTCATCATTTTAATGAATTTTTAAATGTAGTTCATTTTGATGATTATACAAGTAATGCATTCACATTAAAGAAAGTATAGCAATGATTATAAAAAAATTATCTCAAATCTTAGCACCATTAATATTTTATTATATTTCTTTCCATTCTATTTTCATAATATAGTTGAGGGCATGCTGAGTATCATGTTGCATAACTTGATTTTTTTCCACCTAATACAGAAGAGATATAAACTATTTATGATGACTATGTATTGCTTCACTATCTATAACAAGTAGATATTTGAGCCCCAAGATTTTCCTGAATTCTAGGTTATTTGCTTGCAATATGTCCTGTAGAATTGAGCGGATGATTTTAAAGGTTGTTACACACATTGCCAAATAGCTTTCCCAGGAAGTCGTGTCCATTCTTAAATGATGTAATGCTTGTGGTTTGATGTGGTTTACACTTCACAGGTTTCCTGTAGTGGAGGCTGAGACTCCAGCAATGCAATATTGAGATGATGAAGTCTATACGAGGTAGGATCTACTATAAAGAATTACATCATGGAACACCATCCTTAGGAAGGAATTAACGTTGATCTCTCAGTGGCTGGTCCTGTGAAAGTGGGTTGCTCTACAAGGAGGAACCTATCCATTCATTCTCCAGCTTCTTGCTTTCTGCTTTACTACGTGTTCTCGTCTACAATATGTTCCTCCCATGATGCCATCTGCCATGTTGTGACTGAGCCAGAGGCCATCACCAAGAGCCAAGAAATGCCAGAAGTATACTCTTAAGCTTCCAAAACTACAAGTGAAATAAAGCTCTTCATTAAGTGCCCAGCCACAAGCATTTGGCTACAGCAGTGCAAAATGAATCAGTGACAGTTAAGGAGGTACTAATAATTCTGTGGCTTATGAAGTCTTGGCAAATAATTTTAAAGTATCTCCCAGATAGCAATAACCTACTCAGTCAGTAAGAAACTAATCTGGACTACCAGAACCCGAGAGCATGTGAGTCTAGTCAGGTGTTCACTTCTAACTCGATTGATATTATTAGCAAGTTACTCTGTATGACTTCATTTTCTTCATCTATTCAAATGGTGTAAGTTCTGTCGTATGGCTGAATATTTCTTCGAAGTTTGATCTCTAGTGTACCAGTTTTTAAACTGTGTATCCATGATGTGGGGGTCAGGGAGAAGACTAGTTCCACAGTCAAGTTCATTTGAGTAAATTGTCTACAATGTTCATTTAAAATGCCTGATAGTGTTAGGGGCTCTGCATCTTACTTTGCTCACACTTTTATTTCCCTACTTAATTTAAGTTCAAATTATGTTGTTCCACCCAACATCTGTAAGGCTATTGAGCACAGTTGAAGAAACATTGAGCTAACAAAAGTTTAGAGTCCATCAGCTGCACATCTGAATCCAGATTCTGCTGCTCACAACTGAAAACAGATAACAGCTTGTAAAACTCTGGAGTGAGATCATGCATGAGACCCTAAGCAGCAGCCTAGGACACATACCAGTTTTTCCTAATACTTTCAAGTTAGCCATGTACAAACCTCTCCATCTTCATCAGAAACATGCCCTGTATAGGGCCGTGGACCACTGAGGTACTTTGTGTGTGTGTGTGTGTGTGTGTGTGTGTGTGTGTGTGTGTGTGTATGTGTGTGTGTGTTTGATATATGTGAATGAGCATGTAGGGCAGAGGTCAATATTAGATGTCTTCTTGAATTGCTCTACACCTCATTTATTAATTCAAGGTCTCTCCCTGAACCCAAAGCTCACTGATTGGCCAGACTGGCTGTCCAGCAAGCCTTGGGGTTCTGCTCGTTTCTACCTTCCCAGTACTGGGATTACTGCCACATTCTGCTGTGCTTGTTTTCTACCTGAGTGTTGGAAGCCCAAACTCATATCATCCTGCCCTGTGGCAGGCCATTTATTGCTGTGGATATCGCTCTCTATAAGTAAAATGCTGTTTGGCCAGTGGCCAGGCAGGAAGTATAGGTGGGACAAGAGAGAAGAGACTTCTGGGAGCTGGAAGGCTGGGGGAGAGACACCACCAGCCCCTGCGATGACAAGAAAGATGTAAGGTACTGGTAAGCCATGAGCCACATGGCAAAGTATAGATTAATAGAAATGGGTTAAGATAGAAGAAGTAGATAACAAGAAGCCTGCCACGGCCATACAGTTTCTAAACAATGTAAGTTTCTGTATGTTTACTTGGTTGGTTCTGAGCATCTATGGGTCTGGCGGGTGAGAGAGATTTGTCCTGACTGTGGGCCAGGCAGGAAAACTCTAAATACAATTTACTGACTGAAACATCTCCTCAGCCCTTACTGACTTCTTAACTCAGGTTGGCATGTTAGACAAAGGATTTAAAATCTAGTTGAATAAGCAACCTGAGAGTCAAATGCTTGACCCCAGAATGTGGCCACCTCAGCAACTTAGAAAACAAAGTAATTAATTAGCTACTTACTGATCCTAAGCCAGTATGTCTGAAAGCCTATCTGGTTATTACAAGGGGGTATCCTAATATACAGGTTCAGCTTATAGTCAAAGCTGATTGTCACTAATGATACCATCTTGAACTAATCCATTCAATTACATAGGAATTATATTATAAGATGGAGGTATTTTAAACTTGGCTTTGAAAGTGTTCCATCCTCAGCACCCTACTCATTGCTAAGCCCACCAAAGAGTTTTCCAACTTCATCTGACTCACTCTGTGTTGGCCATGACTTCCTCTGGAAGCTCCCTCCCCCTGACCTCCTCCATACAACCTCTACTTTCTCTCTTACTCAGTGGCCAGTACCTTGGGCTTCTCTAAGAACTGGAATTCTTCAGGACACCTCTTTGTCTTTCCTTTCCCTTCTTGCTTTTCTGATTCTCAAAGAGCTGAGATTTGCTCCCCCAGGATCATACACCATCCATGCCAATGCTTTTTAAGTTTAGCTCACCGCCCTGGACTGCACTGCTACCCTGCTGCTCCCCTCCAGGCTCCCAAGCTTCACATCCCCACTCCCCACTGCAGCACAGAAAACATAATGGTTCTAAGTTGAACCTCTTAGTTTTGACTTTCAACCAACTCCTTTCCCGACTGAACCCCATAGTTAGTGAGACCACCAACACATACAAGTTCTCACACTGAATTCCTGGCAGTGGTCCTTAATTTCCTTCTTTCTCTCACCCTTGGAAATGTCTGTCAATTTGCCATTAAAACTTATCTCAGGTTTATTCTCTTCTTCCCACCTCAGTACCAACCATGCTAATTTAAGACTCCATAACATCACCCCATCCTTTGATGGCCCCTTCTGGGAAAGGTTTTCTCTTTCTTTCTTTTCTTTTTTTCTTTCTTATTTCTGTATAAGAAACACAATGGTTTGTTTTTTTAAATGGGAAATCATGCAATGTTTCTCTTTTATAAGTCCCTCTTGAGTTTTCTTTTGTTTTAACTAGACATAAACTAAAATTCAAACCCTCCTTACAGTGGTGTCCATGACTCCTTGAGATACAGCCCCTTCTCACCATTTTGACATGCATTCATGCACATTTTTTTTTTCCTGCTAACCTCTTCCAGTCGCCATGCATCACAAACTACATCCCACAATAGGAGCATAGCACCTGCTCATCTCCCCACATTGTCCTCTTGACACAGCTTCTCCCAACCTTCCTGTCTCAGCATAGATGCTTCCTCTACAGAGAATGTCACCCAACCCAACCAATTCATCTTTCGGTCTCCTCTCTCAACACATTCTGTTTGAGTCCTTCATAGTATTCTTAACAATTTTAGAGGAAAATTTGTGTTTATATGTTTACTGTCTAAGCTTGTGCCTTAGTTACTTTTCTATGGCTCTTCTAGGACACCATGATCAAGACAACTTATAGAAGAAAGTGTTTATTTAGCTTAGGGTTTCAGTGGGTAATCCATGACCATAAAGTCATGGAGCATGGCAGGAGGCAGGCAGGTACAGTGCTGGAGCAGTAGTTTAGTGCTTACATCCTGATCCACAGGCATGAAGCAGAGATAAAGAAAGCTAAATGAGAGTGGTGTAGGCTTTCCAAATCTCAAAGCCTGACCCCAGTGACGCACTTCTTCCTAACACTTTCTAAACAGTTCTACCAATGGGGACCGAGTATTCAAATGCATGAGTCTATGGGGATAAGTCTCATTCAAACACCACAGCCTGTAAGTTACAGGAGCATCTGCATATCATTTGCTTATTTACTACCTAGTAACTACTATACCTAGGATATTTACTTATTAAATAAACAACAACTGAATGATACCAAAATGTATCTGCAAGCCACATATCATTCCACACACATTTACAGTTCCAATAGTGTAAACAGGCTTTCCTCCATAATTCATTCCCAGTGTCATTTGATGCATAGCTTATAGTTAGTAACTCTGAATATCAATCTCTATATTACTATGACTTACTTTCCAGTCACAGCCACCCAATTGTGAATGTTAATTAGAAGACCGTGTTGCCTGTGTGCATATTAATTCCAGTCATCTTGATGATTGCTGAGAACATTCACATGGCTCTGGCCCAGACACTTGGGCAAACACACTTTGATACCCATAAAGGCAATAAAATAAAAAGAAGGAACATGATTGACACTTCTTTGGCATCCACTATGTATGGGGGCTATTGAAGAAGTGACGATACCACTGGATGCTTGGGTGGTATTTATGTTTCCTCCAGGATTGAGGTCTTCATTTACATTTCTTCAGTCTCCCTAATGAATTCTGGTTTTTACTAGTAGAAATGATAGGGTGAAAATCTTTGAGTTATCTTAACTCCAAATTAAGCCCATGACTTGTTTAATCAAAGCAGGAGCTCGTTTTTGAAGAGATAATTTGTTTTTTTTTTTTTTCTTGGTGTGAGAGACCAGCAATGGATCTGGTGAAAATGTTGGTCCAGAGGCTGGAAGATGGCCCATGCCACCACACATCTCAGGGGAATGCTCCAAATTGCCCAATTCTTCCCTGGTCTTCAGTTTGAAGAATTATAAAAAAAAAAAAAAAAAGCAACTTAAGAAGAATGCAGTGATGATTAAATTCAATGTTCATGAAATGCCAGATGAGAAATCTTGCTACCAACATCTCTCTCTCTCTCTCTCTCTCTCTCTCTCTCTCACTCAGTTTTTCTCTGTAATGTGAGTCAATTAAACTAGATGTTAAGTCGTGTGTAATGCCACCATTTTCAGAACAAGAACAAAAGAATCCTTTGACAAAAATGTACTGTAATAAATGTCAAAGAAAGTTATACAGGTGAAATAACAGTATTAGAAGTGATATAACATCATTTGAACATAGGATGTGGTAAGTTAATATTATACATTATATATCTTATAGAAGTACAACAAAAATAAAGTAAAATACTCTATCCACTTAATATTATAAGATACTAAATTTAAAAGATGATCTAAGAAAGAGAGAAATATGGAAACAAGATATAGGACAAATAGGAAATAGTAAGATGATGAACTCAAAGACACCCTCCACCAATAATTACATTCAATATAAATGGTCTAATTACTTTGACTAAAAGGCTGAGACTGAGTCTGGAATGGTAGCTCAGTTGAAGAATGACTGTCTTGTATGTACATACAATGCCCTGAGTTCAATACTCAGCACCGCCAAAATAAAAAGATGATGTTGATGATACTAATAATGAATAATCAACTAAGTCTTTTAAAAAGACAGAGCTCATACTTAGACTATGTCTACATGATAATACATTTTTAAAATATGGTCATAAATAGTAAAACAAAACATTAGATAACCATTTGCCATGAAAATGCAAGCAACGAGCAAACAAGAATGACTACATTACTATTAAACAAAATGCACTGCAAATGAAAAAATAATCATCTAAGATAATGAAAGCATTTCTCAATGATGAAAGGACTGTTAATCAAGAAGACAGTCCTGTGTGATGGCTCATCTTCCTTGTCTGTCTTTCTGGGTTCAGGATCACTGGGCAGACTGCTGAAGCTCACCCTCTGGGTGCATCTATGAAGACCGTTCCAGGAAAACATAACTGAAGAGAAAAAGCCTGCCCTGAATGTGTGTGGAACCATCCTATGGGCTGAGGGCCCTGACAGAATCAGTGGTATAAAAGAAAGAAGCCAGCCAGGAGCAAACATCCCCTTCTCTCAGCATCCTCTCTGTTGTGGAATAAACCATTCTACCCTCCTCCATCATACTGCCCCTGCTGTGATGTACTGAACCTTCTGAAATTGTTGAACAAAATACAACAGTCTTCCCTGGAGTTATCATTGCCCCCTCAGCCATTTTGTCATAGTGATGCTAACAGGTAACTAATCCATCTAATCCAGTCAGTCTCTCTCTTTCTTTCTGGTGTGTGTGTGTGTGTGTGTGTGTGTGTGTGTGTGTGTTTGTGTTTAATAACACAGCTTCAAAAGATACACAGTATATACTGATAGAACTAAAACAGAGATAGAGAAACCCATAAGAATAGTTGGACACTGTCCCCCTCTCTTAGTAAGTTATAGAACAAAGAGATGAAAATACAAAGCCACAGGTTGCCCAACTTGATTTATTTGCAAGTATGTATACTGAACAACATGGAATATCCACTAATGCTACATTCCTAGCCATTAAAGAAATCTCAATAAATTGAAAGAACTTCAAATTTTAAAAAAGTTTCATAACTAGGGTGGTTCAACATACAGAAGTCCGTCATGAAATATACCACATAAACAAACTCAAAGAAAAAACCACATGATCATCTCACTAGATGCAGAAAAGGCATTTGACAAAATCCAACACCCCTTCATGATAAAGGTCTTGGAGCAATCAGGAATACAGGGAACATACCTAAGCATAATAAAGGCAATCTACAGAAAGCCAACAGCCAACATCAAATTAAATGGAGAGAAACTCAAAGCAATACCACTAAAATCAGGAACAAGGCAAGGCTGATCCCTCTCCCCATACTTATTCAATATAGTACTTGAAGTTCTAGCCAGAGCTATAAGACAACATAAAGAGATTAAGGGGATACAAATTGGAAAGGAAGAAGTCACGCTCTCCCTATTTGCAGATGACATGATAGTATACATGAGTGACCCCAAAAATTCAACCAAGGAACTTATACAGCTAATAAAAACATTCAGCAACATAGCAGGATACAAGATCAACTAAAAAAAATCAGTAGCCCTCCTATATACAATAGACAAATAGGCTGAGAAGAAAATCAGAGATACATCACCCTTTACAATAGCCACAAATGATATAAAATACCTTGGGGTTACTCTAAGCATGTGAAGGACCTATATGACAAGAACTTTAAGTACCTGAAAAAAGAAATTGAAGAAGATGTCAGAAAATGGAAAGATCTCCCATGCTCATGGATAGGCAGAATTAACATAGTAAAAATGGTGATCTTACCAAAAGCAGTCTACAGATTCAATGTAATCCCCATCAAATTACCAACACAATTCTTCACAGATCTGGAAAGAGTAATACTCAACTTCATATGGAAAAACAAAAAACCCAGGATAGCCAAAAGAATCCTGTACAATAAAACAACCTCTGGAGGCATCACAATCCCCAACCTCAAGCTCTACTATAGAGCTACCATAATAAAAACAGCTTGGTACTGGCATAAAAACTGACATGCGGACCAATGGAATCGAATTGAAGACCTTGACATTAACCCACACACCTACGAACATGTAATTTTTGACAAAGAAGCCAAAAATGTACAATGGAAAAAAGAAAGCATCTTCAACAAATGGTGCTGGCATAACTGTATGTCAATGTGTAGAAGGCTGCAAATAGATCCATATCTGTCACCGTGTACAAAACTTAAGTCCAAGTGGATCAAAGACCTCAACATAAATCCAGTTACTCTGAACCTGATAGAAGAGAAAGTTGGACGTAGTCTTGAATGCATTGGCACCAGAGACCACTTTCTAAATAAAACACCAGTAGCACAGACACTGAGAGAAACAATCAATCAATGGGACCTGTTGAAACTGAGAAGCTTTTGTAGAGCAAAAGACACAGTCAACAAGACAAAGCAACAGCATACAGAATGGGAAAAGGTCTTCACCAACCCCACATCTGACAGAGGGCTGATATCCAGAATATATAAAGAACTCAAGAAATTAGACCTCAAAATGCCCAACAGTCCAATTAAGAAATGGGCTATAGAACTAAACAGAGAATTCTCCACAGAGGAAGTTCAAATGGCTGAAAGACATTTAAGGAATTGCTCAACATCCCTAATTATCCGGGAAATGCAAATCAAAACGACTCTGAGATACCACCTTACACCTATCAGAGTGGCTAAGATCAAAAACACAGAAGACAGCTTATGCTGGAGAGGATGTGGAGCAGGGGGAACTCTCCTCCACTGCTGTTGGGAATGCAAGCTTGTACAGCCACTTTGGAAATCAATATGGCACTTCCTTAGAAACTTGGGAATCCATCTCCCCCAAGACCCAGCTGTAGCACCCTTGGGCATATACCCAAGGTATGCTCAATCATACCACAAGGGCATTTGCTCAGCTATGTTCATATCAGCATTGTTTGTACTAGCCAGAACCTGGAAACAACCTAGATGCCCTTCAACTGAAGAATGGATAAAGAAAATATGGTATATATACACAATGGAGTACTACTCAGCAGAGAAAAACAATGACATCATGAGGTTTGCAGGCAAAAGGATGGATCTAGAAAAAATCATCCTGAGTGAGGTTACCCAGACTCAGAAGGACAAACATGGTATGTACTCACTCATAGGAGGATACTAGATGTAAAACAAAGATGACTAGACTGCTACACAACTCCAGGGAGGCTACCTAGAAAACGGGACCCTAGGAAAGACAAAGGGATCGCCCAATGACAGAGAAATGGATGAGATCTACATGAACAACCTGGACAACAATGGGAGTAATGAAGGGCAATGTTTGAGGGAAAGAAAGCTTAGGGGAGCAGAAGATCCCAGCTGGATCAAGAACAGAAAGGGAGAACAAGGAATAACAGACCATGATAAATGAAGACCACATGAGAACAGGAATAGGCAGAGTGCTCAAGAGGCCCCCAGAAATCCACAATGATATATCCTCTGTAGACTGCTGGCAATGGTCGAGAAAAAGCCTGATCTGACCTAGTCTGGTGATCAGATGACTAAACACCCTAACAATCGTCTTGGAACTCTCATCCAATAACTGATGGAAGTGGATGTAGAGATCCTCAGCTAGGCCCCAGGTGGAGCTCCAGGTGTCCAACTGTCGAGAAAGAGGAGGGTCTGCAAGAGCCTGAATTGTTGAATCCAAGATTGCAAAAAGCACAGGGACAAATAGCCAAACGAATGGAAGCACATGAATCATGAACCAAAGGCTGTGGTATGATCCAGCTAGATCAGGCCCTCTGGATAAGTGAGACAATTGAATAGCTTGATCTGTTTGGGAGGCACCCAGTCTGTGGGACCAGGACCTGTCCTTAGTGCATGAGCTGGCTGTTTGGAACCTTGGGCTTACACAGGGACACATGCTCAGCCTGGAAGGAGGGGACAGGACCTGCCTGTACTGAATCCACCAGGTTTAAATGAATCCCCAGGGGTGTCTTGATCCTGGAGGACATGGGAATGGAGGGGAGGAGCTGGGAGGAAGGTGGGGGTGGGGGCGGGAGGGGGGAGGACAGGGGAACCCATGGCTGATGTATAAAATTAAAACACATAATAATAATAATAATAATAATAATAATAA
The DNA here is from genome assembly GCF_903995425.1 of Onychomys torridus. Classification (NCBI taxonomy): domain Eukaryota; kingdom Metazoa; phylum Chordata; class Mammalia; order Rodentia; family Cricetidae; genus Onychomys; species Onychomys torridus. The sequence continues at coordinate 121,538,023 of NC_050444.1, forward strand.
TAATAAGAAGAAGAAGAAGAAGAAGAAGAAGAAGAAGAAGAAGAAGAAGTTTCATAACTAACACATACCAAACAAATCTTACTTGAATAAAACATGTTACTAGAGAATCACTGATTGTGCTGCTAATTGTAACTTCCTTCCATGGTTTTAAGATTTTATACTTATACAACCCCTATTTTTTTTTCAAGATAGTATAATAAGTAAATGTTAAGCATGAGCTTACAAAGTGAATGTGCACCATTAAACACACATACACATATGCACACACACATACACACACACACACACACACACACACACACACACACACACATATCTCCCATGTTAGGGATCTCATGGAATTTTATTTTGGGGGGAAAAATGAGCACTGTTGCTAAAGACCCAAGAAAATGTTGAAGTCTCTAATTGATCTGGATAAATCTGGAAGACCCATGCCAATTGGCACATTATAAATTTCTTCTTTCTGATTGCTGTCAACCATCCAAACAAATGGAAAAACCAACAATAACGATCCTTCGCTTGCCATCACTGGGAGCAGGTCCTAGTGAATGCTCGCTAAGTAGGAGGCAGTGTTCCATTGTTCTAGGTACTTTCAGCCATTTAATTCCTGCTCTTATTTTCCTCCCATCTTACAAGTGAGTCAAATGAAGCCCTGAACGGTTATGTAATTTGCTTAAGATCAAATAACTATTAATAGTAAATGCTGGCACCAGGATTGGAACCCAGGGGAATGATTTTGTCATGTAACTTTCTATTTTCAAAAACAGCGTCAGAAGCACAGGCAGTGAACACAAGAGCGCCGTGATTTCTCCCTCAGCACTTTGTAAAGCGTTGAATTGGATCTCTTCTGCTCTGACTTGAAGTTTGCCTCTCCGCTGATCTGTCTTGTTTGATAAGTTCATCAAACATCAGGACTCTGTTCATTTTCAGAAAGGATTACCATGATAAGCTTTTATAATTGAGAGCTTCTCAGCTGAGATTTTCTTCACCACCGACCTCTTGCCTATGTCTTCTAATTATTAGCGATGAATTTTATGATGTTTCAAGAGTGTATTTGTTTTAAATACAAGTTACAGATTATCTGCCTGTAAAACACGTTTCCCCTTCTGAACTGTTACTTAAAGGGAATCTTTCTTACTCTAGCATTTAAACAATAATGATTCAAAATTGAGTCAACTAATAAGAACTTGAATACAATGATTCTATTTAAAACCTCCAGTGTTTGAGAAACAGAGCGTGCTTAAAAGCTGTCCCAAAAGTGAGATTAAGGTGCTGCTTAAGAACCACAAAATATTCAATGGTGAGGTATAAACAAATGAAGCCAGGTTGGAAATCTCAGGTAAATAGAATCAGCGAAATGCAACAGACATGGGAAGATATTAACTCTGCTGTCACCCCAGAGCAAAGGGTTAGAATGACATGGCTGAGTCTCTCTGTGGTTCCTTTTTTCCTCCACAACAATAGTTGCATATATTATCTAAATATATCCTCCAACTAGTGTAAGGTAGGATGGATTTTCACCACTTTCTTATATAAATAATGAAGTAGAGGTTAACTGCCTCACACTGCTTGAGACAAATACTATTTATTAAATGTCTACTGTATGCAGAGGAAACTTTAAATCCAGGATGTTATTACATCTGCAATAGCTGTTAGAGAAGAGGTATTATAAGTCTCAGTCTACAGATAGGAAGACTGAGAAGCAGAGAGATTGAATGACTTAGTCTGGATTACCCCACTGCTGTGTATTAAGAATGGCCATTCATAGCTGGACTGATCAGATTATAACTAACTGGCTTTTTTCCTGTTCCAACTCCTTTACTGGATTAGGAACAGTATGAAGAGAGGTTCTATTCCATGCCCTCTCAGCCCACTGCCAACATCACCATGTCCTTGTCCCCCACAGAGGATCCCACTTTTGCAGAGACCTGAAACCTACTTACTGGTTCACCTTCTCTTGTACAGTTACGCCAGGGTGCCATGCCATCAAAGACAAGCCAAAGAAAGCAACTGCAAACATCTCATTCAGAAGTCACCACCTAGCATCTGCGTAAAAGAAGAAAATGGCCTACTTTAGAAGTTGTAGGTATCTTCAGGCTGGCACCCCAAACATCTTCTAGATGTTTAAAATGGTCAGAAGTTCATCAGTTCCCATTCAATGTGATTAACTAGTAACCAAGGTATTGATTAGCTAAATACCTTTAAAATGGCTCCAAGCCCTTTAGCCCTTTTTGGAAAATATCCATGTGGCTAAGGGAAGGTGATATTTAACTAAAATTGGTTCTGTAAAGAGTTTTCTTTCCAGAGAGAGACAAAATGCAAAACCAAGATACAATTAAGAACCCCAGTGTTTTCAAGTGGCTTTTGGTGCTTCTGAGGTCAGATGAGTCTGTTGTTCAAGACAGCAGCAAGGCTCAAGGCTCATCTGGCACATTGGCTCAGATGCAACCATCCAGGAGAGTGCAGGAATGTTAACAGTTTCGTAGAGGTTCTGCTATATATTACCAAAAATCTGGAGCTGGAGAATGCATGTGATTCACTGGACTTTCTACTTCTGATACAAACACTGAGTATCATTAAGATCCAGCCTGTTTATGTCTCAAGGGGACCAGATGTCTTAAATACACATCTTTAGAAACTCTTTCTGGAATTATAATGCCAATCACAGCCAACACATCTGCACTGAAGATGCCATACCTGGATATACTTTTCCACTCTTCTAGACATAAATTAAATCAAGTAAATGGAGATGGACAGAAGATAAATGAGCAAATAGTCAAAAGTCATTAAATACTACTATGTGACAGGCACTTCATATTAGCTCATTGTATTTAATCTTCACTCAAGAAGTTTGCCACATGAAAAGGACTAAGTCCATACTGCCACTGAGGAAGTGGGAGCTCAGGTCAGTTAACTGGGTCAAGGATGTACAGTTGTCTTGCTATGCTTGGAGAGGTCTAAGTTTGTCTTAGTAGGATTAACCAGTTTTATCATTACTGACCTCAATGGGGCAACACAATGAGTAGCTTGAATGCCTGAGAAATGCATTATTTGACTCATACAAGGAAACTTTAGAAAGGCGGTCAGTAGTGGCTCCCTTACTTTCCTCAGAGGCAGATGTGAGCCCCAGTTCTGAATGATAGAAGAACCCTGAGATTATGTCTGTCTGTTTCCCATTTCTCTTCAGTTCTAATTCCCTAGGTCTTCTTAGCCTCAGTTTTCCTGTATGTATACATCATGTGAAAACTTTGTTTTCTTCTTTAGTCCACAAGAAATCAAGTTGGCATTTTCTGGGCTGTGTCTGCAAATGTGGAGGTGGGGGTGTTATGTCTGGGCACTCTTAGGCAAGTTCAGAGTGGTGTATCTGGACCCCACCTTTCTCCTAACCCCCAACATCCAATGTATGAAAAAGTCCTCACCCCAGACATGCAGAATCCCCTGGGACTGGAACTCAGGGTCTCTAATTACTTCCATAAATTTCTTCATTGGAAACAGACCTCCTGTAGTAGCACTGTCTTGTCAAGCAGGGGTATCATTACCCTCCAAAGACCACTTGGCAGTACTTGGGACGCTTGTGATTGTTCCCATGGGAAGGAGTGCTCCTGGCATCCAGTGGATAGAGGCAAGGGATGTAGTTAAACATCCCACAATGCACAGCAGTCCCCACTACAGAGAAAGATATCTGACATCAAGTGTCCATATGTGGAGACACTGTGTACAAGACCCGGCCTGCCTTCTCCTGTGGACTCCAGGGTCCCTCTTCTTTTTACGTGTATGATAATAGCTTGTTCTTTTTAGACCACCTCCCTCTTGAAGTTTACCTGGTGACTGTTCTCCTTACCCCAAACCTCAGTGACATTTAGGATTCCTGCCTGGCCTTAGTCACCCCTCCACCACACCCTCCAATATTGTCATTTAAATTACATTGCTTTCCTCTGTAATATTCCCTCCTTCTTGCTTTATCCTTACTATCATAAACCATTCCAGGCCCCCTCCCCCTCTCTGGAACTCTAAACTGACTCCTGCTGGGCCTCATGTCTCCTGCCTCCACATCAGGGCTGAGCTCATCTTCAAGAAAATGGAATCTGTCATCACTTTCCTGCTCCAGTATCTTCTGTGGCTCCCCATTGTCTATTAATCGGAAGTCTAAACTCCTCCCTAAACAGGATCCCACCCAACTTTGCATCCTCAACCCACCTGAAGCACCATCTTATTGTCCCTCTGGGACGATCTAGGTGCCTCCTGCCTTCCTCCCGTTTGCTGCTGACTTTGTTCATCTTGTCTCTTCTGCCAGAACCATCTTTAGCCATCAGCCCATCTTTCTGTCAAGTGCCTTCTCAAAGTCAGGTTTATCGGGATATCTGTCAGATGGCTTCAGTTAGAAGCTGTTGCCTTGTTGTCTAAGCCTCATAAACAGGGCAAGAGTGTTGGAAGTTCTTGCTGGTCAGGGATTGCAGTCTATCATAGCCTAGCAGCTTTCTCCAAAGCTGGACAACATGAGGACTCCCCCCTTCTGTCCCAGCGAGACTTCCCACTCTCTACCTACCTTAATCTAGAGAATGTCTCTGGGCCCAGAGGACTGACCTTATCGGAAAGCTGTCTCTAAGCCTGGATGCCTGATTTATCTCTAGGGTAGCCCTTGCACAGTGTCCTGCTAGGAGCCTTTCCCCTGCTGCACAGATGATAACTAGGACTTGTACTAGGAGCTTTGCTGTGGGACCCACCTGCCACATACCATACAAAGCCTTACGATAGGAGCATGCCACTTAATGCGAATTAGGGTTTGTCCTCAGGCTCCCCAATCCTATATATTTCCTATACACTGGAATAAAGCTGAGCTGATTCACCAAAGTCATCTCCTGGAGGGCTTTTTCTGTCGTACCTAAGCCGTCTGAACCCCGTTTCCCACTTCTGCTTCCTCCACACTCATGGACCAGTGCACCAGTGATCCCGCGGAAGAAAAAGAACCACACAAAAGGACTTTTACTTTTTCTCCTATTGCTTACTAGAGTGTGGAGGCTCTCTGGAAAGTGAGCCTAGGATGTGCTAAGTTCTGTACCTGATTTTTCCTTATAATCTCTCATGTCATCAGTACTGGATCTTCAACAAGAACTATTGATGCATGGCTATCAAATGATCCATTAAAATAGATAGTTTTCATAATATTTGCATTTATCTTCAAAATTATCTTCTTTATTATTTCATTTTGCGTGTGTGTGTGTGTGTGTATGTATGTATGTATGTATGTATGTATGTATGTATGTATGTACATGGGCACATGCCACAGCACATGTGTGGGGATCAGAGAACAACTTTCAGAAGTTAATTCAGGCCTTTTACAACAAGATCCTTTACTCACTGAGCCATCTTGCTAACCCCCTCAAAATGATCTTGTGGGATCTCTGGAAGTCAGAATAACTAAGAACCATGGGGTACCAGGCCCTGTGCCTGCTACCTCCCAGAACTCTGGTCCTCACAGGAAGTCTTGCAATGCCAGGAACACTACTATAATTTTGGAGATGAAGACACCAAGGTTTAGAGTGGGTTAAACAGATCAGCTACCATCCTTCATAGAATGAGTTTGAATCATGATGCATAGTCTTTCAATCACTGAACCTGAGCTTGTTTGGGTCTGGTTGTGCAAGTACAAAATGCTATGCCAGACTAAGGCTAGATCCTCCAGCACCAAGTCTGGACCCCCATTTACTATGCATTAGCAGAAATGAATATTATTTCCAGAAACAAAGGGGCCAAATAAAATGTACTACAAATGAAATTAAAGGAGAGATTCTGGACTGTATATAAGCACACTCCTATAATCCCAGCACCCAGGAAACTGAGGCAGGGGGACAAAAAGTCCAAAGCAAGCCTTGGATACAGAGAGAGACCATATCTCAAAGAAGAGAGGTGGAGAGGATGGAATTGTGCTATCCCTCTATGAGAAAACATGTGTAAAGCACTGGGGTTGGGGCACCCATCTGCTTTAGCCAAAATTTTCTAAGATGAATGGGAAATGCCAAAAAAAATTGTTAGGTTTGCATATTCGAATTTCACCTTAATTGTAGCATCCTGCTGTCAGTGACAGTTGTAAACTACTGTGCAGAATCAACAGTAAGATGGTAATTCATTTTGGAAATGCATTGCCTGTCTTGTATAAACACTCTTCACTATTGAAATCAGCCTGTGAGTTATGGCCTCAGAACAGAGCATCTCCGTGCTGGCTCCTGCAACTGCAACCATGACATCTGGGCTTGTGCTGTCTCTGGTAGGCTTTTAAAAGTTCTCCCCAATCCCGTGCTGGGCCTGCAGTAGCACAATCACATAGAGGATCAGAATCTGCAAGCCTAATTCGAAAGGAAGCAATTCCCTGGGGCACAAAGAACACAGCATTAGGTCAGAAAGTGCTGCTAACCAGTTCCTATCTCCTAGCCTTGGCTTCATCATCCGTAAAACAGATAAAATAATGTTTTCCTAATAGGACAAGATTAAACACCAAATGAGGGAATCTGTTCACAGGCGGGCACTTTGAACAGCTGTTTCTGCCTTGTTGAAACAGTGACTCCCAGGCTCTGTATCTATTTTTCTTCATTTACATGCATGGGAGATTTCCTTCAAGCACAGAGGCTAGGGAGGAGGGCAGAAAACCCAGGGCTGCCAAAGAAACCCTCAGAGGAGGATGGAATGTGGGAAGCCCACACCTAGGCACCTTGGACTGACTCTCAGTTCCCCCCAAGAAGGCAGATGCTATTATTAGAGCTGCAATAATAATTCCAAATACAAGGATGCTAGGGAGAGTGGGCCCCACCCCCATCTCTGCCTGGGTTCCTATAGTACCTCAAGGGTTTATAACTGGGAAGGACTCAGAATGATAACTTCAATCTCACAATGACCACAACAAATACACTGCTTCCCAGAAGCTTACTACTTGGTATCAATATGGATCATCAAGCATACAGCTTTATGTGGGGGTTCACTGGTGCTGCTGCTAAGGGGTGTGTGTGTGTGTGTGTGTGTGTGTGTGTGTGCGTGCGCGCACGCATATGCATGTATACCACAATATTCTAAGTTCTTGGTGCATAAGCCTACAGACTACCCAACACAGTCCCTGGCACAGTTAGGAGGCAGTAAATGAACATGTCCTGCCTACTGCCTTCCCTACTTCCTCTCTCTACTGTTTGTAGATCTGCCTATTATATCTGCTTTCTTCTGGATTGCCTCACCAGTTCCTGGCTGCTGCCAAAAGACGTTGGTGGCAGGTTTTCTACTGGAAATAAAGTGGGGCTGGGTTAAGTAATTGGTCTCAATCAAAAGTTGCCCACTGGATGGGCTAATTCATGCCTGCTGCTATCTACCTCCAAGTGAGCTTTGTATTTTCATTTAAGGACATGGGATGAGGAGTCAATGTCTGGCTCATTACAGTAGAATTAAAGACCTGTTCTCCAGGAAGGGATTCAGCATACTAAGTGGCTCTGGCCAAATCTGGGTGGTCCTTTGGGAAATCCTCATTGGAAATGGGCAACAGTACAAAGTGAAGTTAACTTTGAACCAGAGCAAATTCATCATCCACAGGTCAGTTGTCTCCTGCATGAGGCTTTCACTCACAGATTGGTGCAGCATGGCCCCTCCCCTGTTTTCACAGAGCCTGGCCATATTTCCTCACTTAAAGACCACCAATGTGGTGGCTTTTCACTTAGCCTGCTTGTGATATCTGCATCCCCCTAAGAGGCAGAGCTGTTCCTGACTCGGTATGTGAAACTCAGTGGACAAACTAGCTCTCCAAGCCAGACCAGCTTCACTGGTCTCTGGGGCAGGCATGATGTGTGCAGGGGAATTCAAATCCATACAGACTAGAAAGGAGTGAGCTGTGTGTCACCAAGTGCAGGGAATTCTAAGCAGTGTCCATAGCTCCCTGCCTTCCATTCCATTCCACAATGAGTTGTCTGCTGCCTGTTGTCCCCATGTGACATGGAATATGAAGGTATAGGACATGATTAAAATTACTTGTGTATTTCTCATGCTGACGGACACATAGTAGGTGCACTTGTTTGGGCTTTAAGTCCAACACACCTTGTCTCAATACCACCATTATCCAGCTGCAAAACTTTGGACAATATGGTTATTAATTATTAAATACAATGAACACATAATTACAAGCAAAATTATGATGGGAGCACTTCCCCTTGGTGTTCCTTTCATTTCCCCTTCTTCTGTCAGGTTGTACTGCTTCAGCAACCCCATCTGGGGGCCATTCATTCAGGTGGGGCCATGCTCTCGGTCAGCACCCCGGGTGGGAGGAGACAATGTGAGGGTTGCTGAGAATCTGACAGTGAACCAAAGTGTGTGCACTATTCCTGTATTTGTTTTCAGCATCCATGTGCTGTCAGCATATAGCTAATCATGCTCTTAAAAATACCATAGGCTTGAGACTGTAGAGATGGCTCCCTAAGGCACTGACTGTACAAGTGTGAGGACCATACTTCAAACCCCTAGCACCCACGGAAATGCACGGTTGCCTGTCTGTAATCCTAGTGCTCAGGAGACCAAGGTAGGGGATGCCTGAAGCAAGCTAGCTCACTAGACTAGTCAAATCCGTGAGCTCAGGGCTTAAGTGAGAGGCTTTGCCTCAGTAAGGTAGAGAGCAATCGAGGAAGACACTCCATGTCAAGCTCTGACCTCTATATATGCAGTGACATGTGTACTAGCATTCACATGCATGTGTGTCCACACAGGCAAATATGCAAATGTCTTCCCATAAACAGCACACATATTTTGCATGTGCAAGAATATATATCATAAGCTTTAAGTCTAGGCCAATAATGACCAAATGGACTGATCACTCAGAATGCCAGTCCTGAGGGGCCTGACCAAGACTGCCCTATCACATGGCAATGGGTCAGCTACCATACTAACTCCATCCAGGGCTGGAGTTAAACACAGGTGGGCACTAGAGATGAAAAGCACAGCCCTTGCCTATCACAGGGTCCCATGGCTGGGATTGAGAGCAAGTGCCAAGACTGGGGTATCTGTGATCTGGGGGATATGTGTGACTGGACATTAAGGGGGACATGGAGAGAGGAATAGAAAAATTTTTGATACAGCTTTGTTTTTTAGACAGAAAGAAAATAGAACATTCTAGACAAGGGAAGCCACATTGGTGAATCCAGGGACCCAGCCAAGGTGAGACTCTCTCTACTGTAAGGGTAGAAACAGATCATACCTAAGCAGAGCTGGCAGGACAGACAAGATTCACATCAACGGGACGGTGGTTTGGCGCATTTGTCTTTGTATTAGGGCTGAGATGAATGCCGTTCCTGAGGACATGAGGACAGTCTTAAGAAACTGAAGCCGAGAGCTCTGCCATCAGACTTGCACTTTGCCCTCCAAGGGCCACAAGAGGATAGACTGCGAGGGACTGAGACCAGCTTAGGGACAGACTAGCAGACCCAAAGGCCGCGCACCTGCCCCATAGGAAGAAGTCCCTCTGGGAAGCAAGACTGGAAGGCCTGGGATGCTCTGGAGTCAAGTGCCTCATCCTTATGCCAGCCTGATCCAGGGACACATTAAGTGATTTGACTTCTGTGAACCTTAGTGTTCGTACCTGAGGGCTGGCTCATCTCTATACTTTCTTTGTCTAACTTTCCAGGATTCTATACATCCTGATCTAGGAAATCCCTTTTAGAACTGTAAAACTGGCAGAGGGCATAAACACATCTCTATATCACATCACACACATAGTATATGTACACACACACACACACACACACACACACACACACACACACACACATATTCCTAAGCCACTCAAGTCTCTCTGAATACTTTTCTTCAACATTTGTCTTCCCATGAGATCTATAATTAGTCCTTCTCCTTGTTCATAAGCCAGGCTGTGTGGAGTGAGAGACAGCACCGGATTAACCCACTGTAAACAAATTTGGTCAGTCCCCTTCTCACCACCCATGGTTCTGGTTGAGTGGATTTCAGCAGCTCCTGGGTGAATGTTAATTCCATCTATGAACACAATTGCAAGAAAAACTAACAACATGCAGGCTCCCTACTTTGGTAATACTCTGGATTTCACATCAGCAGCTCCTTTATAAGACAGTATGATGCCCAGGGTGGGGGGGGGGGGGCAATACAGCAGGAAGGCAGTACACAGAACCTACAAGGAGCTAGAGACAGCAGGTGTAGTACCAAGGTTGCAAAGCAAATCATACTAGGCTACTGAATTTTTGTAAACTTGCTAACCTTGCCTAAGTCCCTCTTTGAGTCTTGCGTGTATTGTCTGTAAAAATGAGACTAAGGCCACCTGCCTCACAGGCCAACTGGGAAGTATCACTGAGGCAATATATATGACAACCTTTGGCAGAGCTCTGTGGGTGAGTGTCATGATGCAGCCTTCCAAAGCAAAGGATCAAGAAATCAGGACATATGCAGAGGACTCAGTGTAGGAAGGTCCACGTCTGAGTCCTAGAAAGTGGGAAAGAGTTTAGACCAGATATACATTGTCCTAGATAGGTTTTTGTTTGTTTGGTTGGTTGGTTGGTTTTTCAAGACAGGGTTTCTCTGTGTAGCTTTGCGCCTTTCCTGGATCTCTCTCTGTAGACCAGGCTGGCCTTGAACTCACAAAGATCCTCCTGCCTCTGCCTCCTGAGTGCTGGGATTAAAGACGTGCAGCACCACCACCCGGCCTGTCCTAGATAGTTTTAATGGTTAACTTGACACAGCCTGAGAAGGGAGTTAAGGGATTGTCCAGAACATGCTGGCCTGTGGGCATGTTTGTGGGGGATTGCCTTGATTGTTAATTGATGCAGGAAATCCCAGGCCACTGTTGGGGAGCACTATTCCCTGGGCAGGTAGTCCAGAGTTGTATAAGGAAGCTAGCTGGGCATGACCCTGAGTGAGCCAGCAGCAATATTTCTTCATTGTTTCTGGTTCAAATTCCTGCCCTGACTTCCTACAGTGATGGACTGTGTTATAGAAGTGTAATCCAAACAAATCCTGTCTTTTCCAAAGTCGCTTTTATTCAGAGTGTTTTATCACAGCAACAGAAAAATACTTAACCACCCAGGCCATGCTCTCTGATGAAAATTGTCATGATTTGGTTGTAGATATCCACTGTATGAGGGCAGAAAGAAAGACACAGGCATTATCCAGCACTGGTGGGCTTCCTGTAACCTTTGTGGTAACTTTAGGTGGAAAACACAACCAAGATACAAAGAAACTGAGGTCCAAAGAAGAAGTGAAGAGAGGATTTGAGACCAGGTTAGTCTGATTTCAAAGCCTGTCTATGGCCCCTGTTTGGGGCATTGCAGAAACAGTTATAGCAGGTTTAGATGAGGAAAATACACAGAAGGCTATAAAACAATAAATGATACCTTTAGGGGTTACTACTGATCTGGTTAGTGCAGCATCAGAGAGGATGAATTTGGTCATAAAGCATCACATGTTCCCTCCTCACAGTGTCCCAGCACCAAGAACACAGCCTGGATCAAAGTGGCCAGTCAGTATTCTAGCTGTCAGACAAATGAATGAAACTCACAGGCTCATCATCAACACCCAAGCTTTGCTCACTCTTCACAAACAATAAAGTCTCTCACAAAAACTGTCCAAGGAATTTGCACACATTTTCTGAAACAACTATCTGTGCTTCACTGCTGTATAACAAACCACCCTCAAGTCCAGCAGCTGGGGATGCTGATTTATTATCGAGATTTGACAAAGGTTGTTAACAGGCTTCATCTAGCAGAAAGCTCAACTGAAACTAAACCATCCCCCACCCGCTGCCTTCCTTGGTCTTTATGTGTGTGGACTCACTTCACTCAGGCATTTAGCCAGGGCTTCTTACCTACATAACAGCTTATCACCAAAGAGAATTCTTCCATCACAGCGGCCAAGCCCAGGGTCAGTGTGGGAAGGCATGAACATAATGGTGCTGCAGAGGTGGCTCAGCAGTTAAGAGTACTGACTACTCTTCCAAAGTACTAGGGTTTGAGTCCCAGCATGCATACAAGGGCTCACAACTGTCTGTAACTCCAGTTCCTGGGGATTCTGGCTTCTGAGGGAATTGTGGTACAGAGACAAAACACCCATACACATAAAATAAAAATAAATAAATCTTTACAAAGGCATGAATATCGAAAAGTTGTCTGCATCCACCTTCTCGAGTAGCAGATGCCGATGATGTAATGTGTTTGAGGCACTCAGAAAGGTGCGTGGCACTTAGTGGGCACTGCCTAAGTATTAGTAATAGCTAATTACCGACAGTAATTATAGCATGCTGTTATCAACATTGGGAAATTTCTTACTGCAAATGCTTTTAATTTCCTGACTACAGTTCTGATGCAGCCCTCAAGCCCTGCAAACACTACATTATGGAAAATGTGCAATTGTGTTTGAGGAGCTGAGTTAGGCAGAAAATGCAAAGATGGGTCCTTTTCTCCCCTCCCCCAACTCATTTCTTTTTGGTGGATTACTCTTAACCTGAGTGTAGTTATTGCTCATTCCTAGGAGTGATGTTCAAACCTGAAGAAGGATTACTCATTTTTATAAGAAATAATGTATTGAACAAGATTTTTTCCAAGCCCACTGTCTTTATCTCCCCTTGTCCCCCCATCCCCACTCCCCACCCTGCCCAGGGACTCATTAGGAAAGGGACACAAGACCCAGCCCTCGCTGGTGAGAAGCAAAGGAGATTTTGCTAGTAGTAACTTCTGAGAAAGATCACTTTGATGAAACAGAAGAAACATTCAAGGAACGTCTGCATTTCCTTTCATGCCTCATGTTGGATGAGGGCAGGACATGCATTAGTGCTGTCACTGTTATCTGGATAGTTCTCTAGTCCTAGATAAGGGACAGAACGGGTAGCCCAGCAAGGCTGTGTAGCCCAGCAAGGCCGTGTAGCCCAACAAGCCCGTACACGTTCAGCTTGAAATAAAGTTGCTCTTGGAAATCTGGATCTCACCAGCTAGCCCTTCCACTGCCTTGGCTTGAAGCTGAGCAGCCTAATGGATCACAGATCAGTGGGAAAGAATGTGGTTCCAAATTGGGGATAGGTATTATATAGCACTACTGTGGCAATAGCTAGCCAATACATTACCTGACTTTCTGGGCCACTGTCAAATGATAAGCTTCAGAATTTGAGATGGCTGCGTGGCACCACCCATATGTGAAGAGAAATCCAGTGAGGAAGTTCTTAAGGGAGTGCCTGAGAGTTTAGGAACTTAAGAAAACAGAAAGGCAGGTGCTTCCTGGTTTCTAAAGACAGGCATCCTGCTGAAGTAGCCAGGCAAGCAATATTAGGTGGGGACCATGGAGTCATACTGCTAAGACAAAGAGTTAAAATCCAAGATCAACTCTATCCTCAGTATGCAGTGGGACCAAAGAGCCATGACATTACTAATCTGATGTGGGAAAGTGGATTTAAAGGCAGAGCCTAGCTGGAAGCCCTGCCCAGGAACGAAATGAAACCATGGCTGGTTTGTAGCCCCGGTTTGAGGTGTGCAATAAACCTGCAGCAGGTCATGTTTCTCACTGCTATCCTCATTGTTGAGACTTTACCACACATTCTCACCTGGACCACTGACAGAATCACAGTCAGCCATGCGGGCCTCCACATGGCTCCCATTCAGTTTCAGTTTGATCTCCTTGCTTGGTGCCAGTAGATGGTGTGTGTGCCTGGTTCTTTGGGCAGACAAGCTCCCAGCCATATCAGTGTACATCATTGAAGCCTGAGTTTCTGAGCTTATAGACACATTCAAAGATTGTCAGTCAAGTGGAATCAGCAGTATTATTACCAGAATTAACATCGTTGATTGCAGCAGCAGTAACTGGGATTTTCTGAACACTTCCTACAAGCCTACCTCTATAGAGGGGCTCTGCACGCAGCTCACCCAATCCTCACAACAGGCTATGGAGAGCATTGTGCTTCTGTGCTCCCAATGACAGTAAGGCAATGCCTGTCTGTCACCACCTCTCTGCGCTCATTGAAGAGAACATTATGCAGCAGCTAGGTGGCTATTTACCTCATTTCTCATGTAAGAAGACGTTCTCACATCACAGAGCTGAGAAGGGCCAGCATCTGAATTTGAACTCTGGTCTACCCACTACTAAGCATGCTCATTCTTGCTCCATCCATCCTCAGCAAGAGAAGTGACACACTGCCCTGTTTCTCTGGCCTTTCATTTCCTTCGACAGTCTTCTCAGAAATCTTGCCTAGATGGGAAAAGGCTCAGCAAGTAAAAATGCTTGTCTTGCAAGAGTGAGGCCATGAGATGGAATCACCAGAACCGACGTAAGAGCTGGACACGTTTGCAGCAACACCCATAACCCCAGTTCTCCTGCAGAGAGATGGAATGAGGAGACAGGAGAATCCCAGAATCCTGTAGGCTAGCTAGCTTGGCATATTCAGCAGAACAATGACAAAAGACCCTGTCTCAACAACATGGAGAGACCTAAGGTTGTCTCTAACCCACACACATGTGGTGTGGTACATGTAAGCCTGCCTTTACACACACACTGAAAGGTTCCCCACCACGTTTGAGTGTGCTCTTCTGTGGATGAAATCTGGTGACGTAAGAGCAAAGCAAATGGAGTAACAGAGGTACAGTTTGGTGGCCCCAATTTGAAAGCCCCCTAGTGGCTCTCTTCCATAGGTTATGCCACAGGTACAAACACCCAGGGCAGGGTGGCCCAACCTTGCTGGTGCTGGGGCATGATTAGGAGGCAGCCAGTGCTAACAAAAGATATGAACATATACATTATTCTTTCCCCAAACTTTATAATCCACAGATCACTTTCATGTATTTTGAGTCTTGTATTCACTCCACAAGATAAACATCATTATGCTCCATTTATTCATAAACTAGATATGTCATTTATAACCCGCACTTTGTTGGACAGTTTCAAATACAATACTTCATTTTATTATCACAAGTTCTACAAAGTAAAAAATATTATTTTGTCTTAAGAAGAAGGGGACTGAGTCCTGAATGGCATACTCACTGTCCCCTACACTTAAGGACAGAGTTGAGGTTTGAATGAGAACCATTTTCTAGGGTAAAACTCCTACTCAGTCCATAGTCCAAGCTAGGTTTCTACAAGCAAGCCTTGTCTACCCCCTGCTCCAGATGCTCACAGACAAGCCAGACTCCATTGCTGTCCTGTGAGTGTGACTCCTGTCATTGGCTGTGAATGCAAATGACCTGTCTTTCTAGTTCACAGGACCACTGATCCAGAAAGAGCTTTGTCTCAGACACTGCACTCAAGGAGCCTTATTGACAGCCTGGCCTGATTGATGGCAAGATCCTGCACCTTGAACCTGAGCCTACCATCACACTGGGATGAGGCTTTGTGGTTCCTGGGATGTGGTGAGTATGGCAGGCATGTGGAATAAATGAAAATGAATTGTGGTTAGAGGGCAGACCACCGTGGCACTTTTAAAACATGATTGCTGAACCCATTCATATTCCTCCCTGAAATGCCCCCTCCCTCAGTCTAGGAGGCTCAAGGTTTAATAAACTGGCTTCTTTTATCTTCTGACTTTAGGATGCTTGGTCTTCCATCCCGGCCATGATTATTATGTGGGAGCCACAATAGTCCCCTATGGAAAGGAACTGACAAGCTGCCTTTGTTAGCCATTTGAGTGGATCCCCAGAGGAGCCACCAGCTAGTGCTGCCTAGAGCAGGGATGAGAGGATCCTGCTGATCCTGACCAAATCGAAGCTTGGTGAGCAAAATAAATGGTGGGTCTTGTCTTAGAACATAATAATGTGGCTTGTTTGGCTATGCTGTAATAATGAAAGCAGAGGCCATCTTGAAATTTCAGGAGCCTGTACTGCATGGCAAGGTCATTATACTGGCAACCAACTATCCCTACGTTTTTGTAACAATCTCTTGAACACGTGAAGAAACTGAGGCTCCACAAAGGGTAAATTCTGCATCTAGCACGTGGATTAGCAAAGATCTGAATTCAGTCTGACTAGGAACATCAGCTCCTAGCTCTGCCCTATACACTGTAGGCATTGTAGTGGACTCTACCTCTCTCCAGCCCTCAGCTCCTGATGAGCCTGGGTCTAGTGAGGTCCTCTAGAGACCCTGAGTCTCTAGAAAATACGGGCTCATTTTCTTCTCCAATTCAGTGATAGGTGTGTGGAAATAAACACATCTGGTACAAATCCCAGACCGCTCTAGGGAGTTGGTTGGTACCAGCTGAGTCACCAGGGTGACCTTCCCAGCAACTCTGCCTCCTTAGACTCACCACTTTTCTGAGCCTCAGTTTCCTCTTCTGTATGTGAGGGGAACAAAGCTTACTTCTTAGAGGTCTTGTAGAGATCTGGAGAAGAACTGTTAGGGAAGTGACAACATAGTGCACAGCCCATAATAAGTCCTCGGTAAATTGGGTATCCTTTGCATGGTGGATTTAGACTGGGAAGTTTCCTTCACACATCCACCTGGCGGGTCACGGTGAAGCAGCTGCACCCTACCTTGGAGCACAGTCCCCCAAAGACTCAGCCCTTTTGGCCTCCGCTCAGCTAGCTCCTCCGGATGAGAAGGAGGCTGTAACACAGCTGCTACGCCTTGCTCACACATTCCCCCTTCACGACTGACTGAGCCCTGACACAGGAAAGAAACATTCCCTTGAATCATGTAAATCCCCACTCATCTCCAAATTGGGTGCTGGAGTGCCTCGGGGAAGTGCTTTACAACCTCACTGACTCCAGCCAAGGTAGGCTTCAATTGCTCTTGCGATATAATTCAGCCTCAGCCTTGCCTGGCAGCAAAACCCCGGAGCAGGGGCTCCCTCCTTCCTGCCAGAGAGATGGCCCCTTAGGCTGAAGGGGCACAGCATCTTCCCCCAGCAGGCAAAGCAGACCAGGCTTAAGCTGCCTTCTGTAGCCTGCCCCTGACAGGACAGTACAGGTAAAATTCAGTCCTCACCTGAACAAAAGCTCTCAGAGAAGCATGGGAGGGTGTTGTTAGCAGAGGACTGGAAGGTCAAGGTTGCTTGGGCTTCCCCTGCCCCTCCAGGATTTCAGAGGCAGGCTTATGCTATGATGGACTGAGCCATCCTCCTGCCTTCACGCAAGAAAACACTTTCCAGCCTGCTGTGCCCCTGGGGAGAGATGTTATCTGTTCTTGTATGGCTGCCTTTTTTAAAAAATTTATTTTCAAATCTGAGCCTCGCAATAGATTATTCAACCCATAGCCAACCGTGCTGCAGGAAGCATGCATACGTAACCCTGGCCTCTGCTTACCTCACACAGCACTGTCTTCTTGAGGTGCCCTGGATGCCTCATCAGCGGTGATGTTGCTTCCAGGGTTGCTTTGAAGGATCGCTTTTCTCTCAAGTTGTCGGGAGCCCAAGTCCTTGCTGCAAATATTAGAAAACAGGTTAGCAGCCACGCTCCCCTCCAACAATTGTCATCATAAAACTATGTCAGTTTGTCAGTGCTGGGACTTAAAAACCGCCCAATCATGATTTCGTGTCAAAGCTCCTTAAGGCAGATCTTACTGTCCACATTTCATACCTCCAGAAATAGGTTCAGTCGTCAGATTTGTCCTAGGGCATACACGGCTGTGTGTCAGAATTAGAACTTTGGTTCAGCCATTGTGAACCTTTGCTGAACTCTCTAGGGAAGTCTTCCCCAGAGGAGGAGTTCACTCTCCTAACTGCCACCTCTATTCAGCTAGTATCCTTTCCAGACTCCATCCACAGTTCACCTCATCCAGATCCTGAGTTGGTGGCCCTTGCTTATTACCAGGTGCTGTGCTCAACCACAGAAGTAACTAACTTTTCTTTCTCCCAGCATTTGCTTTGCAGACCCTGGGGCCATTTCTTGTGTACTTCTGATGTACAGATTCACCAAACTCAAACTCCTACTCTTTGGGCCTGTGCTGTATTTCCCCTTCTTCTGGGTCCTACTATCAAGACTGGAGTAGATGAGTCTTTACAGAAAACTGAGCCATGGAGAGATGTCCAGGGAACCGCAGTCAAGCAAAATCAGCATGTGCTTTCAGTGAAAAGAAGAACACCATGTTTCTGGAATCCAAGTGGACAGTGGGTCCACATGGTTCAGTGGTTCTTTCACCAGAGGAAACTCCCTGCCTCTCCCACAGCCCCTGAGCCACCATGAGTAGCAGATAACACTTCTGTCCTGCTAGCCTTTCAGTCATATGAGGACAGACAACCCTACCAAAGGCTATTATCACGTAGGCACACATGGTCAGTTCTGCCCAGAGATAGAATGGAGACTCCCAATAACGTGGTGTTGCATGCAAACAAAATCATGACAAAAGGCAAACCTGAACAACTAGAGCACCGAGGAAGACTAAAGGCATGGAAGGAAGCTGCTAATAGGCTGCTGGTGGGCCATGTCAGTCACAGGTATGGGGTGCAGGCCCAGCAACCATTGCAGCTGATACGCTAGACTCGCTCCTTGCAGCTGCCTTGATGGGAGGTCGGGCTACATGAGATACTCTTCTAGGATTCCCAGTGGCACCTTCTGCCCCCTTTGCCAGGAGCATCTGCACAGCCACTCCCTCCAGTGTGCTTCTTCTTCCTGGCGCTAGCTCCATAAGACCCTTCATTATAACAAAAGAGACTCCGCCAAAGCTCCCGGCTCCACACGGCTGAATGTGCACATGGTAATTGGCTTCGTTGTATTTTATAGACTCTGAACTGAATTGATGCTGTGCTTTATCAGGGCCTTTGTGTCTTGCTGATGGTCAGTGGAGAGTTTGTGAATCCAGGCAACTGTCTTAGTTGTTCTATCATTTCCAGGCTGTGCTTTTCTGTGTGTTTTCTCATTATAACTCACAAGATTTCCACTTAATGTATCATTAACAAAGTATAAGTTCCTTTTTAAAACAAGACAATAAGTGTTTCCAATGAGGTGATTTAAAAGTTAGACATTGGTGGAAAATAGTTCACCCACAGGATTCAAAAGGAGAATGGGGATGTGTGGACAGGGTTGAGGAAACCAGTGAGATACGATCATGACCAGGGGGAGCAGGGGTTATCACCACCAGAGGAGTTTCTGGCATACCCCAAAGCCAAGGCATGAGAAGGTGCAAGGGGACACAGGGACTATCTATGACCCACAGCACAATGGGAGGAGGGCAGGAGAGATACTCTGATTGTCTTACTTCACCATGAACCTCACCCCAACTGGAACCTGACAGTACCATCTGGGCCATGGTTCCCTGTGACTCAGTCTCCCTGGGCATTGAGGAAGGCTGAGGAAGGTAGAAAGGTAGGGCATGAAGTTGAGAATGAGCTTCAGAGATGAATATGAGGCCTGCAGGTTGAACATGGTCAGATCAACACGCAGTGATCACACACAGAGAACTAAGGGCAGGCAGAGCTGAATGACCAACCCCATTTGATGAGGCCAATGCTGCCCCACCTCTCAGCTTAACAGCAGACCTTGCATCGGGTCCTTCCTTGTAGAACCATCCACCATTCTTGATTCTGGACCTCCCCCTGACTGTCTAGAGTTCACCAGAAGTTTGCAACATGTCTGCAGATCATGCCTAATGCTTCTCACCTCCGAGTACTTCAGATCTCAGCTTGTTTAGTCTGCTTGGGTTGCTGTGGTCCCAGAATGCCACAGACTGGGTTTTGTTCACACATGTCTTATTACACTATACCTCTCTGCTTAGAAAAGCATGGCTTGCCCTCGTGGCTGGGAAGAAAAGCAGGGAACTTTGAAGACAATGGTTTCTTCTGTTATAGCGAGCACTCTCCTAAGCATCCGGCTTCACACAGGAGAACAGTCATCTTTTGGTTGCGGTTGCCTCCAGTTTTCTGTCATCTGAATCATAGCCAAGGAATAAATTGAATCTTTTTCTAACATAGAATATATTACTCTTGAAATAGTAGGAAATGTTGATAATTGCCTTTTATTGGACTCACAAATAATTTATAAGTTGGTCTGATTAAAAAAAAAAGTATTATAGTCTTATTTCTTCGGGTTTTTTTCCTTGAGACAAGTATCAGTCTCTAAAAATAGAACCAGAGTAGAGATGGGCCTAGCACTCCCCCTGGTGGTCAGAACATAGTATTGCATGTTCCATAAATGGGCCTGAAGCTGGAGGCCACATTTAAATAATTCCTTTTCCCCTAAGTACACAGAAAGATTTGATTTATTCTTCCCAGCCATGTCTGCGTTACAGAGTACTTCTCCTTATAAAGTCCATATGCTTTGAGCGTAAGTAAATGATCTATTCCTCATATACATTATCAGGCAGTGCACATCTCTCTGAGGTAGGAACAGCTTCCCTGGTTCTATCAAATGTCAGGGAAGCTGGGAGTTTCTTCTTTGCTTTAGAAGATACAGAGGAAAGGAATGCAAATCAGCTGTCAGAGGAGCAGGGTGAAAGGTACTGAGGGGATGACTCAATGTACATGTGTGTGCCAGTGGGAAGATGGAGAATTGGAGCAGGCTATGAGATGGGATGTTCAGCTTAGAATCCTGCATCCACGCACAGCAGGTCAGAGGCAGGATCCTGGGACGGCCCTCCCTGGAGAGACTGTTTCCTTGCAGGTAGCTGGGGACCTAAAAGACAGTTCCAGATAGTGGGCAGGAGAGTTGCACTGGCCCAACCCTCAAGGACCCGCAGATGGCTCCCACTCTGTCTGTATCCACACCAATGGCAATGGAATAGTACAAGAGATAGGGATCACAAAGAAAGTGAGTTCATCTCTTCTTTTAGAAGCATTTATTTCCTTTTTTGAGATTATAATATAACTATATCATTCCCTCTTCCCTTGCCTCCCTCCAAACGCTCCCATATATCCCTCCTTGCTCTCTCAAATTCATGGCCTCTTCTTTTAATTGTCATTTTACAAACACATGCACAGAGGTAAGTAAAAATGTGTGTGTGTGTCACACACACACACACACACACACACACACACACACACACACACCCCTAAATACATAAATCAGCCTGTTCGGTCTGTATGTTTCTCATATATGTTTTCAGGGCTCACCGTTTGGGATTGGATAACCAACTCTTCCCGGGGAAGACAGTTTCTCCTGCTCTCAGCTTTCCTTAGCTGTCCGTAGTTCTTTCTGTAGGTTGAGGACTCCTGGGCTTTCTCCTGCCCACTTTGGCATGTCTCCAGCTGTTGCCCTTGTCCAGCTCATGTTTAGGCAGTCATGTTGGTGAGACTTCTTGGTTGTAGATTCTGGCATTCCTAGAAGACACAATTTCCTGTTCTTCTGGCTCTTGCAATCTTTTGGTCACCTCTTCCTCAACAATCTCTGAACCTTATATGTGGGAGTTGTAGATGTATCTGTTGGGACCAGGCAGACTCCACAACTGTGCGTTTTGATCAGTTGTAATTTTCTGTAATGTTCTCCATTTGTTGTAAGGAGAAGTTTCCTTGGTGAGTGATGATAACTACACTTATCTGTGTATCTAAGGACCAATATTTATGATGTAGTTAAAATTATGCTGGTTTAGAAAAGTAGCAGTTAGAGGTTCTCTTCCAAGATCCATGATTTCACTAGCCCTGGGTAGTTGGCTAGGTTTCCAGTATTAGACATGATTTCCATCTTATTGAATAGGTCTTAAGTCCAATTAGAGAGCTGTTGGTTACTACCTAGGTGTGTGTACCTCTATTGCACCCTTAGGGTTATCGAATCCCAGTGTTTGTTGTGGTTCATAGGTGTCATAGCTAGGTAGGACTGTTGGTTGCTTCCCTCCTTTAGAAGCTTACACAGCAGCTTCTGGTACCACGAGTTAACCATAGAGGCCAGGCAGTGGTGGCATACACCTTTAATCCCAGCACTTGGGAGGAGGACACAGGGAAGTCAGGAGTTCAAGGCCACCCTGAGCTACACAAGATTGAATCAGTTTAAAAGAGAAACAGAGCTGGGTGGCAGTGGTGCATGCCTTTAATCCCAGCACTTAGGGAGGTAGAGACAAGAATATAATGCGGGTTGAGACAGGATCTCCCCCCAATTCAGTCTGAGGATTTGTAAAGTTAAGAAGTTTCTAGCGGCTGCTGCTCTGCTTCTCTGATCTTTCAGCTCTCACCATCAATCTTTGACTCTGGGTTTTTATTGATAAGACTAATTAGGACCATGCTTCAAATAGGAAACAGGCTGTAGGAGTGAATGGTAAATGTTATTTTGCAATCACTCCAAATAATCTCTTGGAAATCTTTTAACTAACTGAGTGATGCGGTTTACAACCTCCTAACCTCTGACAGTGAATTTCTTAAAATATCCTCAGATGCTGACTTCTTGCAGTATGCTCAGATATTGACTCCCTGTCTCTCTTGACAGTGCAAGGCTTTTGAAAAGAAAATTCTCATGAGAATAAATGACTCTTCTATTCTGCTTTCCTTCCCCCTCAATTTGTGTGTCTTTTGATTTTTGTGTTTTAGAAAAAAAATACAAGGTACTGTGTAGACATGAAGGGCTGGTATGTTCTTTACAGCTATGCTTCATCACATGGTGTTCAATCATAACGTTACCAGACCAATTTTTAAGCAGATTATTTAGATGCTCCCGAGAGTGACCCTTGTGAGCAGTCCCCTAGAGAGGTGATCTTCATATGCTCCTAAGAGTCTTTGAACCACAGCTCAGGTTTTATCACCTTAGTTTCAACCCCAAAGTACAGTCCCTTGATAGACTACAGTATGCATCTAATTGGGGATTCCCATCTCCTGTAAAGGTTTCTAAACATAATCTAACTCCAAACAAAGGGTTGTCCCCACAGATAATGTAACTTAGGCAGTTGTCTGTGGAGAAGTATAAGAATATATTCAGGGTGAATACTCAGTATGAAGTATACATTCTCTTTGTTTAATAGAACAGAAAGAGGCAGGTTAGTATCAGAGTGTTTTATATTCCTCCTTTCCATCCCTTGCAACAGAATTCCCCCAAGTTTCAGGCTTTGTCTGGTCTCTGAGTATCATTAAAAACCCTATACGTACATACATCCTTTCACATATACACACCAAATGCATACACACACACACACACACACCCTCCCCCTCCTGCCAGACTGAAGTTCTTTCTCCCCCCGGGAGACCAAGCTCCTGCCTGAGTCTCCCTGTGATTTCTCTGCTGTCCCTGGCTTCACTCAAACCATCTTGCCTCCCTCAGATTCCCACACACTCCTCTCCAACCCTCTGTTCTGACCCTTCCTCATTCACAAAAGACCTCGTTGCTCTTTCTTGAGTGTGTAGTTTTGTTGGTTTGAATCTTGTGTAGGGCTCTTTTCCCTTACATTGCTTTCATCCCTTGTGCCCACACTCTAATCCATAGCCCTCTGGACAGTTCTCCACCCCTGACCTGCTCCCTTCAGTCCTGTAGAATACCTCCTTGTCACGCCAGGCTGCAATCGCAGGTGCCTTCATCAAGTGAGCCCTGCCTTGGCTTGGTGAGTAGGAGGCCGTGCCAGGGGGATGAAGGAGGAGGAAAGGGAGAAGCCAGGGCGTATCTTCTTCTCAATGAAGCCTGGGGAGGAATGCATGTTAACAGGCACGTGGTTCTGGTTTTCCAGATCTCAGACTGTTGACACCTCCAGGCTAGTGGCTTCCAGTTTATAGTTCAGTTTATAGCTCTCAGGGTAGAGCCAGTGCTCTTTATGAAATTCCCTCTGTCCGATATTGAGGGAAATCTCTGTTCCTATAATTGCACGCTGACAGATAGATAGATACAGTACCCGGGGAAAGCTGGCTCAACCCTAAAACCAATGGAAGGAGAAAGCACCGCCATGTTTACCTAGAACAGATGAATTTTGTATTTCCACTCTCTAAGACCTTTATGGATCTACCAAAAACAGCTTTTCTAACTAACTTTTAGAAAAAGTTCCACTTTTCCTAGCTCAGTGCCCTATTCCCAAACTCCTTGTTCAGTTCACCAGCCCTGCATGGCATTTGCGTCTCTGACAGATGGTCAAGACACTGAGTACAGAACGAGATCATCAGATCAGAAGTGCTTCAGATCCATGGAGCCAAGGCTGCTGGCTGGGCCTGGCGCACAGTGGGGAAGGACTGAGTATCCTTCCACTCTCCGGGTCTGATATGTGACTTCAGCCAGAATGAGGCCAATTTACTGTTAGTCCCAGAGCACAGTGCAATTTGCACATGAAGGAAAGAGGCACATTTGTGGCCAAATAGACAGATTTGGACATTGGACTGGATGCTAAAATGTCCCCCTGTGCTTGAGGCAGGCTCATAGCCGGATGGCTGCCTTGAAGCTGCCCAAAATATTATTATATTTCCATGGTCTGGCCTGAGTAGAAGCCAAGCATTTGAAAGCATCTGGAAATAGCTGGCAGTTTGCATTCCAGCTACTTGAAAAGGATTATACAACCCACCTTTCTACAGCCCTCAACCTATACTGCCTCTCCTGGGCTTGGCTGTCAAGGATGCTGACTGAGTAGTGTGAAGACACATTGCCCTAAAAAAAGAAAAGATGACTAATACATCTTAATGAAATCTCACCTGAGAGGAACACTCTTGTAAGCATTTGGAAGGCTTAGCCCTGAGCTGAGCACAGGGGAAGGGAATGAATGAGAAGCAGGTCCTGCCAGGAGGTGGTGGTGCACGCCTTTAATCCCAGCACTCAGGAGGTAGAGGCAGGAGGATCTCTGTGAGTTCAAGGCCAGTCTGGTCTACAGGGCTAGTTCCAGGACAGCCAAGGCTACACAGAGAAACCCTATCTCAAAACCTCTCCCTGCCAAGAAGAAGAAGAAGAAGAAGAAGAAGAAGAAGAAGAAGAAGAAGAAGAAGAAGAAGAAGAAGAAGAAGAAGAAGAAGGAGAAGGTCCTTCTTTTCAAGGCCGAATTGCCTATGTGGGGGGGGGGGTGGGTGAGGGGTTAGACAGACAGGGGCAAAGGAACAAAGGCAGGTTGGTGGGCAGAATGGCATCCAGATGTTCCTATGTATCCTATCACAACAGTGAAAAACAGGTATTCTTGTGAGAATAGTTGGGATAATTCCAGGCAGGCAACCTCTCAGTGAAACTTTCACATTCTTTTTCTTCTGTAGGGGGAGTTAGTGCCTGCCTCCCACTTGTCCAAGCACACAGTGAATTCATGTGTGAAAAGTTCTTTGTACTTAGTGCAAGAACATGGGTATGGTCACCATGACCCCTTCAGCAGCAGCAGTAATGAAGCTCATTCCATGACCCTGTGGGTTCTGGTCATTGCAAAGAGGAGCTGTACCAGAGGAAGACTGTGGCAGATAGCATGAAGTCGTTTGTGATAGTCTGGATTTGGGACACCTGGGAAGCAACCTCTGAAGACCTTAGGAGTACTAGCACAGGTGAATGGCTGTCTCCAGGCTACAAACAGACTCAGTTCTGCAGGGCAGCTGGATTATGAGATGGTAAGGAGGGACCTGTAGGAGCAGAG
Source organism: Onychomys torridus (assembly GCF_903995425.1). Taxonomy (NCBI): domain Eukaryota; kingdom Metazoa; phylum Chordata; class Mammalia; order Rodentia; family Cricetidae; genus Onychomys; species Onychomys torridus. The sequence goes on from NC_050444.1 coordinate 121,563,400, forward strand.
GCCTCATGCTGTGGTCAGTCAATGCAGAGACAGCATTTCACTAGCTCTTGGGATAACAGGGAGGGCACAGGTGGGTGGTGTGTGCATCAGGAACAGCATTCTAGGTAGAGAAAAGAAAAACAGGCTTGGGATATGATGAATCGTTGTAAGCCCAACAATGAAGAAATCAACTGTGGGGACATCAGTACCCAAGACTAGAATAGCCCTAGGGGCCAATTCTGAAGAACTCTTTGTATGTGGGAAAACTTTGGACTTTACCCCTTGTATGTGGGGTCACATACATTTTCAGCACAAATACTGTGCATTTTCAGTGCACAGTATCACAATCAGATTTGCCTATGGGAAGATCAGTCTGGAAAGCCCCAGTTAACTTGTCTGATGTGTCGTGGTAAATTAGAGGCAGGGGTCTTGAGTCTAAACACACAAGCTATAGGGGAGATTCACTGAAGAGATTGGCTATTGAGATAGTCTAGAGGTCTAGGCATCTTCTGAGGTGAAACTAAACTGTAAATCCCTGGATGGCAAGGACTGTTCTGCCTTTCGGTGGGTAAATATCAAGTACCAAATACAGGAGTGGGCGTGGACAAAGCGCCTTTGCCGATGGCTGCCAAATGAGGCACAGAGAATGGGGGTTAGGAAAAAGTATCTTCAAGAAAGGAGGACAAACTTAGTGCTCTCTGGAGCAGGGTTAAGGGGCTAGATCTTAGGTTAAGTTATGGCCTTGGTGGGCCTGAAATGTGTGTGGAGGACCCAAATGAGAACTCTCATGGGCAGCTGGATATGTGTCACTCTGCCTTCAATACATAGAGCAGTGCCTACCTAACTCACCACCATGAGTAGGCACTCCAAAATATGTGTCGAAAAAAATGAATCCTGGACTTCTTGACCATCTTCTGTGTCCCCAGTTATTCAAGGATGTGAGAGTAGCGCAAATTCTAATCGGTTTTAACAATAAAAACCTGGAGTCAGATATCGGGGTAAATGCTGAAAGATCAGAGAAGTAAAGGAACCAGACACTAGAGAGACTTCTTACCTCTACCAAATTCTCAGACTGAAAAGGGGTTTGAGCTCCTGTCTCTTCCTGCCTGATATTCCTGTCTCCACCTCCCTAGTCCTGGGATTAAAGGCATAAGCCTCCACTGCCTGACTTTGTTTCTCTTTTACACTAGATCAATTTCTCATAGCCCAGGGTGGCCTTGAACTCCTGATCTTCCTGCTTCCTCCTTCCAAGTGCTGGGATTAAAGGTATGTGCCACCATTGCCTGGCCTCTATGGTTAACTCGTGGCTAGCTCCACACTCTGATCTCCAGGCAAGCTTTATTTGTTAGAGCACAAACAAAATATTTTACAACATGTGAGCATCCACGTAAAGATTCACCTGTGACCTAACATCAACTCTTTGAAGTAAAGACATTGTATTTTTGTCCCCTTCTGTGTGACTTGGCCTACTCTAGCCCACAGAGAAAATTAGGCAATTTTGGAATGAATGAGGGCCTAGGGACGTGGATGTGGGCTTGAACAGGATGTAAGTAGGAGCCAAGAACAGGGAGGAACTGAGCAAAGCGGGGTGGTCATGTTCATCGTAGAACTTTCAAGTTCACAGTTTGCCAAGCTTCTCTAACCCTCCCCATTTCCTCCTCCTCTCCCACATGCCACACCTCCAAATCACAGCTCCAAACCAGGCCCCAATCAAATCCTGCTGTTCTTTCATCTGGAAAACTGCAATTTCGTACATATCTTGCCTAGGCTCTTGCAAACATTATATGGGGTGATTCAATTCAACAAATGGTTATATAGGTGATTAAATGCCACGGTGATAAAAGCCTTTGAATAAATCACTGACCTCCACATTTGGTTCTACCTGGCTAATGTCCACACAGATTGTGCCACTGTGGCTTGGAGTAGCAGCCCCTGCTCCAGAGACTGTGGGAAACATATCTCATTGACAGAAGTACATCTCCCTTCTCAGGGAAGCCCTTCATTTCATTGACAAAAGACTTTCATCTTGCAACCTGAATAAAGGCCAGCAAATCTGTCTTCTCCAGCCTTTCCATTCAGACTGAGATCTCATAGGGGTCTGGCTGCACCCTACCTTCCTCCAAACTGTTGCACTGACCCTTGGCAGCTTGGGTCTGAGCTGATGGCCATGCTGGTAACACAACTAGCAAGTGGGGGACATGGACATCACAGGAGGTTGCTGTCTGTCAGGGTGGCAGGCGATGAGACCACAACTCCTGAAAGCAGATGCCATGCCTTTCATCCTTTTAGCCCTCCTAAGGTCTGTTCAGGAGAACTGCTTGTCAAACTGAGGTCTTTGTCCAAGCTCTTCTGTCTCTAGACTGTCCCAACCTCTGTCATGTTAGGACTAAGAATCAGGCCTTGTTGGCTCTGTGAAGCCTGTCTTGCCTCTCTGGGCAGAGATGTATGGCCTCTTTCTATGAAAAGAGAGGAGGGTGAGACACTGAGTTCCTATCAGCAGTCACCTCCTATGCATGCATCTTTCTGTGCTGTCTAAAATGGCACAGTTTCAGCCACAGGGGGAGTAGAATCAGACTCCATTTCACAGATCAGGAAGTTGAGGCACAAATAAGATCACTTGGTCAAAGACAGAGCTGCTAAGCAGTTGAATCGGGATTGGCCAAAATCCATACTATTCATACTTCCTCCCTGTTACCCACAGAACAGACTGTGTAGCTCTTGTTCTGTCTTGTCTAGGCCAAGACCTTGCCTCTTCCACCTTGGTGCCTTTCTTAGCCACTCCCTGGGCAGGTCTAGAGACCTTGGTCACAAGGCCAGATCTTTTTAGGCTCAGAAACCATTAACCAAGGAGATGGGATGGTGGGGACATCCCCCAGGCAGGGAGACCTGGTGTCACTGTTCCTCTAGTCTGGTGGACACTAAACTCAGTCTTTTGTCACTAGAGTGTCATTATGTCTTGACTGGTCGCCAGCCTCCATTGTATGTTCCCGGTCCTTCTAGCTGGGCATCTGCTTCTCTCTTGATGTTCGCATGCCTTAACACTTGTATGCTTTTCTGATGCCCTGGTACCTTTCCTGGGCACAGCAGGCTCTCTCCCTGGATGTTGAAATCCATCTCTAAATGCCAGTAATTCTCTCAGTGGTTGCCAGCATCTCTCCCTTAAGTCACAGCAATGCCAGTCCTGTGAGCTTCTGCACGGTCATCAGCTGGGCTATGGCTACCATTCGATGTTACCTCAGCAACCAGGTCTGAGTTTGAAACTTGACTCTGCTTCTTGTGGGCTCTGTGACCTAGAGATGGTTTTGTATTTCAGCTTATTCGTCTATATAAGATTAATAACACTGACACCATGAGACTGTTGAGGAAACTCAATACCACAATATGTGAACTAACCCAATGCATTAACATGACACATGTAATAACCACTGTGATTCCCAAGAGCCCAGATCCTGTCAGTTAGCATTACAATCTGATCTTCAGTTCATGCCCCACTGAGTTGGCTAACCCCACCCATATCAGGGCAGTTTTCCATATCTCCTGTCCCAATTCTTCCCTTTGCCTTTTGTTTTTCCTGCCAATCTATTTCAAAGACACTGTGATTTAATAATGAATGTAAGACAACTGTACCCATCAGGATAAGAGAGGCTGCGCCGCAGTAACAAATTATCCCCAAGTTCTTAGAAACCTAACAATGAAATGTGCCTTATAGTCCAGGCTGGTGCTTCATTAACAGATTCTGTATTGTAGTTCTTGCCGATGCTCAGGGAAGCTGATGTGATGCTCAGGGATACAGCCCCTCTGATTCTGTGACACTTCTACCTTAACCAGATGTGTCACAGGATTGCAGTAAAAAGAAAGGAAGGTGGGCGATTTCACAGTCCCCCGAGTCATAGTCATTTCTTTCTACCACATACTATTTGTGGTCACATTCTCCAATCTGTTTGCAGGGACAGTTAGAAATACATTCTTCTCGTGTGCCTAAGACCAGGAGATAAAAGTAAGATATGGTGAGAACAAAGTGTGTTGTCTCCCCTCCTTACCTACATTGATAGAATGGCTTATATAGCCCTGATGTGTGGGGAAGGCTGGCTGTATCTCAGTACCCCATCATCCAGACTCCTCAGCCCTGGGAATCGCTCACTAATCAGTATCGCAAGCCCTGCCGACCTCCAAGGACATGACTTCCCTTTTATTTAACACTCCATCCCAAACACGGACCCAAAGTGTTTGCTTTTCCACAACTGCAGAGTTGAAGTTAAAAGAAAATATCTAACAATAACGGGTTTTATAACATGGTTGCAGGTGATGCATGAAGAACAAATAAAGAATACTCCTTTTTTTTTTTTTCAAAATAATTTGTATAGACCTTTAACTTGGATGCTCTTAAAGCCCTTCCCTGAAGCTGTGCAGAGGCCATCTTGTTCCTGCTATCTAGCAATGCCCACACATATCTTCTACCCATAAAATGTGAGCATGGCATTGAAGGAGGAATAAGCAGAGGAAAGGGGATATGCACATGAGTGCTGGAGAAGAGTCATGCCCACCATGTTCTCAAAGGGAAAAATGATGTTACCTCTCAAACAGCAACAGAACTTTCTGGTGCATATGAAGTTAGCTTTTAAAACAGTGATGCATGAGAAACATCCCAATTGTTATGGTTTGAAGGTCTGTGTCTTTCCCAAAGTTCACGTTGAAGCTTTATATCCCATGTGGAGGTTTTCAGAGGGCCTTATGAAAGGTCTGGCAGGGAGTGCAGCTAGGCCTTTTTGCCCTTCTGTATTCCACCACAGGAAGATCCAGTGGCATTCACCCTATGCAGAGCATACAGTGCTAAAAGCATCATCTCAAAAGTGAAGACTGGACTCTGAGAAAACACCTGCTAGTGTCTTGGTTTCAGAGTTTCAGCCTCCGTGGCTGTGATCATTGATGTTATTCTATTCATAAATCAGACAGTCTAAGGATTTTGTTTTAACAGCACAAATGGGTGGAGATATTAAAATCTGGATTCTGTGGCTAGACCTACCATGCCTACATTCCTAATAACTCCTTTATGCATTGCAGTCATGTAGTATGACTATGCCTTGAAGTCCCAATCCAAGTAAACAGGACCCAAGGAGAGATGGGAATTCCCTGCTTGAGTTTTCTAACTAAGGACCCACTTTTCTGGGTGATGGAACATGGGAGCGATTGATATCGGTAATGATTTCCTACTTGCCTAGAAGTCAAGTATTTCCCCATCTCCTTGCCACAGGGGAATACTCTTCCTTTGATCTCAACAAGACAAGCATATCAGAAAACATCTTAATAATTCATCTGAATGGTGCATACATAATGTAACTGGCATTAGTGGAGGAAGGCAGTTTCTGTACAAGAACCCAAAGGGCTACTACATCCTTAGCTCCAAGCAGGACACCTGGTGCAAACCAGCTGCTAAAACTCTCCTTAAATGGTCATTAAAAGGAAAGCAGGATCTAGAGTGGTATCGGAGCAGTTGAGAGCACTCACTGCTCTTACAGAGGACCTAGGTTTGGTTCCCAGTACCCACCGATCTGTTCACACCATCTGTAACTCCAGTTCTGGGGATCCGACATCCTCTTCTTATTTCTAAAGGTACCATGCTCACGTGTGGTGCATATCCATACATGCAGGCAAAATACTCAGACATATAACATACAAATAAATACATCATCTTAAAACGATTATTAAAAAGAAAACAACATGACTTGGTCATGTTTCCCTAACATTTGTCAAAATAAAGATTTAAAAGGCATAAAGTTGGGTGGGAGATGTTAGGAGGACCATGAGCGAAGCTGCAGAGGGAAATTGCAGTAGATATGATTGTATTTCATTGTATGTGGTATGTGTGGTGGTTTGAATGAAAATGGCCCCCAAGCCGGGCAGTGGCGCATGCCTGTAATCCCAGCACTCGGGAGGCAGAGGCAGGTGGATCTCTGTGAGTTCGAGGCCAGCCTGGTCTATAGAGCTAGGACAGGACAGGACAGGACAGGCTCCAAAGCTACAAAGAAACCCTGTCTTGAAAAACCAAAAAAAGAAAAGAAAAGAAAATGGCCCCCAAAGGCCCACAGGGAGTGGCACTATTAGGAGCTGTGGCCTTGTTGGAGGAAATGTGTCACTGGTGGGAGGGTGGGCTTTGAGATTTCAGATGCTCAAGCTAGACCCAGTGTCACACTCTCTTCCTGCAGCCTGTCGATCCAGGTGTAGAACTCTAGCTACCTCTCCAGCACCATGTCTGCCTGCACACTGCCATGTTTCCCGTCATGACAATGGACTAACCCTCTGAACTGTAAGCCAACCCCACTTAAATGCTTCCTTTGTAAAAGTTTCTGTGGTCACGGTGTCTCTTCACAAGAACAGAAACCCTAAGACAGTATGAAATTCTCAAAACTAAAGAAAAAATATTTTTATTGATTCTTTGAGAATCACATGCAATGCACTTTAATTATATTCATTGTTCTTCTTAGGACTCCTCCAAGATCTACTCCCACCACCCTACCCACCCAACCTTATGTCCTCCTTTTTTAAAAAAAAAAAACCCACTGAGTCCTCTATTAGTGAGGGTTACTATTGCTGTAATGAAAAACCACAACCAAAAACAACTTGGAGAGAAAAGGGTTTATTGGTCTCACACTTCTACATCACAGTCCATCAGTGAAGAAAGGCAGGACAGGAGCTCAAACAGGACAGAAACTGAAACTGGGCAGGAACCTGGAGGCAGGGGCTGATGCAGCTGATGCTTCCTACTGGCTTGCTCCTCATGGCTTGCTCAGATTGCTTTCTTATAGAACCCAGGAGAGCCAGCCTAGGGTTGGCAGCACCCAAAATGGGCTGAGACCTCCCCCAGTGATCACTAATTAAGAAAATGCCTTACAGACAGATCATTTTCCCAGCTGAAGTTCCTTCTTTTAAATGACTCTAGCCTGTGTCAAGTTGACATAAAACTAACCAGTACAAGTCCAGTTTGGTTACTCATTTACTCTGGGGTGTGGGGCCTGCCCTGGAATGAGGTGAATTTACCAGGGCTCACATTCTTAAAGAAAACAGGCTTCTTTTCCCAGAAGCTATGCAATGCCAATAGCCCCTCATCAATGGATGGAACTCATAGCCCTGACCCCATGCTGGCATTTTGTCTGACTTGAGCTTCTATAGGCCTTGTACGTTCTGTCATGGTCCCTATGAGTTCGTGTGTGCAACTGTCCTGCTGTGTCAGGAAAACCATTTTCTAAAAGTCCTTCACCATCTCTGGTGCTTACAATCTCTCTGCTCCCTCCTCAAAGATCCCCGAGCCTTGGGAGGAGGGGTGTGCTATAGATGCCCCAGTTAGGGCTGAGTACTCCAGTTTCTTCTTCTTCTCTGCTCATTGACTGGTTGTGTTCTCTTCATTGCCGTTTACTGCAAGGAGAAATTTCTCTTAGGAGGATTTGACAGATGCACCAATCTGTGAATATAGCAGTAAGTCATTAGGAATCATTTTAATGGGAGACTAGATAAGATCATACTTCATTGTACACAGTAGGACATTCTCAAAACTAAAGGAAAAAATTCATCTTGCTAAAGCACATGTTAGCAAGATGTGGAATAACGTAAGAAGAAAATGGAAGCATGAGCATCCTTCCAGACAAAGAGAAATATTGGTGAAATTATTAAGGCCACTCCACGTAGTTAAAAGGGAGGTTTATTTTGTGGGGTAACTTACAAATGAAGGGGTAGGTTGCAGGGTCTGGCAAAGGTATGGCGCAGTCCGGAGGTGTTCTCTGGAGAACTCTGCTTGGTCTACCTCCAGCGTCCAGGGTCCCAGAACCAAGAGAAGCCTCTCCTCTCCATCCTGGGTCTTCAGCTTCCTCTGTCAGCCCCACGTTGTGGGCGTGACCATTACTGAAGCCTCAGTGGGGGTTGGAACTTCCAGGCCAAGGCTGGGATGGCTAACCACTACAGAGAAACCAAATACTAGATGATACACCTTTCTCAAACAGATAAAGAACAAGCAAGACTTTACCAGTTCACAGACCTCCAAGATAGTTCTAAGCATTTCATCTTTTTGTATAATCTGTAAATAGTGTATGCCATAGAATAATCCATTCCATATTTCTGATTGGTTGTCCATCCCTTCCTACCTGCCCAACTGTCTGTCCACTATAGAACCCTAACCTTCATTTTTAGCCATCTTCTTTTACTTGGTATCTTATCACTCAAGTCTTTTGAGGCCATCATGGAGGAAAGGAAAAAGCAATTCAAAGGAAGAACTGATGTCTGGGAGGAGCTGGCTCAGTGAAGCATGAGGACTGAGTTTGGATCCTTCATGCTTGTGTGAAAAGCCAAATGGTCAGACGAATGTCTGTAACCCAGTTCTGGGAGGCAGAGACAGGAGCCTGCCAGGGTCTGGCAGGCCAGACAGTCTAGCCAGTTCATGTGCTCTAAGTTTAATGTGAGCTCTTGTCTCAAAAATAAGGTGGAGAGGGGCTGGGGAGTTGGTTCATCAGTTAAGAACACTAGCTGCTCGTCTAGAGGTCCTGAGTTCAATTCCCAGCAACCACATGGTAGCTCACAACCCTCTATAGGGGATCTAATGCCTTCTTCTGGCATTGAGGTGTATATGAAGATAAAATGCTCATGTACCTCAAATAAATAATAAATCTTTAAAAAATAAGGTGGAGAATAATAAAAAAATAAAACAATAACAACAAAAGACAAACCCCTGATATCAACCTCTGGCCTCCACGTGCACCTGCACACACATATAAAAGTACAACACACACACACACACACACACACACACACACACACACACACACACCACGGGGATATGAGATAAAGAAATGAAAAGGGAGAATCAAACCTGTGTGTTTGCACATCCAGGGCATCTACCTTGATCTTTCTGAGCCTCGCTGTTTTCAGTGGAAAGAATTTAAAATAATACTGAAAACACTATCATGAAAAATAGAATAAAATAGATGTTGTGGCACTTGTTACACAATAGACTTCCAATAAATTTAACTTCCTTTCCTCTTTCCTTCTTTCCCTTTTGAAAGTACTCGGGATATAAATTATACATAAACAAATTACATGTTCCGCTGAAAGTCTTCAGACATGATTAATGTAACCAATAATAGCGTTAATATTAATAGCGGGTTACTCCAGCAGCAGCATCCTGACTCTGACAATCAATCTGCACACCCCAGCCTTGTCGCCACATGACAGATAGCGCTCAAGGTTTACCCAGGGAACTGGGGAATGCACAAGCTTTCCCATTTTCTCATTTTAAAAAATATTCCTTCTTCACGTTAGGGTATTGTGGATAAGCCATTACTTACGGCACAAAGTGTAAGCAATGTATTTACCAAGAAATGAAAAACAGTGATGTGATAAGAAAACACTTAGAAGTTTCAAGCAATATCTGCAGTTGAAAGGTTTGGGACAATCGAGTATGTGCTGGAATACTGATGGCTGCCTGTTGCATTATCTTTTCCTGGGAATCCCTGAATGAGTGTTTGTTCGCTCCAGATAGGCTGCAACTAGGGACCAAAGTCACAACTGCTCCCAAGTCTAGCTTGGGGGGGGGGGGGTGCGGAACCAGTGAGTTTGCTGAGCTTACTTACAGATGCATAAGTAGATGTTTGGAGGCGGTGGGTGGTCCCCAGTTTCACCACTGGAAATCCCACCCCAGCATGAGTGGTGACTTCACCCAAACTGCAAAAATGGAGTCCTCCAAACTGCAAAGGTGGAGTCCCCACTTCAATTAAATTTCCACCTCTCACAGACCTCCTAGACCATAGGCAGTTGGGACAGAATTATAGGTAGGAGGTAGGGAGAAAATAGCTAGAATCTTAGGTGAGGATCTAGACCCTCCCCGAGCCCTCCTTCTATGAGGGCAGGTAAACAGGCCTGGTCTTGTCTTTTGTAGATAGTCATAGGCTCTCGGAATAAGGTGGTAATGGCTGTTTTGCTTAAAAGGCAGTGGCCCAAAGAATGGATGTTACCTTAATGGGGGCGCATATTATCTCCCCTATAGGAAAAGCAATCCAAAGCAAGGGGCTTCAAAGAAATATCTAGAAGATTCTGAGCCTAACTTCAGCCTATCTGTTAAGATCTTCAACAGCCCACTTTCAGAACCTAACTGGGATGGAGGAAACTCTAAGCCTTCCAGCTCCCAGATCCTGTGAGTTTATTGTTTGGCGTTTCTTCGAAAATTGAAAGAAAGGGAAACAGGCTGGCTGTGAGGGCGGGGTCTGGAGCCCGGCCACCTGGGCTGGAATTTCTGTCCTTCCATTTGCTAAATGTTGCCCAGAGGAAGTTGCTTCACTTGCCTGTGCCTCAGTTCTCAGCTGGAAAGTAGGGCTCATAATAAAGATAAGCAGGAAAAGGTCGGCAAGGTCTGTGGTCCTGTTCTTGGCAGGCAATAGACAGAGGCATGCAGCAGGCTACTTCCTTGTTCCTGATTAACTGGAGCTCATGGGGAAATTCCTCCTGGCCCCGGGCTAAAGCAGATCTTCCGAGTGCCAGATAGTTGGACAGATCTCATCTTTGACTAAATTGTGTTCATTTCTAAGGTACAGTGAAACCTAGTTTGACTCGGGTCAAAACTGAAATGTCACATCCCCGATTCCTCACAATGCCTGTATTCACTACCTTTACCCCCTTCCCCGCCCCCCCATGTCAGCATTTGTGATTTCCCTTTTTATCAAGCTGGGTGCAAGGATCCGCCTGCTTACAGGATAGTGGCTCATGAGCAGTTTGAGATCCCTGTGAGTGGGGGTGGGGATGGAGACGTGCTACCTCATTCCCACAACTAGGTGTGGCCTGTGACACACGAGCTGATACAGTGGTTTAGGGGAAAAGGAGAAAGGAAGAGAGGAATGGCATGTAGGGTCTTGCAAAGTGTTAAGTACCATATCAGGGTTTCAAATGGCCATTAGTCCTGAAGCTAACCCTGTCAGCCTTCCTGGTTTTTTTTGTTGTTGTTGTTGTTGTTTTTTTTGGTTTGTTTTTTTTTTTTTTTTTTTTTTTTTTCGAGACAGGGTTTCTCTGTAGCTTTGGAGGCTGTCCTGGAACTCACTTTGTAGACCAGCCTGGCCTCGAACTCACAGAGATCCACCTGCCTCTGCCTCCCGAGTGCTGGGATTACAGGCGTGTGCCACCACCGCCGGGCTCAGCCTTCCTTTTAAAGACAAAGAACACTTCAGACTTGTGGACCTTCTCAAGGCCAAGTGTTAGTGGGCAAACTGTGTTTAGCGTCTGCATCATATGATACTTGGCAGGATGATAGATGGTTCCAAGCATAATTCTCTTTTTGTCTGTTTACCTTGCAATGTTTTTATTATTTAAAATATCTAATACAATATAAATGATGGGTATGCAGTGTTGAAGTAATGCCAAGAAAAGTGTTCAGACACATTTAGTTTAGATGTAATCCGGTTCCTCTCCCACTATCATTTCCCCTTCTCCCGTATGCTCTGTTGAGCTCACTGCAGTTAGAATATTTATTATCAAGAAAAAAATGAGTGGGGCTAGGGAGAAGCCTTGGTAGTTAAAAGCACTTACTTGTGCAGAGGACCTGGGTTTGGTTCCCAGCACCCATGTGATGGCTTACAATGGTCTATAACTCCAGTCCCAGAGAATAAGAAAACCTCTTCCTGCTCAGCAGGTACTTCATACATGTAGTGCACATAAATACATGGATGGAAAACACGCATAAAATGTTTATGTGTTTTTAATAAGTTTTTGTAAAATTATACAATATTTTGGTTTATTGAAACCGAAGTAGAAAAGGGCCCAAGGGATGGAGAAGGAGGCCAAGCCTAATTCTTATGCCTCCTGGCAAAATAGTCCCCACCCTGGACGGCTACCAATGAGCGGTGCCCAGGATACACTAGACTTACCACTCTAACTTTGGCCAAGCCAAAGCAGACCTCGAAGCCTCTCAAGATCTAGGTGGGCTGTAAAGAGACTCTGCCGCCCCACTTACCCCTCTGCCATTGTGGGCTGCCCTGACGCCACTAGGGGGAGCCCTTGTGTTGGAAGCATGGGAAAATGAGAGGCCCAAAGGTTTCTGGGCCCCGCTGCTCTCTGAACATACCTGGATAGACAGAACTACTAGAGTGCTAAGGGTCACAGAAGACCCTTGGTCTTGAGGAATGGGAGCAAAAGTGACTGTGAGCAAGGCTAAGCAAAAACGAAAATCCTGCAGCTTGTCACCTGGTCGGGAAGAAGCAAGCACGTGGCTTCCTCACCTGCCCTCCACCTCGCCCCTGTCAGGACAGGGGAATCTTATTTTAAGGACTTGGTACCTGGGCATGGTAATGCCTGCCTTTAATCCTATCACTAGGGAGGCAGGAGCAGGTGGATCTCTGTGAGTTCCAGACCAGCCTGGTCTACAGAGTGAGTTCCAGGACAGCCAGGGCTTTGTATAGAGACCCTATCTCAAAATAACAACAAAACCCTGATAATAGTAGTAGTAATAATAATAAAAATAGTTAGGTTGGAGATCATTCCAAGTTATATAGTGAGTTTGAAGCCAATTTGAGTGTGAGAACCTGCATCAAACAATAAACAGATTTTTAGTTCCTAAAAAGCAAGAAAACCCAGTAGGCTGCGTATAAATCAGGGCACAGGTCGTTCATCCTGCCCACTTCCAATTCGCATGACATACCCTGTGTAACTCTCCACCCCACAAATCTAGGAACTGGGGTTTAGGTTTCCCACCAGGACCAGCTTGGCTAGGAAAAGCGCAAATGAATCAGAACGCAACGTCATCTTCCAAGTCAGCCAGAGCCTCTTGGCTTCAGCTTCCTACCAGCATCACTCTGGGGTAGTTAAGACCATCTCTCTGAGCCCCAGTTCCTGCCGGGCTAAAATGAGGACAGTGGCACTTCCCAGGGGAACTATTTGTAAGGAAGGGTTAAAGGGGGCATGCATTCAAATACAGTGACCATGCCTGTCTTTCACGGGTGTAGTTAGTTATTTTAGCTCCTCTCTCAACCGCATTAAACGCACCTGCCTGCTTAGCCACACTTTGCGCTCTCTTTTCTCTGGCCCTGAGCAGCTTTTGTGAAATTAAGTAGCCATCAGCAGGGGCGGAGTTGGGCGAGGGTGTCACTAATGGAGACCATTGTTCTGAGCCTTTCATTCTAACTTTAGGAACAAGATGCACTTGACTCTCAGCAACTCCCCCGGGTGGGATGTGGTGGGAGAGGACCGGACGCGGGCACAAAGTGAAACCGGTGCAGAGGGGGTGATGGCACCGAGCCTGCGGAGCAGCGGACAGTGCCTTCTGTCCACACTCCGCCTCCTGCCCCCACCGCAGCTGATCCAGCTGGGAGGATGGAGACCGGCCCACGCCCAGCCCCAGGGAGGGAGGAGCCACAGGCCAGGTGGATCTGGCTAAGAGCCAGGGCTCCAGTGTGTCCCAGACTGGGGAAGCTGGCAGGCGAAGGCAAGAGCACTGTTGGCCCCAGGATCCAGCTCTGGGAAGCTGGGATTCTTCCCCAGACACTGGCTCCGAGGACCACAATGGAAGAGGTAAGGCACCCGCTTGGGTATGGGCTGTCTGTGTGACACCTTGTGGACTTTAATTCTGTCCAAAGGAGATACCCCTGGGAAAAGAGCTGCCTGTGTGACCCGGCTTCTGGACCTGACCAAACGTGTCATGTGTCCTGCTATGAACCTGTCATGCTGGCCTTGCTCAGGCAGCCTGTGTCCTGTGTTTCTGCGACACTCTCTCTAACCCAGGACCCGGGCATCTAGCCAGCTCCGAAGGCTACAGTTCCAGTGCTTGTCACTTCAGTGTTGACTTTTCCCCTCTGTCCTGCCTTTGCGGTGGCAGGTGGGTGTCTAGGTCCAAGGACAGAGTGTGACTCTGGGAAAAGGTGGCCTTTCGATATCCCCTGTGGCTTGTGGCTTTACATCACTGCTCCCTATTGACTCTGTGGACTGGGGCAAAAGTGCTTGTGCTTTTTAGCCCTAGGGCTCTCCTAAAACAGAATTGTACCAGAGTGGATGCTTTGTGAGAAGGGAGGTACATGAAGAAATAGAGCCCCGGCTTGTGATGATGGCACTTCAGAAGCAGAGGCAGGAGCGGTGAAAGGCTAAAGCCAGTCTGAGCCGCACAGGGAGACCTTGATGCTTTTGGTTTTTGTTTTTGACAAAAGCAACAGAAAGTTTTGAATGGCTGGAGGAATGCTATTGACATATTCACAGATTTTGCCCGGCTAACCCCATCCTCCCCTTTCCTTGCCGAGTTCTTGCTCTGCTATTCTGTTAGTGGCTTTCTTTCCACAGATGCATATGCACATGTACCATGCCTAAGAAATCACTGTGTTACTTCCCATCCAGATGTTTGGTTTACAATGAGGAAGGTGGACACTCCTGTGTTTAAAGGGACACCTGTGTCTCTGGCTTCTCACGCCACCCAGCTGGTTGAGTTTTAGAAAAGAGTGAACCAAGGATGCCAGTTTCATCCTATCCCATGTGTGGTGCCACGATGATTAGAAACTTATTCTTTGGGTGGAGGTGTGGGGGTCAGGGAGTTGTTTTTATTTTGGAAAGGGTCTTTCTTCACAGCCCAGGCTGGCCTCAGCCTCTCAAATGCTTGGATTATAGGCATGTGCCACCGTGCCGGACTCTATTATCAACCTTTGGGAGCCTCCTCCATGACGGCAACTTGCCAAAATGAACCAATCCATGTGGATTCAGGCAAAGGAAAGGGGCTGACAGTCTGCCCCCTCCCTAGCCAGGATCCGCACTGTCAACTAGTTCTGCTTATCAGTCTGATGGACAGAGATGAGGTCATTGGCCCTGGGGAGTTTAGGTGAGGAAGCAGGACACAGTCAGGTCAGCACCGGTCAGAAGCAGGGCTGGGGCCTAGGCTCTGGTTCTTTAACGACAGTGACTGGGTGCCAGCTGTAAACCAGGCAGCACCATCAGGGATTAATTACTCCAGCAGAACAGAGAGAATGTTTGGCAGCTTAGGGAAAAAGTACAAAAGGGCATGTTTGTTACCTAGTAACATTTTATAGAACAAGAGAAATCAGCACACATTTTCCTCTGCTCAGAAAGACTAGAGGAAAGGACCCAAAAAAGAAATATGGGAACTGGGTGGTGGTGGTGCATGTCTTTAATCCCAGCACTCTGGAGGCAGAGACAGGCGGATCTCTGTGAGTTCGAGGCCAGCCTGGTTCACAGAGGCAGGGACAGCCAGGGATATACAAAGAAGAAACCCTGTCTCCAAAACAAAACAAAAAGAAATACGGATAGTTCCTCATCTTGAACGGATTGGTTTTCCAACAAAACATTCCTTATATAAGATATACATTTGGAGGACCTCCTTTGTATGGCCAACTTCGTGTTGGGTGCATGGATACAGCTAGGAGCCAAACATTCAAAAATACCTGCTTTAGCCTGTCATGGTAGTACCTGTGTGTAATTCCAGCATCTGGAAGGTTGAGGCAGGGTCAAAAGTTTAAGGCCAGACTAGGCTGCAGAGCGGTACACAATGCATTCATAAAGTTTATATGCTAATAAGAAAGAGAAAGGAACAAAAATATGAGGATTAAACGACAGCTAGTACAATGTGGGCATTCACAGCAGAGAAGGGTCTAAGGTCCTGAGGCAGCGGGGAGGCTGCCATTTTAAGTGACATGGTGTCAAAGGTCAATGTAAGGAGGGAATTGAACAGAAAAGGAAGTGAGAGAGTTGGTTGTGTGGAAGTTTTAGGGGGAACCGAGAGGTACTAGCTGATGCTAAGGCAAAAGCTGCTTTGGTGAACAGCAGCCAAGTATAGACTAAATGGAGCAGAGGAAGCAAGGAGTGAATATTCACATCATGAAGGCGTGGATCCCTCAGTAGAAACCAGCTTTCCCCAAGGATAGCTGGTAGCTGGATGGCACCATCTGGATTACATTTCCTCAGAATTGTGTGGCTGTAGTTTGGAAACTAGATGGCTGGAAGGGTGAGACTGGGAACTGTGTGGCCTGGTAGAGGGGAGGTGCTCGGATGGAAACAGAAGCCCCTCAGACTTAGCGGGGACGGTGGTTACAGAAGGGACGGATTCTGGCCCCTGACTTTGGATGATCGAAGTAATGGCTTTATGATGTACAGAAGTGGCACACATTTGGTAAAAACTACTGTGAGTGGCAAATTTTATCTTGTCCTGGGCTAGCCATGTGTATATAGGTAAATGAATATGTGCTCTCTGTTGCTAAGCACTGAAGTTTGGTAGGTTGGATGTAATTAACTGCATTTTTAATATAACTGCATTTTATGAAAATTATGGTATTTTTCAACTTAGCATGGGATTATCCTGCAATAAGTCAAGATGCATCTGTATATTAAAGGTAGAGTCAACTTGATACACTGATTAGAGAGGGAGAGAGGAAGGGAGAGGATGTTAAGGACCCAATGGCATGAAGGCTGAACTTTCAGAAGGATGAAGCCAGAATTTTCCAAGATGACTTAATACTGAGCAGTTTAGAAAGACACCAGGAGTCAATTTTAGACGTGGAATGATTGGAGGGCTAATTATACAGAGGAATACTCAGATTAAGAACTCAAGGGGGAGGCTGAGGCAGGAGAATAATCAGAACAATATCTACTAGAACAGTGCTGACAACCAGTAGGTGTTTAAGATTTCACAGAGTTAAAGCTGACCTCACATTCTCTGACATTCTTCTCAAGAGGGGAGAGCATGCTGCCTACTGAATCTGGGAAAAATTGCAGGCTGCCATCAACACTGTGGGCTGCCATACTTGGTGCTGTGGGGTTTCACAGACTCCTATGAGACCATGCTCTTCACACCTTGTTCTGAGAACTAATTCTTACTGCACTCAGCCAGGTAGGTAGTCTCTGCATAGCTGAAGATAACCTCATGTAGATCCTAACAGTTCTGGCTGAACCTAGCTTGCCAGCCTGCCCACAAGAAAAGCTCCTACTGAAAGCTCCATAGACCACAGCAGCACAAGGCAGACACCACAGGATGGCATTCATCAATACCCTGTGGATGGAAATCTCACCCAGCTGGACCATGTCAATATTCCCTTCCTACACAATTGGGAGATGCAGAGGAAGGTGGGGCTTCTGTTTGTTTTAGGCCACTCAAGTTTCAGTTGCATCAGCAGATATCAGAACAAATAAAAATTATTTTTATCTGGGCATGGTGGTACACAACTGTAATCCCAACATTTGGAATGCTGAGGCAGGAAGACTGTAAATTCAAGACCAGCTGGTACTACATAGTGAGATTCTGTCTCAAATAAAAGTTAGGGCTGAACATGTGCCATACACCTTTAATCCCAGCACTCTAGAGGCAGAGCTCATAGATGAGCTAAAGGCCAGCCTCATCTACATAGCGGTTCTAGACCATTCAAGGTTACATAGTGAGACTCTGTCCTAAACAAACAACAGCAAAAAATTATTCTTTTGTATAGATATATGGCTCAAAAGAATTCTGTAAGAACATGTTTTGAGCTGGCTCAATTGTAAAATGCTTGTCATACAAGCATGAGAACCCAAGTTCAAACCACAGCACCCACGTCAAGAATGTCAGGTATTGTGGTGTACACTTATAATCCCCAAACAAGAGAGGCAGAGACTAGAGGATTCCTGGGGCTTGATGGACAGTAGTCTGGCAGAATCAGTGAGCACCAGGTTCAGTGAGAGAGCCTGCCTCAAAACACAAGGTGGGCAGCTCCTCAAGAGCCACACCTGTGTTTGACTGTTGGTTTCCACATGCATATGAATACATATACATATCCGCACAAATATGCATACATACATACGTCTTATACACACACACACTCGTGGGGGAGTACTTTAAGACCTTCATACAGAGAAGTTGGTAAATGCTTTTTGAAACTCAGAGTTAAGTGCTAACCCACCTGTGCCCTTGGCCAAGAGAGAATTGTAGCATTTTTGAGTTAGGGCTTACCATCATGGTGTCACCAAATGGAAACTGAATATTTGATGGATGAGCTTGGACCACATTAAGAATCAAGCCCCATTTAAATTCATCTCTGCCCATTGGCAGCCAAGTGATTTGAGCAAGTGCCAGTGTTGGGAAATTTCTCGAAGTCCAACCAGTTTAACAACTCCCATTTTACAAGGAAATCTGAGCCCCAGGGGCAGAAAGTTGGCAGCAATTTTGTAGCTACCCATCCAGTGCCTGCTCCTTGGATGCCCTGGAATTGCTCGTGTTGAGTTGGAAGACCTGCTCCTCAGGCCCAGCCCTCATCATCTAGTTGCTCATCTTTGCAGAAGAGTGTTAAAGGAAACAAAGAGTGTAAAGGAGAATGAGGAAGCCCAGCCTCAATGGCGGCAGTGTGGCGGGGTGCCTAGCCCAGTGTTGGACTCTTTTGGGGAGATGCTGTTCCAGCTGAATGTCAGAGGAGTAGGTAGCTATGTAGGAGAGGAAGGAGAGTGGGGGTGGGGTGGAAGGCAGCAGACAAAGGCTCAGAGGTACACAGTGTGGTAGGGTGAGTCAGGGGACACTCTTGAAGTGAAGAGTTAGTGTGTGGAAATTTTCTAAATGAAAATAAGCGGCCAGAATGAAATCCTAATATTTAGAGAGGACAGGGGTTGAAAGGTGCTGCACATGGTTTATTTTGAGAGCTGAAGGAGCCACTTGGATTGAGCTGCACACCCTGAGGTGGTCCTGAGGCAGTAAGATATTACTAAGATCGCACTTGACTAATTTGGGTAGGATCTAGTTCTGCATGCCTATGGGACATCATTTAGCAGTGCTTCAAGAGAAATGTTTGGGTTTTTTACCTAACTAGTCTGACGTTTAAGGAAAGGGTCCTAAAGAAGCACCTATTATTAAACAATGGAGGTGCTGGCTGTTTCTTCTCTATGTGCATCTCCGGTCCACAAGGACCAATCCCTGGGGATTCACGTGCAATGAGAGCCTCTTGCTGGGGAGTTTGTCTGTGGAGAGTAGAAACAATTGTGATGAAGAGGCTTTCATCAAAGCAGAAGGTGGTGGTGTAAACCTGCAATCCCAGTAGGCAGAAAGCTGAGGCAGGAGGACTGCTGTGAGTTCCAGGCTAGACTGGATTATGGGGTAAGACCCTGTCTTTGAAACAAACAATTTTTTAAAAGCTCTGAAACTTCTCAGATGTATTCTGAGGGAAAAGAAACCACCCTATAAGTCACCAAATAGAAGGCTGGACAGCTCACAGCTATCTTGGCTGGAAGGCTGTGGACAGCATCCTCTTGGACTGTATTGTTTGGCCCTTGCTAGTGAGATAGGGAATTACCTGTGCCATAGCCAGTCACCCCTCATAGTGAGCCCTGCCTTTATCCCATCATTGTTTCAAAGGGAAGAGTCAAATCCCCCTTCTCCAAATCATTCACTGACATTTCTCCAGAGAGAAATGTTCCAAAGTGGGCAATGCTGGTCATGCCATTCTGCTGCTACATCTTGCCAGCGTTCTCCATGCCTGTGAAGTAGAGCCCATGCATGTCAGCCCCCCTGACAGGTATCCTCCTACTTTATCCATGGTGCCCTGTCCCTGGGCTACTATACCTGCTCCAGCCTGGCGTTTCTGTAAGTATCCTCACCCAAAGGCATGACCTCTTGCTGGTATACCTCAAGTCAGGCCTCACTTTCCCAAGAATCCCTCTCCTGCTCCTTGGCCACAATTGGGCTCTCCTTTCCTTACAAGACTCCAGGCCCTTTGAGTAGATCCATGTGTGGACTGTGAGGTCCCAGGGAGGAAGGCATTGTCCTGCTGTAAGGGATAGGAAAGCTTGACTCTTAAAGGCACAGCCTCCGAGGTACCGGACTGGTTTGTCCCCAGCTGTGATAAATACCAGCTGCGTGGCTTTGAGCAAGATATTTAATTTCTCAGTGCTCTATTTGTAAAGGAGAGAAAATAATATCTTAGCATTCCACAGAGGCTTAAATATGTTCATAGGTATAAAGAACTTGGACCCGCCCCCTGGGCTCAAAGGGCAGAGAATGCCATGCTTGACATAATAGTAAGACATAACAGGAGGAATGGAGTGGCTACTATAGTCTAATTATGGCATTCTTCTCCCAAAGTCTTACTCCAAAGCCCAAGCCAATGCTTGAGGAACACACATCTTAGAGGATCTTTACAGAATAGTCAAATTGAAGTGAGGCCGTAAGAGTGAGTTTTAATCCAGCATGAGTGATATCCTCAGAAAAAAGGAATATAAACAGGGAACTATGCAGAGGATAGACAGTGTGACTATACTGTGAGAACACCCTATGAAACACCAAGACTGCCATCAAGCTCCAAGCTGAGTGGGAGACTTACAGTCCTCAGGAGGGAACCAACCCTGTCTGAAGCTTGAACTTGAATGTTTACCTTCCAGAACCATCAGGCAACAAATTTCTCTTGTTTAATCCACACTTGGTGGCACTTAATCATGAAGGCCCCAGCAAAACTCTGCAAGAACCCATCTCTACAAATTAACAAAGAAGGTTGATGCTAGTATGTAGAGTGGTATTTTGTTAATATTCAGGGTGAGATTTTGTGTCGATGTTTGAACCTACCCTCCAACAGCAGCTATGCTTAGCTCTTTGGAGAAGGGGCTTGGGGAAGTGCTACATGGGGACTGGACAGAAGTGGGCGTGGCATCAGTTGGAATTCCTCCCCAGTCAGCAAATCCCTGGGAAGATTTTTCAAAGATTAATCAAAATAATGCCCCATTTGCTGGGGCTCATTCAGTACAGGTAAGTTGTATAGACTGTGCTTCAGAATATCAGACTTTGTACCCTGACCATGAAAAGACGTCAAAGTTTTTGTTTCTCTTTTCTCTTGACTGTGTTTCCTTTTCTCTTCCCATTTTACAGATGGGCAGGATCCTGGTGCAAACTAAGACTGTTTAACTCAAAGCGTCATTCTTTTGTGTTTTTTTGCATCTTATTTACTGTGTATGTGTGTGTGTGTGTGTGTGTGTGTTCATGGTGCGCAAGTGTGGAGGTCAGAGGACCACTAACTAGGGAGCATTGATTTTCTTCCACTGTGGGGATCCTGGGAACCAAACTCAGGTGATCAGGCTTGGCAGAAAGTGCCTTTACCCACTAAGCCATCTTGCTGGCCCTCTAGGTACCGTTCTTGATGATTGGCCTTTCCCCTTTCCTCATGATGGTAGTGGATGTTATATGGGACAGAGGTTTACGATGTTAAGCCAGGAGACCCGCGTATGAGCCACTATCTGCCATGCACTTACTATTTGTCCCCAGACATGTCAGTTGTCTTCTTTGACTTTAATTTTTCTTATCTGTGTATGTGAATAGTAACACCTGTCAATTTTGTCAGGAAAGATTACATTTTGAATAGTATATTTCAGTAAACTGAAAAGCTAAAATGCTATACTTACAGTTGTTGATATTGTCAAGCTCCCCCATCCACAGAATTATAGCAGAGCCACCATTGGTATGTAAACCATTTTCTAAGCCCTGCAACCCCCATCTCCCCATACACACCTTTGGTGAACTAGACTATAGCTTGTCTCGAAGATAAGTCATGGCTGGAGGCAAGAGAAAAGGAAGAGATGGGGGAGGCTGGTTTCTAAGAGTTCTGAGGGTTAAATTGTTTTCAAGGCATTGTCATTTAAAGTTTTAAAGGATGAATGGAGACATGCCAACTTCAAGTGCCCTTTAAAAACAAAGTCCTCAAGGCTTTTGTGCTCTTTCTCAATAGAGCTGGGGGCTGTCTTTGCTTATTGTTATGACTGTTTGTTGCTGTTGCTGCTTTTTGAAAACTGTTTTTGTGTGTCTTGTTTTGAGCGATAGGGATTGACCCTAATACTTTGCGTGTGCTACTCCACCAAACCTTCGTTTTCTTTTCCCCTCTCCTTGTTTTGTCTTGTCTCCTTCCCGGCAGGGTTAACATTTGGTTGCCTGAGGCTGCCTTGAACTCACTCTGCAGCCCAGGAAAGCCTTGAGCTGTCAACTCTTCTGCCTCAGCCTCCCAAGCAGCTGGTATCACAGGCCTGTGCCAACACTGGCCTGGCAGAATGCTATTTTGAGAGTGTGGAATGTGTGTGCTCAACTTTCTCTGTCTTCTGTGATGTCCACAAAGAGCATGAGACAGAGAGTCTCGAGACTCGTGTCTATGTGCTGTCCATCTCTCCTGCCTGGGTGCCTGCAGGTGAATTAGTTCATCTCTGTGGCCTTTGGATTTAAATCCGGAGAGGAGACAGCAAAGAGTACCTAGCAGCAGAACTGTCTGGATAGTCTGAGTGATGTGACATGCTGGTGAAGAGTATGGTGCAGGCAGAGTGGCCCTGATCTGAAAACTCCACATCAGAACTGTTCACACATCTGAACCGGCCTTAGCTCTGATAACATGGTATCATAAGTAGAGATTTTTCACCCCACCACATTTTGATTTATGCACAGAGTTATTTAGATCACCTTTAGACCATGCATATAAGGTATATATGAAACATACATGAATTATGTATTAGATTTGAAATCATATTACATATATACAATATTCCAAAGTCTCAAGAAGTCTAGGATCCAATACACTACTGGACCCACACATTTTGAATAGGGGATGTTTAACATAGGTGTCTTCTGCCTTGTTTGATCTTCAGGTCATAGATGAGGAACCCCAAGGTTTGGCCCTGTATCTCTTATCAACAAATTATACCAGTAAATGTGTGTTCTGTGTTCTCACCCTCCTCAGCACTCACCACAGTTCCTTGTTTACTGACTAATTTAATGGACTTAATGTCTGGGAAGGATGTAAGGTATTTACAGAACACCATCAAGTCCTTTCAGGCACAATTTCATTCAAGCCTCACCAATCCCATGGGAATGAGTCTATCTCCATTTTACAGACAAGAAAACCATTTTATGGGTTGCCTGGTTTTGTTCAAAGTCTCATGGACCAAGAGCCAGGGAGCCATCCTTTGAACTAGATACTTTACTTGGAGCCCCTAGATACTAAGCACTGACTAAGATACCATTTTTTGAGTTTATTATCTGGAAAAGCACAGACATAGGGATATTCGCTTGTGAGCTGTGACTTTAAATTTCCATTTGGAGCAGAACAGTATGTTTACTGTGATGGTCTTGCTCATCAAGTTGACTGAATCTCCAATCAACTGACTGGGTACTCCTATGAGTGGCCTTTTAAATATATATTCATTTGATGAGTTCTATTCCTCTAGAGAACATTGGCTAGTACATTTACCAAGAAATGAAATAGCCATTACCAATTGTCTTAACTTCTCTGTGAGCCAGAAATTCTTCCTTGCGGTCAGGTGTACAATCTCTGAGTGTCAATCAATCATCACAGTAGAAATAGAGACTGGCTCTATCTATCCTTTCAGAGAGAAGATTCCAAAAACTACCAGGACCAAGCTTGTCTTTTAAAGCTTCCCATATCTTTCTGGATGGGAGTGCTGGACCAAGACCAAAGGCCTATAGATCTTGAAAATGCTCTATATGTCTAGGAAGCACTATCCCCAACTTTTCACAGGAAAACAGAGGCTCTGAGGACTAAGGGACATCCTGAGGCATGGAGCTTCAACCTGAAGCTCTGGGGCTCTTGCCCATGCTCCCAGCCTACACTGTAGCACCTTCTGGGTGGCTCTGGGTCTTACTTCATGATGGCAGCAAGGAGAGGCAGCAAGTAGGGTTCCTTCTTGTGCCTCACAGCCCTCACTGTTCATAACATTCCTGGGTTGTGATAAAACATGGAGTTTCCTGACAAATGTCCATTGATGATTCAAGGACTTAGTTGGAAAGTGCTCAAACAGCCATACTTTTAGACTAACTCTTCTAAATGGAAACTGTTAAATGGGCCATCATTCTGTGAGATTTATTATTGTCTTGTTACTATGAAGAAGCATCTTTTCTGAAAGAAATTTGAGGACCAATGAGACTATTAGGGCCATGCCGTTTCACTGCTGCTGTATAGTCAAACTGCTTTTGTTTTTCCACAGGGACCCATAGGCCAGTTTTGCCCTTGTGTTTCATGTGTTGGTGTGTTGACTCTTCTCTTCCAGCTCTGACTGCCCTTCCTACATTGTTCCAGGGACTGTGCAAGAGAGGAAGTCTTGTAGAATGCTCCCCGACTACCTTTCCTCCAGGATGGGGCTGTAGCCCAGTAGCAGAGCATTTCCATCCCCAGCCCCATAAAGCAAACAACCTTAAGTCCCTGAGTCTAAATCCCAGTACTGCCCCACACTGGCTGTGTGATCATCAGCCTGTTATTCTGCTTCTCTGAGCCCCTCAATGGAGGGCCAGACCCACTCATTGACAGTGCCTAGACTTGCTTGAACTCTTGGATTTCTACAGAACACTTAGAGCTGTGCCTGATGCCATGAACGTGCAGGCAGGGTTAGATGGTGCTGATGATGGCATACTGTGAAAGAACTCACAGTCTAGGGAAACAGAAAAGCAGATGTGGTAAACAAAGCAATAAATGCACATGATATTAAAGACATCAAACAGGGTTGAGAGGTAGAGAAGGGTTGACTATAGAAGATGTGAAGCTGAAACCTATGTGTGAGACAGGGCCAGAAAGTGTTACAATATGGTGGCTGTACCAGATGTGTCACTGAGAATAGTTCAAATGGGGTGGGGGAAGACCTCAGGGGCCAAACAGTTACCTAACATGTGCAAGGCCCGGAGTTGGGAGAGGGAAGGAAAGAATAGGAAAATGACTTTGAAAAAGTGGAGACTCCAGAGCTCGACTGGTTGAGTGCAAACCCCACTCTGGCTGCATGTCCTTGAACCCTGCTCCACTGCTTTGGGCTTTAGTTGCTTCATCTACAAAATGATTTACCACAATAATGGAGCTGGTCTCATGGGTATTTTTATGAAAAAAAAAAACTAAGTTATAGGTAGGAAGCTTTTAGTATATTGCCTAACACATACTATTCATTTAATATTGGCGGAGAGTAATAAAATTCTTGTATGGCCTACATTTTCTGGAGTGTGGTGTGGTATAACTGGTAGGTGTGACCCATCAGAGAAGAAGGCATGGCAATGACTTACTTGACTGTGGTTGACTAGGGAAGGATACAAAAGAAATGTATTACAGGAGAGCGCATCAACTATAGCCATAAGGCATAGCCACATGGCCATGTTACTGAAGGCTTTTGAAGTTAGGTTTCTCTTGTGTTGAATGGAATTGATAACTCATCATTGAGATGATTATGGAGATTAAATGACATCAGTGAGGAAAGGTTTTGTGAATTATGTATGATACAAGATACAAACAGAAGAAAATAATGACAAAGAAGAGATACATAGACTAAATTCCTTGGGTAAGATGAGGGGGGGTGGACATAGCCACAGCTCTCTCCTACTCTGTTACATCTTCAAATTGCATCGTTTCTCTTAAAGTTGTTACCTGATATATTAGTTACTTATCTCATTGTTTTA
Source organism: Onychomys torridus (assembly GCF_903995425.1). Taxonomy (NCBI): domain Eukaryota; kingdom Metazoa; phylum Chordata; class Mammalia; order Rodentia; family Cricetidae; genus Onychomys; species Onychomys torridus. Next base: position 121,588,763 of record NC_050444.1, read on the forward strand.
ACAAAAGTATCTGACAAAAGTAACTTCAAGAGGAAAGGGTTTCTTTGGGCTTACAGTTTCAGAGAGTGCAATTCATGATGGCAGGGATGTATGACAGCAGGGACAGAAGGCCACTGGTCATATTGTGTTCAAATAGCCACCAAACACAGTAACCAAAACTTGTATTCAGCTTTCTGTGCCCCCTGTATTCATTTCAGGACCATAGTTCATGGACTGGTGCCCCTCACATTTAGTGTGATTCCTGGTTAGCTTTGACTGTCAACTTGACAGAGTCTAGAGTTTTCTGAGAAGGAAGCCCATTGAGGAATTGCCTCTATCAGATTGGCATCTGATATGCCGAGATGTCTGGATTGTTCATCGATGTAGGATGACCCAGCCCATTGTGGATGGCACTGTGCATGGTTGGGACAGGTGGTCTTGGGCTATGTAAAAAAGCTAATTAAGCATGAACTTGTTAATAAGCCAGAAAAAAAGTGTTCTTCCATGTTCTCTGCTTCATGTTACTGCTTGAATTCCTGTCCTGACTTCCCTCAATGATCTATATAACCTGTAGGCCGAAATAAACCCTTTTCTTGCTTGTGTATGTAGCTTTGATCAGAGTGCTTTAGCCTGGGGTGTCTTCCAACCTTAATTCTCTTAATCTAGATAATTCCTCACAGACCTGCCCAGAGTTCTGCTTCTTTGGTGACTCTGACTCCTATCAAGCTGACAGTCAAGATTAGCCCTCATTCACGGTGTAGCATCTAGGCTCATAAAGGTGTATTTTAAGTTAGTAAACTCAAGTAAAAGTTAAGTAGGAACCCAAAGTGTCATAGGCTTCCACTGGGGAAATGTCCATGTATGAAATATCATCCAACCTTGTCTCCAGCTAGAAAGACTTTTCAAGGAAGATAAGTGTCAATTTCAAGACCTCATAGGAATCCTTTTGGTGAAAAAAAAAAAAATGGGAAAATATATCAATAGCCTTTCCAACCAAACAACTAGATGAGATTTTATGCAATAGAAATCTGATGCAAAAGTAAAGTTTTAGTGCCTTTGTAGCTTGTCATATTTGGGCAAGTACATGTTAAATGCAGTGTGAATGTTCATGTCTGTCTATCCTTAGAGCAATTAAACATGCTATCTTCTTCCCTCCACTTTTTACCTCGCTCCCCAAGTCTGTGCAAAGGCAGCCTATGTTCATTTTCTCTTTACCTAGCACACCTCTCTTATTCTCTAGTTGCCAGTTTAAAAACCCCTCTTGGGAAACTCTTGCTAAGTCAGCCTTTTAGTGCTATGGCCAACAATGCTTAGTGCTGACCAGCTATGACCAACAATGCTTAGTGCTGACCAGCTATGACCAACAATGCTTAGGGCTGACCAGCTATGGCCAACAATACTTAGGGCTGACCAGCTATGGCCAACAATGCTTAGGGCTGACCAGCTATGGCCAACAATGCTTAGGGCTGACCAGCTATGGCCAGCAATGCTTAGGGCTGACCAGCTATGGCCAACAATGCTTAGGGCTGACCAGCTATGGCCAACAATGCTTAGGGCTGACCAGCTATGGCCAACAATGCTTAGGGCTGACCAGCTATGGCTAAGAATGCTTAGTGCTGACCATCTATGGCTAACAATGCTTAGTGCTGACCAGCTATGGCCAACAATGCTTAGTGCTGACCAGCTATGGCCAACAATGCTTAGTGCTGACCAGCTATGGCCAACAATGCTTAGGGCTGACCAGCTATGACCAACAATGCTTAGGGCTGACCAGACATCCCTTTGCTCTGTTAATAATTCCTAGCCTCTTTTCAAAATACATTGGAGTCATGTGACAAGTACTTGCCAACAAGCTGTGAGTGAAAGTGATGCTCTAGGTACCTGCAAATGGGTATGAGTCTCTTTATCCTCCTGAGCCTTCCCTAGGTGTTAAGATGTGACATGCTGCATGGTGGATCTCTAAGTGACAGTGGAGAGTACTCTTCTAAATCAGGCTTGGCATATAGAAGAGAGAGCTGGACTGGAGGAGGAAAAACCTTGGGTTAAGCCAGTAGATTTGGGGTCTGCTTGAGTACAATAAAACCTCTTCTATCTTAACCACTGATTGCCCCATTTTTCTCAGAGCATGGGTATTAGTTTCCTATTGATGTTGTAACAAGTGGGACCCCATGGCCACATGCCTCTGTGGCTATGAGAAGAATCTGTGTTCCTGTGTTTTTCAGCTTAGAAACCACTTGCTGTCATTGCCGGTGGCTCCTTCAGCATCAATGCCAGCAATGTGGCATCTTCTCTCTGATCTTGGCTTCCAGCCTTTAAGACAATGAATGTCTCACCTCTGTTCTATAAGGGCCCCAGGAATATGCTGAGCACACCCAGGTGAGCCAAGCTCTCCTTTTCAAAGTCCCTTCACCATGTAAGACACCATAACAAGACATATTCACAGGTCCCCAGAGTTATGGCATGAATACCTGTGGGAGCTTTGGAGGGTTCCACTTAGCCCACTTCTTTCCTAGCCCATCCTGACCAGTTGTGTTTGGAATAGTCATTTTTTTCTTTTTTGGTTTTTCAAGACAGAGTTTCTCTGTGTAGCTTTGGCTGTCATGGAATTTGCTCTGTAGACCAGGCTGGCCTTGAACTCGCACAGATCTGTGTGATGCTACCTCCCAAGAACTGAGATTAAGGGCATGTGCTACCATCACCAGGCTAATTTTTATAAGTGAGTAAATAGCTATTCATTTCCTATTTGTCTTAGTTTAGGTTTCTATTACTGCAACAAAACACCATAATCAAAAAGCAAGTTGGGGAGAAAGATGTTTATTTTGGCTTATACTTCCATATTCCTGTTCGTTATTGAAGGAACTCAGGACAAAAACTCAGACAGTGCAGAATCCTGGAAGCAAGAACTAATGCAGGGGCCATGAAAGGATGCTGCTTATTGGCTTGCTCCTCAGGGCTTGCTCAGGACCACAAGCCTGGGGATGGCATCACCCACAATGGGCTGGTCCCTCCCTGACTGATCACTAGTTGAGGTAATGCCTTGCAGCTGGATCTCATGGAGGCTTTTCCTCAACTGAGGCTCCTTCCTCTCTAATGAATCTAGCTTGTGTCAAGTTGACACACAAAACCAGCCCGTACACTATGTATTTCTCATATTGTGAATTCCATTCTGTAAAAGCAGGGTTTACTTCTTATTGTTATCTTGTTTGCTAATTTATGTGATCAATAAGAATAATGATAGCTACAATGTTTGGAGGCCTGGGAACTATTCCCTTTCTGTGAAGAGTGTAACTCTATCCCCTGGCAATCTGACAAAAATCAGTAACCACTGTGTCCTTCTCAAGTAGAGAACTGAACCCTTTTGAGTTTGAATAGTTGTATCCTGAGGCCACACAGTCCAGGGGTGATCCTAGAGATCCTGGAATTAATAGGCAAGGTGCCAAGAACTCATAAAATGAAATAAACAATTTAGGCCTTTCTCAAACAGTTTGGAGTTTAATAAGGAAGATATACAAAAGCAATATCATGTCTTTGCAGTGGGGACAGTGACACCACATTCAAGTGACTGGACTCACTTGGGTGAGTGAGAGGAGAGATTATTTCTGATTCAGGCTTTAAAGGATGACACACTATTGCAGGAAGGCTTTCCCCGGTGAGGAGTAAACATGCAGCTACCAATACTCTCCTTGTGGGACACGAATAAGCCAAAGTATAATTCTACCAAACTCTAACTTGGGGAGCCAATGACTTCATGGGCCCACTTACAGTGCATGGGTGAAAGGCTCTCACCCATGTAAGTGACCCAAAACAGCCACACTATCAGAAAGTCTGACCCAGCATGAATGATAACTTCCCAATAGCTGTATTGATAGAGTCCTCCCTTCAGCTAGCCTTCCACATACTGAATAGTCTAGCACCTTTGGATACCATAAGACCTTATGTAATTAAGGCAGAATTACATACAATAGTTAGGAGGGTGTGGGAGAAAGTAGCTGAATTATAAGTGAGGATCCAGTTCCACCCCTTGCTTCTATGAAAGAATGTCAACAGTCTTACAAGCCCAGTCTTGAGTGAGTAGCCATAGCTGTTCTGATGAAAGTGATGGCCCTAGGCTGGAAGGAAAGTATGACATAGCTCAAGCAATGGAGGGAATGAGGGAGAATTATGTCCTAGCTATAGAGGACAGTGTGTCCCATGGACCTGTGGTTGAAAAGAAGGTGCCTTGAGGAGCCATAGGCCATGTGTACAATTGCATTGTACAGTGTGGAGTGGTACAGAACAGAAACATGGGGATTTTTTTTTTTTAGGGCTGTGACCCACCTAAAGTCTGAATAAGACTCTTGGGTGAAGAGTGAGAGGGACAGATGTTTGTCTTCATAGCAGATCCTGAATTCACTGTCTTCATAGCAGATCCTGAATTCACTGTCTTCATAGCAGATCCTGAATTCACTGTCTTCATAGCAGATCCTGAATTCACTGTCGTCTTTCTCCTTCTCTTTGTCCCCTTCGGGCTGTTCATGAACCAGGAAGTGGGTGGTTGGAGACTGTTCTTCAGATCTGAAACAGTTTTCACAGAATCGTTATGGATCCTACTCCTCAGTTCAGTTATTTTTGAGTTTCCACAGGTCGTGCGCTGCTCTGGTCACTGATGGCCTTAGCCAGCTGTGCTCTGTCTCTGCTAAGCCAGGTCCACACACTCAGCTTTCTACCCAGACCATCCTCTTGTATGAGATCATTGTACACATTTAAAGAGAATGCCTAAAACCTGTGTGGCTTTCTGTCCTAGCCAAAGAATCTTATGTCACTTGATTTGATATTTATAAGAACTTTAGTAAGGAAAAAGAATAAATACAGTTATTTCCATTTTAGATATCAAAGGCAGATTTAGATTTAAAAGGCAGATTTTAGATGTTTAATTAGCCAACAAATGTTTTAGCTTTCTTCCTCAAGCTATGACATATTCTATGAGATCTAATGAACCTGTTGGCTTTTACTCAAGTGTCATGGTAGACCTGGGGTTTCTAATCCCCAGCGCTACCTTCCTAAACTAGAAGAGAGCTCATGTTGTTGAAGGACAGACAGAGGCTCTGAGGTCCTACCTACTACAGTGTTTTTTCTCCTTTCAGTTTAGCCTCCGGGGAGTCAGATCTTCTCGAGGAACCAAAGCTTACATACACCACAGAACCAGAAAGTCATCACTTCACACCCCTTATTCTCTCAAAGCTAAATGATCGCCTGTTATTTTCATTTGTGCGGTATCCTGTGACTTTAAAGTTCTTAGTCATACTTCTTGTCTCTTAACACACAGAAAAACCCTGCCGTCACTCTTGAAGCCATGCAGGCTACGTGGATTGCCTGCGTCATCCATTTCCCTCAATCTGGTCTCTGAGCCTAGTCCCAGGTCTGTCCCAGCACCTATGAGAAAATCCAAGGCCATCTCCAGCTGGTGGCTTGGTTGGAGTCTCTCTTCATCAGGGCTCCCTTTGTTCTTCCCACCTTTCACTGACTGCACTTGAAGAGGGACCCCCAGAGTAAGGTAGAAATGGACAGAATGCAGGTTTTCAGTGGGGGGGTCTGGTGCCATTGTTCTGAGTGAGCACCATTAGTGGGCCGGAGTATAAGGGGGAAGGGAGAACAGAAGAGAATAAGGTCATAGGGTATTTTTTTCAGATTTGAAGTAAAGTGTTAAGATATGTGGATCAGCAACATGACTGCCTAAATATGCGCTGAACAAGGACAACAATGGACATGCTAACATGGACTGGGTGTGGGGAGGCCATGGGCCCTCAACCCTGCATAAAGGAACTAAGGAATGCCAAAAAGAGGAGAATTAGTCTTCCCCAGGGAAGAGCACATGGGTTGTACACAAGAGCACACATCATCCAACACCAACTGGTCAGCTTTGAGAATGTACATACAAGTAACATACAGGCTGAACAGGTTGTATTTATGTACTTAGGAATATGTATATGCATATATGTATATATACATAAAAACAACTAATGAAAAAAGAGGCCATGGATTTGAAAGAGAGTAAGGAAGGATATATGGGAGAGTTTGGAGAAAGGAAAGGGACAGGGGAAATTGATATAATCTCAAAAAGAGAAATGAAACAATTCTGATCTAGAATACAGGTCAGAGGGGCTGGAGAGGTGGTTCAACAGCTAAGTCCATTTGTTGCTCTTGCAGAGGACTGGAGTTCAGGTCCCAGCACAGATATGGTGACTCACAACAGCCTATAACTCTAGCCCCAAGAGATCTACAACCCTTTTCTAGTCTCCATGAGCATCTTTATGCATGTGTATACACACACACACACACACACACACACACACACACACACACACACCGCTCATAAAAATAAAATTAAAATAATACTTTTGAAAATTCTTACAATATAATTCCTATATATTTCCAATTAGCCATCAGTAAACCTCACTCTTCTTTTCCCTATAGGTCATAATTCAATTTTAATTGTTAGTACATTTATTTTTAAGTACATCTCATAAGAGGCTAAATGTTATTACCTTTACAATCTAGGTTGTATGGACTGTTGCATTGCCCTTGAGAATCGTTATACTAAAATTTGATTTCAAACTGGATTCTTGACTCATATATCATGGTGCATTAATACCGTGCAGCAATTTATTAGCAAAGTGGTAAGAATCCAGAAGAGCATGTGCTCCTCACACCAGGGAAACTAAGAGGAAACATGCTGGATGTTTGTGTTTTGTTCTGTGGTGACTGTTGGCATGTTTTAACAAGTTGTCTTCATTTTCTGTTTTGTTACTTCCACAGTCATGTGAGTTCTCACTCCGAGAGTAACCGTCGTTTTAGAGACAAGAGAAAGTTTACTTTATGTTGTTCAATGCTAATAAGTAAATAAATATGACATTTAAATAAATAATGACATTTAAAATTGAGGAGGAGCGGCTGTGGTTAGTGCAGAAGAAGAGGGGCTAAGATGGAAGCATCATTGCCACTGGGAAGTAAAATGCCACCTCTCAGAGTTGGTAAATGATCTTCCCACCTGCACGTACCCCGCTGCTTAACTTTGGCACGTGTTGTTTGCCACAGATCACCACTCTGCCAGCATAACCATCATAACCAAGAGTTATCAGCATCAGCATCAGCATCAGCATCAGCATCAGCACCAGCACCAGCACCAGCACCAGCATCAGCACCAGCACCCTTTTTCCACATTGCAACTGTGTTATCCCAACACCATTGCTTAGGAGCCTCCTTTGTGCCAGGCACCAGGCCAGCATGATTGCCCATGATGGGAGTAGTCACTTCCCCATACCATGTGTCAGGAAACAGAAGAAAAAAAAAACACAACTGAAACAGCTTTGTTAAGGTGACACAGTCGCTTCCCCATTCCATGTGTCAGGAAATAGAAGAAAAACAGAATTGAAACAGCTTCATTAAGGTAACATGGGTCAACATGAAAAGTCAACCTAAGGCTTTTCAACCCTCGCATTCCTGCTCTTAGCCTTGCTTCTACTGTTGAAAGTGATTCTGTTTAGTCAGGAAGGTGAAAACTGGACCACAGTCACAGCACAGTAAACACACAGCTGAAGGAGGTGCTGGGCTCTCAAGGGCACAGGGCATTCACCACCTCTCACTCTGGGAGGCTTCCCGGGTAAGTGAGATGTACAGTAACTATTGAAACGCACACATTCAGTGAAGGGAAGGCCACTGTGCAGGCCAGTGCTCTGCCACAGCATAGGGTTTCTCTTTAAAGCTATCAGTGCATGGTGTCCTCCAAAGGGCCAAGGATGCACCTCTCCTGGTAAATGTCTGGATGGAAGATGGTATTGGTCCCACATAGTTGTTCACCTCCAAAGGTGAAGGACCTTGTGAGCTGCTGCTAGGAGTGTTCATCAGGGACTGGTGTGTCACTGATTGTCTCAGTTAGTGTTTCTATTGCTGTGAAGAGACACCATGACCACAGCAACTCTTATAAAGGAAAACATTTAATTAGAGCTGGATTACAGGTTCAGAGCGTTAGTCAATTATCATCATGGCAGGAAGCATGGTGTGCAGGCAGACATGGTGCTGGAGAAGGAGCCAAGAGTTGTATATCTAGATCAGCAGACAGCAGAAAGAGAGAGTGGCACTGGGCTGTGTCAAAACCCACCCTTGTGACACACTTCTTCTAACAAGGCCACACCTCTTAATAGTGCCACTCCCTGATGACTAAGCATTCAAATCTATGAGCCTATGGGGAGGGCATTACTAGCCAAACCACCACACTGATGCTGCTGTGAGCCTCTCTCACGGGACTCTGGCTTGGCTGTTCATCCAGTAAAAAAGGTCCTGAGGCTGACTGGGTGACTTAGCAGAATGAACATGGACATAACACAGACTGTCAAGCACTGGTTCTTATTGGCTGAAGAAATCTTGCCACAGATGAAGGGGATAGGGAAAAGATCTGGAATTTGTGACTCAGATCTCTATTGATCATTGTGATGTAGCTATAACAAACTACCTGGAACTGAGTAATTTATTAAGAAGAGAAAATTATTTTTCAAGTTCTGGAAGCAGGGAATCTAAGAGCATGGCACTGGTCTCATCTTAGCATTGGTAAAGGGCCTTTTCATTGCATCACAACACAGCAAGTTAGAGCTTGTGTACCCTAACAGAATTTGCCTGCAGATCAGAGAACAGAACAAGCCACTAGATTAAACATAGAGGCCAGGTAGAGGTGGCACACACCTTTAATCCTAGCACTCAGGAGGCAGAGATCCATCTAGATCTCTGTGAGTTCAAAGCCACCATGGATTACATGATATTGACTCTGTTTAGTAGAGAAACAGAGCCAGGCAGTGGTGGCACACACCTTTAATCCCAGTACTTGGGAATCACACAGGCCTTTAATACCTGTACTAAGAAGGAAGTGATATGGCTGGGCAGAGAAAGATATGTTAGTTATTTAGCGGTGCTCTTACCCTGCAAGGAACACATCCCGAACACGACAAATCCACAGAAGAGCTGTTTATTAATATAGGATAGAAAGAGAATGTGACAGGCCTGTGTGAAGCACACATGTGGGTGAGGAGATAAGAGAGAGAGGAGAGAAGAGAAGAGAGGAGAGACCTGTGCAAAATGGCGCCGGCTTTTTAAAGAGTGGGCCGCACATGCGTACAGGACCGCATGTGGCTACTCCACGCATGCATGTAGATTACATGGCCGCGTGCACTTTATGCAACCATGTAAAGCCACGGAGTCCTAGCCACGCGAGATGTTCTGACCTGGAAATGGCTATTTTGTACTGGAAATAATTAGGCAGTCCGCCGGGCAAGCCCAACTGTGTGGACATGTTGTGATTTCCTATCAAGATATATAAGGCATGAGGAGACAGAAACTAAAGGCCTTTCAGCTAGAAGTCTTTTGGCTAGAAAGCCTTTTCAGGCTGAGGAGTCCTAGAGGTGAGAGGTGGCTAGGGCTTGTTCCTTTGTCTCTCTGATTTCTTCATAATTACCCCAGGGTTGTTTTTGTTTGTTTGTTTTGTTTTTTTTATTAGAAGACCATTTTTGAATTCGTGTTACACATGAGTGTAGCTGCTGATGTGATCCAGGAGGCCACACCCTCATGGTTTCATCCAACCCAATCTTATCCAAGTGACTTCCTCAAGGCCCACCTTTAAAATCCATTTAGCAATTAAGTTTATGACACGTGAAGTTTGGGGCACACATTCAAACTCGAGAAGACTTTATTGTTAAATGGAAACTGCCCCTTAATAACCGTGCAAACTGACAAAACCAGTGAGGATCGGCTGGTCTTCTCTGGCATCACAGTCAGTGCCGGACACCGTGATGAACACTTACCACGGATTATCTTAGTTAATTGGCCGTTGGATACTATTATTGATACCACTTTATTGGGGGGAATTGAGGTGACAGAGGTTCAACTGAAGGTCACCCAAACACTACCCTTCAACCTCCCAAGTCCACAGCTTAACCCTTGACCAAATTGTTCTTTCTCCAAGCCAGTTCCTAAAGCTGTAAAATAAAGGTAACGACACATACCATGCCAGGTTTCTAAGGGGCTCAAAGGTTGTGTCTAAACAGCAGCAGTTTATACACACCAGTGTCAACAGTGGGGGTGGAAGAGGATGGGGGACGGGGCAGGAGAGAGAAGAGGGGGAAGAGGAAGGAGAGATGATGGAGGAAATAACGATCGGAACACAGGTGATGGGTACTTCATACCTTAAAAACAATTTTTCTGAAATTGTTGCAGAAAGCAGATGTGGAATAGACAGAAAACTTGGGAGGAACTTATTCCTTCTTTAAAACACACCCAACATCCTAAGCTAAAATGGGCTTTGATTTCTTTCAAAGTTTCTTCACTTGGCTGGGATTCCAATATAACAAAGCAAATCGAAGAAATTTAAGTGGCCCCGCTGGCTGAGGCATTTACATCATATCATGGAGGGTAAAAGCAATCAAGTGACCCAGAGAAAGTATTTAACCTTCTCCTTTAGGTGGTTGGGAAATTGCACTTTGTGTAAAGCTGTCATAACCCAGATGGACAGTGCCTGGCTGTTCTGTTTGGAGAGGAGCAGTCGGGGGACAGCAGGGTGCTTGGGGAGCCCTCTCAAATAAAAAAGCTCCATGGTCCGTTCCACAGCTTCTGCTAAAGCCTCTTCCTCCTCCTCCCACTCCTTCTCCCCCTCTTCCCCCTCTTCCTCCTCCTGAACTGTGTGTCTGTGTATGGAGGTACATGAGAGGATGACAGGGTTGCAGCCATCTCAGAGAAGGGCCAGACTGGGGGCAGCAGTCTACACATGTCAGAGGGCAGTTCCCAGGAAGGATTGGATTGTTTCCTTCCACTATGGAGCCTGAGGGTCTAGCAACCTCTTTTATCCAAGGCATCCATTGGCCCGGAAACTCCATTCTTGCCCCAGGTTCCAGTACCAAACAAGTATGGGGCAGGTAATGAAGAATGGCCAGTAGTTGGGCAGTTGACAGATTAGTGCATTTGCAGATTGTAAATTCTGATGTGAAGCCCTGAGCCTCCTATCTGCTGATATAATTAAAACCTAGACTGCTTTGCTGGGGGCTTTGATTTGAAAGCGGCCTCAGAGGCACATGGTCGATTTTTTCCTCAGAGAGCCTCATCACCAACACAGAGCCTCTGCTCAGCAACATTTTGATGTCTGGAAGCAATGCCAAGCCTCTGCTGCTGGGCTATTTCCTAACAGGCATCATAAATCTTGTGCCTTCAGTGAGCGGTGGCTTGCTTTGCTGGTCATTGTGCTCTGGTTGCTCTATAGGCCTGTGCCTTGACAAGGGGGAGAGGTGTTGGCTCTAAAATATTATTTTCTTGATCTTGAGAGATGACTCAGTGGATAAAATGCTTGCTGCATGGCTGTAAAGTCTGGAATTTAGATTACCCAGAACCCACAGGCTTGGCACCTGCCTGTTACCAAACCAGCAGGCAGAGAAAAGTAAGGTATGCCTGGGGTAATAAATAAGTAAAATGATTGAAGAAGATGACCAATGTCAACTTGGGGCCTACATACACAGAAAATATCACTCTCTTGTTACATATCTCAGGATCATCTCTGAAGGTGTGTCTCCAACCATGAAAATGAAAATGTGCTGCCTGTTTGTTTAAAGGCTGGGAATGTGGCTAGCCTCATTTCTCACCTCACACTCCAGCCATAAGTACAATAATCCTCCTATGTCAGAAATCTCTGCCTGCTGGGCTCTCTAAGCCTCAGGCCTTTTAACACGATACATCCTTGCTCCACAACGTGTAATTTCTATAGTGGGTAGCTGTTTTGTCTATGACCTTGAAGCACTGCCCCTAGAGAAGCAGCAGGTAACTGTTCCACCTGCCTATGACCTTGAAGTACATGCCCCTGGGGCATGGCCTCACAGTGATCCTTGAGACCTGAGATGGACGTAGGCAGCTCTCTGCTCTGCTCTTGTGGCTTTGGAGACTGGACTGAGTCAGGTGGCTGGAACAGAGTTCTAGAACCTGCAACTATTCTGTTCTGTACAGTGAGTTTTTACCCTTGATAAATTCCTTTGCCTGTTAAACAGACTCCGTGGATTTCTTGTTATAAATTTTCATTTCCCAAGGGCAGTCAAACTCCTATTTGTTCTTCAAGCTTCCTTCTCTGAGAAGTCACTCAAACCCACTCAGGGTTGTCCTGAGCTGCCTGTCCTCCTACTGCTCTGTCCTGGTGGTGTCCTTGGGGTGCGGTAGCTGTCACACATTATGTGACATCTTCCACAAGAAAATGGAGGGGGGGAGGGGGGTGCAGGGGGGGCTCAATTCCATGAAGTGTTGGATGCTCAGGGAAAATGGGCAACCATACCATTCAGGAAAAGGTGTAAAGGTGTGCATAGCAGAGTTCTTTGGGACCACCACAGGCTTCAGGTTGTTGCTGGGTTTAGACCCTAGCTCCAGAGTTCATTGATGAGCTGAGGGAACTTCAGGAACCTCTGATCCTTGGTTCAGTCCTCTTTGGGGGTAAGCTCAGAAACCTGTAAAAGCCTATTGGTGGAGCTACAAAAATGGCAGCAGAGACATGTTGCTATACACACCTGGAAAGGCAATAACATAAATACATGTAATGTAATAGGAATCTAGAGCACCCTTACTTCTATCTAGAATGAAGCCTAGTTGTTCTCACTCTCCACACCCATAAACGCATAATTAAAAGGACATGTCTTGTCTATGTATTCTCCGTATGCCTAAGCACAGTGAGTTGGAAAAGCAATGCAATCCTCACCTCTACAGACCTCAGCTGGAAGAGGGGTGGGGTTAGAGCAGACACATGTCCAGGTGACAGTGATAAAATTAGGAAACTGGAAACATGGGGAGGGAGGGGCAAGCAGAGACTGCTCTAACATGGGGTCAGAGCTGGAAGACACTTCTGGGACTGACGCCTCAGCACTGTCTCAAATGATGAATATGAACTCAGGAAATAAATAGGAGAAGGCGTTCTAGGCAGAGGGAACAGCATGAACAAATGCATGGAGGCAATTCGGATTTCCTGGGAGGCTGAGTCTAATGGGGCAGGACATACCCAGGAAAGAAGATGGGGGGGACAGCAAGAAGCCAGCAGACAAGACCTTGTGTGTGTAGCTAAGAAATGTAGGCATTAGCATCAGGCCATGGGGGACTACTGAAGGATTTTAATAAGGGGAGTGCCATGATTAGAAGAGCAATTTAGATGCATTGTTGGCAGGAAATTAATTGATAGTTCTCTGAGAAAGCCCTTTTTGAAATGAGAATCCCCTCTGGGCCACTCTCTGAAATCTGTGCATTCATTTTGTTCCGAGTTGCTTTGGTAAATACTTATTGAGCACTTAGAGTCACTCATCATAGAACCTGTGGGCTCTGAGATGAGTGTACTCCTCTACCTGCTATGAATGAGCTCAGGGGATCCACTTGAGTAATTACGGTAGGACACAGGAAGTGATAAAGAGTAAGACTGGAAGAGAATGGCAGCTAGAGAACTCTGCATCCAGATGTGTTGTTGGATGAGAGGCTGAGATGGCCATACCAAAAGCACTGTAGGCACACAGAGATTCTGTTCAGTGGGGGCATGTTCAGGGGTCCCCAGGGCATTCCAGAACATATCCAAGACTGAGATCAGTTGCCAGAGAGGTCTGAGGAGAGGTTTTGAGGGGCAGTGACAATACCCTCATGGGAGTGTCTGAGCTAGATATAAAATAAATAAGCATAATTTGAATGGTGGGTGTCTGACAGACAGTCCAGATAGGTGAAGCACAGGCTATGAGGGTGTAGGAAAACATGGTCCTCATCCAGGTCTATGTGATCACAGAATGAACAGACAAATGGCAGGGACTCAGTGGGAGAGCACTTGTCTATCATTATGTAAAGTCCTGGCTTACACAGTGTTGGGGGAGTGGGAGGGAGAGTGGGAGAGAGGACATGTTACCATGGCTTGAGACAAGGCTCAGGAGCTGAAGGAGTTAGTTAGCATTTGTGCCAGCTAGCTTTATGTCAGCTTGACATAAGCTATAGTCATCCGAGAGGAGGAAGCCTAGATTGAAGAAAAAGAAGCCTCTATCAGATTTGGCTGTAGGCAAGCCCATAGAGCCTGTTCTTAATTAGTGATTGATGTGGGAGGGCCCGGCTCATGGTGGGTGGTGCCACCCCTGGGCTGGTGGTCCTGGGTGTTATAAGAAAGTAGGGCAGGCTGATCGAGCCATGAGGAGCAAGCCAGTAAGCTTGCAGAACTTTCCATGGGTTCTGCTTCAGCTCCTGCCTCCAGGATCCTGCCCTGTTAAGCCCTTGCCTTTGATAATGGACGGTATTGTAGAAATGAAATAAACCCTCTCCCCTCAGAGTTGCTTTGGTCATGGTGTTTCATCACAGCAATAGAAACCCTAGCTAGGATAGCATCTTATCTGATAAATAGTTACGGGGAAATGCTAATTTTAAAAAACAGAGTGAAAAATTATAATGGAACTGTATTTTAGAGCCACTGGGTCATTGAAGAATTGCTTGCATGAAGCTGATTGCCAGTGAGAAAATAACAGTAAATATGTAAGCAGAAGCAGATGACCCACAGGACTATCTGCTAGGGATTAGCTGCATCCACAGCTATGTTTGTACCTGATACAGACTGACTGCCTTATTCTTCCTCCTCCAGCCTTGAAGGATTGCCTAGGAAATGGAGAACTCATCCACAATGCCACACCCACAGTTCCCAAGTGCAGCTTTTAAGATGACTACTTTGTCATAGCTGTCTTGATATCAGAACCCTACCCGAGTCAACCCAAGACAGTTTCTGGTCAGTACTTATCGTACCTTAGATGAACACTCATGTGTTTTCCTATGGAAACAGTAGCTGGTCCGAATATAGCATACTGCTGCAAACCAGACCAGGGCTTAGGTATATTGAGTTTGAAATAAACTACCTTTCTAAAATTAGAGAATTTCTGAGTACCAAAGTCTATGCCAGAATTCTGTATAAAGATTATACACATTTTTTTTTACTAAGAATAAATCTTAAGCTGGGGAGATAGCTCCATGGATAAAGAAAGGGCTTGTCATAGAAGCATGAGGATCTGAATTTGATTCCTGGAACTCACATAAAGCCAGACATGATAGCGTACATCTGTAATCTACACATTCCCAGGCTGAGATCTGAGGTGGAAACCACAGCCTGAAAGATAGTGGGCCCACTAGCCTGGGTATGATGTAGCAAGCAGCAAAGAAGCCAGATCTCAACCAATGAAAAGCAAGGACTGATACCTGAGATTGACCTCGGACCTCCACATGTGTGCAAGGGCATGCACAGCCACATGCACAATCACACAACACACCATATATCTATATATAAATATCTGAATCTCAGGAATTGTGCTGGATAGTTTTACGTCAACTTGACACAAGCTGAAGTCATCTTAGAAGAGGGAATCTCAATTAAGAAAATGCCTCCATAAGAATGGGTTGTAGACAAGCCTGTAAGTATCTTCTTAATTAGTGATTGATGGGGGTGGTTCCAGCCCATTGTTGATGTTGCTATCCCTTGAGCAGGTGGTCGTGGGTTCTATAAGAAAGCAGACTGAGCAAGCCATGAAGAGTAAGTCAATAACCAGCACTCCTCCAAGGCCTCTACATGAGCTCCTGCCTCCAGGTTCCTGCCGTGTTTGAGTGCCTGTCCTGACTTCCTTTGATGATGAACAGTGATATGGAAGTGTAAGCCAAATAAACCCTTTCCTCTTCAAGGTGCTTTGGTCATGGTGTTTATCACAGCAGTAGAAACCCTAAGACAGGATTCCAAGCAACTTCCCAAAGACACAGAGAGAAATGAAGCATGGGTTCTGTGAAAGGCCTGAATAGACAGGTTTGATGAGGGAAAGTTCGCTCCTAAACATTCATTTCTGAGACTGGAGAAATGGTTATTTATATTAGTACCAAGTACTATTTGGACCTTGAGTTCCAGTTCCAGTTTCTCTGGCTGCTGATGAGCAGAAAGGCCATCTTAAAGGGAAAGTGTCCATAGATAGACTAAACATTGTCTGTGTTCCCTGAAAGGCTGTCAGCACCAAGGTACCTTTTCTTTCTTATTGCTCTAGAAAAGCAACCAAGATTATCTCTTCCTCGAGTGAAAACTCTGAAGACCCTCCGTGAGTGTGGTTTTCTTCTTCCACTACTTCTTCAGTGTTCTGGCTGCCCCATGAAATGCAAAGGACCTGCATGCTTCCCTGTTATTGTTTATGCTGTCCCATCAGCCCTGAATGGCATCAGAGCCTCCCCTCCAGTGAAAACCATTTGATCTCACTTCCAGTGGGCCTCACCAAACTCTGTGTGTGTGTGTGTGTGTGTTTGTGAGAGAGAGAGAGAGAGAGAGAGAGAGAGAGAGAGAGAGAGAGAGAGAGAAGATAATGTACAGGAATCCGTTCTCCATATCTTGCAATTTCTGCCACTCAGCGAACTCCAGGCTAGCTAGTCTGAGAGATTCTGGGAGATCTGTCCTCTCTCTCTGCAAGAGTGCTAGGATTACAGGTTCAAGCCACCACATCTTTGTGATGTTTATGAGTTCAGCAGATTGAACTCAGGCCATCAGACTTCTGAGGCAAGTGCTTTTACCCACTGAGCCATCTCGAGGGCCCCAAACTGATTGATGATGCCACTGCGTATTTATTGACAAAACATTCAGCCCTGTGGTTAGGTGGCTGGCCATTTTCCATGACCACCTTCACTGAACAGGCATTGAGTGTTTGGGGATGCATGCTCAGCTGGCCCAGCTATCAGCTGAAGATAACAGAGATGAATAGAGTCCCTGCATTGTAAAGTATGGAGGACTGAGAGAGGCCAGTGGGCAGCTGAGATAAGTGAGAAGGTGATAAGCAAACAGAACTGACCCAGAGGAGTGCCCAGAGACACATGACCGCACTGGACACTGGGAACCGCCTTCCTGTCTGCATGGGTGGGACATGACAAGAGAAGAGTTTGAGCTGTAGACCTCAGATGTTCTAGATTCCTTCCTTGGATCACATGGGGAGCCCTCCTTAGGGCCCAGACACCTAGTGAGGAGGACTGGAACAATTATCAGCCCCTATACCCATGTCATGGGAGCTTGAAGTTTCACTCTGAATCTGTTCCCGGGGCAAGTGAGAGGGCATCAGGCTGCTGTTTCCCCCCTTTCCAAGGGGTTTTAGGTGTTAATCCCTGCTACCAGGAGCATAGGCAGTCTCCCACTGCCAGCTCTCGGAGTGGTGAAGCCTATATTCCTGAAAGGTGATCCTGTGCTGTTTGTGAGACTTCTCCTTTCCATGTTGGCCAGCACCTGGCAGCTCTGACTTCTACTAGAGTACACTTTCATGGCTCCTGCAGCTTCCCTGTGCCGTGGAGTTTTAGCTTGCCCGTTGCTTGGGCTCTCTGCGTTTATTTTCCAGGAGGGATAATTTTAGGCTCGTGATAAACTGTTGGCATTGATGTTGCCCTTGCTGTTCCCTGTGGTGAACAGTCATACTCAGCCATCTACAGGAACTCGGAAATCAGTGGAGTTTGAGGGGCCTTGCTGGCACATGGAGTCACTGCTAATTCATTGGAAATCTATTTCCTTATGTTGAGCTGCGGTGTGATATGATGTAGGCCTCATGGATGGACATCTAGAGTACCATGACATTCTGCCCAGCAAAGAAATGTGGCCAAGTAGCCTCCATCCCACATTTTGTAAACTTCAGATAGAGACATGTGATTTGACACCAGATTTTTTTTCATTTGCAAATTTACTTTTAAAAAATTACATCACCAAATTATATTGTTACTTATTTTGCATAATTATATTTTTTATTACATCAAATCAGAGCTACCTTAAAATTCCAAAACTACATGAGCATATTGCCGTATCATTTATTATAATTTTTTTTTAAATTCAATTTTATTAGGAAAATGTTGTGTTCCTGCCAACATAACCAACAAAAAGTAAATGAAGGTCGGGTTCCTGAGAGCTGGAGACATGGCTCAGGGGTTGCTTTTGCAAAGGACCTGAGTTCAGTTCCCAGCAGCCATGTGGCAGTTTATAACCATAGCTCCAGTTCCAGGGGCTACATCAGTGTCTTCTGACCTCTTTAGGCCCAGGCATGCACATAGTGCACATACAGATATGCAGGCAAAACACTCATGCACTTGAAATGTAAATTTAAATGTTTTTTAAGGGATAAGTTTCTTGGAATTTTAATTTGCTTCCCTGAAATAACTATTAGGGAGTTGTGTTTTAACTTGTTTTATTTATTGTCACTGCTGTGTGGTCTGTGTATAATGATGTGAGTGCAGGCACATGTGTGGCACAGCATGCCTGCTGTCAGACGATGGTTTTCAGGGGTTGAGCTCTCTCCTTCTGCACTGGGTTCTGGGAACCAAACTCTGGTTTTCAGGTTTGCTCAGGAAGCCTTTTGACTCACTGAGCCATCTGGCTGGCTGTGGTTACTGTACAATTGCTAATGGAATTGTGACATACACACAGTTAGTTATAGAACTTCTGTGAGACAGCAAAAGATTATAATCTGGTTCTAAATTTACAAGTACGTTAGCAGAATGGTGGAAAGCAGTCCTGGCGTTACATGGAGTTGGGTTTAAATTCCTGTGTGATTTTCTATGTCAGTGTTTCTCAACCTGTGGGTCAAGGACAGTGAAACAACCATGACCTTTCACAGGGGTTGCCTCAGACCATGAGAAAACATAGACATTTACATTACAATTCATAACAGTACCAAAATTACAGTTGTGAAGTAGCAATAAAATAATTTTATGGTTGGGATTCACCATTAAGGGTGGCCGCATTAGGAAGATTGAGAACCACTGCCCTATCTAAGCTTGAGGAGTTATTTAACCTCTCTGTATACGTTAGCTATCTGTAAAATGGTATAGTAAGCATGCTTACATTGTGGAGCTATTGAAGAGATTAATCAAGACTCCACGCAGAAGAGTTCACGATGAGGCTGAAGTGGACAGAAAACACAACTATGAAATGTGTCTGAGATGTGCAAAGGGGCACAGGAGCACTTGTGATAGAGTCAAAGCGAGGCTACATGAATCAAATCCCAGCTTTGACCTTCTGTGACCTTGAGGGAGTCACTGAGGCTTTCTGTGCTGGGTATTTGTCCAACAGATGTGATCAGGTAAATGTGTGTGAATCCCCCAGGTTAGTGTGTCATCACTGCCATTAACTAGAAAATGAAAAGTGAACGAGAGACCTCTGAATGTTGTTTTCCAAATTTGGCTAAATTGAGATGTCATAACATCACATCCAGGGAACCAGAGTTAGAAGTGTTTGATCCCGGCTACCTCCTCCTTCTGAAGTAGTGCTTTCTTTGTTTGTGGTGGCTGGTTGCCCCCTCCTTTCAAGATCAGAGACCAGCCTCTTCTGTTTAGAGAACATTGCATCTTTTATCTTTGTTCCCACAATATCTCTGACATGGGTTTGTCATGTGCTCCCCAAATGAAGCATTTGCAGCTCACCTGATCCATCCAGATCTGAAGTGCCCAGGATGTCTTCCAAAGCAGTACGACCGTCTGACTTTGAAGGGGTTCGTTTCTGTGGACATTTGAAGCTGACCTCACAAAGACATGCGAGGAAAGTTTAAAATGCTACCGTTCTCATTCACTTATCCCATGAACCTGCTAACTTTTCCAAGCATGCTTTCACTGGCTCATTTACTCACTAGAGACTTTGTAATTTGCATCATCTAGATTCTGAAAGACTTGTAAATCTTCATTGATTCGCCAACTTTTTATCAAGCAGCTGTTGAAACACTACTATTCTTCCAGGTTCTGACGTGGCAGCAGTAATCAAAACCTAAAATACAACAGGGCCCATCCTTGTGGAATCTCCACCCTGACTGAGGGAGATGGACAATATGCTGAGTGCTCAGAGGTGCTGTGGAGGAAAGCATGGCAGGATGGATGTGTCGATATTTTTCATTGCAGACAACCAAATCTGCTGTTACTGGTCTAAACAGCAGGGGTTTATCTTAGATTACATGGAGAATCACCAAGTGCACTGGGAAAGATGCCATATGTCACACAGGGGAGCTCACACATGCTGCCATCCACTGTACAGCATGGCAACCTCTGTCACACTTGGCTCTTGTGCTCATTTCCCTCACCTGTGCTCGGAAAGATGCATGCCTGTGCTTGGGAAATGCAGCAGAGAGACTGCCTGGAGACGTAACTCTGACCTTTTCTGCCTCTGCATGAAGGGCAGGTTCACTGCACTGAGCTGCATGAGTCAGGCTGCACTCAGGGGAAAGCAGGCAGAGAGTGGAGGTGGTGTTGCCGGTTTGGTTATCTGTTGTAGATTGCGTTTGGCTCTTCAGTAGTAGAACCATCAGTCATGTTCCCTGCTCGAAAGATGGCCTCAAGTACTCTTAGAAGACTGGCTTTGCATCCTCACCCTCTAACACTGGGAGCGGTAGTGAGGGGAACTGTTCGCTCTTCCATCTGCAGCAGGCTGCGCCACACCTCTAGGCACGTGGTTCTTGTTTTCTGGACACCCTCCCTCTGTTGTCCCATGATGGCTGCTGTCATCTCCAGGAAGGTTTCTTTGTATCTCCATCGCATCTCCAAGCCTCGATTGTGCCGTGTGTGCAATAATTTATACTGTATTTATACTGCAGCGATCCATGGATGTCTATTTCCCTCGTTTCATGAATCAGAAAGGGACTGGTCTAGGGTTCATCATAACTTCAGTGTCTAGCTCCTAGAAGACAACACACCTTTTAAACTGCCATGAATCAGATTTGCTAATTCCAGGAATTGGGAGAAAGATGGGCCTTCCAGGCAGAGGAAATAGTACATTTTGGAAGTAGAGAGATGTGAGGGGGCGATGTATGCAATGCAGTGAGGGGAGAAACTGGGCAGTCTGCTGTGGAAGGGGCCCCAGTGATGTCAGAAAGTCCAGGATAGGCGCTAGGATTTGTCTCAAAGCTCAGCAATTGTATTTGAGCTGATTTGAGAGCTCAAGGAAGCCAATTTGAAGGATTTTCAGCATGTAAGAGACCTATATGATCAGGTTTGTGTTGTTAAACAGATTTGTCTAACAGCTGGGTAAATGAAGGATTAGAGCTCAGAGTCAAAGCAAAGAGACCATAACGAAGTCATTTCAAAATCAACAAAAAAGGCTCTAAGGTAGTGGTACTAGCAAGAGGACCCCGAAATCTGGTACACCAAAGACAACTTAAGCTCATGGGGATGCGGGGCTCATAAAATGGGCTGTGGTTTCACCAGAAGGCTCTAACCCACTGTTAGCTCCCAGCCCATCCTATGCCATGTACCTCACACCCTCAACTCTGAAATCTCAAAGGGGGATAAGCAGAAAAGCCCAAATCACATCTGTTCCCACATACCAGGGAGAAGGAAACAGGGTAGTACTGAAGAGGCTTTGAAGTTCACCGAGGCCAGTACCCACTCTGGTATATGACTGAGCAAAACAATGATTTTTCTGTGGTACCTTTGAAGATCAGGAGTTGTAGCACACACCAGTGGGATATCTACCTAATTCCTCATCTAGCTCCTGCCTCTAAGATTTTCTTGTATGTTTACTTACAGTCTATATCTCCCTAATAGTACACTAAAATATCTAAGAGGCTTTTGATGGTGAAATTGTGTCCTGTCTACATAGTAGGCACTTAATGAACATTTACTGAAAGGGGAAATGAACCAAACATAATCAGGTTTGCCTCACACTGAACCAGTGGTCTTTGCATAGGGCCTTGGTTTTAAGGTTACCAAATGCACAATTCTGCTTTCCATAAACACTCCAACAAAGATTAAATTCTACCAAGTAATGCCTTTATAGTTGGCTTCAGACAGTAAAGAAAAAAAAAAAAAAACATGATTACATTACTTCAAAACCAGTAACCACTAGCCAGCTCATACCTGTTTGGATGACTGGTAGAGAAGAATAAGAGTTGGTGAGTATGTTGATAAATAAGAATCCTTGTGTTTGCCATTGGTGGGAATGTAAAATGATGTGGTTGTCATGGAAAACAGTATGGACATTTCTAACAACTTAAAAGTAGAATTGCCCTATGTCCAGCAATTCAACATCTGGGGACATACCCAAAAGAACCAAAAGGAGGACATCAAAGTGGTGTTTGAACACAGAATTGTATAGCAGTCTAATTCCCAGTAACTAAAATGTGCAAAGAACCTATGTAGATAACCTAGGCTGGCCTAGGCAGAGGATCCTCCTGCTTCGACCCACCAAGTGGTGGGACTACACATATGTGCTGGCTTGCCTGGCTAGAAGACAGGAAATCTAACACTTACTATATCACGACTAAACCTTAAGTGTATTGTGCTAAGTTGAATAAACAGTCACGTTGAGACAAATGTTGTATTTTTTTATTTGTTTAAATACCCAGAAGAGTCAAAGAGTCGGAAAGTGATGTAGGAGAGGGATACAGAGCCATTGTTTTCAGGGTGAAGAGTCTTGTTTTGTAAGATGAAGGATACTGGAGACTGGTTCCACAACAGTGTCAATCTTTTTTATGGTACCAAACTGAAATCTTTCAATAACTAAGATCATGTACTATATGTTAAAACTATTCATCATGAAGTATGTATATCTGTTATCTTATTTGGTCCTGAATTATAATGAGAAGTACATGTCTTTCCCCACCACAACCAACCTGCACTGTTTATGAGAACAGGTTCCTTGAGTAGCCCAGACTGGCCTTGAACTCCTAACCCTTATATCTCAGCCACCTGAGTAAGTCCTGATTTATAGTAAGGAAAAATAGGCTTAGAGTCATAAGGGATTTCATAAGGCATCCGGCTGGAGAAGGACTAAGCTGAGACTCCACATTCAGGATCCCAGATGCCGTTCCCAGCACAGGCTTCTGCCACATCAGCAGAGAGGACATACAGACCGTTTAACTGATCTGTTGACTAAAGTGTAAGAAACAGACAGTTGGCAATTTGGAGAGAGAACCGTAAGCATGTACTGAGGTGGAGATGTGTCGTGGGAGTAAGCGGAAGGAAAATAGCAGTGGACAGCTCACAAGCCAGCTTGCAGCCACCTGCCTTCCAGTGCTTGTCAACTTCCCTCCCTCCTGAAACCCTCAGAGAGCAGGTGTGAGTCAACTGCAAACACGGTGAAGGAAGGTCACACAGCATTCCCTCAGCTGGCAAAACCCAAAGTCAGTGCCGTGGCAATGGTCTGTGTACGTGAAATAAGAAAGGAAGAAAAAACAAAACAAAACCAAACCCTGGAATGTGATCAAGAGGGGATAATGGCTCTTAGTGTTGGAAGTGATTCCACTAAATGTCTTCCTACTTCCCATGCATTTACCAAAACCAACGAGCTCTAACAGGGGGAGGCGGAACGGTAGAAAAAGTAGCAAGCCTATTTGGCTGGACTAACAAACAGCTCCCTATGTAGTCCTGGACACTCCCTCACCTCTACCTTCTGCCGTAGGCCCAGGCTACCATGACCAAAACCCTTTTCATGTGCTGGAGTTAAGCTGTTCTCCAAATGGAACCACAACAAGAACATTATCTGGCCTCTTGTAGCTTTTATTTACCATAGTCCTACTATGTGTCAGGCCCTCTACTGGACACTTTCTGTGTAGTAACCCCAATCCTTCTAGTGTTCATAATATTATACAACTGCATGTAAAGTTAAGACGTTGCTCATAGGATTTGCCTGAATGAGAAAGGACAGAGTCAGAATTTGAATGTAAGCCTTCTAAAGTTTGCTATCACAAAGTGTGAAATTCGACAGCCGGGTTATGTAGAGACAGAAGAGCATCAAGGGAGCAGTGAAGCTGCTGGTTCCACTGTTCTTCCTGGGGCAGTCTGGATGGAGGGCGAGCTTGAAATCAATCAGGAAGTGCAAGGAGACATTTGATAAGCAAATGGGAATATGCTTTGTGACTCAAGCAGGCCAGGGTGGTGGGTAGGGCAAGGTCTCCAAGTCAATTGTAAACAACCCATTTGGTATAAGACTAGTCATGTTTGAATTGTTTTGTGTGGAGATAAAATTCCGTTGTCTTCTGAGCAAACAGAGACTATATTATGATGAGCATTTTTCTATGCCAAAGCATATTTTAACTATTTTTTTTAAGTGAGAAGCCATCAAAAGGCTTATCAGACATCAGATGTAGTGGTGTGTACCTTTAATCCCAGCACTCTGGAGGCAGAAGCAGGTGGATTTCTGTGACCCTGGTCTACATAGAATTCCAGGCCAGGCAGGGCTGCATGTAATGAGACCCTGAGTCTCACCAAAACACCAAAACTGTTTATGATCAATTGCTAGTACTGTCTCTAATTAGTCCTTCCATGCTGTGAGAACATCCAACATAGCCAAATTTAAGAGGGAGAAAATGGTTTCCCCCATCTATGTAGACTTAGCCTTTGCTACTGCTGACTACATAGATGGGAGAAACCATTAGCAGCTGCACAGGCTAAGACTGCTCACCTGGAGAAGCATTCCCATAGGTCGGCCATCAGAGACCTTTAACAAGGACAATGAAGCTGCTTGATCATGCTGCACATTTTCCCAGGGTAACCAGACACTTTTGTCCCTCTTTGTGCTTCAGGAAGGGGTAAGAAACTTCAAGGAACTTCGAGCCAAATTTCAAAAGTTTGATGCCCCACCTTTTCCAGGACTGATTAAGTTGCCAACTGGTGTTTCTCGAAAGGATGACAGGGGACACACACAGTCAGCTCAGAGTCTGGCTAGTGGGAAGTGCCTCTCATCCAATCACCATCAGCCCCTGTCTTATTCTTCCACTGAAGTGTGCCAGCCTCTTAAAAGCCAGGAAATGAAGTTGGTGCAGAGAGGTGAAATTCAGAAGAATTCAAGTTCCTTGGGACCTCCAGAAAAGTCTGCTGTGTGTCCTGCAAGAAATTCCCAGGAAGCCACCATGCCACTGGCTGGGAGTAAATCAAAAGCTGAAACATCCAATGAGGAGAAAGGACTGGTCCTCAGCAGCTTCAGATTTAAGCTTTGGAACTGGGAGAAATTTTTATCTCAGAACAGTAAGATGTCCCCAGCTCCGCCTCTTACCAACTGTGGGAATAAGACCTTCCACATGGAAAGTCAGAAAACCACGGGGCTTGCTCATACAAAACCAGAGATGAGCCTGGAGACAGCAGGAGTCCAGACCCCTACTCCCCAGATGGTCCAGAGAAAATCACCTGTGACCTCTGAAGCCTCCCCTTTGCCACTTCCTCAGCATGGCAGGAAAGGTACAGACAGCCCCGGTGCTGAGGAGAGCCCCAGGAGCAGCCTGTGCCAGCCTGTTTATGAGTGTGAGCTTACCAGCCCTGTTCCAGGTAAGAAATGGAGTCCCCGTGGAACTGGAGGCAAGACCATTGTGCATTTCTCATCCCAAGCCTGCAGAGTTGAAGTGTATGCAACCTTTGCAATAGTGATAGAGCATGGCTGTGGTCAGCCTGTTAAATTGTAGTCTCAGGTTTGAGCAAGTGCGTAATCCAGAATTCTGTTGTGGCACAGTTTGGCTGCTCTTAGACTTGAATCCCAGCTCTACTTACCACAAGCTATGTGAGCGTGGGTGATTTATAAGCATCTTACATCTTGGTATGTTCTACTATGAATCAAATTCATCAGCAGCCTTCTCTGTGTAGGAAAAAAAGTACAAAATGTGTCATGTCTCAGCGTAGGAACCTAAGAGGGCTACTCCAATCTTCAGACCTTCTATTCCTTGCTTTGAATCCATCAACTAGCTCTTTGGCTCTACTCTGAAAGTCTGTTTGGAATCCCTCAGCTTCTGTCTCTGCCCAGACCTCTACCACACTTGTCTCTCACTGGGTCATTACCAGCTGCTCTCCCTGCTCCCACACTCTCGCCCCCTGGTGTTCTGTTTTCATGGTGAGCCTGTAAGGTAGCATGAGTCAGATCACATCACTCTGCTGCTCAAAACCTGCCTGCCCTTCTACCATGCCTCACATTGTTTATTGCTTTCCTGCTTTTCCATTCCCCTTGTCTCCTAATTCATTGGCCACTCAGTCTTTAGATATAAGACAGCAAGTTTCACCCCCAGTCTTAGCACAGGTCAATCCATCTGCCTGGAAAACTCTTGGGCCAATCCCTGACGGCATGATTCCTTCCTCGTTCATAGTCTCTGCTGCAGTGTCCCCTGCTCTGAGTGGACTCTTTGTCTCCGCTGTTCCTGGTGCCCTTGGACTTCTTGCATTCTTTTTGTTTTCTCGGGCCCTTGCCTTTCCCCAGTGAGTTGTCATATACTTGTTTGCCTCTGGAAGATGGAGTTTTCAGAGCATAAGATTTATCTTCCTCACCACCTTATCACAAAGAACAGATAGAGTTAAGTCTCCAAAAAATGTTTATTTAGTGATTGATGAATTGATCAATTGGTTGATTGGATAGACAGATGGATGGACGGATGTCTTGATATATAAATGGATCACTCACAGTCCTATGGCTTCTCCTTGTACTAAGAATAAAAACTAAAGTACTATAACCTGTAATCAGATGTCCCAACCGTCCAGTCCCAAATAATCAACGCAGAAGCTGAATATGAATTGTAAATATTCAGTTGATAGCTCAGGCTTGTTATTAGCTAACTCTTACACTTAAATTAACCCATACTTCCTATCTATGCTTTGCCACATGGCTCATGGCTTGTTACCTCATTTTCTACATGTCCTGCTTCCTCAGCAGCTCTCTGGCTTGGTGTCTCCCCTGACTCTGCCCTCCTTCTTCCCATCATTCTGTTTGGCTTTCCTACCTAATTTCCTGCCCAGCTACTGGACTGTCAGTTTTTTATTAACCAATGTGAGTAATACATATTCACAATGTACAGAAGGATTATTCCTCAGCAACAACCTTAATGGCCTTGCATGTTAGTCCTTGCATTGCTGACTTCTCTTCCCCTAACTCACCAGCTTATGGTGTACATGCCAGGTAGACCTCTAGGACTCTCTTCTTTGTTTGTGCCTGCTGTATCATTAATCTCCTCTTATTATGATGAACATTCCTAAAGCCAGGACTATATTTGTTTCTGTTCTCAGTTCTAGCTCCATCTCCCACAATAATGCCTAGAATACAGTAAATAAATAGGTACCAATGAAGGATGGGAAACAAGATGAATGAAAAGAAAGCTGTATGGGAAAAAGAAAAGAAGGGTGGGTCATCTCCCAGGTGAAGATGTATGGAGAGAGTTTAATGAGATAACCATGTAGATCAGCTTAGCACAGTGCTTAGGGGGAAAAGTGAGTAACCAGTTAATAATTGGTATTTAATTTTCCCTATGTCTTCTTCTTGGTTTTATTAAGACTAAAATTCCCAACAAACTCACAGTTAAAGCCTAAGAAGAGAGTAATTTGGCCACAAGCTTCTGGAGATGTGGCATCTAATGGAAGGGCAAGAAGAAAGCTTGCCCTCCCATCTCATCTTGCAAAGGACATGAACTTCCTGGAGGAACATGTGAAACCCAGTCTACTTGTTTAGCCTGGGCTTGTATAGACAACTGCTACATTGTGCAGAGCAAGAATGAGGATGCCCCATTTATTAAAAACTTTATGCCAGGCAGTAGTGGCACATGCCTTTAATCCCAGCCCTTGGGAGGCAGAGCCAGGTGGATCTCTGTGAGTTCAAGGCCAGCCTGGTCTACAGAGCGAGATCCAGGACAGGCATTAAAACTATGTAGAGAAACCCTGTCTTGAAAAACAAAACCAACCAACAAACAAACAAAACCCAAAAAACTTTGTCTTTCTCTGTCAGGAGAAATGTCACATGTAATTTTCATGTATAATCATGGAATTCCTGTTGGGGGTGTATTTGTGAATACCAGAAGCAGAGATACATACTATTGGGACTGTTTAGAAAATCTTAAGACACTGAACTCATAGATTCTAAGAACCGTGAAGCCAGAGCCCTGGAAATTCAGAGGTCAATTCCTACTCTGCTTTCCAGTCCCATGCTATTTGCTCAGCCTGTACTTGAGGAGTCTTTTCTGTGAGTAATCACAATCCCTCCCCTTTTAGCTAGGAGAGCAATGTCACAGAGTCCCCACAGAAGCCCACCAACCACAGCACAGATGCAGCAGCATTAGAAATATACCAGAACGTGCAGATTAGAGAGTGTAAGTCCTAGCCTTGATTCCAAGAAACACAAGAAGGCTTTTTTAGGGAACTATCACGGGAGTTCAGCCTTAACAAGTGGTTGTTGGTAAGAAAGGAGTCAGCATCCCACATTCAGGAGGGGCAGGCACAGTCTTGGATATGAGAGAGTCACCAAAGGCTTTGATAGCCAATGCTGGAGCACTGAAAAGCCAGTGGTGTGAGTGGAAGGTGTGTGCACTAAAGGTTGAGAAGTAGGACAGTGCTGTTTGCTGAGAAAAGAATCTAGACATGAATCCAGGTTGTGCTGAAATAGCAGAACAGAGATGATCAGCAAGACAGTGACGTAAGCAGGGGTGTGTTTAGGTCAGCAGGTTCTCACTGCTGGATGGAGGCTAGTCAGACGGGAGGAAGGCTAAAGCCAGCAAACTGGTCAGTTTTACCAAACAAATGTAAATAACACCCGATGTGTTTTCCTATCCATACTCAGACGAGCCAGAGAGCAGGCATCAACAGCTTCCCAAAATAAAGCCACTGCCTTCCATTGAGACCCTCGGCCCGCCTCCCCAGAAGCCTTTAAAACCCCCATTTGTGGACCTCCAGGCCTTCCATAGGCAGCCAACTGCTGTCTCCAAGACCCTGAAAGAAGGTAAGAAGATGCACAGAGCCTACCCACACCAGCCCAGAGCATAGTCCAGTGCCTGGACCACATGCCGCTTCCCTCTCCACCCCACTTGCATGTATTAAGCTGTTCTTCCAAGGGGCTGAACATTATTACTGCTGTTTGCATGCACAGCTGTGGCAGTTTGCCCTTGAAATGGCACATGTGTAGGAATTGGCCCCTTATCACTCTGGAGCCAGTTCACTTCCCCCTGAGGATACTGCATTGCATCCCTGGGAATCTGTCCAAGAGGAAGAAAATGAAAAGTCTCCAAGTAAGGAAGCATCAAACCTTTGTGTGTGCTGTACAACTGTGCTGTAAACAGTCAGTGAAGGAGGAAGAGGAAGAAAGGACAGGGAGAAAAGTCAGTGTAAGCCTGACCTGACATATTTACTAGGGTCCCCTCGGGTCCTTGTACCCTGCATCCTCTGTAGGATGTGATGCATCCCTGGAAGCCATTTTTCCGTTTTCTTTTTGTCTCTCCCTCTGCTATTTAAGGGAACACCTCTGGTCCTTTCTGTTCCTATCTTGACATCATCTCCCTGACTTCTTAAACACCTTGTCTTGCTCCCTCAGTGAACATGCGGGGACCGCACACTTTGGGCACTGTGCAGTGAGTGCCGCTGTGCTGGGGTGTTGGTTTTACTGTGGCCGTCAGTGCAGCAGATAGTGGGGTACCAGAGCTAATACAAGCTTTGGTTGTTCATTTGTTTGCTTTGGGCAACCTCACAATTGAATTTCCCTAACTTAGTGGCTTTCATACAGGAGCCAGAATCAGAATCACATGAGGACTTTTAAAAACTCATTCTCAGAGCTTCTCATGTTGGGGGAATCTGAGCATTTGCCTTTTAAGCAGGTTGTGGCGTGCTGGCCCGGGGAAGCACACATGGAGAATCTGCACTACAGGTCACCTCCAGCCTTAGCCTGTAAGAGAAGTTCCCATGCAGACAAACAGAGCTTTCAGAGGTGTATAGTGGTAATGTGGCCAGCTTCTCATCAGAGAAGACTAATTGTGATTTTTTTTTAATTTATCGTTTTGTTTGTTTTTTTGAGACAGGGTTTTTCTGTGTAGCCCTGGCTGTCCTGGAACTCACTATGTAGACCAGGCTGCGCCCAAACTCAGAAATCTGCCTGTCTCTGCTTCCTGAGTGATGGGAGTAAAGGCATGAACCACCATGCTCAGCAGTGATTTTTATGAACATTAAAGAACTCAGGCTTCAAACGGTTGCCCCCAAAGGGAAGGTGACTGACTAGAACAAAACTCTGAGTCTATTATATTATAATATAATCAGGCTTTGTGGATCGCAGCTTCTTCCCAGGAGCCATTTCAGTTTTAGCATGGTACTCACTGAGCCTCATTTTCCTGTCCTGTGAACTGGGGCACTGTGGTACCTCTAATCTTGTGGAATTGTGAGAAAGTATTCTAACCATGCGTGGCACACAACACATGCTCAGTAAATCTGTTGTTTAAAACACATGTTGAGTAGTTCTCTCTGCCAGGCCATGTGGTAAAAACAAGCAATTAAGAAATTAAACCTACACAGGAGTTTGTTCCTGTCCTTAAGAAGGCCAAAGTGTCAATGAATAACACTATCAAAGGTAGGTATGTGTGGCTGTGCACATACCTCTGAGTACCAGGGTGGGAGCGTCATTCACTTTAACCAGCCTGCAACCAACACCCCCTTTTCCTTCTGCCTCTTGCTCTTGCAGTGACTGTGAAGGAGGGCCCCATGCTTCCAGATGGGTGAGTACCTGTTCCTCTCCTGTGGAGGAGTGCATCCCACTGGGGAGACTCATGGGCCTTCTCAAACACAGGCAAGAATCTCAAAGCCAGTATGCATATCCCCCAGAAAGGCTGCAGGAAGAATAGATTTACAAAGCAAATAGCAACTCTTGGTTTTAAATAAAAGATTGAATAAGATGCATTTAACTGCTGCACCAATGTTAAGTTGCAAACATCATCCTCTGAGGTACCTGGTACTTCTTAATTGTACAGGTTGGTTTGGCCTTAGTTATAAATCAAATCAGAGGCTAAAGAATAGTCTGGGCAGCTGTGGTGTTAGGAGTTATAAATGGGATAAAAGATGTTCTATTTCTGGTGCCCCTTCTGAGAATTTTGTTATGAGAGAGTCAAGTCATTAATTCACTTGGCCAAATAATATCTCTTGAGCTTTTGAAGTGGTCTGCCTTGGGCCACCTGGTTTTTGGTGTGTTTGCTCTTTTGTGTGTCTCTTGGGGGCTGAAAAGCTGCTGCTGCAGCCCTCATTTTATGGCCCCAGATGCCTAGCTTCAGAAATGTCCCACTCACCAAGCCATGATTCCAATCCTGATGTGCCCAAACTGTTTTGACTTAGCCTCACTCCCTCACAGAGATGTTCTTGGCAAGGACAGTCGTAGGAGGAGAGGCAAGCTGACAAACAAGCCTATTCCAATTCTGCCCTCAGATGTTCATAGTAGTCAAGCATGCTAGCTACAGTAGAGGAAGCACATGATTGGGAGTTTACACCAGTGAGAGAGCAGCCACGTGTCCTCAGGAGGGACCAGGAAGTCTTTAGAGAGGTATTCCCCCACTGCAACATCATTAATCCTCAGTGAGAACAGGCCTTTAATGCTCTGAGTCCTTGGGGACAGCTGATAGGGACTCCAGAGTAGCTCATTTGTTATCAGACTAGTAGCAGTGCTGGCTGGAGTTGCTCACATTTCTGCAGCTCAGCTGGAAGCCGGCTGATTGAGAACTGCCCTAGGACTGGATACATAGACGTGGCCCAGACCATCATCATGAGACAGAAATGTTCTCCTCTCTGGGGCAGCAGACAAGACAGCAGCGTAAACAAGCGCTTTCCTGGCCTTTCCTAGGTCACTGTCACTCACAATCTTTTGCTTAAAACACCTCACTGGCCAAGTCCAGAGTCAGGCTAGAGAGGCACTGATGACTCACATGCTGAGAGATGAGGACTGAAGGGAGGGTGCTAAGTGAGGATGTTAATCCACTCAACCCATTGGTGAAGAAGGAACTCTTGAGTCCAGTGGTGAGGATGAATGTTTGCTCAGTATGATTCTAGTGAAGAGATGCTAAGGGAAGAGACAGGAGGTGTGCGGAGGTAACCTGTTTTTGTGGAACAAGAGACTTGAGTGGAATCAGAATGTGGACAGTGTAGACATGGGATTGAAGACGGGACAGGAGCATTGTGAAGCACCTTGTACACCCATGGGTTGTTGAGGTGGCCTGTTCTACCAGGCGATGGTTGTGTTATGCTAGACATAATTCACGTGCTCAGGAAATTCCTAGTGTAATGTCCATTTGAAAGAGCTGATTGCCGGGTGGGTCAGTGAAGCTGCAGTTCTGTGAAAGAGACAATAATCTAGAAGATTCTAGCAGTGCTTCACACTAGCCACTCGGAGCTCACAGGCCCAGAGTGACAGCTGAAGTAGCAGCACACCTCTGCCTTGCTCTGAGTCAGTCTGGCCTTATGGCTGTCATTCCGAAAACATCTCAGAATGAGTGTAACTATGCTGGGCATATTGGCACTAAATGAAGATTTCTCTGGCATTTTAACCATGGCAACAGCGAGTCATTTTATACTGAGAGCTGTGAGGGGCCTTTGGGAGACAGTTTCCCGTGTGGCACTGTCTTCCTACAGGATTTATGAAGGCAATTTTCACTCTTCTCCCCTGTCACACTGGCTTTAGAACACAACTCCCATCTGAACTTTTTGTTACGTGTGAATTGTGATGTAGGCACATACGATAATGAAAGGCACAGGAGATAAAAAGGGCCCACAGTACTCAGAGGTGGAATCATGAAAGAGGAACTAATTTGAGGTCTAGCCTACACAATAAGCAGGGGTTAGATAAGTGTACCCAGTGTCTTTCATGATACTGTGATATAAAAATGAGATATGAGCAGGGTATTCCTCCTGATAACACATACACACCTGACAGGTAGCTGGTTGGTGGTTGGATGACTTGATGAACAGTCAAGATGGAAATACAATTAGGTACGATAGCACATGTTTATAATCCAAACACTAAGGAGGTTGAAGCAGAAACATTGACACAAGTTCAGGGACACCCTGGGCTACATAGTGAGATCCTGTCTCAAAAAATGAAGGAACAAACTTAAAAAAACTTAAAAAAAAAAAAAGAAAGATGGGGAAAATGTATTGAATATATGTGGTAATAAAGAGGGATAAACAAACAAAAAGTATCCTGATGTGGAAAAATGATTGATACATTCAGATTATAGAATACAGCCAACCATCTATACCTGTGGGTTCTGACCTATAGATTCAAATAAACCTTAGGTGAAAAAAGTTTGGAATAGATTCTGTCTGCTAGATTCTGTCTGCTGAGCATGTAAAAACATCTTCTCATCTTTACTTTCTGAGTACATGGTGTAGCTGCTATCTACACACATTGGTACCACACTAGGAGTGCTAATAAGCTAGAGGGAAGTGTGTGGGAGAAGGTGTGTAGGTTCTACATACATACTAAATGTTGGATAAAGCAATATGGGCATCTGTAGCCTTAGTGTTTGCAAGGGATTCTAGAAGAAATTCTTCATAGATACTGAGGGGTAGGCAACTGTATATTAAAACCTTGCTAAGGAGTTTGGACTCTGCCTTGTCAATGACAGGACAGATGTTAGCTTGAACATATAACTGACATAATGCCCAGTAGCCTTAGATACAATTTCCATGGAAACTGGGGCTTGCCAGAAAAGAAAAATCTTACTTGTTCGTGTATTAACCTTCAATACAGCTATTAGATTTAGGCATAGATTTATCATAACTGGAAAAGAACTTGGCAGTTTTTTGATACAGCCCTGCCATGAGCATGAAGATAATGGGAGCCTGGGTTTTCAATGCCAACACTACCAAGTAATGTTTGTCATATTGAACCTGCCTTAACCTCTGCAATCCTGTTTCTGTTCTTATGCAATTGTGAAATGAGATGAGGATTGTAAAGTGTTCATTACAGTGTCTGGCATCTAGAGAGTAGATCAGTTAGCTATTATATAACATCCCAAAGAATAACACGAGACCTCTATCTACTTCCCAAACATCTATTGATGGGGAACTTGATAGCTAGAATAATCAGTACCTGTCATTCTTTGATAGATCAAATCTTAATTCATTTAACACATATTTCTCTAGTACATTCTGTACTGAGAACTCTTTGAAATTAAGTTGGGAGAAAAATTGGCCTCCCTACCCCAAAGTTTCAACCATTTGTCCCATCTGAACTTAATTCTATGTACAACAGACAGGACCTTTAACCCCCCTTCTCAGGACTGTACTTAAAGCATAGAATGTCACCTTTCTATAAATGAAAACACATCTTTAATCTTTGTTGATGAAATCTTTGTATTTTTGCTGTATGGGGGAGGGAACACATTATAATCATCTTGATGAGAATGCAATGCCATCAAAGATGGCCATCTTTCATTTCTATACCTCTTCCTATGCTGTGTTCAATCTGAGAAGCAATGCTGTATTAACACAAGTATACTCCCAGAGTCAGAATAATAATAAGATCAAGCTCCTCTTCCACACTTGAGAGAAGTATCAACATGCTAGAGCTTTGATGTTTGCATCTGCAAATGGGCATATGATAGTATTTCCTTGAATGTATTGTGGGGACCAATACCCCAAGCACTACATAGATGATGCCCATCTAGGATAGGCATCTTAGCTACTTCTTCAGCAAAACCTCACCGTTCTTGTTTGTATCTGAAATATTAATGTCTCATTGGCTCATAGCAGTGATAGAGCTCTTTAGAGGATGTTTCTTCACATCATTCTTTCATGCAAACCAAGCTGACTGGCATCCCTCTTGAATCAGCAGTCAGAGCTTGTATGAACAAAGCAGGTTGGTCCCTGGGCAACAGATAGCTTTAGGTCACTGTCAGTACTTAGCATGTTGGCTAATGTTTTATTCATGAGCTATAAATATGGCTTTCTCCCTTTAAAAAGTAGCCAAGGGTAATCCTGATTCAGGAAATGTCTAACTTCCATCAGAGAGAGAGGGGCCATTTATTTCAGGAGTAAAGAAAATGCCCATATATATGGGGCCTCTGAAGACCCTGAAGATGTGTTCATAGGAGTCTACCACTTTCTCACTGTGTGTGTGTGTGTGTGTGTGTGTGTGTGTGTGTGTGTGTGTGTGTGTGTGTGTGTGCTGGAGACAGAGTCCCACTATCCAGTCCAAGCTGGCCTTGAATATATGGCTACTTTGCCTCTACCTTGCAAGAGAACTTTAAAAACAATTCTAAGATTTATTTTTATTACTTCTAATTATGTATATGTATGTTTCAGTGTATATGTATGTTTCACTGTGTACAGGTATTTTCTGAAGCTAGGTGGGTCAGATCACCCTGGAGTAGGAGCCAGCTGCTGACCTGGGTGCTGGAAACCAGGCTTGGTCCTCTGGAAGAGCAGTATATGCTCTTAACCATTGAGACTCTATGAGAACGTTTTTTATGTCTCCATTTCACAAAAGTATCAATTTATTTCGAGTCACATGGCTGGTCTCTTTCATCCATGGTATTTTGGAACACACTTTTGTACCTATGCTTTGGTATGCCTACCCCATGCAGAGAGAAACACAAAGCTTTCAAGGCCTGGAAGCTATTTGACAGTGTGAGGTCACTCTGCACTAGGAGCAGGAAGTGGTTCATCCCATGGAAGTGCAGGCAGGTGCCTCACTTCGGGTAAAGAGGTAAAAAAAGAATGATAATAGCAGCACTGAGAACAGACAAATGCATCCATAGCCTTTATCCAAAGCAGCCATAGCAAAAGCTTGTAGAGAGTACAGCATTAAAGAGGACTTGAGAGGACCAAAGGAAGTTCAGAATGACCCAACAAAGGCCTCTTGTAGGTGATGACATTTGTCTTGACATCATCAGAAACATTCCAGGAGAGGACTCCGAGTCTCAAAGGAGACCCACCCTCCATGTATTTAAAGAACCAGACAGGGGGTGACCGTGGTTACAGCCCACTGAGCAAGGGGATGGTACAGGAAAATCTCACCAGTCGAGGGATAAATTTGGCATTTGCCCTAAATGTGCTGACAAGCCAAGGGAACGTTTCAAACTTAGGAGTGATGTGAGTGACATTTATTTTGTACAGATCAATATTAATGTTGTATAAACAATTGATTGTGGGGAGTGGGAAGATAGCCCAGGAAGTCACTGAAACAACAAAAGTAGCAACATTCATAGTGTTTCAAGTACTTCACGTCTGTGTCCATTCCTACACCAGGTAATCGATATCCCTTTGCATAGGTGAGTTACCGAGTTACAGAGAGGTTAAGAGGTTAAGTAACCAGCCCTGGACTAAGGGATAGAAATGAGGTAGAAGGAATTATGTGGTCTATACTGGAGAACCCCAAGCAATTGCTGGCTCAGGTGTGGGGAGTGGGGTCAGGGCAGGTGGGATTCTAGGATGGCTTCTAGTTATTTTCTGTTTCCTTCTTGGTTGCTGTTAACACAGGTGAGGCACTTGGCACAGAGCCCATGCCTAACACAAGATAAGAATGATTCTTCCAGAAGCTGCTTGGACTGTTTCTACTTTGTAGCCAGAATAACACAAAGCACACCAATGTGTCTCTGTCAGTGTAGCAGACCTTTCAAGGCCAGCTTGTTAATTACTTGGTTTCTTCCCTGAGAAGTTGCAGGGCAGGAAATCAAGATGAGGCACCCATCTGTGTGACCAACAGCCAAAGAAGCTCCTCTTATCCTGCCCTGACAACTGAGGATACAAGGCCCCCAGAAACCCCAGTCTGCTCAATTGGAGTGCTGGGAGGGGGGGACCAAATATGGAGAAGGAATTTTTTTTAATTGATATCCTATAGAGTTTTAGATCTAAAACATTCCAATGGATTCAGTTTAAATCACTCCAAACCTTCTTCTTATCATTTTAAATTATACTTCAGGGGTATACCACAGCCACTGTGTGTCCTCCTCTTTACAAGGGCTATGGTGCACTAGAGTACTTCTCTTATTTCATGTTTTAAGAATTCCTCTTTGGAAAAACTTCACCCAGAGCTTCTATTATTACTTTCCAATCACAAAGCCCTATACCTTAGACTTGGGTTCATCATTTTAAAGCTCCCAGCCACAGTCATCCTGGAAAAGAAGTAGTTTCTAGTAGTTCCTAGATGTCTGGTCTGGAGAGTCAGGTCAAACAGTTTATGATGGTGCAGTCAGGTCAGGAATAGCCCAGTCTGCCCTGGTCAGTGTGGCTCTGCCTCAGGACAAAGGGAGCCTAGGAGGAATACTCAGGGCCCACTCAAAAAATTCTCTTTAGGTTTCACCTAAGAGCAGGCCAGGGCAGAACTAAGATGCCAAATGGTTGGGAGCCACACACTCTTCACAAGTGGCATTCAGATGAAAAGTTAGGAAATGACAGATGTGAGGGAAACAGACCAATTGCAGACTGCACCCTATTTTTGTACATAAGCCTATTCAGTAAGATTGACCAAAAGCTAATCTTAAGATATGGCCACATGCCTGGCATTGCTTAGACTTTTTTTTTTTAATAGCTGCTAGACTCATGCGAGGAAGGTATTGTTTACAGTCTTGTTTCATAGATGAGAATTCAAGAGTGGCAATGTTCCTTGACTTGATCCAAAGTGTCATGTATATGGAGGTTACTCAGCATATGAACTCAGGACTTTATTAAGGATTTTTGCCTACACTGTGTCCTCTCAGACTTTCCAATAGAAATAATTTTGGAGGAATCTATTATACTACAAACCATGAATAAAAGGATCATCTGTGGTTTTCATCTCTATTTCCCAGTACCTATCATGCAAGGATTTGTAAAGAATAATTACTGAATGGCTAAATGATGGACCAGGGGAACAGCAGATAAATAGAATGAAAGGAAGATGGATGAATGAACTAAATGGTACACCTTCCACTAACTCTTAGGCAAATGATAAACTTCATTTCTGTATCATGCTCTGATTTACAGATCTGGTGTTATAGCCATCTACTGTTTGAGCTTAGTGAGTGGCTGATTAAGCTCTTTGCTTTTGCTTGGGAGCTGTGTGAAAATGAGGTTCACATGAAGCCTTCCGTCCTCCCCGCAGTCTGGAGCCCAGCTCCAAGTGGATTGCCAAAACACAGTCCTTGTTCTTTTAGCTTGTACTGAAGACATGTTCCTCTCCCCCTCTTTTTTTTTTTTTTTTTTTTTTGTGGACTCCTTGCTCTATGGCTACACCATGAAATTAGTCATCAAATATTTGTCATCCATTTTGAATTTAGAATAAAAGCTAAAGCCAAACTTTTTGCCAGAGTCCAGGAAGTCCTTTGTATGTTCTGGCCATTGTTTCTGCAGGCTTGTCTCCTAGTTCCTGTCTCTCATGACTGCTGCCTTTCATTCAACCTGTGGAATACCCTGTTGGCAGCTACTCAAGCAGGCTTGCGGCAATGATGCAGAAATCCTAGCCTCCTGCTGTGTGTGGAAGCATCTTCTTCCACATCATGTCCTTCTGGATCATACTTGTCACACATGATTTATTTTCATGAATTAGGTAATTCAGTAATTATCAGACACAAGTATGTAGCAGCCATGGGTTAGACTCTGTCCTCAAGCAGAATATTTTTCCCCCCATTGGAAGAAAGACAAGTCAGCCAGTGATGACATACTACAAGGCAGTGTCATATGTGTCAACATCAACTTCTAGCCTCTGACTCAGGTTCCTCACCCAAGGTACTAAGTTCATAGATGGAAAGAAAGGAGCCACCTGTCCCTAAGAAGTTATTATTGCTTTGTATTTAACTCTTTACTCTTCAGATCAGGGGTTCCTGAGTGCGGACACCTTGAAATATTCTAGAACAGTATGTGACAGGAGGAACTGAGTGGGAGAATGTGATGACGTGATATTGTCTTCTCCTACCTGGGAATGTCTGAAACGATGCAATATGTTTTTGAGCCTTTACATGGTACCCCAAAATGTTCAGGTTTTAAAGCATTTCTGATTTTGAATTATCAGATTAAGGATACCCAACTGGTGAAATGTATGCAAATATTCAAAACATCTGAAAAACATTGAAATCTGAAACAGTTCTGTTCCCATGGTTTTCTGAGAAGACGGACTAAGTCTTTGTTGTCGCGAACACCAGAAGGTGATGCACTTGTCAACTGGCAGTCTGCAGCATGCTAGTACTATCTTAGGTACTGGGGACCCAGAGTGGCACAAGGTGTCACATGACCCCATAGCAACAGAGATCAAATTAAGCTAGGTTTAAAAGTCAGAAAATAATTTATAGGTTATGGCCATGATTTATAAGCAGAAAGTGAGACATAACGGTATGTAGGCATAGGTGGGAATGGGGGACTACTCGAAAGGACAGCTGGAGAAGCACAAAGGTGGGATCTGGTGTAGAGAGGAACTGGCCGTACAGAAACCATCCCAGGTTCAGGCACTGTCCTTCAGAACCTTGAAGTTAGCAGCAAACATGGTGTCCTTGCAAAGTAGGAAGGAGACCTACATGGTTCCAGCTTGGCAAGTAGCGGGGGACAGCGCCCTGGAGATTGCCCAGGAATGCAATGAGGTGGAGAGCTTAACGTTTTATGTGTATGTACATGTGTGTATGTACATATGTATGGGGGCCAGACGTCTATGACACATGTGCTCTTCAATTGCTCTCCACCTTTCTTTTTGAGACACGGTGTCTCACTGAACCAGCAGCTCACTATTCAGCTAGATTGGCCGGCCAACAAGCCCCAGGCATCCTCCATACTCCCAGGCAATGACTGTGGCCTCTATAGTGCCAGGGTGACAGGCATTTCCCACCATGCCTGGCTTTTCATGTGAGTGGTGGTGATCTGAACTCAGGTCCTCCTCTTTGTGCCTCTAGCTCTTCACCGAATGAACCGGCATTCTAGTCCACGAGGGCTGTTTTATCACTATCTGTGTTTAGAACCTAGGAGGCCTTTAAACACAGAGGCCAGCTGCAAGGGTGTGTGTCCCACAGTCCTGCCGCTCCTTCAGCAAGATGTGATGTGGAGACAGGAGAATCCCCAGAAGCTTGTGGGCTGGGTAGTCTGGCATGCACAGTAGCCAACAAGAGACCTAAAGGGAATAAAAACACATTTTGTAGAGTTCTTGGATTCTACATACTATGTGATGCTGGGAAAATGTCCTATCCCTGAAACTTCCATTTCTTCTTCACATAGGGTTTAGTGAAATCCCATCCTACCCTGTAGGGTTGTTGTACCAGTGGGATGAAAATCTGTAATTCTGACAAGTAGAATCATAAACATCAGCTGTCTATGATCCCCTGAAACAGCTGGGTTTGTCTTCACTAAAGTCTCATACTACAAGCAATGGGTGGTCTAGAACTTGACTCCTCATTACAGCCTGCTGCTAGCTCAGAGGGTGGCCTTGATTCCCTGCTTCTAAGACATGTGGGGTTAGATATCATGGCACATGCCAGAGTAGACACCCTGAAATGAGGACCACAGGTATTTTGAGTGATTGATCACCTAGGACTCACAGCCCTTCATTCTATTTACTCTGCTGAAGCTGCCCTTGCTTTACTGAGGCTCTGCTTTGATACTGCACAAGAGCTTTCGGAAGGTCACTTGCAGACCATCACTGAATCTACTGGGCCCCTATAATGAGATGTCAAGTCATATTTCATGAGTGAGAATGTTATACGTGAGGATGGCTAGCCGGTCATGTATCTCCCATGCAGATGGCTTACAGAAGACTCAACTTCTCTGGCAGTTGGATCAACCTCAAACTTTTTGAAAACTATCTTTCAAAAGCCCCTCATAAGCTAAGTTCTCTCCATAAACTCTTTGTCACCAGCCAGTGATTCATTGTTCTCATTGTCCAGTTTCCTTTGCTTCCAGAGTGGCTTGTGGTAGAGAGGAAAATCAAATGAACCCATAGGGCAGTCTGGCTTCCAGACCCAGGCCCTCTATGTCACAGCCGTCTAAGCCTCATTATCGTCATCTGGGAAATACCTCATGGTGCTACTGAGAGAGATAAATTGGGTACAAAACTTAACGAATACAGTTTGTGCCAAAAGAAAGTCGGGTGTTATGCCTGTGCCTGTGACCTCAGCTACTCTGGACACTGAAGCAGGTGGAGCATTTGAGTCTGGGAATTTGACAGCAGCCTTGTCTTAAACAGAACATGAAGAAGAGTGTACGACTTAACTGAATGAGAATTGTCGAGGTTCTCAACTCCTGTGTCTGCAGCAGACATACCATTCTCTCCTACGGCTTTAGATAACTATTGAGTCAGTACCCTGGGGTCCTCTTTGCTCTATATCTTATAACATCCTTTCCCCTCCCCACCCTTTTCCTCCATCCTACTCCTCCCAGGTCCTCCGCGTGCACTCCCTCTCAAATTCATGACCTCTTTCTTTCATTGTTATTGCTACATATGTGCATAAACATATAAATATAACCACTGAGTCCATTTAATTTTGCTTGTATGTTTCAGATTTCAAGGCTGACCGTTCATATTGCATAATCAGTTGGGAGCTCATCCCTGGGAGAGAGCAGTCTTCCCTCTCTCAGCATTTATTAGTTGTTGCAATTCTTTGTCTAGAGGAAGGATCTGGAAGGCATTTCCCTTCCACTTTAGCATGTCTGTTGGCATTATCTGTTCAGGTCTGGTTTAGGCAGCCATATTGTTCAGGTGTCAGGGGTATAACTTCATTGTAATTTCTGAGAGATACAATCTCAAAGCAGATGTCTTGGTTCTATGGCTCTTAAAAAATCTTCCCTCCATCTTCCATGATGTTCCCTGAGTCTTAGGCACAGGAGCTGTGTTGTAGATGCAGCTGCTGAGGCTGAGTACTCCATCAGTTGGTTTCTCTCTGTGTTTTGACAAGTTGTGAAATGATCTCTATTGTGAAGAGCAGCTTCTTTGATGAGGGGTGAGTGCCATATTTATACCTGAATTTTTTGAGCTGGAAAATATAGATGAGAGAGAACATGCTGTGTTTCTCTTTGTGGGTCTGGGTTACCTAACTGGGTATGATCTTTTCTACTCCTGACTATTTACCTGCACACATCATGGTTTCATTCTTTATTTACAGCTGAATAGTATTCCATTGTGTAAATGTACCACATTTTCATTATCAATTGTCAGCTGAAGGACATTTAGGTTGTTTCCATTCTCTAGCTATTGTCAATAGAGCAGTCATGACTGAGCAAATATCTGTGGAGTAAGATGTCCAGTCCTTTGGACATATGCCAAGGAGTGGCAGAATGGGATCTTATGGTAGATTTATTTATAGCTTTCTGAGAATTCTTCACACATACGGCTACACCAGTTTTCAATCACAACACCACCAAATAAGGGTTCCCCTTCTCCCACATTCCCTGTTGATTGTTTTGTTGATATTTTTTCCAATTCTGACTAGGGTGAAAAATAATCTCAAAGGTGGGTTATGTGTTTGTTTGTTTGTTTAATATGTATTTGTTGAGTTCTTTAGATATTTTGGATATTAGCCTGCTATAAAATGTATAGTTGGTAAAAAAATCTTTTTCCACTTATAAAATGTCACTCTGTCTGAATGATAGTGTCTTTTGCTGTGCAGAAGCTTTTCTGTGTCATGAGGTTGCATTTATTAATTGTTGATCTTAGTGCCTGAACAATGGTGTTCTGTTCAGAAAGTCTTCTTCTTGTCTCAATGAGTTCAAGGCTATTTCCAAATTTCTCTTCTATTAGGTTCAGTGTATCTGGTTGTATACTGAGGTCTTTGATCGATTTGGAGTTGAGCTTTGTATAGAGTAATAAGTATGGATCGGTTTGCCTTCTTGTTCATGCAGCCATCCAGCTTGACTAGCACCATTCACTGAAGATGCTGTCTTTCTCCAGAGGCTATTTCTGGCTTCTCTATCAAAAATCATGTGTCCACAGTTGTGTGGATTTATGTCCGGGTCTTCAATTCGATTCCCTTGATCAACTTGTCTGGTTTTCTTTTTTTGTTTTTTGTTTGTTTGTTTGTTTTTTTGCCAATACTATGCATGCTGTTTTGATGACTATCGTGTTTGCAGTAAATTTGAGGTTGGTGGATGGTGATACTTCCAGCAGGTCTTTTATTATTCAGGATTGTTTTAGCTCTCCTGGGTTTTCTGTATCTATATGAAGCTGACGATTTTCAAGATCTGTGAAGAATTGTGTTGGGATTTTGATGGGGATTGCATTGAGTCTATGGATTGCTTTTGGTAGGCTGACTGTTTTTACTATGTTACTACTACTGATCCATGGTCAAGGGAGATCTTTTCATCTTTTGATATCTTCTTCAATATCTTGAATTTTTACCATACCAGTCTTTCCTGTGCTTAGTTAGAGTTACCCCAGGATATTTTATAATATTTAAGGCTATTGAGAAAAGTGTTGATTTCCTGATTTCTTTCTCAGTCCATTTGTCATTTGTATATAGGATGGCTATTGATTTTTGTGAGTTAATTTTGTATCTAGCTATTTTGCTAAAAGTGTTTACCAGCTGTAGGAGTTTCCTGATGGAAATTTTAGGGTCACTTATGTAGAATATCATATCATCTGCAAATAAAAATACTCTGACTTCTTCCTTTCCAATTTGTATCCCCTTGATCTCTTCTAGGTGTCTTACTGCTCTAGTTCAAGCTTTAAACACCATATTGAATAGGTATAGAAAGAGTGGACAACCTTGTCTTGTTCCAGATTTTAATGGAATTGCTTAGAATTTCTCTCCATTGAAGTTGATGTTGCCTGTTGGTTTGCTATAGACTGCTTTTATTATGTTTAGGTATATCCCGTGTACTCTTTACCAGGAAGGGGTGTTAGATTTTGTCAAAGACCTTTCTTGCATCTAGTGAGATAGTCATATAGTTTTTGTCTTTCAGTTGGTTTATTTGGTGGATTCTATTTATTCTTCTACATATGTTGAACCATCCCTGAATCTCTGGGATGAAGCCAACTTGATCATGGTAGATAATTTTTCTGATGTGTTCTTGGATTCAGTTCACAAGTATTTTATTGAGAATTTTTGCTTCTATGTTCATAAGGGAAATTGGTCTGTAATTCTCTTTCTTTGTTGGATCTTTATTGGACTTGGGTATCAGGGTAACTGGCCTCATAAAATGAATTGGGCAGTGTTACTTCTGTTTCTATTTTGTGGATTAACTTGAAGAGTATTGGCATTAACTCTTCTTTAAAAGTCTGGTAGAATTCTGCACTAAAACTATCTGACCTTTTTTTGTGTTTTGTTTGTTTTGGTTTGGTTGGGAGACTTTTAATGACTGCTTCTATTTCACTAGGGATTATTGGTCTACTTAAATTGCTTATCTGATCTTGATTTAACTTTGTTAAGTGGTATATATTGAGAAAACTATGCATTCCTTTTAGATTTCCAATTCGTGGGAGCACAGGTTTTTGAAGTATGTCCTTATGATTCCCTGGATTTCCTTGGTGTCTATTGTTATGCCCACCCTTTTTCATTTCTAATTTTGTTAATTTGGATCTTCTCACTCTGCCTTTTAGTTAATTTGCCTAGGAATTTGTCAATTGTTTTGAATTTTCTTGAAGAACAAACTCTGTTTCATTGACTCTTTGAGTTGATTGTTTTTCTATTTTGTTGATTATCAGTTGAGACTTGCTTTATGTCCAGGCCTGTGGTCAATTTTGAAAAAAGTCCCATGAGTTGCTGAGGTGTACTTTTTTGTGTTTGGGTGAAACGCAATGTAGATATCTGTTAGGTCCTTTGGTTTATAGCGTCAGCTCCAGCATTTCTCTGTGTAGTTTTGTCTGTATGGCCTGTCTATTGGTGAGAATAGGGTTTGAAAGTCTCCCACCATCAGTGTGTGAGACTCAAC
Source organism: Onychomys torridus (assembly GCF_903995425.1). Classification (NCBI taxonomy): domain Eukaryota; kingdom Metazoa; phylum Chordata; class Mammalia; order Rodentia; family Cricetidae; genus Onychomys; species Onychomys torridus. The sequence goes on from NC_050444.1 coordinate 121,633,286, forward strand.
TTGTGATCTAAGCTGTAGCAGCATTTCCTTTATAAACTTGCATGACCTTGTGTTTGATGCATAGATGTTAAGAATTGCAATGTCTCCTGGTGAGTTCTTCCTTTGAGTATGTAGTGTCCTTCCATATCTCTTCTGATTAGTTTTGGTTTGAAGTCTATTTTCTCAAATATTAAAATGGCTACACCAGCTTGGTTCTTAGGTCTAGTTGCTTGGAATATCTTTTTCCATTCTTTTACTCCTAGGTGATGTCTATCCTTGATGTTAAGGTGTGTTTCTTAGATGTGACCAAAGGATAGATCCTATTTTCCTATCCATACTGTTTGTGTGTGTGTGTGTGTGTGTGTGTGTGTGTGTGTGTGTGTGTGTGTTTTAACTGGGGAATTGAGATTATTGATATTGACAGTTATCTGTGATCAATGTTTTGCTTTTTTTTTTTATTCCTGTTATGCAGTGCTGGTGCTGGTGCTGGTGGTGCTGGTGCTATGTTTCCCCTCTTGATTTGCTTGTCTGGGATTATTTATTTATTCCTTGTGTATTCTTGACCATGGTTAACCTCTTTAGGTTGGAGCTTTCCTTCTAGAGCCTTCCATAGGGCTGGATTTATAGATAAATGTTGCTGAAATTTGTTTTTTAACATGTCTTATTTTCTCTATCTACTGTGATTGAGAGTTTTCCTAGGTATGGAAGTCTGGGATGGCATCTGTGGTCTCTTAAAGTTTGTAGAACATCTATTGAGGCCCTTCTGGCTTTTAGAGTCTCCACTGAGAAGTCTAATAAGTCTATATTAGATCTATAATTTTAATAGGTCTACCTTTATATGTCACTTGATATTTTCCTTTGCAGTTTTAATATTCTTTCTTTGTTCTATATGTTCAGTGTTTTGATTATTATGTGGCAAGGAGACTGTCTTTTCAGGCCCAATCTATTTGGTGTTCTGTATGCTTCTCTTACCTTGATAGCCATCTCCTTCTTTAGGTTGGGGAAATTTTCTTCTATGATACTGCTGAAAATATTTTCTGGGCCTTTGACCTGTGTTTCTTTTCCTTCCTCTATTCCTATTATTCATAGGTTTGGTCTCTTCATAGTGTCCAGATTGCCTGGATGTTTCTTTCCAGGATTTTTTCAGATTTAACATTCTTTTTGTTAGAGGTATCCATTTCTTCTATACCTGAGATTTACTCTTCTATATCTTGTGTCTGTTTGGTGAGGCTTGCCTCTGAGGTTCCTATTTGAGGTCTTAAATTTTTCATTTTCAGATTTCCCCCAGTTTTCTTTGTTGATTCTATTTCTACTTTTTGGTCTTGAACTGTTTTATTCACTTCCCATCACTGTGTTTTCATAGATTTCTTTCAAAGGGATTCGTTTCATCTCTAAGTACTTCTATTACAGTCATAAAGTCTGGCTTTGTCTTGTACTTCAGCTATGTTGTAATATCAAGGCCTGCTGTGGTAGGGTTGCTGGGCTCTAGTGGAGATATAGTGTCCTGGCTATTAATTTATTTTTAATGCTGGCATCTAGATATCTGGGTTAGGGATGATTGTAATTCTAGGTGCTGATATTTGAGCTTGTCTTGGTTGGGTATTTTTCTATTGGTTTCTGTTGCTCTCCTCCTCTTGTTAGGATAGTGTACGTTGCCTGGTAGAGAAATCTTTTGAGACTGGTCTAGGTGTGGCCATTGGGGATTCCAGGAAAAATGTGTTTCTGGGTATTGGGAGCTGACATTTAGGAATGGGGATGGACTAGAAGGGAGTGGCTGTTAGGGTCCACAGGAGGGATGAGAACAGGGTATTCCACCAGGCTTTGTTTAGTCCCCTGGTAAAGGAAGCAGAGAATGAGGAGAGGCCATGTAGGCAGTCTGCTACAGAGCTTGGGATGACACTTGGGGACTGGATTTGGAGAAGTAGAGCGAGAGTAAAGATATGAAGCTCACCTACCTACTTCACTGACCAACTTGTTTCTCCATCAGGATTGGTAGGCGGGTTACCACAGACCACCATCTGGAGTTGGGGGCTGTGATAACAAGATCAGTGGAGAGGAAGGTTGGAAAAGAAGACCTATGTGAACCACTGGAGACTGGGGGCAAGGGTAGAGAGGGAGGTGAGGCCACAGCAGATGGTCTGCTACAGAGCTGATTATGAGACTTGTGGGATTTGGTGTGGAAGAGAGTAGGGAGAGGTGATGCTCTGGAGGTGGCCTACCTGCTTCCCTGGCCAGAATGTTCTGCCAAGACAGCTCTTTATCAGCTTTATTTTTTCTTTTGAGATCTCTGTTCAGATCCAGAGCCCATTTCAAAGATAAGATTCCAGGGCTCCAAACAAAATCCAGAAAATTCTAGTTTCTTAAGCCATCTTTAACAATCACATTGCAGGTAAGAAGCTATTGTTGCTTCTTGGAGAAAAGTAAATCATGATGGAGGCATCATTAATAAATATTAAAATTTTATGATGCTGAATTTAAATTATTAGAGCTTCACCATAAGAAAGTGTGATATTGAATGTTATGTCTGTAATAAAAGAACTTTGCAAGACACCTCCAAACAGCTTTTAAAATATAATGTTACCAATATAATATCGCTAGCATGCTTTTGTGGCACCCTTATGCAGAGGGAAATATTTCATTCAATAACCACTCTATAACTTTAAAGTATCTTCCATCATTGGTATTTTGCAGAGTGGAAAATGGAAGTTTAAGTGGTTTGTCTAGAGCTTTTGAACTGGCATTTGGTGATAGCTAGGGTTCAATTCCCTCCAGCTGCAGCCATACTCCTAGCCTGGCCACTGTACAGCCTCTCCATGTTCTACCATTCTGGAAGCATTTTTCATAAATGTGGAGATAAATAAATTGAATTAAGTTAGTTCTTACTTATTCAAGTTCTTTATATTGATCCACACTGTATAAAATTGAGGTGGATCTGAGATCTAGTTCCAGTGTCCTAGAAAAAGAAAGAAAAGACATTCTTAGCAAGAAAGGGAATTTAAGTATCATCCACAATATCTTTTTCCCAAGGGTAGACCTGTAAATAGTCCTTGTAAATTGATCTGAAAGATGCTGCTGCTGCTCTTCCTCCTCCTTCTCCTCCTCCTCTTTTTCTTCTTCTTCCTCCTCTTCTTGCTCTTTCTCTTCTCCCTCATCCTCCTCTTCCTCTTCTTCTTCCTGTTCTTTCTGTTCTCCCTCCTTCTCTTCCTCTTTCCCCACCCCATCCTCTTCTTCTTAGAAGAGGTTAAATTCCTTTATAATCATCTAAATTCATATACTTACTCATTTCTGACAAAATTTGTGCCAGGAATTTATTAGATATCTTCTTTCAATTCCTCCACAAACTGTTTCTTATTAATAAGGTTAATTTCCTGTGTATCTGATGAGATCATTAAGGTATCAGAGCATGAGATACACAGTGCAGCCTCCAATTTAGCAAGGTTCCTCTCAATTATCTCCTACAGGGGGGATGAAGGAAAATAGGAAAGAAAAATTAACCAAAGCATTAGAATTGATCATTTTCCTTTTTCAGCAAAATGGAACTAGCCTGTTTCTTTAAAGACATTATAGAGAATATGCAAATAAAGACCTGAGAAGAAAGAGATGGCCCAGAGACTTGCCACTCTCCCAGAAGACCAAGTTCTGTTCACAGCACACTTGTCAGTCAGCTAACAACTTCCTGTAACTTCAGCTCCAAGGGATCTGAAACCCTTTTAAATGTGCTTGAAGACATGTTATTTTTTATTTTTTCCAACACTCTATTCAAAATAGGGTCTATTGTTTCTTAAACTCATTCTTATCCTTAACCAAGTCACATGAAGGCAGCTTCTAGCCCACCACTGTACCCCCACTTTAATTTTCTTTATTAATCTCAGGAATTACATTTATTGGCTGAGGAAATGGCTCAGTCCAGCAAAGTGCTTTGCCTTGTAAGCAAGGAGACCAATTCAACCCTCCTGCCCTTGAACCACATAAAATAACCAGCCATGATGGTACACACTTGTAATGTCATGACAGGCAAATCTCTTGCCCGCCAACCTAGCCATTATGTTCATGGCCAAGTGAGAGTCCATGTATCAAAGAGCAACATAGATGACACCTGAGGAATGATGCCCAAGAAGGAGTGATGCCCAAGGTTGACCACTGGCTTCCACATTCAGGCACACAGAGGTGTACCCACATACACATGAACATATGTGGACACATACAAACTAATTGTCTTTATGATTTCTATAACTCCTTTCTCTTATCTGTAAGCATGTAGAGTCTTCTTTTTGGGGATCTCTTGTTTTCACCTAATATAGTTATCATTATTCTCATAATGTCTTTGAGCACTTCAAGCACACTTTTGTAAATTTACCTGCCCTATTGCTCACCTCTTCTGACTGTTCTGTGATGGCTTGCTTTATTCTGTGGTCTTGGGGTTTTAACAATAAACTTCTTTTAAGTGGATTAAGAGGATTGCTTCCTTTGGACATTGAACATTTGTATCCGGGTATGCCAGATTTGCTTTACAATGTAATGCAATCTCATCTCCCACTCCTAAGTAAGAAAGAAATAGTTTACTATGACGCTCATGTGAATGAGCATGGCCTAGGAATGTGGGTGTGAGTTACCCCAAAATGGCATTCTTCCCTAAGGAACCAGTTACATGAAACTTTTACAGACACAGAACAAAGGAAAGCCACAAGTACATTGAGGGGGACACTGTGGGTAAAAGCAAAGCAAGGAAGTCTATGCTATAGGGTTCAGAAGCTGTAGGTCAGCAGTATTAGCTTTGGGGTGGTAGACAGTGGTGGTTCACTAAGTTAGTGCTTTCTAATGTCACTATCTGATAAATCAAAGTAACATTAGATCACATACAAAAGAGGGTTGTAGATAGATCTTAAAAGAACTATGGGGCTGGTGAGCTGACTCTACAGGCAAAGGTCCTCACCTATAAACCTGATGGCTAGAGTTTGATCCCTGGGTCCCACATGGTGGAAGGAGAGAACCAGCTCCTGTAACTTATCTTTTGATGGCCACCCATGTGATGTGACATGTGTGTTCTCTCTCCTACACAGACACAAATAAATATAATTTTAAAATTAAAACAAAAATAGCTGGGCAGTGGTGGCCCACACCTTTAATCCCAGCACCTGAGGGGCAAAGGCAGGTGGCCTCTTGAGTTTGAGGCCATCCTGATCTACAGAGCAAGTTCTAGGACAGTCAGGGCTATGTAGAGAAACCCAGTCTGGGGGAAAAATTAATAGATATCCAAGAAAGATAACTTTGGATTTCAATCTATGACATCCCAACTCTCCACAGGCACAGCTCTCACCATCCCATTCATCTGTTGTCCTTCAATACAGATGCAGCCTTTTCAGGAAACCTCTAGTTCATATAAGGAGAATTGGGAGTTCAAGTCTAGGGTCAGTATTGATCTCTGCAACACCGAGGATGAATGAATTCTGACCCTATACCTGTCCTTGGTGCTGAGTTTTGAGCTTCTGGTTTCTTCTGGCCTAGTATTCCAGCTCTGTGACCACAGAGAGAAAGCTTTCTTGCTCATTTCCAGGGGAGAGTGTGCAGGTATTTCTAGGTCAGGCAGCATCTGTCACTATAGACTTCTTGCTGGCAGCACAGCTCTGGCTTCCCAGTGAGAAGTGTCTAAGCTTGACCTTCTGACTTAAACATTAACCTGCTGCCTAGCATGAAGATTTTCTTTATCTAGCCTCAGGACTCCTGGGAGTCTCAGCAGCTCTTACCCGAGTTTCTTATTGTGGGTTTCTTCACTGCACCTAGCACCGGGATTCTGCCTTATCGATTGCTGTGTGAACTTTGTGAGCTCCCAGTAATGCTTTGCATGACGGTATTTCATTGAGAGTCCCTGTACTTTGGGGAGGGCACGTGCCTTCCACATCTGTGCAAGTCACTGGACAGCCCGGTGCAATTTCTCTAATGAGGACAAACATACAAAGAGCTTTTAAATGTGCTTGAAGACATGGTATTTTTTACTTTTTCCTTGAATTGAAAATATTTTTTCTCATGCGATTTTTCCTTCCCTCTACTTTTCCCACTTCTTCTCCACTACACTCTCATCCAGATCCACCTCCTTCCTGTCTCTCCTTGGAAAACAACATGCATCTAAGGGATAATAATATAATAAAATAAAATAAGAGAAAACAGAAACTAACACATCGGAATAGGACAAAAACAAACAGAAAGAGAAGAGCCAAAGAGAAGGCACAAGAAACAGAGACCTATTCGTTCACACAGCTGGAATCCCATAAAAACACTAAGCTAGAAGCCATAATATATACGCAGAGGACCTGTAGTGTAAAAAGAGAAATATATATATATGTATATAATAAAATAAAAATAATAACATAAAAAGTTGGGGGAAAAAAGCTCTGACATGACATTGTGAGAAAAGGAACCTCTAAAGATGCCATGTTTTCTATTGGACATCTACTGCTGGGCATGGGGCCTACCCTTAAGAGTAGTTTGTTTCCCCAGTGAGACTCCCATGGATAAAATGTAATTTTTGTTTGCAAGTAGTTATCAATTGGAGATAGCTTCTGGGTTAGAGATGGGGGAATTTATGAGATCTTTTCAGGGTTTTTTTTGTTTTGTTTTGTTTTGTTTTGTTTTTGTTTGTTTGTTTGTTTGTTTTGTAGGCACTTAGTGCTATGAAGTTGCCTTTTAGAAGCACTTTTAATGTGTCTCACGAGTTTGGATATGTTGTATATTCATTTTATTAAATCCTAGAAAGTCTTTAATTTCTTTCTTAATTTCTATCTACCCAGTTTTTTATTCAGTAATGAGTTGTGAAGTTTCCATGAGTGTAGAAGCTTTCTGTTATTTTTATTCTTGATATCCAGCTTTAATCCATTGTGGTCAGATAGAATGCAGAGTACCATTTCAGTTTTCTTGTATCTACCAAGACTTGCTTTGTGTCCAAGTATGTGGTCAGTTTTGGAGAATGTTCTATAAGGTGCAGAGAAAAAAGTGTTTTCTTTTGTGTTTGGATGAAATACTCTGTAAATATCTGTTACGTCCATTTGGTTTATAATGCCAGTTAGCTCCAGCATTTCTCTGTGTGGTTTTCAGATTTCTAGATGACCTGTCTATTGGTTAGAGTGGGGTATTAAAGTCTCACACTATTAGTGTATGAGAGTCAATTTGTGATTTAAGTAGTGGTGTTTCTTTATGAACTTGGGTGCCCTTGTGTTTGGTGCAGAAATGTTAAGAATTTCAATGTCCTCTTGGTGGATTTTTTCCTTTAGTGAGTATGTAGTGCACATCCCTATCTCTTCTGATTAGTTTTGGTTTGAAGTCTACTTTGTCAGATAATTAAAATGTCTACATCAGCTTGCTTTTTAGGCTTAGAGTATCTTTTTCTACCCTTTTACTCTAAGGTGATGTCTGGACTTGATGTTAAGGTGTGTTTTTTTGATAGAACAGAGGATAGATCCTGTTTTCCCATCCACACTGTTAGTTTGCATCTTTTTTATTGGAAAATTTAGGCCATTGATATTGAGATATCAATGAATAGTGTTTATTGATTCCTGTTATTTTGTTGGTGTGTGTGTGTGTGTGTGTATGTGTGTGTGTGTGTGTGTGTGTGCGCGCGCGCACGCCTGTTCCCTTCTTTTGAATTGCTGGTCTGTGCTGTGGATATCACTCTGTATGCTGTGAATGTGTTGCTCTGATTTGGTTGATAAATAAAATGTTGGTTGACCAGTAGCCAGGCAGGAAGTATAGTATAGGCGGGATAAGCAGAGAGGAGAGTTCTGGGAACAGGAAGGCTGAGTCAGGAGTTGCCAGTCAGACACAGAGGAAGCAAGATGTGAAGGCACAACTGAGAAAAGATATCAAGCCATGTGGCTAAACATAAATAAGAATTATGGGTTAGTTTAAATGTAAGAGCTAGTCAGTGGTAGGCCTGAGCTAATGGCTACGCAGTTTTAATTAATATAAGCCTGTGTGTGTTTACTTGGGTCAAAGCAGCTATAGGACTGGCGGGTAAGAGAGATTTGTCCTGACAATGGGCCAGATGGGACACAGGAAAACTTCAGCTACAGGTCTGGGATTATTTATTCCTTGTGTGTTCTTGACTGTGGTTAACCTCTTTAAGTTGGAGTTTTCCTTATAACACTTTCCATGGCACTGGATTTGTAGATAGATATTGCTTAAATTTGGTTTCCATCGTGGAATGTCTTATTTTTTCCATCAATTGTGTTTGAAAGTTTTGCTGGGTAAAGTAGTCTGGTCTGGCAGATGCAGCATCTCAGAGTCTGCAGCACATCTGTGCAGGCTCTTTTGGCTTTTAGAATCTCCATTGAGAAGTCAGGTGTAATTTTAATACATCTGCCTTTATAGGTTACTTGACCTTTTTCTCTTACAGCTTTTAATATTCTTTCTTTGTTCTGTACATTTGGTGTTTCAATTATTATGCTCCAAGGAGACTTTCTCTTCTGACCCAATCTATTTGATGTTCTGTAAGCTTCTTATGCCTTGATAGGAGTCCCTTCCTTTCAGTTAGGGAAATTTTCTTCTATGGTTTTGTTGAAAATATTTTCTGGGCCTTTGACCCGTACGTATTTCTTTTCCTTCCTCTATTCCTATTTTTCTTAGGTTTTGGTCTCTTCATAATGTCCCAGATTTCCTGGATGTTTTGTGCAGGATTTTTTTAGATTTAACATTTTGTTTGATGGAAGTATTAATTTCTTTTATCGTGTCTTCAGTGCCTGAGATTTACTCTTCTGTCTCTTGTATTCTGTTGCTGGGGCTTGCCTCTGAGGTTTCTATTTGAGGTCTTGAATTTTTCATTTCCAGATTTCCCTCAGTTGTCTTTGTTGATTCTATTTCCACTTTCAGGTCTTGAACTGTTTTATTCATTTCTTTCTCCTCTTTGTCTTTTCACAGATTTCCTTAAGAGATTTATTCATTTCCTCTTTAAGGACCTCTATCATACTCATAAAGGCTGTTTTAATGTCTTTGTCTTGTGTTTCAGCTATGTTGTGGTACTCAAGGCCTGCTGTAGTGGGGTTGTTGGCCTCTAGTGGAGACATATTGTCTGGCTGTTTTTGTTTGTTTGTTTGTTTTGTTTCAGGGTTGTTGTTGTTGTCTATACTGGCTTCTAGGCATCCAGGTTTGGGAAGACTGCAATTGTAGGTGCTGATATCTGGTCTTGTGTTTGTTGGGTGGATATTTTGTTCCTATTGCCTTCCCCTGGGAATGCGGGCAAGGAGGGAAGGGAGGCTGCAGCAGGTGGTCTGCTACACAGCTGGAGATAAGACCGGGAGATTGGACTTGGAGGAGCAGAGGAGAGGCGAAGATCTGCAGTTAGCCTACCTGCTTCCCTGGTTGGATTCAAGAAATGTGTTACTTCAAGTAACCCTTTCTTCCTCCATTGTTTTCAGGGCTGGGTTGGAAGAATCACATAATTATGACACAACCATTTCATATCTGAGTCACTCTGGCAACTCCATTAACCTGTGTGCTGCAGGAGAAACTGCTGATGGTAAGTCTGCTAAGCCAATTAATATTATAAACCTGTGCAGAATAAAAATGTGTCAGGATGGTATTCTCCCTAGAGCTAATGATATGTTAAGATTTCACATTCATTCTTCTCTGCCACCTTATTTTCTTTTTATCTCTCCCATATTTTGTCTCTTAACAATATATATCAGTCCAGCTGGGCATCAGCACTGACCTGGACTCCTAATAAGTGACTCCTACTGTGTCCCTCTTCCTTTCTGCCGTTTCTTCTCATCTCTAATCATCTTAACTGCTTTGCCCTTTGTAGGTGTGTAGGAAGAAAAATCAAGACAGTATGATTCAGTTTTTCTCACTTCTCTTAGGGAAATCTCACCTCACTTATCCTAGCATTCTTGCAGTTACTTAGTGTGTAGAAAACTGACACACCATGAGAATTAGACTTTGTGTTCAATCTAATTAAGAAAGGGGATTTGTTTAGTAGCTCTTGAGTTTAGAGCTAAATCCTCCAACCTCTGGTGATGCTCAGAACGTTTTGTGCAAAGGAGATGCCCAGAGAAAAGGAACAAGAAGCTGAGACGCAACATTACTGCAAAGTTCAATGTCTTTGTTCTACAAACAGCATCATCCAATTCTCTACATAAGCTATAAATATTAGTGCTACAGTAAATAGCAGGACTTATAGACCCAGCACTATGGATTGTATTTCTCTGCTAGTTCTTCTGTGCAGATACCTGCAGATTGAATGCTTCCATCCTTCACTGCAAGAGACAAGAGACTGAAGATTAGAGAGGCTGAGCTGTACATAGTGACCCAAGTACTGTGTGGTAAAGCATACATAGTGCAGAACAGGCAAACCCTATATGGGCACACTATGTCCTTTCCATAAATCTAAGCTGCATCTTACACAAGAGAGCTTATCTTTCTTCAAGGAGGCTCAAGAAGGTCTTCTGGCCCAATTTTTGATGTACAGACAAGAAGACTTAGGTTCTAGGAAAGAAGTCATTGTACTGGAATATATACTTAGAAAGTCTGTGACATAAATCATGAAGATATATTGTCATTTCTGTAGCTGGCTTTTTCTTTTGGTACACCAACCAGCTCCCAAATCATGACATGGAGACTTACTAGTTATGAATGCTCAGCCTAGCTTAGGCTTGTTTCTGGCTATCTCTTTTAACTTAAATTTAACCAGTTTCTCTTTACCTTTTGCCTCAAGGCTTTTTTTTACTTTCTTTCTGTATATCTTTTGCTGCTTCTCATGTCTGCTGGCTGGTGGCTACCTGGCTGGCCCTGGGCATCTCCCTCATTCTCTCCTCTTCTCCTTCTCTTGTTCTTCTCCTAGGCCTAGATTTCTTCTCCTATTTATTCTCTCTGCCTTCCAGCCCCAGCGATCCTTTCTCTGCCTAGCTATCGACCATTCAGCTCTTTATTAGACCAATCAGGTGACTTAGGCAGACAAGGTGAAACAAATGCAATACATCTTTACATAATTTTAAAAAATGCAGCACAAATGAATGTAACAAACCTTTACACAATTAAAATAATATTCCACAACACATTTCACTCTCCTTTCCAAGAATGAGAAGTTGAATAACTACTGAAAAATTCCACTGGGCAAAGTCTATTATCAGTGAAGGGTAGATTCAGGCATGAGATGGAAGTTCTGCAACTGATTATTAATGTCTGCCATAGGTGTAGGACTTTTGTTATTGTTTGCTTTTTGTTTTGTTTTTCATTCATTGCCCACCCTGCTACAGAGGAGTTCTAAAAGTCTAAGAAGCTATACGGTTGTCCTTGTGCCCTGCTAACATTTGAAATGGAATAAATCAGATCACTTGTAAAAAAACCCAATGTGCCCATGTGGTTTGTAGAATATTAGCCATAGGAATAGAGCAGGGCTTTTCACTTTCTAACGTCTGCATTGATACTTGGGATCTTCTTAAAATACAGATTCTGGTTCCACAGCTCTGGTATGTGGCCTTGGAGCCTGCATTTCTAACAAGTTCACCTTTCATGTGATGCTGCTGGTCTTTCCACCACACTTTGACTAGAGAGGCTAGAGCCCCATGTGGGCTGAATCCCACTGAATGACTTTCTACAAGACTAGAGGCTCACAGGGCTGAGGGGAAGCTTGAGTCTGATCCTACACCTTTTTTTTCCTCTGGACCGCTGCGATTCCCTTACCCAGAACCTACCATTATGGAAATGCCTCACCAAGGTCCTGGTCAGGGATTCTCCCTTGATCCATCTTCCTCTTTACAAGCTGGGCTTCAGGGGAGGGTGTATGGATGTTTCACACATGCGGCACTACTTGTTCTAGTGGGTAAAACTGAGGATTGACTATAGAAAGCTGGGCAAGAGATCTCCATTTATTCACTCCTGGACACAAATTCCAAAGGTAGGCCTTCCAGGGGCATCACTTGAGTACCTAAAGAAGGAATTACTAACCCAAGTCTTTCTTCAGTCTTTTCTCAAGAGTCCTTTGCTGCACTTAGGGAGTAATGCCACTAAGTAGGCCAGGGCTGATGACTAAAGAATCAGAAAGGGCTCAGAAAGTGAGACCTGGTCCAAATAAGAAATGACTGTGGAATAGCAGAGAGTCAGGTAGGAGGGGATGGAAGTAGCCAAGACTATCCCTGCCAGTAGGACATCTGTATGGTAGACTAGGATAGAGAATAGACCAGGTAAGACTTGAGAAACTAGGGAACTATAGCCAATGATCAGGAGGATTTCTGTGACATGTCCCATCCCCTTACTAAAATCAGTGGGATTGACAAATCTGTAGCAAGACTGATGAAGAAAGTTAACAATCTCAGGATTAAAGCAGGGATAGCCTCACAGACCTGTGGGCACTAAGGGTTAAAGAAGTACTGTACATACATGAACTTGGCAGCTTAGTGAAAAATGAAATAATCCCTTTAAAAGTTCAGACTACCACAGATCACACAAAATAATTTGAATTGCCCTGTAACCCTTAGGAAAAACCTGAACTTAGAATCTGAAAAGTTCCCTGAAATAGGGACTAAGGTCCTGGCTCCAAGGGTAGAGAGCTTACCATGTAAGTATGAAGACCGCAGTTTGAATTCCCAGGACACAGATGAACGCTGGAAGATGTGGCTTCCAGCTATAACTGCAGAGTTTGGGAGGCAGAGGCAGGCATCTCTGAGAATCGGTGAGCTCTGGGTTCCCTGAGAGAACGTGCCTCAAAAAGTAAAATGAAGAGCTGCTAAGGAGGGCACCCAATAGCAATGTCTGGCCTCCAAGTGTACATGCACACCCCCAACACACTTGTGTGTCCACATACAGGCAAACATGCATACACACATGCACACCTCCAGCACACATTGCATACATGAGAACATACATATATACATGCACCAGCACCTCATACAAGTTCCCCAAAGAGAGTTGGCATCCAGGTGACTTCACTGAAACATGCTGGCAAACTCTTAAGAGCTAACACCAATGCTTTGCAATATCTTCAAGAAAAATAGAGGCAACCAGTTCCTGGCTTATCTCATGAACTTAGCATGAGCCTGATATTAAAACTAAAGGCTAGCACAGCAAGCCTTGGTTGTCTGAGAGTAGCCATAAAGACTGGCAAAAGAGGATATTAGCAATGGTATTCAGCAAGCATCATGAGTTTGTTTCAGAGATACAAAGTTCAGTATCCACAAATCAATCAGTGTCACCCACCACACTGACAGAGTGAAACAGGAAAATCACACAATCGATTATGAAAGGACACTGGGAAAAATTCTACCCTGTTCATAACATAATGATTCTTGGAAAAATAAGGGAAGAAGAACTCCCTCACTTGATAAAGGACGTTCACAGGAAGGCTGCAGAGCATGTTACTTGGTGGTAAAGAAGGGACTGCTCTCTCTCCAAAACTTGAAACAAGGCAAGAATGCCCTCACCTGCTACTCTTACTCAATGTAGAGCTAAGACTTCTAGCCAGAGAGAGGGAAATGAGGAAATGAAAGGCAAGAAAGATAACATCTTCATCTCTAGGAACTCCTAAGAGTTTATGAGAACCTATCAGAGCAACAACCCCCGCTCCCCACCGCCAAGAACTAATAAGTGCAATTGTGTTTTTATGTACTATCAATGTGCACGTGGGTGCTAAAATTGGAAGAGTACAATACATTTTAAGTTTTCCTTCCAAAAGATAATGTGTAGACTTAAATTTGTCACAGCGTACATAAGAGTTAAGTGTTAAAGACTCTAAAATTTGGATTAAATAAATCAAATCTAATCCAAATGAGTAAAAAGACATATTGTGTTTGTGGATTAGAAGACCCAATAGAGTAAAACTGACAGTGTACACACACACACACACACACACACACACACACACACACACACACACACCAGTTCTCCCCAAGTGGCTCATAAGCTTAAGGCAGTTCCTATAAATATCTCAGCAAGGTGTTTTGTAGCTATCGTCAAGATTATTCTAAAATTTACATGGAAATGCTGAGGGACTTAAAATAGCTGCAGACAGTTTTGAGAAAGAAAATGTAGGCAGGACCAGCCACCTGAGTGCAAGACTGATAACCTCAGTGACCAACATCATGCAGCTTTGGTGGAGAGACACAGTCACGGTGGAGAGGAATGAAGCTAAGAAACCAGAGACAGGCAGGCGTAAATGCACAAAACAATTCTTTTTCTGTCTCCCTTTACGAAGATGTAGAAGCAACCCAATGAAGCTAGCCTTCTAACAAATAGTGGTAGAGTACATAAGTATCCATAGGCTAAAAACATAACATCAGTCAGGAGCCTAATTCTCACACCTTGTATAAAATTTAATTTAATGTTTCTCTCAAGAGTGAGGAATCTAATTTCTTTTTTAAAGGGGTGGTGGGCATGGGGTTAGGGAGCAGACAGGAAGGGGAGGATATAGTAATTGGTGTCTGTTTTCCCATCAGTGATTCTGTCCCTTGAAACAAACCTAATAGCTTAGGGTCATAGCTCACACAGTGCCCACCATTACAGAGCTCAGTCTTGGATCACAGGATTCAGGCTGTTCTGGAAATTACATAATTATCTGCAAAGTCATCAAGATCATCAGTGACCTTATGCCTCCTGGTGCCAGGGAATTCTTGAGGGGTCTTGGAGAGCCTTGGAGACACCATCAGACCATGAAGTTCTAAGCTGGGGAGTTGTTTCTCTTCAGTGGCCTTTGGCAAGCAGAGTCACCTCCCTAAGTATGGGTTTCTATTGGTGAAATTATTAAGGCCACTCCACGTAGTTAAAAAGGAGGTTTATTTTGTGGGGTAACTTACAAATGAAGGGATAGGTTGCAGGGTCTGGGAAACGTATGGCGCAGTCCGGCGGTGTTCTCTGGAGAACTCTGCTCAGTCTACCTCCTGCATCCAGGGTCCCAGAACCAAGAGAGAGACCTCCTCTCGATCCTGGGTCTTCAGCTTCCTCCCTCAGGCCGGCCTTGTGGACGTGACCATTACCGAAGCCTCAATGGGGGTTGGAACTTCCAGGCCAATGCTGGGATGGCTAACCACTACAGGTTTCCATATCAGTAAAGTTTGAGTATCAAAAGGAAGCATAATGCCTAGGCTATAAAGATGTTTGCTGCTTTTTATTATTGAATTACATAACATTAATTGGAGTCATCTCACATCCTAATGTAAAAGACAGACTTGTCTAAGATGACATGGGATGTCGTCCATGGAGAAGTGAAAGGTCTCTCGACCATGAACCTCTGTAGTTGGCAAGTGGCCGAGGAAACTCTTCTGGAGTTTTCTCTTTTTCTGCCACCCTGGTAAAGCCATGTCAGAGCAGGCAAGTTAAAGGCCCCTGCACAGAAAGTGAGCAGGGACTCCAAAGCTGTGGGTCAAAACTTGTTTACAATTCCTAGTCCCTGATGATTGTTTGGGAGTACAGCCCACCCTCCCTTTCTTTTATTTTTCAGATGGAAATTACATCATTCCCCTCCCCTTTCCTCCCTCTGAACCCTCACATCGGCACCTTTTGCTGCTTTTTCAAGCCTTGTGTTCTTTTTTAATGAATTTATTTATTTATTTATTCATTCATTCATTTAATATTCCTGCCTCAGTTTCCCCTCCCTCCTCTCCTCCCAGTCCCTCCCCCCACTCCTCTGTTCCTAGCAATCCACATCTCCTCCATTTCTGTTTAGGAAAGGGCAGCATTCCCATGAGTATCAACAAAACAGAAGCCTTGTGTTCTTACCTTGGAGTAAGTTTGGATCCCAAAGCTTCCTACTAGAGAGGAGAGCCTTGACTTTAACGCCGCACGGGCATCCTCAGTTGAATTGGTGTGATCTTTTCCTGCTTGTTGGAGCAAGCATCCCCAGGGAATTTGCAAGCCCTGGTTTTGTGATTTCTAAGGTATAACGTGCACTGATATTCTCCATGATGGAAAGGGAAAGCAAGTGAGGTCATAATTTGTTAACTCTATGGAAAGCACAGACAGATACATCGAAGAGAAGATTATCTCCTGAAAGAGTGGAGATGAGGTAATACTTAGAATTGAGATGGGGAAAACTAAATCAGAAGTAGATTTAAATTTTTCAGATTAATTTCACTCTGTGGATATGAGTGTTTTGCCTCTCTGTATGCCTGGGCACAGTGTGTGTGCCCAGTGCCCAAGGAGGTCAGAAAAGGCTGTCACATCCCCTGGAACTAGAGTTGCTGGTGGTTCTGAGCCATCATGTGGGTGCTGGGACTCCAACCTAGGTCCTCTGCAAGAGCAACAAGTGCTCTTAACTGCTAAGTCATCTCTCTAGCCCCATAAACAGATTGATGTTTTTAAAAGGGTGTGTGTTAAACAAAAAATTAAAACAAGGGGCATAAAGTAGCTTCCTCTAAAAGTCACTAAGGATCAATGTTTGCATTTACCTACATGGAACCACATTAGTAACGATGGATGCAGAATTTTAGATCTAAGGCAACTTGAATTTTAGGGGAAACTAGGGTTACATTTATTTTGTCAGTGAATGGCATATTTACATTAAGAGCTGAGCAATGGGGCATTTGGATCGATTTCAAAACAATTGCAGAAGAAACAGAGCAGAAGCCCTGCCTGCTTTACACTTTCAGAATTTCATAAGTGTTTGCCAAGCAACAAGCATATGAGAAGCAATTTTCTGGAAAATGTGACCCTTTTCATACAATGTCCAGTGTCCTATAGACAATATTTTTAATTGCTATCTGGGAGGAGGTACTGATGAGCCAGTTTCTCAGATGAACAGCCGGAGGCTCATGGGAATTCATCTGAATCCTCCAAGAACAAAGTGGCAGGACTCAAGTTTGGTGCCAATTCTCACCACTACTTATATTCGTTAATAATTTTAAGTCATGATTACATTAAGTAACACTCCTAGAACCATCAGGAAAGTCAGGAGATATTTATGTCCTCTTTCAAGCTGTGTTTAGGAAACAAAGTACTTGGGACAGGACCTGGCAATTATCTCTTAAGTTAGACTCAGGTTCCTATTAGTCTACACACACACACACACACACACACACACACACCTTTTGCATTTCTCTCCTAAGTGTTACCACTGATTTTTGATAATATCTTTTAAGCAGGATGTAGGTATCTATTCACTAAATCAGGAAGTTTAAGATGTGGTTTCTTATGTGTTCAAAATAGGCTATAAATTCCACTCTGGAAATCCCCACAGAACTCAAACCTTGACCATTGACCTTAGAATTTTCCTACCCATGCAGAGCAAGTCATACGCTGATGCTCTGAAGGGCGAGAAAACTGGACTCTGCAATCATATAAATGTTAATCCTGAATATTGTACAAAATGAGTGTATAAACTGACTTGAAATATCTTTTGTTTATTTTAGCCACTTATGAAATTGAAATTGAAGAACTCCAAAAGGTATTGCTTCTCCTGTCCTTACTGATGTGTGATTACAAGTAGCACACTCCCAATAGACGTGAGTCTTGGGTACTTTCCAGCCAGATGAAAGCTCCTTATTTGAAGCAGGCTTTTTCTAGGTTCTAGTGGTCAGGGTTCTGAAGCCCAGGCCTTTAATTCAGAATTAGAAGGTATGTACTGAGATGGGCAGACATGGTCTGAATCGATTCCTGGACCCTTATCTATTGTGGTCTGTGCCAAATGACCTTTAACAATCATCTCTTTCAGAGAGAAATGTCCTTGAGGACAATCACATTTGTACATCTTATGCTTTGAAGAAAACAGGTGGAGCCCAGAAGCATACTTCCTGGGCTCCTGCCGGTGTAGTGCTAAATACCACCTTGGAGGTGATGTAGTAGTTCAGTTGGGGCCCCAAGTAGAATTGCTACTGGCCTTAGTCAGAGCCCCTGGCTATGACCTTGAATGTGGGTCAACAAGGACATTGTATGGGACACCTGTACAAAGGGAAGAATAGATCACCTACATCTGGAGCCCTTGTAAGGGGAGCATAGGCAAGCACTGATGGAATGGTGTGTTGAGAAGGACCTGGAACTTGGCATTCAGCTCTCTGAATCACTACTCCTCTGTAAATGGAGTTTTCCCCATGGGGACAGGAAGCTTGTTTTATCACTGTGTCTGCCACAGCAGATGTTCAGTAAATGGGGGACCAGTACTTCAAATCACAGAGAGCAGTGAAGTGTCTGAGCTCCTAGTACAGTGTCTGACATAGTAGACACTTCCCGAGCACTTTTGTGGGGTCAGTTAATGGTCTAGTCCACCCTCTGTGGGCACATTTTGTTTTCAAGCTGTGTGAGCAGAGTCCTATGTCATCTTTTTTGATGACTTGGCTGCAGGGCTGTGTGAGCACAGTTCATGCTCTCGCAAGATGCTCCTGGATCCTTGCAGAAGGCCTGGTTGCCTCACATCAGACTATTTTCTGTGGTTGTCCTCCTTTCTGGCAATTACCCAGTCTGCCTCCTGCTGGCATGTTGGTATCTAGCAGCAAGCCCTTTATTTGATCAGGAATTAAACAACATTCAGTCCCCAAGATTACTCTGGGTGTCAGTACCCCTGCCTCTAACTATAAAGGATGACTCAAGGGCTCAGAGCTATTAAGTAGCCAGTAATTAACATTCAAAGTATTTAAAAAAGTTTCCATGTGGCTTGTTTACTGGTACTGATTTGCTAGAATTCTGTGAAGAACCACTAGTCACTGAACTGAGGCCTGCAGGGCACTCCTCTAAGGGCTGTCTAGACTGTGGAGACTACTTTCAGATTCTTACTTTCTGTTTTCTTCAGGGTTCTTGGCTAGATTCCAAACAGTTAATGACAACAGATGTGGGACCAGTGATTAAGGAGAAGGGGTTTTTTGTTATGTTGTGACCACTGGGATGTAATCTTAACAAAAACTAAATCTCTGCCATCTCAGAGTGGAATTTTGATCAGAGAGCGTGTAGTTAGGACGCCATCCAAGCAAGACTCACATACTAACCTTTGGCAATGGAAAGTGCCCAGATGCCATGAGTTATACATCCAGGAGCTCTTCTCCTTCAGGGGCATGCCTGGAAAGGGAGGCAGAGAAAACTGTCCAAGTCATGTATATGCTGTAACTTACAAGCACTGTACTTTCAGAAACGCTACTGTCATTTCTGTTTGAGCTTCAGAGTCCATGGAACGCTCTGTGGCCATGGCCTGATCTTGCCACATCCTGAGACTTCACCTCCCACTGGATCATGTCACCTGATGATCTGTAACCAACAGCAGAGCCTGCTTTGAGTAACCTCACAAAAATGACTGTTTTCCTCTTTGTTTTCAGCCTTGGAGGAGTTTCCTCCATCCAGAGCTGAGGTAAGTCTTATCTCTAAAATGAAAGCATAGTCTATCCAACTATGACTCATGATTGAATTCATCTTCCCCCTACGGGTTGGCTATATTCCCAGTGCATGGACTGGTTCTGTTTCCCCAGGGCCTTGTAAGACACCCAGTGCATCTCAGTGACCCTGTTGGACCGTCCTTGCTCTTGTCATTGTAGCCCATACTTTACTCATGCAGCCAACTCTAGTGGACAAAGCAAAGAGGGGCAATGGAAAATAGAGCCGTAGACAACTTGCGGTAATCTAAAACAGACAGGCAAAATGGATAGGGAGACAACATGGTACTCAAGGGCGTCAGTGGAGGACTCGCAAAAGAGAACTTGGATTTGTTAGCAATGTAAGATGCAAATGGCACGTTTGGAAACATTCCTAGCTAATAAAAAGAGCAAGATGATCAAATAAGCTGGTAGGTTAGGGGAAATTGTGAGACTCTACACCCAAACAGACATGGAGAGAAGGAACGAAGAGAGATAGAATTGGGAAGGAAGAAAAGTGGCAGACCACAGGAGGACTTAGAGTACACCCTAGAGGTACCAGAGAACTAAAAGAGTTAAGCAGAAAATGATAGTTCCACTGGTTGGAACAGGCAGAAGCTCATAGGAGCTATCTGTCTGGTTGATCTGGTCCTGATTTCTCATCTTAAAGAAAGATTCACTTTTCTCAGTCATCTCATTAGGATTGGGCCAATCTACCATCTACATGCAAGTCCATACTTTTTCTTGGCATCTTCCTATTTCAGCCCGAGACCTAAGGACAAAGAAAACAACATGAAGAAAAAAGAGTCATGGGAATTAGAACCTCAAAAGCAAGAGGATTCACATCCTGACCACCCTTCCAAGGTATCAGTGTCCTAGGACTCACGATGTACTTCAGAACATGGTCTCCTCAAATACAAATCTGATCAGTGTAGTGTCAGCCACTGCCTCTCTTACAAAGCTAAGGGATAAAACCCTAACCCCTTGTGGTGTATATAAGAACATTCATAATTCAGTCTGACCCCATGTGTCTTTTGAGCCTCATCTTAGACTTCCCTCTCCTATTTCTTCCCCCTTTTCCCTTAGCTTAATTCTTGTCACTGCTTCCACACTACCCCTTCCATTATTAGGTCATTAACACTTCTCCAAATAGCCCATATCTGTGCTCATTCTGATTTATCTGCCAGATATTCCTGTCCCCTTCTATCAATCTCCTACCTATGTTTTAAAAGATAGAGCTTGATGAGTTCTGCTTTTGGAAGATTTCCCACCTTCAGTCTCCCAATGGAAAGGAAAAATCTCTCTCTCCATCCTCTGTTGCTACGGCTGTGAACACTTACATAAGTAATATCATATTACACCCTAATTTCCTGTGAGTGTTCACCATGACCAATGTCTGGGATGCTCAGTCCATTGCCTGGCCTACTTCCAGAGCTTTTCACATTGTCTTACATTCAATACAGGTGCCATAGATAAGGAAACGCAGACTTGGGAGGAGTACAGGAAAGTATATAGAAGGCAAATGCCAGGTAAACTGGAGGAAAGGAGGGTTACCCAGAAGCCCCCTTACAGGTGATGAGAACAGGGATGGAGGGCTAAGCCCTCTCTCAGAATACTAATAATGAAACCCATCATCAGTTATTTGAGCTGCCTAGTTCTTTATCAAGAGGACTAGTGATATTTTTTCTCACAGGGTGTCATGGTGGTTGAGATGAAAAAAAGAGCCTGACTTGGAGTCGGCACTCCCATAAGCCTGACTCTGTGCCAGGCATTCATTGGCTCTTCAGAAATAAATGAAGGGCATGGTATGGACTCTGGTAAGATGCAGGGTCTAGTAAGACAGCACTCAACAACCTGTACTAATCAAGAGTTGTTCTCGCTAAGAAAGACATTCTGAAGCCCAGAGCACATGAGCAAAGAACTGACTTGACAGTCAGCCCCAGCATTGCTCTCCCTGTTGGATGTGTCTAGGCGGGTGTCTATGAAGGGACATCGGAAGAAGACCACGAGGACAGAAGGGGTGCTCCAGCTGGAAACCCAGAAGCCATGACTGACATCACTCCGAACAGGCTCTTCCCCGAGGATGTGCCACTGACCAGGCCCTCTCAAGATAAGGGTAAGTTGTATTTCCCCTGGAATCATTTCACTACTGAATAGTTTTAAAGGGGAGTATGGCCAAGATCATGATTCATTTACAGATATATGGTGGACATTTATTATGTACCTAGTAACTTGACTGGAAGGGCTGTCTTCCCCAGAGTAATGGAAAGAACACTACATTTAGAGGCAAATGGCTTGAGTTCAAATCTACCCAATTGTGAACTTAACAGTTGTGTGGTAAGGTTGTATTCCAGTAGTTCAATTTCTCCATCAAAAAAGGAATCTGAGCACAGACCTCACAGGAGCTATGAGGACCAGATCTAACAGTATGTCATGTGACAGTCTTGTTCTTTTCTTGTCTGCCTCTTGACTCTTATCTTACCATTAGCAAACTGGTATGTCATGCAGCATCACAAAGTGACTATTTCAACTGCATTTTCTTTCTGTGCATTAGTCAGAACCCTTGATTATAAACGAGAATTAAATCATACTTGGTTAAACCACATGCTTAAAGTAGGCTCACGTGGCAGAAACTCAAGGCATGCCTGGATACAGGGATACAGATAATATCACAAGGACAAAGTATCCCGAGTTCTCCTCTAATATAACTCTGTTTTTCAGGCAGAATCAAGTCCTATACAATCTAGCTGGCAGCAAGCATTGATAGAGTTACAAACTATTCTCTGATAAGCCCCAAAGGACAACTTGTAATTTTTATCTTTCCAAAGATAAAAGACATGAGTCTTACATTGTCTCTGATTGAGTCACATGCCATCACCAATTAAAAAAACCTATGATGATCTGATTGGACCAGGCTGTGTCACATTCCCATTGAGCTAGGAGTGGGTACAGTCATTTCTACCAAACAACACACCATCCATCTTAGTTACTTTTCTATTGTTGTGAAGAGACATCATGACCAAAGCAACATATAGAAGAAAGAGTTATAGAGGGTTTACAGTTCCAAAGGGTTAGAATTCATGGCCATCATGGCAGGAAGCACAGCAGCAGTCAGGAAGGCATGGTACTGGAGCAGCTGAGAGCTCATGTCTTATCTGTAAGTACAAGGCATGTGAGGGTGAGCTAATAGGGAATGGTATGACCTTTGAAAACCTCAAAGCCCACCCTAGTGGCATACCTCCTTCAACAAAGCTACACCTCCTAATCCTTCCCAAACAGCTCTACCAACTGGGGACTATGTATCCAAGTACATGAGCTTCTGTGGGCCATTCTCACCCAAACCAAGATACCATCCCATGGAAGGCAAACAAGACAGCTTTTATGAAGAGAATAAGAGTAGATGCTGCATAGATGAAGGAAAGGAATGCCCATTGTGCCAGGTGATACTGGTGCACACCTTTAGTCCTAGCACTCATGAGGTAGACTGATCTCTGATTTCAAGGTCAGCCTGGTCTACACAGTGAGTTCAGGACAGCCAGGGCTACACAGAAAAACCCTGTCTTGAAAATCCAAAAAAGGAAGGTCCATTGTAGCACATTAGTCCACTGAAAGCCATGGATGTGATATATTACAGCCAAAACAAGATTAATTCAGTGATCAAAAGGTAGAATCAGCATCCTTTAAAATCTACTCCAGCCTCATGGGCTTCCCCTGTGCCATCCACTTGCCCCCCTGATACTCTCTGCTATGGTCAAATGGTTTCAGAGGATATCATGAGCTTAAATGGTCTTAAATTTTTACTTCATCTCTTTCTTCTATCTGCCATCAAAACAGCTGCAATAGAAAAGACTAGAATAATCAGTGTTGGTGAAGATATGGACCAGGTAGAATGTTTATGTTCTGAGGAGATTGTAAACTAGGACCATCACCTTGGAAAACTGTGAATATTAAAATCAAACCCATGCACAGTCAATGGCCTAGACACACCAGGCTGCATATATCCCTGGCAGAAACATGTACTTAATTAACAAAAATATACAAATTGATTGTGCCAGAACATTTTTATAACAGTCTCAACTAGAAACTGTTTGAATGAAGAGGAGAATGGAGGTCTGGGCATGGCAGGAGCCTGAAAGCCCAGCACTTGGGAGATGGAGGTGGAACGATAGAGTGTTTAAGGCAGCCTTGACTACCTAGTGAGGACTGCGTCTTCTGGGGGGAAATGCTGCAAGAACAAAACACAGAGTGGATAAATACGTCACATCCTGTCCACACACTAGAAGAGAAAATTCAATGATAGTAAAGGAGAAGTTGCAACTAACTATCTGCAATAACCTGAAAGAATCTCTCAACATAATGCTGAATGCAAGTGTGCAGCACCAAGGAGTGCAAACTGCATCACTGCATTAGTGCAAAGATCAAAAGTAGATAACATGCATCAATACTGGGAGTCAAAACAGCGGTTACCTGTGGTAAGAAAGAATGTGGAGCAGAAAGCCCCAGCACCGGAGCCACTTGCTTTGATCTGTGTGTGTGAAGATGTTCAGTTGAGCCAATCCTTGGTCTGTAGTTTTGTGATGCATTCCCCTGTGTAGTATGTTGTCATTAAATCATAAAACAGGACTAGGGATGCAGTTCAGTTGTGAGTGCTTGCCTAGCATAGACAAGACTCCAGGGTTTTGATTCACAGCACTGCAGAAGAAAAAAAATATAAAAGCAAACAAAAAAATCATGAAAGTAAAAAATACAAAAAGGGGTTGGGGACTTAGCTCAGTGGTAGAGCGCTCGCCCTAAGAAATGTAAGTATAAGCAACAATTTACATAAAACAGGGTGAGAACTGACAAATGAGACATGAATACAAATGCTTCTAGCCACAAAGGAAACAGCAGAGCACACAGTCAGCCTACAGAATGAGGAGAGATCTTTGCCAGCTATACCCAACTCTTAATATCAAGAATGTATAGAGTTCAAAATTCAACACTGAAAATCGAATAAGCCAATCAATAATTGGGCACATGAATACAACAGACACTTCTCAAAAGAAGGACAAATAAATTACATGGAAAAGCATCCAACTTCCTCAGTTGTCAAAGAATGTAAATCAAAACTATCCTGAGAGTCCATCTTCCCCAATCAAAATGGCTATCACAACAAAAGAAAACAAACTCTAGAGAGAATGTTGAGGGGACCCTCAAACACGGCTGGTGGGAATGTGAATTAGGGCAGCTGCTAAGGAAATTGATATGACAGTCTTTCAAAAAACTAAAAATGGAACAGCCACATGACACAGCTATACAGAGATGGATGTATGAAGATAGAGAACTAAGTCAGCCCACTCGAGTTTATCAGAGCATTGCTCAAAATAGCCAAGTTATTCAGTCACCTTCAACAGAAGACTAGCTAAAGAAAATGGGACACACACACACACACACACACATACACACACACACACACACACACACACACACACACACACACAAGTGTGTGTGCACTCACATGCACTTTATGTTAAGAAGAATGAGGAGGATGGGGAGATGGCTCCATTAGGTAATATCTTGCCTTGGTATGCATGAGAACTTGACTTTAATCATTGTAACCTGTGTTTAAACAAATAAACAGCAACAACAAAAACAGGCATGATGCTATGCTTTATAATTCCAGCACTTGAGACACAGAGATAGGCAAGATCCCTGGGACTCACTGGCCAGCCCAGTGAGTTCCAGGCCAGTGAGAAAGTCTGTCTCAAAAAACAAGGGAGTCAGAGCCTGAGGAACAACATCCAGGTTGGACTGCTGGCTTCCATAGACACATACACACTAACACCTGGAAGAGTGAAATTAGCAATCACAGAAAAATGGATGAAATTGGAGAGGAACTGAGAAAGATGGGCTCAAAAGGAATTAATCATGTTTTCTCTCTCATGTGGAAAGACACTAACAAGGAAGACAAAGGGGTCCATGTGGAGGGAGGGAGTAGGTAAGACAAGATAATAGATGTGGTGAATAAGATCAAAATGCATACCTTGAATATAAAAGAATGCCACAATGAACTGCATTCTTTTGTACAATTAATATGTAGTAGTAAAGAATCCCAGTCCCCATAAGGGTTACTTTCTGATCAAATGAAGGCAGACAAAAATAATAAAATATTCTCATATGAAATGGAGGTAACCATATAAGTAAGGAAAGAACATTAAGGAGGCCATGGACATTGGAACTTGAATGTGTCTGTGGATGACCTCAATGGCCTCAAGTGGATCCAGAAAGGATAGTTAATCCTGCTTGTCAACTGCATTTAGAATCATACAGGATTGATGGCTCAGTCGTTAAAGGCTAGGCTCACAACCAAAATAGAATCATACAGGAGACACTCCTCTTGACATGTCTGTGAGGGAACTTCCTGAGAGATTTAGTTGGGAAGACTAGACCCATGCTGCCCGTGGGTCTCACCATCCCACATTCTAGAGTTCTGGACTGAATAAAGAACAGGAAAGAAGAAAAGGCAAGCTAAGTAATCACATTCAGCTCTTTTCCCTACCTGACTCGGTGCAGCATTACCAGCCACCCCAGGCCCGTACTACCATGATGGAGGGTGAGCCAAATTCAACTTCCCCTTCCCTCAATTGCTTTTCTCAGAGGTTATGTCATAGCAATAAAAATAGCAGAGGCATATTGTATTTGATATATAAGAATATTCTAGGGAGAAAGAAAAAAGGAGCAAATACTTCCAGGCAAGAGTTGGTCATAGGTGTTGGTTCCTGTGACTGGAACAGAGAAGCAACTGGAAGAGAGCAGTGAGTGAAGGAAACCAGCACAGGCTTTTCGAAATCCCTTCGAGAGCTTTGGCCTTTGCTCTCAGAGAGACTTTTTTCCAAACCATCAAGAACTTCCAGGATATGAAAAAGTCATGATCAGAGTTGTGTTTTAAAGAATAACTGGCTGAGAATGGATAGGGTACAAGCTAAGTTTGGGGATTTATTGTTATTGTAGTGATTTAGGCGAGAGGTGGGTGGAGGGCTCTGTGATAAAGCTGTTGAGGTGTGCTGGATTTACCATTAAACCTCATTAGAGATAACAGGAGAATGTTGATAGGATGTGAGATATGGAAGAAAAGAAGGATGTCTCCAACACTTGGGGCCAGAGGTACCCAAGCAATGGGAAAGGTATTATCAACTCTTTTAGAAGACATGAGATTTAAAAACTAGAAAATTTTAAAAAGGAAATGATGAGATTGGTATGAAATCCAATGTGCCAAATGGAAATGGCATGAAGAATTATGGTGGATCTGGAATTGTCTGTTGAAGATATAAAATCGTGATTTATGTGTCTAAGATGATTGCATAATGCTTTTCATGAACCAATAAGAAAGATTAAGAAGCGAGGGGGCTGGAGAGATGGGGTTAAGAGCACTTGATCGTATAGAGGATGTGGGTGTGGTTCCCAGCACCCACATGGTAGTTCACAGTCATCTGTAACTCCAGTTCCAGCAAATCCAACACCCTCTTCTGGCCTCTGCAGGCACTAGGTCCATGTGTGATATGCACACATACATGCAGGCAAAACACTCAAAACCTATAAGGTAGAATAAAAACATTTTTAAAAAGAAAGAAAAAGTGCCCAGCTATGTGCTTAGCATCTTATTTTTGCTGAAACTATCCTGCTGAGTTCTCTAGAAAAAAGTGAGCCACCTTCCTCTGGGAACTGACCCTCTTTCAAGTAGTTTGAGGGTCACATGCTTCTTGCCATAGGATAAAATCTTCTCATTGGTTCATTTAATTAACAGATACCAGTCACTTTCCTTATTGCATATTTTTAGATACACTTCTTAGGATAAGTAGTTCATGTCTGAAATGAAAATGGCTCTTATTCACCCAGAGACTAAATATGAAGCTACGTCAACTGATGAAGAGGTGACAGGTTTATGGTTATGACAAGTTTACAGCTGAGAACTATTTATTGGGTTGGCTACCCATGCAAACAGTCCTTATGGACTTTTCACATTGGCACATTATCTTCTAGTTAATCTTATGATTAATAATACATGTTGACGTCTGTTCAATTAACTTAAGAAACTTTAAGAAAGACAGAAACTACTAAAAGACTAAACAGGCCATTTTGATGGTGGAGAAAATCTCTGAGGCTGAAAGACTTCAGCACAGAGGGTTCAAAGCAACAGGAAGAGCCATTAAGCTGGGAAAGAGCTTTTGTTTGCTGGCGAATTAGCACTCTTTATGAATATGTGCTTGACCCTTGCACAGTCACATAGAAGGGGCTGTTAGCAACTGTTATTGGTGGTTTTTACTCTCTTGGGCGGCCCACCACCCAGCTCCCAAATAAATTACACAGAGGCTTATTCTTACTTATAAATGCCTTAGCTTGGCTTATTTCTGGCCAGCTATCCTTAACTTAAATTATCTCATCTATCTTTTTCCTCTTGGCTTTGACCTTTCTCTATTTCTTTATACCTTTCTTTCCTTATTCCGTGTCTGGTTGTGTAGCTGGGTCGCTGGCCCCTTCTTTTCTCATTCCTTCATCTCTCTTGCTTTCTTGCTCCCTGATCTTTCCTGCTTCTTATCCTTCTATTTATTCTCTCTGTCTGCCAGCCAGTCCTGCCTATCCATTCTCCTGCCTCGCTATTGGCCATTCAGCTCTTTATTAGACTAATTGGATGTTTTAGACAGAGAAGTAACACAGCTTCACAGAGTTAAAGAAATGCAACATAAAAGAATGCAACACATCTTTGCATCATTAAAACAAATGTTCCACAGCATAAACAAATGTAACACATCTTAAAATAATATTCCACAACAAGTTACCCAAACTTCAGGGAGTTGTAACAGACTCAGCAAAAGTGGCTTATCCAAGACCACAAAGTTGTTGGTTCCATTGGCACAGTGGCTAAAGGACAGAACAGAGGAAAGTTTGATTTGGGCTCAGAGTTTTGCTCCATAGTCCTCAGCTCTGCTATTTCTGGGGCTGTGTTAGGGCGGAGCATCAGAGTGGTGAAAGCATTCGGGGAAAGATGTAGGTCATGGTGGACAGGAAGCTGAGAGCAAAGAAGGGATAAGGATAGCCTCTAAAGGGTTACTCTCTACTGACCTACTTCCTCTAAGCAGGCTCTACCTCCTGAAGTTTCCAGAACCTTACAAAATAGTGTCTTCCCCCTCCCCCAAATAAGCCAGCGGCAGTGGCGCACGCCTTTAATCCCAACGCTAGGGAGGCAGAAGCAGGCAGATCTATGTGAGTTTGGGGCCAGCCTGGTCTACAGAACAAGTGCCAGGAAAGGCGCAAAGCTACACAGAGAAACCCTGTCTCAAAACAAAAAACAACAACAACAACAAAAAAAAAACAAAAACAAAAAACAAAAAACAAAAAAAAAACCCACAAAAACAAACAAACAAAAAAAACCAGTGTCTGCATGGAAGACAGAACATCTGACACATGGGCCTTGGGGGACATCTCCTGCTCAAATGAGCACACGCCCAGACGGCATTCCACTTTCTTCACTGTAGTCTGCCTTTTCCTGTGGGTGCGGCATCGCCAGGGATGAGTACAGAGGTGTCCCTAATAGCTGATGATGGTGTCTCAGGGCTTTTCCTATTTCCCTTACAGGTGGGTATGTGGAAGCTTTGGAGGTGACCAAAGAAACCCCAAATCCAAGTACCATTAGGTCAAACTCCTCTTCAGAGGAGACTTACGACGATGTGGGATGCTCCAGAGAAGATTTGTAAGTGTCCTCTCACCTTCCAGAAGGAGGGATGTGGCAAGACTGGGAAGGTGCACTGGGTTAATGGTCTGTATGTCTTTCTCCACAGACCCAAGTGGGACTTCTCCAGCTCATTCACCTCAGACAGTGGTAAGTGCTGGTTGGAATCACAGTGCTGCTGAGGCTGAGCCGTGATGGTGGACTTTTCTTTGCACACATTCTCAGTGACTAGGAACTGGATGTGGAGACATAGAACAGTGGTGCAGAGGCATGTGTTTAGAGGAGGGAAGCGTGTTCTTGTGGTAGAAAGCATCTCCACATGAAACTGTTCCTTTTGCCCTACTTTAACAGAGCAAGTCTATTTTTATTTAAAACACCATCAGGGCTTCCTAGTGCTTATTAATTTTTGATTATGTGGATGTGGGTATGAGTGGGGACAGGTGTGCATGTGTTTACAGGTGCCTGTGGAGGCCAGTTTTGTTAGGTTCCCTGGAGCTGGACTTAGAGGCATTTTTTAAAATCTACCTGATGTGGGTGTGGGAACTGAACTTGGGTTCTTTGCAATCAGAGTATGTGGCCCCAACTTCCTAGTGCTTTTAATATCAATATCAACAGGGCCTAAAGCAGTGGTTCTCAGCCTTCCTTATGCTTCAACCCTTTAATACAGTTCCTCATGTTGTGGTAACCACCCCCCACCATAAAATTATTTCCATTGATACTTCATAATGGTAATGCTACTGTTATGAATCGTAATGTAAATATCTAATATGCAGGATATTTAATATGTGACCCTGGTGAAAGGGTTGTTAGACCTCCAAAGGATCATGGCCCATAGGTTGAGAATCTCTGGTCTAAAGGCTTTGGCTGGTCTGCCCCTCTTTCCAACATCTGTGTAGCTCCATCTCACACTATATTCAGTTTTCCCCTTTAAGAGGCTTCCCTGTCAACTCTGCCTCTGCAATGCCAACCAGATGTTTGCAAGTGCCCATCCCCATTTAATGTAACACTTGGTGACTAAGCATTAAAAGATACAAGCTTCTGGGGCTACTCTCAAATCTCTCCAGAGGATACTTATTTTTCAGGTAGTATTTTCCAATAACATAAAATAGCATGTTTTCATATCTTTTATTTTATTTTTTTTAGAGATCCATAGTTATGCTGACCCCTCCCTTCTTTCCCCCTTCTCCTTATCTCCTATCTTCTTTCCTATTTCCTGCTTAGACCTACATAGTGAGTTTCAGAATAGCCTGGGCTAAAGAGTGAGACAGTCTCTCTCTTTGTAATATATATTACACACACACACACACACACACACACACACACACACACAAACACACACACACACACACACACAAACTAATCAAATACTATTCTGGGCTGGCTCCTTGGAGTCCAGAAATTTGACACATATCCAATACTCACTTTTTAATAAGAGAACAGAGGTACACAGAGAAGTTAAAGAACTCTGCATGCTCACCGTATTCCAGCAAAGTTTGAAACTTTAACATCTATACATTGACTCGAATACTGTTTCCTGTAGACCCTGTTTCCAGGCTACCATCTTCATTCATCTGTGTATATTAAGCTTATGTGTTAGGCTGGTACATAGGGAGACGTTCTTTAATATACATGGGTTTTCCATTGTTTCCCCAGTGTTTAGCATGCTGTCTCATTCATGGAAGACCACAGCTGTTCTGCACTAACTGTGGGAAGGATGGAGGGTGAAGGGCATGTATCTGTTGAGAACGAGTTGCCTTTGGCTGAACCAGATCCTACATGGAATCAGACACAGAAGACATGCCTAATTCTCATTTACACAGCTTTATAGATGTTTATGAATTTTTACCACATGCTTATGAAAACATGATATCGTTCAACAAAACTCACTTAGCTAAAAAAAAAAGTTGAAAATACTTGGCAGTTCATAGGTATCCATGTTTTGATTTTGTGTTCTTCTTAATTTCAGAGGAAAATAGTGAAGACATGTATGAAGATATCTACAAAGCAAAGAATAATGACCAAAAAACAAAGTGAGTTTCTTTCTTGGATTTGGATTGTATGCTGATGGTGTTTCCTGTTTACCTAGTAGCCAGGGTTAAAGACATGATGCCATCCCCTACCACCATCATTGGGAAGAATGCTCAGAGTGACGATAAGTTACTGAAATAACTACATTGTCGTTGGCAGCGTATTCACTAGCATGTACAATCAGGAAATTGAAGATCTGTTGCTTTCTCCTTGGAGAAAAGTGTCCATTTTCTAGAGTAGAGAACTTTTATGTGTTGAGAAGTAGTTGAGGGGAAGTAAATAACAACAGGATTTGTCGTGACTTTATAGTTGCTTTTCCAGGATCAAAGCAATAAATATAACTTAGCTTTTGTCTTTGTGAGTTAGACAGACAGACTCTGGGATTTGGGATATCCTCACAGGTATTGCAAGTGATGTTTGCTGAAATGATAAACATTAGTCAAGTTTAATTATGAACAGCAAGGAAAAGAAGAGAGCATAGTCAACAGTGATGAGTCTGGGGATGAGGGGCACTGTGAGACTGGGCTGGTCATGTAGGTGAACTCCCTTTTGACTCCATCCCCCTAAACCAAGAGGATATTTAGAATTTCATCATCAGCTGTCCCATAAATATGGCACCACTGCTGTACACTCGGTTACTAAGGAGTATGTTAAAAAGTCAGTGATGGCATTCTAGGAACTAGTAATTCCTCTGATATGTCTCTAATATCATTTGGAGTGAGTGTTTCCCCAAGTGTTTCTCCTCATGATGGAAGACAATCTCTACAAAATGAACACTATTTGTGGTAGATGAATGTTTGTACACACTATAATTCCTCTTTCCATGGCAGCCTCAGATATACTTTGTATCAGGGTCCCAGAAAACTTCACTCCTAATTGCTGAGTCCTTTCCTTGCACTTCCTCAAGGTAGTCTCTTTTGGACGTGAGGCTGAAGTTTCTTGTCCTTGATAATCAAACAGCATTCTATCCCAATGCTAGTACCATCTCAAATGCCGTGTTGTTTTATCTCCTCATTCCTCTTAGTGTAGATGGAAGAGCAGCCCTGAGAAGACTGCAGCAGCTCTTCAGGAATGAGAAGGGCATATTCAGAATGAAGAAAGTCAAGTCAAATGTCAGGTAAATGGTCCCCATTAGCCTTTCTTCCTGGACTATATCTGCAGCACAGTCTTTCACAAACATGCTTGCTGTTTTCCATCCAATTCTCAGCACCAGTAACAAGAGTGTCAGAACTACAACTATAAAGCCCCAGTACATGACACCCTAAAAAAAAAAACAGTGAGAAAAAAATTACTAGTATAGGCAAGCGAGATCCAGAATGGAAAATTTGTAGTCTTCCTTGGCTCCTCATGTCATTATCACTAAACATTATGTTGGTAGTTATATCCTTTCATGTTCTCGTGGGCCCACACTCTCCAGTGGTCTTCATATTCTCTTGTCCACACTCTCCAATGGTCTTCATGTTCTCTTGGCCACACACTTTCCAGTGGTCATCATGTTCTCTTGTCTACACTCTCTAGTAGTCTTCATGTTCTCTTGGCCACACACGTTCCAGTGGTCTTCATATTCTCTTGTCCACACTCTCCAGTGGTCTTCATGTTCTCTTGGCTGCACACTCTCCAGTGGTCTTCACGTTCTCTTGGACCTACACTCTCCAGTGGTCTTCATGTTCTCTTGTCCACACTCTCCAGTGGTCTTCATGTTTTCTTGTCCACACTCTCCAGTGGTCTTCATGTTCTTTGGACCCACACTCTCCAGTGGTCTTCATGTTCTCTTGACTGTACACTTTCCAGTGGTCTTTCTTGTATACACATTCATGTTTACTTTGTCTCCTTTGAAAGCAGCAATGTGTGTATCATGTGGTCATGGGTAATCTGCTCTGCTGAACTGCCTGTGAATCTCAAGGTCTTGGACTTAGAAAGGCCCTGTCCCCATGTAACCTCCACTATTAGTTTTTGGGGGTGGTTCCAAATTCACCAGCTGTGAAAGAGACAGGAGTTTCTTCCATTTTGTTTACAGGACCATGGTTCCCTCATGGATGCAATGGGAAGAATATTATATGGTCTCTGGGGACAGACTCTCTGTACAATATTAATATAGATAAGACAGGTCTAGATCTGTCCTTTGTGCTAAGATCATCACCTGCATTGAGATAGACTGAAGCTCCGCTCATCGAAAGCTCTTCCCAATTACAATGCCTTGAAATTTTGTGATTTAAGTCCAGTTGTCTGCTGGGACTAGATCTCCCAGGAGAGCCAATGGACAGGAGGTGGGTACTGTAGTCTGGATCACAGTGAAAGAGATTTTGTTACTTGATTTTCTGTCTCCCTTTAGGACAGAAACTGTATCCAATCATCTCACTCACATAGCATCAGGGCCTGGCTCATGGCTACTACAAAAATACCTGTAGTACTGAGTTTAAATTAAAGGCATCAAATAAATAGGCTTTTTTTTCTTTCTTTTCTATTTTTTCCTTTCCCTTTCCCTATCACACATCTCTTTCCATGTGACCTCTTTAGCAATGAGAGAAGAGAACCAAACATAGCTAGATAGCATGTCCTCTCGCACTTAGCAATTTGCCATCTTACATTTCCACTGAACCTGTGTTTCTCTGGAGAAGTCTTCCTTTGGCTTAAAAAACACAGACAGGCTGCAATGTCTGCAGAGAGTCCCGATGAATTCATCTGTACACTGTTCTTCCTCATCGATCCTCATGCTCATTCGGTAGATCTGACTGTATCTTAGAAGGCTGTGAGGCAGCCTGAGTGGTCAAGTTAGGAAGTGAGTTACAGGCAGTTTGCAGGGATGAACGAGCTCATTTGGAATAGGGTAGAGCCAGTCAGAACAGAGCTGCAAGAGTCTCACTTCAGTGCTGTCTGGACCAGGACACTGCCATTAGGATGGCATGGTATTTTGGATATATCTTAATGTGTGTGACTTTGTTCTTTGACCTTTCTTTTCTGTCTTTTCTTCATTAGCAATGGTTTTTCCATGTCACTGCCTGACTTAGGTAAGTAATGTTTACTTGATGTTGTCCACTGATATTTTGTCTTCAGGATTGGTGTGTTAAGGGGCAGGGGAAGAGCATTGGTAATCTTTCCTCTTTCCTAGTGAAAACTGGACCCATCAGAATGAAAGAATATATCTTAAACAATGGTACTTCCTGCTTTGGAGAGATGAGAAACATTTTTCTGGCACTTCCATAAATAGATGTTACTGTCTTTATAGGAGGCTTTAGAACCCACATCTGTACTTTGGTTGGGATTTGTACCCAAGACTCTGTGACTATGAAACTTAGGCATTCTGCATTGATACACATACCTCTGATGGATTTGATAACCAGATTAAGACATGATAAATTGAGTATGAACATGCTGCAGCCTACACACTAATTGAATAAGAATGGGTTACTGGGACACTTTTAATTTGATAATAAAACAGCACTGTGTAAGTTATCATAATGCCTGACACATAAGATGCATATCCTACACATGTCATACATATCCAGTTTATGGAATTTGTTGATAAATGAGGATTGTGTGATTTCTGTTCATTGGTTTTTATTCATGAGCACAAAAGTGGCAAAGTTACTTTCATTTATAACTGTGACTCAGTGATTCAAACTTATATTTCAGAAATATAAATTGCCACACTGAATAACAAAGGTTATTATAGATCTGGTGAATGCAGCTCTCCCAAATATTGTCATAAAAATTTTTAAAGGCAACTTAGAATAGGAATTCATCTTGCAGATAGATTACTCTTAATCCTTGACTACACAAACCAAATTGCTCCAAAATCTGAAACTTTTTTATTACTACCATGGCTGAAAAATTCTGTACCTGAATTCATGTGACAGGCATGTCACATAGAAGGCACAGTAAACAACAGTATGATATTACCATTAGGATGTGTTTATTAAGTGTATATGAAACAATTACTAATTTGAGATTATATTTGACTCCTATGTCCAAGATACCACCTCTATATATTGTACTGTGTATATGCAAATACTCTAAAATCCAAAATTTGTCGTCTGAAATTTTCTGTCCCAAAGCACTCAAAATAAGTGATGTTGAAACTATACCCCACACACAAAGCTTAAAGGTATTAAGGAAAATTAGTAAAGCTAAGAGTAATTATGAATAATTGAACATGAATTGTGAATATATCAAAATGTCCCAAACTTGTTCAAATGGTGAATCATATGAAAAATTATGGTATTCTATATCACATGGTAGTATGAACATTACAAGCTGAAATGTCTAATTATTATTATATACTAACTCAGATTCAATATAATATAACAGTATTGCAAAGGAACAATTACTTCATACCGATACAATTTTGTATATGTTGGGAAGGGAGAGATCAGCACAGACATTACCATTTTCCTCCCCACTAGATATTCTGAAAATCCCTCTCAATATGCTAGCAATATAAATTGTTTTTAGTTCCAGAAAATGGGAACAACTTATATCTTAACAAAATCAAATTGATGTAAATGCACATGCAGGTCAGATATTCAGGAAGCTCACTACTTTTTATTCCCTCAATTGAATTTCTTCCCCAAAGAGACTCATTTTGTTCCAGTCTGTCTATGTAATCAGAAAAAAGGCTTGATGATGCATCTGGATACTTAGGTCATTGTGTATAATTTGGAAAGCTGGGTGTATATAAAGAATATCTAATAATTTTTTTTTTTTTTGGTCTTGTCTCTACCCTAGGACTCGGGTCTGAGGACATTACCATCTATGATGATGTGGACACAAATGAGAAAGAATCAAAGTAAGTCACTTTATTTCTCTGGTCATCTCTGCTGGTGCTAGCCACTGCCTGATGCTTTGATAAATACAGTCACAGATGATAAGTTTTGAAGCTCCGGTTATTGGGTATTCTCTGCTGCCAATACAATAAGCCAATTAAGCCAAATTATTAAGTCGAGATTTAATAAACAGAGCAAAGCAACTCCCAGGTGACTCTTAGGAAGGCAGGGGCAGTATGGAGACCAAGCCTTAAGTAGCCTGTAGGTATGGTCTTGAGCAGCCCCAGGGAGGCTCTCTTAGGGGTGGGGTCTGGGGAGAGAGAGGTGTGGGGCTCCCACCTAATCAGGAAAGCCAGATCCTGAGAGACCAGACAAACATTTCCAAAGAGAAAACAATGAATATACCCATAGACATCCCAACAAGTGTACCAAGCCAAAGCCACCAGCTGCACAGCTGGTGATGGAGGACATTCATCTTCATCTACCTGTCCCTACTCACTTTACTTGGACTTGTGCTGGGGTCTTGGTAAAGCCACTAACAATCCTTTGTTAAACCCAGGAGACAGTCTTAAGATCAGATCATACTTGGATTTTTCTACAGTGTTTTAAATTTTGGTCATGCCCTTCTTAAAGGAGAAAAGTATCCTGTTCTCCCCTCACCCCCACCCCAATGTTTCCAGGTAACAATTTCATGTTCCTCCTCTTGGCTTTCCTTAAGCTTTTTCTGTGAGTCCTGGTTGCCCATCCATGCCTTACATGCTGTATGTTCTTAGGATGCCCTATGTCAGTTCTAGTCTCCCTTCATACACTCCTTGTTTTTCCTTTTTTGCAGGACTGAGGAATGATGCAAGGTATCATGTATGCTAAGCAAGCACTCTATGCAGCCCTTGTCCTTCATTTTATGTTATTTCATTTTCAGAGTTTTGCTAAGTGGTCCAAGCTGGCCTTGAACTTGGGATCTTCCTGCCTTTCATTCCCAAGAAGCTTGAGTTACAGGTGTTAATCTTCTAGTTTTCACTCCTGTATATTTTTTACTGTTCTCTCACCCACACTCAAGATTTTATTATAACTGAAACATCAAAATTTATATTTTAACGTCAGATTTTTTTTCTGAGTCACAGTAAGTGTGGAGAGGTGTTTGCTATTAACTTACAGTTCATAGATCATTCACTTCTATGACTTATCTACTTGGGCTAGGCACCCTTTTTATTAGAACATTATCCTCATAGTTGTAAGAATCCATTTTCTTGATTACATTTTCATGTAGTCTCATAACTCTGTGATCCTACAACCATAGCTTTCAGGTCTAAGTCCTGTGGCCTGACTCCAAAATGCAGTGTGTTAAGTTGGGCTTGTTATAAAACTGCACAAAATGATCTAGACTCTCAAGATGGTAGCCTTAGTGTCTGTTGGAGTGTCAGCACTGTTAGTAGCAGTGAAAAACAATAGTAATGTTTATAAGAGGTGAGAAACAGAGGCCACAGCTCTTTATATGTGGAAAATACTGTGTGGCAAGGTTTCTGGGATGAGTGTGGTGGTACACACTTTGAATCCCAGCACTCTGGAAGCAGAGGCAGGAGGATCTCTATGAGTATAAGGCCAGCCTGATCCATACAGTGAATTCCAGGCCAGTCAGGGCTATACAGTATGACTCTGTCTGAAAAAAAAATCAAAAGAAAGTTTGTTGGAGCAAAAGGCATATAATCAGAAAAGAAGCAGATGTAGCATGACATGAGAATAGAAGAAGGCTCTAGAATTTTCATACAACATCCCTGTAATACCAAGTTAAAAGAATGAAACCTTTTCCTTGAAAAATAGTTTGTAAAAGTAAGCTATAAAGAACAATAAAGCCAACCACCCCATCTCTAATAGCCAAGCACCAGAATATGGCCAATCCTGTCTTTGTTATCATATGTACAACCCTCACCTGCTCACTGGCCTCCCCCAGTGAAAGTGTCTTCCCTGCTTTTGTTCTTTTCCTGTTCAAAACAAAAAGCAGATTTATCAAATTATAGATGACAAAAATACTGCTTCATTGTAAAAGTGATTTCATCCTTTATGCATAATTCTGTACCTGAGTTTACTCAAATCTAGTGTTTTGCTACCATGATTTGTTTGTTTTTACTGCTCTTGGATTGACATTCCAGTGTGTGTATATGTGTGCCACATTAATTCATCCATTCTGCTGTTGATAGGTACTTAGTTCCTGAGTGATTTTGCTTTTGTGACCAGTACTTTCACAGATAGTAGATTCATGTATCCTATGTGTACTTGGTAGGGGAAAAACAAACCATACATGGAATATAAATTCACAAGTGCCAGCCTAGCACATAAGGGTTTGCATTGATTCCAGTGTTAACACACGGAACAGAGAGAAGTCATTTTTGTCAAGTGAGTGTCTGTAAATAGTATCACATCATTATAGTAATTGGCATTACTAACAAGCTTCAGTGCAGAGTTACTCACACTCATGTCTTTCTCTTATGGAGTCTGTCCATATCTTTTGATTGCTTTTCTGTTGTGTTGCTGCTATTTTTCTTTATCTTAGGTTGTAAAACAATTCATTTTTGGACACAGCTCTTTTCTCACTTTCATGTCAGTTCCTACAATATCATCTCCAACTGTTGACTAGCCTTTTCAAGTTTGTTTCTAGTCTTCCAAAGAATAGAATTTCAAGTTTAAATTATCAATTTTTTACTATTGCTTTTTATATCTTCTAAAGAACTCTTTTTCCTAACTCATATGACATTCTCCTATACTCTCTTCTAAAAGTTACAATTTTGCCTTTTAAACTTAATCCTTAGGCCCACCTGAACTGATTTTTTTTTCCTTTTTATTTTTCAAGACAAAGTTTCTGGGACTTGCTCTATAGACCAGGTTTGTAAATGGACATTTCTGTCCCTCCCTCCAATTTCCAAATAACCACTCAGAGGCTTATATTAATTATAAATGATCGGCTGGTAGCTCAGGCTTATACTTAAATTAACCCATAATTCTTTTTGGAGAGGGTAACAGAATTAAGACATAAATTGAGGAAATACACTCACAATTACAGAAGGGAGTAGATACCAGAAGTCGTCCTCTGATCTGACTGGGAGTGAATCTACCTCATAGGTAGGAACACGGAGTAGGGCCTGTGACCCTTCTCCAGCTCCTTATAAGAGGTCATGTGCAATAGCAGGAAGCACCGCCTCCCTTGGACCATATAGCCCAAAGTCATGTAACCCATAATTCTCATCTATGTTTAGTCACATGGTATTGTATCTTTTTCAGTGGGACCTTATCATCTTCCTCTGTGTCTGGCTGACAGCTCCTCACTCTAACCTCCTCCTTCCCAGCAATCTCAGTTTGACCACCCCACCTAACTTCCTGCCGGGCTACTGGCCAACCAGTGCTTTTTAAAACCAATTTGAGTGACAAATCTTTAGTGTACAAGAGGATTATTCCACAGCATTCCCCCCTTTTGTCTAATTAAAAAGGAAGGTTTTAACTTTACCAGAGTAAGACTATATACAACAAAAGCAGTTATTAAGAATTACAGTAACACTATCTAATCCATTTACATTTGACAAAATTAGAGAAAATAATTATCTATCTCATCTTAGTGAGTCTAAAGTTTTCTAATTTACTTTTTATTACAACTAAGGAAAACTATAATCACAACTATTTAGTCTTCAACTCCATCAAAGACTCCAGAAACGTGAAATGTTATCTAATGACAGGGACATCAGTCTGCCTGGACAGTCACCCAAAGTTTCTCTGCAATGTCGGGGCATCTATCTTTGGCTTACAGGCCTAGCATATCTAACAGACTTTCCTCAGAAGCAGAGAATTTTGAAGGACTGTCCCTACCTTGTCTTGGCAAAGTTCAGCAGTCACCTTTTTTTGTGTGTGTCCTGCTTGTCCAATTTAGACAGCATACTGTCAGTAGTCAAGGCAATGGCAGTTTCTTGCTCAGTGGCTAACTTTTGCCACAAAGAAAGTAAATTCCATATGGAGTTTCTTTCATGCCCATCATCTTCTCTGAGGTAGATTGGTGCTGCCAGGAGCAGACATGTCTCACTATCGAGAAAAGTCTAAGTTCTTAAAACATTTTAAATGCCATATTCTGTAGGTGTTTGAAGATTGCCTATCTATCTGAAATATATCGCTGTATGATCTTGAAAACATACCTAACATGACTGTAAGTTTGCTTTTATAGATGACTATTAATCTATATTTCTTAATTATATATTACATTTTTAAATGAGCTGCATAAACATAATACACTAAACAAGAGTAGAAATATACATACAGTATAACAAAATTAACTTTAGTATCAATAAACTAAAATTCATACTAATATAAAATATGTAAGATTAATAGTTGTTTTTGGATTAAAGTAGATTTTATAATCTACCATTTAATCCTATCATTTCTATATCCCAACTTTTTTTCCAGAACAAGATCCCTGAGTCTAAGCTCCTTTGTTTAGTTTTTTTCTTGACCATTATCCATAACAACTTGTAACCAACTCCCCTAAACAATGACAAATCACCATAATTTATTTGGGGGGAATGTGGGCATAGTTCTCTAGATTACTTCCTGTTGATTGGGGAGGCTGGTAATCTTTTTGGGATTACCTGAGAAAATTTAGGATAATTGTTAAGTCTTGGCTGTAATATTTTGTGGAGCTGGATCATCTTGTTCAGTGGCCTTGAAGCTGTTTTGGATGCTGGATCATCTGGGCCATCGTTTTCATTGGTGTCTGGTTCCTTGCTCTGAAAATATATAAACTTTTAAAGGTAACATACATGTATGTATTAATACAAATATAAACTGTGCATTGTATATAAGCCAGTCAAAGACTATTTTTCATTTTACGTCTGAGCAGATAAAATGTATGTTACATGTCTTACTGTTACTCTAGGGTTATTTTCCCATGTCTGTAGTTAGGATTTCAGGAGGGTCATACTTGATCAAACCTGATTTTCCTTAACCCAGAATGAATCCATAGCCTCTCATTTTCTGTGGAAACAAAATCATAACCTCTTTCCCAAAGCAACCTACCCCTTGACTTAAATTTTGGAAGTCAAGACATTTTTTTAATATATAGGTTGGTTTAATCCAGCAGTTTTTATAATCAAATGTCTCTCAGCAGTTATCATTTGTTTATTAGCTGCTAAAAAATATTAAAGACAGCACAATAACATACAGTATCCAGATTCTCTGTATATTTTCCCCCCTTATGTGGCTTTTTAAAAGTATTTATTTCCTTTTAAAGGACCTTACTTTAGTATTTTAAAACTTTATTATTTTATTTTTTTATGACTGTCTATATCTTCTCTTTTCTTTCCCAAGCCTATGTATCTTTTAAGTACTGTGAATCATTTAGAGGTTTTTTTTTTTTTTTCTTTTTCTGAATCTGTCTTTACTGTATATCTCTTTTTCTGACCACATGAGTCTTTAAACTCCTAAGCAGGTGTGGCTAGGACCAAAGCAGTGGTTTTGGCAGCTGGCTCTGCTCCATTCCTTGGTTCTGAGTGCCTAGCTTCATTTAAGAGGTACCAGTGGTAGCCACATTTAATGCACCAACTCTGGGGAGTTTTCAGGTCCATGCTGCCACCAAGTAGTGCACTACCCGCTGCTTATAAACCCCATTTAAGTGTTTGGTAGCAGGTCCTCTTAAAAGAGCTGCATAGTTTTTGCCAGTAACACTGAGCCAGGAAGTTGTCTCTTAAAGGAGCCACACCTCTGCTTGCTGCTAGCAAATAGAGCCCACCCAAGAAAAAACAGTTACCAAGAAGCTGAGTTTGACTCCATTTTTGTGTTTAGAATCCTTTTTAAAGCTTTGTCAGGTTTTATATGGAAATTTCAGCCACACATTGGAATGCCATATGGAAACAGATGTTTCTGCCCCACCCACCAATTTCTTAATAACCACTCAGAGAATATTAATTATAAATACTTGGCTGGTAGCTCAGGCTTATTACTGACTAGCTTACACTTAAATTAACTCATAATTCTTATCTATGTTTAGCCATGTGGTTCAGTACCTTTTCTCAGTACTACATTCTCATCTTGCTTCTTCTGCAACTCCTCACTTTTTCCTTTCCAGCATTCTCAGTTTGGCTGCCCTTCCTACATTTCCTGCCTGGCTACTGGCCAATCAGTGTTTTATTAAACCAATTTGAGTGACAAATGTTTACAGTATACAAGAGGATTATTCCACCACACAGGCTGACCTTGAACTTGAATCCCCCTGCCTCTGCTTCTCAAGGGCTGGGATTAAAGGCATGTGCCACCATTGCCATGAAGAAGAAAGGCTTCCCTGACCTAGAATTGAACCCGGGCCTTGGTAGTTAAGAGTGCTGAATCCTAACCATTAGACCACCAAGGAGCATCAAGTATCTTATAAATGGAATTTTATGTTGATGATGAAGTGGTAGCCAGTTTTCTTCTATATAGATAAATGTTCCTTGCATGATTTATCGAATGTTCTCTTATTTTCCCATCAATTTTCAATGCCATTTTGTCACAAATGTCTCAGTACCTGACAGTCGGTTTCCAGGCTCTCTATTCTCTTCTGTGGTTGTTTCTATCATATTGCTGTGTGAAAGTAGCTTTATTTTCTAGTTGTTCTTCCTTTCTCCTGTTCCAAAACCTTCAAAGACTTGGGATATATTGTTTTAGTATAGAAAATAACTTTGAAGTGGGTGTTTGCCCAGCCCATTCCCTTTTTGTACTTATGGTGTAGCTCCTTTTAAACAATTCACACACAGCTCACACTAAGCCCCATTCTGTGCCTGGTATCGTGCATTGCTTGTAGCAGATCCAGTTGGACTTTGTCACAGTCCCAGCTTCTGTGAGCTGAGCAGAGACAATGAGCATGCAGCAGTCAGAAAAGAAGTGATCTCTAGAGCCTTTTTCCAGGCTCTAATGGTAAGAGATGATGAAAAGGGAGAGAAGTGGGATATTTCCAGAAAGTCCCAATTGCCTTGTAAGAGCCTTCTCAGTTGGCAGCTTCAGTACTTAATCCTTCATCTCCTGATGGTCCCTGTGACCAGAATCTGAAGGAAAAGTGGTCTTGGTAGCAGAGGCCTGTAATCCCAGCCTCTAGGGAGGTCAAGGCAGAGGAATAGCAAGTTCAAGACCTACCTGGGCCACATAGTTCAAGGTTTGAGATACAGTTAAGTGACAGTGTGCTTGCCTTGCATGTACAAGCCCTGAGTTCAGTCCTCAGCACTGCATACTCTGAAGGGAATCATAATATAATGTCTATAAAAATATGAAATTTCTCAGACATGTGTCTTTTAGTCTTCCCAGAGCAGTTACTGAAATATTTAGACATGTCAACACTATAGGCATCTGGCTGGTTGGTAGAAGAGGATCTTCTTTCTTTTTTTAAATTTTGCTCATCTGAATGAAGGGCACCACACTAACTTAGGGAAGAGATACTTTGAAGTAGTAGTATGGTGAGAGACTATGGCCTCTGGAGTCACACACACCTACATTCGACAGTGCCAGCTCTTCTGTCTCCATGACAAGTTGTCTAGCTCTGCCATCATCCCTTTTACTTCTTGGATAACTAAGAATGGCCGGAGGAGGAGCAGGCAGTCGGTCTGAAAACTGAGTGAGTTATCTTAAGTAAACTGAGTAACAAAAATCTAAAAGGTAGGTGCGTAAAATGTTTCCAACCATTCTACAATACTTACTTTTCCATGCATACTTTTTTTTTTACATACAAACATGTAAACATCACAAACTGGGATCCACATGAAAGAACATAAGGTTTTGTCACCTCATTTAATATTTACACTTCCCAGATCTATCATTTCCCCACAATTTTCATTTTTATTTACAGGTGAAATTCCATTGTATCTAGGTAGCACATTTTAGAAAAGAATTATTTTTGATTGTGTGGGTGTGTCTGTGTGTGGGTGTGGGCAGGTGCCCTCGGAGTTCAGAGATGCTGGATCCCCTGGAGCTAGAATTCCAAGTAGTTTTGAGCTGGGAATTGCACTTGGGTTCTGTGTAATACCTGCACATGCTCTTAACTACTTAGCTGTCCCCCAGTCCCTGTGCCACACCTTCATTATCCATTCATCCATTGATAGATGGCTAGGCTGGTTCCAATTCCTTGTTGTTGTGGAGACTACAGCAATGAGAGATGTGGAAACATCAGTGTAGTAGAAGAAAGTCCTTTGGGCATGTGCCCTAGACCTGGGCTATGTGATAATTTTATTTTTAATTTTTTAGAAACCTCTGTACTTACTTCTATAATAGTTATGCTAATGTGCCCTCCCATAAGCATTAATTTTTGTTGATGTTAGCCATTCCTACCAGAGTGAGGTGCATCTTTAGCCATTTTTGTTGTTATTTATTATATTTGTATTTTAATTTTACACATCAGCATGGATCCCCCTGTCCTCCCCCCTCCCGTCTCCACCCCCACTTTTCCCCCAACCCCTCCCCTCCATTCCCATCTCCTCCAGGACCAAGACTCCCCTGGGGATTCATTTAAACTTGGTGGATTCAGTACAGGCAGGTCCTGACACCTCCTTCCAGGCTGAGCAAGGTGTCCCTGTGTAAGCCCAAGGTTCCAAACAGCCAGCTCATGCACTAAGGACATGGCCAGGTCCCACTGCCTGGGTGCCTCCCAAACAGTTCAAGCTATTCAGTTGTCTCACTTATCCAGAGGGCCTGCTCCAGCTTGGGGGCTCCACAGCCTTTGGTTCATAATTCATGTGCTTCCATTCGTTTGGCTATTTGTCCCTGTGCTTTTCCAATCTTGGTCTCAACAATTCACGCTCTTACAGTCCCTCCTCTTTCTCGACAATTGGACTCC
Source organism: Onychomys torridus (assembly GCF_903995425.1). Lineage (NCBI taxonomy): Eukaryota > Metazoa > Chordata > Mammalia > Rodentia > Cricetidae > Onychomys > Onychomys torridus. Next base: position 121,677,833 of record NC_050444.1, read on the forward strand.
TGGAGCTCCACCTGGGGCCTGGCTGAGGATCTCTGCATCCACTTCCCTCAGTTATTGGATAAGGTGCATTCTTAGCCATTGGTGAATTGCAAGTTTACTTAGTAGGATTTACACTTTAGAGACAAAATTGTGAGGCTCAGAAAGGAAGTAGGTATGATTACAAGCTGACTGATCTGGTGTGTGCTTTCAAATTTGGGCCCCTATGATGAGAGGTCAGCAGTTTCAGGCCTGTGGGCCAGTGTGGCCTGCCATTGGTTTTTGTAAATGAAATCACAACAGTGGAGCTGATAGCTGCTCTAGAGGTGTAGCCTGTAAAGCCAGGATACTCACTGTGCAGCCTTGCTGTGAATATGGAAGCAAATTTTACAGGTGATGTTTTCAAGTATTTTGGTCATCGACCTAGAAAGCGTTGGTGATCCCGTAAATGTTTACTAGTTCAATCTTAATTTATTTGATCAAAACATCTTTCTCCTCAGAGATGAAGATAAATTGAAAACTTGGAAACTTAAGTTTTTGACATCAAAGTGGAAAAAGGGGGGAAAAAACAGTGAAGGATCCAAAAGGTAAGAAGACAAGGAAGCTCACAACTTCACTGTGGCTGTTTCCACTTCTTACCTGCTGTCTAACCCTAGGCAAGTCCTTAAATCAGATTTTCAGGATCCTTGTCTGCAACTGAGAACTAGCAACACTTGTCTCATAGTACACCTGGGAGGGTTAAAAGAGACAAAGGTATGAACACACAGTTGCCTACATTCAGTCTTAGCCTCCTCTCCACTGCTGAGAAACAAGGCAGGCCTTCCAGACTTCTCGTCTTTTCGACTATAGCAGCATTCTTCCAGAAGGATAGAGCTTAGATACCAATTAAGACTGACATTGCTAAAATGTCAGTTTAGTTATGAGGACAGTGTTAGAATGTAATGGTAATGTTCTCAGCTCGGGAGTCGACCTCCATTCATGTGATTATGACTGGACTGGCTGCTTGGAGAGAAAGAGCATGTTCTCCTCTTCCCAGTTACTGTGAATGAGGTAGGATGGGGGACAAAACTTCTTGGGGAAATCCTTAGTAAACAGTGAACGATTTGCCTATATCAGGAAACCAATGGTTTTCCTAGGGTATCTCCAAGTCGGACAGTTGTCCACAGAAAATTGAAACAGCCCAGGGTGGCAAAGGCACCCCCTCCTTCAAGTTTATTTTTTTCTGAATTTGGAGAGAGGTAGTCACACTAGAAAGCTGACTTTTTTTTTTTACGTATACATCATGCTTGTTTGCATAGCACTGCAAATGAGAAATCCAAGAAGTCCAATGTCAGGAAGGCTTCTGACCTTTTGTCCAACAGTTTTATCTGGCATCCATATAAATCCATCTTTTGGGAAACAATTTCCAGTAGTTTTTTCAGTTTGAAAATGCAATAGAGGCTACCATTGTTTATGAAGAACAGTCATCAATTTCTGGGATTCTTTTATAATGGTTTCTGGAACAGCTTATTTTACCAGTAAGTACAAAGTGTTTTCTGTATTAGTTAACTGACAGCTTATTCTACCAATCACTTACAAAGGTTGGGTGAGTATTCAAATATAAAGGCATGCATGATCCAAATGGACACTGTATTGAGGGAATAGTCAATCACCTGTGTATGATGCCAGGAACTAGCACTTTGCTGTAAGTTAGTGCAGACTCACTGAAACAGGAGTACAGTGATTAATTTCAGAAAGAAATTCCTGTAACAGGGATGCAGATGGATTTTTTTCCTTACAAGAATAGGCAAGGAAATGGTATTGTTGCCAGTAGTCAGGGTCTGAGATGGAAATTTCCAGATTTTTGTCTTTTTATGCAAGAAAGAAAAAACACACACTGCGAAGTATTGGGGAAACTTTATTCACAGAGCTAGAACAGGTCAGACTACACTCTAAGAGAGCAGCAGATCTCAGGGGCCCCAGGTTATTGTCTGAGGATTCTTCCTATGGGATCCAGGAGAGCAGAGGCCATTTACTCACAGGCATGGTTCTCTTAGATTGTGTCATATGATCATGTGTCGCCTGTGCATGTCCAATCCCATAATGCACCTGATTTTAATCATGTGTGTGCCCAGTTACGGGTAAGTATAAAATGATAATTAGGGTATTCTCTCCTGAAAGTTCACTTGGGAACATGGTTTTCTTTATCACACATGTACCCAAAGCCAGTTCAGACCTTTCCATTTCTGTAGCAAGACAGAAGCAGAGTAGAACTGAATACAATCTAAGTTGGATGGTCATTTACAGTGGAAGGTATATACAGTGTGATGGGGACTTATTCAGAGATGTGAGTCTCAAACTGTCAAGTGCATTTGTAGCCCCTACCAAGTAGGGTATCCGGCTACTGATCTGCAAGAATGGGGCTGGGAGTAGAAGCACGGAAATGATACCACAATATAGAAGATGCCCCTCGCTGACACTGCTAAAAAGGGGAAGCAGACTCCATTTATAAAGCAGGAGGCAGGGAGGGGTCTCAGGCAGCTTTGGGGACAGATTAGTGCATTTGATGTGCTTCACGTTTCACCCATGTTTGCTGCATCTTGCCGTCCACGTAGTTCTTACTTTTCCTGATTCTGTGATAAAATATCCTCCTAAGTCAACTTAAGACGGAAAAGGATTTATTTTAGCTCATAGTTCAAGGGTACAATCCATCACCCAAGAACTTGTTTCTATATATTGAAAGCATATAAAAATCTATAGTTAAATGTCAAAACCAGTTACCTTAATGTGATGTTTATGACAAATGCCCCCCATAGTCTCAGGCACTTGAATACCTGGTTCTAGTTGGTGGCACTCTTTGGGTACATTTAAGAGATATAGTTTTGCTCAAGGAAGTGTGTCACTTGGGGGTGGGCTTTGAGAGTTTAAAGACATGTCATTTCTAGTTTGTTCTCTGCTTGCTGCTCCAGCCACTGCGTCTGTCAGTTCCCTGCTGTGATGGACTCCAATCCCCCAGGAATCATAAGCCCAAATAAATAGTCCCTCCTATAACGTGCCTTAGTCATTGTGTTTTCTCATTGTAATAAAAAAAAGAAAAGTACCTAATACACCTACTATTCTATAAAACATGTTATTTCTCTTATCTCACTGCTCCTCCTGCACTCAACATTCTCTATATCAAGTTGATTTTATTTCATGCTTGCTTGATATCAAAAATATTCTTAGAGATATAGCTCAGAGGTAGAATGCTTATTTAGTATATATGAGGCTCTGGATTTGATCTTCAGCCAGTACTGGGAAAAAAAACCACAAATACATATTATATATATGTATAAAACAGAAAAATAATTGGTATTACCTTTTTCAGTAGTTATGAAAAATCTGCTCTAGTAGAGGGATGTGTATATATAAATGAAATATATGTAATATAAAATTATACCTGAGTTTATTCTGAGATGGTGACTTCAGAGGCTCACAAATTTAGGACTTTTGTTATGCCACATTTAACCTTTCCCATGTTATTTCTTGCCAGTTTTTCTCCTAGAAATTTCTTCAGAGCTAAGAAGCTCAATTTAGAAAAGAATAGAATGGAAAAAGAAGAAAAACTTTTCAGAGAAAGATTTCAGGTATGTTCTCTTCTGAAAGTGATAATTAACAGAATACTAACACTACTGACAACTAGAACCTTCCACTCTTGAAGCTCCATTAGAGTAGCTGAGACAACAAACTGAGAAAAAGAAACGATCTGATACATTCCTATACTGGCATGCCTTTGTACACGCTACTCCATCTGGTAAAGCTTCTCAAATGTTGTTGAAGGCTCTCTTCAAATCTCAGTCCCTCAGCACATTTGTTCAATACTGATCAGAAAGAGACCCTTTCATATCTCAGTTCCCAGTGTAAAATCATGTGCTGTATTTGAGTGAATGAGGTAGCAACATCTCACACTCACACCCTTCATTAAGAAGCTCTGGAGTGTTCTCCACTGCTCCTTCCTGATTTTATCTTCTGCTAAAGTGAGGACCTCTGGATTCAGGAAACATTTTCAAAAGCATCCAAGTGGTAGACAGTGGATTAAGAGAGACAGATTCTGTGAGACAGAGCTCTACCAGAAAGAAATGTTTGTTTCCTCAAGTCATGCCTGCAGCTAATCTTTGTTTTCTCTCCTCAGATTCTGTCTCTGCTCTTTCTGCTTTGGCAACTAACTGCTCCTAATTCTGTTTCTAAAAGAGCTTGTACCTCTACCTCACCTTCCATCTCCTTCCTCCAGGCACCTACTTGATCTACTCCATATCTGACATGCCCCTGCTACTTTCTCCATCTGGTGTGTTCACTTATCAAGACTCAGTTGAGACATCTTCTCATTCCAGAAAGACCTGCTCAAACTTCTGATTAAAGAAATTGCTCTTCTGCTTACCTAAACACTAACTTCTGGTACAGTTTATCATACTAAATTGTGAACTTCTAGGTGGCATAGATTATCATTATCTTCACATCCAAGTGCTCAGCAGAGAACCACTACCTCACACTTCATCAACATCCCAAACTATTTTGAAAGTGAACTAAAAGTAAGACTAAATCCCTTAACTGCTGATATCATCTGCTTGGCCAAATCTCAGGAAGTTGTTACCTGAAATCCCCACATACTAGGATGTTATTTGATTAGATCAAAAAGAACAGCATAGTCATCTCTGGATGAAAAGACCCCTAACATCCATCCACCAAGGCCTTCTCCTTTGCCCCTGTCAGTCCCAAATGGGACAGAAATCTCATCTCCTCTGTATGTATATGAGTCTGTCCCTAATTACCTGAGATGGGCTTCCAATTACCTTTAGAAAAAAAAAAATATGCCATTTCAATCCAGCTCAAAAAAATACTGTGTACCTCACTGTTGGCAGGAATTGAGGGTATGAAGGTAAGGAACACTCAAGTCTAGTTTCTTTTTAAAAGGCAGTGTGTTTACTAAATTCTGCAATAGGAATATATTTAGTACAGTTACAGCAGTAAGTTGTTTGTGGCAGTCACAAAGATATCAGAGGTTGTTGGCAACTCTGAGTAGTGCAAGCAGGAAGAGAGCGCTCACATGTTTAAAGGCCTAGAAAGATGGCAAACAAAGCACCTTGGCGCTTCTTGGCCCAAGGACAGAGATAAGGGACAAGGAATGACAGCTTGCAAAGGACCCTGAATATCAAGCCAAAGAATGTGGATCTCATCCTAAAGGCAATAGAGACTTCAGAACTGTGTGACTAGGAAGGTGGTCTACTAAGATTTGTTTGTAAGAAACTACTGAGGATTCACAGTAACCAAATGGCCTGGAGAGAGGGAAAGATGTCAGCGGTTTGTGAGACAGGTCATTCTAATCTGCTGAAGTAAACACCAGGGACCAAACTACACATCCTAGTTTTTGTTTTCTTGGTCAGTGCATGAGAAGGTGAAGTACCTTTAGGTACTCAGGAAGAAATCCTGTGGGTTCTGGAACTGAATTTCCCAGAGATTGCTCTTTCACAAATGCCTGTCTTTCACCATACATAGACAGTGGGCATTTCCCCCATATACCCAACTGCCGCCACTTTAAAGTACATGTGCTCAGAAAAGGTGAGGATGGAGCATCATTCTAAAACGGAAAGTTAACTCTACAGCTGTGTTCAAATGTTTCCTCTCCTGAGTTAGGAGGTAGCTTTATTACTGTTTAAACATATCAGGTGTGGTATATTCACACCCACCAGGACTTGTTCTGATATGTGTGAGTGGATGTGAAAACAGTTTTAAAATATAATCCCATTAGACAATTGTTTTGTTTTGGATTTTACTATTATTTTAAGGGACTCTCACTGTAATACCCCATCATTTACTTTGTCAGTATCTAGCATCCTGTATGTTGAGGTTACGATAGTGTATCATTCATTAATTCTGTTATAATAACTACGCAAGCATGCCCTCACTGTAGTAATTTCTCATTTTAGTATGGCAAAGAGATTGTGGTCATTAACAGAGCAGTGGCATGCTCCAGTAATTCACGAAATGGCATATTTGATCTGCCAATAACTCCTGGAGAACAGCTGGAAGTTATCGACACCACTGAAGAAAACCTAGTGATATGTCGCAATTCCAAAGGCAAATGTGAGTTCATGCTGAAATTTTTTTTTCAATATTAAAACATTTTCTCTAAAAATCTCAGGTTAGTAATGTGAGTTTTGTTTCTACAGATGGATATGTGCTCATTGAACATCTAAATTTCAAGTAAGTTGTTTAATTTCATATGCAGCCATGAGTTCTGGGTACTTCATGTAGTATTATGTGTGCTAGTCTTTTTGTCGTTGTTTTTTGCTTTTCGAGACAGGGTTTCTCTGTGTAGCTTTGCGCCTTTCCTGCAACTCACTCTGTAGCCCAGGCTGGCCTCGAACTCACAGAGATCCACCTGGCTCTGCCTCCCGAGTGCTGGGACTAAAGGCATGCGCCACCACTGTCCGGCCATGTATACTAATCTTAAGGGACTGCCGAGTATATTTGAAATGTAGCTATGCAGTCAGGTGCAGTGGCGCATGTCTTTAATCACAGCACTCAGGAAGCAGGAGAATCTCTGAGTTCAAGGCCAGCCTGGTCTACAGAGTGAGTTTCAGGACAGCCAGGACTACACAGAGAAACCCTGTCCCCAAAACACTAAAAACAAGCTATGCAGTGCATTGCCTGGAACTGCATCAGAGGAGGCCTTCTCATTGAAATGCCTGAGTACACTCACCAAACTAATATGCAGAGCCCATTTGCAAACAGTTTTTAAAATCATCTGAAATCTCCTAACTGTTCCACTTACCATCTATTTCACATGCTTGCATATTCTCTTTTCTGTCCCAGGCATCAGGGCTGATTCCATGAGGAAGGTCTGCATAAGTCAGGATGTGCCCAAGCTGTGAGCCCAGCCCCACAGCCTGTGAGCCCAGCCCCACAGCCTGTGAGCCCAGCCCCACAGCCCTTCCAGTTCCTGTGTCACATGAGATGGGCTGTGGAGACTTCTGTCAGAAACTCAGAAGAAAACTCTCAACATGTCAATGTTGGTTTTGCTTCAAAAAAGTTTGTCTTTCAATGTCTATTTTACTGCTGGTTAGAGAATGTGAAACAGAATGTTACCATATGAGCACTTGCCTAATGAGCCACCTCCCAAGTTAGACATCTTGCCTTATGGCACCAGTGAGCTATGCAGATGGTTAGTGAACATCTAATGTTAGTACACGTCGAATGTAATTTCTTGGTGCACATCTACATTTCATATGAATTCTAAGTGGTAAAGAATGTAACCATGTTACTTTAAACAAAACAACACCTGAGCCATAGTTATTTGTTGTGTTGTTTTATCCAAAGTAAAATAGGAGATGAGTACTACTGAAGGGAACAGTGTGCTGGGGGGAAACATTTCTAAAACATACTTGTGGTTGAATTTAGTGAAGAATTAAGTATATTTAACAAAAATGTGAGGATATATACATGTTGTATCATGTGAAAACTTTGCCTAAAATAGGGGAAATTAATAGTTTGTCTATGCCCAAACATAGCCAAGTGTATTTCATTTATATGACAGTACACAGAAATTGCAGAGGTGTAAGTAACATTCTGGTCCTACCTGATATGCACTGTGTGTTAATAAATTCTACATATGCTTTCAGCTGTTACACTTCAAGTTCATTTCCTAATTCTCTAGAGGGCCCAAATTCAGCTTCCAGCACCCACATGCAGTAGCTCACAATACCTGTTACTCCAGGAGATGAAACACCCTCCTCTGGCCTCCAGGGCAGCTGCACTCATGTGGCTTATATTCCCACAAAACCATGAAGAATCCTCCTCAGCTCTTTAAGCAGTGGGCACGATGGAAACTTTGTCTTGACAGCTTTGAAATAGATAGGATGAGGCTACTTTTCAAGTTTCTATGTTCTTCATCTTCCTCTACATGCTCCAGATGACACTCACCAATAAAGGCCATATTCATTCTAATCCACATGACTCAAAGGTATTCACAGAGTTCAAAGCTTAGAGAATGTGCTGCTCCTGGGCACATACCCAAAGGCCACGATATACGTGCACATTCATGCATATTGCTACACCATCCACAATAGCAAGGAAAAGGAACCAGCTTAGGTGCCCATCAACTGAATATACATACACACAATGGAATTTTAGTCATTTAAAAATGAAATTACAGGAAAATGGATGGGTCTAGAAGTATTATATTAATATTATCAGAAATTATAATAAATATTCTGAGTGACCCAAAATCAGAAAGACAAAACTTCATGTTCTCTCTCATATTCAGATCCTAGCTTGTAATGTACATGAGTAAACAAACATAAAAACAGGAAGAAACCAAGATAGGTATAAAGAAATGCTGAGGATGGACAAAAGGACGTATGTGTAGGAAAACTGATAGCTGGTCGGAGAGAACAGGGAGGTAGAGGTGTTGGTCCTGACTACCTACTCACAAATAACCAGCAGCTGCTTCCAACTCTTACACTTAAATTCACCCAGGTTTCTTATCTATGCTTTGTCACCTCATTTTCTACATCTCCTGCGTCTCAGGTGGCTGGCTGGGTCTCTTCTGACTATACCTTTCTTCCTCCCAGCATTCTCAGTTTGGCTGTCCTGCCTATACTTCCTGCCTGGCTACCGGCCAATCAGCATTTTATTAAACCACTTCGAGTGACAAATCTTTACAGTGTACAAAGGGAGTATTCCACAGCATAGGGGAGATGAGTGGAGCAGGAAGATAATAAACTAATTTTTTTTAATGTTGCAATGATAACAAAATAAAGTAAAAAGAGAAATCATTACAACAGATACCAAAGAAATTCAGATCATTAGAACACTTTGACAACTTATATACCCAGGTTTGGAAAATCTAAAGAAAACTGATACATTCCTATAGAGCTACAGCCTACCAAGAGGAATAAAAACAACTTAAATAGATACATGACTAGCAATGAGGCTAAAGTAATAAGAGTCTCTAGAATCCAAAACATACAGGCACAAAAGGATTCCTTCCTGAATTCTACTAGGTTTTTAAAGGATAACGAAATGGCTCTTCAAACCATTCCAGAAAGTAGAAAGAAAAGACTGCTACCAAACTCATTTTATGAAGCCAATATTACCCTGATACCAAAACCAGATAAAGACACAACAAAATAATTACAGGCCAATCTCCTTACTGAAAATGCAAATTTTTTCAATAAAATACTGGCAAACCAAATTCAATACATATAAAAAAGATAATTCACTATGATGAAATTAATTTAATTGCACAGTTCATAAAGTATGCAAATCAGTAAGTGTGATGCATCATCACATAAGAAAGAAGAGTCAAGGACAGAAACTGTATCACCGTATCAGTGAATGCAGGATTTGACAAAGCTCAACATCCCCTACATGCAATGCTCTGAAGAAACTAAGTGGATCATATCCCAACAAATAAAGGACATATACATCAAACCTATATACATCAAAACAATATTATACTAGATGAGAAGAACAGAGCATTTCTTCTAATCAGGAACACAAGGGGGCCACTTTCATGACTCTTATTCAATAAAGTGCTTAAAATCTTAGCCAGAGCAATAAGGCAAGAGAAAGAAATTAAAGTCATACAAATAGGAAAGGAAGAGTTAAAGTATCCCAATTTGTAGATGACATGACCTTATGCTTAGAAGACCATAAACAGTGAGGTAGATCAGAGGGTAAGGACACTTGCCTGACACCCTGAGTTCAATCTCCAGAACCCACATGGTGGAAGGCGAGAACCTACACCAGCAAATTGTCTTCTGACTTCCATGAACATGATCACACCATGGCAAGCATGCAACTTCCACACATAATAAATAAATAGTAAGTGTAAAATATAAAAAAGCCTAAACAGTCCACTAAAACCTTTTAGGACTGATAAACACGCTTGGCAAAAGTATTAGAGTATAAAATCAACATATAAAGATCAGTAAATTGCCTCTATACCAATAACAAACGTGCTGAGAAAGAAATCTAGAAAATAATTCTATTTACTAGAACTGTTTTTAAAAAAGCAAACTATGGGCTGGAGAGATGGATTAGCAGTTAATATCCCACAGAGGTACTTGCCATCCATTTTTAGGCAGCACTATTCACAACAGCCAAATTATGGAATCAGTTTGACAACATTTGAATGTAAAGAAAGTTTTATTAAATGATAAAGAACTAAATTATGGGAACTGGAAAGATGGCTCCATGGTTAAGAGTATTTGCTGCTCTTCCATAGGACCCAAGTTCTGTTCCCAGCACCCTTGTTAGGTGCCTCACAACCATTTGTAACTGCCGTTCAGGGGGTCTGAGGCCCTCTTCTATCCTCAACAGGCCCCTGGACACACATAACATAAACACATACATACATGTAAACCTCTAAGAGCAAAATTATGTCATTTTCAGGAAAATGGCTACAACTAGGCATCACATTAAGCAAAATAAGTCAGACTCAGACCACTATCGTGTTTCCTCATGTAGACACAATTATATATGTGTGTATATAAATGCATATGCCTGGAAGTAGAAGCAAGACTATTGAAGACTAATGAAGAAGGAAGAGGAAGAGTAAATGTGGTCAAAGCAGATGCTGTATTTATGGGGAAAATCTACCAAATCCATCACTATGTACAATGAATATATGTCCACAAACTATTTGTATTTGAAAAGTAAAAAGGGGGCCGAGGGCATCACGTTGGTGGTAGACTGCTTGCCTTGCATGCATGAGACTCTGGGTTTACTACTCACCACGGCATAAAATGGGAAGAATGTGCATGCCTCTAATCACAACACTTGGGAGGTAGACACAGGAGGATCAGAAGTTCAAGGTCACCCTCAGCTTCACAGTGAGTCTGAGGTAAAACCGGGTTACATGAGACCCTGTCTCCAAAAAAAAAAAAAAAAAATAGGAGGAGAAGAAGGGGAAGGAAAAAGAACAGGGCATGGGGAAAGGGAAGAGGACAAAGAAGAGGAAGAAATACTACTAGTAATAATAATAATAATAATAACAATAATAACAATAATAATAATAAATTTGTACTAGTGGTAGTAGAAGACTTGTGTTTAGTCACCTGAGAAGAACCAAGTATGCCCATGGCACTTCCAAAGAGTAAAACAATAAACCCATGCCAAGTCCTTAAAACTGTGCCAATTTGTTATAAAAATAGAACACTTAGGTATGGCTCAGGTTAAAAATATAGTGTACAATATCAAAGACAAAAGTACACAACAATGGTGTGAAATCTCCATTGAGTCATAAGCAATTTCTTTCTAAGACGCTTTCTCGGGAATTATTAAATGAAACACAGAATATTAGTGTAATGATTGAACAGAAACAAAAATAACTTTCAAATTAACCAGATTTTAATTTTATTCTGTGGAAAATGCAGACACACAATCAGATAAACCACTTTTCTCTTGTGTTTGTTGCCAATGAGTTCCATACAGTGCAAACATTAATTAGAACCTGCAAATATGAAATGCTTTGCAATTCACTAACCTTTTCTATATGGTTACTAAAGATAAATCCTTCCCACCAATCATTTAACTCACAAGAATGCATAACAAATAAAATTGAAATTAGAACTAGTTATTTAAACAAAATCACTGCGAGTCTGTTGTCTTCTGTTCTGAAATCAACTATAAAAAGTAGTCCCATTTCAATGATTTAACAATGTTTTTAAATAAAGACATACTCTAGCACTGCGCCAATGAGTTAATACACGAATAGATTATGGGACTATTTTACAGGCTAAGAATGAATTCATGGTGTTCCTGAAAAATCAAATAATTACTATCCAGTAATGCATTATGTTATAATCATACAGATAACCTAGTATCTGCCAAATTTCAATTTTATTGTTCACATTCAAAAATCACTGTATAATAGTTAAACGTGATAAAAACACAACCATTACTCACAAAACAATTTTAAAATACTATCCTTCAAGGTCATAGTTCATAACAACTTCACAATCAACACTCAAAACAGTACAACAATGGGTATTTGTGAACAGTCTTGACAGAAAGCTGTATTTTGGTACATTAAGGCAGCTTTAGCCAACATTCTGAATGACAATATTTATGGAAACAAAAGAACAAGTTTGATATTTCAATATTTGAGGTTTCCAAGAAATGTTAAGTGTCTTACAATAAGAACACTGTCGTTTGTGAAACTGTCTGAAACATCTCAGCACTCCGCTTTTATTACACCTGACATCTAAAAACAAGACACTCATCCTATCAGTGTCAAAGGGGACTAGTAGAAAAGGAAGGATTGACACTGAATATGGGACTCTAAAGCCCTCCTTACAGGCTTTCAAACAGCTTCTCACACACAGCTGTGAGGTAGGTTATTATCCACATTTTGTACAAGAGAAAACTACACAAGGTTACAAACTTGTGCTGCTATAGTAGCAAACAGGGAATTGGATTTCAATTAGATTCAGTCTTTAGCTCTGCATTTCTTTCCTTTATAAACTTTAAAATATAAAGATTGCTAGTAATTGCATTCATTTTAAAAGCAGAAGGCGGCAGCCAAATATTTGCCCAGGTGGCTTTAAAAAGTGAAGTAAATGAAACAGAAACTCTATTCAATGAACAACTTCCAGTGGTGACGGTGTGAGGTTTGGTCAAGTGGAATTGAAAAGGCAGAAGCAAACCACATGACCGTTTGTGGGGCAGGTCACAAGGAAACAGAACTCACAAGAAAATGGAGTTTCAACATGTGTTTGCTTTTACTCCGAAATTGTTTGAGAAGGCACCAGGTACTGTTTCTTTCTTTGTGTAGACAGTGGGTCTATATCTCTTCCATTCTAGGAAAATGTTCTCCATCTAGAAAAATGGGCTTCATTTGGTAACAAAAGTTATTGACAGGAGACTTTTAGCATTCAGATTATCAGGAGAAAAATAACAATGCAATTCTTCTTTCTTAGGAGGCTTCTGTTTCTCTTTGAAACTAACACAAAGTAGCAAATCTTGAATTAAAAAAAATATTGTATAAACCTTATTTTAAAAAAAAAGTCTATGTTCAAAATTTTCTTCATTCTGGGAATTCTACAAATCCTTAACTTTTTTTTAAACTGGAGAGAATATTATACCCCAGAATGTCCTTAATTGCACTTTAAATACAATTAAATTTACCCACCCTGCTTTTCCAAATAATCATGAATTATCTATAAAATTTGAACTGCTTTTTGACATAAACTATTATGCAGTCACAAACACCATTGCTATGCAAGGCTGCAGTAAACATTAACGTTGGTTCACAAAATACAGCCCTGCAGCCTGATAACTTCTAGCTGGGTCCTGATTCTTATCAGGTTATGGCTGATAAAGTTTAATGAAAACTTTATCCAGTCTAGACTATGGGTCCTGTTCCTCATGCCATAACTGTTTGCTGGCATCAACTACATCATAAATACGTAAGGAAAGGCTGGTACAGAAACCGCTTATTTGTTTAAATAATATATATGTATATGTACATATATATGTGTGTGAGTGATTTAAAGCTCAGTAAGTTATATTTCCAAGTTTGAAAAGGCTTGAATTTCTATCAAGCCAATAGTGATTAGGTAGTTCATAGAGACATACTCTATGAAAATAGTGTCATATCATTTATGCACAAAATAAAAAGTTACCAATATGAAGTTTAGCTAAGCCTATTTCAGCTAACAGTCACAAACTATAATCACTTAGATGGGGACTGGGGCTCTCCTTTACAGAGAGACTGTACCTTAAGAGTTACAGGAACGAGAGCAGGGGGTTAGGTCAGTATCAAGCATGACTTCACACATGTGAAGCCCTGGTTAAATCCCCAGTACAAAAGTCCCACACCCCAAAAATCACATAAATAAAATTGAAGAAAAAATTATGTTCTAGAGATTTTTCTAGATTTTAAGCACCCTCAATAACTTATAAAAATCAATATAATCATAAATATTTCACATAATTACATCTAGTTAGTGCAATCAACTAGTTTTTATAATTAAACTAGATATATTCAGCTAAAACTACTGTATGTCACTCCAGGACTTAGAAGCAATACACCAGTGTTTATTTTTATTACTTGCCTATCAGATGTTTCACAAACTCAAACTGTTCAGCCCAGAAGAAAGGTGAAGTATTATAAAGGATACCTGGCCACCACTGAATCCATGTATAGCACTCATGACTTACGGAAAGACTGCTGTTCCTGCTCACAGGACTGGTTACTGTAAGGGTGTATTCACAGAACCGGAAATGTGTTAGCACTGCCACCACTACATAGTCACCATTTTCTGATTAATGCCAAGTTCACATGATGCTTTTGATTTGCTGATGACTTTTTCCATATGCATTCCAGTAGTCCAAGAAGTAGCTGTGTTTAGAATAATACGGGCATATACACCCGTATATGAAATGACACAAACTAAAATAGAACATTCATACTAATATAAAAATACAAATACATAAAAAGTGGACACTAACACAAATTCTCTGAAGAAGTAAACAAGGCCGAACTTTTGAGCTCTAAGGGACATTAGCTCTTTTCTCTTTCTCTTGCATTTCAGGGTCTCAAAATTGAGGCCAAGTCCTTACTAAGAGATGCACACAGCCTTCACCCCAACTGTTCAACAGGATTGCTGAGGACTCCTGAAGTGCTGACACCTGCTTTAAAAGCCATAGGGTGACCGAAGGAAAGCTAACAGGGAGATATGCCAGACTGAAGAGTTTCAGATCTTTAAACCAAACACAAACCAGACAGGTCTATGAGCAGATCTCGCATTTAGATATGAGACTTCATACTGGGAGTTTAACTTATTAACCAGTGAACAGAGCTGCAGTGTCTGTGGTAGGTATGTCCCAGGCTGTTAAATCTCATAAACATCAATGTGGGGCCCACATTAAGCATGCTTACATACTAGTAGATACTACAAATAAAGGAGTAAAAAGTCTGATTTGGTTGTTTATGATTATTTTCCAATTATATTTCATTTTACCCCAAGTATTAAATTTGTATTCCCTGAGTACAAACTAGCTAAGGAGAAACTATACCCAGAATAAGTATCTTTGAAGACCTATTTGCATAAAGTAGAGAATTACTGCGCTACATAAGCCAATTCCCTGGCACACAAGGACATATATTTCTGCTTAGCTTAGGCCCCTGAGTTCTCTCTGAAGATGACCAGATATGGCAAGGGGCTCTAAAATGGTTTCTTCATCAAAACAAAACCCTAACTCGTAGATGGTTTGCTTTTCTCTCTCCCTGTAGATTTAAGTTGAGACAGCTTCAATTTTGGTTTCCTAACAAAAAGTACTTAGAAAATGTTCAGTGGCCATTGAAGAATGAATTAAAACTGACTGGCTCTCCATGGAGCCATGTAGAAAGTCACTGATCTCTTATTCTTCTGGTTTTCCACAAGTAATCTTGTTTAAGACTTTTCAGTCATCCATTAAGAGAAAAAAGACTAGAAGTTCTGGCGCATAAACCTGATTAAGAACCCAGCAAGCGATACAAGCTGCAAACTCAGGATGGACATGTCTGCCAGTGGACGGAGTGGCCTCTCCAGAGCACCTGAAAGGGAAGAAGTGTGTCTTAAGTGTCACAACCACACTGGCCGTGGCACTCCAGGCCAACTGTTTTCCATATTTTATTATTGGATGTAAAGGTTTCTTTACTGTTTTCATTGTGAAGCAGGCCTTGCTATCTCTCCTGTCTGGTTTGGCCTCATGCTCCCCACTAGAATCACAGGGAAGCAATCATACTCAGCAGATGTTCGAAAACAGTAGAGTAGTTTGGGCAAAGTAGAGTTACACACGATTATGTGGCTTGCTTTTCTGAAAGAACTCATCTAAGTCTTCAGTGCTAATACTCACTGTCCTCTGTAAGGTACAGAGCAGAACACAAGGTTTTCCAAAAATTATTCCATGGATTTCTTTGTTTTAGGAAATACTATTTTAGAACCAGATGGAGTCCATTTCCAGGATATAAAGAAGGCCCACATCTATAACCTAACAGTAATTCTCCCTAGGATGCAAGCGACACATCTATAACCTAACAGTAATTCTCCCTAGGATGCAAGCGACTAGCCTGATCTTAATTCAGTACCTACTACATCCAGTGTTGACTGAAATGTGGAAATTCCAAACTTGCAAATTCTTTCCTTGGTTCCCAAGAGCAGAGGAAACCTGTGCTAGAACAAAGGTCTGCCTCTGTTCTGCTAGAGGATTCACTGAGTCTCTCTGCAAACCAATCACTCCATCACCTAGACTCATAAAAGAATTATGTTTTAAACTGTTAGAAGAAAAGAAACAAAGTAACGACCTTCAGTTCTCCTGAAATTCAACAGATAACTGTCAACCTGGGTATCCACAAACACTGGAACAAAGAAAATAATAGTAAATAAGTTTTTAGCCCTCCAATGGCATCACAATCATTCAAACAAAGTAATTTTGCTATGAGCAAGCTTTTAACATCAAATTCACTAGACTAATAAAGCATTCTGGCATCCTTCTTGCCTTTAAAACTGTTGTGGATGTTGTTATTAGAGATAAGGAATCCAATCCGTTCCTTATTTCAAAGTTTTCCATTCATAATTAGTCAAATATTTTGAGGTGGTACACTCCCCTACACACACAAAGGGATATGTACACATTTGGAGAAGCCAAAATTATGAAACATCCATAAAACACGTTAGAGAAAACAGGACTAAGTATTGCTATTAAAATAACTACTAAAAATTACCGTCTACTGCCACAAGATGGCAATCTTTCAAAGATTAAAAACTTAAGCTACCTTAATTATACACCCACCCTCTTTTCTCAAATTGGAGAATGAAGATCCTTTAGATTTTGATACTGAGAATTGGAGTGATAAGCATTGACCATCATTTTCTAAAAGAACTACAGTATTATCTGATGGGATATGATGTAAACTCATGATTTACAAAGCTATTTACAGACAGACAAACTTGTCTTCCATAAACACATGAGAAACTCAGTCTAATAGTCTCATTTGCTCTTCTTGGTAGATAGAAATATACCAGTTTTGGTGAAGAGAAACTTGTCAAGGCAATGTTGCTTTCGTTTTCAAGAGCTTAATATTTTCTAGGGTAAATCAGGTCAATGATTTTTTTAAATCACAACATAAATACAATAAATGAATAAATACATTAGATAAATTATACATAATTTAAAAATACTTTTACTAAAACAAAATATAATCACTTAATTTTATCCTGCTATATAGTGTTTTTATCTTAAATTAAAAAAAAACTTGCACAAAAAAGTTTGGTTCTTTTTGATTAAAAGCACTGATGTGTCAATACATACATGTATATATGCAAACAACACATATACTTATTCCAGGAGAATATACTTTGAAATGTTTAAGGCTTCCCTGTCCAATCAGTTTCAACAGTGAAGGTCACAGCAATCAAGCTTTGGAAGTACAGGAAGGCCCCCAGGGACAACAGAGGGCTTTGAACTGAAAGATTAAAGACCAGGAACCACACAAGACTGAAAAACAATGAGCAAAGACAATGGCTATTGAGGAAGGAGGTGGCATCACTAACAACTTAAACCGCAGGTGAATCAGCAAAGATGTCAGGGCCATAACCTCCTGGCCCTCCCAAAATACCCCAGGCCCATAAACACAAAACAGGTCATCAGAGTAGATTTTCCTTTACGGGGCTGTTGGTATTTTGCCTTGTTTCATTTAACTGTGTACTACTTTTGCATGGTGGTAGTGGCATTTAACTAGGGGCCTTCCACAAATGTTAAGAAGCCTGGAGACTGGGCACCTGTTACCAGAAACACAGTCTTTCTGGCTAATACTAAGCAGTATTTGCAGAAACCATTACAAAGAATTTGGTTTCTAATATTTAGGGGGACAGGATTTTCAGATTTCTACATTTAAATATTTGACTAACACTTATTCTATTCTTAATCTCTGTGCAAGAAAACTGGGTTCCTGGATAGTCTAACACCTTTTGAAATTTAGGAAGCAAACTGGATTTACATGCACTAAACATGAAGGAAGGAGGTATCACCTCCTAAATTAGCTGGTTTATCAGTGAGGTGTGCTCATCATGTGTAGTGAAGTCACAAGTATAAACTAGCAAACTTTATCAACATTCATCCATTAAAGGTACTACCTATTTGAATTCATCATAGGCACAGTAGAATAATAGAATTCTAAAAGTAAACAAAACGCCAAACTTTTGTGTTTTCAGTAATTTCAATACACTGCATGTCACCTGGGAATATTCACATCAATTTATATTGCCGAGTATGTAATACCCAAAAGTGAGATAATAACGTCAAGGGTGTATGTGATTTTCACAGTGCAGTAACAGAAAGACAGAAACCAGTGGTAGAGTATCAACGAGCTAAGGTGGTGATCAGGCTGGCACACATTTCGAAAAAATCCATGGTGTGACTGCCCAGGCGGGAGGGAGCCGAGGACAAAGTGCTTCCAGTCAAAGAGCCCGTGAGAGACCCAGAAAGTGAGTGGTTCTCAGCTGTGGTGGAATCAAAACTTGACCTTGGTCTGAGCAGGCCAGCAGTAGAGCAGGAACGCTGAGGTGTTGAAGAACCAGACCTCTGCTCCACCACCTCATCTGAAAGATCAAAGGACAGCAACTATAGCAAGTGCACTTGCCCGAGTCCAGGAGGACTGCACTGAGAAGGGGAGGTGGCAGACCTGAGCACGGAGAGCTTGGTGAGTAAGCACTGGGCTGTACGTGTGTGCAGAGCGGAAGAGACGCTCTCTCCTCCCCCACAGTCATCACACGTCACTAATCACTCCTAACATTTCCACAGCTACTGCACCCGAGTCGTCCTCAGCATAGGATGCAGCATTTACACTGCAATGAATGTGGACATGCTTACATCTGAAAATACCTTACATCCTCGGCAACTTCTTTTCTGCTAAAACTACATATTTAATTTCACTTACATTTTTGTTAAGACTACTTTAAAAAGTACAGAACCCACCCACCATGCCTTTGAAATGATTCTAACAGTAAGTCAAATGGTGCCAAGTTTTATTTCTCAGAACTCATCCCTGCTAGTCTCCTTACCATCAATGCTTTTAAAGTCTAAAAGATAGCTCCGATTGTCAACCAGGTAAAGCTGCAAGCTCATTTTCGCATGAGTGCCAGTCACTGGGTTTTTCCTTCTTACTCGAAGATGGTAGGCGTTCACTACCTAAAACCAGAAATGAATAAAAACTTGAAACTACACAATGTCTCCCATCCCAGAAAAGAAAATCAAAAACAAATATGGGTGTGAGAGAGAAGGATTTATCATTGATTCTTCTATGTCACAAGGAATTTGGTATATTTAATCCTACTAACAATACCATTTGTAAAATCTCCAATCCTAGAGTTTTTAACCTTTTAGCCTTTAACCCAGATACAGATCTGCTCTAGAGTATTAATAATAATCTTAGTAGCCTTTGCTTTAGTGGTTTTGATAAATTGGGAGCAGAAGGAATAACAGAGCTAACTGTCAGTGACTCACATCAGATAGAGTCATAAAACCCCAATAGCACCCTATCCTGAGGACCATATCAAACTGTAGCTCAGATAAAGAAAACTCTGAAAACTCTGGGTTTTCAGAACCTGTCACATTAGTTTCTAGATTCTTTCCATTAGATAGTTTAAAATGTTGGCATCTCTTTTGTTTATATGCTTATAAAGTGAGACAGGGTCCCACAATGGGTTTTGAGCCCATAGAAACTCTCCTGCCTCAGGTCCCTGGAGTGCTTGTGTTCTAGGCATGAGCCACTACACCCAGCAAAATCCCATTTAACTACATAAACTTGCTTCAGAGAAAGGAGATTGGCTTTAATTTAAGGAAATGTCATTTCATTTAATCATGTAAAATCATGAAATGAAAGCAAATTAAAATTGATTTAT
Source organism: Onychomys torridus (assembly GCF_903995425.1). Classification (NCBI taxonomy): domain Eukaryota; kingdom Metazoa; phylum Chordata; class Mammalia; order Rodentia; family Cricetidae; genus Onychomys; species Onychomys torridus. The sequence continues at coordinate 121,697,719 of NC_050444.1, forward strand.
TAAAATGTGTTGAATATTTATATGATAAATTGAAATGTTTTTCCCTTTAGTGGCTCACACAACAAAGCCATAAATCATGATCTGGAAAGGGACAAGTCAGAGAGAGCAGGGGCAGGAATAGGAGAAGAGAGAGAGAGAGAGAGCAGGGACAGGAATAGGAGAAGAGAGAGAGAGAGAGAGAGAGAGCAGGGACAGGAATAGGAGAAGAGAGAGAGAGAGAGAGAAAGAGAGAGAGAGAGAGCAGGGACAGGAATAGGAGAAGAGAGAGAGAGAGCAGAGACAGGAATAGGAGAAGAGAGAGAGAGCAGGAACAGGAATAGGAGAAGAGAGAGAGAGAGCAGGGACAGGAATAGGAGAAGAGAGAGAGAGAGCAGGGACAGGAATAGGAGAAGAGAGAGAGAGAGCGGGGACAGGAATAAGAGAAGAGAGAATTGGGAGAACAACAGGGATTCATTTTATACGTGTATGCGATGGTTAAAGAACTAGCTTAATTTAAAAAGTTAAAATAGGCCAGTTACAGTGCCACGTGACTTTAATCCCAGCACTTGGAAGCAGAGGCAGGTGGATTTCTCTGAGTTCCAGGCTAGCCTGGTCCACATAGTGAGTTCCAGGACAACCACAGCTACATAGTGAGACCCTGTCCTATCTCATAAAAATGAAATAAATAAATAAATAAAAATTAAACATTCATCACCCTCAAGAATAGAATAACAGTTAAAGGAATATCTTAAATTTTAAAAATGTCCCCATATATATTCAAAGAGTTGAACTGCAACAAAATGTTAAATTGAAAATGTAAAATGTCTGCTGATAGTAAAAAAATATGTCATAGTCAAGTGTGATGGTCAACACTGAACAGGGCTAGCACTGTTAAAGACTACAGGAACCTTTGAAGTTGTGCTGAATGCATTTTCTACTGTGAGATGGCCATGATTCTGTGCGGAGAAGAGATGAAAGGCTACAGCTTTGCAATGATATGCTCAGGTGTCAAGCTGACAGAGGTAGACTTGTGATGGTTACTGCTGTCAACAAGACGAGGTCTACAAACCTCTGGGCATGTCCGTGAGAGGCTGTCTAGATAGAGAAAACTGAGGGGGCAAGGCTGCACTAAATGTGCACAGCAGCACTTCATATGCTGAGCTCTGGACTGGGAAAAAGGAGAAAGTGAGCTGTGCACCAGCATTCACTGCTTTCTGCTTCCTGGCTGTGAACACAATGTGACTGACCATCGGTCTCGCCCTCCAGCCTCCGTGACTTCCTGCTGTGATGGCCTGGACCTCACACTGGGAGTCTGAACAAGCCTGCCTGCCTTCCTTCCTTCCTTCCTTCCTTCCTTCCTAAGTTCCTTTTCTTGGGGATTTTGTCACAGCACCAAGGAAAGTAACTAACATACCAAGGATGAAAAACCCCAAATAAGAGACTTTCTCAGCTTATACACAAGTATTTGTTGGCAGAATGAACATGCTTGACAGCATAATATGAATTGAACCCTAGCTGCCGTGGCCACTGACGGCTCACGCCAAACAGGCGTGGAAAGAAAACAAGCTTCCTGAGAAAGGTGGAAAGAAAGTGACGTCCAGGATTGCAGAAATGTTGCTGCAACGAGCCACGATGAAACGGGTGGGCTGCTGTCTCCGGTAACTTCAATTACTTGGCCAAGAATGCTATTCTGTAACTCAAAATGCAGAATGTTCCCACCATCAACAGTTTCTTATCCTTTATTTATTATGTTTTGACAGTGTGTGTTATATAGTTTAAAAGAATGAACCACGTCAACCAAAAATATGAAGCCCACTACAATTATTTTTAAATAAAAAACTTGATGTGGACCTCAATACTCAACTGCTTAGAAACCTTATATAAGAAAAATGTTCTCTACAAACAGCCTAAGTACATTGCCATTTCCTACCTTCCACTCAAAATCCAGCTGCTTCATAGCTCGGTACACTTCAGCCATGATATCATACGGTTTGCTCTGGCTTCGGATTCCAAGATGCCACTTGGCTTTTTTCACAGCTAAAGATTTGGGCTTAGTTGTGTTCAGTGCATCCAATGGGCACCGTGCTTTGGGGCTGTCTGCTATAAGAGGTGGCATCCTTTCAGGATGTGGTTTCAGACCTGGGGGAATATGCATGGCACTATCATCCATAAAAGAACCAGTTGGAGGACTAGAGGCGAGGTAGAACTCACTGGCTTGGTTCATTATTCTCCGATTGTCAATGATAAGATGATAAGCCACTGCAAGCTGGTCTTGAGGATCACCACTATATAAACTGTTCATTACTTCTGATTCTGTACACTCAAATTTTTCACATACTTCTTTCACAGCCTCATCATCAATGACGTTAGCATCATAGGAAGGGTCTTCAGGAAATAGGTAACTGGGCAAATCCTGTTTAAACCATTCATGCTCTCTAGGAAAGACACCATATACACTATTATAAGAACATGCTTTAGTAAGTACCACATATTTAGACATAGTGCAATATAACATAAAGACTCCAAACTACTGGTCTCTGCTTCCAGCTCTGTTGCTATTGGCTATGTGACCCTGGTGCCAATTAATTAATCTCTATCCTTAAATAAATACAGATATTCAGACTTGGGGTACTTCCTTGAAAATGAACAAAATGTGGCTGTCACTTCAAGGAAAACAACTAGCAATATTTGTGGCCAATGATAGAATCTAAGTTCCCAAGCAAAATTCCAGATGGTATATAGTAATTTGTACCTGCCTCCTGGGGTTTGATGGTGAAGTTAGTATTGATAATAGTGAATATTATTTTTAATAGTGTAAATGAAATGTGGGAAATCTGTATATTTCAATAATGCAAGATTTCCCAATGATGTGATAAAATTATACATGCATAAGAGAGTCACTTAAAATTTAAAACATATTATATCACTATAGTGTGGTAAAATACTTCTTTATTTTTCAACCACTTACCCGAGTTCAGATTTTCCTCAGGAACTTCAACTAACATAAAATATTGCAAGATTAGCCGGGTGGTGGTGGCGCACGCCTTTAATCCCAGCACTTAGGAGGCAGAGGCAAGTGATCTCTGAGTTTGAGACCAAGCTGGTCTACAGAGTAAGTTCCAGGACAGTCAAAGGTGTTACACAGACAAATACTATTTCAAAAAGCAAAATAAATAAATGGATTTGCAAGATTAAATGAAGTAGATTGAGAATTTGATTAAACTAGACACTGAGGACATTTATAAAAGTACAGGATGAAGTCTTCATAATAGAGAGATTACTATTATTAGACTTGGTGGTATACACTTATTATCCTAGCTATTAAGAAGGCTGATTCAGGAGAATCTCAAATTCAAGGCTTGCTTCAGCTACAAAAGAAATTATAAGCCACCTTGGGTAATTTAGTGAGACCTTATCTCAGGTAAAACGTGGTGGGAGACAGGGGAGGGGAACAGAGATGTAACGCAGCGGTAGAGTGTTTGCCTAGGAAGTGCAAGGCTCTAGGTCAAATCCTTAGGTTTGTTTGTTTAAGACATTTAAATGAACAGATTTTTTAGAGTAAATTCAATTCTAATTTTAATTGATATAACAATTAACTACTGGTATGTCATTCACTAAAAACTTATTTGAGGTCCTCAATAACAAGAGTATAAGGAGATACTAAAACTAAAATTTTTGAACACTGCTCTCCTGATCTCGTTTTCTCTCACGTCTGGACCTTTGTGTCTAATGTTATGACTACTATCAAATAGTCACAGAGATGATGCACTAGATAGAGATGATACACTAGATAGAGATGATGCACTAGATAGAGATGATACACTAGATAGAGATGATGCACTAGATAGAGATGATACACTAGATAGAGATGATACACTAGATAGATACAAACAGATATTTATAACTAAGTGGTTCCAAATACACCACTATTCTGATAAAAATCTGGGAGTGGAAAACAGCAAGTGAGAGCCTATGATTCAGAATGGAAAGTGGGGAGGAAAGCCACTCAAGTTAACGTTCAAGCACGCACCAGAACAATCAGCAGTCAGCTAAACAATATGTGGAAAACACGTACTGCAGCAAAAGAAACAATCTCTGTAAAATCTTAAGACAACCAAGGGTTTTGTCATGTTACAAGAACTGCTGTGGTCCAATATCATAAAACCTAGTGAGACACGGGATGGAGTGATAAAAGAAATCAGGTATTGTGCAGAGTTGTAGCAAAACCTTTCAAAATAACCTTTAAGCTAGGTTAAGAAATAAGAGTGCAAAAGGGTCTGAGAAATTTCCCCATATTCCTGAACTCACAAGGGCCAGATGTGTGCCCAGGAAAAAAACTGACAAGATCCTAATTTGTTATCACCAGGTGGCTTGAAGGCTCTGCACAAAAAGGACATGAAAGGAAAGGCAGTTATCGATGCCTGTTAAAAAAACTATAGAGATACACTCTCAACGTAAACACAGAATCACTTTCAAAGGCTGGGGGACTTACTGCATCATGGCATTTAAAAAAAAAAAAATCTGGTCCGGTGGTGGTGGCGCACGCCTTTAATCCCAGCACTCGGAGGCAGAGGCAGGCGGAGCGCTATGAGGTCCAGGACAGGAGGGCTACACAGAGAAACCCTGTCTTTAAAAACTACAGAAAGGGCTGGAGAAGTGGCTCAGCAGTTAAGATCACTAGCTGCTCTCTCAGATGACCCAGGTTCAATTCTCAGCACACATGTGACAGCTCACAACTGTAAGGGGATCACACACCCTCACATAGACATACATGCAGGCAAAATACCAAAGCACACAAAATGAAAATAAATAAATCATTAAAAAAAAAAAAAAACAAAAGGAGAGAGAGGGAAAGGTAAATAAATAAAAACAACGGAGTACTGATATATACTACACATGCAAGTATCTTGAAAGCATTATGCTAAATTAAAGACCCTGGAGATCAAAGGTCATGTGCTATAAAATGTTCAGCAAACACAGAAAGTAGATTACTGGCTGCCAGACACAGGGGACAGAAACTAAAATTTTTTAAAGTGCCACCTAAGTTTTTATATATTCACTTATAAAAAGGTATTAGTAGTTCATGTGCCAGATACTGTTTTTAAGAGGTTCAATTACAACACACACACACACACACACACACACACACACACACACACACACACATACATCTTGTGTGCTTTTGCAAGCTCAAACCAGACAAAAGCCCAGTGTGGAGAAGAGAGGTGGGCATTAAGTCCCACCCCATCTAAGAAGCTCTTGGTATCTGAGAGCTCCCGGGAAAGAGTTTTCTTTATGGACTATGAGCCCTGGTGGGTCTAATAGACCCCACTGGATGATCACGCAACCAAGACAGCAGTAACGGGACTCCAAAGCTTAAAAGAAAAGAATGAGGGCATAAAGTTAAGTGCGTGTGGAATAAGAGTTGTATCTGAGAGGAGATGTGGAAGAGGACTAAATAGAATAAAATACATCAAAAGTATAAATTCTTAAAGAAATAAAAACACTGTTTTACAGACAGTCTTTTACATTGCTTATGCTAGCTAGCCTCACACTTACAATCACTATGCCTCCCTGCCTCCCAGCCTCCCAACCGCTAGAAGTCACATATAGGTCAGCACACTTAGCCAAGTTTAAATTGATTGCCAGAGCTGAAGACAGGTCCTTCCGGATCGCTGGCTGGCAGTCTTATCCTACTTGCTGAGTTCCAAGCCAGAGAGACCTTTTCTCAAAGGAAAAAAAAAAAAAAAGTGGATGCCACCTGAGTAACAACATGAAAGGTTGTCACACACATGGGCATACATGAGAATGTACATCTGCATACACAAATATACACATGCAAAATTAAGTTGAATATTTTAAGTTTCTAATGTTCAATTGTTTTTAGACCTACAAAAATAGCAATTTCCCATGGCTCAATTTGTGATTACCTTCTCAATGATTTCACTATAAATAGAGAGTAATTAAAGAACAAGTATGTTAGTAATTATTATTAGTAACCAGAGAAACCAATATTCATATTCACAGTTAAGCTTCAGATCCACTGTTTTCAACAACAGTAATTTTAGTACTACTATTAATGCTATAGTAGGTTTAAAGAAGCTGAAGGAACACAAATTTCAGAATACCAAGAGCACACATCTTTCCTGTTTACCACTGTATTTCTAGCACTCAAGACCTCACACAGAGCAGATGTTAAACACATATTGGAAGAAAAGCAAAAACAATTAAGTAAGCAAATAAGTAGAGAGATTTTTTTCCTAAGATCCTTAGGAGATTGCTTAAGAGAATATTTTGTAGACAAGTTGAGCATCTTCAACCAGAAAATCCAAATTCTTAATGCACCCAAATCTCTTATCTTTTAGGCATTGTGCTCTAAAATTTCTGAATTTTTAAGCATTTCTGGGTTTTAGATAAGAATGTTTAACTGGAAAAATCTATGCAAATATTCCAAAATCTGAAAAACATTAAAATTTGAAATATTTCTGGTCTCAGGCATGTCAGATAACTATGCTCAATTTCCAGAATAGTAAGCCACTAATTGTCATAGTACATGAGATATATAAAGTACTATGAAAGAATTAAGGAGAAATACGTGTCATATAAATCATGTAGCAATCTAGGATAGTAAAGACAGCGTTGGATTTTAATTTGGGAAAGTTCTGAATTTCAATTTTTCACTTATAGGTAGCCAGGCAGACCTCAAACTTGCTATGTAGCCAAAGATGAATCCTTCTGCCTCACCTCCCAGTGCTGGATTACAGATGTGCACCCCTACACCAAGTTTTTGCAGTGCGAGGGACCAAACCCAGGATTCTGTGAACGCAGTGCAAGCAGTACACCAAGTAAGCTGTATCTGCTGCCCTTGACAAACATGATAATTCACCATTAGATATATGCCATACACAGTGTGTTTTAGTATGAAAATGCAGTCCCTAATTTAAAGTAACTTATCCTTAGATAGAAGCAAATAGATATATAAATAAACCCTGACATAACCTAAGTTTCAACTGTATTGTAGTGAAATGAGAATTATAACACCTACCTATGAAAATCTCAGTACAACAAAGGACATTAAACATAGCATAATGCTGGATGTTTCCAACTGTCAAAAAATTAATTTCTATGTCTGTTGAAGTATACTTTATTAAGATTATTAAAATTCTTATTAAAATTAAGAATTCTCATATTGAAATATTGAACATAAAATAGTGAGAAGTAGGACTGGAGAGATGGCTTAGAGGTTAAGAGCACCGACTGCTCTTCCAAAGGTCCCGAGTTCAATTCCCAGCACCTACATGGTGGCTTAAAACCATCTGTAACAAGATCTGGCGCCCTCTTCTGTATACATAATAAATAAACAAATCCATAAAAAAAAAATAGTGAGAACTGTAAGTCCAAGTTATTAGTTTAAGTATAGAAATGTTGCCATTATTTTGTCCTTTGGTTGTAAGCCTTAGCCTGTAATGGTTAACCCATCTCACCAGCCCAGAATATCACTATTTTATAGCACTTCCTATGGATCAATTAACTCATTTTAGTAGATTTATTTACGTTTTTCTCCTAAAGTCTATAAATATATTAACAATTATTTTGAAATAACAGAATTAATTATATTACTATTCTAAATTTACCAGTGCTTATATAAGCAAGTACAAGTATATTAGGATGTCTAATTTTTCTTCTGGGGAAAACCCAATCAGAAGAACTATTTATTCCAAAGAATTGTGAACACAGCTTTTTCCCCATTGGTTCACTTCCATAACTAAATCTGGCAGCAATTTTACAGCCAGCTCTACATTCTTATGCGTGAAGCCAGGAACGCTGGAACAGACCACGGAAAGGGAGCAAGGCTGTGGTTTGAGTATGGAATGCCCCCCACAAGTGCCTATGGTAGGACATGTGGCTTCCAGCTAGTGCTGCTGCTTAGGAAGGTTGTGGAATCAGTCAGGAGGTGGACCTTCACGTGACAAGGACTGGGGGTAGGCCTCACAGCCCAGACATTTCCATCTACTCTGCTTCCTGACTGCAGACACAATGTGACCAGCCACCTCAGGCGCTGGCAGCCATGCCTCCCCACAATGGACGACACCTCTCCAAGCACTGAACCAAATTAAACCCTTCCTCCTTAAAGTGCTTCTTGCCAGGTTTTTAGTCAGCGCAAGTTGGAAAGTGACACCTGAAGGTGAAAAGAATCTAGTCCTTGCTTCAAGAGACCACAGAAGCCGGCATAAGCCACCACCTCATCCACCCTCGGAACGATCCACGGGTATACTTGTCAAAACACTTATTCCAGCTTTAGGGGAAAGGCAAAGGCTCTGAAAGATGTCAAAAGAATGTGCCTCTAAACAATCTTTGGAACCTTATATAAAAACAAAAGCCCTCTAAAAACATATATAACATGTAGAAGCATTTCACATCATCCCTGTTTAAAAAAAACAAAAAATACATAACATGTAGAAGCATTACATCATTCCTGTAAAAACATAAATAACATATAGAAGGCATTACATCATTCCTCTAAGAAAAACTAACATGTAGAAGGCATTACATCATTCCTCTAAAAACATACATAACATGTAGAAGGCATTACATCATTCCTACCAGTACGCTACTTAATTCCTCAACAATCAAGGGATTCTCCACAGTAAATCTACTAGTGGCTATTGGATCAAGAACTTAAGAAAACTTATTTTCTTAACTATGTAAGTAACCACTAAGTGAAGTTGGAGAGACAAATCTCCACGTTGTCTTCTACTAGGATTCTAGCTTCTAGAGGACAGTGTGGTTAGAGGCCGGTAACTAGAAAGGGGCCATAGGACAGGAAATGGGAGGCTTCCATGGGGAAAGGGGGGAATGGGAACCAAACATGGGAAAGAGAAAAGGGGCAGGGGGGAGTCGGGGAGCAGAAGGGTACAGGGGGAGTCGGGGAGCAGAAGGGTACAGGGGGAGTCGGGGAGCAGAAGGGTACATGAGGAGTCTGGGAGCAGAAGGGTACAGGGGGAGTCGGGGAGCAGAAGGGTACAGGGGGAGTCGGGGAGAAGGGTACAGGGGGAGTCGGGGAGCAGAAAGGTACAGGGGGAGTCGGGGAGAAGGGTACAGGAGGAGTCGGGGAGCAGAAGGGTACAGGGGAGTCGGGGAGCAGAAGGGTACAGGGGAGTCGGGGAGAAGGGTACAGGAGGAGTCGGGGAGAAGGGTACAGGAGGAGTCAGGGAGAAGGGTACAGGGGGAGTCCGGGAGAAGGGTACAGGGGGAGTCGGGGAGAAGGGTACAGGGGGAGTCGGGGAGCAGAAGGGTACAGGGGGAGTCGGGAAGCAGACAGGTTCTTACGACAATGTGTACCCTGACAGTTACAATGCAGGAGAGGAGATATGCTGAGAAAGAGCAGATACAGTAAGAGAAGGCAGTAACATGGCCTGTGTGAACAATCAGAAGCTCCTAGACAGCACGAGGGAACCAGAAGTGATTTCACAAAGCTGGTGCCATGTGAGCAGAACATGAAAGGTGACTGGAATGACAGCAGACCAGAAGATGCGGAAAAGAATCAGGATACAGAGCAATACAATAGGGCTCAGGACCCAAGTCTAATGAGAAGGATGAGGTGGGAAAGGCAAGGAATGGGACTCTGGAGACTATCCTTCCTATACAGGGTCTCAGATGCTTTACTCCTTCTGCTAATAAACAGAAAAGCAATGTAAAATATTTGAAGGATAAGTGACAATCAGGTCTACATAATAAGTTCAAATATTAAAAATTCGTTTTCTTTGAAACAGGGTCTCACATTGTAGTCCATGCTGGCCTTGAACTTAAGATCCTCCTGCCTCATCCTCCTGGATAGGTACTGGGATTACAAGCACTTACCACACACTTTGCCTAAAAATTCTCATAAAATAAAGTGTCACAAAGCATAGGAGAAGCAAATATGCTAGTATCACTGTTACTACAATGAAAAACTGTAAAAACTAACAAAAACTATAATCACCGGATGTCTTTGATAGTCGCTCGCTTCAGGGGGTCCACTTGCAGCATGTGCATGAGCAGAGTGGCAACAGATCGGTTGAGATATTCCGGGATATAAAACACACCCCCTCGGATCTTCTTAAAGAGTGTAGGCACGTGCTCATCATCAAAGGGGAGGGTGCCACAGAGAAGGGCATACAGGATAACGCCACAGCTCCAGATATCAACCTCAGGACCCGCATACAGCCTGAAAGGAGAACACAAGCCTGAGTGTAGGTACCATTTCCTCTCACTGTTAGTGTCCTGCTTCCATCCATGAGGAAGCAAAACCAACTTGGTATATATTGCTATTTAAGGTCATCAATGAAATACATATTCCCAAACCTCAAAAATTACTCTTCATAGAAAATAACCAGCCTAATTAGCAACACAAACTTGCCAAAAGACTGTTATTTTTATTTGTTAAAAATTAATTATAATTTATTATATTTTCAGGCCAGGCATGAAGGCACACGCCTTTAATCTCAGAATTTGAGAGGCAGAGGCAGGCAGATCTCTGTGAGTTTAAGGCCAGCCTGGTCTAGAGAGTCCCAAGCCATCCAGGGTAAGACCCTGTTCTCAAAAAAAACTAACAAACAAAATTTACACTTTCTCTTTTATTTCTTTAAGGAAAAAAATAAATAACCATAAGCTAGAAAAAAAATACAATAATACATACAGTGTTTTCCCCCCTCAGAACTACTTCTGATATATATTATATCTGATAAATATATATATATATATGATATTATATATAATGCATATATAACAAAATTTTTGTTCCTAGCCCACATTTAAACAAAATTTGAGACATTGAAATACTTAACTGGTACCATGTTGACAGTGTTTTAATATTATCTTTCCTAAAAGATGCATTTATGTTTAAATTTTATTTTTATGTGTCTGAGTGTGTTGACTGCATGTGTGTCTATATAGTGCTTGTGTGTCTGATGCTTAGTCCCAAAGAGGGCATCAGATTCTGTGGAATGGGAGTTCCAGGCAGCTGGGAGCCCTAATGTGAGTACTCGAAATCAAGCATAGGTCCTCTGAAGAGCAGCAAGTGCTCTTCAGCACTGAGCTATCTGCCCAGCCCCTGTATAACAGAGTCCCTACTGCTTTCTTTCAGAATCACTTGCTAACTCGATGGACTAAGACAGTCTGGCTCTAGATAACCTTTGTCTCACTATTTTTGTCTTGCCCTTCTACTATCCTACCATTCCCCAGGAGCACACCACCAAAATCTAACTTTGGTCTGAGCTAACAAATTTCTACAGTTCCAGTGCAAAGAACATGGTCTGCTTCAATGGAGTGCTGTCCCTAATTGACATCATTAGCTGTATCACCCAAGCATCTTACAAAATACTTGTGTTCTCTAAACGTATCAGCTGAATTCTAACCTCGAACTGAAGGTATGAGAAGTGGAGATTCTAAGGAGATCTGAGGTGGAACTCTCATGGAGAAGATCCGTGCCTTTATAAAATAATTCCCCAGAGAGATCCCATTCCCCTTTGAGCACACATGCTTAAAGTTAGAAACAGTGGGCTGTGAGGAATAGGCTGTACACACACCAAATCTTTGTGGGGCTCCAGAGCCATGGGCCAGTCTTCCCCTGTTTGTAAGGCATGCTGTATGGTGCTCGGGCGCAGTCCAAGTGAACTATGACTCTCCAATATGCTACTTGCAAGCACCTTCTCAATACTTTGTCTGCTAGCCACTGTGCAATGACCTGACTTCATCTCTGCAGCCTCTGTAAACATTTTATAATGTACCAATGAGCTAATTACATGAGGGACTTCAAAGTCACTCGTCTAGTTTAATTGCTTGAAATCATATTGCCACCCAAACTTCACTCTTCCAAAGGCAAAAGATAAAACAACTGCCCGAGGACTCTATGAAATGTGTGAAAATTCTACTATTAAATAACTATGTCTGTTAAATAAAGACACTGGCCTATCTTCAGATTGACTTCAGTAAATCCTTACTGATACTTGACATTTTCTACAATAGAATATAGACATGGCATCAGATCTGTCCAGTTATGGTCAATGAACAAAATGCATGAACACATTACAATGCCTACATGGAGCTTTAAAAAAAATGTATTGTTCTGCCTATAATAAAAAAAATAAATGAACAATTTGTTTCTACTATGTTAAAAATCTTCTTCCAAAGGAAATATAATTCAATGTTATTAGAATGGATGCAAGGTCACAAAATGCTCAATTATCACTAATAAACTCTTACCTTCCTGAGATGACCTCAGGTGCTGCATAATTTGGTGATCCACAGCTAGTTCGTAGAAATTCACCATCTGACATCATATTAGACAGTCCTAAAAATAAAAGCAATTGATCAGAAGCTGGATACTGAAGATACAGGTAAAACAATGATGAAAACTCTTAGTTGTTTCATTGGGTTCAATTCCTGGATCACACAGGAGGCAGGAGAGAAGCGACTCCTGAGTCCTGTTCCCCCGCTTCTCTCTCTCTCACACACACATACACACACACACCACATACACACACACACACCACACACCACACACACACACACACACACACACACACACACCACACACCACACACACACACACACACACACACACCACACACCACACACACACACACACACACACACACACACACACACCACACACACACACACACACCACATACACACACACACACACCACACACCACACACACACACACACCACACACCACACACCACACACACACACACACCACACACCACACACCACACACACACACACACACACACCACACACCACACACACACACACCACATACACACACACACACACACACACCACATACACACCCACCCACCCACCACATACACACCCACCCACCCACCATATACACACCCACCCATCACACACACACACACCCACCCATCACACACACACACACCCACCACATACACACACCCACCACATACACACACCCACCACATACACACACACACACCCACCACATACACACACACCCACACACACACACACACCACATACACACACACACCACATACACACACACCCATATCACACACACCATATACACACACCACACACACCCATATCACACACACCACATACACTCACACCACACACCCACACACCACACACCCACACACCACACACACACCCACACCCACACACCACACACCCACACACCCACACACCACACACACACCCACACACACCACATACACACCCACACACACACCACATACACACCCACACACACACCACATACACACCACACACACACACACACACACACACACACACACACACACACACACTCAGCTCTCCAGCAACAGGAAGCACTGTTAGACTAGAGGGACCTACTTTAGGGACCTACACTGTCACACAGAAAACAGAGCAGCACACGTGTAAGTGGAATGAAGCTCACTACATGAAAAGTTTGACTCCACAAAAAAAGGTTCATTGAAATTATACTACTTTTTCAAAAATATAAGCACCAAATATTACCTACTTCTGTATATGAAGAAATAAAAAAGGCTGCTAATTAAAAACAAACAAAAAACAGTGCTTTTAAAAGTCTTTCTTAAAAGGTTGTAATTGGGCATTACAGCTTTAATCCCAGCACTCAGGAGGCAGAGGCAGGTGGATCTCTGTGAGTTCGAGGCCGGGCTGGTCACAGAGGGAGTTCCAGGACAGCCAGGGCTACAGAAAGAATCTTTTTTTGGTTTTAACTGTAATTAGCAGAGCAGCTCCAGCTGATAAGCAGGCTGTTTCCCCGGAAACAGGGTCTCCCTCCCATTCAGGTGGGGCTCAGCTCAAGCAGTCAGGAGGGCTGCCTGCTCCAACCTCCTGGGAATGATTTATAATCTAGAGAGCTCTGAGTCAACATAGTGGAAATAATCCACTGAACCAAACACTTCGCCAGCCCACTCACTAGAAGAGTCCAGAGGAAACAGTGCAGCCAGTTCAAAGACAGGTTTCAAACAAACCACAGACCTGCAACACACAGCACCGACTTTGCACCTCCAATCCCGCTCTTCTAAGGCCCGCCTCAATCTTTTCCTCCAACGTCCACCGCAGAAGCCTTTCTGGGTCTGTTTAGTGTACAGAGTCTAAAAAGGTACATTTTAGCACCTTGTTGTCCACCCAGGACCATGTCCGTTCTCTCATAAGTGATTAGAAACTGCCTAAGACTTACAGGCCTTTCCATGATCAGTTCAGGAATACAAAGTTTTAAGCACAAGTACAACTCTTCACACCCTTGTTTACATACATCAGGGAAAGCATCCACTGCATCAACAAAATCTTCAAAGGCGTTTAAGGACTCCTTTCTCACCCTAGTGCCCCCCCCCAAAACAACAACAACAAAAAAACCCAAAACAAAACAGGTATCATTTCCTTAGGAGGAAAAGAATATTGAATGGATCTGTCTTGACGTGGCCTTCTAATGTGTTCTAGAAATCCTGACTTTTTTGTGTGTGGATTTAAGTAAACAGAATAAGCCAGTTTGAAGACTGTAATTAATCCCTTTTCATGTCATAGGATTTATGTGGTGAATAGAAGTTCTTAGCTCTCTAGGAGTAGTTTCCGGTCCATTTTAAAGGTACTACACAGCTCTGAGCAACCATTGAGTAGCATACCAAAGTCAGCTATCTTAGCGTTCATCTGAGCATCCAGCAGCACATTCTCTGGTTTCAGGTCACGATGGACAACCATATGCCTGTGACAGTAATCCACGGCAGACAGAATCTGCTGAAAGAGCCGCCGAGCTTCCACCTCTTCAACCTAGCACGCAGAAAAAGAAACTGCATCAAGATTATCTAGGACATCTATTATGCATTTTAGTTTCATAACCAGCCTACATACATAAGCAGGCTAATTTAGAACTGACTAATTAGAAATTCAACAAGTCAGACAAAGCAAACCAGCCAAAACTATCAAAGCTCAAAATATTATTTGATAGGTTTTGCTTTGCTAAATGGCAATGATGTTTAATTTTCAACTAATATTGAATATGCACAATGTTTTGGGGAATCAATAAAACCAACTATAATAGAACTTATATGAAAATGCTAAGAAAAGAAAATAATTGAAGTTTCAACATAATTTTATACAGAACAGACTGTAAAAAGCATAAGAATCTTTTGGCGATCAAGTAGGATATAGTTTCCAAATCTGTGTCTCAAAATGCATGATTCTCAAGAAAGAAAATATGTCCTGCATATGTAGTTGACATTATTACAAAAATAACTGAAAGCACTGAAAATATCTTTGTGGTTAGCTACTTCCAATGCTTTCCACTCTCTTAGCTTGGGGATGGGGGTTGAATACTAGATGGTATGTCACTCACCCGCCCATGTTTACAGATGTAGTCGAATAATTCACCTCCAGACACATATTCCATTACCATAAAAAAGTCTGTTGGAGTGCTGATCACCTGGTAACTTTTTCATAAATAAAAAAGGGAGTTAATACAAAGTGGTGATTCCACACTAATCAACCTCATCTACTATTCTTGCTACAATTTCATATTCCAATATTGTATAACACTATAGGATGGCAACAGATTTACACTGTCCCAGCATCATAGCAGGGAAGAACATTACAAAGGTATCCTGCTTCCTGAGGCTCATAGACTTCCCTTCACATTTCTGTTATCTTTGAAATCGTCATAAACTATACTAAGAAAAAACACATCATGTGTAAATTAAACACATGAAAAATTGTCTGTAGAAATAATTTTCTTAGGTTTTTTTCTCCCTGAGATAGATGCTCATCATATAGAATCCAGGCTTACTGAAACTCATAATCTTCCCACCTCGGCTCCCACATTCTGGAATAACAGGTGTATACCACCATATCTGGCCTGGAAAAATACTTCTAATGGTAATCTTTAGTCTTCGAAGACACAAATAGCAAGGTATTCCATTTCATGTACAGCAAATGACTGTAACAGAAATAAAGTTGAGACTATTTCACATGAACTGTGGAAAGGTAATTTTATTTAGGAACTTGAAAAAGAAATAGTTTGATGAAGGCTATTTTGACAGGCATCAAAGTGATCAAACAAACTGATTAGGTAGAATCATCTACTGTTATCAGCTCATTTTTCTGATCTGTGTTATTGTTACCAATAACATTTGTGCTTATCCATTCTGGATGAGGCATAACTGAAATGATGAAACTCAAATAATCTTAGCTGCTGATCCTTTGGAATATACCACAAGACTTCATAGGATACTTCTGGGCTGAATTAAATCATGAAGCCTCTAAATCCACAGCATATGCTATCACACACCAAAGGCCATCTTCCAAGTGTAAAAGAGGCAATTTGCTTGCACAGACATATTTACCTTGGCTTTGCAACACATACCTCTCAGTTTGTAATTACATGTTTCATAATGATGATAATTTGATTAATGAATTTGCATCTAGCAAAGTACTTACAACAAAATATTTAAATTAATGTATAAATTACCATTTTAAAAAATGCTTGGATCAATACCAAAATAATCTGAAAGTTAAAGGGGGGACAAAATTTCAACCAATAAAATTTCAATTAACAAAGAAAAAGAATTTTTGGAAAAAGAAGAGTCTTAGGAAAACAGCTTCACATTAGGGAGTTGGCAGGAAAGGCAAATTCCTGGATTATTAAAAGGTAACTTCTAAAAAGTACATGGAAATATTACAAGGAATATAATGATGGCTAATCATTCAAACATAACAATATTCTTTTAATGTAATGGAAATGAAAAATAATGTGTTTTAGGAAATTTTTTTCAGAAACATTTTTAATTAAGGGGGAAAAAAGCAATTATCCAGACAATCCAGTTAGTAAGGTTGCAAGCATTTTTAAGCAATAAACACACAAAGTAACATATACGATTCAAGGAAAAATGAAATCTTTCTGAAGTAATCCAAATATCAACATTAATACACATCTGCACATCCCTTTTGGTGGTCATATCTACTAAGATTTTAAAATAGTATTCATATTGACAAGTATAACAGATTAAGATTTTTTTTTAATTTTAACTCAGTTGTATCAAAATGTAGTAATCATTATCCTGGACTGCTGACACTCATTTTCTTTAGTCTATGAGTGGTCTTTTCTTTAGTTGATTGCTGTTTTTAATAATATTCCAATAAGTAATTAAAAAAAACCATCACCGAGACAGTATGGCATGGCCTTGCCAATCCCTCCCATGTAACCACACAGAGAGCTGACCTCCCCCACTGCCTCCCTTCCCCTCCCCCAAGAAAGCCACTGTGCAGCCTTGTCTTGCTTTCTTTTTAGTTTTGATATATCAAAATATAGACATACATGATTATATGCTTCTATTTAACAGTGATTCATATTCATCCATCTATCTTAACAGTTTAGATTTTAAATGGTATATATTATGTAATATTGGGGAACTTCTTTGAGAACCAGTCGATATTGCTGTGTGTTACAGCTATATGGTTGCTATATAATAGTCCACTCTATCTATTTATTTGTTTGTTTGTTTGTTTGTTTGTTTAGCCTTTTCTTGCCAGAGCTTATTTACTCATTCTCTCTACCACAGAAGAGTACTGAGCTTGTATCTACAATTCTGCTACTATGTGCAACTTGAACATTTTTGTACATGATAAGATTTTCCTCTTGGTAAACAGTGATGAGGTGAATTGCCAGGTTACAGTACATGTGAATACTCAATTTCAGGTGCCAGTTGTTTTCTGAAGATAAGTTGTGATGCTAACACAACTAGAAAGCTTGTGAATTATACAATATCTAATACTTGCAAAACATACACATTTCTTCTCCAATAAATGCTTACATCTTTTGGAAAATTTTATGGGGTTGGTAGTGTTGTTCTTATTTATGCATGGACATAAAAAAATCAATTATTTCCATAAAAGTCTAGAAAATTATATAAATATGTCCTGATTATTAACTTTATAAAGCATATATTTTTGAACACCAAATCACAATAAATTTGCTTTCATTTTTCTCTATAAACAGATTAAATATTCTCTAATGGACTTTTTAATGTAATTATACATGTGTATATGCATGCATATGCACCAAATTCAAAATCACTATAAGACACACATTTAGAAAACCAAGAGTATCATCAAATATCCAATCATAGGGCTTCCTAATTACAATCTTTCTTTTCCTTTTTTTAAGAATTAGATCCAAATACTATCCATACATTTCAAATGGTTGATCTATCTAATTGCTCATAGTTTGTTTGCTTTTTCCAAAGGAAATCAGTTGGTTTGCCCTCAAGAGGATACCTTTAATTTTGCCCACTCCTCCTGACTCTTAAGAATTGGAGAACTAAGCAAGGAAGTGGTGGCGCATGCCTTTAATTCCGGCACTCAGGAGGCAGAGCCAGGTGGCTCTCTGAGTTTGAGGCCAGCCTGATTTAGAGCAAGATCCAGGACAGGCACCAAAACTACATAGAGAAATCCTGTCTTGAAAAAAAAAAAAAACAAAAACAACAACAACAACAAAAAAGAGTTGGAGAACTGATCAGATTGCCACGTTTGTTTACCTTAAAGACTACCTCATGCTGTGAACCTCCTGCTAAAAAACAATGACTCTCTGAAATACAAGCAGTCATTGCTACTTAAAGGGTAGATTCATCAATTCATTAATTGAATATTAAATTATATCTTTATGTATGTGGACATTTTGTCTGCATGTATAGCTGTACACCAGAAGAGGACCTCAGAGTCCACAGCACTACAGTTACCAGACAGTTGTGAGCCAACATGTGGTTGCTGAGAATTGTACCCAGGACCTCTGGAAGAACAGCCAGTGCTCTTAACCACTGAGCCATCTCTCCAGCCCCTTTAATTAAATCTTAAGAGTTGAATATTTGAACATCCTAGTGCTGTGGGATGTTCTGTATGTTAAATGTGTTGCTCTGATTGGTTAATAAATAAAACACTGATTGGTCAGTAGCCAGGCAGGAAGTATAGGCGGGACAAGAAGAGAAGAGAATTCTGGGAAGTGGAAGGCTGAGGCAGAGAAGAGACGCTGCCAGCCGCCACCATGAGTACCAACATGTAAGATACTGGTAAGCCATGTGGCAAGGTATAGATTTATAGAAATGGGTTAATTTAAGATGTAAGAACTAGATAACAAAAAGCCTACCACGGCCATACAATTTGTAGGTAATATAAGTCTCAGTGTGTTTACTTGGTTAGGTCTGAGCAGCTGTAGGACTGGCGAGTAAGAGAGATTTGTCCTGACTGTGGGTCAGGTAGGACTGGAGAAAACTCCAGCTACATCCTAGCAATAAACTGTGGTGCAAAGGAAATTTTCAGTCCAATCTTCCTCAGAATCCTAAGTTCAAGATCGCTACCTAACAAGTTCAAGGCCATCTTAGGATACATAGTAGACCCTGCCTCAAAACACAAACCTGTAGCATACACTATTGTAACACAATACCACACAAAGATCTCTTTGCTAACTCTCTCATTCTAAACCATTGTTTTCCTCGCTGCTATTGTTTATACTTGGGGTATAGATGCCACCTATTTATGATATCTGTCTAACAGATAGCCTCTAGGTTCCTAGACTTCCTTATTTCTAATTATCTTTACTCCCACTACACACAGCCAACATCTCCATGGTCATAGATTTCTAAGATTAACTCCTCCAATTATGCACTGAATTCTGTCCCCATACCTGCTAAGGAACTTAGCTCCTACAATTAGTCCCCCTTTCTCCTGCATCTATAGTTCCTTCTTGATTTAATCATTCTTTATTGTGGTACACAAACATTTATGACATTACCCATCTTTAAAACACCCCCTTTAGACTGTACATTCCCATCTAGTTACTGCTACTCTCCTTTCCTTCTCTTGTCTACAGCTATTGTTTCTTTTCATCACATATCTTTCTTTATATCAGATTTTTGCCTTTAACATTGTAATAAAAGATTTAATGGCCAGGAGGTGGTGCATTCCTTTAATCCCAGCACTCAGGAGGCAGAGCCATGCAGATCCCTGTGAGTTCGAGGCCAGCCTAGTCTCCAGAGTAAGATTCAAGACAGGCACCAAAACTACTCAGAGAAACCCTGTCTCAAAAAACAACACAACAACAACAACAAAGATTGAACAACCAGTAACCTCCACTTTGCTAAGTCTAATAAGTCAGTTCTCAGTTTTTACCTCACCCAATGTTAGCAGTAAGAACAGTTGATAATCTGTTGAGATCAAGCTATATCTATATCCATTTCATTCCCCTTTTCTGGTTCCTGCTTATGTCCAGACAGAGTTAGTGCCCTGGACTAGTTCATCTATCCGCAGGTTCTTGATATTCTTATCCAGTCTTAGAGTATGCTATCTGTGGTGGTTAGAATAAAAATGGCCCCCAGAGGCTCATTAGGAAGTGTGGCCTTGTTGGAGTAGGTGTGGCCTTGTCAGGAGAAGTGTGTCACTGGGGGCAGGCTTTGAGTTACCATGTTTCCTGCCATGACAATAATGGACTAAACCTCCGAACTGAAAGCCAGCCCCAGTTAAATGTTTTCTCTATAACATATTTATTCTATATATGGTCATGATTTCTCTTCACAGTAATAGAAATCTATCCATCTATATCTACATATATATCTATGTATGTATATATATATATATACACATCGATCTATATAACACTATCTATCGACCACTTTCCCCTGAATTCCAGACTCAGCTATTCAAGAACATCTTCACTAGGATGCTTCCTTTCAGCTTCATAAAACCAAAGTCAACTGTTTGATACTAACTCCTAATACTCCATCTCAAACCTGGTCTTCATGTAACCTTTCTCATTTAGTCAATGGCAACAATATTCTTTTATTTGCCCATACCAGGTACTTGGAGTTATTCTTTTTTCATAATCTATGTTTTAAAGCATAGACAGAACAGGCATACTCCTCAGCATCTACCACATGATGATGTATCCCATACCACCATCACCTTTCACTCAGATTACTGCAATTGGCTCCTAACTTTTTTCCTTAGTTCAGTACAGGCCCAAATACAGTCTGTATGTTACATCAGATGACATCTCACCTCTGGTCAATGTACTTCAGTGACTTTTCACCTCACTCAAGAGTGGAAGTTAAAGTCCTTAACAATATTTGATAATGTCCTGTATAGTCTGGCTCCCCTTTATGTCTCTGATTTTATCACTCCAAACCCCTAGAAACCAGTGGTTCTCAACCTTCCTAATGCTGTGCCCCTTTAATACAGTTCCTCACGTTGTAGTGATCCCCAACCAAAAAGTTGTTCTCATTACTGCTTCATAACTGTCATTTTGCTACTGCTATGAATCATAATGTAAATTTCTAATATGTGACTCCTAAAGGGGTCACGACCCACAGGTCATTCTGCTTCCTTGATTGCTGGAGTGTGGGGTGTTCCACTTCAGATCTTTTGTATTGTTAGTTATTTTGTGTATAATATTCCTCCTCCAGGTTCCTTACATCTCTACTGCATATGATACAGTTAACTATTATGGGCTTACTGCCTACTTCTCACTGCCCACTGCTCCCCCATGCCTGTGTACTCACTCACACTCTCTCTCTCTCTCTCTCTCTCTCTCTCTCTCTCTCTCTCTCACACACACACACACACACACACACACACACACACGCACACACACGCACACACACACACGCTCACACACACACACGCTCACACACACACGCTCACACACACACACGCTCTCACACACACACACACTTTCTCACACACACACACTTTCTCTCATCCTCCCTCTGCCTCTCTCTCTCTCTCCCTTTCTTTCTCTCTCTAACACTAACATTATTAGAGGCTGTCAATAAGTCTCAGTAGGAAGAAAACATGAGTGGTTTTGTTTTGTTTTGTTTTGTTTTGTTTTTTTTTGAGCTGAGGACTGAACCCAGGCCCAGGGCTTGCTAGGCAAGCGCTCTACCACTGAGCTAAATCCCCAGCCCATTGTGTTTGTTTTCGTTTTGTTTTAAGTTCCGATTTACAGTTAAAGAGGCATTGTGAGTGAATGACTTAAGCTCCTGTCTGAAAAATCAAGGGTTTAAGCAGTGGATTCATCTTTGCTAATTACTTGCTAGTGAAGTCTGAGGCTGTTCTGTAGCTACTTTAGAACAAGGTAAGAATAACTAACTCTAATCCATAAGGAGGCAAGAAATGTTAATAAATTATAGAAATAAGAACAAGACAACACTGATCAATTATGTCAGAAACCAGACTTAAACTCCACGATAACCACAGATGTTTACTGTGTTGATAGTTTTAATCATCAAATTGCTGCAACCTAGAGTCACCTGAGGAGGAGAACCCACTTGAGAAATTCTCTAGATCAGACTGGACTATGTCTGCTGGGGGCTGGGTGGTCATATTGTTCATTGGTGCAGGAAGACTCAGCCTGCTGGGGATGGCACCACTTTATGGCTGGGTCCTGAACTGCTTAAGAGTGAAAAGGGCGAGCTAGCTAAGTACAGGCAGCAGGCAGCCAGCAGGGGTGCATTCCATGTCTCTCTGCTCTTGCCTGTGGACATGATGTGACTAGCTACTGTGCTCCCGAGTTGACTTCCCCTCAATAGACTGCAACCTGTAATTATATGTGGAGTAAACCCTTTTCTCCCTAAACTGCTTTCTGTCAGCATGTTTTATCACAGCAACAGAAATTAAACTAGAGCAGTGGCAAATACAATCAATGTTTCAAGAGCAGAACAAACTGGGTCACATTTCCCAAGGGGAGCTTCCCAGGTTAGCATTCAGAAAGTGAGGCTGAAGCTTGAGGTCTGGCCATTGCAGGTTTCTCTTCTCATACACAATAGCTACCAAGCAGCCAAAACCAGAGACTTAGCTTACATGCCACTGACACCATTACAGACATGGAGTCAAGTCAGAGGGCAGAAAGGCCAGTGTTATAGGACTGGAACCTTGGCATTAGGAAGCAAACACAGGATTGTGAGTTTGATTGTAAGGTCAGCCTGGGTTACACAGCAGTTCTAGGCCAGCCTGGGTTATACAGCAAGACTGTCTTTAATATATATACGAACGGTTTGGGTTAACTGAGAACTATGCAGAGTCAACTTAAGGAGAATCAGCTCATAGGAGGCCAATGCCTGCTTTTGTGCCAATGCCTATCACAAACTAGGCATTCCACCAATGCCAACCACTATTACTTCCTGCATATACTGCCACATGATTCTATGTTATGATGAAAGGAACCTCAAGTAAGTATCATATAGCATTAAAGCATACTATAAAACTGAAAGTCTCAGGGCAATTGTATCACCCAGTGGCACACCGAACCAAGTATTAGTCAGAAATATATGCCACCCAGTGGCATATTCTTGACATTGGCAAGATGGCACTGTGTGGGCTCCATCACCAAATATTTTAATTTGTAATAGTTAATTGACAAAAAAATGCAACAATTAAAAACTAAATAAACATTGCAAAGCCTGTAATAATTATATCAACCACTCATGTTAGGAATTCACAAGCTGGGCATGGTAGCACCTGTCTTTAGTTCTAACACTTGGGAGTCAGAGACAGGAAGATCTCTGCAAGTTTGAGCCAGCTTGGTCTACATATAGTGAGTTCCAGGACAGCCAGGGCTTTCCTGTCTTGGAGAGAAAACAAGTCAAAAATAGCTATTTGTCCTAGCTTGCTTCTCTGTTGCTGTGGTAAAACACTGGCCAACTTGGGGAGAAAAAGGGTTATTTCATCTTACAGGTCCTAGTCTGTCATGAAGAGAAGGAACTTAAGGAGCTTACAGGAGGAACCTGAGGCAGGAACTCGAATCGACCATAGAGAACACTGCTTATTAGATCACTCTGGCTTGTTCAGCTTGCTTTTTCTACAACCCAAGACTGTCTTCCCAGGGTTGGCACTGCCCACAGTGGGCTAGACCCTTGAATACCAGTCATTAATCAAGAAAAATGCCCCACAGACATACTGTAGGCCAAACTGACAAGGTCATTCCTTACTTGATGTTCCCTCTCCCCAGGTAACTCTAGTTTGTGTCCAGTTGACAAAAACTAAGTTACGTTGGTCTCCATTGTCTCCATATTTAGGAGGCTGAAAACAATGCACATGCACTATCTTATAGTTCTGTGCATTGTAAGCTTGACATGAATGAAGATGTCTTCTGGAGACTCTAGGAGCAAAGTCCACTTCTTTGAATTTTTGGATTTTAGAGGCTGTCCTGTGTTGTCTAACAGTCCCTTCCCCCATAGTTTGTTTTTCTTTTGATTTTTTTGTGACAGGGTTTCTCTATGCAGTTTTGGTGCCTGTCCTGGAACTCGCTCTGTAGACCAGGCTAGCCTCAAACTCACAGAGATCCACCTGGTTCTGCCTCTCAAGTGCTGGGATTAAAGGTGTGTGTCACCACCACCCGGCTTCCTTCCTCCATCTTTTAAGCCTCCGGTAGCCAGCAGAGTTCTGCTCACATCTGCCCATGATAACCACTCAGAACTCTTTGACTCACCCTTCTGTCCTCGTCTGCTACTTTGGAGGACCACTGTGTTTACATGGACTCTCAAGCTGTCCAGAACTACCTCTCTTACTATAAGATGACCTATAACCTTACTTTGTTTTTGCAATGTAACTGACACCATTCTCAGGTTCTTGAGGTGAGGACACACATTTGGAGGGCCATTATCCTGCTGACCATCATCAAACAAACAAAAGAACTCCATAAGATTAGCAAGTTGCTCCTGTTAACACTGACATTCAAAGGTTGCGAACTGGGGGTTGAAAAAGAGCTCTGAAGTTGTAAGAGGAAAGTGGGAGAGGGGACTGTGGGGAAAGAATGGGGTAGATTTGATCCAAACACATGCATGCGTAAAATTCTTAAACAATATAACCATTTTTAAAAAGATTGCTTACTAGCTGGGCAGTGGTGGCACACACCTTTAATCTCTGCACTTGGGAGGCAGAGGCAAGTGGATGTCTGAGTTTGGAGCCAGCCTAGTCTACAGAGAGTTCCAGGACATCTCTGGTACACAGAGAAATCCTGTTTCAAAAAACAAAAAACAACAACAACAACAACAAAAATTGCTAACTAATTTTAGGTTAAATATAAATTTATTCTGCTCTCAAAACATTAGCAAACAAAAATCTAAAAGATACTAATGTCTTTGCACTATTCTTAAATAGACTTTATGCAGCAATCTTATTTGAATTAAGATATAGACTGACTCTCTAAATTTCTACTACTAAATTCACTAGATAATTTGGTTTACAAAGCACCATATTGGGTTCATACCTAGTGATTGTTTTACATATCTGAGTAACAATATATAAATTTAACTGGTAAAACCATGGATCCACGAATTTACTTTTCTAGTTGTTTTTCCATGTTAGGAATGCTGTCTTCTTATCTATAAAGCAAGCCTATCTTACAGACTTGTCATAATGATAATATGGAATTATAAATATAGAATGCTCAGCACAGCTCCTCCCTGCTATCAAGTACTCCTTAAGTAAAATTAACATTTATTTCATAAAAACTGTATCCAAGCTTTAAAGATAATTTTCTGTTTCTAGAATGCTACATTATTCGCTACAAAACTTTAAACATCATAACAGAATATTACTGCATACTTAATGTCTAGATTTTCTACATATCTAATTAAATTAGTTAAATTATCTTTCAATTTGACTAACATAGCTATTTATCTATCTATTTATTTATTTGTGGGCCAATTTTACTATATAGCCCAGGTTGACCTCAAACTCATGACCCTCCAAGTGAGATCATAGTAATGTGCTACCACACCTGGCCTGACATTACTTTTAAATTAAAAACAAGAAACAAAGCAAAACAAAAGAACCAACCTCAGAACAGCAAACGCCTGAGTGATTTTCTGAGGAGTACTAATGGCCCCCTCCCGAGGCTCTGCACACCACTGAACACTACCCGTTCTGAAGCACCGGCTTTAACTCTAAACCAAGTGTGTGCTTGAAGAGCTAACAAGGTGAAATGAATTAACACTGAGTGTGAACCTGAGAACTGCTGTTTCTAAGGTTAACTCAAGACATTTATCACATTTTGTTGTAACTGTTTCAGGACATTTCTTTTATATTTTCAAACACAAAAAATACTTACAGTTTGATGATATGAGGATGACGGAAGAGTTTAAGATTTTGAATCTCTCGTTTTATTTTTCCAACAACATCTAAACTGCGAATCTTCTGTCTATTTAAGATCTTAACTGCCACTTTATGGCCTGTCAATTGGTGTTCTCCAACTAAAGAAAAGAGAAAGAGAAACATGGCTGTCATAAGAACAGAAAAGAATTACCATGCATTTTCTAAATGTGCCTGAAGCTTGTTTACTCAAGGACCTACTGCAGCATCATGGGATACACAGGCCTGAAGGGCTCTTCTGCCTCTTCCCCTTAAAAAAGAACTCCTTCAACACAGAAGCCACGCCTTAGTCATCTCAGCATCTTCAGGAACGCAAAGAAACGTCCCTTTAATCTTTGCAGACAGGATTGCTAAATTCTGTAACCCTTCATAAAAATAATATAGGACATCTTTTAGACAGAATAGAATTCATATTTTCCTTATTTCTCATCTTTTATTTAACACCATCGTATTTATTACAGAAAAAGAAATCATTTCTGTAATAAATTCAGGCTATGCCAATCTCTGCTACTTCACATACCACTCATTACTCCCTTTGGTTCGGGGCCGTGCTACTCTCTGGACTGGTCCAGTTCAACAGTTCTGCTAAGGGAGTACTCTTATTCCCGGCGGGCTAGCACCACTCTCTCTTAGGTGGTCTCCCTTCTGTCTACTGGCTCTTTAAGAATTAATATCTGCAGGTTTCTAGCCTACGTCCCTGGTAAACCCTTGAGTCATCTCACAGATTGTTCATCCACACCTACTCTATGAAGTCTTACTATTCTCCAGGGATAAATACAACCTAATTCACAGAAAAGCTGGACAGCTTGTCTAACTAAGGTTACATGCTAAGTGGCAACACCACATGTTACCCAGAGGTATCTTACTTCAGAACTAAAATTTTAACCACATAATTCAACAATGCCATCTATGTATTTGTGATAGAGTGATGCAAATATAAAATGAACTAATTTAGGAACTGCTTTTCTTGTTGAGGGACATTTATTTTTATAACTTCATAACCATTTTAAACACATTTTAAAGTGTTTGAAAGTTACTTTCCTCCCATATAAAGCAAACTAATTAGTAAAAATAATGTTCAAGCAATATCAGTTTATCAGCATTCCACAATGCTTCCAGGACTTAAGGAAAACGTTTTTTTATTTTATAATTTAATTTAATTTAACATATCAGCCACAGATTCCCCTGTCCTCCCTCTTCCAGCCCCCTCCCCGCCCTCCTCCCACCCCCCCCAACCCCATCTCCTCCAGGGCAAGGACTCCCCTGGGGATTCAGCTCAGCTGTGATTTCAGGGACTATCCAGTGAAATAACCTGAGGAGTGTATCACATACCCTGGAAATTTGATAACACCCAAACACATGCCCACATAGCCCAACAAGTATGACTTCATCTTCAAATCCACTATGGCCTCAAGGAAAGCAAAGACGGCCATCCCTTATCACTACAGTGGGGCAAGATTCAGTTTCTCTTTCTCCACAGAGTAACTAAAAGTACTATCTAATGAGAAAACAGGTAACTTTTCCAAATCAAAGAAGGCCATGGACTCTCTGATGATTAGTCCAACAAGCTGATTGAATAAATATTTGAGAGGTTAGTAAAGTACAGTTCTGGAATGTCTGTGAAGGCATTCCAAAGATAATTAAAACAGAAGACACTGACCTAATCAATGGATAAATGCCTTGATAGATTCATACTACCACAGTACAGGTGAAAGATGGGGGTAAGAGGTGTGCCTCTAGAAGGAGGTAGTCAGGGGGATGCATGTCTTTAAGGCTGCAAGTGGTTCTGGTCTCTGTTTTTCCTTTCTGGTTGATAAAATATGAATTGCTCTGTTCCAACCTGCCTTTCCAGTCATGGTGGGCTGGCACCTCTGAAACCAGGAGCCAATAAATAATTCCTCCCTACTTATTTTTTCCAGATATTTTGGTCATGTGATACAAAGTATCCAACATGAAGTCTATTGGCCAAGCAGATGAGTCATTTGTTTTACTATCACAGGGTTAATCTGCAAACATGAGGAACTGACTCAGAAGAGAATATGACTGCTTTGCCTATATCTGAGGAAAAACTGACTTGTTTATCTTTATACATGGAGAATATTTCCCACATGAAACACTGAAAAAGAAATGGCATTTTCCCTAGAAATGGTTAAGTAAACAGATAATAAATTAAGTAAATGTCTGAAGTTGAAACAATCAAATACATTGAGAATTCCCCCTTTTTGATGAATTACCCTAGCCTTTTCCCTAATAATTCCTTCAGTGACTCGGTGCTTAACTATAATTTACATATAAATAATCTGTCATACTTTCCCCTAGAGGACAATTGAAAGTCCTAGAAACCTTTTTTAACAAATATACAAACAAGACCAAAAAAAATCTTTTATGTATGTAGCAGAAAATAACTTTCCTTTATGGAAAGCGAATGTTTGCATTCATCAAAGTTTTATTTCCAATCATTTAATCAATTTAAAATTTAATAAATCCATAACATTTGCTAGGCATCTTTTATGAGCAATGGCTTGTTGATCATACACACATAAAGAGATTTATATTAGGCTTCATAGAATCAATGGGGAACAACTACAGCCATAAAATAACTGAAATAAATTTTATGTGGTATTTAATATGCCTTGTTTGTAAAGGGTAGTTGAAAACAGGATGGACAAACTTGCCATAGCACCATTTTACAAAAGCAAATATTCAGGTCACATCTGCTTTCTGGTACAATAAGAACACTCACCCACTAACAACTTCGTAATAAGTGCCCACTATGATAAAGCATTGTACTAACCACACGGACAGTCCACTTGGGATAGAGTGGCACTGCTAGCTGATCCCAGGCACAAGTCCCAAGTTACACCTACACACATGACTAGCAAAAGGAAAGACAGCAAGCTACACCTCTGTGACTGGATGTAGACATGTAAATGTCTCAGCAGCTTCTCCATCTCAAAGTCTGAACTTAAAAGCCTCTGGTCTGAGCCCAAGGTCAGTTATGTATCCAGAAGCAACAGGCAGAGAAGGCTAACAGACATGCTGACAGTTTGAACCATCGGCCAGAATTTTCCAGGAGAGTTACGTACTACCATCTTGTTTAAGTCCCTCTAATTTTCTTTTTTTTTGAAACTTTCATACAAGTATACAATGTTGAAGTTCGGCAGTTGTGAGCCACCTGATGTGGTGCTAGGAATTGAACTGAGGTTCTCTACAAGAGTAGTCTGCACTGTTAACTTCTGATCCACCTCTCCAACAACATATACAAAGTCTTTTGAGCAAACCCACCCTAACCCACATCCCTCACACCATTTCTCCATCTTCAATTCATGTGCTGCTTTTGTTTGTTTGTTTAACTCTCTAGTCCCTGTAGTACTGCCAGTATGTAAGTGTAGAACTGTTTCAGTGAAGCAAGGACCAGCTATCAGAATCTGCATGCCTGAAGAAAACTGACTGACCTTCCCAAGCAGTCAATAGTTCCTCCGCTATGAGTAGGACTTTGTGGACTGTTTCCTCATTCATGTTGGATTTTTGCTAGATAGATCTTGTGTGGATCTTACACACAGAAACAGCTACTGTGAATTTTTATGTTCAGCAGCCCTGTCATATCTGGAAAACACAGCTTTGCAGCAGTCCTCCACAACCTCTAGTTTTACCTTTCTGGGCATGATGTTCTTTGAGTCTTGGGAAGAGGAAGTATGATATGGATGTCCCATTTAAACTTGAGCACTCCAGTTTCTTATTCTCTGTACTGTGACTGGTTTTGGGTTTCTGTAGTAACTGTCATCTACGGCAAAAAAGAAGCTTCTTTGCTAAGAGCTGAGAGCTGCAATAATCCATGGGTATAATGGCAAGTATTTAGAGGGCAGTTTGATACTATGTCAATTTAGCAACATAATAGTATTAGGTTCTCCTTTAGAACCTATGGTTTACCCAGCAATGTGTTTTTGGCCCAGTTAACAATACCAGGTATGAGTTCTATCTTGTGGGTCAGGCCTTAAATTCAACCTGAAAGTTGTTGGTTACTTTCATAACATGCATGCCACTATACACCAGTGGGCATATCTTGCCAGAATTGTCATTAATGTAGCTCTCAGGGTTCACAGCTAGATAAGATATTGATGGCTCTTCTCTCTCAGGAATCTGCATAACACCTTCTGGCAATACAAAAGCTAGCCAATTCAGATGAAGCTTTCAGGTCAGTACCAGCTTGATTTCTTTCTCAAGTATGTGGTGACTGACTTCAACACTCAATACCCTTCTAATTCCTGGTAGGCAGCCAAGAGCAATCACAATAGCCTGCACTGTTTGGGGGAGTCTATGGGACCCCACTGACCAACAAGTTGAAGAAAGGTAGGACCTTTTATTCAGTTGAGGAAAGGTAGGACCTTTTATTCAGTTGAAGAGGGGTAGACCCTTTTAAGAAGTTGAACAACAGCTGTATTTTTATTTTCTGCAGATTTCTGCCACCACTGAATTTAAATACTACTTATTCAGAACACTTTAAAACTTCCTTCAGGGGCTCTTCTGACCTCCACATGCATGCTATGGCATGAACACACATCTTATATATACACATTCATATACACTCAATAATTAACTTCAAATATTCAGTTTTGCTGGAATATCCATTAATAGTCCCTTCTGGTTTCTTAAATTCTAGCCAAATTCACAAAATACTTTCTAAAACCAAGAGGCACTGGGGAGGGAAATCCACCCAAACTATACCTGAACTATGCCTTTTATGATTTTTGTTTCTTATCTGTTTTTTTTTTCGGGGGGGGGCGGGGCGGTTGACAGTCTCACTCTGTAGCTCTGACTAGCCTGAAACTCACTATGCATGCAGACCAGGCTGGCCTCAAACTTGTAGCAATCCACCTGCCTCTCCCACGCCCAGCCCTCTGTTCTTTTCTGATGGCCTGTCCTCCAACCCCTGTGTCTTGGTTACTGCAAGTCTGAGAGGCCTGCACCATCACATCACTTACAGCTCTGTGTTTTACCAGGTGAAGAGTATCACACTGAAGAAGGAATGGAAATGACTTTGCACTGTTCTAGAAAACAGAATTAAGAATTACTTAATAGAAATTCAAATACCCTAATCTACCAGGCTGAGCTGAATCCCCAGGGGAGTCCTTGCCTTGGAGGAGGTGGGAATGGGGGGGTTGATTGGGAGGAGGGGAAAGGGAGGAGGGAGGAGAGGGGAATCCATGGCTGATATGTAAAATTAACTATAAAATTTTAAAAAATAAAAATAAATAAAATAATAATTTAAAAAAAGAAATTCAAGTATCTGATCCATTCATTCTGCAAAGGTTCTCCTAGCCTCCATATTCACTACACTGGCCTAGACTGAAAAAAACAACAACAACAACAACAAAAAAAAAAAAACCACATTTTTCCAAGTAACTACATGCCTTAAATATAGCCCCCATGGGTTATTCATTATTTATCATTTACTTGATCCTTGGTCAATGTTCCATGTTAGACAGGAAGAAGTCATGTCAGATGCCTTATAGTCTTCGTCTAATATCAGGGAGGACACAGGGGCTGGAAATGGGCATAGAATGGCTATAAATGTTTGTCACTCAACCAGTAAGTAATAAGTGGCAGAGACAGAAAAACAGGCAACATATTTTATGAATAAGCACTCTCAACTACATTATTGAGGATTCAAATGGGAAGTTCAACCATTTGTCAGGATTACCATAAATAAGATAAAAACCTACACTAAGCAAGAGGTTTCACTAAATCAAGCCTAATTCTCCTTCCAACTCTTCAGATCTTTTTAATTCTATCCCCCAAGGATCATCCTATCTAAGAGGATATAAACCTTTTAAGCCTTTCCCCATCTCCTGACAATTTAGTCTGCCATTTTCTGAATGCTTTCCAGTTCTCAAACTATTTTCTTAATGTATAAAGTACAGAACTTTACTCAGATGGATTAAAAAGGTGTAAATATGCAATTGTTTTACATAAGGACAATATTGTAATTTTTCTAATTTCCAATTATCACTATCAGATTAAATCAGAAATTTGTTTGTTTGTTTGGAGCCGAGGACCGAACCCAGGGCCTTGCACTTGCTAGGCAAGTGCTCTACCACTGAGCTAAATCCCCAACCCCGAATTTTTTTTTTTTTAATCTCCAGCACATACTCTGTACAATTTAATAAATCATAGTTTGGAACACTTCCACATGAATTCATACCATAACTTTCTTATTTAATTTTAAGATATAATTTTAAATATTATATCTAGCAAGGACAGAATCCTTCACTGACCCTATAGTAGCCAGAGTGGCTGTTATCAAGCCCCAGAGATCTTCCTGTCTCCACCTCCCCAGAGCAAGGTCTATAGGTGCTACAACAACTGATTTAAAAAAAAACAAACAGAAAAACAAAAAATAGGTGTTAAGGAAAAAACTCAAGTCCCCATGTTTGTATGACAGTCTGTTATTAAGCCATCTCCTCATCCGCAAACAAAGCTCTTTGTGAAAAGATACACTATATATTCCCAAATACAATCTAATGGGTTTATCACATTTGTTTATTCATTTGTATAGACCCTAAACAAGTAAATCTGATTATTTTTTGTTTTTCTGGAGCTATGGACCAAACCCAGGGCCTTGTGCTTGCTAGGCAAGCGCTCTGAGCTAAATCCCCAACCCCAAATCTGATATTTTTTAATCAAAAGTAATACATTAGAAAAAAAAGATTCTTCTTTAAATTTAATTCTGAAAGTCTTTATTAAGAAGGTACTTCGGAAAGTTTTTTGAACAGCAAATGACTATGTGCCTAAAATACATTTGCTGAGAAATGTATCATTAGCAACTGAGAGAAAACATCTGATAAAATCAATTTAAAAACTGTTTATGAGCCAGGCAGTGGTGGTGCACGCCTTTAATCCCAGCACCCGGGAGGCAGAGAGCCAGGTGGATCTCTGTGAGTTCGAGGCCAGCCTGGTCTACAGAGCGAGATCCAGGACAGGCTCCAAAGCTACACAGAGAAACCCTGTCTGGGGGGCGAGGAGGTGGGGGGGGGGGGACGATGACAAATGACCAATAACAAAAAAACCTGTTTACGAAGGACATGGTTACCACTGAAGAGTGAATGTGCATTGAAGTACATAGAATGCATCCTAAATAAGCTTTCCAAAGGCAACTGGTGAGATGCTCGGCCCAACAGTTAAAAGTAGGCACTGCTCTTCCAGAGGACCCGAGTTTGGTTCTCAGGACATAACACCAAGTCACACACAACTCACACAACTGTAATTCCAGGTTGGAAGATCTGACACTCTCTTCTGGCCTTTATGGGTATTGGCACTCACATGCACATACCTAGACAGACAGACAGACAGACAGACAGAAAGACACACACACACACACACACACACACACACACACACACACACACTTAAAAATGAACTGAATCTTTAAAGGGTCATTTAAAGATCACTTTATAATATACTATGAAGTTTAACACAGTAGGAATATCATAAGCATAAATGGGTAAGACATAAAAAACTCTGCAACTGAAGTGTTATAATAGTGCCATAGTATCATACTTTAACTAAAAATTATCACAAAAAGCCTAATAAATGTAAGCAAATGTGGTATCCAGAAAATCATAGTGATTCCAAACAGTAGTCTTGGAACCACAAAACAAATGTTAACAATCAAAAAAGAAATATACACAAAAACCCCACATATTTCTGACAACTAAGGGGGTAGTAAGAATTTTATAGCAGTAAGTGCTCATATAAAATAAAATGATTTAAAGTAAACAGCCTCATAAGTCATTTCAAGGACCTAGAAAAGCAAGAAAAACCCAAACTGAGAAAGAGAAAGAACAAAAGTCAGAGCAGAAATAAACAAAGCAGAAAAACAGACTCAAAAGGTAAACAAAATGGGGTTTGGTTTTTAAAATGTTTTAATTTTATAAGGTATTATTTAAAAACACTAACAAATAAATAACATTGGTTTTATGAAAAGATAAATGAAATCAATACACCTTCAGTTTTACACACACACACACACACACACACACACACACACACACACACACACAAAGACTCAAAATCAGAAGTGAAAAGAAAGCCTTACAATCAATACTACAAGGCTAATACAAACCACGTATATGCCAACAAACTGGAAAATCTAGCTTGATAAAGAGGTCAATTTCTGAACACATATGATCTACAAAAATTAAACTGTAAGAATATTACAAACAGACAAAATAAGCCAATAAAAAGTAACAATATTGAATCAGTAGTTAAAAATAAAAAAAAAAAAAAAAAAAAGAACACAAGACTAGGTAGCTTCACTATTTAATTTTACTGAACCTTTAATAAAGGACTAACACTCTTCCCAAACCATTCTAAAGAATCCAAAGGGGAAGAAAACCCCCTCTGTGCATGAGTCCAGCATTACCTTGATACCAAAATCAGTAGTGATTTATGAGTTCTTTGCAAGGATCCAAGAATAGTTCGATCATTTCAAATCAATACGTGAAGAGACAGTTCATCGGGTAAGGGCACTTGCCATCGAGACTATCTGAGTTTGATCCCAAAGCTCTACTGTGGAATAAAAGAACACACTCCTGCAGTTGTCCTTTGACCCCTGATATATGTACAGGGTCATACACCACCCCCATATACATGCATGTACAAACAGACACGAACATAATGAGTAAATAAGTTCATAAATGTATTAAGGTTTTGAGAAGGGCTATCGGGATGATATGATCATTTCAAAAGATGTAGAAAAAGCATTTAATAAAATTCAATATCCTTTCATGATTTGAGAAATGAACAAGTTAGGTACTGAAGGACATACCTCAATATAATAAAGGTTATATATGATAAAAAAAAAAAAAAAAAACAGGGGTTGGGGATTTAGCTCGGTGGTAGAGCGCTTGCCTAGCAAGCACAAGGCCCTGGGTTCGATCCTCAGCTCCAAAAACCAAACAAACATAGCCAACATACAGTTGCAAGCATTTCCTCTAGGATCTAGAACAAGATGAGATGTCTGCTCTCAACACTCTCATTCAATTCAGTACTAGCAGAGTTGGAGCTAGATTAGACATGAGAAAGAAATAAAAGGTAAACAACAGGAGAGGAAGGCAGGTAACTGTTTACAGATGTGATCCTATTTAAAAAAAAAAAAAAAAAAAAGAAAAAAAAAAACCTGAAGGCTCCACCACAAGACTATTAGAACTGATAAACTCAACACTGCATGTTACCAAATCAACACACAGAAGTCAGTAGCACTGTTACACACCCATGAGCTTGCTGAGAAAGAAAGCAGTCACATTCACATTCATAATAACTATAAAAATCTATACACTGGGATAAATTTCACCAAAAAAGTGAAAGAACTTTACAATGAAAATTTATAAAACTTTGGCAAAAGATATTAAGACATAAAAATGGAATTATTTCTGTGTTCAGGACTAGAAGTTTTAACAATATTTAGATGCCCATGCTATCCCAGTGAATCACGACTCTTATGACTCAATACAAACCCAAGATTTAACATTCTTCATAGAAATAGGGAGAAAACGGAAAGCACTCCAAGTGTTAAACAGACACAGTAACCTGAAAAGCATAGCAGTGACCTAAAAATGGACACAGAGCCAGGAGACAAACAGATGCGGAGAAACACAGCAACAATGACAGACCAGCACTATAGTCCATGGAGTCTCAGCAAAGGCACCAAAGAGCACACTGGAGAAAGGGCAGCTTCTCCAACACTTCTGGGCAAAGAGGACAGCCACATGCAGAGTGAACTTTGAGCCTGTTGCTAACCAACTACAAAACTCAACTCCAAATGGACCAAAGGCC
Organism: Onychomys torridus; assembly: GCF_903995425.1. Classification (NCBI taxonomy): domain Eukaryota; kingdom Metazoa; phylum Chordata; class Mammalia; order Rodentia; family Cricetidae; genus Onychomys; species Onychomys torridus. Next base: position 121,733,687 of record NC_050444.1, read on the forward strand.
TAAATGTAAGACTTGAAACTCTGAAGATGGCACAGTCCATGTGTTTATGAATACGTCCACAAAGCATGAGAAACAAGTTAAAACCTGACAAATGAAACATCAAACTAACAGGCTTCTAGGCAGCAAAGAAATTAATCAGCAGAATGACAAACTATAGAATCGAGAGAGAGTATTTGCCAACTATCCACCTGGCAAAGGAATTACTATCCAGGGTACATAAGGACTGACATGTGTCCAGTTTAAAAGTGGACAAATCACCTTAATAGGCACTCCGTAAAAGGAATGCAAGTGGGCGACAAATATGTGCAAAATGTTCAGTATAATTAGCCTCTAGAGAAATATAAACTAGTTAGAACAGCTTCTTTTTTTTTTTAAACAAGGAATTCTGTTATACTGTTTGTTGGAAATATAAAGTTTAGCTACTATAAAGAAGAGTGTGATAATTCCACCAAAAACTAAAAGACGATCCAGCTATCCCAAGCCTAAGAACACATCCAAAGGAAATTAAGTCATCCTACCAAAAAGACACCTGGAGGTCTAAGTTATTGAGGTACTATTCACAATAGAGTAAGATATGGAATCAACCTGGATACCCACCAACACGTTTATATACCGAAAAGATGGTATATAAACACAATGGAAAGAAGACCAAATCCTGTGATTTACAGTAATATGAAAGGACCCAAGTGATGTGAAATAAACCAGGAAAGAAAGATGAGTATCACATCTTCTCCCTCATATGTGGAAGCCGAAATAACATGGTCTAAATGTAGAAGAGTAATTACGAGAGATTGGGAAAGATGGCTACAGGAGACTGAATTTGATCCACATTTATCAGAGTATCAAACTAAACCCTGTAAGATGGTCTTAAAGACAAAATCTGAAATAGGGCAGAAAAAAATCTATTTCTATAATGATATAAATGAATCTTAAATTTATGTCTAACATGGCAAAATGACATAAATGGAAAAAACACAGAATGCTTAAACCTGCATTATTCATAATAAAAATACAAAAACTTTGATATGTCTATTAACAACAAATAAGTAGTGCAGACTTAATGTAATACTGTGTATCAATGAGACTGAACAAATTACAATTATATGCAACTATCAACAAAAACATCTCACAGACATAATCTTAGGTAAAAGAAGCACGATATAAAAGATTCTGTTTCTAAAAAGTTCAAAAGGAGGTGCAATTATATATGAGGGTGATCTTCAGTGGGAACAAAGAATGGAGACATTGACCAAAGGGAGGTCCTGGGATACCAGTCATTTCTGTGGGGTTTTTTGGGAAGCAGTGTTCATGGGCGTTTAGTTTATACTATCAGTACTCATGTAAAGAATGACTAGAATGATGAGCATCTTTCTGGAATAGAGGGTGTTGTGGGTTGAATGAGAAATGTCCTCATAGACTCACATGCTTGAACACTTGGTCCCCAGCTGGTGGTACTATTTAAGACGGTTGAGGAATCGTCCAGAGCTGTAGTTTTTTAGAGGAAGTAAGTCACTGGGGGTGGGCCTGGAGGTCTTATTGCATAGCCTCTGCTTCCTGAATGTAGATGCAATGCGGCCAGTCAGACTTCTGCTTCTGATACCATGTCTGCTGCCGGGTCTGCACCACCGCAATGGACTGTAGACCTCTGGAACCAAGTCAGAATTAACCTTTCTTCCTTACATTGCTTGTGTCAAGGTATTTTGTCACAGGAACAAGAAAATAATTAACGCAGGGTGTATAATTTTTGAGAACTCTTGGAGGCCCTGGACATGATGGTAAATGCCTGGCCTCCTAAAGGCAAAGGTAGGAGGATCACCCCAAATTTGGTCTACATAGTAGTTCTAGGCCAAACCGGGATATGTAATAAGATTCCATATTAAAAAATAAATAAATAAAATAAAACTAGGACACTGAATCAATACCTAAACTATGGCAAGCCAAAGGTTACTAAATCTATCAGCAAGTCAGAACTTGGTCAAGAAGTTGGCCCCATTTGTTGGCCTTTGCTCATGCAAAGTCAGAACTTTAACTCTAGGAGTCAGGAGTGATCTGATGTGCATATGTTCTAACTCCTACCATCACCAGACTCCTGCCAAAGTAACACAAGGCTCCTTTCTTCTTTGCCCATGATGAAACAACAGTCTCACTGATTTTCTCCAAATTTCCTTTTCACGAAGTCCCTAAATTCTCTGAAGATAGTTCTAACGTGGAAGCAAAGACCTTCTTATTTTTGGCTATGACTAAGCACCATGCTGAGAATTGTATGGGCATATTTAATTCTCCAAACTCAGACGGCGGATGGCATCACATGTAGGTTAGAGAGCACACTGGGAATTAAGGGAACATCTAAGGCTGGCACGCTGCAGCTCCACAATCTTTCTCCTGTTGAGTCAGTCCAACCCTGGGCTATGACACGGTGCTGCCCACATGTAGTACAGGTTTTCTTGTCTCGATTCAGACAAAATTCAGAACTTTGTTTTCATGGAGACTCTAAATCCTATTAAGTTGATAAACAAGATTAGCCATCATAACCCCACTCACTGTCAACCTGACACATAGCAGTTTAAGCCATAACTTTCCACATCTAGTCCTCACAGACTCATGGACATCTGAGAACACAAAACGCATCCAATCTAATTTCACAAGTCCCTATAATCTTTACCAATTGCCACACTGTTTAAAATTCCAAAGTCCAAACTTCTGCTGAGACTCCAGGTAATCTCTTAATTGGGAGCCACTATAAAATCAAAAAAAGTTACATTCCTACAATACACAAAGGCACAGAAAAGCATTCACATTCCAAAAGGGAGCTCTGGGGCACAGCAAGAAAGGACTTGACCGAAGTGAGACAGAAAATGCGTCAGGGAAAACACCTAATCCTACAGCTCCACTCTGGCCTTTGGGGATCCTGGTAAAATCATTTGGGCTCCAAGGGGCATGGATGGCCCCATCCCTCAGCTCTGCTCCTAGAGTACATATAGCTCCTCTTCTGAGCCAACAGTTCTACTTCATGCCTGCACCTTCTTCAGCAGAAATTCCACAGTCCTAGCATGCCAACGTACTGGGGTCTTCACTACAACCTTGGTTTCACCTCCACAGCCTCACACAATGACCTTTCAGGACCTCCTAACGGGAACTCCGACCCTGACACACATTGCCTGGCTTTAGTGGTTCTCTGGAATTTTGGTGCAGACTTCATAACCTTCTCAGTCTTGCATTTTTTAGGCCTGTTAAGCCAGTATCATGTGGATGATGCTGCCAAGTTCTGCAGCACTGTATGCTGACTCTGGGGAAATACTTTCCTAGGAAATTGTTTGAGTTGGGAACCCTGACAGTATCATTCTTGGTTTAGGCTCCCTCCTTTCAAATGAGTTTTCATAAAATGAAGCCTTCTGTGAGTGAGGTCTTGCCCTCAGAATACCTTTCCTGCTGTCCCGGTGCCAAGTGCCAGATTTCTCTTTCATGGCACTAATCTCATTAACAATTACAGATGGTTTTGTTTTGGGTTTTTTGGGTTTGTTTTGTTGGGGTTTTTTGTTTGTCTTTGTTTTTTCAAGGCAGGGTTTCTCTGTGTAACCCTGGCTGTCTTGGAACTCGCTCTTGTAGACCAGGCTGGCCTTGAACTCAGAATTCAGAGATTCATCTGCCTCTGCTTCCTGAGTGCTGAGATTAAAGGCATGCACCACCCTGTCAGATGTTTTGTTTTATTATCAACACTCTCTTTGTCTGAAATCTGACACTTTATTCACATACATTTCCTTCTCAAACTTCAGTTTTCTTATCTTTCTGTTCAACTTTTTGTTCTTTCTCACTGTAGACTTGGATTATACCAATGAGTAAATACCATAATACAGTGTGAACACTATTCCATCTTGAAACTTCCCTGTCAAATAAATTGGTCCATTACATTCAGCCTGTCTCAGGTTCTCAGGGAATAGGTAGAATACAGCCAGAATCTTTTACCAGAATACTATATGAATGGTCCCTAAGCCAGCTCCAGATAGAGTCCTTGTTCACCTCTGACATCTCATGAGCTAGGCCTCCTTTGTCCACATGTCTCTCAACATTCTTGTCTTCCAAGAACCCAACAGAATGCTCCATTAAGTTCTGCTTACAGCACTTCAAGGCCATTGTGGCCCACAGATGCAAACTCTCCATAGTCCTTCAGCAAACCAGTTTCAAAGGTCTAAAAACCATCCGATTCCAAGTACCAATTACTTGTATTAGTTAACTTTCCTCATTATTATGACCAAATTCCCAACAAAAACAATTTAAGGAACAATAGGCTTATTTGGTTTACAGTTTATCGTAACAGGGAAGTCATAGCAGGGGGAGCTTATAGCAGCTGGTCACATTTTATTCACACAGAGATGAACTCAACTCAGCAACCTTTTTTTCCTTTCCATTCAAAAGGGACCCACAACCCATTGAACAGCACTGCCTGCATTAGTGTGGGTCATTCCACCTCCACCCAATTTAAAAAATCCCATCAACTTGAAAAGATTTGCCAACACAGGATGGTGTGTCCAAAGCCTAAACACAAAATCCAGCCTAGTTTCCCTCTGGGTCACCAGTGTCTCTTGTCACATATCAAGTGTCCTTGTCACATATCAACTGTCCTCGTCCCATCTGCATGCTTATCACAATTGCATCTTATCACCTTATTGCAGCATGGTGTAATAAATGAAGCCATGATGGAAGGACAGACACTGGATGAGAGTATGAGAGTAATCAAAAAAAAAAAAAAAAACCATTTACTGTCCCATCAAAGAGCAAGGCAAGGATAGAGCTGTGCGTGCCCTTTGTTGTGAATCAGACACACAAGTTGAAATCGGGACTAAAACCTGGCTAACTACTCTGATAGTCCCACCACAACACTTATCGTGTATATTCAGTACTGAAAGGATGGATTCACATATCCCAGGAGACCTTTCTCACTTGGTTGTTTTACCATGTGGACATGTGCATTTATTTTCTGTTCTTTCAGCCAGTAAATGTTGTTTGATTAAAGTATGTAAAGAATTGCCTAGAATGCTGAAAACAAGTGGAATTTGCATTCTGGTGAAGAATAAATAATAAGCAAGCATATAAAATAATGGTTCAATGTTAATAAATTGAGAAAATAAAGCACATAAAGACAAGCAGGAGGCAGAGAAAAACAGGCTATTTTAAACCAACCAGGAAAGGCCTGAGGAGGGTTTTTGTTATTGTTTTATAAAAACGCTATACTTAGCTTCTTTAACCTCAAGGTACGTTGATTTCTATTTTGCAGGGGGGGGGGGGGTTAAGACAGTGTCTTACTTTGTGGCCCTGGATGTCCTGGAACTCACTAGGTACACTAGGCTAGCCTCAAACTCACAAGAGATCTACCTGCCTTTGCCTCCTTAGTGCTGGGATTAAAAGTGTGTGCTATCACACCTGGTTTCAGCTTTATTTTTTAAATCTTTATGCTCACTTTAGATTGTAACTTAAAGTATTTCTTTAAAATTCAAGTCAATCCAAGAGGATTCCTAATTATATAAGGAAATTAGCTTAATGTTTACATAATCACCTAAGGGAAGACATAATCATAAAAAGGTCATCAGTATAGAAGAGATTATTTTGAAATGCTAGAAGTCAAGTCATGGATAAAGGATCTAAAATTTTCTGCCTGTCCTCACTCCAGACAACTTGTAGACCCTGCCAGGAGCATGACCAGTATTATTAATCATGCCTTCTCATGTTTTCCCAGCTCCAGTCCTGCGACTGCTTCCTCCTGCAGCTCACGTGCTGCTTTATTTCCCTTTTCTTTTCCAGTTCCATGAATCACCTCTAATTGCAAACTGGATTTTCTTTTAATGCAGTGAATAAGTATAATTTCAAGTCCCATAATTTTTTTTTTGGGGGGGGAGTTTGAGACAGGGTTTCTCTGTGTAGCTTTGTGCCTTTCCTGGAACTCACTCTGTAGACCAGGCTGGCCTCGAACTCACAAAGATCTGCCTGCCTCTGCCTCCCAAGTGCTGGGATTAGAGGCAGTGGGCCGCTGCCGCCAACACCCAGAGATAAAATCTCTTATAATGAGTTGTGGATTGATTTAAAATTCTCTACAAAATAATTAACACAAAACTAGTTTCCACCTTAAGAGCCCTTAGGGTTCATTTTAATGATTACCCCTGGGATTGTAATATGCATCCTTGACTCACTAATGTCTACACAAATTTAGAGTTTTACATTTCTCAGATAATTCAAGGTTGGTCTACTCTCACATGTTGCTTTGTATTGAATTCTGACATATTTTAAATCTTAGAGGATGGGGTTTTAATTATCTATATCTAAATAGTTATCTATTTAGTTAACTACTCTATCAGCCCATTCCAGCATCTTTCATTTCATTTGGGCTTTGTGATGGTTTGAACAAAAATGGCCCCATAGGCTCCTAGGGAGTGGCAGTATTGGGAAGTGTGTCCTTTTGGGCTAGTTGTGTCCCTAGCGGTGGGCTTTGGGGTTTCAGATGCACAAGCCAGGCCCCGCTGCTCTCTTCCTGCTATCTGCCATTCAGGTTGTAGAACTCTTAGCTACCTCTCAGCACCATGTTTGCCTGTATGCTGCCCTGCTTCCCACCATGATGATAATGGACTGAACCTCTCAAATGGAAGCCAGGCCCAATTAAATGTTTCCTTATAAGAGCTGCCATGGTCATAACATCTGTTCACAGAAATAGAACCTCAACTAAGACAGCCTTCTTGCTTTCATTTGGAATACTTTGTTTACTGGATAATTCACTTTGGTGTTTCCCCTTTAGTGTGGTTATGCTGGTAACAAATTCAATTTGGCTCTCAAAAACAAACGAAAAAGAGTGTGCCGCTTTATTTTTCAGCTTTCTTTTCCTCCCTTCGAATGGCAGAAGTTGGGAGTTGATTTCTTTCAGCTCTAATCTCCAAAAGTCACTCCCACCATCTTCCTCTTTCCCTTCAAGACGGTCTGTGCAAAGCCCACACTGTGACACTCACCGGTCTCAAATCTAAAGTAGTATTTACACGACAGGAAATGTTCCAACTTTGTTTCAGTTTACTCAGTTTTCAAAGATGGATTTCAAAGATGACAGAATGTCAATACTGTGTGATCACACACATCCTTAAGACACACAACTGTTACTTCCTAGCCCAGTCTTCACACAGGGCACACTAGGTTGTGAGACTCAATGAGTGGATCCTATCAACTCTAGTAAAAAGACTCAAGTGGGAGCCATGTGGATGCACTATGAGCAGACACCTTAAATGGAAGCTGGAAGTATGTTTCTGTTTTCTTATGATTTTGCTGGTAAAAACAATGACATTACACTTCTTCCATAGTCCCTCCAGCCCAAAGTCAATTAACCAATTACAGGTCATTTTCATAAAAATGATGTTTAGGGGCTGGCAAGATGGCTCAAGAATATAGACTCTTGTACATAGGCCTAATGGCCTGAATTCAAAATTCCCCACATCTCATAAGGTAGCAAGGTACAACTGACTCTCAAGAGTTGTCCTGTGACCTCCAGACTCCCACCATGGCACATAGGCAGACACACACACACACACACACACACACACACACACACACACACACACACAAATAATAATAATAATAATAATAATAATAATAATAATAATAAATGATAACTTTAAATGTTTGGTAGACAAACTGAATAATCACATCTATCTTAGTATACATTCAAAAAATTTAAAGAAGGGAAACCACAGGAATGAAGAGATGCCTCAGCAGCAAGACCATGTACTACTCTTGCCGAGAAAGACTGGAAAAAAAAAAATCTTGAACATATAAGTTAAAGTTCATGTCTTATAACTTTAAAATCTGAATCACTTTCATGTCTTTTCCTGTTTTCACAGACTTTGGGAGCCCACAGAGGCTTCCTAGTGAGAAATTACTCAGGGTCAGAGAATCTGAGCTTGCTTTACCTAGCAGGGCTGGATAAGGAGATAATTTGACCACAGGCATGTTTACCAAGTGTTTGGAAGAGTCTACACTTGGCTGTATGGTGTGCTTTGATCTTGCAAAGGGGAGGTCTTTTGCCTCTCCCTTGCCATATTAGAAAAAAGCCCTTTATAATAAAGGATGAGGCTGGTGGATATTGACCCAGGCCCTCCAGAAGTTATCCTGTGTTTCTGTCTTTCTTCTCATCGGCTAGGTCTCTCTATCTGATATTTCCTCATTCTTCTCTCCTCCACCTAAGAACTTTTCTAAAGGTGGGAGTAGGTTGGGGCAGGACTCCCACAGTCCCCCACAACAGACCTCTCCTAGAATGATGAATGTTGTGTATGAACATCTGTAGAGACCCTACTTGATTTTCTTTTCCTTTGAGAGACAGAAGTAGACATTCTTAGTCAGTCTGGGATTAAGCTGACCATAAACTGAATTTTTAATCTTCCAAGTATTACAACCATAAACTCCCATGCTTACCAAGGACTGGCTCTGAAAACCTTGACTTTATGTTCTCCTCAGAATTGGAACTGCTTGAGCCTTCTCTCTTTGGGCTACCACTCTCTGCTTGATGTCTCACATTTATCATCCTCACAAATTAGCAAACCTCTCAAAACATCAGGCTCACCCCAGTGGATTTTTCTTCTCAGGTTTCCTTGAATAGTTTTGGCTGCTTTCAAGCAGATGGTTGTGGAGTTATTTGGGGTTTCTCCTCCAGTTTTTCTAGTTGATCTTAACTAGAAAGTTGATTTCATACAAGTTATAGCCAGATGGATCTCAATAACACTAGGGGAAATATATGCACAGTAACAGAATGATAAAGTTGACAAGAACATCATCACAGGGTAGCTATGCCTCCCTTCCACGTGAGCTAGGCAGTCCATAGTAACAACCCTGCTGGACAACCATCTACGCCTGAGTAAATGGGTCAGTAACAGATCTCGCGGAAGCATGCTATGGGTGCCCGGAAACAAAACCAGTTCCGCCCCATAATGCACTTCCTTGCACCAGTCTCCAGGGCGTCACGGTTATGGTGACTTTTTCCAATGATGGCACTTTAGCAGCTTAAAGCACAGTCACACCTCTTTTCTCACAGTGTGAAAAACACCCCATTTCCTCTAAGAGGTCGTATAGCACACTTGTGGAGTTCTCCTAAAGGTAAGACCTACTGTCAGAATGAATCACAATTGGCTATATTTTTTCCAAGCTGTAACACCAAGAACTGAACCTATCATTCCAAATTTGACTTAAAGTATAATAAAACAAAACTACTTCTACAACCACCAACTAAAACTGTCTCTGCACATCTATTCTCCACCTAGCAACAATTGTATCATTTAATCACTCATAATATGCAGTTCTTAAGCTTGTGGTCACCTAAAACTAAGTCTTTGGAACTACTATCAGTGGTTCCATTCTTCATGCGCCACCTGTGTTTTGGTTTGGGTTTTAACCTAAGAGCTAGACTTGACACTTGTCCCTATCGAATTTCACTTTTCTGGTTTTCTATAGCAATCCAAACAGTCTATTCAGCTAAATTCTGATTCTATGGTTTGTCTACTAGTTACTTCATCTAGGTTTTTGCCATACCAAACAGCAACTCTTATTGGATCTGAGTCCGTGTCAAAATCTGTGGTTAAGAGCATCTACTGGTCTTCCAGAGGACCTAAGTTCAATTCCCAGCACCTGTGTTGGGCAAGTCACAACTGCCTGTAAGTCCAGCTGCAGGAGGCTCCAACACTTTTGGCCTCTGCAGGCACCTTCACTAACACACACCCAGACACAGACACATACACATAATTAAAATAAAAATAAATCTTTAAGACAATTCAAGTGTAGACAGAGCATCCCCTTCATGATCATATCTAACTTCTTTGAGAACAGTTATTCGGCAGCAATAAACCATCCATAGCACATTTCATCTTAATCACAAAGCTACTATGAAAAACAATTTTCTTGCTGAAATCAACTGATAGTATGCAATATAGCTGTGAGATTCCCTAAAGATTCGCAGAGCAATGAAGCAGACTATAAAGAGAGGGCCTGGTATGAATCTGAAATAAGCTGGGCTCATCATGTCACAGTAACTTAAGACATTAAATAGGAAACAAGAAGTCATTAAGCAAATTCTGTTAACATTCTCATTTCATTTAAATTAGTAAGTCAGCTGTTTGCAGTAGTGTCTGTAGTCACATTAATAACAATGATATTATTTGTGCTTGAAATTCAATATAATTAAGCACAGCAAATACATACTACATACAGGTAGCATTATTGCATTAATTACATCAGGAGGACTGAAATTAGTTCTGGAATCCCACATAGCACCAACTCAAACATAGTAAAAAGGGAAAACAAAAATAATGCATACTAATAGAATTGTACAAATAAAGTAAAAATTTAGAAACAAAGAATTGAGGTATATTCTATACATTTAATTTCACTATTTTCCACTACAGCAACCATATTTAATTGGTTTATAGCTATTTACAATTTAGAAAGAAAACAGCAGTAATGAATGAAAACATACTGTTCACTGGGTTTTAATAATATATAAAACAAAAATGCAAAGAACAAAGTATTTTAATAACTAACCACATTAACATTTGGATTAAGAGATGCAAATCTTGTTAGTGTTTTTAATTACACAAAAGGCTGTTTTTAAAAATCTAAGAATGATTCATTGAAGAACGTTTCATACTTCAAAAGCAAAGGCACCACGTAAAGAAACGAACAAAAATCCATCCGAGGCGAGCACCGTCAAACAAGTCTCGGCTTAAGCGGAGACTGCTCCCTTGAAGATGGGAGGAAAGTTTCTATTATTAGCAGAGGTAAAGCTGCCTGAAATTCCTTCCTCACTAGCATCATGCTAAAAATAAGGTGGTTTACCACATATCAAAATAAACACTGCTTTACATATTCATCTTACTTGCTTAAATAGAAAAGTAAAAACCTGATTTACAAACTTTCTCTCATATTTGGATCTAAATACGCTAAGATTTGCTCTCATTGTTACAGAACATTCAACATCGATACCCACTTACCAATTACCTCATAAAGAATTTGAGATTAGATCTGTGAGATCAAATTAAATTACCTACTTGACTTCAAAAATTAATTTTTTGCCAGGCAGTGGTGGCGCACGCCTTGAATCCCAGCACTTGGGAGGCAGGGGCAGGCGGACCTCTGTGAGTTCAAGGCCAGCCTGGTCTATAGAGCGAGTTCCAGGAAAAGCGCAAAGCTACACAGAGAAACCCTGTCTTGAAAAACAAACAAACAAAAATTAATTTTTCTGCAAAAATATTTTCCCTATCATTAAGGAGCCACAGGATGTCTGAGGTGGCATTACTATTACAGAGCATTACCAAAGCTGGCATGAACCATGAAATTCGTGAACATTTTGGCCTGTTTTTATAGAAGCAATGTGAGCAACAAAAATGAAATGAAAAACAGTGCTGTGTCATCACAAGAACATGACACAGCCCATGGAACTGAGGTCTGATCTCTTCTGGGAATTTGAAACACAGCTATCTACATAAGAGGTACACAATATGCCTTCACACTTGCCTTTGGAGTCTGAGTGCAAGAGGGTGAAAAGTGAGCAGTGTCTATACAATTAGGAATTTCTGAACATATTAATTCATAAATTCCTCTCATCAGAGCCAGATCACAGGTAATGTTCACAGTTTAGGTAATTGTGTATGAGAGGACCTTTTGAACTACATATTTCTATGTACGTCTCACAACTGTGTAAGGACATATGAGTTCGGCATATGCCACACCTGACTTATGACAGGCCAAGTTCCGCACTAGGTCATACCACTCCAACGCCATGTCTCTGTAGACAATATCTGTACACTGATGTCCAGCATGTATCTACCACTTGTAAAGAAGACTACTCTGGAGAACAATAAACTCAATGTATATAGTGTAGTAATTAGAATACAGTTTTAAAAACCTTAAGATTGTGACTTTCATCACTGAAAGTTACAAATGTATTCTTCTTTGCTGTTTTAGTTTTGCCTTCTGCGTTATCTTTGAGGCAGGCATGACTGTGTAGCCACAGCTGGACTGGCACCGATGATCCTCCCATCTTAGCCCAAGTGCTGGGATGGAGGCCTATGCGCCTTTTCTTACATCTGACAGGTCTACATTTCCACTCTATTCTCAAGTAATTGATTTCTATTAAACCAAGGTCAGCAATTAAATATAATCAATTCCAAATCAAGTTCTTTTCCAAATCAGTTTAACAACCATTTTGTCAAGGTCCTTATAAGTTGTATATGTTCCTTTAGAACAAACAGAAAGACAAGGACAGAGATCAAACTCTTCGGGGCCTTTGGACTGGCAGAAATAAAAAATAACTTTCAAGAAAAACATAGGTATAACTTGTAATCTTCCAAGTGACCATTCAGAACTTGTTATTTACATTCTGAAATTTTTTTATCTCAAAAATAAATGGGGCCCGGCGGTGGTGGCGCACGCCTTTAATCCCAGTACTCGGGAGGCAGAGGCAGGCGGATCTCTTTGAGTTTGAGACCAGCCTGGTCTCCAAAGCGAGTTTCAGGAAAGGCGCAAAGCTATACAGAGAAAACCTGTCTCGAAAAACCAAAAATTAATTAATTAATTAATTAATTAATTAATAGGGAACTAGTGAAATATTTCCTTAATTTCTCAAAAGCCAGGTCTCATGGACAACTACTTGAAAAGCAGAAACATTAATGTTCTCGGTGACACTTTGCTGACTACAAAGAGATTGATATAACTGCCAGGCACAATGCAAAGAACAGTTCTCTCATAAGCCACACCTAGCGGTCTTCACCTTGAAAGCAAGGGCCTCCTTTTAAATGAATAACTGGCATTATAAATATTAATCTCCTTCAACTACTTTGTAAATCATATGCAAAAGATTTGTTCTAGTTCTATCAGCTTTAGACAGGGAGGAACAGAGCAGGTCCTACAAGAGCTGCAAACCCTAGTTCTCTCCTACCCAGAATGGGTGTAGCTTTAAACCAGCAATTTAGAGGAAATTCTTAAGAGATTAAAAACATACTACTTTTTCAGCTTTGTCAACCCATATAATCTGTTTCCAGGACACTGTCTAGAAACAGCAATACTATAGCCCAATGAAGGAGAAAATTCAATTTAGTTCACTTTAAATAAGTTTTTAATTACTATTACTCATTAGCAAACAAGACTTTATATGCTTTGCTTTTAAAAGTAATTTGAAGTTGTGCTACTATTATATGAAGGCTATACTACTTATATTTTTGCTTATTAAGCTTAACTTTGATCAATAAATTTATATATCAACAATTGAAATTAAATTTAAATAGCATCCAACGGTTAAGAGGAAAGTACATAAAATGCTCCTCACGCCACTGTTCCACATCTTTATTGCCACATAAAATTAAACAATCCACTATTAAGATTTTATAGTAGAAATTAACTTTATAAAATCTAAATCTAGAACAATTAAAACTGTAAGAGCTTTCAACAAAACATGCTGAGACAAGTGGACAACCACCACATGGTAGAGGTCAACCTTCAGCTTCATCTCATCCCATACTTAGGAATGAACTCAAAACGTATGACAGAGTTCCATGTAAAAGCCAGATAAAATATTCATAAGAAAAAATAAGCCACAAATCTTCCAGACCTCCTAGGCAAAGATTTTTTCAACTATGGTATCAAATATTTGACACTGTCCACCCCCCTCCCCATTTTTTCCCCTGGAACTCACTATGTCGACCAGGCTGGTCTTGAACACAAAGAGATATGACCCTTTTCTTTTTTTTAATGACAAATTTGAACTCAAAACTTCAGAATTTTTATATTTCTAAAGAATCAACTAAGAAAATGAAAACTTAGACCGAAGACGTAGCTCAGTTGATACTTGCATAGCATGCCTGAGAACCTCATAAATGGGGCATGCTGGTACATGCCGTTAATCCTATCATTTGGGAAGTAGAGAAAAGAGGATCAGAAACTCTAAGCCAGGCTTGGCAACTTATTGAGTTTGATGCCAGTCTGAGATACATAAGTTCCTATCAAATGAAAGACAAGGAGGGAGGGAGAGAGTCCTACAAAGCACAGAGAATTTTATTTGCAATACATATTCAGCAAGAGACTTGCAGCAAAGTTGTTTTTGGTTTTTTTTAAATCCTTTTAACTCAGCTTAAAAGTTGATGAGCAACTTGTCTTAGCCTGTCTTCTACTGGTACACAGCATATTTGAGAGAAGGTAATTTAGTAAGCAAGGCAGTTTATTTTGGCTAGTGGTGACAGAGGTTGGAAAGTCTACGAGCATGGTGCCAGCATCTACTCAGCTTCTGGGAACAACCTCATAGTGTGTGATCTCATAGCAGAAAAGCAGGACAAGCAAGTGCATGGGAAAGCCACAAACCACAAAGGGCACAGTTGCTTTATAACCATACTCTATCCCACTATTACTTAACCTACCAAAGAAAGGCACCGATTCCTCTTAAAGACCTAATTACATTATAAGGGGCCCACCACCTTTCAATGCAGTGTTGGAATCAAATTCCATGTCAGTTATTATACAGGATAAATCCTATTCAAGCCATGTATAGTACACCCCAACCAAAAATGGAGGAAATAGCTAGGTATGGGGGAGGGTGCACACCTTTAATCCCAGTACTCAGGAGGCAGAGACAGGCAGATCTCTAGGAGTTCTGGGCATCTGAGGCCAGCCTGGTCTACACAGCAAGTTCCAGGACAGCCATATCTGCATAGTGAGACCTTGTCTACAAAACCAGAAACAAAAAAACTCACTAAAAAACAAAACAAGTAATATGTACATTTCACTTAAGAAAATATGTGGATGATAGAAGAATAAATGACAGGATGGTCAATATCATTTGTCACTAGTAAAATGCAAAGTTAAAACCTCAATGAGATCACCCAATGGAATAACTGTAACAAGTCAGACAAACAATAACAGGCATTGATAAGGAAATGGAGAAAATGTTGGTGGGGATATAAAATAGTACAACCATTTTGGAAAACAGTTTGTCAGTTTCTCAAAAAGTTAAAAATGAAACTATGATAGGAACCAGCAATTCTAAGTACCTATCCAAGATAAAAAGAAAAAAGATATGTATCCCCATAAGGTTTGGATATGAATTCTTCCCCAAAAGTCTCTAGTTGGTGGCAGTACTGAAGGGGAATGGTCCACGAGGGTTCTGCCTTCAACAACAGACTAATCCCTGCTCTGTTCATATCATGAGGGCCTTACTGAGTGGATAGCAGAACGTAGGAGGTGGGCCAGTCTTTCATGAGGTAAGCTTCTTTGCTTCATATTCTTCCAGCCATGGTGTTCCTGCCTCAGTACGACCCAGGACAAATGGAATCAAGCAACCATGGACTGAAACCTCTTAAACCTGGCTGAACTTTATCTTCCTTCCTTAAAGTATTTTCTCAGGGAAACAACACATATTCACACACAGATTTGCACATGAATATTCATGGAGGCACTACTTGTAATAGCCTTTAATGTAAGACAATGTCCAGCAGCTACTGAATATACTGGGGCAGGGATATACATACAATGAAAGAGCACTCAATAAAAAGGATCGAATCAGTGACATGTTAGGCTAGGAATGAACCTCAAAAACACTGCTCAAAAACTAGATATAAGAGACTCCATACTCAATGATCCTAATTCTAAGTTTCCAGAAAAGACACTTTTTTATACATATTAGGCATAGATTAGTGGTATCCAAGGTTATGGGGTGGGACTGGGATAAATGTAAATGGGCAAAATAGAAAAGTTCCACAGCTAAGCTACAATGAGGGTTGTTGTACTTGGTAAAATTGCCAAAACTGTCGAATTGTACATTTACAAGCAGTGACTTTTATAATATGTAAAACATACCTCAATAACTATATATATATATATATATATATATATATATATATACACACATGTATATACATATACATATACACATGTATATACATATATACATACACCTTGGATAGGGAGATGCTCACAAAGACCCACTCCTAGCTGAGAAGCTACTGGCAGTTGACAGCTGCTCGTGAGGCGGGGGTTGGAAGCTGGGTTTCTTCAGATGCGACCCCTGGTAGGTTGCCCATGTTCCAGTGGCCAGCACACACTGGCAGCACTATGTGGATTCAGTGGGTTAAGAAGGCAGACATAAAATCGGAATGGAGAAGTGGAGGTGGTGGATGAAAGGAGTCTTAGGGGAGAGAGTGTGGGGTGGATTTGATTCAGGCACATTGTATGTAAGTATGAACTTGTCAAATTCTAAGTAAAAATGTAGTTTTTAAATGCACATGCTTTGTTTCACCAGTCCCTTGAATTAACTGAACTATATAGCTGCACTGATTATAACCCACATGCCCAGTTTAATTTTTATCATTAAAACACCCTGTCAGAGACAGCAGAGAATAGAGAAAGGGGATATTTTAACTCAAAATCCCAGGCTCCATCCATTCCAGGGAAGTCAAGGCAGGAACATCGCAGTCAAGAGCAGAGAGAGAATGCATGCATGCTTGCTCACGCTCAATCCTTACAGTCCAGGACTCAGGGAACGGTGCTGTCCAGAATGGGTGGGTCTTCAATTAATACAACCAAGACAATTCCCTACTGACATGCTGACAAGCTAACCTGATCTAAGTGATCATTAAGATTCCTTTCCTAGCCAGGTAGCAGTGGCTTATGCTTTTAATCCCAGCACTCGGGAGGCAGAGCCAGGAGGATCTCTGAGTTAGAAACCAGCCTGGTCTACAGAGTGAGATCCAGGACAGGCACCAAAGCTACATAGAGAAACCCTGTCTCGGAAAACCAAAAACAAACAAACAAACAAACAAAAAAGATTCAAGATTCCTTTCCTAGAATATTCTACCTTGCATGAATCTGACAATTAAAAGTAACTATGCACCACAGTGTCTCTTTAGGGATGATCAAATAAAGTCAGAAAAACTCTAACCAGTTCCACCAGGGTTTGCCAGGAAAAGGCTTTTTCTCATAAATCAAAGGTTCCTTCTGTTACTGTTTGTATTTTAGGAAGCTGGTGCTTAGAAGCAGAGAGAATATAACCTAAATAGATTTAAATTATCGTTTGACAATGGGCTGAGCAAACAAAAGCAGGCAACAGAACTTGAAAGGATATAGGGCTAAGTTATATAACTTACTCTAAATGGCAAAGCAACGGTTTGCTTGACTGTGTAATGTCATAACAAAGCAGTTCTCAGCAAAGATGTTGTCAACATTCATTAGTCTCTGGGTCATCTCCTGATTATCCACTTTTCTTCCAAGATCCCGACTTTTTTTCATCTCAACTTCACAGCAAGACTTCAAAGGATTTTACAAATAGTTTAGGTCTTTACAAAAATACCCACCTGGTGAGCCACGTGGGACCGCTTCATTATAATCTGCCAACCTCACAAAACTGCCCTTCCTTCCCCTTATTCTCATTTCTCAATAGTAGGGAGCATTGACTTCACACATGTACTCTGGTTGTCTTGGTAGAAAGTGAGCCCCAGGAAAGCTGGTTTTGTTCTTTCCGAGAACTCTATGGACCAGAACAGTGCCTCACAGGTGCTAAGAGTGCCCAGTAAGTGTTTTCTCCTTGTGCAAATGGGTATTAGACATACCAAGAGAACAGGAGTTAATCCCTGCAGAAATGAGTCTCTCCCCTCGACTTTTAACCTCAAGTCTTCAATAAACTTCAGCATAACATTTCTAGACTACTTACCCAACATGTATTCAACAACAAAAAAGCTAATGTTTCACTTTTAATTCTCAACTTGCAACCAAGTATTTTTAACAGGAGCTGTTAAGAAGACAGGTAATGAAACTTCATGTGACTCTTAATAACTAATAAGAAAGCAAAGAAGTTTAATACTTAACTAGTGAGTACAGTGTGAAATTTCCAAAGCTGCCTGTTTTGTTTTGTTTTTTTTTTCTAAACCGCAACTGCAATCCCTTCACCAAAAAAAAAAAAAAAAAAAAAAAAAAAAAAAAAAAAAAAAAACAAAAGACAAAAAACAAACTCAAGAACACATGCCTAAGCAATTCTGACCTCTTTGGCCCTAAAAAGCCATCACCAAGGAACGTTTTCCGACCCCAGAAGCCTCCTTCTTACATACACCAATCAACCTGAGAGATTGGGGGCGGGGGTGTCCCCAAAGTGCTGCCCACCGACTGCATTTCAGCGTTTCACACATCCAGCCGAAGGACAACCCCACCACCACCTCCTGGCTGTAGCCATACCCCCCAGTCAACTCCACCATCAAAGGCCTGGTACGGGGCAGAATCTGGGGAAGGCAGGGGCCTCCCAGCAAGGCCAAAATTGGAGGACGTCTTAGACTTCGGACCCTGAATCCGCCAATTCTCTGTGACCTTGGGCGTGTCGCTGAAGCCCTGGGGCTTGCGTCCTCTCACCTTTAAGGTGAAGACCACACCCTGACCGCGCCACGTTCAGGTTGAACTGAGACCGCAGGTGACGCTCCACGCAGGGCACCTGGCACGAGCGGGAGACCCTCTCCCGATGCCACGGCGCGGTGGCTCCCCCTTCCCAACCATGCTCCAGCGCCCTTCGGACGGGGCCAGTCGCCCAGTTCTGCAGACAGGGGTAGAGAGGGGACAGGGGGCTCGCAGCGCCCGCCGAGGCACGGCCCATAACGCGGGTCGCCCCTTAGCCCCACGCCCCGGCTGCTGCGCGAGGTGCTGGGGCCCCGGCTGGCCCGCGGGCGCTCCACCTGCCGCCCGGCCCCCCGCCCGCGTCCCTGCACTCACTCTTCACTTTGCCGAAGGTGCCGACGCCCAGGGTGTCCCCCAGCACGTAGTGTCCGATCTTCACCCTCCCGTCGTGCTTCTGCTTCTCAGCCATGTTCGGCACACGGCCTCCCTCGGCCGCGGGCCTTCAGCACCGCCGCCGCCACCACCGCCACCGCCGCCGCCGCCTACCCACAGTGCAGCGGGCCCGGGGGGCGGGACGGGGACGCCGGGGGCGCGGGGCGCGGTGGGGTAGCGGAGCCGGGCGCGTGTGGACGTGGGCCTGGGGCTCAGAACCGAGGCGCCCCCAGCAAAGCCCGCGGGAGAGAAGCTGGGAGGAGTGAATCTGAGCGCGACAGAGACGGAAGGAGAAGCTGAAGTGGGGGCGAGGGGCTGTGAACCGTGAGACTTGCCGGGGAGGGGCAGGCAGAGGTGGGCGCTGCGGGGACGGCCCTCCCCTAACCCCTGGGATGCTCCACCACTGAAGGCTTATTTGTCTGGGGACGATCTAGTCCGTACCCTCTTCAGATGGCGTCCTGTTATTTTTATAACTCACTCGGATTTTGTAGTTCCTAGTCATGTTATTGTTAGGTCTCAAACCAAGGACAAACGGCTAACTGGGGTGCCTAGGGGTGAATGGGAGGTGATACTGGCCGCCAGGTTGTCCCAGCATCCTTCCATCCCCACCTGACAGGGTCCTGGCTGGCATACCCCGGCCCCTACCCTGAACTCTGCAGCCCAAACACTGGGCTGCCCCTTCCCCCAGCTCCTTTGGCCCCTGTGTAGCTCAGCCATTTTGGCTACACTGGTCCAGGCTCCTTTGCTTTCTCCCCTCCCCCTCTCTTCACCTGGCCCTACCCAGTATGACCTTGTTCAGTCTAGACCAGCTCCCCCCCCCCCCCCCCCCCCCCGCCAAAGATGTCTGTCTCTGCTTTTGCCCGCATTGCCCATATTTGTCTACAATAAACTTTTCCCACCCTCTTAATTTGGTTTTTCTACTGCTGTGGGGAAAAAAGAAAAGAAAAAAAGCCATGACCATGAGGGAAGGGTTTATTTGGCTTACACTTCCACAGCACTGTTCATCATCAAAGGAAGTCAGGACAGGAACTCAAACATGGCAGGATCCTAGAAGCAGGAACTGATGCAAAGACCATGGAAGGGTGCTGCTTATTGGCTTGCTCAGCCTGCTTTCTTATAGAACCCGGGACCAAGGATGGTACCAACCACATTGGGATGGGGCTGGGCCCTCCCCCATTAATCACTAATTAAGAAAATGCCTTACAGCCAGATCTTATGGAGGCATTTTTCCCAATTGAGGTTCCCTCCTCTAAGATAACCCTAGTTCGTGTATCAAGTTGACATAAGACAAGCCCCACATCCACTAGAAGCAGTCATGCCCTCCCTTTCACTTCTTTTCTTCATGCAGTTACATAGACAGTCATGTTACATAGATAAAAGACTGTGGGAGCCCACAGAGGTTTCCTAGTGAGATCTGAGCTTGCTTTACCAGCAGGGCTACATAAGAACATGATTGGACCATGCGCCTGGGTACCAGGTGTTCGGAAGGGTCTACACTTGGTTGTATCTAGCAAGGCGGAGGTCTTTTGCCTTGCCCCTTAGCACTGTTATAAAAGCCCTTTTGAATAAAGTTCTGGGCTGTTGGGTATTGACCCAGCTCCTCCCAAGGCGATCCAGTGTTTCTGTCTTTCCTCTCATTGTCATCTAGGTATCTCTATCTAAATATTTCTCACTTCTCCCTCTTCAAGAGTTCCCTGGGCATAAATGTGGGAGTGAGTCTTCCACAAAAGACATCCTCTCACAGGATGGTGGTGGCCCACACCTTTAATCCCAGCGCTCAGGAGGCAGAGCCAGGTGGATCTCTGTGAGTTCAAGGCCAGCCTGGGCTACCAAGTGAGTCCCAGGAAAGGCACAAAGCTACACAGAGAAACCCTGTCTCGAAAAACAAAAACAAAACAAAACAAAAAAGACATCCTCTCTAGCACTCTCAGTTTTAACTAATTTGAACAATAAATCACACACACACACACAGCCCTAAGTATATTTCAGCACGTGTGTGTGTGTGTGTGTGTGTGTGTGTGTGTGTGTGTGTTGTATACATACATATATGAGAGACTGGACAGGGGAAAATAGTAATAAGAAATATGAAAATAAGTTACACGTTCCAGTAAATGCAAAACAGAGATGATAAAAGTATTGTGAGGAGCAAGAATGATGTAAAAGCACAAATTAAATAAGTGTACTGAAGATGGAAGTCAAAAAATAGTAAAAGGAAAATCATAGCATAAGGACCAGAGTATTAGTGCTGGGCAGATAATTTAATGATCAAGCAATCTCTTCCCCCTCCTTTCCTTTGTCCCTCCATTTAATGCCCCCATTATTTAGTGTTGACTTGTCTTTCCATACCTGAAGATTACCTGCTTCCTATTACAGAAAAAGTATGAAGCTTCATACTCACATTAGTTCCAGTTAGCCATTGCTTCAACATATACATACACATTTCAAAACATTACAAATACTTGCAATTTTGCCAATGAAAGAAAAAATTTAAAACACACAGAAAAAGGATTATTTGCTATTTGGGGACTAATTATTAAAGGTTAGTCTAACATTTGTGACATTGTGCATGCCAATAGGATTTCATGGTCACATTCTTCAAACATGAAGTGTCAAGTCACACTGTTTTTATGTGAATATTGAACCACGAAATGCATCAAATCAAACCTCGTTTTCTGATAGCTACTAAACATACAACTGACAAACTCATTCTTGTGTGTACACCATGGCAATCTGATGAGAGATGATCTCAGCTTATAAATTATAGACATCACAGCTGTTGAACACAAGCTATTTTTATTCATTCTTCAGATCACCTTTCCTGCTGACAAGAAGTCTCACTTAAGGATCTCAACCTAGCTGGCAAATTTGAGAAAGCTTCCCAGCTATTTTTAAGGCGGAACTTTTAAGCAATTAAAGGCCATTCCTTCACTAGTCATTCAAGTGGGTAAGAAGACAATATAGCTATTGTGCTTTACAGTTACATATGTATGCCTGTGTTGTCCTAATAATGAAGTAAAGGATGCTGAATAATCTTTAAATTGTGAAGCTACATGGAGAAAAGCTATAAACTGAGTTCTTAAAGCATGTTGCATTAGCTATTCACCAACAATTAAAATGTCATTGTTATTATACTAACCTTGGAGTTTTATGCTAAACATAAATAATACTTTCTTGATTAAGAAGTTCATTTAGACACAATTATTGTCCCCCATTTTACAGATGATGAAAACTCAGTTCCCCTCCCCCCACCTTGCAAGGCTATAAAGTTAGAGGCAGAGGGGCAGGCTCTGATCAAGTTCCAACTTTTCCTCTTCCTTCCGGTTCATCACAAGTCAGGTGCTACTTTAAGAGCCAATATATTTGTAGCCAGAGACCAGTTCTCATGTTTTTATTTCTAAAGCAGATCCATTTTTAATCCTGTTGGAGCTTTTTTAGTGGGAAAGTGGAATACTACATGAGTGAGACAAATGGACAGGTCTTTAATGTCAATACCATCGTCTGTTACCCTCTATACTTCATATATGCTTCCATTATTTGCTCCACCCTACTCAGCAATGCAAAACTCTCTATATAGATGGCTCTATAAGTATCCATATCTCTTTGTTCCACTAGGAGATGTCACCCAAGAATACTGCACATGCAATGTATCCCATTATATTACCATGCAGTGATGTTTTAGTGTCACTATTATTTAGCGCCAATAGCTAAGATTCATATCCCACGAAACTATTCAGTTCTGACCATTGGTCTAGCTGTTGCTGATTTCACTCCCTACAATTGGATCTTTGCCATCATTTTCCTTTAAATATTCTAAAGAAGGACCTGAATGGGTGACAAGAATACTACTAGACCAGTGGCTCTCAGCCTTCCTAATGCTGCCACCCTGTAATACAGTTAGTTCCTCATGCTGTGGTGACCTCCAACCATAAAATTATTTCTGTTGCTACTGTTATGAGTTGTAATGTAAATACCTGTGTTTTCTAAAGGTCTTAGGGGACCCCTGTGAAAGGGCCATTTGACCCCCAAAGAGCTTGTGGCTCACAAGTTGAAAACTGCTGTACTACACTAAGGTTCTACACTAGATTTCACTGGTGTCATCAGATACAGCAAGTCATCTCCAAGTTCAGGAGATTTTAAAGGATAAATTAACTATCCAGCATACATCTATAATGCTCATAGTTTACATTTTTGTCTGTATTCTCTTTGCTTCTTCATATTTTGTAATTTGTTTGTAGAGAGACTGGATCATTCTACCCTTAAACATGACTGATCAAGTTGGTGTGCGCGCAGATATGTGTGCTTGTGCATGTGTGTATGTTGTGGGATAATCTTTTTGTACACTGTGAAATGTGTCTCTGTTAAAACACCTCCGGATTAGGTTAATAAAGAGTTAAATAGCCAATAGCTATGCAGCAGAGGACAGGTGAGACTTCCTCGGGTAGAGAAAGGAATGCTGGGTTAGAATCTGGCATGGGAGACCCAAGGGAGACACTGAGGAAGTCGGATGTACAGTATGGAGGGGAGTAATAAGCCACATGGAAAAACAGATTAGTAGAAACAGGTAAATTAAGTTATAAGAGCTAGTTGGGAACAAGCCTAAGCTAAAGGCCAAGCTTTTATAATTAATAATAAGTCTCTGTGTCATTATTTGGGGACTGGCAGTCCAAAGAAAATCTGACAAGAAAGACCCTCCTACATGTGTATTTGTGCCTATGAGGGCCAGAATTCAATGTTAGCTGTCTTCCTCAATTTCTCTGCACCTTTTGTTGGGGGGTGGGGAAACAAGGTTTCTCCATGAACTTTTGGCTCACCCATTCAGCTAGACTGGATGGCCAGAAGACCCCAGGGTGTGTTCTGTCTTTGTTCCCCCAGTGCCTGATCACAGGTGCACTAAAGCACCCAGGGATCTGTTCTTTGTTTCCCCAGTGCTGAGATGTATCACAGGTGTACTACAGCACCCAGGTTTTACTTGGGTGCTAGAGATCTGAACTCAGCACCCCATGCTTGAATAGTAAGCACTTTGCGAATCAAGCCTTCTCTCCAACCTTGATCAAGTTTTTTAACTCTGTTTCTCTTTGTGGACCTTGCTGCTCATTTTTCATATTGCTACTCTAGTAATTGTCAATCTTAATGTATAAATGTACAGTAACATGTAGCAGACTTTCTCTGTACTGCCAGCTCCCAAATAACAACAGAGAGATTTCTTATTAATTATGAAAGTTCAACCTTAGCTTAGGCTTGTTTCTAACTAGCTCTTATCACTTAAATTAACCCATTTCTATTAATCTACATGCTACCATGTGACTCATGGCTTTTACCTCTCCTCCTGCATGTCCTGCTTCCCCTCCATCTCCTCTGGCATCTCCCCATTCTAGATTCATCTCTTATTTTCTCTCTGCCAGAATGTCCCACCTAACCTCTTCCTGCCTATCTAGTGGCCATTCAGCTCTTTGTTAAACCAATCAGAAGGTGCCTTGGCAAAGACACATCTTCACAGTGCACAAAACGATTATTCCATAGCAGTAACATATTAATAGTTTTTTTACTATATATGAAATTGACATTTTCATAGCCTATCTGCTATGGCTGTGGTCTAGTGGAATTGATATATCCTCCTAGAAATTTTTGTTCAAAGTAAAGTTTCATTTTATGGCAATATGTGATAGTTATTCTTGATCCTCTGCTGTGGAATAATCCTTTTGTACACTGTGAAGATTTGTCATTCAGATTGGTTTAATAAAAAGATGATTAGCTGGTAGCCAGGCAGGAAGTATACGTGGGACATCCAAACTAAAAATGCTGTAATGAAGAAGGGTGGAGTCAGAAGAGTTTCCAGAAGACACAGAGGGAGCAAGACATGCTGGAGGACAGGTAAAGCCACCAGCTATTTGACAATACATAGATTAATAGAAATAGGTTCATTTAAGTTGTAAGTGCTAGATAGTAAGAAGTCTGAGCTATCAACCGAGCATTTATGATTAATATTAAGCCTTTATGTCAGTTATTTGGGAACTGACAGGCAGGACAGAAACCTCCTGCTGTGGATATCACTCTGTATAAATAAAATGCTGATTGGCCAGTAGTCAGGCAGGAAATATAGACGGGATAAGGAGAGAGGAGATGTAACAGGAATCTTAGAAGATCTTATTAATAAAAACAAACCTAGAGCCAGGTATTGGGGTGAATGCTGGAAGATCAGAGAAGCAGAACAGGCCACAGCCACCTCACCTCACCAGTTCCTCAGATGATCCTGTTTCCTCTGACTGGAAGCCTCTCAGTCCTCATCCAAATGAATCTCAGCTGAACTGTGCTGCTCCAAAGCCTGAATGCTTAATCAGCCAAATGCTTCTAGTTTCTGGTCTTCGTGCCTTATATATCTTTTTGTTTTCTACCATCACTCCCTGGTATTAAAGGCTCACTTGCTGGGATTAAAGGCGTGAGTCACCATGCTTGACTGTATCCTTAAACTGATGGATTTCTGCCTCTGGAATGCTAGGATTAAAGGTGTGTGCTACCACTGCTTATTCTCTATGTTTAATATTGTGGCTGTTCTGTCTCTGATGCCAGATAAGTTTATTAGGGTGCACAATATTTCAGGGAACACAATACCACCACAAGGAAATTTCTGGGAAAAGGAAGGCTTTGTCAGAGAGACACTGCCAGCCACCACCATGAACAGATGTTAAGATACCTGTAAGCCAGGAGCCACGTGGTAACTTATAGCTTAATAGAAATGAGTTGATTTAAGATATAAGAACAGTTAGCAAGAAGCCTGCCACGGCCCTACATTTCATAAGTAATATATGTCTCTGTGTGTTTACTTGGTTGGGTCTGAGCAGCTGCGGGACTGGCTGGTGAGAGAGATTTGTCCTGACCATAGGCCAGGCAGGGCTGGAGAAAACTCCAGCTACAATTTCTACCTACAATCCTCAACATAATTGGATTGGGAAATGCTCTTCAGTGTGTCTGTGAAGGTGTTGACAGGAATCTTTCTTTCTTCCTTTCCTGCTTTTTGTTTGTTTGTTTGTTTGGTTGGTTGGTTCGTTTCATTTGATTTGGCTTTGGGTGTTTTGTTTTGTTTTGTTTTGTTTTGTTTTGTTTTGTTTTGTTTTGTTTTGTTGAGACAGGGTTTCTCTATGTAGCCCTGGCTGTCCTGGAGCTCACTCTGTAGACCAGGCTAGCCTTGAACTCAGAGATCTGCCTGTCTCCGTCTCACAAGTACTGGGATTAAAGGTATGTACCATCACCACCTGGCTGTTGACAGGAGAATTAAACAAGTGAGGATGACCTATGAGAATATGGTAGCACCATCCCATAGGTTTAGGCCCAGGTGGAATAGTACAGGGAAAGAAGAAAGAGCCAGCAGGAATAAGCATTCTCTCTGCTTCCTGAAAGATATGATATGAGCTGTGGTGCTCCACTGTGATCTCCTCACATGATAGACTGTAGTCTTTGAAACCAAGCCTCCTTTTCAGTCATTCTGTTAAGCATTCTGTAGCAGCTATGCAAAGTAATAAGATTCATATGTTAAATATAAGGCATAATTTTACATATGTCAACATTCCAAACTTTTGGAGGTAGGGCAAAAGCATGAGCCAGAAACTACCAAATCTTAGAGATTTGGTATAAGGCATTTCTAATATTCTTCAATTTAAAATATAAAGAAAATTGGACATTTAATGATCATGTTGATGGTATTGACTTTGTAATATAAGCTTAATAATTACATTCAAAACCCATTATGTGAAAAAATAAATTTAAAGATGAGCATGATGTACTTCTAGCATGGATGAGGCCAGAGGGAAAGATCATGATTTCCAGGCTAGCATGGGTTAAATAGAAAGATGACATAAAAAGAAAATTTCAGTATCACAAAAGTAGCGTAACTAACCCTAGACTACATGATTGCTGGCATTACCCGCATTTACCTGTCTATTTTTCCATGGTTTAATTAATTTTTTCCTGGGATATTTAATAACAAATACCCAGACAGATTATCTCATTATTAAATACTTCATTACAGTGCTCTAGATAAGGGATTTATTTTAAAATAATCATACTGTGGTATCTAACAAAATTAACAATTTCTTAATGTTATGGAATGTCTTAAGAATATACTTTTACATTTTCTTGATTCTGAATGAGATTTTTAAAAAGATAACATCAAACATTTTGTTAATTTATCTCTTAGTTTCTTGTCTGTTTTTTGAGATGCAACTAATTAAAAAAATAGTTATTTTACCTGTCTCATGTGCCAAAACCATGTTAGATTTAGCTCAATAATTATTTATGATCATATGATATGGTAGAGAAAGCACTGTGTTTAGAATAAACTAATTCTATCTGTGTGTTCCAACTTAGCTACCTGACAGTGTGTTCTTAAACTGATTTTCTCACTTTTCTTGGTGAAACTACTAGTGTTGGACTAGACTTCCTGTACAGAACATTTTCATTGTTAAGGAATTCCAGCCCTAAATCTCACTTCTTGTTTTAGAGTGGAATTATCAAAAGAAAAAGAAGCCAGGCCTGGAAGTACAGACCTGTATTCCTAGCTGCTTGGGAGGCGGAAACATTGTCAATCAATGCCTGCTTGGATTACAGAGTGAGTTTGGGACTAGCCTGAGCTATAAGTACATCCAAATCTAGCCTGAGAAATTTAGCAAGACACCTGCTAAAAAATTAAAAATGGCAAGGAAGACTGGAGATCTATCTTAGTGGTAAGTCATTTTTCTAGTATATGGAAGGCCCTAGATTCAGTCCCCAGTATGACAAAAATAAATACTCAGTAAATAGATAGACATACAGATAGGTAGACAGACAGACAGACAGATAGAATAGGATTACTATAAAGTACAGCAAATCATAGTTCAAGGTTTCTCAACAAATGCTTTAATCCTGACATACTATTTAAAGATTTATTTATTTATTAAGTTTAATGTATTCTGCCTGCACGTATCCCACAAGCCAGAAGAGGGCGCCAGATCTCATTACAGATGGTTGTGAGCCACCATGTGGTTGCTGGGAATTGAACTTAGGACCTCTGGAAGAGCAGTCAGTGCTCTTAACCTCTGAGCCATCTCTCCCGCCCCAACATACTATTTAAAATACTACCCTTTGACATTTATTATCACTGATTTTTAAGGCTGAAGAATAATATTTCCTAGGCCTAAACTCTTAAAGAGAAGCATATGCGTGTGACAATACCTAAAACTCTTTGAAGAAAATGTAATAACTTTGAGATGTTATTTTTAGCAAGAACCCTAGTAACAAATGTCATACTCAACATAATCTATTTTCATTCTGTAGCTGCATACATTTCTAAATTGCCTCAATATGAGTCAACATTATAATACTGAATGTAACTAAGGAAACATGAACAATTTGGATCAGGCTTTCTTCACAAGCAGATGTATTAATTGGAATAACAAAGGTTGTTTGCTTTGCTGTGTAAACATTATGGATCTTGCCAGCTTTTGGGGAATCTTGCTTTCATGTGTGTGTTGACAGCTCATATGGAAAAAAAAAGCTCCACCACCCTTTTGAGATGAGTTAAATCATGACCCCCTCCATGGATTCTGTGACTATCTCTTCGAATACTTTCAAGCTGCTAAGATCTGAGTAAGCGGATAGCACTGGCACCTTGAAGTGATTATCATCTCTGTTACAGCTGTCCTTGGAATTAAAACAACCCCTGACAAAACAAACAGTGTATGTATTATTTAAAACTTTTTTGAACACTTTTAATGACCTCAAACGGGTATTAATGCTTCGGCTGTTAGCTTGATCCTGTTAGCCTTAAACACAAAGCTTTGACATGATTAATTAGTGCAAACAAGATAAATTAGGTAATTCCAAATGTTTTATAAATACCAAAATATTTCTCCATATAAGAAAAAAAATACTTTAAAGCCTTGCCAGAGAACTTGGTTTTTAAAATCGCTCTATGGTATTTGAAGGTTCTTAGTTCTTAAGATTCAGGGTTCATAAAATTAAATTGTATTAATAGTTGTCTTAGTGAATATTTCACATGCCATTTTAAAAAACACTGTTATGTTTAAAGTAATTCGAAACTATTTGTCAAACCAAGTTGATGTTCATAGATTATCTGGGTGTACTGTTTCTTTGTTCTAAATGCATCCGTTCTTTAGCGATGTTGATTGGACATATTCTAGGAGTATTCACCAGACGTTGGTGGCATAGTAAGGAGAAGGTCAGGTGCTGCATTTTCTCTTCTTATCACTCAGAATGGTTAGAACCTGTTGAAGAAAGCCCAGGCCTTCCCTGAAGACAGTAAAGCATTCTAGATTTAGTACTCTTGCAGTAGGTACAGGGTGGATGCAGGAGGGTTAGCAACAGAAAAGAGATTGGATTCAAGTCCAAGTTTAGAAAGGAAAAAAAAAGAGGGTCAATGTCTAAACAGGTGGGTAGAGTACACTGTCAGGTGGATTATTGCTAAGAAAGTAGGGAAATTCCTTGTTTTACTTACTTAAGATTTTCTGCTGAAGGCATGGCATGTGATCAGACATTACTTAGAAGAGAGGGAGTGGAGGGTAAGGAATTAGTATTAGATATCAGGGTTGAGAATTCTTGCTGCAACAGGCCTCTTAAGGACATGCCCAAAGATGGGGTCCAGTTATATTCTGATAAACTGAACTAGAATTACATAAATAGCAAAAGTCTTTATCACACTCTAGCTGCAGACTCAGACAAACATATAAGACAATGTAATGCTAGGAGTGGGTGCTGCGTGGAAAACTGAAGCCCAGTCAAGGAACACAGAGAGAAGAGGAAGAGGCTAGACAGATGTTTGAGAAAGTCCAGGAATGCAGCATTTGAGAATCATGTAAAGGAAGACTTGGGTGAAGAAAGGTACCTCTGAGATGTTAGGATAAATTCATCTTGGACAGAAGGAACAGCAGATGCTCAGTACACATGACACCTCAGAGGATTTGCAAGAATGCATATCCAAGGTGGTGTCTACAAGAAAGAGGATGGAGGAATTCACAGAAGTGGTGCTTCCAGAGACTTTTCAAACAGGAGAATGGCATGATGAAAGTCACTAATGTGTCAGGCGGTGGTGGACACCGGACTCCCAGCACTTGGAGGCAGAGGCAGCAGGATCTCTGAATTGAGGCCAGCCTGGTCTACAGAGGAAGTCCCAGGACAGCCATGACACACAGAGAAAGTCCATCTTGGAGGAGGGGGGGGGGCACTTTCTGAAAAATAAAGAGGGTATGTTGGAAATTGTTGGATGAGAAACAAACTTCTGTTTGATTGGTGAATTTACAACGCCTAAAGAATTCCAGCAAGCCTTGCCAAGTGGGTGGTTGACCACAAAAGTGTGAACTTGGGGAAAGGTGTACTTTCAAAATGTAAGCGTATGGGCTGTTTTTCTCAGTACTCTGACAAGGGTACCTGATAATGACAACTTAAGGAAGGAAGGTTTGTTCTGGCTCACAGTTGAGGACAGTCCCTCATTCTGCAGAAGTGTGCGGCAGCTCATCACACTGCACACTGTCAAGAGGCAGAGGGGATGAATGCCATCCCTATTTTCCTCTTCTTATTCGGTCTAGGACAGCAGTCCATGGAATAGTGCTACCCACACTTAGGGTGAGTCTTTGCACTCTGGTTAACTTGATCTAGAAATTTCTTCACAAATAAGCCCAGATGTTTGTCTCCTTGGTGACTCTAGATCCTACCAAGTGGACAATATTAACCACCACAGTGTTTCAGAATTATCCACATCTGTACACAGGACTAGAGATCAGGCTCGGATTTACTTATGAAGTGACTGTAGAGAGCAAAGGACGAGATCGCAGGACTTAACTATTCCAGATTTAGAGACATATAAAAGAAGAGGTGCCATCAAAGGTCTCTAGGAAAGGCATACTCACTGAGTTAGGTGGAAACTTACCATGTATTGCCAGTCATTTCAAGACACTGTTACCTACTCCATCTAATGCAGCTAAGAGGTCAAGGTGAGGGTGGAGAGTTGATAACAGACTTGATGACTTTGACAAATGACTGAGCAGAGCGATGAAGAAAAAAATCTTAAATGAAATTGGTTTCTGCAAAAAAGAAGAGTCAAGAAGTGTATCTGTTAAGTTTGCTGTAAAAGGGAGCAGAAAGATATTTGAATGAAGAGGGAAGTCTGGAGGTAAGTCAGCTTTCATTAACAGGTAAAATCAGTACAGTACGCTCACGATAGAGAACGAAGCTGCAATGCCGCCGCTGATCCAGCTGCTGCTGCCCCATCCTTCGCCAGGGAGATGGGAACCAAACAGCCAACCATGTTTCTCAGTGGTCGCTGCCAGCTCTGCACCATCCAGAGGCAGGGAGCGCCTCCCCGCCCCCCCTCCCACCCTCTGCTTCTTACTGGAAGAAGACCACGCCCACTGGGCCAAGCCACTCCTTACAATTGGTTGGTGGCAAGGTCTCTTTGTTGTCTTCCCACTACTTATGCTAGGTAGGCTGGGCCATGAGCTTCTGGGGATTCTCTTATCTCAATGCCTTCTATCTCCCTGTAGGTGTGCTGGGATTACAGATGTTTGTGCTTTGCATCTGGCTTTCTTTTTTTTTAAAGGTAGGGTCTGGGGATTTGAACTTTTTACCCAGTGAGCCATCCCCACAGCCCCACTTTAGAATTTAGCCTTGAAGGTAGTAGCAGTAGCAAATGAACAGAAGGAGACAAGGTAGTTTTTGCTTGTTTTTTTTTTTTTAGATGAAGAAAAATATAGCATGTTGGTGGTACACTGATGGGATTGCCCACATAGAAAAGGAAAATCTGATGGTGCGGAGGAGAATGTGTAACTGGAGAGCATTTACCAATCATCTCAATTTGACAGCCTTCCAGGACTTCATCTATCTGCTTTCCAGAAAGTTACACTCCGGTGAAAACCATGTATATTTAGTAAATCTAAAAACTGTGCACTATGTGGTATGACAAGCACATGGGTAGGACTGAGCGCGTGGGCACAGAACAGTAAGTTAGAGGTGCTTGTATTCTATCCAGGATCAGATGGTAAGGACCCGCACCCCTGCAAGTCCCTTTAGGGAAGTGGGTGAGAAGGATGGATTTGAGAAATACTCAGAATACATCAGCTCCAACGACTACTTCTTGAGTTAAGAGAACAATGGCTTTCTGGCACAATATTGCAGATGGATTGATCACATGAGGCGGTAGTGGCGCACGCCTTTAATCCCAGCACTCCAGAGGCAGAGGCAGGCAGATCTTTGTGAGTTCCAGGCCAGCCTGGGCTACAGAGCGAGGCGCAACACTCGTTTCAAAACCCTGTTTCAAAAAGCAAACAAAAAAACCCAAAACAAACAAACAAAAAACATTTAAAGCTAGATAGTCTAGCCTAGGGTCCTCTAAAATCACCCCTTGGGGTGTGGTTTTTTACTTTCTTGTGACACACTTCCTTAGAACTCATCCAACAAACAAACAAAACAAAAAACCATGGTGGAAACCAGCTTGAAAATACCACTACTCTACAAAATAATTTTCACTTTTAAGTCTAAGTTCATGGTTTCTCATGATATGTGGTCCCTGCCAACCTAGACCTTGCCTTAGTTTCCCCACACAGGAGTTCCACTGTCCTGACCATGAGTTGTTTAATAATTAACCACAGTGTCAGACCTTCCTTCTGTTCTGTGTGCGCATCACTTGAAGCCTGGCCGCCTACCCGACTTTGCTATCACTGTACCCATCACAACCTGCTTCACAAATATCTCCATGTCTCTCAAAGCTCACCTCCCCCGTGAATCCTCTTCTGACACTCCCACATACAGCCAATCAGCCTGTCTTTAACAACACCATCTGCTTGTATCGTTTTAATTAAACCCACCATTGAATCTGCCTGGGCCATGTCCAGTCACCATCTGTCAATCTTTTGAGAGCAAGCACAATAAACATAGTTAGTCCTCCATCCATAGGGGTTGAATAAATGACTGGCAAATAATGAAATCTCACCTCCGACATAGCTTTATCTTAATTTTCCTCCCCCTTTCTGCCTTTTAATCCGGGATTCCAGCAATAAATAGTGCTATAACATTATATTAATTCTATCACATCTTCTTCCTCCTTCTCTTCCTCCTCCTCTACCTCTGCCTCTTCCTCCTTCTCCTCCTCCTCCTCTTTCTTTTTCTTCTGGTATATGTGTCCTCTGCCCAAAATATTCAAGGGCATGATTTGTACCCTGGTTATTTTATGTCCCCAGCATCAAGCTACTTAATAAATGCTCTAACAATATGATGTTTGATAATTAAGGGATGACTTTACCTTTTCAAGTCATACAGCGTGCAACCATGCCCATCATTTCTCACCCTCACAGTGAACTTCTTAATTATTCCTGGCTGAGATTAACCTTGATCCGGTGGAGGGACATGTGTGTCACTTTTGTCATTATCCTTTTCTAGAGCAGTCTTTGATTTAGACTGACTGACTTTAAAAGCCTAATGGCACACACACAAAAGCAACCCTTTTCATTGTATCCCCACACTCTTGACACAGTTCTACCCTTTCCCTGACAGGGCTATAAAAGCTTCACTCTGATGTTTTGATATATTTTTTCTGTTAAACAATGAATAAACTATTGCATTTGCACTATTGTTAGTATTTATAACAGCCTCTTGTCCTGCTGAGAATGACGGTATTATAATCATTCTTTAAATATTTGATGAATGAATAAAAGAAAGTGTTATTTTCACTGTCAAGTGAAAGGCTGTGCCTCTTGGGCAAAATTAGTTAACTCATCTAATTTATCACTGTTCACATCCAGGAATAAGTCATTTGTACAGATGAGAAGATGTTGTCCTTCATGAACTAAATTCTATATTTTAAATTATTCTTTTACCCTAAGTCTATGCTAGCTTTGCAGAAATGTGGCAGGAGCTGCTTCCTGAGATTTGATGAAGTTCTACGTTCTCTGCTCTCTGCAGAACCCAAGAGACCCATACTTACGCGACTTGTCCATCTGGCGCCCTCTGCTGGCAACCAGAGATTTGATGGACTTGAGGGGGCGTTTTCTCCGCCTCGGTGGTATCTGAAACTGTAACAATGAAAAGGTCACTTTGTTCCTTCATTTGACAGCCCTTAATAATGCGGAACCTGAAACAAATTTTCCACGCAACCGGTCGAACCAGGCTCAAGACGTCATTTACAAACAGCCTCAACAGTCACTCTTGCAAGCCACAGAGTGGTTCTATCCTAGTGCGTGGGTCTTACCGCCTGGGACATATTTGCTATCGTCTCAGGGAACATCTTCCACGTCCCTAAGGACTGGAGGGAGCTTTCCACGGGTGTTACCACTCTAGTGCCCCAGAAAGAGTCTCCTTTCGTAGAGAAAGAAGGAGGGAGAAGGAGGCGTGGTCGGAGGAGGTCTCACGTAAAAGTGACATTTTGGTCTTTCAGCCTTGGTTCTCGCGGTTGGCATCAATCCCTGCAAAGTCCTGCTTTGTTTTTGTTCTAAAGTATTTTTTCATTATTGAATCCACCTGATGATTCACAGCCATTACTTAACGATTATAAAGTTTCTGGCACACTAGACTACAGGTAGAGACCAGGAAAATGCTAAAAATGACTGCATAATGAGAAATTCATCACTGCTTGGGCTTTTCCAAAACCGAACAACAGAGGTCAAAGGCATCTTCAATTGTAGGTATCTCAAAAACATGCCGTTAGCATTTCCTCAGGAAGAACAGAAAGACCACTCTTAAATATCTTCGTTGTGTTGTTGCTGGGGGTTTGGGTGGTGGGGAGGGGATTTTTTTTTTTTTTTTTTTTTTTTTTTTACTTGCTTGTTTTGTTTTTGAAACAAGATCTATCTCACTATGTAGCCCAGGATGGCCTGGAACTCACCCTTCCCCTGCCTCAACTTCCTAAGTACTAAGATTACAGCTGTATGCCACTATGCTTGGGTTTTCTTTGTGTGTGTGTGTGTGTGTGTGTGTGTGTGTGTGTGTGTGTGTGTGTTTAAAATCTTTAAATTTTTTGTTTGGGGAACAATGAAAACAGTAGATTTGGAATGTTCTTATTTTGTTTTTCTGATTCATATTCACTTTTATGAAACCTAGGTCTACCTTCAATACAGGTACAAAAGACTTATCCCATGACCCACGTTCTCAGGGCCTCTCCTGAAACAGACGCGTACCTATGAAGTGATTGTAAAATGAGTTACTAATTCTGTCCTTTCCAGCAAACGTTTTTCAGTTGTTCAGGAAAGAACTCTCTTGGTTTTTGCTTTCTGGTTTCGCTGAATATGACAAATTCCCTTGATAAACAGACTTACAAAAAAAAAACAATTATAATATGACAAATTCCCTTGATAAACAGACTTACAAAAAAAAAAAAAAAAAAGCAATTATACACCATTCTGCTGGGTACTTTCCCATTCTAAAATCTAATAGTAACTTCGTGATGCCCACAGAGCAAAGGCTAAATTGGGAAATTGCCCAGTGAATCAACCTGTAAGACAAAGAGGGGTTTTGAGATAGAACTATCCAAACCTGCTTGGGGGAGGGTACATTCCTAAGTGCTGCCCGGCAGTCTAACAACTCCCAACACGTGGCTGTATTATTCAAACTCATCTTCTAAGTGAGTACTGGCCACGTGGGCCCTCTGCGTTTGTCTCTCTTTTCTTTTCCTAGCCTCTCATTCTGCCTCTTAGTCAACCACTGAAGTCCATTCTGCATCTTTGAAGGCTGCCTGTTTCCCGTGGCAGCTCTACCCAAAATCTAAGAAATGTCTCGCTCATTTCACAAGTGTATAATTCATTTTACAAAGTTTCATCTAGAAAACTTCAAGCTTTTCACATGAAAGAGTCACCGTAGTGTCAAAGAAAGAGGGTGCATGCCACTCTGGTAACTCCAGCCACTGACAGCATTTCTCAACATTGAAGAAAGGGTGTTCTTTCCTCTACATCATGAAAAAGAGTGGCATGAACGTGTATTTGTGGGTTTGCATTAAAGACTTGAAAATATTGAGGGGTTCCAGATGAGGAGCTGTTTCCACTGGCAGTAGAGAGAATGAGTAGCTTTTATGAATTAGAAAAATGAATTCCTAGTTTGGTTAAAAGCACATTCTACACCTTATTTCCTGTTCAATCAATGAAGCACTTTTGTGGAACTAAGCCAAAGCATTTTATGACTACTCCTTTACTTTTCTCCATCTGCTAACTTTTTTTTCAAATATAACATAAAAATAAATCCCCTACAAAAATGTGTATGTTCTCACTCTGCTGCTGGGAGCTCAGTGTTATAGCTTTTTGTCACGTGTCTTAGTTGAGTTTGTCTTTATTAAGAGTATTCTAGCAGATACAATCTGCAGACAAAACAATTTGCTCTTATTGTGAATGTTTCTCAGCATTAAGCCAAGACTTCCAAGATTTCAGCTGTTAGTTATTGGGAACCAGTTGAGACAGGGTCTTGGTATACAGCTCTGACTAGCACAGCACTCTTTATGTAGCCCAGGATAACCTTGAGTTTGAAGCAGCCCACCTGTCTTAGCCCTCTGACTGTCGTGGTTATAGGCACATACCACCATGCCTGCTATGCAAACTATTTTTAATTAGTATGTTTCCCTGATGATATAGCCAAGATCCTTAATTAGAATCATCTGGACTGGTAGGGGATGGCTCACTCAATCCAAAGAACCTATGTGAAAAATGGAAGAAGTGTGGGGCAGTCTGTGATTATAATCTCAACACTGGGAAGGAAGAGAGAAGAGGATCCCCAAAGATTAGCCAGCCTAGGCTAATTGATGAGCTCTAGGCCAAGATAGACACTGTCTTAAAAATAAGAAGTAGATAGCATTTCTGAGGATGGTACCCTAGTTGTCTTCATGTCTCTACATGCAAGCATGTGAATGTACATAGAGCACACACACACACATTCACATCAAAATATCACAAGTTGTTACTTCATTAGACAAGTCATGTGGGTTTTGGATAATTAACTTAGTCTACACTGTTATCACATTTTTATGGATCAGAAAAACTAAACAGCAAGGTCACTTGAACAAATCCTTGGTTAAGAGATGACATCTTCAAAAGTTATCACGAACAATTAAGTTTCCTGTATTAAGACAACACATGTAAAATTCATAAGCAAAATCTGTTTTCCTTGAGAATAGCTACATTAAAATAATATTTGCTATGTAATCTATCTAAAACCAGCAGCAGAATTGGAAGGCTGTGTTCTCGGAGAGCAAGGGGAATTGCAGAGAGGATGCCTCAATATTATTTCTGGATGACTTGCAAAGATGCAATTTTATATAAACTACTTCATTACTTCACTGTGAAGTTTAAATCATGAAAATACCCAATTGAGCCAAGCGAGTTCAGCAATCATTTTATAGATATTGAAATGTTTATTATATGTTGAATGGTAATAGAAACCAGTTTGCAGCCTACCATTTCCATTTTCATTTTTTTTGGAATTATATCAGCTTTCCCATTCCTTTATATTATTATCTGCTCTTTACCACGGCAGCACTGCATTACACAGCCTGTTTGAAATCTTTTTAACAGTGCTACTGGGATAACAGCTCTCCTGACAAGTTCATAAATACATAATGTCGATCTCCAAGGCTTTCCACAATAAACAAATCACAAAAGATATAAACATAAGAAGAATCTAACTCAAAAACTGACATTCATCAGTAGAGTAGTAAACGGATAGTGAATATATCACTGAGATAGTTCCAAATGTAGAAAAACTCTTTGCATGGATTCTGTGCTCTCTGTCTCTGCATTTATCTGCAAGGAAACAGTGTGTATCAAACAAAAGAGTGTTCATCTTCATTTATTTAAAATAAAATAACTTCACTGATATTGTAAAGCTACTTAGCAGGGAGGAGGTTTCCAATTCAGGATCAGCTTGATTTCTTCAAGTCCTATGAAAAATGTGTACGGTGTCTTTGGCAATAGGGCCTTGCCATCAAGTTCTGACAGGCAGTCAATGACAGTAGCCTTCATAGTTCTCTTTGATTCCTCTCTCTACCATGCCCAAACTACATCTTGAGGGTAGGTGTCCCATACCTGGCACTGGGCTTTTTCTTTGTTGACCTTTGGTCTCTGTAAAGACCATTATCCTACATACAAAGGGAACTCCATTTAAACAGGTGTGTGTGGGGGGGTGTGTGTGATTATAAACAGTGGACTTCCATCTGGATTTTTTTTTTTCAAACATCTTAATGTTAGTTATCCCTTTTATCATTCCTTCCTTTTTCCTACCAAGCTGCTTGGGGAGAAAAATCCATGAACAGTCTTACCTAGCCATAAACCCTGGGTGCTATGATAACAACTAGATATGTCCATGGCTGCAATAAAGGTACGAATGTCATGGAGGTAACCAACTACTTTCTGATCAGATTTAAGGCCATTCCACAGGAGGGAACGTATGCCTGGTGCTGTAAATCTGGCCAAGAACCCACGGACTGGAAGTTCATGGCATTGT
This sequence comes from Onychomys torridus, assembly GCF_903995425.1. Classification (NCBI taxonomy): domain Eukaryota; kingdom Metazoa; phylum Chordata; class Mammalia; order Rodentia; family Cricetidae; genus Onychomys; species Onychomys torridus. The sequence goes on from NC_050444.1 coordinate 121,771,946, forward strand.
TTTGCTAGACAGACATCCAGCTCTCTCGTAAATATGTATCTCTCCACTCATAGATTGGTTACTCTCAGTCTTCATCAGAGAAGCATGATGATTAACACAAAGACTCACAACGGGATGAAGTACAGAGGACAAGCATCTGTGGACTGTTTAGCCATATGTGGGACACCAGCATCACACCCCACATGCTTAAGATTCTGAGAACATCAGCAAAGTGGGAGGCCGAAAGTCGTAAGAGTCAGAGGACGGAGAGAACTGAAGTAAAGCAGCATCTTCTGGATGTAACCGGACCATCACACTCACAAACTCATAGCAACTGTGGTTGCATGCACAAGACCTCTGCAAGATCTGTCTGTTCATGGCTCTCTTGTGGAGGGACACAAAAGTCCATGCCCTAGCTGATGAGCTCTCGACAGTTGACAGCTGTCTGGTGGAGGGAGAGTCAGTTTTCTTTAGGGATCTGGTCTCTGGCAGAGTGACCATTGTAGCATGAATCTTAAAGAGTCTTGTTAATACAAACAAACCCAAGGCCACTTATTGGGGTGAATGCTGGATGATCAGAAAAGCAGAACAAGCCACAGCTGCCTCACCTTGCCAGTTCTTCAGCTGATCCTGTTTCCTCAGACTGGAAGCCTTTGAGTCCTCATTTAGCATGGATCTCAGCTGAACTTCTGCTCAAAAGCCTAAAAGCTTAACCAGGCTCTAGTTCCTGGTCCTTGCGCCTTATATACCTTTCTGCTTTCTGACATCACTTCCTGGGATTAAAGGCATGCGTCACCATGCTTGGCTGTTTCCAGTGTGGCTTTGAACTCTTAGAGATCCAAGTGGATCTCTGCCTCTGGAATGCTAGGATTAAAGGTGTGTGTGCCACCATTTTCTGGCCTCTATATCTAGTGGCTGTTCTGTTCTCTGACCCCAGATAAGTTTATTAGGGTCACACAATATTTTGGGGAACACAATACCACCACAGACCAGGCCCCAGTGGATGGCCCCACATGCAGGTATATATGGACTCAGTAGGTTACATACAAAACAAAAAAGACACAAAGCTGAAAGGGGGTTCTGGCAGGGGAAATCCAGGAAAAAGTAGAGGTAGGGGGGGTATAATTACAGTATTATATGCATGTCTGAAATTCTCAAAATAAAATTTAAAATATATAAATAATCAAGGGAAACATGACAATGTAAACTCTCAGGTAGAAGAAGATGGGGAAGAGAATGGGAAATAAGTTAGCCTTCCTGTGCTACAGGATGGAAATAAATATATTTAAATAAAATACTAATAACTGGCGCTAAAACATAGCACCCTGTTTTGTATTATTCACAAGTTTATTAAACTGTTTAACAAGCAGTTGCTGAGTGCCTCGTCTGTGCCAGAGATTTCCTAGGCTCCGAATATATACTGGTAAGAGAAGATACCTCAACCTTTAGAAATAAACAACCAGAAAGAGTAGCGACAAATTAACCATTAGGCATTAGCCCAAGCAATGAAGGAAGCCTCTGAAAGGATGAATAAACTTTCACTTTATGCTTTGTTAGGTATAAAGTTAATGTGTTCAATTTCTTTCTCTAAACTTCCAGTATGATTGCCAAATTGTCATTTCCTTTACTAGTTAATGAAGACATTTTAAATTTTTCCTTAAATTTATATTTTTATTATTTAATTATTCTTGCTGGTTTGTGATATATAGTTGCAATAGCTTGTATATTTTATCAGCTTTTTACTCTCCTATCCATTTTCCCCTCACCATTTGAGAAATACATTACTACATTAAAGGAGGGCTTGTCTGTGTGACTTTCTTTGACAATGGAATGTGAATGGAATCTTACTCAGATTTTTTGTTTGTTTGTTTTTGTTTTGTGAGACAGGGCTTCCCCGTGTAGTTTTGGTGCCTGTCCTGGGGCTCTCTCTGTAGCCCAGGCTGTCCTCGAACACACAGAGATCTGCCTGGCTCTGCCTCCCACGTGCTGGGATTAAAGGCATGCGCCACCACTGACTGGCCTTACTCAGATTTTAAAATGCGTCCCTGATTTGACCTGATCTAAAACTCCAGACCTCTGCCCAAAGAAGTTTTCCCCAAACATCTCTCATTTATGTATTTCTCTGCTGTGCTCACTACACAGCATGTAGAACAGATATTTGCCTCCCTCAGTGCCATATCTCTGCTCGACAACTGATTGAATTGTTAGATTTGTATTTGAGTGGTTAAAATACAACCGTGCAAACACCGGTGATGTCATTTCCTGTGTGAGCATTTTTATGTCCTCTAAATCATGAGAATTTGTTGTCGGTTGTGAAATGCTTTATAAGCACCAGTGTGAGATGGACTTCCCTTCCCAGAAATGCATCTCTGCTCACCCCTGAACTATCTGATGTTTGTCGTTTAAATCATTTTTATAACTAACTTTTGCAATAGTTTCCTATTATACCCTGTAGATGTATTAATGTGTTTTTATCATGTTGACAGTTTATTATAAACAAACTCACTTCATGTCAAACTTACTACATTGCTCCCTTAAGAGGAAGTAGGGGTTCATTTCATTTGCAGGAAGCGAGCATCTGTAAGAGCACCCTTAGGAGTCCCTCTAGGTCTTTACCAGCTTGAGCCTGAATGCTGGGGGCTGGGAGATATAATCCTCTAAAATACAAGCAAAAATATTTTTCACAAAGTTTTCTGAATAGAAAAATATGTTTGGGACACACTATACAGATTTTTTTTTTTTTAATTCCCTGGCCTGTTGCAAGAAAACCTTCAGCCAAACAAATGCGCCTGATGTTGGTGCAGCTGAAAACTCATTGCTTTTTTGCTTTATGAAAAACGAGAGCACAGGCGCTGAAGCAGTTGGTCTGAATTTGCACTTGGAGTAAACAGGTAGTGAATTGCTTCCTCTGCTCTCTCCAGGCACTGAATAGAGGCATTATCGTGAATCCAGCAGATTCTGAACGTATGAGGCTGAATATTGAGGCAGAAAATGCCCTTTTGAGGGGTCACTTTATCCAGCCCTGCCTTGGTTCATTCCTTTGCTCTTTCAGTCCTTTATTTATTTATTCAGTTAATGATAAATATTTATTGAGCTCTTCCCATGAAACAGGCCCTGTGCTAAGTTCTGGGAGTACAGAGGTAAATAAATAGACACATGAGGAGCTCCAAAGACAGACCCAGATCCTCCTCAAATCCACTCATCCATTTATTCATGTTCGTTTCCAATACAACGTACAATGGACAGACTCCAATAGACGTGGACTGGACTCATCCTTCTCAGCTGGGTGATCTGGGGCCAGTTGCTTAACCCTCTGAGCCTCAATGTTCACTCTCCTCTCTATCTCAAAAGATAGAGGGCATCACAAGGATCCATATCAAACTCCTTGGCCTTTGGTTCTCTTCCACGCTAGCTCATATCTCACTTTTCCTAGAGCCTAGAAGTATAGATTGAGTAGGGACATTTTATAGCACTCTACTTAGTTGGGACGAAGCCTACAGAGAAGTAGAAAAATGCCTGCCTCCTGGGAAATTAAATTTTGAATGGTAATGGCTAACGTTTCATCTTTACCAAGTGTGGAGGACTGTACAGGCATGAGCTCATCCTCAAAACAGTCTATGAGGCATGAGTTACATCTATCCTCTTGACTGTTGAAACAGTGGTTATCGATGATTGAATAAGTTTGCTGAAGCCAGAGAAAAGAGTAAGCAATGAGGTAGAAATCAAAGCCATTGTGTGTGTGTGTGTGTGTGTGTGTGTGTGTGTGTGTATGTGTGTGTGTGTGTGTGTATGTGTGTGAGGGTGAGAGGATACAGGCAGTTCTCTCCTTCCACCGAGATGGGGGTTCCAAGGATCAAACTCATGTCATCAGGCTTGTACAACAAGCGCTTTTTCCTACTAACTCATCTCACTGGCCCTGAACCTGTGATTTTAACCACTGTGCTCTCCTGCCTCTCAAAAAGAGGCGACTATGTGTCAAAAGAAAGACGGAATTCTTTTACATGTGTACATAATGAAATACATATTAATTCACATTTTTAATTCATCTCATGCTATAAAATTACCTAAGATAATATATATGAAAGTGTCCAGCAAGGTTTTAAGCTGTGTATACACTATCTTAATGTTATCTCCCAGTCCCTTAAGCACAGCATTCTCTGTGTGGCAACCCTGCAAACGTACCTCATCAAATTCTAGCCTGATTTCCAAGATGAAAGTCCCAGTTTGTTTAAAATTCCCTATTCTGGTCTCTTTCTGGTCCTCTTAATGATCACTGCATTGCATGATTTTTTTTTCCGTTTGTCTTTGCTATAATGATGAGCTTCCAGATGAAGCTCATTTTTTGAAATGTATTTTCTGTGTGAAAATAGATCCTGTGCAAAATGTCATATAAAAATGCACTAGCTGTTCCAAAGTTGCTTAAAGACACACTGGAGAGGAAAGGAGGCTTTTAGAAAGGACTGTGAGGTGCTTGCTCCTCAGTCGTGTGACCTGTCACTAACAGTTTCCTGAACCCTGTTTGTCACATGTGAGCAGGATACAGAGGTCAGTTCTCCCTGCAGCAGTGGTTAATGGATGCTCAGGGTGACAGGAGCATATGAAAATGTACAGGAGGAATGTAGACAGAAGGGTTAGAGTATCCTGAAATACCTGGGCCAGTTCTTCACACCTAAAACCCATTCTTCTATCAGAAACCAGGTAAAGCAGCCCTTCTCAAAATGAACCATGGAACACAAGATGCTGGGACAGGGTCACTTGTGACATGTCTTTTTAAAAATAGAATAACAGCATTCAGAATCCATGAGACTCCTTTGCCCTGCTGGAACTTCAAATTTGTTCCATGCATAAGCCTGAACTATTGCCTTGGGCCTGTGGATGTGTGTGGCAAAGGTAGCTTGTTAGCCTGGGGTAGGGAGGCAGATGGTCAGTGTGCCATAATCTTCCTCCAGGGTGCATTTCCAGCCTTTCACTCACTTTGCTGTGTGAAGCCTCCTCCACCCCACGCTAGAGTAATACCTACCCCTTCTTCCTGTTACCCTGACAAAGCTAACATAGTTCTGAGTTAGAATCCTTTCACTATGGTGGCATTTTATTTGTGCTTTAATAAAGCTTGCCTGGAGATCAGGGGGGAAGGGCCAGCCATTTTAAGTAAACAAGAACTCAGGCAGCACAGGCCCTTAATCCGATCATTTGTCAAGCGGGGTCTCTGTGTGTTCATGGCCATACAAGGGAACAGAGCCAAGTGTGGTGGCACACACCTTTAATACCAGTACCAACCATAGAGATCTGGAGGTCTATACAGACAGACAGTGACAAGGAAGTAAAGTAGCTGGGCCAATGAGAGGGCAGAACAGCAAGGCAATAAAGGCATGGGTAAGACAGGAAGTAACTCGGGTTTGGAAGCTGCAGAGTTGGTGAGGTAAGGTTGGTTGGTGGCTTTCTTTATTTCCCTGATCTCTCTAGGGCTTCCATCCCTGTATTTGGCTCGTTGTTTTTTATTTAATAAGCCATTTAGAAAGTAGTCTACATGTCACCTCCCCACTCTGCCTTCCACCCGTCTCCTCCAATCCCCCGGGCTTCATTTGTGTCACTGCCCTTTTGAACTCTACTAGATGTTGACACTAAGTGATGTGCAACCCAGAAGTACAGAGGGTCACCAGATTGTATTTAGTTTTGTTTGTGAAGCAGGGACCCAGTACATTGCCCAGGCTGGCCTGGAACTTTCTCAACACATAATCCTTCTATCTTAGTCTCCAGAGCCACAGTGCCCAGTCACTCTACAATCTTGTAGATCATGGATAAACTCTTTCCTACCCCCTCCATGCTTAAGAGAACAGTCCGAGGTGCAGCATCTTTGACTCCAGCAAGGTGTCACTTTGCAGCATCTCCCTTTAGCTCGCAGTTGATCCTTCCTCAATCACCTCAATCCTTAACCCTTTTCCCTGGAAGTACACTCTCTAATAAAAAAGCATAAGCTGTCAGCTTAAGGCTCGGTCTCCAGGAGCTCCAGCCCAAGGTACAAGGAAAGCAGAGAGCTGAAGCGGGTGGTTAATTCAGTCCTCTCTCTCACAGAGATCAACCTGGATTGATTTACAACAGGATGTTAAGTGCAGAACAGTCACACTGCCACCTGCCATTCCTCTTGGAGCTCACTTCTCTCCTCTGAGCTATTGATTTCAGAGACTTTCCTCACAGGTCCTCTCCCCTATCCCTATCACGTTCAAAGTTAATTAAGAAAGGAGAGGCCAGCAGGTGGGCCTTCCCTCCAATCTCACCACCGGATCAACAGATGTACCTGCACCTGCCAAGTTCCCCACTTCTCCTGTTTCCTCTGGCCAGTATCCTTGCTTATTTCTTTCTTTCTCTGAGTCACTTCATGATGGCCTGCAGTTTCTATAACAGGGAGTGGTCTTGAAAGTGCTAACCCAGGGCTGAAGAGACAGTTCTGCTGTGAAGAGCCTTGGCTGCCCTTTCAGAGGATCCATGTTCAATTCCCAGGCCCCAACATCAGGCGGTTAACAACTGCTTGTGATTTCAGCTCCACAGGATGGTCTTGTCCTCTTCAGGCTCCTCGGGCAAGCACCTGTGCAGCACACCTTCACACAGACATGCACATAAATAAAAATAATAACAGTTTTAAAAAACTAAAGTGCTTTTTATGATTCAACTTGCAAGAGCATCACGGGAGTAGGGCACCCCAAGAGAGGAAGAATGAGACTCCTCGACCAGCTTGGGAAGCTCTGTTCTCCTTCTTTAGCCCCAGTGCACAGGCTGCTCTGAGCTCTTCTCCTGGCTCACTTCTTTTTTTTAATTATATCTATTTATTTATTTTTCATGTATGTATGCATGCATGTAGTATGTATGCATGCATGTGGGCATGTTTGCCACAGTGGTGCTTGTGTGAACACAACTTGTAGGAGTCAATTTTCTCACATCTTCAGGCTTGGCAGTCCTTGTCTTTACATGCTGAGCCATCTGGCCAGCAGAAGCACGGCTTCTTGAAGACTTGCATGAGCATCTGTAGGCCTTGGTGATCCCAAGTTGAGCCACTGGAGTGGACCATGAGGTCGTGTGTGCACAGTGCTGTGACCTGGTGTTGGTGCCTGAAGGCCAGGAAGACACTATTGAGAATGTATCAGGATATTCAGTACAACAGTCAGATTCCTCAGGTCCTTGAGGATGATAAAATCTGTGTCCCAGTAGAGGCCAAAGTAGTGACATCAAAAACACTGTCAGCTGACAGGGCTTCCAGTTCCACCTTAGGTGGCTGCACCAGGCTGTCACTAGGGTTTCCAAGAGCGTATTCTCCAGGTCCACTTGTTGTATCTGGACATCAGGGAAGCAGCCCCGAAGTAAGATGCCCAGACTCTGGTGGAGGTCTGCATTGCCTCTGGGTAGCCCCTTCATTAGCACCACTACCTGAGACTCAGGGGCAGGCCTTTGTGGGAGACCCTCCAGAGCACATGAACAGGAAATTGTTTTCTGTCTGCTCCAATGTCACTAGGAAGATGTTGCCTGGAGTAGGGTGCTGAGGACAGGTTGGGAAAAACCAGAGAGGGATAAGGGATATATACTGGAAGATAAATTTGGTCCTTTGGCTCTCCTACAGTGTATCAGTAGACCGTGACTGAGATGAAGATAGTGAGCTTGAAGCTGACAGAAGAGGGTACATATAAATTGCCTATGGATGCCCGAGCAGCTGCAGCAAGCAGTCCAGGGTCTTGTATACAGCTGGCCTCTTGTTTCTCATCATAGCATAAGCTGCCAGTGGGAACTGGCTCCAGTGCAAAGAAGAACACCAACATCTAGGAAGACAAAGAGGCTGTAGGCATGCTGGGTGCTCAAGAAATACATTCCCAAAGCTAGAAGCAACGCCAGTTTCCAAAGCCTAGGAGCTACAAGGCCCAAGAGGCATGGGCGATCCCCAACCAGCTGGCTGCTCATCTATAAAATGGCAGCCCTTAGACTATGGTTTGAGCAGAATCCCTTTTGTTCTTTGTAGCAAACCTCTGGGTGCCCAAAGTCTGAGCCGATAACCCCACAGTCTGTAACTGGAGTATAGCACATGTATGTGATGGCTTGGCCATGTGGCATTTTCTGCTTGGGGAGACCTGGTCATCTCTGCCTGTTGGGTTGTAGCTTATCACTTGAGGTTCAGCTTATGTACCTCATGGCTCCATGGTCTCAGCATGAAGACCAAAGTGTGGACAAGCGTGGCGCTGGCTCATGAAGGGAGGTACAGCTGGATACCTGGACCCGCATAAATGGATCCTGCTGAGCCCCCAAACTCTTTTTCCCAGACATGAGGGGTCTCCTGGCCCTTGGTTTCTCTAGCCCAGGCACTGGCCTGTGTTTGTCACAGACACAGACCTACAGTAGGAAGGAAGGACATTTTGCCTTCAGCTTGTCCTTGACTAGAACCATTGTCCTTGGACCTCTCTCCCTCCTCTCAACGTCCATGTGGCCAGTCCCTAGGAAAAGTTCTGAGGGCTAACAGGGCTTGGAGGGAACAAGATACTTTGTTCTAAGGATGGGGCTATGAGATCAGCTGGGAAGCACAGGGACCCCAACTTTGCTAAGGTGGTACAGAGACCTGGTGTAAGTCACTGAGTTCTGAGCCTTGTTCTTTTCACAGGCAAGACAGGAACTGTGCAGTCTGCTGAAGGGTGACGTACTTTCTGTGCCTTTATTTTCATGGTGTTGGGGATGGAACCCAGAGTCTCGCCCAAGCTAGGCAAGCATTCCACCACTGAGCTACAACACTTTCAAATACTTACTGCTCTTATTTTGAGACAGGGTCTCACTAAGTTGCCAGCTAGCCTCAAACTTACTACATATTCCAGGCAGGCTTTGACTTTATGGTCAGATTACAGGTATGTGTCTAACCAATGCAGAGCAGATGGCCTTGTCAGTATTTCACACACACCAACCTGTCGATCCCTTAAAGCACCCTGTGGGGGTTAATACTCACTCCCGTGTTACAGAACTGGCAGAACTCATACACCACACTGTCCCACAGGCTATGTAGCAAGGACAGGGCTGAGGAACAAGCTATTTTCTTGCTGCTACTTCACATGAACTCTACCCTGGGAGGGAGCTGGTGTCACAAAGATCCCTGGTACCTTGGAGGGATTTACTGCCGTGACCAGAAGGACATTTGCTATTAATAGAAAATTTCAGTCACCAGTCACTCCTTGCCTACACACAGTTCCAGGCTGCATTCATATGCCTCTGGCCCTTGGCCATCCCAGGGGACAATTGCATTGTTTCTACTTTAGGGGTCAAGGAACTAGACACAGTTGAGTGCTAAGGGAACTTGAGAGCTGATTTCCTCCCAGGACAGTTGGGGCAGCAGGGACACTGGGGCTTGAGCTTGTCTCACTGGACTCTTCTCCAGGCTCAAGGGCAAAAGGCCAGCCTGGGTAGCTCATGGCAGAGAGGTGTGATCCAGGCACCCAAAAATCCCCTAGAGAAGTGTGGAGACTCAGCAGTGGCTCCTCTCTGCCAACACAGGCCTTTCTTTCATGTTCAGGCCTGCCAGCCCATGCATGGGGATGGTTTGGCTTATCATGGCAGGACAGGAATGGTGGAGTTCACCACCTGGCCTTGTGGCTGGTGTTAGTTATTTATCGGCACTCTTACCCTGCAAGGAACACGTCCCGAACACGACAAGACCACAGAAGAGTTTTTATTAAAGAGGATAGAGGTGACAGGCCTGTGTGAAGCACACAGGTGAGTGAGGAGAGAAGAGAAGAGGAGGAGAGAGAGGAGAAGAGGAGAGAGAGAAGAGAGAGACCTGTGCAACATGGCGCCGGCTTTTTAAAGAGTGAGCCGCGCATGCGTACAGGACCGCATGTGGCTACTCCACGCATGCGCGTAGATTACATGGCCGTGGGAGCTTTACGCAACCTTGTAAAGCCACGGAGTCCTAGTCACGGGAGATGTTCTGACCTGGAAATGGCTATTTTGAACCGGAAATAACTAGGCGGTCCGCCGGCAAAGCCCAACCGTGTGGACATGTTGTGATTTTCTATCAGCTGGGACTTCTCACATCTTACTTTAGTAAACCAGGAAGCAGAGAAAGGCACACCAACATTTTGTATTCTTGGTTCTATTGCAGCCAACTTTTCCAAGCAGATCTAACTCTCCCAGGCCCTCTCAGGCTGAGCTCCTTGTCTTTCTCTCTCTTCTAGTACAGTCTCTCACTCCACCGTCGTTCAGTCTGCATGTGAAATAGCCTTCCATCTTTAAAAGGCCTGCCCCCCATCCTCCAGGGAGTTCTTCAGCCCTGACATCCTTTTCCCACCACACTTCTCTGAGAAGTGTGTCCCAAGTTTCTCCCCTACTATTCACTCAACTCATTATACTTGGGATTTGCCTCCACTACTTCACTGGATCTTTCCTGATTGAAGACTGTTGCACAGTGTGCTGCCTGGTCTTCTGTCAACTTGATACATAGAGTTATCTGAAAGAAGGGAGAAGGGAGCCTTAATTAAGAATATACCTTTATAAGATCTGGCTGTAGGGCTTTTTTGTTTGTTTGTTTTTTGTTTTTTGTTTTTCGAGACAGGATTTCTCTGTGTAGCTTTGCGCCTTTCCTGGAACTCACTCTGTAGCCCAGGCTTGCCTTGAACTTGCAGAGATCTGCCTGGCTCTGCCTCCCAAGTGCTGTGATTAAAGGCATGTGCCCAAACCACCCAGCAGCATTTTCTTAATGGGAGGGCCCAGCTCTTTGTGGGTGGTTCCATCCCTGGGCTGATGGTCCTGGGTTCAGAGCCCATGCCCTATAGTGGGATGCCTTGTTTAGCCTTGATCCAGGGGTGGGAGGGGGAGGCTTGGTCCTGCCCCAACTTGGTATACCAGCCTGTGTTGACTCCCCTTACCCCTTATGGGTGGATAGGGGGTGAGATGAGGGGAGGTGGGGAGGAAGCAGGAGAAGGGGAGGGAGGGGGAACTGGGGTTGGTATGTAAAATGAAAAAAAACATTTTAAACAAAATAAATTTTAAAAAAGAAAGAAAGAAAAGAAAGCAGGCTGAGCAAGCCATGGAAGCAGGCCAGTAAACAGCTCACACACCCCACCGTGGCCTTTGCATCAGCTCCTGACTCTGGGTTCCTGCCCTGTTTGAGTTCCTGTTCTGGCCTCCCTTGATGATGAGCAGTGCTGTGGAAGTGTAAGCCAAATAAACCCTTTCCTCCTCAACTTGCTTTTTGGTCATGGGGTTTCATCACAGCAGTGGAAGCCCTAATTAAGACCCTCAGGCTGATAGCCATCTTCATGGTTTCTTTTCAAGTCAATCTCAAGTAGGAACAGACTCGAGGAAATAGCTCCCTTTTCTTCACTACGTCCCTGCCCTCTCCTTAGCTCCACCCAGAGGCCGCTTCTCCTCGGCTCTATGCACTCCTCCTCTTCCCGCTAGGCAGGCTGTCAACCCTCAGGGCCTGAGCTAAACTACTCCTCCCCTTGTTAGATAATGAGACATTCTCGTGTCTGCCCATGAATTGGAGGTGACTCACAACTGCATACCGTCAGCGGACACCTCTTCTCTGCCCTTGTTTTCCAGTCTGGTACTAACTTATCTGAGAGTTTCAATTACACCTGTGTCTTAGCCTGACCCCCAGATGAGCACATTGTTGCCATTCGACTCCTCCACACTCCTGAACCTAAGTTACTTTCTGTGTTTCCTATTCCGGTGATTGTAATAATGCCCATCAATCATAGAAGCAGAAGGATGAGAATGGGAACACTCCTGTAATGACCCCTCCTTAAGTACCATTCTAAATATTTTTTAAAACATCTAAATTTATTTTTTCAATAGTTTTCTTAGCATTGTTTTCATTGTGGAAAACAGATTCCATAATTTAATATTAAATCTATCTGAGGATATGTCTTCAGGATGGCTGCTTTGCAACATCACTGCTGCCAGGGTGCATGAGAATCCCTATCTCCCGCTAGGACTGCACATGCTTTTGTTCACCCTACAGATAGTATGATGTTCCCCATCCCTAATCTGCTCACACTTCCTTGTTGCTTAAATTCTTTCAGTGGACTCTATATGTTAATAAACAATAAAACATGCTTAATCTTGCCTTCAAACGCTGCATATTTTAGATTTTTTTCTTGGCTCGGGGTTCAGAAGGCTTGCATGGCCTGTGCAGCAGGGACTGAGGCAGCTGGATGTGTCATGCAGGCTGTAGTCAGGAAACAGAGAGGTCGGGTGACAACCGAGGCTGGAGGCATTAAGCCCAGCTCCATAGGGATCCACTTCCTCCAGCTCCACAGGGACCCACTTCCTCCTGCTAGGCTCCACTTGTGAAAGGCCCCACAGCCTCCCCAAACAGTGTCTCAAGCTGAGGACTGAGTGTTCAAACACAGAGCCAACTAGGGGGCGTCTCACACTAACCCAACACTGCCTCTGCACGTCGTTTTCTTTGGCTTGGTGTGCCTTCTGCCCACTGAGTTTTTGTTTTTGTTTCATTTAGGCTTCTCCCTTTCCTCCCACGTATTAGCATAACAGTACCTCAGGACCTCTTTGCCTCTCCAGGAGAATATTCTTGGTCAACTTAGCGTCTCTTCTGCCCTCAGAGACAAACTTAGAAACTTTTCTTTCCCTGAATTTCCAAGAGAAGCAAATTCCTAGTTCATATTCTCTCCTGTGCACTGAGAGTGATAACAAGTGGGTATAGGAAAGCACATCCAAAAATGGTTCAAAAGGTTGGGACTTCATGTGACGATTTTAGGAATTAAAAGTCAGAAGTCAATTCGGAACATAATTAGGAGATGAAGGCAATTATGAGAGAAAGTTATTTTAATTTTATGTCTGCATCAGTGGTGGCGGAGAGTGAAAGGAGAGTTGGAGGAAATCCCTAAGTGTCTAACTTGTTTGATGGGATAGACAGATGTAGTTAGAGTTTTCCTGCCTGGCCCAGTCAAGACAAATCTCTCTTACCCGCCAGTCCCACAGTCGCTCAGACCCAACCAAGAAAGCACACAGAAACTTACATTGTTTAGAAACTGTATGGCAGTGGCAGGCTTCTCGTTATCTACTTCTTCTATCTTAAATTAACCCATTTCTGTTAGTCTATACTTTGCCACATGGCTTGTGGCTTACCAGTGTCTTTACATGTTGCTTTTCATGGCGGTGGCTGGTGGTGTCTCCCCCAGCCTTCTACTTCCCACAATTCTCTCCTCTCTTGTCCCGCCTATACTTCCTGCCTGGCCACTGGCCAATCAGAACTTTATTTACACAGAGCAATATCCACAGCACTTCCCCTTTTCTTTTTTTTTTTTAAGGAAGGTTTTAACTTTTACATAGTACAATTACATATAACAAAACAATTATCTAGCAAGAATTACAGTTACAATATTAAAGAAGATATCCTATCTATCTTATATTTGTGAGTCTAAGGTTTTATATCTAACTTATCTTGTATCATAACTGAGGAAATTATAACTATCTAGTCTTCAACCACATCAAAGACCTCAGAAGGATATAATATTACCTGAGAACCGAGAGAAGGATGCAAGCATTTTTCAGGAGTCTTGCAAGAGTAGACAGAGACAGCTGGCAGCCTGGACAGTCACCTAATGTTCCTTTGTAAATTTGGGCATTTGTCTTCAGCCCACAGGGCTAGAGTCTCTCGGTCACTTCTCTCAGTGTCCTGTAGAATGTCTGGCAGTTTCCTCTGCGAAGCAGGAACCTGAAGGACCATTTTGTCAAGCCAAGTTCAGTGGTCACCTTTCTATGGGTTCTGCATGTCCAGTTGATCAAGCAGTCCAGGCAAGAACAGTTTCTTGCCCAAATGGCTATTTTTGCAAAGGTGAAGATAAGATATGAAATGTCTTCAATGGCCATTCTCCTCTCTGAAGTAAATTGGTGCTGCCAGGAGCAGACATGTCTCACTGTCCAGAAAGTCTAAATTTTAAAAATATTTTAAATGCCATATTCTGAAGGTCTTTGAAGTAATTGAAGATTACCTATCTATCTGAAATATCTCTATGTATACCTAGAAGACTTAACTAACATGGCTATGAGTATGATTATCACAGATGATTAATTATTAATCTATTTTTAATTATCCATTACAATTTTAAATGAGCTATACAAACACAATACCTTAAACACGAGTAGAAATATATACATAGTATAACAAAATTAACTTTAACTTTGTATCAATAGACTAAAATCTATACCAATGTAAAACATTTTAAACAAGTTGTTGCTCTTTAGAAATAAGTTCCTTAATCTACCCTTTCATCCTATTATATCTGTATCATATCCCCTTTTCTTCTTTAGAAAGAGATCTCACTTATAATCAAACTGCTTTAAATAAAAATATTGGTTTTTCTCTGTCCCACACCAAAGGGCTCTTCTGATTTGGGACACAAGAATCTAACCTTTTCTTTTAGCAATATGTCTGGGTTTAGAGAAGGAGTGAGCCAATTCTATCTCCAAAGCCAGCTTGATAATTTTGGGAATGTGGGCGTAGTTTCTCTTACTACTTCCTGCTGGAAGGGGGCACTGTATCTTATGGGGATACAAAGAAAATTTTAGGATTATGGAGTAGTCCATTAGGGTGAACCTCTGAGTCAGTTGCCTTGAAACCATTCTGGATGTCAGATCATCTGGGCCATGGTGTCATCGGAGACCTTTCAGGTGGTCTTGGCTGATCAAACCTGATGTATCTTAATCTGGAACAAATCCACAGTCTCCGGCTTTCTGTGGAAACAAAAGCAGAGACTCTTTTCCAAAGCAACATATCCTTATATCCAAATATTGAAGTCAAGGTACCTTTAAAATTTACATATTTGTTTAACTCAACAGCTTTTACGATCAAATCTTTTTCTGCAGTTAAAAATCCCAAAGACAAGACAAACCAGATTCTCTGTGTAATATCCATCTTTATAAGACTGAAACGCCACTGTGGCTGCTGGCTCCGCCCACCTCAGCTTCCCAACATGGCGGTGGTACAGTTTACCAACAGCTCAGGGTCTGGAGCCATGTGTACCATCAACTATCAGAAGCAGTTCTATCAAAGCAGTGCATAGCCCAGAAACCTTTTGTTGTTGTTTTTAACTAGCAAAGGCTAAATCTACCACACAGCAGAGTAAAGTGCCGCTTGTAGATTCTTCATTCCTGCCACATTGCAGGTCAGACACACACACCAGGAACCCGCCAGGAACCCGCCATAGTAGCTCAAACCGGCAGGCTGCTGCTAACTTGAGAGAGACAACTAGGAAGCTGTTTTTAGCTCTGTTTTAGAATCTTTTTTCTCAGGTTTTAGGTGGAAATTCTTGCCAACACATTGGATGCCATTTGTAGTTAGAGTTTTCCTGCCTGGCCCAGTCAAGACAAATCTCTCTTACCCGCCAGTCCCACAGTCGCTCAGACCCAACCAAGAAAGCACACAGAAACTTACATTGTTTAGAAACTGTATGGCAGTGGCAGGCTTCTCGTTATCTACTTCTTCTATCTTAAATTAACCCATTTCTGTTAGTCTATACTTTGCCACATGGCTTGTGGCTTACCAGTGTCTTTACATGTTGCTTTTCATGGCGGTGGCTGGTGGTGTCTCCCCCAGCCTTCTACTTCCCACAATTCTCTCCTCTCTTGTCCCGCCTATACTTCCTGCCTGGCCACTGGCCAATCAGAACTTTATTTACACAGAGCAATATCCACAGCAGACAGATGTCCCCAGAGGAAAGGGACAGATGAAAAAGAAACACATCGACCCTGACCCAGTGTATATCTACCAAAGTTGCCAAGTGTGCCTTAGCAATTATGTATCTAAGACCACCTTAAAATAAACGAGCTGACAGAAAAAGACTGGCAGGAGTCCAAAGGCGTTAGTAGCAGATTAGGTGAGCATGCTCGGCTGCAGTACATTTGCTGAACATCAAACAGAGGGAGGAGGAGATGTTGGGGAGCCATTTAGAGCATTTGCCACTGTTGCAGAAAACCTGGGTTCAGTTCCCACCACCCATATGGCAGCTCACAACCATTCGTCACACTCGTTCCAGAAGCTCCAAAGCCTTCTTCTAGCCTATTCCAGCATCAGGTATGCATGTGAAGTATATATATATACTGGCAAAACTCTAGTTGCTGTGTAACAGTTTTCTCTGAGATTGAAACAGTCTATTCAGAAGGGAAGCTCCTTATGTAGGAAAGTAAACAACTCAAAATAGTTTCAGGAAGTCCCTGAAACTGACCAGACTCACTAGGCCCCTTCCTGTAGAGTAAATAATAAAAGCTGAGAGTCTCTTTCAAATGGAAGGAAGCTGAGCAACAAAAAAGACTGTCAGAGGAGAAAAGCTTCAAAGCCTCTGAGAGAACAATGCCTGGAAGAAGCAAAAACCAGCTGAGCTGCCTGGAAGAGGTTTAAACAACCGAGACACCCTGGGAAAGGACACTCTCCAACCTGTTGAGCTGCCTGTAGGCTGTGCAATGTGCTCCAAGTTCCCAGCTTTGCGAGTTGTCACCCATGCTGGTGTGGGCTTTGGTGATGCAGCTGTCTTTGAGTCATTTCCGTTCTTGTAAGTAATCCCAATAAAACTCATTGGTTTACCAAGCTGGACTTTGGTGATATCTGTACTTTGAACTGTTGTGGGTTCCTATCTGGGTTGAGCAGACATGTGTATTGGGTCTCCTCCCTGGGAAAAGTTTTGTCACATAACACTAATATACATAAAATAAATAAATAAAATTTTTAATATTATTTTAACTGATTTTTTTTTTTGGAATTTCACATCATGCAACCCCAATCCCATTAATTTCCCAGCCATTCCATGTCCACCTTCCACTTTATGGCCTCCTCTCCACCCCACCCCCCCAAAAAAGAAAAAGAAAAGCATTTCATTCCTCCATCTTTCCTACCTCTCCATCATATATGCTTTTATGGTGGTGACCTTGGGAGCTGCAGTGTGTCACATAGTATACCCTTTCACTCAACTTTCCTAGAATTAATTAGTACTCTGTATGACCATTACTATCATGACAAAAAGTTTAAAAAATATATATATTAATTTTGTAAATTTTGAGATAATATTTATACCTTAAAATTTTAAAGAGTCAAAATAAAACCAAAGAATTATGAGATTAGTGGCAATAGAATAGTCCCTTAATTTTGGTTTTTCTTCTGTCACATACCAGGTGGCTCTTCTGGCATGAGATGGACATTTTGGATTTTCTTTAAACAAGCATGCTTGGGTTCAGAGAAAGAGAGAGCCACATTCCAACTCGAAAGCCATCTTTGAATTTTAATTGAAGTGGGACTACAAAAAGACCACTTCCCTTATATGTCTATAAAGGACAACAGAAATAAACATTTGGGAAGATTTATGAAATTTTATCCTGTTGGAAATGTGATATACTCATAGGCTTTCTTAGGATATTTTCTCTGGATGATTCATCCTTTTTTCTTCAGATGTCTCATTTGTCCAGTGGTCTTCAGATTCCTTAGTTAGATACCTTCATTCTCTGGAAATAAAAAACAAACAAACAAACAAAACCAAAACTGTTGTATGAATCTTAATTGGTATAATGGTACTATAATATAAATGTTGAAAGATCAGAGAGAGACAAAGGAACAAGCCACTGGAGAAACTTCTCACCACTGTTGAATTGTTGTTAGAGTTTTCCTGCCTGGTCCACAGTCAGGACAAATCTCTGTCACCCGTCAGGCCCATAGACACTCAGACCCAACAAAGTAAACACACAGAAACTTACATTGTTTACATACTGTATGGCCGTGACAGGCTTCTTGTTATCTACTTCTTCTATCTTAAATTAACCCATTTCTATTAATCTATACTTTGCCATGTGGCTTGTGGCTTACCATTACCTTACATCTTCCTTGTCATGGTCTCAGCTGGCAGAATCCCCGCCCCAGCCTTTCACCTCCCAGAATTCTCTTCTCTCTTGTCCCACCTATACTATCCTTCCTGCCTTTATTTTACCCAATCAGAGCAACACATTTGACATACAGAACATCCCACAGCACTTCCCCTTTTCTTTTTTTCAAAAAGCAAGGTTTTAACTTTTATATAGTAAAATTTTAGATAACAAAACAATTATCAAGGAAGAATTATAGTTATAATATTAAAGAAGATATCTATATTATATTTGTGAGTCCAAGGTTTTATATCTAATTTATCTTTTATCATAACTGAGGAAATTATAACTATCTAGTCTTCAACCACATCAAAGACCTCAGAAGGATATAATATTACCTGAGAACCGAGAGAAGGATGCAAGCAACTTTCGGGAGTCTTGTAGGGTAGACAGAGACAGCTGGCAGCCTGGACAGTCACCTAATGTTTCTTTGTAAAGTTGGGGCATTTGTCTTCAGCCCACAGGGCTAGAGTTTCTTGGTCACTTTTTTCAGTGTCTTGTAGAATGTCTGGCAGTTTCCTGTGTGAAGCAGGAACCTGGAGGACCATTTTGTCAAGCAAAGTTTAGTGGTCACCATTCTATGGGTCCTGCAAGTCCAGTTGATCAAGCAGTCCAGGCAAGAACAGTTTTTTGCCCAAATGGCTATTTTTGCCAAGGTGAAGATAAACTCCATATGAAGTGTCTCCAGTGCCCATCCTCCTCTCTGAAGTAAATCGGTGTTGCCCGGAGCAGACATGTCTCACTGTCCAGAAAGTCTAAATTTTAAAAATTTTTTAAATGACACATTCTGTAGGTCTTTGAAGTATTTGAAGATTACCTATCTATCTGAAATATCTCTGTGTATACCTAGAAGACTTAACTAACATGGCTACAAGTATGATTATCATAGATGACTAATTATTAATCTATTTTTAATTATCCATTATAATTTTAAATGAGCTGTACAAACATAATACCTTAAGCAAGAGTAGAAATGTACACATAGTATAACAAAATTAACTTTACGTTTGTATCAATAGACTAAAATCTGTACCAATGTAACACATTTTAAACAAGTTGTTGTTCTTTAAAAGTAAGTTCATTAATCTACACTTTTATCCTATTATATCTATATCATTGAATCCTCAGGCTGAATGAAAGATGAGATCCTATCTCCACAAATCCTCTGACTGAAACCTCCAAGTCTTCAGCCAAAAAAGCTCTAGTTCCTGTCTCCTCATACCTTATATGCCTTTTTCTACCAAGCCATATCACTTCCTTCCTAGTGCTGGGATTAAAGATGTGTGCCACCACTGCCTGGCTCTGTTTCTCTCCTAGACTGAATGAATCTCATGTAGTCCAGGGTGGCTTTGAACTCACAGAGATCCAGAAGGATCTCTGCCTCCTGAGTGCTAGAATTAAAGATGTGTGCCACCACTCTATATTTAATCTAGTGGCTGGCTCTGTCATCTAATTCTCAGGCAAGATTTATTTGATACACAGTATATCAACACAAAACCCTATGGCAACCCTAACTTTGAGGAGTTAGCTTTTTGACAAGTTATAGCTGATTAAGTGAAAAGCATTTGTTAGACTTATACGTTAGTTTAGATTGAATGGTCACTCTTTTGATGGACTATCGCCTCTTCTAATCAAGAGGTCTCTACTGTCCAAATCTAATCTTTATCAATTTTGATGGTATCCATAGTTTTTCTTCTCCTGTAGAAACAAAAACAAAACCTCTTCCCCAATGTAACACATATCCTGGTTTCCATTCTGAGGTCAACATATCTTTAAAGTATACAGGCTGATTTAATTCTGTGGTGAATTAAATTTGTGCATTACTAATAAAACTTATCTGAGGATCAGAGGAAAAAGCCAGCCACTTTATTAAACATGGATATCAGGCAATGGTAGAACATGCCTTTAATCCTAGCATTCAGGAGGCAGTGATCCATCCAGATCTCTGTGAGTTCAAAGTCACACTGGGAACAGAGCCAAGCATGGTAGTAGCACACACTTTTAATTCCAACACTAGTTAACCATAAAGGTCTGAGGTCTGTACAGACAGACAGGAAGTGACAGAGCTGAGCAGAAAGAAGAAGTGATATAGCTGGGCAGATAGAAGAAGTACAAGGGCAGGGACAGAAAAACATATAGGTGTGGGTATACAGGAAGTAGCTCTCTGTGGAAGCTGAGGAGTTGGGGGGTGAGGTTGGCTGTGGTTTGTCCTATTCCTCTGATCTCTTGGCTTTCACCCCAATACCTGGCTCTGGGTTTTTTATTAATAAGACCATTTAGTAATTTGTCTTACATAAGTCAATAATGTTTTTCTAGTATCAAATGTCTCTCCTCAGCTGTTGTTCCTTTCTCATTATCATTTAGAAAATGTAACTTTAATAAAGCATTGTGCAATCTATCTCTAGAGGTCTTTATTACACTTTTCTGCTTATTAAGCATATCTTTTAGAGTACAATTAGATCTTTCTGTAATTGTTTTCCCTGTAGGGTTATGTGGTATATCTATAATATGCAAAAACTGTTTCAGTTTACTAGAGACATATGTTGGAGCATTGTCAGTCTTAATTTGTACAGGTATCCCCATGATGGCCATAATTCTAATAAATGTGTAATTACAGAATCAGCCTTTTCAGAACTCAAAGCAGTTGTCCATTGAAATCCTAAATATGTATCTATAATATGGTATACATATTTAATTTTCAAAATTCTGCATAATGAAACACATCCATTTGCCAAATTTCATTTCTTTAAGTACCCTTTGGGTTACTTCTTGCAGGTAGTGGAATCTGGTTATACAAAGAACATGTAGGACATTTCCTTATAAATTCCTTGGCTTGTTGCCAAGTGATGGAAAAATCTTTTTCCAAACCCTATCTATTAACATGGTGTTTCTTGTGAAATTCTGAACTTCTAGCACATTTCCTACCAATAGCTGATCAATTTCATGATTACCTTGTGCTAGAGGGCCTGGTAGACCTAGATAGGATGTGATAGGTGTTATATACAAGGGATGACTTCTGTTTCTGACTATTTCTTGTAATTTAATAAATAAGAAAGTCAATTCTGAATCATCTGGAATAAATTTAGCAGTTTAAATATGTCAAACAACTTTATCTGCATATTGAGAGTCAGTAACTATATTAAGAGGCTCCAGAAAACCTAATAATATCATGAGAACAGCATATATTTCTGACTTTAGAACAGAATCATAAGGGCTTTACTTAAATTTCCTGACTTATAACCTGCCTTTCCTGATTTGTTTGCATTGGGGCTCCAGAAATTGGTGTTCCCCATACAATATGAGGAAGGATCCAATTAGTGCTCTTTATAGATTGAAACCTCTTGCTTTGGAGATATTTGTTACTAATCTCTCCCAAAAAAATTGCCGCAAGCTCTTTGCCAATGTTCATTTTCTGTTCATAATGAGTAAATTTCAGCATTAGTAAAAGGTACTGCAATTTCTGCTGAGTTTATTCCTGCTAACTGATGGAGTCTTAATTTTCCCTTCAGAATCAATTCAGAAACCTTTTCTACATAGGCCTTTAATTTTTTACTCTGTGTGGTAAAAATATCCATTCTAAGATATTACCTTCTCTCAGCATTAGAATTTCTGTTGGGGGATATCTAGAAGGTAAAATAACCAGAATACAATAAGCTACAGATCCAAACAATCCACATGTACCTCCTGTAATTTCTTTTCTACCAAAGCCAAATCTCTCTCAGTCTCAGCTGATAATTTTCTTGGACTATTTAAATCCTTATCACTTTGTAAGGTTTGAAATAAATAACTTAGTTCTTGTATTGTCAATTCAATTGTGGGCCATAGTCAGTAAATATCTCCTAGCAATTCTTGGAAACCATTAAGAGTTCATAATTAATCATTCCTGATTTGTACTTTCTGTGGTTGAATTTTTTGTGAACACGTTTTATGTCCAGGTAATTAATAGAATCTCCTCTTCGTAGTTTTTAGGAGCAATTTGTAATCCTGAACAAGGCAAAATTTTCTTTATTTCTTCAAACATTTTTCTAAGATGTCTGCATCTGAATCAGCTAATAAGATATCATCTATCTAATGGTAAATTGTAATTGAGGAAACTGATTATTTATTATTTCCAATGGCTATTGTACAAAATATTGACACAAGGTAGGGCTGTTTAACATCCCATGTGGAAGGACTTTCCACTGATATCTTTTAACAGGCTGAGAATTATTATGAGTAGTGACTGTGAATTTTTTCTCCATCTTACAAAAGTAAAGTAAAAAAGTGGTCTTTTAAATCAATCACTAA
This sequence comes from Onychomys torridus, assembly GCF_903995425.1. Taxonomy (NCBI): domain Eukaryota; kingdom Metazoa; phylum Chordata; class Mammalia; order Rodentia; family Cricetidae; genus Onychomys; species Onychomys torridus. The sequence goes on from NC_050444.1 coordinate 121,794,101, forward strand.
AATAGAGCATCCTTTAGGTAATAGAGAAGGCAAGGGAAGTCCAGGCTGTAAAGAGCCCATTAGCTGAATTACCTTATTAATAGTTCTTACATCTGTTACCATTCTGCATTTTCCATATTTCCTTTTAATGACAAATATAGGAGATTTCCAAGGACTGATCAATTCTTCAATATGTTGAGCATTTAGCTACTTCTGTATCAACTCTTCTAGGCCTGTAATTTTTCTGATGTCAAAGGCCATTGTTCCACGCACACAGGCTTGTCAGTTAACCATTTTAAAGTTAGGGCTGTTGGTACCTTTGAAAGATCAGCAGCTGTTGTGCCCTGTTTTTGTACAACCTGAATGGTTGGTAACTGTTCTTTATAATATTTTTCAGTAGTTTTCTCAGAAACATATGTTAGTTTATGGTTTGTTTCTGAGATTGGAGGAATGTTAATCTGGGTATTCCATTGCTATAACAAGTCACCTTGTCAGAGTAGGAATCAAAGGTACTAAAAATTAACATATTTCTTAAGACCATTTTAAAAGAAGTATTTAAGCACAAATTATCTGGAACATAAAAGAAGGGTCATTATTAATTTCCTATAATATTGTATATTAGCTTAATCATATATTTTATTCATTCCCTTCTAATACTCTTTCATAATATGTATATAAACATTATATTCTGCTTTTCTTCATTTAACATATTAAATGCCACATCTCTTACTGCTATATAGTTTTTATAATCATTTCCTTGTGCCAAATGTCAGACCTAGACTTCATTTCAGCCTAAGTCCAACCAGGCCCTGGAAAATGATTTAAACATGAAAGTTCAGAATTACCAGTGATCTAAGCAGAGAAAGAGATGATTGCATAGAGATATGGGTGAACACTCCTGAAGGATAAGCAAGTGGGGCAGTAGCCCTCACTGGTGAAAGAACAGCAGATCCCACTGGATGACTATCAGTGAGACTCTCCGCTGTCCAGCCAGAGCTGGTCCACAACTACTAGGCCAGCAGGAAGCAATTATCTGGGACCCAGGCTAGGCACAGCCAACAGCTAAGTATTTTTGTATGCAAAGGGTATAGGAGAAAACTACTTTTGCAGAGAAGAAAGCTGAAAGTTAAGAATCAGAATTTTTCACTTTTGTGCTGTATTTCTGATCATGGTCTTGATATTTATGGTGCTGTCATATTAGTCAAACACAGCAGACAACTGAGTTTCCAAGCAATGTGTTTCACCTTGTACTTTATTGTAATCAACCACAAATTGACTGCTTATGATGTCATCACATGCCACAGGTTACAAGCATCCCACTTTCCACTAGCAAGATACATAGCACTGCATGCAAGTCCAGGAGTATGGCCAAACCAATCCCAAATCATGACTTGTAGGCATGTATAGTAGCTATTTTTCCTGCAGTCTGTAGAATACCACGACCAAAAGCAACTTAAAGAAGAAAGATTTGATTTGGTTTATGGTTCCAGAAGGCTAGAGTCCCTAATTGTGAGGAAGGCATGCTAAGATGAGCAGGAAGCTCATGCGTTTTATGTATTTCCATGTGTATGTATTTCATCCATTCACAGGAAGCAGATAGAAGAACAGGGAGTAGAGACTATAAATTCTCAACACCTGCTCCTATGGACATGTTTCTTCCTGCAAAACCGTATCTTCTAAAGGGCGCATAATCCTCTAACCCAACAGCTCTACCAACTATGACCAAACCTATGGAGTTTTCGTTCAAACAACAACAGCATAGGATTTTTGGGATCACCCCTATTCTCTATCAGTTCAGGTCTGATCAGGACATTAGAAACCATGCAAAGACATAAAGATTGGATGTCCAATATGAAGAACAATTAAGCTATCATAACGAGTAACTATAAAATACAAGACTACCCTAGCAGTGAGGGAATTCCCAAGGCAAGACAGATCTGTAAAGGAGGCATTATCTCCAGAAGGCCAGGGTTCATACCTTATGTCAGAGAAGAGAAATGTACTGGTGTGGTATGGACAAGAGGCCCAGAAGGCACGAGGCTTGCACTGAAAGGCCTTTGAGTAATGGTTATCAGCTGAGCTGGAGTGAAACTCAACTGAAAATGCTTCTGAGCAACAGCACAGTCTCCTGGAGCAGAAAAGGCTCCTTCCTCTTAGATCATTCTTCTAGCATCCTCTTCTGAGAAAGCTCAGTATTTTCTCACTATGGTAATAGGATATGAAATTCCATGCATCATCATGCAGAAAGTATTGATGGGTACATTGGGAGCTGAAAGGTAACAAACCCATTACTAGCATGTGATTGGAGGAAAAGCAGCCTTTCCTCTGGAAAAAGGACCCTGAAATACTACACAAATAGACTCAAAATGTCCAAGTGTTTCCCAAAGAGACCATTGACATGGGTAACTACCTACTGGGAAAGACAAATACCAGTACACTTTCTAAACTCTTGGAACAGCGTCTGACTTTTGTCATTCATATTTAGATGGTTAGCTTCATGCCAACTTGGCTATGATGTGTTGGGTATATGATCAAACCACAGTCCAGATATTGCTGTGAAAGCATTTTAGATATGAATAAGATTAGAATTAGTTGACATTTGGTGAAACAGATTACGCTCCTCAATCGAAGAGGGAAGTTTATAACACCTGACTTTATTGTGAGAATACAATGATATGCAACATATTTAAGCCTTTAGCAAAACAATGTCTGGACATGGTCAGTGTGTCAATTATTTTCCTAAATGCATGATCATTTATTATACCGTGTTACATGATAGTCCTGTCTCCAATCAACCCCTAGTCAAGCAAGTGACCACACACACAAACAAACCAATGTACACATTTACAAATGTTGGGGGTTGAAAACCACATATGAAGATTAGAAGGGGTTAGAGTGGGTGTATAAAGGCCATGTTTCCCTTTCCTAACATTTTTGTTGAAGCAGAGTCTTTCCCATGAAAACAAACTGAAAACGCGGTATTGCTGGAAAGTGGAACAGATTGGAAATGGGATTTGAGATTTTTTTCCTCTACTTTAATCAAACCCCTCAGTCTCTTGGACTAGTTCCCTTATAAAATGAAGAGATGGTCCAGGTTGTCATCACAGTCTTGACAGTTCTAAGAGTGGATGGGTTTTGTGCATTAGAGGAATAGTGTGGGACTAGAGGGATGACTCAGTAGTTAAGAACACTAGCTGCTCTTTCAGAGGACCCTGGTTCAATTCCCAGCACACACATGGTCCACTCACAACCATCTATAACTCCAGTCCCAAGGAAGCTGATGCCTTTTTGTGACCTCTGAGGGCACTAGGCACACATACGATACACATGCATACATACAGGCAAAATACTCATATACATAAATAAAGTTTTAAAGGAATAATTTTGCTGAGGTGTCTTCCTTCTGTGCCAAAGGTGAACACTCAGGCTAGCTTTGCAGCCTGTAAATTACAGAAGTTCAGATTCCATTTCCTGTTTTTCACTGTAGAGGCAATCAAATAATCCAGAGTCAGGATGAAAAAGCCCACCAGGATTTTACATAGCATCCCCAGCTATGATCTCCAAATGGAGATCATTTTGTTGTTGTTGTTGGTTGACATGAATCCTCAATCACATTTTAAACTCTAGGCCTTTGTTATACATATGCTTGTCTGATTTAAAATACCATTGCATGCCTTCCTTCTTTCGTCTATATCTTAGAAATCTGAGCACTTCAATGATCAAACATGAAGAATTTATGTCTGTTACAAAACGCAAGATCCATTGTGATGCTGAAATGTAAAAATGTTTACCATTAGTAGGCATGTGACATTGTAGAACCGAATTTACCTCTCATTTAAGAGATAGAAAATGCAGGAACAAGGAGGTGATTTAACCTACCCAGGATTACAGCTGTGAGCTAGTGGGAACATCTGACTTCATCTCTGAACTGAAGCAACATCAAGACAAATGCAATCAGTGACGAAGTTAACCTGAGCACCTGCACTCTCTTCCAAAGAGAACTCAGAAACGTGCCCATTAAAATCTAAGGCATATCCTTCAACATGGGCCTTGGAATTTTTTCCTCTGATTCCTGTCATTAGCTAGAGAAAGTGGACCAAATACTAGAACCTGAATAATTACTGTTTATTCCTGAAGAATAATCTAGAAAGAATGGTGTTGGGCCCTGGGGGAGCTGTTGCCTTGCTTGCTGACCTTGATCAGATGTTGTCCCTATGCTAATTCCCTGCCAGTTTTATTTCATTCCTCCTAAACAGCTTACTGGAGGTTCCTTGTTTGCATATCCTGCATATGGGTGTAATGCTAGAATGTAAAACATCTGTAGAGAACTTCTGCCCTCCCAGGTTCTTCCATTGTGCTGTAAGCCTGTATTTAAGGCCTTTTCCCTCCTTCAATAAAGGGCATTCTACTGAGATGAATGACCCACTGTCTTGTCTCTGTTTTAATCCTCAGCCCCTCACTCGGACATGGTGAACTGGGTAGTAGCGCGGGTGCTACAGAATGGTCCAGGACAGAAATGAACTTTCATGTATGAACTGTAGAATATGTATTTTCACTTACATGCCCGTCTTCAGGCTGGGGAATTAGACAAAATATTTTCTTTGTGTTCAATCATAAAATAGAAACATATTGCAGTGACACGCACTCCACCAATAAATGAAGAAAGTGAATTTACATATTGTAATAAAGAACCGTTCCCTTTTTTTTATAAAGAATAAATCAGCTTTGCACTCTTCTAGGAGTCTGAAGGACACCTGGGTTGCCTTGTGTGGCTTTCTCTTTTACTGCTGCCTTTAATGCCATGAATCTTTCCCTGTGAAGTCATCAGGCTGACGGAGTGCAGTTTCCCCGTCAGTTCCCGGATGGAGTTGCTCTCCCTTCTGCTCTTGGTCCGTGTGCTTCTTGCCTCTGTGCTCTTGCTGGCCTCTTCTGTCCCCAGTATCATCAGTCATTCCTGAGGACAGAGGAGGGTCTTCTTGCATCCAGCACTCCTTCTCCTGCTCTTCCTCCTCCTCCTCCTCCTTCCTCATCCTTCCTCTTCTTCCTCTTTTTCCTCTTCTCCTTCTCCTCCTCCTCTTCCTTCCTTCTGCCCTCCTCCTCCTTCTGTTGCTGCTGCTGCATTTTTTTTTTTTTTTGAGACAGGGTTTTTCTGTGTAGCCCTGACTGTCCTGGAACTCACTCCGTAGACCAGGCTGGCCTCGAACTCAGAGATCCACCTGCCTCTGCCTCCCGAGTGCTGGGATTAAGGTGTGCACCACCCATGTCTGACTTGTTTTCAGCATCTTCACATGGCAGAAACGGAACACATTTGATAGTGACTCAATGTTCTACTTGCAACAAATCCTGTCAGATGAACCCCTTGACTCATGTGCCTTCTCGTCTCTCCCCTCCAGGTGAAAATGGCCCTCTGATTTTAAACCCCCTTCTGCTACAGTCTACATTGTCATATATAAAGTTGACTTTCTGTTCTACCTCAGCACTAATGAATACCAATGAGTCTTTCACAGAACGAGTTTTTGTTCATAAGACTTAACACAGAACACATGCTCAATTACACAATTGAGTGACTATATCAATGAAACACAGTTTTAAAGACTGTATGCAAGCCGGGCAGTGGTAGCGCATGCCTGTAATCCCAGCACTCAGGAGGCAGAGGCAGGCGGATCTCTGTGAGTTCGAGGCCAGCCTGGTCTACAGAGCTAGTCCAGGACAGGCTCCAAAGCTACAGAGAAATCCTGTCTCAAAAGAAAAACAAACAAACAAACAAACAAATAAATAAAGACTGTAGGTAATAACTGTAATCCCAGCTACTAGGGTGGCTTAGGGGGCTGAATGACAAGTTCAAGATCAGCACTGGTAACTTAGGAAAACCTTATCTCAAAATTAAAAACTAAAGGAGGGCAAGGACTATGCCTTAGTAGTAGGATGCTGGACTAGTATACACAAGGCCCTAGGTCCAATCTTCAGTACCATAAAAATACACAATAAATACCTCATATTTTAAAAAGTGTAGAATATCCACATGTTTGAATTCATTAACATAAATATTTACATGTCATTTTTAGACATTATGAGTTATTTGTTGAGATGTGTCATTTTTCACTTTATCTGTTTTAAAGCATTTGGGTTTAGTTTAGGTTGTGGGGAGATGACTGTTATTCACAATGCACTGACCTGAACTCTAAGAACATATAAAGATGTGTGTAATACAGTCATTGTCCTCAGGAAAATACAACCTCAGAGTTCACACATAACCACATCCAGCAGACAGACATTAGAAATACCTCATCAGAGGTGTGGATACCATGTAATGAAGGACTAGGGAAGGAAAACAGTGACCACAGAATAGAATTTTTTGTTTGCCTTGAATATTACTTGTTTAATAAGAGGATAAAGAATTGTTTGTTATTTTAAGAGAATCAGGGATACATAGAACACTTTATGTTTTCATTGCTTAGTAAATGAAGAGAAGACAGGAATCTGTTGGAACCTAGCAAAGGGCCAAGATGATATCATCCAGGAAATCCAGTTTTCATTGCAATAAGCAATCTGAAGGATTTTTCAAGACTGTGGGAGGATTTCGGCTGTCATCTTGCACAACTCTCCATTTTAAAGCTGAAGAAGCTGAGGCCGAGGTGGGCAATGTGTGAAGAGTGCCCAACCTCACATTATCTCACAACTGACACAGCAAATAGGCCTCCATAGTCTACATAGCTTCAACCGATGACTGGGAACACGTGGAACTCAGTCCAGGGTAAAGATGAAGCCTACAAAGGCACCTTATACGTAGCAGACACTCACTAATCACTCACTGAGTGGATTAAAGAAAAAAAACACTAGTAAAACCAGTTGCTTGATGTTCTCAAGAAAAATTAAGTGGCATCTGTAACATAGATTTAGTTATCTACTTGGCATCTTGTCACTCAGCTGTCGAAAAGATTATTCTAGATTTAGCATGTCCAGACAGTTCCAGCACTCCCCTCCCCAGATCAGCTTACTTCAAAGGAATCCTTCTCCATCTTGTGATGGCAACTCCTTCATCATTCTGGTTACTTGGGATAAAACGCTAGGAACTACCTTTGATGTGTCCTGTTGGTTGTACGTTCAAAATATACCCAGAACTGCCCACCTCCCCAACTTAACCTTCCCTCCCTCCTTAACTCAATCCATAGCGATCTTTCTCTTCAGAGTCCTTGTTTTTACTTTTGCTTATACCCAGTCAACTCTCAAAAAATGACACAAAGAGCGATTCTTTTAATGCAAGTCAGAACAACTCTTCTGGACCATCTAAAGTAGACCTGAAATTCATGTAGAGGAAGGGCTAACAGCATTGTTCAAAATACTCAAGAAGTAGAAACAGTCTAAACATCTCCATATGAATACACGAACAAAAGCATATCACACTCATTTGGGTGTATAATATGCAGCAATGAGAAAAAGGAATGTACCGTCATAGGCGACAACATGGATGGACTGTGAAAGCATTATCCTAAATGAAAAGACAACGACAATAGGCCACGTAAGATGTAACTCCAGTTAGAGGAAGTCCAGCATAGGTAAATCCAGACAGGAAATACATTAGTGACTACCAAAGACTGGAGGGGAAGAAAGACAGGGAGTGACAACTAGTTAGTCCAAGTATTGGTTAGCGGTGATAGAAATAGTCTAAAATTGACTGTGGTATGGTACACTTCTTCGTGAGTACACTAAGGCCAATCAATTATATGTCATAAACAGGTATATTTGTGGTATGTGAATTTCTATAAGTCTTTTTTTTAAGGGAGAGTTGGGTAACAGAAAAAATAGAAAAAGAAGGAATGTAATAAAAGAATATAAATAGCCTCAAGTTGGGAAGAAACGTATTTTTTAATGTATTTTTACTTTATGTGCATTGGTGTTTTGCCTGCATATATGTCTGTGTGAAGTGTCAGGTCCCCTGGAACTGGAGTTACAGACATTTGTGAGCTGCCATATGGGTACTGGAAATTGAACACAGGTCCCCTGGAAGAGCAGCCTGTGCTCTTAATCACTGAGCCATCTCTCCAGCCTTATGGGAAGGAGCTTAATATGAAGAGGAAATTTTATCAGGTTTCATAGAGGAAGACTGGAAGGAAATTAAGAAAGTAAAATAATGAACTTTCCATTTCAAGATCATTCTTCATGGCTGGTGTATGGATAGTGAGCAGTGGGTTAGTCCAGATGCAGGAGAGACACTTAAGAGCTTATTACAGTGAAGGAGGAGAAGGGAAGGATGGTTGAGTTGAATGAAGCTAGAGGTGGGCTTTGGGGTCCGTTGGACAGAAATCAATGAAAGTTGGTGACTTGGGTGGATGGAGGCTCTGAAGGGTATGGATAGGTAGAGACTCTGAACACTGATGCAGTTGGCCTTGGTACAGTTCTGAAGTTGCTGAATTTGAGATGTGTTTGAAAGCAAGCAGATACATAGATAATCATCTTGATACATGGTTCAGACTGGGTAGTCACATGATACTGAGACATGTTCTTTATTCCAGTAGCTGCTCAGTCCCATGAGACTGAGTGTCTCAGCTAGTCATCTGTATATGCTGGAATCCTGAAGAAGTCCGCTCCAAGGACAGTGAAGAAATGGATGTGCAGACAAGGTGAGGGCAAGCAGGTGAAGAACAAATACACCCCTTTTCTTCATCCATTGTCCTTCCAGCAGAAGGTGTGGCTCAGATTAAAGGTGTGCCTTCCAGCCTCAAGGTCTGAATTAAAGGTATGTGTCATCTGGCCTCAAGATCCGAGTCAGAGGTATGTTGTCTTCTTGCCTCAAGGTCTAGATCACAAGTGTGCCCTCCACTTCTGGATTATAGTTCATCCCAGATATAGTGAAGTTGATAACCAGGAACAGCCATCACACCCCTCAATGTGTCCCTGTAATCCTGCATCCCATTCCTGCCATCCAAGATTTAGCAAATAAAAAGTGGACTGGGGAAGATAATTACCTTTAGTCACTCAAGAGAAATGTGTGGCCTTGCCACTCTGGGGGCAAAATATCCTAGATTCCTTCCAGGGCCTTTAGGAAGATGCCATAGCTTATCTCTTACAACGTCTGCTAGTGGGTCTACACTGCTGACCACACTACTCCCATCTCTGGCTTTATCTTACTGTGAGTTTTTCTGTGTGCTCATGTCTTCACATGAGCCCCTCCCCACCCCCCACCCCCCTATACTCAGGGATTAAACCCAGGGTCTTTTATGTCCTAGGCAAGTTTTCCACTGCTGAGCTACATTCCTAGGTCCTCTTCTGTCTCTTGTGAAAAACAAAAACAAAAACAAAAACAAAAACAAAACAAAACAAAAAAACAGTCATTGGCTTTAGGGCTCTCCTGGTCATGCAGGATAAATTGACCCCAAGCTCCTTAATCCAATTGTATCAGAAACAGTCACACCTCCTGTCTTTTCTAAATAAGGTAACTTCACAGGTTTGGGCTGTGAAGAACACTGAACTTATCTTTCTTAGAGATTACTTTTCAGTTTGTCATAGTCAATAAAAATTTGGACTGAAGAGAAGGCTCCACAGTTAAGAGGATCCACTGCTCTTGCAGAGGGTATAGTTTTAGTTCCCAGTACCTACATAGCAGCTTACACCTATCCATAACTAATTTCAGGGCATTTGATACTCTCTTCTGACCTCCAAGGACACCAGGCACACACGTGATACACATACATACATACATACATACATACACACAGGCAAAACATTCAAACACTTAAGATAAACAAATGACTCAAAATACAAGGTTCTTCTTTGCTTTCATTAGGAACTTTTTAACATTCATATATTTTCCTTCCAGGCTAAAAGACTGCCTTTTAGAAGTGTGTCTGTGTGTATCTATATCCATGTGTGAGTGTGTGTGTGTGTGTGTGTGTGTGTGTGTGTGTGTGTGTGTGTGAATTCAGAGTCTATATAGAACTAAATGAAGCAGATGTGTTACTTAAAGTAGAGATGTTCATGGGACATAGCAATTATTTGTTGTGGGAGAATCTTTTTGTACACTGTGAAGATGTGTCTCTACCAAGGCACCTTCTGATTGGTTTAATAAAGAGCTGAATGGCTGATAGCTAAGCAGGAGAGGACAGGAGGGACTTCTGGGAAGAGACAGGAACTCTGGACTCTGGGAAGAATCTCAGAGGTGCGGAAGTTGCCGGGGAGACGTGAGGAGGGGAGGGAGAGTTGAACGTTCAGTATGGAGGAGAGGTAATGAGCCATGTGGCAGGACACAGATTGATATAAATGAGTTGATTTAAGTTTTAAGAGCTAGTTGAGAACAAGCCTAAGCTAAGGCCAAGTTTTCATACTTAATAAGAAGTCTCTGTATCATTATTTGGGAACTGGCGGTCCAAAGAAAATCTGACTATAATTATTAATGTGATCCAAGGCCGTGATTAGTTTCACATTTATTGTGGAATTGCAATGACAAACTAGGTTAATTTTCCAGAATAATTATTTTTCTGTTGACCATACATCAAATTGATAAATGTAATCAATGTTAATTACTCTGGAAAATTGGGACATTTCTTCCACTTAGCCCTTTCCTCCTACATATCATGTATAGCTACATGGCACAACAAGATTAAGTGAGTAGTTGTCGAGGTGATGACTAGAAGAGGTTTGATTCAACATAGGCACATGGGGAAGGGCCAGTGTGCACACGTGTCATAGTCACAAAAGGTGTGCAGTCACTGGAGCATACAGAAACAGAAGTACTGACCTCCCATCCACTCCTCACTCAAAACTCAATCCCAGAGGGAGTGGACATCAACAAAAGGATAAAATAAAATGAGGGCATATAGTCATAATGCTTGCAGTAGGCAAAGATTTCTTATATAGGAACAAAAACATTAATGATAAAAGAGATGGATAAATTGGGATTCAATAAAATGAAGAACTTATGTATATAAAATACACTGGAGCTTGCCAAGTTATGGACTATCAGCCAAATCGAGCCTGCCACATTCCATCGAGCAGCTTGTGAAGTAAGAATAGTTTTTCTATTTTTATATAGATGAAGAACTCAGAAGATAGAATTTTGTAATATGTGAGATATGGATGAAATTCAAATGTTAGTGTCCATGAATAAATTTGATTGAAACATAGCCAAGCTCACTCATCAAACTTCCTCAATGGTAGGTTCTGTAGCTGCTCTAGTAGCCCAGTGGCAGAGTTGGTTAGTTGCCATGGAGACCACACACCCTGCGAAGTCTAAAGTAGCTACTATTTGGCCCTGTTTAGAAAAATTTTGCTGACTTCTAAAATGTAGAATCAAGAAGTACAAAGGTAAGTTACAGATAGGGAAAATATATTCTCCATAGAGAAAACAGATAATCTAAAAAGACATTTAAGGGATGAACAAACAACTTGAATATGTACCTCACTAAATAATATGTACAAATGTCCAGTGAGCACATAACACATTAAAGAAATGCCTATTAAAACCACAATGGCTGGGCAGTGGTGGCACACGCCTTTAATTCCAGCACTCAGGAGGCAGAGGCAGGCAGATCTCTGTGAGTTTGAGGCCAGCCTGGTCTCCAAAGTGAGTTCCAGGAAAGGTGCAAAGCTGCATAGAGAAACCCTGTCTCAAAAAACCAAAACAGCAAAAAAACAACAACAACAAAAAACAAAAAAACAAAAAAACAAAAACCCCACAATGAATTATTGACTATACCAGCTTACAAGTGGACAATAGACTTTGATTTTTACACAAGTCCCTATGCATTTGAAACTCCTCAATAAAAGCCTGGACTCTATGAGGACATTTATTCTCTTGTCTTGTTCTCCTTCCCAGTGACCCACATTCCTGTATTCCCAGCACTGGATGGCACACACAATTTTATGTGTTCCAAGAAATTCTAAATGACATAGTACATGGCCAGTCTGGGCTAATAGGCTAGGTTGTTTAATATCAATTTGATACATGCTGAAATCGTCTGAGAAGAGGAAATCTCTATTGAAAAAAAAATGCCTGTATATGATCGGGTTGTAAGCTAGATTATAAGGCATTTCCATAATTAGTGATTGGTGGACGAAGACACAGTCCATTTTGAGTGGGGCCATCCCAGGGCCAATGGTCCTGGGTTCTATAGGAAAGCAAGATGGGTAAGCCATGGGTAGCAATACAGTAAGCAGCAACCTGCATGGCCCTGCATCAACTCCCTCCTTCAGGTTCCTGCTATTTCCTATTTGAGTTCCTCTTCTGACTTCCTTTGATGACAAACAGTTATATGGAAGTGTCCGCCAAATAAACTGTTTCCTTACCCCCTCAAAAGAAGAAAGAAAAAAAAAACCCACAATGAAATACCCATGTATAATCATCAGAATGGCTAAACCCCAATGGCATGACAGTATCAAGTGCCAAAGACATCATGACCAGTTAAAGTGTAAACTGGTATAGCTATTCTGAAACATTCATGAATGGTATTTACTACATGGAAACAAAGCCACCCTGTGCGGTATGCCTGACAAAATGAGACTATCCCACTGCAAGACCTGTGCAAGAGAGGGCTCATTAGCAGCTTTATCCATGACAGATCACAAATAGAAACAGCACAATTTAGAACAAGGAAGTTACGACCTATCAGGAATCGGGGTGGCATACAATAAGTGATAATGAATGACGTATAGCTACACAAAAGAGCTTGGATAGCCATTTCAGACGTCATATTGAATAAGGAAACAGAAGGATGCTGGGGACTTAACCCAAGGCCCCATGCATACCAAAGACTGGTTGTAAGAAGTTCAACAATGAACAATTCAACTCTGAAGAGTGGCCATCTTTGGTGAGGGATCAAGTAGGAGGCAGTCAGGGAAGCCATTGAGGTATTTGACTTGGATACAGTTCACAGCCAAACACACATGTGTGTAAAAGTTGATAGGGGAAGATTAACAAGTGAATCTAAAGGTTCTAAAAGAACCTGAACTACTACTTATATAGCATAGCATACCTGTGTTATTCTACAACCAAAACCTTAAAAGCAGGATAGATGAGCACGGATGTGTGTGAGGTAGAGACCTGGCACTTTTCTTTCTGTACACTTCAGCTGTCACAAACCTCTTCAGCTGTGTTTACAACCATGACTTATATGCACTGGAGGCCTTTCTCTGGGGCCCCTGTGGTGAATCATAAATCTCTTCTAGTCGTGACTCCTGCTTGAAAGCTTGTCATATCACATGGGAAGCACATACTTTGATTCCTGTCTGAGATTGCAGTCTTTCTGAAGAAAACAACCAATTCGTGTAAAGGAAGCAATCCCAAGCTCTAATCTGGTCATCCCCTGGTCCTAATGGGAATCCTAGCATAGCATGGGTGCTCAGAAAAAAGCAACTGATAAAAGTGGTTAAATGTCAAACAAACACATGTGTGCACACAGTGAGTAATTATGCACACAGAAATGAAGTAGATGTGTATATAGGGCACTTATATTTGTGAATTCCATTGAACACACACACATACACACATCATCATCATCATCATCCATCACGTCCTCTCAGACAACACAAATAAGCAGCCACTTCAGAAACACGTATCTTTCTCCTTATAAGTTAGACTGAGGGCAAAGTTTATTCAGTGTTGATTAATGACTAAAGAGAGAATGTCTCCTCTCTTCCTGGGTTCAAGTCTGGGACTCAACCAGTCACCTTTAACCAGTTTCTTCATCTTCCTGTGCTTAGGAACCCCATCCTTAACATGGAAAAGACTTACTCCTATGGTTGTTTAGAATTTAAGATGAGTTCATGGATATAATAATCGGATGCTTAAAGGCTCCTGTAGGAGTTAGCTTGTTCGTTTGCTTGCTTAGTCTGTTTGCTCTAGAAGTGTTACGCGCATAAATAGCAGACATCTGCTAAATAGTTACCAAATAAATGACCAGTATCCCGATCTTCAAAATATACCCACTCTGCCTACTGCTTTATGCATCACGTGATAGCGCCAACCATTCCTCAGCCGCCAATTTCGGTTTTCCCTCCGGTAGTCGGAGCATTTTTCTGTAGTGCCACAAGGTGGCAGCATGAGTCTCCTTTTGAGCGAGAGGACGGCTGGTTTTTGCCTTGTCTTGAGCAGGCCCGTGCTGCACGTCTTCATTTCCCTGGGCTTTTGTTTTTGCCCCATCGGTATTAACTGCATGAAGTAATGTAACGTTCACTCTTTGCAGCTCTACCAGTGAGCTAAAGAAAAGAGGTAAAAATGTTGATGTGATTCCAAGGTTGCCTCTGAGCAGCCCTGTTTGGTATTCATTCCTAAAGCTCTCTTTCTGTAACAACAACCTACTTGACAAATGAGGAACACAGATCTCTTGTCTCAGAGACATGATGTCAAACGACATTGTGATCTTACCATCCTGTAAGAAACAACAAACCAATTAAAACCCAGTCTCCTAACAAAAACAAAGGAAGGCCAGTTCTGTCCGAGAGCGTGCGTGCAAGGCCTTCTGGGGAACCATTGGGAGGAAACAGAAACCTCTGAGCATCTTCCAGAACAAGGCCTTGAGGAATGAAGATAGTCTTGACTTAGAAATGAACAAATCTGACTTCTAGCAGGGTTTCAGGAATCTCCTCACCTCCGACCTAAGCCAAGCTCTCATCTTTCCAGGATTCAGTTTCTGCGTTTCTGAAGCAAGCATAATGATATGTCCCCTGTGTTGGGGGTGGAGGGTGGGTGGGTTGGTTGTTCAGTAAATTTTCCAACATGGCAGACCTTGCATTGCATGAACTAATGTGGCAATCACTTTCACTTTATCTGTAAGAAAACTGGTTCCGTCCAGTTGGATAGGCTTGCCTAGGACAAAGCAGGCCTAATGAATACCAAAGTTGTGTGTGTTGTAGTATTCATTTAATGCATTGTTTATTTCAACTTCTGCAGTGCTGGGGACCAGACTCAAGGCTTCTTAACATTCGCCTGTCTATTGTGTACCAGATGATTTCAGGTGTTCTTTCATTTTTAAAACTTCTTGAATCATCCATGAAGAAAAATGCCAGCCTCATTTAAAAGTTTTGAAGGAAGTGAAGAATGGGCTGGTTCCTCTGTTTGCCTCAGGGCAAACAGCAGAGACCAGATCTTCTGACCTACATCCCTGCTTCCGTCCTGCTTTGGCTAAGGAGGGTAAGTGTGGAGTCACTCAAGATATCAAATTCAGTGTTCACAGTAGCAAGCCAGGCAGCTTTGATTAGTATGTACCAGAAGGGGAGTGTATCAGTTTTGAAGAGTGTAGCAGGAATCTTAAAGAGTCTTATTAATAAAATCAAACCTGAGGCCAGTTATTGGGGTGAATGCTGGATGATCAGAGAAGCAGAACAAGCCACAGCTAACCTCACCTGGCCAACTTCTCAGCTGATCCTGTTTCCTCAGACTGGAAGCCTCTGAGTCCTTATCCAAAAGGGTCTCAGCTGAACTGCTGCTCCAAAGCCTAAAAGCTTAACCAGCCAAAAGCTTCTAGTTTCTGGCCCTTACACCTTATATACTTTTCTGCTTTCTGCCATCACTCCCTGGGATTAAAGGCTCGATTTCTGGGATTAAAGGCATGTGTCACCATGCTTGGCTGTATCCTTGAACAGATGGATTTCTACCTCTGGAATGCTAGGATTAAAGGCGGGTGCTACCACTGCCTAACCTCTATGTTTAATATTGTGGCTGCTATGTCTCTAACCCCAGATAAGTTTTTTAGGGTGCACAATATCTTGGGGAACACAATACCATCACAGAAGAGCCTGGCTAGACGGGCACTTTCTAGTGAACTCGATGTCGTCTTAATTTCACAAATTAAAACATGGGGCTCTGACTTTCAAGTACGCAAGTTTATGTAGAGGTACTCTGCAACTTTTCCCTCAAACATTTCCAGAACCAGTTCATACCAATTTTTCAAAAAATAAAAGTGACTAATTAGATACCAAGGGTGAAAAAGTGATGAAGTAAATATTAGGGGTTCAAAGAGAGAGAGACAGGAAGAAAGTTATGAGGTGAGGAGAGATTCTAGAAATGAGAGCTATTAACCCTCTTGGGAGGGAGGTTATTGAAGAAGGACAAGCTGTTGTTACCACACGCAGTAAGTTACTCTCATGAAGGCCTTTATCCCTGCTGGCGTGACAGCATTTACAGAGCCACGCTAGTGACCTGGCTGTCATTTGAATGTGTGAGTGTGCGTAAGCTGTGTTTACCAGGAATTTTAATCACTTAATGCCTTTCAATGACACCATTGTAGACTATCATCAAGTTGGCCTCACTGCATTTTATTTGTTGGAAGGATGGCTCAACTGTCAGGTTTAAAGCTGTGGAGGAGGAGGGGAGGAGCGGGGCAGGGGCGAGGGGTGAAATAGAATAAGAAACAAGGTAAAGCCAAGAGGCCTTCAGGTTTACATATCTGGTTAGGCAAATTTGGATCTGATTACCTAAAGAATTAGATTGACACTATATTTTATGACTTGTTCAAGGCAATTTTAACGAACATTTCAAATTCTCTGTTCCCTTGAGAGCTATCCAAATATAATCTTGTTTGCATAGAATTGCACGCATCAATTAACACCATGATCTTTTAGTTAGGAAGAGTAATGGCCTACAAAGCCGCGCAAATGGAAATAGACAGCTTTTATTTAAACACCCACTTATCTTTTTTAATCTGCTTTTGGGATAACAGATTTTTATCTTTCTTAATAAGTAATTGAGTTTAAGCCAGAGAACCTTAACATAAAATAGGTCCCTTGAACCGAAGCTAGTGCGGGCTGAAGTTAGCAATCTCAGTGATTTGTAAAAACAGCAATGATGGCTGAGCGCTTACGCTATTGGACAATGAGAGAAGTTTGGCCTTTTAAAAGCATTTGTTCTTTTTTTTTTTTTTTTTTTTTTGTATTGTTTTTCAAGACAGGCTTTCTCTGTGTAGAGTTGGTGCCTGTCCTGGAACTTGCTCGGTAAACCAGGCTGGCCTCGAACTCACAGAGATCTGCCTGGTGCCACCACCTCCGGCAAGGCATTTGTTCTTAATGCGACTCATCTTGCAGAGGAGGAGGAGCAGGTCGGGACTACGGAGGGGTAACTGAACTTCTTTGAGCTCTTTCTGGAGCAGCGGCTTTCAGCACTGCTTCTTGGGCTCTGCAAGACGGGCCTCGGGTTCCGGCCTGGGAGAAGCAAATTCTGGCCCCCTGTGAAAAGTGAAGTAAGGGGCTGGAGAGATGGCGCAGAGGTTAAGAGCACTGGCTGTTCTTCCGGAGGTCCGGAGTTCAATTCCCAGCAATCACGTGGTGGCTCACAACCATGTGTAATGAGATCTGGCGCCCTCTTCTGGCCTGCAGGCATACTTGCAAACAGCACACTGTATACATAACACTGTATACATAATAAATAAATAAATCTTTAAAAAAAGAAAGTGGGAAACGGAGGCCCAGATATTTTGGGGGCCCAAGCAGGAGGGGAAAGGTCAGAGAAGGCTGCAGAAGGTTTGCACAAGCTGCCTTTCAGATTGGAATTCCCAGGTTTGGGGCCTTTGAATTTCAAGGAGGGTTATGGCTGTGAAGAGGGTTGGGCAGGAAAAAGACAGTGGTACTCTGAAGTCCTTTTAGAAGGCTATTAATTATTGCATCAGCTCCCCATTGCTCTTGCTGTTCCAACCAACTGTTGCTTCTCCTGAAAGGGGAGTTGAGGGAACTTTTCTTAGATGCCAGGGGCTTTTGCCTGCTCTCCTTTGCATGGGGATGCTGCCTCTGATTGGCAGATAACATGTCTGCTCCCAAGCTTCCTTGGCACATCTTACTTTCAGTATACCTCAAACCTGGAGCACTAAAGAGATGATTTTGTCTTCCCTTACCTCTTGTTGTTGACCAGTCCCAGTCTGAGCTTAATTCAGTATACCTCAAACCTGGAGCACTAAAGAGGTGCAGTGAGGATAATAATTTATACAAATGACTAGTTTTTGCTAACCCACACCACATTATACTGAGATGAGTATTTATAAGAGCGGCCTAAACAGAATATTGATGGTGAAATTAATTCTGTGCAAGAATCAAGCCAGGGCACAGAGAGGAGGGGAAAGGTCAGGGTGCACAGAAGAGGAACAGTTTGCTAGTTAGGGGAGGAAGATCTACAGTGTAGGCAGAGGTGTAACACAGCTGGGGGGGGCAGTTGAAAGGAATATTCAAGATGGTTGAAAGTGGGATATAGGGTTACAGAATGGTCCAATAAGGCAGTCAGTCAATGATTTGTACTATGCATCCAAAAGCTAGAACCCAGAGCTGGAGAGATGGGTCAGTGATTAAGAGTGATTAATATTCTTGCAGAGGACCTAGGTTGGGTTCTCAGCACCCACAGTAACTCACAATTACCTATAGCTCCAGTTCTAGGGGATCTGACACCTCTGATGGCCTCTGTGGGTGCTGCATGAACATGGGGCACAGATAAACATTCGGGGAGAACACTAATACAAATAGAACAAATAACATCTTTTTAAAAAGCTAGAACCAACTGTACCTGGTTGCCTTTAAACCCAGCTCTCGGGAGAAGATGAAGTGAGTTCGAGGCCAGCCTGGTCTACATAGTGAGTTCCAGAATAATGAAGGCTATGTAGAGAGACCCTGTCTCAAAAATAAATAAATAAATAAATAAATAAATAAATAAATAAATAAAAATTTTAAAAAAAGAAAGAAAGAAAGAAAAGAAAAAAGAAGGCTAGAGTCATTTCCATCTCTGCGATAAAGACCCATAGAAGACATGTACATGTGTGCTTTGGAAGATGTAAGGTAAGGGAGGGCCCTGGTCCTACAAGTGTTCATTCTCTATCTTGAAGAAAAATAAAAACTCACATAAAAATAATCAACATTATGAGAACATCCAAGGGAAAAGTCAAGGCCAGGATCACCGTTGACTCTAGAGTTCCCCAGGGTGGCACAGGTACATTGAAGGCCAGCTGGACTAGCAAATGGGTGGGTGGGGTTGGATTTGGTATTCCCACATTCAGGAATAAAGTATTGGCTCAACTTATGGAGCTCTTCTGATGTACAAGCGCTATTCTAGAAGCTTTTGCGGCTTAATTGATTATATCCCTACCGTGACTGCTTGGGGAGAAACACTCGTGGGAAGACAGTTTACTTGTGGGGAAACTGAGGCACAGAGACATAGCCAGGATTCTAGAACAGGGTATCTGGCCTTGGAGTCTTTTACACCATATTATCTAGCACAACTATCCAGGGCTGAGTGTTAAAACAAAAACAACAAATTCAGCTTTCCTTGCAAATTGTATTTTTAGGATAATCCCATTCAAGGCTGAAATTTGTAAATAAATAAAACTGCATTTTGGTATTACAGACCTCCCTCTGCGTCCCCCCCACCCATTCCAAGGCCAGCAAGATGTTTCTTTTTATTTATATGTATTTTCCTTTTGTGACACTTTGGAGTTTCTGAACGCTAGGGGCTCCCGGATTCTCTGGTTTGAGAACAACTTTTCCTTTTAGGATTTTTTTTTTTTTTTAAAGGGGGTGGGGGAAATGTGGCCTTAATTATCCTACGTTTTAGGCAGCTTAAGGAAGGGGCTGTGCTTTCAGAATCTCGTCGGAGCCAAGTAAGGAGGTCTTTCTCCTCCCCCCTCGCTTTTTAAAGGAGCTCGTGAAATATAAGCTCAGAAAACAAACCGAGCGATCACAGCGGCAGCCCGGGCGGCAGCGGCAGCAGCAGGAGGAGGAGCAGGAGCAGGAGGAGGAGGCAGAGTTGGAGTTGGAGCAGACGCTGCCGAGAGCTGCAGGACGCGGCAGAGTTGCAGGGCTCCGCGTCGCTCCATTCATTAAGTAGCTGCGGAGGACGGTGGCGGGACGCAGACGCTGCCCACTCGCAAACTTTAGCACGCAGACGCACGCCAGCCGTGCGCGTCCCGGGCAGCACAGCGCTGCAAAAGTTTCTGCTCGGGATTTGGCTCTCTTCCTCTTGGACTAGGGAACAGTTTGGGGTTGAGAGGAAAGCAGAGGCGCCCAGAGGGGAAACCTATCCGCGCCGGCAGTTGGAACTACTCGGCCGGGCTGCACTCTCGCCGCCGCGTCCCGAGCCCGCAGACCCGCTCCTGAACAGCGGCGTCCCGCAGCGTCCCGGGAGGCTCTCCGCTGCCAGCGCCATGCAAAACTACAAGTACGACAAGGCGATCGTCCCCGAGAGTAAGAACGGCGGCAGCCCGGCGCTCAACAACAACCCGAGGAAGGGCGGCAGCAAGCGAGTGTTGCTCATCTGCCTCGACCTCTTCTGCCTCTTCATGGGTGAGCGCAGCCCCACGGGTCACCCCCAACCCCCTCGGGACCCCGGGCCCCGCCGCGCTGTCAGCCCGAGGCTCCGCAGCCATCCTCCGGGCGCCGCGCTAGCCGCGAGCTCCCCGCCCTCCCGGACTCCCCAATCCCAGGCCTGCGAATACAAGTTGGGGCGTGCTTGTGCATTCGCGGCAGCTGGAACCAGCTTCTTAGGGGTAATCTCCAGTTGGGAGCGAGGCAGAGCCCCTCGGAAAGGTGTGAGCTCGAGTTCCATGATCTGGAGGCAGCCTGTGGCTCTCCTCCCTGCATCCGAGTCTGTGCGAGACCCATTTAGGTCTCTGGGCCAACCGGGCTCCAACTGCAGTGGCGCTGCTGGTCCCGGCTGCATGTAAACATCCACCCCTTCCGTCGCGCTGCCTTGCAGGGCCAGTCGCGCAAGCTGGCCTTGTCACTCGCTGCTCGCTAGGCTGAAAGTCCCCAGGGAGTGGGACTGGGCTCTTCCCAACCAGGTCCTGGGCACCGAGGAGCGCGTCACTTGTTGAGCGCCTACTGTGCGCCAGGTGGTAGGCAGCTTCGCGGGCATCCGTTTTAAACCAGCTCACTCCCTGATTCGTGCAGGCAGGGGCTAGGAGTCGGGTTCACCCAGGAAGCCACGATAATGCTTGGGGACCACAGTTGAGCGTCACTCCCTCAAAGTTGAGGCGCTAGCGCACGTCTGTTTTTGCAGAACAGATGTAAGCTCCAGCTGGAAGGGTGGTGGGAGTCAAAGGAATGGGGGGGGGGGGGGGCGGTTATTGAACCAGGCTAGGGGAGAGAGAAGCTATTGACGTGAATCCACCGTAGTCCCGTGGTTGAAGTAAAAATAGGACTGTTTTTTTTTTTCTTTTAAGTGAATTTTGATGTAAACCCAAGTGTGCAAAACTTGTCACCAGAGCCTCGCCCCTCTGCCTGCAGATGGGTGTGCCACCTAAATGCCCGGTTGGCCTCAGTTTCCTCCTCAGTTGAATGAGTGGGTTCAAGTAGATGGTTTGTGAGGCCCCTTCTTGCATTAAGTACTCGGATGCCGTCCAGGAGCTGTTCTGCCAACACTGCTAACTGAAGAAACATCTGTGTTCCCCGTCCAGTTTCCCCAAAATAGAACGCCTGCACGGAGGCTTCAGCCCCCGTGGAAGGGGGTTAGTTCATGCAGATCGTGCGGCCCCGGGTTTGCCACCTTGTTGAGGACTTTTAGGCAGTGGCCTCCTGTTCTTGTCCAACTACCCTCAGAGAATTTTGTGAGTCGATAGGTTTCTTAGAATTTAAAATTAAGAATGGCCCTCTTCCGATAGAGACGGTTAGAGGTAAGATTGCAGTCTGCTAAAGGGAAGGGGGCAGCTGTAGTTCATGGGGATCCCATTCCCTGTTCAATTCACAGGGGTTCAACATTAAGATGCTATGTAGAGGAGTTGTCACTGGGGGGCCTGCCTTCCTGGTGGCAGCAGGCTTATTATCATGCAGAGTGAAACAGATGAGTACTTAAGGGCTTCTATTCAAGTTGTTGAATTTTTTTAAGGACCCTCCCAGGTCCTGGGATGGGGGTGGGTGGGAGGATATGGAGAAAACATTAAAAAGGTTGAAGCAGTGTGCAGCACACTTGTCTGAGGCCTCCCAGGGTTTGAGTGTGTCCATGGTGGGCGGGATCAGCACTTTCTCTGCAGTCTGTGGGGCAAGCCCCCTGCCTCCTGCTTTATCATTAGGAAAGCTGGACTTCCTTTGACAGCCTTTTCACACATTGCTCTAGCTTCTAGACACTCTTTTTGATTGTGGGGTGAAATGCTCTCAAAGATGTTGCATTCTTATTAAAAAAAAAAAAAAAAAGGCAGTGTAGAGCAATGTACGGAGAGCAGTGCCTGTCAACTATAGCTTATGTAGGGACAATGACATCCCAAGATGTTTTCCTGTGTATTCAGGGTGGAATTAAGGGGTGCAGTGTATGTGCGTGCATTTCAGCTCTTTATTTGCAGCAAGTGTCTCTCCAGAGTGAAAATTCTAAACCAGTTGTCAAACTTCAGCATAAGCACAAACTATATTACAGCTTCACTGGTTAAACAGCCTCTAACACCTTTAATTGGAAAAACTATCTGTAAGATTAACATGTATCTTGAGGTGGTTATGCAACATAACTCTGTTTGGCTTCCAAAAGAAGATTTAATAATGCAACATGTGATTTTAATATTCTACACACTGCAGTCCTAAAAAAATGTTTCTACTTGGTTCAGTTTTTGCCTAAGACTGTCAGTATGATTTAATTTTTCTACAGTTTATTGATCATATGGTCTGCATTACAGGGTACTAATATATTAGGAAGAGAGACAGTTTTCTGTTTGTTCTCCCATAGGAATATAGACCAAGTTTCATCTCCTAGTATCTGGAAAAACTAAAAGCTGATGAGCTGGGTGCCTGTTATGTAAGTGGAAATATGCAAGTACTTTAACTTGCTTCACCTACCTTTTCAGAATGTTAAATTCTGGGTGAAAACCAAAAGGTCCACTCTTGTTTGAAGGGGAAAAGAATGTGGTGTCAGAGAACCCTGCAGAGAGCTTCCCACCCATCAACAGTTACCTTTATCCATTGGTTGCTTTTAAATACAATGGCAAATCTCGGCATGCTAGATTTTCTGAAATCCTTTTTTTTTTCTCCGTTTCAGTTAAGTACCGTTCTCACCGTCTTTCTCCTTCACATCAGTTCTGGTGTGTAGAGTTCCATGAGGACCACAGAGAAGATTTCCTATTGTCTAAGTTGTTAGTCTCTTTTAAAAGTATAAACCGATGAATAGACTTTTCACTGTACTGCCTGTGAAGCTATCTCCATGGTATAGACCAGAAAAAGTTCCTCTCAACGTAGGAAGGGTCGATTCTCCAAGAAGTCAGCCAGCTGGCATTAAGTGGAGTCCTTTTTCCATTGGAGATTAGTGAAATTCAGACCTCACGAAAAATCTTTGAGCTCATTTACAGAGCTGTCTGCCTATTCACTCTTCACATTGTCCACGTTTAGACCAAAGTAGGAGGATACATCATGATTTCTAATTCTTCTATGGGCAATAGAGAATGGAGGTGGTTAACAACCACACCATTCAATCGGGTGTTCTCACATGTTGACACTTTTGATTTGCAATAGTCGTGATAAGAACCTCAGAGCTGCTTCCATACATGGTATACATAGTGTCATTGTTAACTATTCATCTATTATTCATCATTACTATTGTGCTAGTTGATGATGAGGGGCAGTGGGGCATAGAGAACAGAATGGAACCCTTACACACAGAAACTGAGGTTTCTTAGGTGGCTGGCTGCTCCCAAATCTAGTTACGTGTTTGTGGACACACTGATTTTTCCATGAGCTTGCATTTTTCCCCCTCCCTGCAAAGTGGCTTGTTGAGTGGGATTATGTCCAAAATCCCAGGACACCATCGAATACTCTGGGATCTCACAGAGAGGAAGAAAACATTTCTGCATTTTTTCTAGGAACTATTGCAAAAAAATAAGGAGCCCAGAGGTGTGAGTTCCCATCTTGTATTGACTTGTCACTGTGTGATTTGGGCAAATTCACGTGACCTTTCTGGACATAGATTTCTTTATCATGGCAGCAAAGGAGAGAGACTAGGTCATCTTGAACTCCAAGTTCTTCATAATTTTGTAAATATGCTGGAGACACTCCAATTTGACCAAAGAAATAATGAAGGAAATTAACCTAAGTTGATGTTAACTGGAAAGCTCCCCACCTCTTGGCCGGATGCGTCCTTTGACCTACTCTCTGAAATTCATAGTAATCAAAAGCAAGCAAGTAAACAAGCCCAGCATGTGCCTTCCGCGTTCTTGTCACCCAGTTATTGTGTTTTAAATAACTCGATGAAGCAGTCTTGGTTTTGATAACAATGTATCATTGAGCCCCAGAATATAGGTACAAATTTTCATGGACCTGCTGTTGAACCACCCACCCAACTATCCTGCAAGCATTGTAAGAAACATGAAGGTGGCCTCGGCTTAGCAGGTGAACTCCACTGGCTTTCCTAGGATGGTGGGAAACCTCCATGTCCTTATTCGCCAAAATTGCCGTCCCACTTACCCTACTCATTTTCTTTCTTTGTCTCCTAAAGTCTTCTTAGGAGACACCTTGGAGGAAGCTGCCTGGGTGAGAGAGTGCCGACGCTTTTAGCCTTTTGAGTGCCTGTCAACTGAGATTCTCTGCCCCTTCCTGTGCAGTTGTCTGGGCTGGCAGCGCCCAGGTGGTCACAGCACGATGCTGATGACACCGGAGTCAAGGGCTTCTTCCTTGTGTAGGTAGTCATAGTTTTGGAGAAGCCCCACCTCACCGTCAGTTCAGTTCTATCCAGTATTGAGAGTAATCTTTAATGTGGGCAGTGCCCATTATGTCCATGTTTGATAAACTCACCTGATGAGAGAACCATCTGGTGCGCAATACAAATTCTAAGTTTCCCCAGGGGCTTTGGGCAGGCCTTGGGATTCTGGGTTTTTTTTTGTTGTTGTTGTTGTTGTTTTTGTTTTTGTTTTTTGTTTTTATAAATCCTTGGCTGATTTTTATCAGGCCTGTTTTAGAATCACTATATTGTGTAACACGTGATGTCTTAAGGGCAATTGAATTATGTAGCAGGCTTTTTTGTCCCTGCTCTGAATGTTCCAGCACTTTCTGCATTGCAAGGCTGTGTTTGGGGTTTATTGTTGGCCATGCATCTGTCTTTTCTGAGATGTGAAATTTTGTGTGTGAGTGAAAGGTGAAACAGGCATGCATTGGATTGCTAAGTGGAGGCTTGAACAGTTCAAGTCAACTTGACAAAGTCTTGGGGGAGTCGCTGAGATTGAGGCTGCAAGGGGACATAAAGCTGACGCCCCTAGGTGTGATTTGGACAAAGGTCATTTGACCTCTCCAGGCTTCGACTTCCTCCTTGGTAAAATCAGCAAAGGCCTGAGTGACCTGTGTCCTGAAGCTGAGGGGAGAGAAGGGTGCAAAGTTAAAAAGTGTGTTCTTACCACCAGGAGCCCTGTTGCCATGATCTGTATTAGTAATGAGAGCATTGTCGACTCCTCCACTTTCCTTATCCCTCCAGGGTTCTGTGGCAAAGCCCTTCTTTTTTCTTGTTTTTGTCAAGTTTCCTGAAACTTATTAAAGGGAAAAGCATCCGAGGAAGAGAAGCTGGCAGAGTGGATGCGGATGGTTTCCATTAGCTGAAGAAACAGTGGCGGGTTTCTGACCTGTCTGGGAAGGCCAAAGGGCGGGCGCCTTGGTCACCTTTGGTGGCTGATGTTCTCTTCCTTTAGAAAAGAGATGGTCTGTAACATCTGAGGAAAAAAAGGACGGTCTTAGGAAGGGCGGAGACAATTTGGGCCAATGACGATTTTAGGCCTTACACTTCTTTTTTGTCCGGCCGACAGTGCAGGAGAAGCTGACTGGAAATTCCAAGGACATCAGTCTTTGGAAATGAATGAAATGCTTACTTCCTGGGGTACTCTTTGTTTAAGGAAGGGGGTACCGCTTGAGTTCTAGTGATGCTAAGCTGGGGAAGCTGCAGCCCAGAGCACTACCTGCTGGTCACCATACAGGGTCTTGGGGTGTTCATCCTCCCTCAACACCCACTTTCCAGGACAGCCCAAGGAAGATGTGCTCCTTTAGTTCCATTTCATTTGTTTCAATTTTATTAAAGTCCAGATATTTGCCACCTGTTCTACAGGGTTCCGTACAGGGCACAGGAGCCTTAAAGACCATACTTGACAGTAGAGTTGGCAGTTGTACCTGACTGGCTATGTATCGGCCTCTCTATGGCCATAATAATAAACCATTGGAACAGTTCTTCATTTCCTAAATTTACAGAATCTTTAGGATTTTGTTGTCAACAATACCAAGGTTATTATTATGTTTTTAATCTCAATCAGAAAAACAGACCTTTCTGAAGGGAGTGAGCAAATGGTGGAGGGCCTGAGAAGAAAAGTCCAAGCTTTTCAGTCAGAGGCTGGGTGCTCTCTTTCTCTTGCAATGAGAGCTCCGAGCTCCGTCATACTACGTGATCTAACCCCACTGAGGCCTCCTTTCTCATCTGTAAAAAATGGGATGATGTGGGCATGGGAGCACAATGCCCTGCTCACCTGAGGCCTGGACTGGCTAGTAATTGCTAAGGGGTTGAGACAGAGCAGGAGGAGAAACAAGGTCTTGCCTTTCTGATATCCCTGTATTTGAAATTGGATACCTTTCATGTGGCACAGCTCTGAGAGTCTTCTATTATTTCCCTTGCGAATGTCAGTGAAAAGAGGAACGAGACAAACAGGTTTCACTTTTAGTCCACACGGCTGTGTGAGGTCGGAGGCTCATGGGGTGAGTCTGGAGGACTAGGCAGTTTTTGGTGTATTCCTTTTCTTCAGACTGGGACTTTAGAAGGTGCATCTTACCTCAGCTCACTGCTAGACTGATTGGAGCTTGAACAGGCACCACCTTTTTATACTGTATCCCAGAAGAAAAGAAAAGGAACTCAGTGTTTTCAAAGACTGGGCTTTTTAAAATGCCTCTGAATAACTCTTGGGGAAGAAATTATCCTCATCTTCTGATAGATGAAACGGAGTCTGGGTCTAAATAATTTTCTGAAGATCAGACAAGACTGGATGCACTGATACTCAAAAGCCAAGGGAGGCCTTACTTTGAATGTCTTCTTAGTACTAGTCTTTGCTTTGGTCCAGGTAAATTTATATGTTAGGATCGGTGTTAAAATCCCCAAAAGTAAAACATACTGAACAATGAGGGTAAGAACAGTGCCCAAGGGCAAGCCTTTGAAAGATACAGTTGATTTGTGTGTGTGTGTGTGTGTGTGTGTGTGTGTGTGTGTGTGTGTGTGTGTGCTTTCAAAGTACATATTGTAATCAGGGCATTGATGGAGTGTTTTTGAGGTTTGTCACAAATTAACAAAATTATATGCCTGGAGAGTTTTGCAGAGAAATGCAGATCAGCATAAGTGCCTTGTCATAATAAGCAGTATGCACTGGTTCCTGTCTGTGTATCCCTGAAGTGCGTGCTACACAATTACACTCATGAAGGAAGCCATTCTCATTGATGTCGTCTTTGTATCTGCTCCCCCCACCTCCAATTAGTTGCAGAGTAAATCCATATAATTTCTAGACAGCAAATTTGATCAAGACTGTGTTTGCACCTGCCTTTCATGTCTTGTCTTCTACGGGTGTTCCTGGAGTACCTACGCTGAGCAAGGTGGCCAAGGTTACTCGCAAGGAATTCCCAGGCTAGTGAAGGAAGGGCAAACAGCCTTTGGTTAATAATGACACAGGAGCCTTAAAGGGGGGCCCTTTATATGACGCAGTGGGGAGTGATGGAGTTGATGATGGTATGAAACCGGGTCCTAGGCAAGGAGGAGGGAACCACAGGGAAGTAGGGAATGTTTTTGGTGGAAGCTGGGGTGTAATGTGGTCCATTCGCATTGTGAGGGCCAGGGAGAGAGGGGGCCAGAGATGAAGCTGGAAGACAGGGATAATGCCAGACTGAGAAAAGGGGCTGACCATGACAGACAGCTGGGGACCTTGGGCATTATTTTAGAGGACCAATAGAACAATGGGAGTTTTATCTTTGCCATTTGCTTTCTTTTTATCATGGAAATTTTCATATAGCTGCCATCGGTGATCTTGGGGCACTGCTAGGGTCTAGAGTGACTCCCAACTTGGAGGAGGAATTTCCACGCTGTTTTGTAGGGACTACAGTGGTTCACAGATCTCCAGTTCCTTTACAGTGGAAGGGGGAGTTGGACAAGTTTCCCAGAGGTCTTTGAAATTAGTATAATTTTGTGAACAGTTTTGAGGAGAGGACTTACCTATTATAATCTAACTCAGGTTTGGGAGAAAGATCTCTGGCTTGGAGAGTTGGGGGAACTTGAGACAAGTGAGAGATGACACATGGGAGAGGGATGTGGCAGAAGTAGCCCAGGTGCCTCCTGGGCTTCTGGTGGTCAGCCTCCTGTTCAGCACTCTACATGTGGCACCCGTAGAAAAAAGCCTTGTGGTATGACTGGTGGGTGCTTCTTCATGTGTATCCCCCCACAACAAAACTGAGACCACAAGTCATCCACTTCTTCCACCTGGAACTTCAGATTTTCTCAAATGCCTCTTAGAAGGAACGAACTAAAAACCCTCCTGATTTTGTGTGAGGGTTTTTCTTGTGTTGTAATGATATTTAAGAAACAGTTTTGTTGAGATATAATTTATAATAACACATGATGTGGCCATTTAAGACACACAATTCATTGGGTTTTATTGTAGCCACAGAATTAGACAGTTATTACCATAACCAACTAGAATTTATCTCTGTAAAAAGAAATTGATCTTTACTAATCATTCCCCATTCCTGTGCACCTCTCCCGGATCTTAACCACTAATCATTTTTTTCTCCCATAGATTTGTTTATTCTGGATATCACATAAATCAGCAGTATGCTACATGGTCTTTTATAGCTGGCTTCTTTCACTTAATGTTTTAAAGTCCCATCCGTATTGTAGCATGTGTCAGTAAGTAGTTCATTTATTTTTATTGCCAGATAATAATCCATTGTATGGGTACCCCATGTTTAGTGTATATACTTATTATTTAATGGATTTACATTATTCTCATTTTGGGCTATTATGAATAGGAAAAGTGTCCTTATGTTTTCCATTTTCTTCGATATATATATATCCAGTGGTATTGCTTGGTCATATTATCAGATGTTTAACTTTTTGATGAACTGCCAAATTATTTCCATCATATCTGCACCACTTTAGATAAATTAACATATGTAAAAAAAAATACAAGGGTTGGGGATTTAGCTCAGTGGTAGAGCACTTGCCTAGCAAGTGCAAGGCCCTGGGTTTAGTCCTCAGCTCAAAAAAAAAAAAAAATGCAAGAGTTTTACCAGAGGTCTTAGGAATTAGGATAGTGGTGAAATCACACTGCCGGATCATTTTGTTCTTAAGGCATTTTCCCACAAAGAAACAGACTCTGTAATTCTTTAAATCCTGTCACTGGGTTTCAGGTGAGTGAGCAGAGAACAGGATCCTGACTGAGAAAGAGGGTGGGTGGTCATTTAGACCCACCTGCCTGCTGAATAACAGCAGTTTACAGACTGAACTTTCCAAGTGAAAAACCAAAACAGAACAAACAACAAAAGAAACCACTTCAGAGTATCTTGAAAACTGTGAAGTCCAAATATTTTACTCTCTTAGACCCTAGTTAACACAATCTTAAGGCCACACTATACCAACCCATCTGTTTAGAGTATTCTCTCTCCCCTCCCCCACTGGATCGATCTCTAATCACCATCTCAGAATTCAGATGGCTTCCTATCACTGAGACTCATATGCTGGATGTCAGGAGATACTAAAGAAGATAATCACAAGGCATGTCACGTGATGGTAAAATGCGCTAAGCGTTCAAGTGATTTATGTGTGGGATGTGAAAGCACAGATATTTAAAGAAGGCGAAGGAGAGATAACCTTCTTTACTATTAGCGGCTTTCCATGATCCCTCCATGTTTCCAGAAACAGAATGAAGCCGATGCTTGTCACTGGCTCCTCCACTCAGAGAGGGTAAGTGACTTGCTCAAGTTCACTCAGCTAATGCTTATGGGGACTTGGACTGAATGAAGCCTGACTAAATGATGACAGTTGCTTATAATGTATTGAGTATTAGCTGGGAGCTTCTTAACAGTTTACGCACTGTCCATCTATTCCGATTTAGTTCTCCAAGGAGCCTACGAAGTGCCAATCATGTTTATCTCCGTTTTATAGAGCTGAGGTTCAGAGAGGTTGAAAATAACTCCTTTAAATGATGCTGTACGCGTGTTTCAGAACTGGGATGAGAAGTCTGACTGGTGAGGCTGTTTCTCACTGTTCAGCTCTCCTGCTTATGTTTTCAGAAGCCCTAGCTTCCCCCTTCTACCTCAAGCCTGCTTTTCTATCAGTCATCCATGGAGACCAAGTAGTCCAAAGGGAGTTAGATTTGTGATTTTCACTCTGGGGTTTCTGGACCCATTAAGGTCAGTTAAGGCAACCATAGTACATTCTATGGCTGTTTGGATACCTCAAGAATATCTGATGTATACTGTATGTTACTGACAACTGACTTGCAAAGACTAACGTGGAGAGATAGTGCATTGGTTAAAAGTACTGGCAGCTCTTGCAGAGAATTTAGGTTCAATTCCTAGCACCCACATAGTGGCTCACTGTAACTCCAGTGCTGAGGGGCAGGAGTGGGGCAGTGGGGAGGGGGTTCCAAGGCCCTCTTCTAGCCTCTGTGGGCACTTCACACTCGTGGTGCACAGACATGCAGGTAAAACATCTGTAAACATAGAGTAATATAAAATAAGCGCTTCGTTTTGTTTTTGTTTTTTGTTTTTTTTTTAAAGCCCCAGCATCTACCTAGACTAGTCCATGCATCAGCATTCTCAATTTGTGATTTGAGTGACACCTGTCAGTTCACTGTGTGCCTACTCATTATTTTTGTCTGTTAGGAGATGCAACTGGTACTCTTCACGCTTTGCCTAACAGAAGTAAAGAGTGGTTGAAACTATTCTAGAAGTAATTGGGGAGAGGACAAGAAGGAGCTTCTGGGATCTTCACTGCTGGAAATGCTGGTGCCTTGGAAGGTGTGAAGCCCTGAACTAGGAAAGGGAGAGTACTGGGTCTTGGAGCCCCACGGGAAGGCTTCCTAAGTGCTGGGAGGGCCTTGAACTAGAGCCCCTTTGTAGCCCACACCAGGCAGCAATATCGGGTCACTCTGTTCATGAACCTTTTTGTGCCGTGGGTTCAGTCTGCTGTAGTGGTAAATTTTGAGCTTCTCTGGTTAGTGGCTGCGGATGCAGCTCGCTCATTAAATGTAGTAAATAGAACTTCTCCTCTTGGCCTCTTCCCCACAAATGACCCACATTGTTATAAAGCTAGCAACCACCAACAGGAAGTGGCAGAAATGTTTCTCAGCCACACAGCCCATTTCATTAGACACTTGCCCAAAGGGGCTGTTTTGGTCAATTTGGCCTCTGTAGGCTTCTAGGGAGGAACAGCCTAACACATCATTTCTCATCTTTGCATTTGCTGACATCTTGCCCTTAGTGGCTGTTTTGATTCAATGCCTGGTGCTTTGCTCTGCAGCAACTGCACATTCTGTGCTCATGAGGAGGAACTTCTGGGAAGCTGAGATTTTAAAAACATTTCCAAAGGTGTTACCAACTTACTTACCAGAGAGTCTTTTGTTCAGGGGCTACTCATTGAAATCTCTTCAGAGAGCAATTCCCCTGGCATGGCAGGAGGGCTAGTGGGTTCCTAGCACCTTTGTGAAAGGCCTGAACTTTAGGCATTGTATGCGTGCAGACCTCCTAGGGACTGGCTGGGAAAATAAAATATACATCTTGGGTCAAAGCGTTGAAAGTACTGGGCTTTCTATCCCTGGGGGACATAAGCTGTCATGAATATTAGATTTAATTTTCCTAAGTCCATTGAGAAATTATTCCATTGTGAGTTTGCCTTAAACTGATTGTTTGCAGTTGTGGTTGTCCCAGCTGTGAAATTGAGGGTTTATTATCAATTAATAACCTTTCACTGAAAAATTCTGCCAAATGACGTTATATCCTTCTGAGAGTTTGTATTTAGATAGTCTGTCTTGCTTCCATTAGTTTTTCTCACTGTAGATCCCTCAGGCTCCCCACCACCATGCCCCGAAGCAAACACCCTCTCCCACGTCCACCCCACATCATGACACCTGGAGTAGCAAGCCTTGTCTTCAGTCAGCTGGAAGAGGCTGGAAAGTGGATGTTTGAACACTTATCCTGTAGTCAGGCACGTCTTCATCTCATCAGATCCTACAGCCCCAAAGGAACCACCATCCTCTACATGATGCTATGGATGATGCAGCTGCTGTTCAGAGAGACTGAGCGACAGGCCCTGGGATAGAAAATGGTCCCGCTCTTGGCCATGAACCCACCGATACCGATACCTACATCCTTTTCTCCAAGAGCAAACACTGGCATTTGGCTTTGCACTAAAAAGCCTATGAACAAAGTGAACCGGTCAGAATGTCTTCAAAGTTTCAGCCCCTATAAAATATTTAAGTTTGATTTGGGGTTTAAAGTCCTCTGTCTGTGTCAGTATTTCCTGTTCCTGTGTAGATTCTCAAGAGAATAGAGGCGAGAGTCTGAACTTCAGGCTGGAAGGGCATGGACTTCACTGAATCCCCATTATGTGGTAAGCTGTGCACTAAGGCATTTCATGCATTATTAACTTACTTGAATTTCACAACAACCCTGAAAAGGAGGAGGCTGGCATTCATTCCAGGTTTTTTTTTTTTTTTTTTTTTTTTTCCAGAAAGCTGGTCAGAAGGTCGGTCTCAGCTCTTATTGGTGGCTGGTGACATACTACATTAATAATTCAACTAGTTAATCTCTAGCAGAGATCATTTACTAAGATTCCCAGAAAAGTGCAGTTTTAGGATCTCTCTAGAGCTGGTTGCTGGACCCTGTGTCCACTTCCATGACATGTATACTGAAGAGAATGCCTTAGAAGGGCCGGTGAGAGAACCCAGCAAGTTTCGTGCAGAAGCGGGGTGATTTTCTGCAGAGGAATAGCCATTTCTGATCCCAGTGTTAATTCCCCTTGGTATCCATCTTCTCCAAAGGAGTTAAAAAGCCAGGGAGTGAAATGCTTTGATTGAAGCAGCCTGTGCTTTGGAAAGACCACCGAGTGTTTCCCAGGCTATTGTAGGGCTCCTATTCAGCTGGGATTTCAATGGTGCTCTGATTAGCATGAGACCAAGTGTATAAAGTAGGTCTTTTTTACCTCCTAAAAGAAGTTCTGTGGCATTTCTTTCTGAGGGGGTTGGCATAGAGCTTTGACAAACACAGAGAAGTTAAACAAGGCTGAGAGCGGTCGGTCCCATTTTGCACACATCCTTCACACTTAGAATGCAGGGCAGAAGCGCTAGAGATGGAATCATAGCCGGCTCCTTTCTGCGCTGCTCACGGCTCAACAGGAAATACCCACAAGGCAATGGGGAGAGGGAATCCCTAGCTGTCCAGCATTCTCTGTTGTCAGAAAGCTACCACAGAGAACGTTCCTGAGTTTGGTTGGCTATCTACTCTTTGCCCTTTGTTTACTGAGATACATACAGTGCCTTGGGGAAGACACAGAGAAATATACTGAGGAGGGGGGGACCTGTGCTGAAGGAGCAAGTAAAAAGACAAAAGTCAGTCACAGGTGTTTTGATCTGATACCTGAATGGAATCAGAAAAGTAAAAGGTCTATGAGGCAGCTCATTGCTGTTCAGTCTCGAAATTGGTGGTATTCGCTGGGGAACCTTGGCAAATTGCTGTCATTTGGTGGATGGTAAAATGAGCATGAGTTGTTGAGACAGATGGTGTGCCACGGGAACAGGAAATACTTTGGAAATATTCATTCATATTTGTAACGTGAATGCAATTTTGTCTGAAATGTGCTCCCTACTGCCCCCATTTCTGAAGCTCCACATTAAGAACATGCTATTGTCAGATATGGAAAAATGTCCTTGCAGATTGTATTTCTAGGTGGCAATCCAAAGGTGTCCTTGGGCAGTATGTACCCAAGAGTTGTGCTTCTGAATGGCAGTTCTGCACACCCAGGCCTTCTCCTCAGAACAAAGTTCCCACGAGTGTGGAGAGCATCTCCCCGGCATGCTTGAGAGCCTTCAGAATGTGGTTCCCTCTCGACTCTGTCTTCCACTCTTCCTGCTCCCATTGCCTTCCCTCTCGTCTCTGCCCTCCCTCACTGAGGCACAAGTGGCTTTCCTAGCCTTCCCATACCATGCTATTCTTATTCCCTGTGAGGTATGTGCTTCCCAGTTCTCATTAGTCAAGACCTCAGGTGTTTCCTCTGGGCAGACTTCGCCTTGCTGCGGGTCCCATGCCACTTTGGGTTCACCTTTTCAATGTTCAAACATGAAAGACAATTTAAACAATGGGTTTGCTTTGTACCTGGGTGCCATCTTTCCATGTCTGAAGTTTCTGTTATAAAACAGCTCTCAAGTTCTGTTGAAAAATATATAACTGAAAACAGCATTCTAGGCAGTAAGGACACAGAACCAAAGAGGACAGGACGGTTTTTGTTTCGCTTAATTCACAATCTCAAGGTAGCCACTGACACAGCATCTTTTTTTTTTTTCTGTAAATAGTTCCATTATTAAGTGTAATTATAAAGCTACATACTGCTTAATACCTGCTTCCCGTAAGCCATCGTGATGAAATGGAAAAAAGTCACTGGTGAGAGTCCGTAACAGTCCATAATAGTTTAAGGAACTCGAGAGACTGGGAGTGTGCACCTACCTTAAAACAACTTAGGCTTTTAAATTTAGCGTCTATATTATTGTATAGGAGAGAATGAATGAATGATGAATGAATAATTTTCTTGTGCTGCAGGGATTGAACCCAGCTCCTCACACATGTTGGGCAAGCCCTCTACCCTTGAGTTACATTGCTGGTTGCCAAAACCACTATTAGAGAAATGATGCCTGATCTGAGAGATCAAAAATTATCTCTACTTATGCCCTGACTACGGCTAACTTACTGACTGGGCTGCCTTGACCAAGGAACTGTCCCTTGCTATGTGGTGACACTAGTTCTGTTACTTCAAACAATGTCTAGCTTCTTGCTTTCTTACCCTTGGAAAGCCATTAAAATGATGGAGAGTTCAAGGGCAGCCTGAGCTACACTGAGAGACCTTGGGTCAAAAAACAGTCGTCACTACCACCACCACCCCCCAAGTGACTCTGTAGGGTGGGTCCTCCATCACATTTGTCCTTTAACTATTTATCTGCATCAGTCTTGTATCTTGTTGTTCTGAGGGGCCTGAGAACAATAACCGAAATGTCCAGTTCAGAAGAAAGAAGAGCAAACACCTTACTTAGAGCATGTGTTGCCTTTTTAGGGTTTGTCTCTTTTGTTCAGATACATGGTACCCACAGGGGGAGGGTGGGGGGTGTCACTCTAATTTTACAGATGGTGAGACTGAGGCATAAGAGGTCAGGTATTAGGAATTAACCTGGGATCTGTGTCTCTTATTTCAAAGGTGTTATTCAGTTAGTCCTCCCACTCCTACGTCACCAAGTACACAACCCCTCCAATTCCCAAACGTTCTGTTCAAAAGATTATGTTGATATAAAATCAGTCTTCTTATCATTTTAACCCAGTACTATTTAGCATATCGTAGGCATGTAATGGTTATCATAACATTAATCACCATATCACTTTATTTATAATGATAAGAATCATGGTGAATTGCAGTGATTAAGTCCTTTCAGGGACTATGCCTGGAACTACACAAGCTTTGCAGATTTCGTGATCTAGTGATGAATGGGATGTGGTCCTTGCCCTTGTGTCTTCTGGAGCAGATGCCAGGCAGATGTGGTAACATGAATATACCATGTACTTTGCAGGAGCAGCAGATTGAGGGGGTTATTAACCGTATGTTGGGAAGGGGGTTGGAGGAAGAATGCTAAAGGATGTAAATGACATTGCCACCGTTTGTCAAGGAGCAGGCCACTGACAAACAGTCTTAGCAGAGTGCTGCCTCTGACCTGCAGTATGGATGACCACTCTTTAGCATAATCTTAGAGTGCTTGACGTAGAGGACTCAAGCATCAAGTCCTCCCCTCCCGTCCTTATTTTAAAGATGGGAAAACTATACTTGGAGAAGTTAGATGTCTCAGAAAATGGGTAGACTCCAGAGGGAAGAAGACTCTTACAGAGCAGATTCAAGGTCAAATCCATAGGGGGAAACATCGTTTTAAGCATCTCTTTAACCGCCAGGTGTGGTTATTCTGAAAGTTAGCTGCTGATCCCAAATGTCAGTGGTCTACAAAGCCCAGGAAACCATAACAGAGCATCCCAAAACACAGTAATATTGTTAAAAGAACCCCCTGGGGTGGGGATTTAGCTCAATGGTAGAGCGCAAGGCCCCCGGGGGTTGATCCTCAGCTCCAAAAAAAAAAAAAAAATCCCCTAAATAAAATTATGGTATCTACTATGTTCATGTTCAGAAGTCCACAGGGATAAAAAGGCTTGTATCCACAAGACAATGTTCACTGGAGGTCTTGATAGTTGGATTGCTAGATGTCCTTGAAAAGGAAAGATGAGACAATTTCCCATCATAATTCCCATAGTCAGGAAGTTCTAAACCTTAAGGAGCAGTGTGCCACAATAGAAAAATATATGTCTTAGAGTCAGGCTTTTCTGAGTGCAAATCTGGGACCTTTCATTTGCTAGCTTATCACTGACCTCTCCGAACTTCTGTTTCCATCTGTGAAATGGGGACGGTAATTTCTACTTTGCAGCCTTTCAGGAGATTGGGAGGTGCCTAGCGACAGTGAGTTCTTTGATGTTCTTGTGCCCTGCCCCCAGAAGTGCTTGGGAACTGCTAGGTGCCATAGATGACTGGCAAGCTTTAGAAGAATCAAATGCAGAGGAGCGTGCCCTGAATGTGCAGTGAGTGGACTCAGAATGCATTGAGCCTCGTGCATCTGACCTTTGCCGAGTGCGCTGGAGCCTCCCAGAGAGTTAAGTGGTAGCTGTGCAGATGTAGCTCCCTTCCATCTGCTCTTGCTAAAGGTGTTTTCCAGGTGGGGACACCATGTTGGAAATTTGTCTTTAATGCATTCCAGTGTTCTGATGCAAAATCTGCCTGAGAGATTGAGCAGAGCATATTAACCAATATCATTTAAAGTTGATTAAAACTATCATCTTAATTAAGTATGAGAGAACAAGAAGTTCTCAGTCTTCTGGTAGCAATTAAAGACTAAAGAGTCGATTTGAAGTTGTTTTTGCAACTCTTAAAATAATACTCCCTCCTCTCCCTCCCATGAAAAGTGTTTCTTAGCTAGAGACATTCCCTCACATTGAGGTTTCTGAAAGCTGTTAAGGACCACAAACCTGCTGGCAAGTCCTCTACTGCCAAGGCTTCGAAGTTCTCAAAAGCTAGGGGTTCAAGCTCAGGATACGCTGATTGGGAAAGAGAGCCTAAACAAAGGGCCCTTTGAGGCAGGAAACTGAGCTTTGGCTGCAGCACAGAGCACTGTGGGATTGGAATAGTGCCCTGGGACTTGCCGAGAAGAGGGATTCGGGCGATCGAGGGAGGAAGTATAAAGTTTCCCCATACAGTGAGGGATTCTGCTGGAACCCTGGAAAGTTGGTTTCAGGAGCTACCTGTCATCTGCCAGCCAAGTCGGCACACTCTATAAAACCTGGACTTGACAACACTCTCTGTCTTTGACCAGAAAGGGGAGCTATCCATAAAGGTCCATGGATATTGCCTTCTTCGTAATAGTAGGTCAGTGGGAGATAGATCAGAGATTTTCTTGCAAGGCCCAAAGCCATCACTGAAATCAATGCAGTCATCCCGCCGCTGTTCAATCACCCAGTATTTATTGACGGCCTGCTTCATCCTAGGCTGCCATGGCTGCAAAATGTAAAAGACACAATTCCCACTCAGGGGCGCAGGATGATGGGGAGGTGAGGACTGGAAGGTGTAGAGACAGATTTCTGGAGGAACACTTTCCACTGCGACTATTCACACCCACCCACCCACCCACCCACCCACCAGGCTCCTCCTCCTGCATCCTAACTGGGTTTTGCATTGGATCTTCCTGAAAATAAGACTTGTAATGCTCATCATTACACACACATCCTAAAGGGCAGCATGCCAACCAATAGGAAAGCAGGGACAGCACACTGAGATAAGGGCCATTGACATTGGAGAAGACTCCTGGGCTCCCCACCCCCCTCCCCGTGTGTGTGTGTGTGTGTGTGTGTGTGTGTGTGTGTGTGTGTGTGTGTGTGTGTGTGAAAGAGAGAGAGAGAGAGAGAGAGAGAGAGAGAGAGAGAGAGTGTTTTATTTACTTAGGCAGCAGAATCTTCCTTGACCAGAAAAGACCCACTTCCTGTCAGCTCTGTGGTAAGATGCCTGGTGAAGGGAACAAACAATAGGAATAAGTAAGGGAATGGCTGGGTCTGTCAGAAGCACAGGCAACAGGACATATGCTGGGAGGGTCAACTAAACTGCTGCTCCAAAGAGGAGCGGTGATTTCTTTGGTTACACATTTGAAAACTGATTCTGCTGAACAGATGGGACCCAGGCAAGACCGTACAAGTTTTCATAAGTTAGGAATATCACGTGTTTCCTCCATTCCCCAAATGAGTATCGTTGATCCAAGCTAATGTGTATCAGTGATCCGAGAATGGAAACATCTGAGTTTGGAGGTCCAGGAGCCTAGCATCTGCAAACCGATGCCCCATATGAGATAGATGTTGCCGTGAGACACAAGAGTGAATTGTTCTCCAGTGTGGACGGCCTCCACAGGAAGCACTTTGACAGTTGGACCTGACCAGGGCTACAGCAGCTTTTTGGTTAACTGGAGGACGTTCTGCAGACAGTTTTCTGCTGTTTGTGTTTAGAGGCTATGCACAGAACTTAACTCCAGTATTTGGGTGACAGTACAATTCAGAGAAAATGCTATATTTCTATGTATAAATGGAGAGACATTCATAAGAAACAGGTTTCTGTAGAATCTTGACAGGGAATCTGAGGGAGGGAACTCATCTACTCATGAAGTCCTTAATATTAATACAACACATGAGTTGCTCAGTAAAAATTAAACAAAATGGAAACCATCCATTTTTTTTTCCTGTCACTAACATGTACTTTTAGCCTTTTGTCTAAATTTACTTACCATTATTGATGCTTTAAATTACATCAGCCAAAATTTGGAAAAGAAAAATCACACAGAATCTGCCAAATACATTACGGCCATTTCAGCATATTTACTTTTTATTTTATTTCTTTTCAATTAATAATTAAGAACACGGACACTTGTTTTTCTGCGTTGATGATTAAAACTATCTTTACTTCGTCAGATCATTTGACGACCCTAAGCTGAGCTTCACCCTTAACTGCATACTGGTCTGTCCCCAACGTGTTCAGTTCAGTTTCCTGTACTGCCCAGACAAACCCCTGGGGCAGATCTTTGCCCCTCCATTTGCCAAGGCTGATGTGTTAAGGAACAAATCAGGCAGCTTAGGTGTCAGAAATGTGTTGTCTGGAGGTTGAGGGAAAGTGCAAGGTGGTTGGTTCGTTCTGAGATTGTGAAGGAAGGGTCAGTCCTAACCTTATTTCTCATTTCTAAGGACTCCGATTTTACTGGACTAGGACTCACTCTAGGGATGTCAATTTAACTTGATGGTCTAGAGAGACTTATCTGAATTAGTTCAATCTCTTAGGGCTTCAACATAGGACTTCTGGGTGGGGATACACTTCAACCTATGATCGCCCCTCATCTGTGTGTAAGGAAGTTGGGGCCCAAGAAGTAGCATGTGATTTGACTTTAGGTGTGTCTGCCTCTGAAATGGTCGGTTTTCGTTATATCCTGTTTCCTGCTCATGAATTGGAAAGGCCGCGAGCAAGGGAAAACTACTGTCTCTTTTGATTCTAGTTTGATTGGTGTGAGACAATGTTGGATAGTTATTGACTTAAATGTAACTGATTTTGACCTGCACTGTGATGCTATTTAAAAACCAGGTTAAATGC
The DNA here is from genome assembly GCF_903995425.1 of Onychomys torridus. Classification (NCBI taxonomy): domain Eukaryota; kingdom Metazoa; phylum Chordata; class Mammalia; order Rodentia; family Cricetidae; genus Onychomys; species Onychomys torridus. Next base: position 121,833,924 of record NC_050444.1, read on the forward strand.
AGCGTACTAGGTGTAGCTGAAGCTTAATTATAGTTGTGCATTTATGAAGCCTGTTGGTGAGCTAGGCCCATTCCTTTGAAAAATCCAATGAGTACAGTGACCTGTGGACTATATGGCATCCTAATAATTCTCTGATGATTGGACCACATTCCAAGGAAAACTTTTATTAGATATTGGTCCTTGCTCTTTCCTCCCCTTTCTCCTTTCCCTCCCCCTCCCCCTCCTGTCCTCCACCTCCTCCTCTTCTTTTCCCACCTCCAGGTTTTGGATTCTTTTTCTTGCATAAATGACTTCAGGTATGCTTCAGTAATCTGAGGGAAGGCTAGGAAGCAATATAGTGTGAGTGATCCCAGCCACCCCTGGTCTTCAGGGCGTCCGGTTCACAGGGAGGAGGAAACTCCTGCCAGAACTGTGGGCAGAAGGGGCTGATGGTGCCTGCTGAGCCAGCGCCCTCCTGGAGGAGTGGTGATGCCACCATCAGAGTTTCAGCCCCAACTGAAATTGAAGGCTCAGAGCATCTCCTGGAGTTGCGTCTCCTGGAATTCGCGGTGCTTTTCCATTGACGGCTCCCAGGCAAGTGACTACTCCCTGATTTCATCACAATGAATAACAAACGAAGGGTCTGAACTGAGATTCCTGTGATTCCCCGCTGTGCTTTGTCCATTGTAAGTGCTTAGTATTTATTAGAAATAAGAAATGAAGAGAGAATGAAGAAATACATTATGGGACAGAGATGGAGCTATCAGTGTGAAGGAATCTGGGGGACTTCCAAGGGCATTCTATCCAAACCTGCATTGAGTTCTAAGAAAACTCCCCATCTTCCTTTAGTATAGAGCTGAGCATTGGAAGCCTGTCTGTTTTGTTTTATATACATTTGTTTATATAATTTTTCACATGCTCTTGTTGGCTTTAAAGGTTCTATGTAAGTCATAGGGAGGGACAAAGAGCCACCTCAGTCACCTTCGTCTTTAAAATGTATTTTGTAGGGAAAACCATGAGAAACACACAGTCTCTGCCATGGATTAATGCTGTTCATGTACACACACACACACACACACACACACACACACACACACACACACACTCCTTAACTTCTCAGAAATCCATAATAGCCTTTGGCACCTCCTCAGGATTAGTCATACTGTCCCCATTTTACAGATGGCCTAAAGGTTTGTGCAGGTCACTTACTTGCAGATCAAAGCACCAAACTCAAATTTATTTTACCCCAAAGCCTATATTCTGTTTAGACATTTCCACTCACTTAAATTTCATAAAAACAAGAAAAATGACCAAAAAGCTTGTGGGCTTCGTGTTTAGTATCTACACTTGTAATAATGGATCTTCTTCTATACCAAGTAACAGTTATCTCCATTTTAGGGAAGATACCCCACATTCTCAGACATAACAGTTCCTTGCGCCTTCTGTGTACTAGGGTTGGGAGAGCATACCCACATACTCTCTTATTCTTCCATATCATCGGGAGGTCCAAAGACCCCGAGTGTGTGACTCCAGAATCCACTCATTGACAAGTACCAATGTTTTCCTTTCTGGATTCCTTGCCAACAGATAGGTTCGTCTGTTACCTGTTCAGTTCTAGAATAGACCCAGGTGTACTGTGGAAGGAATTATGCTGTGTGCCAAGGTCACCTGAAGATGTCTACGTAAGGGTACATGAGCCGTCAGTTTAGAGAGGTGTGTGGGCCTGAGATGGAGCCAGCTTCATATGCTCCTGGAGAGCAGGCGGTGTTTACATGAGTTGCTTGTGCTGTTTAGGATCTGGAGTGGCAGTGTGGTGACAGAGGCCTTAACACATCTCACTCTGGGTGGAAAAGGATGTGTGTGAAATGCCCACGCTATTCATGGAAGGTGGTTGGTCACACCTTGGTTCCCTGGAGCCAGCTGACTCTACCTCCCGTGCTACAGACCACTGCCCATATAGCCACCAGAGTGGCCTTTCTGTGCCTGCCCAGCCACTCCCTTTCCTTCTGGAGAAGGTAGCTCTTGAAGGCTACAGCCCTTTTTATCTCCTGTCAGTATTTCCCAGTATACAATAGCTGCTTAAGAAATATTCGCTATTCAATACAGTTTAAAACTGTCTTAGTGTATGCATATGTGAATCGCATTATATACAAAAATATGTGTGTGTATATTTGATTTTTATATAGCTTTACATAGCTTTTCTAGCCAAGGGTGACATATTATATTTTAGAAGCTGTGATTGCCAAATTGCCTTGTGATAGAATCACCTTCAAAATAAGAATTCTTGGTCTGGGGGATGTAGCTCAGTGGTAGAGCATTTGCTTACCTGGATTTATTCCCAAGCACTAAGAAGTTGAAGGGAGGAAGGGAGAAAAGAAAGAAAGAAGGGAAGGAGGAGGGAGGGATGGGAGAGGCCAGGGAGAATGCCAATTCATTCTCATCTTCTTTTTGCTGTTTTGACTGAGTGCTGGAGTAGGTCTAGGCAGAGCCCAGAATCTTACTATTATTTTTTAGTAAGTGCCCCTGATAGTGACTGTCTGACTCTGGGACTCACCACCCAGTTATAGCCTCGTTCAATCCCACCTTTGCCAACTAGTGCAGACAGGAACCTGAGCGCTAGCTTTCAGGCCTGAAATCCTAACACAAACAAAACCCAGTGTGCACAGGGATACAGAACGGTTCTATCTTGAACAATTGGCTAGTATACCTTGTGTCAGATTGTGAGAGGCAATGGAGAGAAATGATTTGCAAGCCTAATTAGGCCCACTCCCCAGTTCTCAAACCCACGACTCTAAGCCCCCTGCTAATTGGCAGTCCCTTAATAGATTAGGACTTGGCATCAGCCTTGCATGTTATTACAAACCACACACAGAAAAACCCAGTGGCTGAGGAACTCCTGCCAAGGCCAGGCCTGGGTTTTTGTGAGCCTTTTGAAGTGTACTGGACTTTCAGTATTTTGTATAGTCAGTGCACTGAAAGGAATCAAGCCATTCCTTTGGACAGGATTTGTGAAGGGCGAGTTTGTTGAATAATTAATTCCCTGAGACCCATTCTGTCATTTTGATGGACAAGCAGCAGCCCACATATGCAGCTTGTTCTCAGCACCAGCAGGCCATGGATTATTTCTCACGGACCTGCCCCCTTCCTAGGATAGCTCCCTTCCCCTTTGTGCATCCAGAGAACGGGAAGGAAGATGCCTGAGCTGCGCACCTGCTCCGTGGCTGGCGGTTAGCACACCATCTCAGGAAATCCCCGCTATGGCCTTTCAAGACTGCGGGCCGGACCTGTTTTGCAGCTGAGGACACTTAGTCCTGAGAACTCACCAGTCTGGTGTCACATTGCCTTGACTTGGCCAAAGTACGAAGGATTGTACCTAAACCTGCTAATTCCACGAGCACAAAACCCCCACCTCAGACCATTTTTTTTTTTATTTTTATTTTTTTAGTGACTGCTTGTGGCTGTGACACAGAATTCCTTGATTGGGAGATACAAAGGATTCTCCTTTGTATTATAAGGTCTTGCCCTCCCACCTCATGTAATAGCCCCTCGTTCTAAACTGGGCTACCCATGGCAGCGTATAACATTGTGCTGGGGGACTGTGAGATGCTGGAGTTGTGCCTTTGTAAGCATTCACATAGCACAATCCAGCACCCCCCCCCCCCCCCGCCCCAAGTCTCTGATCCAATAGCCTCGTACTTCCCTCTTGTCTTACCAGTTAGATTCCACTTGGGGACCCGTTCCTTTCTTTTCAAGTCCGTTTCCACAAAGGGAGGAGCCATAGTGGATGGAGGGTGATGTGACAGCCACAAAACCCTCCCATTTCTCTGGCAAACATACCAGGCGGCTCTCATGGCAATACCATGGTGAAGGGGAATAATGTTGTTTGGCATTTTGCCCTCCAAAAAAGTGTGTGTGTGTGTGTGTGTGTGTGTGTGTGTGTGTGTGTGTGTGTGTGTGTGTGTGTGTTGGGGGGAGGGGAAAGATAGGCAGAAAGAACAGTGGGGACTTTGTAACTTACTTCTGCCGAGGGTCAGGTGGGTAAGGTCGTAAGGAGGGGGTTAGAGAGGCCTGGAACCTCCCCTCCCCTCCCCTCTCTGCTTGAGAGAAACCCTAAAGGAAAAAATAGGGAGTTTTTCTGTTTTGGTTTGCAAGAAGGATTCTAGAAATTGGTGTCCCTCTGAGGGAAGCTGGCTCCATGCTGCTTTGCAAGGATTAAGGACCTGGCTCCTAACACCACCGAAGAAACATCCCAGGAAGAACTCTTTTCTCTCCACAGCTGAAAAATGCATCTCAGAGCTTTGGCTTCCTGGAGAGTCTTGGCTGGAAAGACTTTCCTGGAACAATGGGGTTCCTATAGCAAGCCACCTAGGAGTTAGTGACTACTGCCAGCGCTCCCTAGGGTATGGAAATGCCTGCATTTCGTTGTCCCCGTGCTGGAGGGGGTGGGGAGGGGGGCACTAAGGGCAGCCCCAGAGCACCTGGATTTCTTGTTTATGTGAGAGGCCCTTCTAACAGCTCCAGTCGAAGACTGGCTGCCTAGTTCTGCGGAGAGTCAGGTGACCCCGCTGTCCCATCTTGTGCTCCTCTGGGACCTTGCCTCTGAGCATCGGTTCCCGCCCTTGTGAGGAGGATTATTTGAAGAGAGAAAGGGTACAGCCAAGAAGTACCCCCACCTGGCTGCTGTTCTTGCGAAAATGAGTACCTTTGACTTCCGAAACCTCTGCCTGGCATCCACCTTCGCAAACTAAAGACCAGCAGTAACCTCCGTTCCCTCAGCTGAGGTTAGAGTCATTGGTGAAGCCCAAGTGTCCTGTTCAGGGACCCTGGATACAAAACTTTCTCGTTTGGAAAAGACTCCATATTCTTTGGGCAAAGCCCTTAATCTCTGAACTTAGATAGGGGATGAGATCCTTAGGACAAACCACCCTACTCAGGCTGCACGTGAAGAGACTGGAGGGCAGAGTGAAAGCAGGTCTGGTGGCCACACCGTCAGTTCCCTGAAGAACCAACCACTGTTGTCTCCTCGGGATTTTTAAAAATCGTGTTGGCAACAGAAACTTCACTAACCCTCCCAAACCCACTTGGAGCACCTTATGGATACCAGGCATTTCTGAGCCAAACACCAGTAGTCGATTATTTTGCCCTCTAGACTGGCTGATCTGATTGGTTCAGACCCTCCAAAGAAGGCAAAAGACTGACTATCTAGACCAGATGCAGAGCCGAATGAACCTCTTCAATGGTTCTATTGGATTTCATTGTGTTTTAATCCCAGGGATGATTCAGCTAGAACCCTTTCCCCCAAATAAGAGAATTCTTCTGGGTTTAAGACATTTGAAATGGCTGGTTGATCTCCTTACTAGAAACATCTTTTCAGCATCTAGGTTTTAGGGATAGACAGGCTCCTGTGAACTTCTTTTCTTAGGGACAGAAAGGGGCGGGACTTGCAAGGGCAACTCGAATTTATCCTTTTGTGATTAGTTTTTGTCTTAATGCAGCCTTGAATACGGCATTGGTGTTTAAATGACGGCAAGGAGTCTTTGCTTACAGTCCTTTGCAAGGAGTACATTTTGGGGGGTAGTCAGTAAACAGGATTTACATGCCCCTTATCTGCAGGCATGCACTGACAGGTGTCCTCATGCCTCCGTGTAAGCAATGCCACCATGGATGTTCCTGGCACTGGTTACAAACGCATTCTTACAGGGCAGAGACCCCATCTTATTAGTTTCTGTGGCAAACAATTTTCTCTGTAAGGAGTTTCCTTCTTCAAAACAGACTCTCCCCCCCTCCCCTTATTTTTCTGCCTACCCAGAGCCATTCTGCAGAGGAGGCACGGACCAAGCTTTAGATGCTTGGGGAAGAAGTTGGGGTTGTATTTTAATCAGGTGTTTCCTGATGGCCTTGACTCCCTGGATGCTTCTAAAATGACAATGTAACCTGTAAAGACAGCACACAGAGAGGAAATCAACTGCAAATTAAAACATGATTAGTGAGTATCTAGGCAGAAGGTCAAAGCCATTATTTTGGACTTCAAACTTTTCACTTTTCGGGACCTGTATTTGGTTACAAAATTACATCCCTGAATTATTTGTGCAGGTGGCAGCTGCCAGATTTGAAGGTTTCTGTGTTTTACAAAAGGAACATTGACGGGCCTGGGAATGGGGAGTGTGCTCCTGGGGTGAGAGTTATCTTATCCACATTACCCTGGAACTGCTCCAGTCTTGCTCAATGCGAGTCTTGGTCTGAGGCGGCAGAGCCCCAGTCCTGGTTACTACGGCTCTCTTAGTGAGGAAACCATTCAGTCTAGTTGAGTGGTATCTTGTGAGCAGGGCTAGGAGATTTTTCAGGTTCCGGATGGAGGGAAAGGGGGAGAACTAATTGTTAATACCTACCCATACTGTATTTCCTCCTCAGGATCTTCATACTGGTATTGGCATCCTCTTACTAGGGAGGCTCGGGGAAGTTAAGCAACTTGCTGAAGATCACTAGATTATTAAGTGGCAAAACTAGTTTCAAGCCCAGGTCTGAGCTGCCTTCTGGAGATCCATGAGCTTCCTCTCAATTGATTCTCCAAGAGATCTTAGGGTTATGCTGAAATTGATCCCTTAGCTCTTGGGATAGCTGGGGTAGGTTGGGGGCATAATAAATAGCTGAATCACTGGGATGCCTCAGCCTTCCCTTACGAGTTCAAAAAGTATTTTACAATAATTTTACTTTGTGGAAAAGCCTGAGGAAGAACTGAAGAAAGTAAAGGACCCCCAAGTCATATAATTGCATTTGGTGAGGAGTCAGCTCTGCCAACTTTTGGTTAACTTCCACTGAGTGCTGGGGGTTGTCCTTTGTTCCAAGGAGGTACTGAAATGGATTGTTCTCTGAAGTGATTCTTGGATGGTACAGGAGAATAGTTCCTATGTGAGGGTGGTGGGTCTTCAGTCTTCCCACATGGTAAATAGAATAATGATATGTCAGATCACTGTGGTGTTAGGATGCTATTGTATATGTGCCTAACTCGACTTTGAACAAGATTAGTGATACCAGCATGTCTGATAGGCTCTTATTCATAAATCTCTTCAGGATTAGTGAGCTTCTATCATATGAAGGTTGTTTTTGTTTTTATTTCAGTTAACTACTGCCTTAAAAAACAGAACTCTATGATAATACCATGTAGGATCACCTAGACAGGCATAGTTTAGGTTAGCTCATATCTTCTGCTTCATAGCCATGTAATTTATTATGACACACCTTGTTTACCTGGCTAAAAAGGGAGGTGCTCCTCCATGCTGCACCTCCAGACTTGTGGAGGAAACTTGCTGGAGGCTTTGGTGTTCAAGATGGCTTGCCTTCCTCTGGTCCTCAACTTTTCCTGCATCTGAGATGCACAGCTACCTGCCTTGTGCTGTGCTTGCCTGAAAACACAGGAGGCTCATCTTGGTCTAATTAAGATTGAGTCGTATACCTATGCACCAGACAGTACATACCTTCCCATGTCTGCTGTGGCCAATGGAAGACATTGTTGAACCAGGGCTATTTCTGTTTGTGTAGGTTTAATATTGAAGGGATGTCTTTATTCTTTATGGCAGAGATAGGAAAGTCAGACATCTACAGAGCCTTAAATCACTAAAGAGACCAAGCAAGCATAAGAATGTCAGCAGCACAGGTGGATGAGTATGACAATGAATGTGTGACCCAGTCTTAGTGTTGGGGATATGGTAAGGACCAGTGGCCCCCTGGAGAACACAGGCTTCATCTGAAGAGATACAGCCTAGGCCTAGGCCTTGCCACATGCAAGATTGCTGGCTTAAGAAGCTGGGGATCTGGGTGTTATGTGAGACTGCCTGTTACTAAATGTGAACACTAATTTTAAACAATTTTAAGCATTGGGTGGGCCAAATAGAATATCCCTACCAGGCAGATTTGGTATGGACTGCCAAAGTGTGGCCTTGACCCTTAACCTTAGACCAGCCACCTTGAATTGGATTGCCAATCAGCACAGCCTTGCTCCTAAAGGCCTCCAGGGGTACTTTTGCCCCAGCCTTCTGCCCCCACATTCGCTTGTGGGCTTGGCTGTTGACTATCGAACTGTCTTCCAGGTGTGTCTGATGTCCTGCCAGTCCATGCTGTTTATTTTGCACCACGTGAACATGGTGTTTTTGTACACTTGGACAGCGGTGCTTGGATGGACATGTGCTAACCAGGGCATGTTTTGCCACCGGATAAAGGAGAAGCTGTGTTTTTTCTTGACTTCATTTTGCACTTGTTGCTCTTAAGCCTGGAGTGATCTGTCTGTCAGGGCTTCAGCAGTGTCAGCTCTTCCCGGCATCAGGGGAGCAGGTCCTGCTAACCACTGTCAAAGGCCTGTCTGTTTGTCCACTTTTGAGAAGTCCCTAGAATTTTAGGGTTTTCCAAGCATGTCTTTCTTTCTCTTGGGATCAGACTACCTTTGCCAAGTGGCTGACTGAGCTCATGGCTGCTTCAGTAGAATCTGAACAGAACTCTGATCACATTTTACTCCTCCTTAGAAGGGTTCCTGACACTAAGGCTTTTTGTCGGTTGGCTCCCTGGCACACACACACAGTAAGAACTAATATTCACTGAGCCAGGCAATTATACATTTTCTAAATTGCATCTTAGCCCTCATAGTTCTGTATAGTGAGAAGTGCTGTACCTTAAAGTCCTGTTGTATGATGTTAAAAATGAAGAGAGGTAGAGTGACCTTCCCAGGGTATTACAGTCCTGACAGGTGGTGAGAGATGAAATCCTATGTGCCAGAGTTCATGAATGAGGACTGGGGAGATGGCTCAGCAGTTCAGAGCACTGGCTACTCTTCCCAAGGACTAGGACTCTGTCCCCATTGCCTACATGCTGGCTCAAAGCAAACTCTAACTATAGTTCCAGGTGGTCCTGTGCCCTCTTCTGACCTCTATAGGCACCAGGCACACATATTGTGTGTAGACATATATGCAGGTGAAACACATCCATATTAAATGACCACCACAAATGAAAACAAACCAACAAACTTCATGAATAGACTGGAAAAAGAAAGAAGTAACTGATCTCCAGTGGGGTTTTAATACAGGAGCTTAAAACATGTCTCCTCTGTTGCCAGAGGGATCAGCTGTGGTTGCTTATGTAAGAGCTCTGAAGCACAGTACCAATAACCAAACTGTTGAACCATCCTGGAGACCTAGGCAGATAGGCTGGAGCAGTGTAGTGCCAGGTGGGGTCCTGGTTTTTGTCCTTGTTCAGTCCAAATGACTTTCGATAGTTTTGTAGTTTGACTGCAGGAATGAATGTCTACTGAGACATTGTTGGGTTTAGCAAGAGAGTCTATCTGGCCTCGTCTTCAAATGGACTTTGGGCTTCATGGTTCTATTATGTGTCCTGGGTATTCCTCTTATCACCAAGCGGACACAGATAAATTGTAGCCTCTCTGCTCCTTGACTATGGCTATGTACTAACAACAACAACAACAACAAAAAAGGTTGTTTTGAAACTTAAATCTGTTAATATATCCGAAGCTCCTGGACCATAATAGATGCCCAGTGAATGCAGATTTATTCTCATCCATATTTTAAAAAAGGGCCTAAAAGAGAAGAGAGAAGTCTTGAAGTGACTCTGTTTCACCTAAGGTGAACAGATGGTAGGACCTATAGGCTCTGTTGGTTGCATTTTACTGGATAGAAAGATCTTGTTTGTGGAACATATAAAGTTGGCAGAAGATCTCAGGTTCTCCCAGTGAAAGGTGCAAACTATGGTCTACTGATTTGTTTTATTTCAGATGAATGTGACAGCTTTTAAGGGACTCCTGAGATGGCTCCCTGGGTTAAATCATTTACCTCATAAGCCTCATGACTTGAGTTCTTTCTATCCACAGATAGTGAAGGAGAGAACTGACTCATGAAATTTGTCCTTTGACGTGTATGCTGTGGCACAGGGACATCTGCTTGTGCAACAGACACATTAAAAAAATAATAATAAATGACTTTTTTTTTCAAAGAATACAACTAGAAAAGCTAAAACAACCAGAGTTGAGATTTGAAGATTGATATTAGTTATTCTATGGTGTTCCACTTGCAGCTTAGTAGTGAGTGCTTGCTTAGCATGTTGAAGGCCTTGAATTCCATCTGGAGCATTGAAAACTAGTAATGTCTTCACTGTCAGCACTTTCCAAGTAAGGGCATCCAAAGTTCTTTCTAATACCCAAGATTAGGCCACAGACAGGTTTCTCTTTGCCACGGAACCCCAGACTTCCTGAGGGTGGGAAGCTGAAACACAACGCGAGCCCTTCCTCACTCACCACTGCGGCCCAAGCACCTCTCACAGTGCCCAATTCTCAGGGAACTGTTAGTTCTTGTTTGTTTACCTAAGCAAGAGACCTTGGACTTGGGCTCAGGAAACACAAGCAACAGGACTCTATCTGCCATGAGTTCTCCAGTGAGGTCTGAACTTTCTAGCCCGAAGAATGAGCATTTGTCAAGAAAAGCCTCAGCCCCAGAGTACTGCCTGTTCACACCCGCCAACTGCAAGTGTTTTTCATGGAGCTTGTTTCGAAGCTGAAGAAATGCCTTCATAGTAAACCTAGATTCTGCTCATCTGGATTCTGTCCAGTCTAAAAATCTGGACAAATATTATAAACCAAAGCAAGTTTGCACACTTCTAAGACCAGTAGCAATTAATTACTTTAAATAGAAATACTGTCACTTACCAGCAACATAAATATTTGTATTTTGAACCTCTAAGTAGTTGTTAGGTTGACCATTCTGACCTTAAGTGATTTTTACTTAGTCATATTTTAACAGGGAATGCATTTATAAAGAAGGGTCAGGTCATGGAGGAAGAAAATATGAACCAAAAGAAAGACAGAGCTGAGTTCTAATCCCAGTGACTGACCTAGGGATGCACTCAAAGACCTTGGGGAATAGAAAACTTCTGTCTTCAATAACTGTTGAGTACAAATGAAAATAACAAGAATCACACATTTTCACAGTTCTAATAGACATTAAATAAATTGCAAAACAGACTCTAACCCCTTTCAAAGGGAACTCACTGTGTTCTAGCTGTAGTTCTGATAGCTGATCCAAATGAGTGTCCTTTGCTGTACACTTAGATGAGCTTGTTTGGGTTTGCTGATCCTCGGTGTTTTTATTTGTAAATGATTTGAACAGTGCTCACTCATAACTGTATCCTATTGATAAGATCAATGAAGCTCCCATCAGAGAGTCCTGGTAACTGCTTGGCCTCAGCAGCTGCGCTGTACCAATGCCTATGTGTGTATTGCGTGTCCTGTGTCATTTTTTGCTGGTACACACGTAGGCGTTCTGTGGATGTTGCTTTAATTATTACTTTCACAGATCTTAGACTTTGCTTATTTGAAGATACCTCCAACTGCTTCTCAGCCTTTTGCCTAAGATCAGGTGAAGATAAGTACAGATCGGTTCAAGTGGAAAATCGGGTGAGTCTCTGGAGAGGCATCGCAAGGACTTGTTTTACAGGACAGATGAGAAGTGCCCTCTCTGATGCTCTGGGTTTTGGTCACGCAGAGAAGTACAGTCACTTCTGCTTTACCCTCCTGCCTCACTCACCCTACCTCACCAAGGGCTTCTAAAAAGCACTTTGAGAGAAGAGGCTGTGTTTAATTTGGGGCAGATATGAAGCCATGGCTGCGGGGAGTTGGCTTTGGGGCTGGGTCACTCTGGTAACACTTCCCACATGACTTGATCAATGGGTGGGCCATGAAAACTTATCCTGTGTTTTTTTACACCCCACCCCCAAACCACCCAACCTGCCCAAGTGTTAGTTTTTCAAAGCCAGCAAAGTTTCAAAGGCCTGAATCCAACACAGCGGCCTTTCTTCGTGCTTTGATTTTCCGCCCATTAAGTGTTTGTCACTGAGTTCAGATTTCGCCTCCTCTGCAGCCTACACGTCCCACGAAGCCCCTAGAGGTACAGGAAGTTAATTGATCCTTGATTAAAAGGAGAAGGGAGGCTTGAGCCTGGGCCTAGACACTTTAGATTATTCTATCTGTTCTGGCTCTGATTTTCAGAGAGCTCATAATATACATTTTATTATCAATAAATCTAAATTCTAGGATATTGGCTTCGGATCTCTGATTGAATTAGACACGTGTGTATCTAGTTAGTATGTGTGTGGCATGCAGTGGATTTTCAGTGAACATAACTAGGAGGGCTGCTTGACTGTTCAAAAGTTTCCTTTTCTTTTTCTTTTTTTCTTTCTTTCTTTCTTTCTTTCTTTCTTTCTTTCTTTCTTTCTTTCTCTCTCTCTCTCTCTCTCTCTCTCTCTCTTTCTTTCTTTCTTTCTTTCCTTCCTCTCTGTCTCTGTTTCCCTCCCTCCCTTCCTTCCTTCCTTCCTTCCTTCCTTCCTTCCTTCCTTCCTTCCTTCCTCTCTGCCTGCCTCTCTCTCTCTCTCTCTCTCTCTCTCTCTCTCTCTCTCTTCTTTCTTTTTCATTCCCTGCAGAAGCATGAAAGTTACTGGGGGAGTTTCACCTCATTTATTCGTACTCATGGATGCTTCTGTTTTAAGTGACTCACTCTAGAAAGCACCCAAGATTTAGTCAGGTCATTTGAACTCCATCCAGCTTCACCATTAACTGACAGAGTGACTCTGCTAAATCACTTTAATCTCTGTGATTGGCCTTTGGGCCCCTTAGAGATTGGGACTTAGCCTCTTTTATCTCCCTACCCCGGTCAGAAAGTAACTAGGTTGTTATTCCACAATCGTCTGTGTGGGAATCCTCGAGTGTGGGCACATAGTGCTTGCTCAGTAAATGCTAACTATCATTATTAGTCTTTGTTCTGTGTTTCTCTTTCCTCTGTCCATTGTCTAGCTGTCTTTTCATGACTACAGCAAAGTTGGAGACTGTATTCTGCAATAGTTGTCCTTTTGTAATTGCTAGACTAGAGTCCTTGATCTGCATTGCATTTTCATGGGTGTCTATTACATGGTCCCTGGGGCCCAGAAATTTCTTCTACTCATGCAAGGGTTAACTCAAGTCTCCATCCCCTGTAGGATACCTCTCGTGCCCCTGTAGAAGAGTTTTGTGGCGATCTCGGTGCCTTTCTGTGAAAGCATCTGTCATTGCACTGGTAATATTTTGACACTCTTAGGTTTGTGCTTTTGTTTGTTTGTTTTTGTTTCAAGACACGGTGTCTCTGTGTAGCCCTGGCTGTCCTGGAACTCACTCTGTAGACCAGGCTGGCCTCAAACTCAGAGATCCACCTGCCTCTGCCTCCTGAGTGCTGGGGTATGTGCCACCACTGCCAGGCCCTTGGTTTGTGACTTCTTAACAATCACATGAACTGCTCCAGGGCAGAAACTACACCAAGCACCTCACGCTCTGCTGCTGTGGAGTTGTTGTTTTGGTTTTTGAAGCTAAGTGAAGACAATAGAAGACAATATGAATGGTGGCAGTGATGGGAACAGACACCCTGCTTTGGAAAGGACTTCTCTCTTCTTCTCGTTGCTCTCCCGAAGCAAGGCCTAGTCTTCTGGCTCAAGAACTATCTGTCCAGTTGGGAGAGTGTTCATTCAGTTTTCGTCAGCTCTTTCTGGAGCAAAGTCAAGATTTGACTGGCATCACCCTCAGTAAATACCACAAGTTTGTAAAGGAGATAGAAAAGGCCATTGGGTTTTCTAAATGATATCTCCACGCCTTTCAAGAAAATAAACAGAAACTATTTAGATCCAACTTCTTGTCTGTTTGTAGTCATCAGCCATATAATCAGAAGCGGAAACCCACCCCACGCCACAGGCAAAGAAAGCGTCTGTGTTGTTCCCAGCCAAAGAAAGGGCAGAGGAACAAGGCAGATGGTTTTCCTTTCTGAGCCATCTCCTTGGGCCCCTCTCACCTCCCGTGGACATTGATCAAGTATCCTCAGTGTGTCTTAGCCTCTGCTGTTACTGCCTGTGTGTCGTTTTGGGGTTCTTTCGAGCAAGGCTTCCCAAAGGATGTGCTGTGTGTGTATGTGTTCCCTGACTGGACTGGAAACTCCCTGAGGGCAGTGTCTGGGTGGGTTTGTAGCTCTGCACTGAACAAACATAGTTCAAAGTCAGTACATACTTGTTGAGTGAATGGATGAACAAACACATCGGCTTATCCTGTCATCCCAGTCAAACTGAACTTCGCTTTCGTTTTTCTTATTTAGCAGATGAAAAAGGGACTCCTTGAAGATGTGAAATAACTTGGTCGAGTAGAACAGCAAGCCCGAGATCATTAGTGTAGCCCCAACTCCAGAGGTCTTTAACACATGCCTTACTGTCCTCAGAAACATGGTTGACAGGCCCATCATGCGAAAACTATTGAATAAATGCGGGAGGGCTAAGTGTGAGCCACAAATGTCAGGCACCTGAAAACTATTGAGTATGGATGCTGGGGGTCTAAGTGTGAGCCACAAATGTCAGGCACTGGGAGTCTGTTCCTATCCTGAGGGGTTTTTTCTTAGCAATGCTTTGGCACCCGAGCACCTCAGAGGCCGCAGCTCAGCTAAGCATCCCATCACCACGATTCGCAGAGCTCTGAAAGTATGCTATAATATCAGTTTCTGGCTTCCCAGCCCCTCTTCATAGCCAACTTGGTCCCATTTCAAAATCTTCAGGCCATGGAGTAAAGATGGGCTGAGCCAGTATGATATCCCTCCCAGGCCCCCAACCCCGGAACATCAGCCGACTTCTGTTGCTCCTACACCAACACATTTAGCCACTGCCTCCCCACCCCCTCTACTCCAGGGCAGAGAGAGTTTCAAAAGTTAATGGTTATTGCCTTTCAGGGCCCCTCTGTTTACTTTGAGAAGGTCAGGCCCGATACTGTGGTTGTTGCTGTTCTTTTCAAAGCACTAGTATGAATTTGATAAAGTAAATTGTTGTTCTAGCAGGAAGCAGTTAGGGGTCACAAAATAAATAGCCGTAGAATTCAAATAAATCCAAAGAATAAAACCAAATAAATCCATGTGTGTATGCACTGTGATACATAAGTACACTTTTTTGGAAAGCTAGCGTTTTTTATCGCTGCTGGTCTGGACCAAAGGAATTGAAAAATTGTGGAGTTCATGTTCCTTTTTTTCAGAGGCGGTCTGGGGCATTGAGCAATGTGGCATGAATATAATTTTTAGAAATGAAAAGGGAATTTTATCTTTTAAACGACTGCTTATCTTGAGATCCCCCACCACCACCCTCCACTAATGAATTTCACAGTTGGATGAAAGCAATTTGCAAAGTTAAATTAGGGATTTCGGCACTTAGAGGGGTGGACTTCAAGCCCTAAATGAGCTAAAGATGCTGAGTCTCTGGTTTTCCCCCTTTTCGAAGGGAGGCAGTAGTCCTTATGTGATTCCTTCAAGTGGCCTCTGGGCTACTAGAATGTTCAGTACATAGCCATGATAAAGTCCTTGACAGTCGTTAGCCTTGGGAACAATGAGAGCCAGACCCTGTACCTGTTCCCTGGGTGTCCAGAGGAGGATGGGCAGAGCTGGAGGCTGCAAGAGAGAGGTTCTGGTTCTGGGCTTTCCTTGGATCGGGGCTGAAGGTTTTGTTTTCCTCATGCAATGGAGAGAGCCATTAATGGTGCTTTAGCTAATATGCTCATGGGAAGAGCCTTTCAACCAGCCAGGAGTGATGGCACCTTTCATCTCAGCGCTCGGGAGGTGGAGGCAGGTGGATCTCTGTGAGTTCTAGGACATCCTGGCCTATATAATGAGTTCCAGGACAGCAAGAGCTATGTAATGAGACCCTGTCTCAAAACAACAACAACAAAATAAACCGGTGGATGTGTGTAGGAAGCATTGTGGGCCAGGCACCCTAGTAAGAGGTGACTGTGGTATTCATGTGAGAATTTATGCTTTATGCTTCTGGGCTTTGAGGAACTTCCGGGCAGGTGGTAAAAATCTATGAGCTGTGACTTGAGAGAATGGAACTAGTTGGCCTCTCATAACCAGTCACTGCTTTAGGAATGACCTGGTACTTCCAGTGCCCCTGGGCTCCTATCAGGGATATCAGTTGGAAGGGCTGAGCTCAACTGTAGTCTATGACTCTGAACAGCGAGGGGAAAGACTTGAAAATGGCGTCTACCGAGGCAGACCTTTGCCAGAGGCCTTATGTACAGGAAAAGACTGCTCATCACGCACATTTACTGGGAGGTGACTGAGAACAGGAGCCGCATGGCTAGGAATTGGTGAATCTAGGATTGAGCTTCAAGGTATCTGACTCGGATGCCTGCACAACACATGGGCTTCAGATGAGCTTCTCAGAGCAGAGATGGTTAGGACCCAGGAGACATCACCCTGAACACCTGACTCAACAGCATTAGCCTTGGGTTGGGTTACTCATTCTTAAAAATCTGACTTTAACTTTTAGCAGAGAATGGAAGACTCCCTTCCCAACCCTTCCACTACCTCTCTTACAGCACTAAGGTGGGGGGTGTCATTTTCCCTGGGGTGACAGAAGGGGAGAAGGGGATACATGTCAGGAAAGCTCCACAGAGGCTGCAGAGTAGCATGAATGTAGGAGTTACGCTAGCATTTCTGTCCGACACTTGGGGTAGTCTGTGTTGTAGGATGTCCCCTCTGCTCCTTTGCACTGATGTTTTCCCTTTTCTCCCCCCCCCCACCTTGTGTGTCCCTCCAGCGGCGCTGCCCTTCCTCATCATCGAGACAAGCACCATTAAGCCTTATCGTCGAGGATTTTACTGCAATGATGAGAGCATCAAGTACCCGCTGAAAGTCAGCGAGACCATAAACGATGCTGTGCTCTGTGCAGTGGGGATCGTCATTGCCATCCTGGCGGTAAGTGTTCTGCCTCTGCCATGCTGATCTGACGGCCTCCTGTGTTATACTGCAAAAGATCTGAGCCACTGGAGGTTTGCAACCAGCCCAAAGAGACTTCCTCCAAGGAGAGCTTCATCCAGTCTTCTTTTGTCTTTTGAGACTAATACGATTTCTAAAACCAACGTTTACTAGGAGATAAACATATAAACATTTAGAAACACTCGTCACAACAGTTGAATGGAGTTTAACTATTGGTTTTTCTCTTCTAGTGTCCACAGAGTAAGACTTAGTCAATGAGTTGCCAAGTTGAGATTTGAACTGAGACATCTCTGACACCAAGGTCTCATCTCTGAGCCACTGTGCTATGAGGCAGACTCCCATCCTTGCCAGCTAGCCAAGGTGTTTTCTGTGCTCCTGTCTCACCTTTGCTGAGCTGCGGTGGGAGTGACCGATGTCCTTGCAAATTCCTAGCATACTATTTAATTTTCCTGCCCTGTGGCTGTGGTGGTAAGATAAATAGGACTTGGAATTCAGAGCACTTGATCAAGACCCCGCCCTCTACTAGCAAGCCTGCCTCTTTAAAACTGAGGATGAGCGCATTGCTTCACAGTGTCACAGTAAAGTATAAAAGATCATGAATGTCTTAGGGTTTTTACCGCTATGGTAAAATACCGTGGCCAAAAGCAACTTGGGGAGGAAAGGGTTTATTTAAGTTTACATGTCCAGGTAGCAGTCCAACACTGAGGGAAGTCAGGGCAGAAACTGAAGCAGGGACCATGGAGGAGTGCTGCTTACTGACTTGCTCTCCATGGCCTGCTCAGCTTGCTTTCTTCTAGCACCCAGCCCAGGGGTAGTACTATGTACAGTGACCCAAGCCCTCCCATGTGTATCATCAGTCCAGAAAATGCCCCACATGTGTGCCCACAGGCCAGCCAATCCAGTAGAACATCCTCTCTCTCTCTCTCTCTCTCTCTCTCTCTCTCCCTCTCTCTCTCTCCCTCTCCCTCTCCCTCTCCCTCTCCCTCTCCCTCTCTCTCTCTCTCTCTCTCTCTCTCTCTCTCTCTCTCTCTCTCTCTCTCTCTCTCTCTCTGAGGGAGGGCTGACCCCAGGGCTTTGCTCTACGACTGAGCTAAATCCCCAACCCAAGCATTTTCTCAATAGAGGTTTTCCTTTCCCCAAATGACTCTAGCTTGTGTCAAGTTGACATAAAACTAACAGCACAATGGGTGTTAAAATACTTCCCAAACGCTGAATTGCTGAACAGGTCACTGGGATGTACGTATAAAGTCCGGCCTGACACTGCTTCCCTGTAAGGATACAGCCCTCATGAACAATGCTGCAGAAATGTGACACACTTGGACTGTGACAAGGTCCAGGATTCTTTGGAGCAGAGCTAGCCTGTGGGAATTTGGGTGTGGTCCACCTGGGCCCTACCCTCTTTTGGTGTGTCCATTTGAGACTGGAGATGGGAAGGGTCATTCTTTGAAAGTCAAGGTCATGGTTTGTGAGGTTTACAGTTTTACAGCAGTCTACTCCTCCAGCATTTTCTATATTTGTGCTCTGCCCTTGAACTCCAGCCATGTGGGTGAAAAGGAGGGGCTACACGTTCATCCGTGAGGACTATAAATCCATAGATCCTTGAACTGCTCTTCTGAGGAACATAGCTTGGAGGTGGAACTCTGGTCTGCTATCCAAATTATGCAGATGGAAAATCTATAGCCCAGACAGATTAGATAAAGGACATACTCAGAGCCTATAGCCAGTGAAACCTAGGGTTCAAGCCTGTGCCTGGATGATTTCAAAGCCCCCTTCCCATATTTCAGATACATATTTCAGGATGGCCAACCTCTCCAGATGAGCTGACTGCTTCAGGAGGTAGACAGTTAGTTAGCTTAACTGGCCTGGTCCGGGTTGTGACTGGTAAGATACTGATAACACAAGTTTTTTTGTTTTTTTTTTTGTTTGTTTTTTTCTTGTGACTTGCCTACTCTGGGGGTTGGTTGTAAACCCTGAAACCCCTTCTTTGTTTTTTAATCAACAGTTTGAATTTGGACAATGGTAAGGGGAACTTGTAGAACTCTTTCCAAACTTGAAAAGAAAAACAGCCCATTTGGCAGCCATAGTAGCTTGGGAAGGTGCACCAAGGATCTCCGTTCAAAAGCTAAAAAATGAAAGGTCCGATTTACTATTACTCCAAATTGATGGTTGTGGAAATGAGTTCTTCGGGAAGAATGGCTTTTCTTGAAAAGGGCATTTGTTGTGGAAAGCAGGTAATTGTAGAGTACGTCTTGCTGAGGTTTGAACAGGTGCTCTTGACGGGCAGAGGACTGGTTAATTGAATACTTTAGGAGAGCACATTATAATCTAGGAGTCTTGTGATAAGAACAGGTTCAGGACAGGTACATCACGTGCTGTTCAGGCGCCCTGCCAGGTGTTTTTCCCAGCATGCCCTGGGGCTGCTCTTAGGCATATAGTAGAAAGTGAATTAGACACTGTTCCAAAGGTTAATCAAGTGAAAGATTGGTACCCATCACCCTCAGTTTTCTGCTCTATAAAAATCAAAATGGTGTCCGCAGTTCAAGAGGATTGCCATTACACTCAAACACAGTGGCCCTACAAACACCCTGTATAGTGTGCTAGATGGCATGTGCACGGTCTTGTACATGGGAACAGCCCTTGGTCTCTCTCAGGCCCCAGGATGGGCCAAGGAAATGTTAAAGCAAAAGTCCTGGTCAGCAGGTCTTCCCCCACGCTGTGCCTCCTCCAGAGGTCCCGATGTTCTTAATTCCTTTCTACACCTGTTCTTAGGTGCTTTATGTCCCTGCCCTTTATCATTGTCACCTTGAAGTTTTCACTGAAATGTCCCCTGGGTACCCAGGTTTCCTTGACACACTCCTGTGCTGGACCCTTCATCATAGGATGAGCAATGGTGTCAGTAAAATGGGTTTCAGTGAAGCCCTTGTATAGTTCAGAGAAACACCTGGTGAGATACACAGCCCACAGCAGGGTCAGTGAGATGGCTCAGCAGGTACAGGACTTAGTGTACAACATGAATTCAATTTCTGGAACCCACCTAAAGGCGGAAGGAGAGAATCAACCCCTAAAAGTTTTCCTCTGGTCTGACCTCCGCATGGTCAATGTGGCACACGTGCCAGCCTCCTATGCCAATGGTAAAAAATTTTAAAATGTCTAGAAAAAAATACATACAATAACTGCTATCTTGGTCAAGAGCTACTGTGTGCCAGGGAAACATGGAGACAGCATTGATAAAGTTCACCCTCAAAGAAACACTGAGAGCTAGATAAAGATATAGGCTCTGGTGCATTATCTGAGACCGTCTGCTGTGGGTCATGTTGCAAGTTAATTGAGCTTGGTCAGCCTCAGTAGATTCAAACGTTATATGGAAAGAGTATGTAAGTAGACATGTCTGCTAAAGTTTTGAAATGAGATCAGCACACACACACACACACACACACACACACACACACACACACACACAGTAACTCAATGCCAGGCACAGTGAAGTTTACTCAGTAAATGTTAGTTGTCTTCACTACAAATGAAGACAGTGTCAAAACATGGTGATGCAACTGAGTCATGACAATCTGTGTGTGTGTGTGTGTGTGTGTGTGTGTGTGTGTGTGTGTATATATATGTAAAATGGAGTCTGGAAAGGAACCCCCACTTTTGACCATGACCAATCTTTTCATGTCATTAGTTAGATCCGAGACTCTTGCTTCTCATTGCTCTCTGAAACAGTACTTCTGCCTCCTGCTCCAGCTGCCAGTGCACTTTAGCTAGAGGCACATGTGACATGTGTGCCTCTCACCTGTAGAGGTCTATTAGCCTGCTTGCCGTGCCGTAATGCCAAGAGTGCTCCTGGAGAAGAGTTCAGCGAAGACCTCAGAGGCAGATGAATAACTCGCTTTGGTATGTTCGGTTCTGGAAAAGCTATCCGGGATACAGACAGCAGCAGCAGGACACAGTTCCCATTCTCTCAACTTGAGTGTGCCCCATGAGCCTGGCTGCCTTCACCCAGAATCGACTTCTGACCAGAGAGCCTGAGGGACAGTCAGGCAAGGGAGCAGGCTGCCGAACTGGAAATCTAATCAGCTTGCTACGGACTGCCCTGCACCTTCTGCTCAATGTCAGGTTTGTTTCCAACAGCAAGAGGAGCCTTGACTGAGTCATGCCCTTGATCCAGTTTGCCCAGTCACCACAACAAAGGATTGGAATGGTGCTGGAGGAGATCGGGGTGGCTTCAAGATGCAAAGCTTCAGAAGTTAGAGAGAAAGCAGACACCTTTCTGAGGCAGAACCTATGGAAAAACGTCGTCATTTTGACCTCTTTTTCAGATGTGTATCAGATTCTGGAATTATAGCATAAGAATTCCTTCCAGGTCCACACAGCAACAGTCCCTGCCCTGCCTTGCAAAGGCTTAATGACTCTAGCAGCAGCCAGGCTAGGAACAACTCATAGTAAAACCCCACGTCCTATTTAGCTTTCCTTCAGTGGTGCCTTGCATTAGTGCCCATCAAGACTCTTAAGGTCAAAGGTCTTAATGGCCCCCAAATGGTCATTGTCCCGTTCAATAAACATGGGCTCAGTGCTTGCCATGATCAGACCCCAAGATGGCTCACATAGATTCTTTGTATCTAGGAATTGATGCATGGGTATATCATCGGTCAATCTCCCTTCCTGCTGGCCGTAAGCATGCTACTTACCCTTGAAAACCCAGCTGTGCAAAAATATTACTAACTAAAAACAAAAAAACAAAAAACCTGGGGCTGGCGATTTAGCTCAGTGGTAGAGCGCTTGCCTAGCAAGCACAAGGCCCAGGGTTCAATCCTCAGCTCAAAAACAAAAAACCTCAGACTTTGGCACCATCTGTCTTAGGTTTGTGTTTCAACTTCTGTTCTTCCTTGTTTTTACCTGTGCTAACAGTGAGCAAGCCACTGAAACTCTCTGAGCTACACTTTCCTTTTCTGTAAGAGTGGGATGGCCAGTCATTAACTCCTTGGGCTTATTTTGGCCTTCAGATCAAGTGGTCTCATGTGTGGGATCAGTGAGACCCATGCTAGCTTTTCTAGCATAGTCTGTGACAAAGCTCTTCTGCGCACTCTCTCTCTGTTGCCCGGATAGTCATCCTGGGAGAATGAATGTCAAGAGCTGGGCCAGCTGGGGCTGGAGGATGACTTTCATAGAACTGGCAACGTCAGGGCCACAGTCTTGATCCTACAGCCGCCAAGGCTGTTGAAGTCTTGACGCCTCCGCTGTCCTCTCTAGCCTGCCTCCCTTCCACGGCTATTTCACAGGCCTCTAGTGCACCAGGTGTGGGGCACATGGGGGTAAGGTGCACATGGTTTCATCACACAGCCGACAAGTGCCCCATCTCAAATAAGCCAATGGTACCTTGAATACCTACCCGTTGCCTTGTTGTGGGATTCCCGTCTAGGTCTGGTCCCTCCTGGAGGATTATAGGTTCCTGAGAGACTCCTCTAATGGAATGTGATAGGTACTGAACAGACATCAAGAGGGCATCTCCAGGGAGAAATCCAGAAATCCCAGAGAACTCTGAGCCTACCTCTGACCCTATTGTTGGGGTGCTTTCTTCTCTTGTCTGTTTTCAAGTTTGTGTCCTGTTAGCTGTACAGGGTGGGGACTGGTCCAATATGATCTAATATTGTTGGTTCAAGATGCAGGCTATGGTGCTTTATATTAAGTGTACAAAAATCACCAAGGATGCTTTCACTCATGGGCAGAAAATCAAAAGCATTGGGCCTGAGATGCCAGAGGATCCTGCTTGTTTCCCAGAAGCTTTAAATATGCTCCATGAGGAACTTTGGGACATTCTCTGTGCCACATGCAAATTTCTTACTGGAGAGACAAGAAGAAGAGCTTAATACCTCCAGGGCTTGTTTATTCAGGATCAGGCTTCAGTTGGCCCACATCTGGACTTCATTAGTTCCCCCACCCCCACCCCATCTCCCTTTATCTGCAAGAGTTCTGCCAAGAAAACAAGGTCCCCCCAACATTGCTCCTCATTAAAGGTTAGTTGAGTTTTCAACTGAAAAAAAAAAAAAAAAAAAAAAAAAAAAGGTGAAGCCGTGCTGGCCCAGCAGTGAGTTAGTGGGAGACCCAGTCCCCCAGTTTACAGTCCACTCCATCTGTGCAATTACCAAGACCACCAACAGAGAGAGGCCACATTAATCCTTCGGCTATGCTGTACCCTGATCAGATGGCTGCAGAGACCCTCTCATCCCTGGGGGCTTGTGGGAGGGGGCATCTATTTGTGATTTCGCCAACACGTGCATGACTGACTCTGTCTAGGGTTTCATTTGTTCTCTCCAGCACCCGTGCTCACTCCAGTGTTTGGAAAGGAATGGGGCCCAGTACAGTCCCTCTCTAGTTATGTACGGCTCTTAGTGTCCATGACTGTTTGCAAACGGTATCTAATATGCAGGTGACAGTAGCCTCTGCCTTCAGTAACAATGCTTATGAGTCTGAGGGATAGATTCTGGGGCGAGTCAGAGTGTAGAGGGACAGTCAGATCCTTTTATGAGCTAGCAGAGGGACTAGAAACGAATTTGCCTTATCTTCAGTGCTCTTCCGCAGCTGTATGAGGTAGGCATTATTTTCCCCAATTAGGAGTGATCGAGGACACTGTAGTCTACAGAGGAAAGTGATTTCATGCAAGATGACTATGCTGAATAAAAGTGAAAGTGGGAATTCAAACTCAAGGCTGACTTGCTTAAAGCCCAAGTCTTCCAATGAACATTCTTTTCTTGTTTGTTTGTTGTTTTTATCTACAATATGTTAGGTGCTATGTAGAATGTTCTTCGTCTTTCTTTTAGTCAGCTATAAAAGCTTTTAGTTCTTGGTCTTGGATAGCTACATGTATGAAGACAAAACATCCAGGCCACTGGGCAAGTGACCACTGGTGAGAGTGTGTAGCAGTGATTTGTGTGAAATGATTTGAACAGAGCTAAGTCTGTGGCCCTAGATTCAGCCCCTAGTAGAGGAGAAAAGGAAGAAAAGGAAAAAGGAGAAGGAGGAGGAGGAGGAGGAAGAGGAGGAGGAGGAGGGTGAGGACAGCTATGGTGGCCACCACCTACTTTGTGTAGGTAGATGCTCAGTGGCCTTTCCCTCATACCACAGTCCTGGTGGCAGACACTGGGGCCCATAAGCTAGTGTATAAGAAGTGATTTTGCCTTTGAAAAATGTGGTCGAAAGGGGATGCAAGGCAAAACCAGCTGTCTTGTTAAAGCTTCAAGGAAGGAAACGAATTAGAGGGAAGAAAAAATCAAGGTGGTGGGCCCTAGGGACAAGACTGCTTTAAAAACAATGCATGTCAAAGTTTCCTTTTACTTGGGACTAAGAAATAAACAGAAAATTTTATTATTCTCCGGCTTTGAGGTCACCAAATGTAGATGGTGTGAAGTTCCTGGGAGTTCAGGGGAAGAGGACTTTGGGCTGTTTTTCACACACAGAGACTTGATCATCTTTTTAATGAGGGTATGTCCTGTGTCATTATCAGAAAACTCTCAGCTGCTGATACCAGCACCACCCTCACGTTTGTGGATAAGGAGCCAGGTTTAGCGCCCCTACTTACTCCAGGTGCAGAGGTGAAAAAGCCAAGACCAGCTGGCACTTGAGCTCTACAGGATTTTCACCAGAGACCTTGACTTGCAGGGAGAAAGGAATTTCTGTTGACAATAGAGGAGATTTTGCAACTCTGGTGCGCTTGCAGGAGCTGCAAAGCAGACCTGTTTGGCTGGAGGAACGGGGACAAGGATGCTGACGAAGTTCAGGTTGACAGGGACTGGGGCAGGACTGTCGAGGTCTCTGACTGAGAGATTTTCACTCCAATTAATTGATAGAGATTGACAAGAATATTGTTTTAGGTTAGCTTGGTCAATTTTCTAACCTTTGTAAGAATGAAGCCTGAACCATCATGGTGGGAATACAATGGGAACACGGGAAAAGATGGCTGGAGGGACCTCATGATAGCAGGGCCAATAGAAGTTGATAGCAGTGGAATAAGGAAAAGGGAGAAGGCTTAAGATTCTGGCTCTTTGCAATTAGGTTTAGGGACACGTGGAACAGAAATACAGGGGTAAGGAAAGCAGTTTGGTGGTGAAGGGTAGGGCTAGGTTTAATCTTGAACTTGGCTAGTTTGACCTACTGGCGTTATGTCCACTTGGGTGAATTGGCAGAAGACTGGGATAGCATTGATGGGGGCATTTGCCCTTCAGGAGACCATCTTCACAGAGCTATCGAAGCAGCTAAGATCACAGCCGAGAGCTGGGGATACAACTCTGCCGAAAACTCGGATTTATGGAGTAGAAGCCAGATGTGGAGACATTGGAAACAGAGAGAGTGGCTTAGAAATGGGAAGAAATGCACAGCGGTACAATGTTAAGGAAACCTGACAAATTCAACATAGAAAAGGAGTATGGGTTCGGGAGTGTGCAACACTCTAGAGAGAGCTGCCTAGAGACAGACGCTCACGTGGACTGACTGGCAGAGAATTTCTTTAAAGAGGCCTTTGAATGTGAGATCCTGCCATTTGGGAAAATAATGGCCCTTGAAACTACGTTCTTTCCGAGGTCTGTGGGCACAGGTAGCCATGCTGATTGCAGCCCTAATGGGCTTCTGAGGTCTCTCTCTGGCTTTTTTGTCATCCCTGTCTCAAAGGTCCGAGTTGTCATACCCGTAAAGCCCAGAATCACCACTGCTCTGTGTCTTCACGGTCTTTCCCAGCCAGCATGCACTGTACTGGCAAAGTGCTGAAGACAATTGAGTGGGAATTTTCCAGTGATTTACTTATACTTAAGTAAAGATATGGCAGTTTCTTTTAGTATATGGAACGTTTGGCTTCAGAGGAAGTACCGTTTCATTCCTGACTCCATCTTGAGAGGAAGAACCCAAGTATATTATATTTTTTTCCTTTGCCTTGAGACTGAGAAAAATGATTCTCCATCATCAAGTGTTTGTTGAATGAATCTCTTCTAGGCACAAAGAAATTTGTTAATCAACAAACATGAGATGTAGGGGTTGGGGTAAGGCAAAACCAACAACTCGAGATGGTGACTCACAAGGATTTAAATAAGTGCAAGCATATGACAAGAGTATGTCTCTGTCTTTGGGACATAAGGACCAGCTACCCACTGGGACTTTAAAGAAACAGCCTCCTTGGTACCACCCAGAAGAACACAGGAATGAGGAGGGGGCCAGGTGTCAGCAATGGAGCTGTCAAGAGGTCCCCCCCTTTTTTAATCAGGGTCGCTCACTGGCCTCTCTGGCCTTCGCCACTCTCACTTAGAAAGCCTTGGTAATCATATAGTGACCTGCGGGGTGCTGTGAGAAACAGACAACGCAGAGGAGGGAAAAATGCTTTGTAAGCTGTAAAATGCTGTGTAAATATTATTAAAGCAGAACAGAATATAGGGACGTTAGCCCTTCAGAGTCAACAGGAGAAGGGTTCTCAGTCTCTAGCAGAGGAATTGTTAGGACGTAATGTGTAAAAATACTACTTTTCTTGGGGTGATTTATAAATAGAGTAGAGCATTTAAAATAACACAGAGCAGCTGAGTGGGGTGCAGGGGTCCTTCTGCAATTTCTTTCTTTTCTTCCTTTCCATGAAGGATCAAAACCAAGGTCGGCACACACACATTTTCTACTTCTACCCTGGCATCCTGGCAGGTGATGCTCTCTCTACATCCAGTCTGAAATGTTCTTTTGCAAAGAACTCTTGGAAAAGATATTCTTAAAGAGTGCTTTGATTTTTTTTTTATTATTATTATATTGCCCAATCCCCCCTAATCATGGAAGAAGATGAAAAAAAAAAAAAAAAACCCAGACCAAAGTTTGGAGGTGCTGGGCATTTGACATATCACCTATGGAGCCCCCTGCCAGTCTCACAAGGTGGATATTAATGCTGTTTTCTATAAGGGGACACCTAAGCCCAGACAGGTGAAGTCATCTGACTGGAAAGTAATAGATGGGATCACACTGAGACTTCCTGGCTCCCAGGTTGGTGCTGCTTTCTCTACCCTACGCCTTGTCTTTCCCTCCAAGGCTGGCCTAATGTCCCTCTTCATTTCCTCTCCAGAATAGTTCATATCTGTATCTGGGTTCCTCTTCACCACAAAAGGCAGGAAGAGGCTCTCTCTTACAGTTGGAGACAGCTTCCCGACCACTGGCTGGCTGGCCAGGACCCGTCCCTTTCTGTCCCCGTGTAGCTTAATTGCCATGCTTTCCTCTGTATGAGTTTCCAGACTCCGGGCCAAGGGCCTTAAAAGGCAGGTAGAGAAGCGTTCTCTGCCGGTCTGGCAGCCGGCCATCGCCCCCAGATCTGCTGCTCGCTGCTTCAGAAAGAGATCAACATGGAAGGCATTTTTCTCCAAAGTGAAATTTACATATCAGAACCTTGCTGACTGAGGCAGAAATGTGGACCCTGTGGGTGGGGACCAAGCCTTTGGAGAGAAGGGGGTTGCTCATTTTATGACCCAGGAATGAAAACATTGTGAATAATGAATAAAGTCCGAAAGCGGTAAATCTGAGACTCCAGGGTAGGCGAATAACATGTCAGGGAACGGTGTAAGCCCTCGCCTCTCCTGCAGAGGTGCAGCCCAAGTTTCATTAAATAGCCTTGAAGGGTTAGGATTACAAGAAGCTGAGTCCCCTGGTTCATAATGATGATTTATGGCTGTGTTGTCGACTCTTCGACCCTTCCGTATGAGGAGATGGAGAAAATACATAATTTGCTGCTCATTAACTGTGCAATCTGTCATGGTGGTTCCAGAAGCCATGTGGTCCTGGAGCCTGTGTCTGCTAAGTGGCTTCAGCCCGGGTGTCCTGAGGACACACAACTGTTCCTCCACCGTAGAAAATGATTTTGATAACAATAGAACTAACAAGATAATCTCTGGGTAGCCCACACTGTATCTTTGAACTGAGAGACAGTGGGCTTTACTCCTCTGTCATTTACCAGGCTCCATCCTTCAGAGTCCCCATCTGTATAATGGGCTTGCCTTCTGGACAGAGTGGTGGACCAAATGAAACAATAGTTCATAGGAACTGTGAGAAATGGCTGCTGGGACCAACATTGTCAGGAGTTTTGAGGTGACATACAATCTCTTTTTCCCTCTTGATCTTCCCATCCTACCAGGTTCTTCACCCATGGCTCTCTGAGATAGCCACACCATAGGAGCTTTAGAATGTTGAGAGGCTAGGACTGAAGAGAGTCCTTGAATTGTCATAAAACCCTTTCTCCCGAAAGTGTCCTGCACAGAAGTGACTCTTGCCTAAAATGAGCCGGTCAGTCCAAGTAAAAGATGCTTATTTGCAGTAGAAACCCTCATGTTCTTTCTTACCATGAACAGAAAATTACACCGAATGATGCTTGAGCCAGGATGTCTTTGTCTAAGTCAGGGGCCTGGTCCTGGAAACTCAGGAGCAATCCAAGGGCAGGCATTGTGCCCAGGGCTTTATCCTGCTGCTCCTTGCTTGTAGGTGTTTTTCACAAGGAACCTTCTTTCCTGTTGTCTGTTGCCTGTTTCCTCTGCTTCCTTAGGAAGCCCGCACAGCAGCATTGAGGGTAAATGTCATTACTGTTCTGAAGTACTAAACCATGATTCTGCAAATAGAGAACTTACTCCAAATTCACTCCATGGGTGAGGACTCCAACCATGGCTACTTGATTTTTCATCCAGTGCCCATCCCCCTCCATGTAAACACACCTGAGTGTGATTTATAAATAAAGAATCGGAAGTCAGTGAGCAAGATTGTGGTAATGGACATCTGGACGGTGTTAGCCTGTAAGATTCCATAGGGTAGAAGTTCAAACAGGTTGGAAAGGGAATTGGATCAGGAATGGTAGGAAAGAACATTGGGCAGAGAGTAAGTGCACCTAGGTGCAATCTTTGGGTGCAAGTTAATTTGGGCTCTAGTCTGATCAGCATAGAATGGCTGCTTTTGTATCTGACTTGCCGTACCTCTCAGATTTTAATCTGTGCCTGGTTATCAGAGGGACATTGGCAAGGATTAGGGGACATTTCCAGTTGTGCATCTGAGGATTGACCTATCTCCCACTGCCTGACATCTCTCTGTTCCTTCAGTGATCATTTCTGAGTACCTATGGGGAGTTAAATATTAGTTCTGCTTTCTCAGGGAACAGCTAGGCAAGTATGCTGACTGGTTCCCTGTCCTGTAGAATCATCCTCAATCTGATCTGGGGAAAGTGTGACACAAATACTGTGTACATTTGTCACCCAGGGCTCTTGTGTCAGCATTGTTCCCAACCCTACACCTGCTTGTCCTTGGACCCAGCTGGTGTGCTTATTCTAAACACCACCCGTCCCTACATTTTGAGGCCATTGAGGACCTGGATCACACTCATGCCTTGATGCCTTACCCCACTGTAAAGGAATAACGGAACCTCTGCAAAGGAATGCCCCAGATGTGCTAATCTATTGCTTCCCTTGTGGTTGTGAATGTATCTGCTTACTGAAAGGGCAAGTGTGGTTCATCATCCTCCATGGGAGGAAGTATGAAAGGGAATTTTGTGGTGAGCGATGAGCTGACCATTACTGTCCCTCGCCTGGGGTTGCAACCAGGAAGTTGCCACAGCTGTGCCATGAAGTTAAGACAAGGGGAGCAGGCTGCACGATTGTGCATCCACCCAAGGCAACTTAGTCTAGTGACAGAGAGACACTGTCCACATTTACCTTGTGGAGTGGCAGCTGGCCCGTGCTTACTGGAAAGCCAGGCAGTTTCAGCAGCGGGCATATAGTACATTGTGGAAGAGCATGCAAACCAGCCTCCTTCTTTGGCTTTCAAACCTAAGGAGACAACAAAGCCTAGCTGAGGAATTCAGGTACCTAAAGGTACCCTATTGAATGTTGGCTTTTATTTCAGCGTTATTTTGTTTTTGTTTGTTTTTGAGACAGAGTCTTATTGTGGAGCCCAGACTGGCTTTGAACCCTTGATCTTTCTGGCACTGTAGGTGTATGCCACTGGACCTAGGTTATAGTCTAGTGGTAGTGGTGTTGTTTTCATAAGACTGTGTGTGTAAAAAGTAAAATAGGGCCAGAGATGTGACTCTCTGTGGGGCCTTGGGCTCAATTCTCAGTATCGAAAATTAAATAAATGTTAAATAATAAAAAAGAAAGTCTCCCTTTTCATGACTCAGCACATTTCCTGCCAATGCTGTCTCATATAAACCAGCGACTGTGCAAAGAGGCCAGCCACCTCCTTTTATGGGGAAGGAGGCTGAGGCATGTGAAGCTTGAGAGGTTTAGTGCTGAAGGGTGTGAGGGAGGTGGCAGAGCCTGGATTCACTATGGATTGTGGAAATGCTCATCAATGCCAGCACCAAGGTGGGATGCTCGCCAGAGTTGAACTAGTACTAATAATCCTTCACCACCTCCCAGAACCCTAAGATTTGCTCACGGGGGTCCCTGATGTGTCACTTTTAATCATGCCCTTGAGCCTCTATTTTCTTTTGTTTTCTGTAATTGGGTCCTTTTTGATGCACATATATACAGCTATACATTAGTCTCCTCATACACATATGTCTATCATATATATTTATACTTGGTGGGTTTTATTGTTGTTGCAGAGATACTATGGCAATGTAAGAATCTTTTTAAAGAAGGAAATGACAGCCATGTGCACACTTTGTTACTCTTGTGTTATTGAAATATACACATTTAAGTAGGAAATTAGGATTCTGTGGGTTATACCTTATAGTTAAATACGGAATATGTTCCCCTGTTGTCACGTAGTGCAGTTTTGCAGCATCAGCTTTGAGGATGTCTCTAACTTCCTTATTCATTTCATTTTAGATCATCACAGGGGAATTCTACCGGATCTATTACCTCAAGGAGAAGTCCCGATCTACCATTCAGAACCCTTACGTGGCCGCCCTCTATAAGCAAGTGGGCTGCTTCCTCTTCGGCTGCGCCATTAGCCAGTCCTTCACAGACATCGCCAAGGTGTCCATTGGGCGCCTGAGGCCTCATTTCCTGAGCGTCTGTGACCCTGATTTCAGTCAGATCAACTGCTCCGAGGGTTACATTCAGAACTATAGGTGCAGAGGAGAAGACAGCAAAGTCCAGGAGGCCAGGTAGGATGCTGCCACCACACGGACACAGCAGGTGCCCTTCTTGACACGGTGAGGTTTAGAGAGCACCCCCAGAACACCCCAGGTGCTGGGCTCTGGTTTAGATGAGGAAGAAAGCGTAGTACCTGCTCTCAAAGAAAGAACTCATAGCCAAATGATCAAGACAGATGTGTAAATCCATCACTGTGATATGGCATTGCTAAACCCATTCATTCATTCATTCATTCATTCATTCATTCATTCATTCATTCATTCTCTTGTTTATTTATGCATGCCTGCTACGTTCCAGGCATTACATCCAAGGATGCAAAAATGAACAAGTATTCCGAGTCTAGGGAAGGGAAGACAGAAGAGCGAACATTGGGGATGTAAATATGGTCCTTTCACGGTCCCCTCTTGTTTTTGCAGGAAGTCCTTCTTCTCGGGCCACGCCTCCTTTTCCATGTTTACCATGCTGTATCTGGTGGTAAGTTTCTATTCCCTAACAGGAGCAGTGCCAAACCGTAGCTTACCCCCTTGGTATCATGGAGGATATAGTTCATGTGAAATCCTTGTAGGGCTGGGGAAGCTGGGCACATTAGATCTCATCAGAGCTCAATACTCCCATAGCAAAAGTCCTGTTCATTTCTAGGCTTTTTCTATTATTTAGATAAAAATCCATTCCCCCTGCTGCTAAATAGGGACTGTTGTGTCCATTTTGAAATTATAGAGGGATAGAGGATACTCATGTACTAGTTTATGGTACAAGCATTGCTTTCTGGGAAGCCACGACTCCTTTGGTCTTGAGAATAACCTTACGTTACAGATACTGCTCTGTAGTGGGAAAGGATTATTAGACACAGAGAGTCCAAGTGAACTGCCAAGTTTACAAATGCACCAGCAGTGACATTCAAACCCAAGGCTTCTGATCTGGCTCTTCGCATTGTGCACTGTGTGGGTTTGTTTCTGCAGTATACCAGGAAGCTTCATTATATCACTTCAAAAAGTTTTAAGTTGTTTATATGGGAGGAGGCCTGCACATGCTATGGAGTGCCTATGGCAGTCAGAATCAATTAAAGTCCTTACCTGGCTTCCAGGGACTGAACTCAAATCATTGGGCTTGCTTGCATTGTCAAGTAGGAAGTGCCTTTACCCTCTGAGCTGTCTCACTGGCCTTCATTATCTCGCTTGCTGAGAGTGATTTTGACTTTTACAAAGTATTTCCAATGTCCAGGAATTCACAAAGTGCAAAATATGTATTCCTATTTCCTGGATCCAGAGACAGTAGGAAGTGTGTCTGAGTTCGATTGCCTTGGAGCGGGGAGATGTGATTTGGATGCCTGTTGCTCTTCCCTGGCTGGCTTCCGCGGACATGCTCAGACAGTGCAGGTAGATAGCCTCCTCCACTCCAGCTTGGTGGACAGCAAGCCGCTCTGCTTTCCTTTGTCAGTTAAATGCGGTCTTCCCTGCCTTTCCTCTCCCTTGAATGAGGTCCTCGAGCCAAGGCACTTCCTGCTTTCAGCTGCTCCAGTTGAGTTCAGAGCGAGAAGGTGCAGAGAAGTCGGACATAGCCCCGAAGAGTGTAAGCTGTTTGGAAAAAGAACATTTTGATTTCAACTTATTTTAAAAACATAATTAGGAATTGGAAAAAACAGAGTTTGTTTTGTTTTGCTTTTTCCCCACTCCTTTCCAAGTTCAGAGGCCTCCGGCTTCCCATTACCCAGGATGCAGTGCTGAAAGGTAGGCCCCAGCCTATAAAAACAGTAGACCTGGGCCTTATGTATTCACGAAGAGTACTCCTCTCCATTCTTCATTTGCTTGTTTTTGTTTTGCTCTCAGAAAGGATAATTTAGCAGATATTTAGGTTTCTGTTCCGTGTGTGTATTTTACCAAGGCTGGAAGCAATTTTGCAAATGTAATTTCAGTATTTTGTAAAAGTGCTTAGGAGAATTGTATGTGTTCAACCTCCACCCCACTCCCCATGTTCCTTCATTTTATTCCAAGAGAAAAATACTGAGTTCTTTTGAAGCCAGCACTGGGCAGGATGTCCTCTGCAGCTGCCCAGGTGTGTGCTGACATGTTTGGGGTGCAGGTTTGGGGTTCCTGCTGGGTGCCAGGCGCTATGCCTATAGCTCACAACAAACATTCGCATCTCTTCGTGGCTTGTGGGCTTGGCTTTGATTATCTTGTTTGTGGAAACAGACTTGAATCTGAGAAGTTAACAAGGACATCATACAGCCAGCAAAACAGAAAGGCACTTGTAGGGTGGTCTTCCCCAAGGGGCACTGTTATATTGGCCACCGAAAAAACCTTCTCAGAAAAAAGTGGAAGGGAATGTGAGTTCTTGACCCACCTCACCTAGAGGAGAGAACTGTCCTTCTCCACACCTGCTTTCACAGCTGAGAGTGGTTCCACACTCTCCCCTGAGCTGGCTCCCTCCACTCCACAGCCCCTCGCTAGCTAGCTGTGGTCACAGAAGGCAGTCTGCACACAGGATGACTGAGGGAGGAGGCATGCATTGTCATTGAAGATTTATTTGTAGCTCTTGGAGGGAGGGGAAAATTGTAGTGCCTTCTTATTGCTGGAAGAAAGAAGGAAGGGAAGCTGAAAAGAGAGGAGAGAGAGACAGAGAGGCATGCTTAGCCCTTGCCTCCTGGTATGTTATCACACACACACACACACACACACACACACACACACACACACACACACACACCTCTGATTTACATATACACCATGCATCTTAGGAACTTGTGCACATATTCAGTGTCCATTCTTGAAGACACCAACACATGCAGATTCAGACATACAGATCTCTCCTGCTACCTCCCAGCCCCAAGGTTATCTGGCTTTAAATGATCTCAGAAGCAAAAGACTGAAAATTTGAGCAGTGTTCTTTTCTAGAACTTGGTTTTGTGTGAGTATTTCACAGAAATCCCAGTCCTTCCAATGTCCCACTTGCAAAACTTTCTCAAGGAAGTTTGAAGCTCACTGCCTGAGAGTGGAAATCAGGCACAGTCAGGCAAGCCCTTCAGCCCTCCCTGGGGGCTTTTCTCTTGGACTCCAGGAAGTGCTGGAGTTGGGCATGGATCCTGGCTTACCTCCACGCACCCTAAGTTTTTTCTAACAGCCTGAGATCCACAGCTTCCCTGGAGCATTGGGGAGAATCATATGTGAACCAGCTGAGCACAGCACTGGTTGCTTTTGCCTCTGGAATCAGACAGATGTGGACTCTGCTCTGGCTGTGCCCATGACTAGTCGTGAGCTCTGAGTGGTTGTACTTCCCAGCCTCTGTGTACTCCTGTGTAAAATGGAGACTGTTATTTGTCTTATAGTGTGGCTGCCACTTTTCTGATCTGGCCCTACATTCTCCATCTGTCACATGAAAGGAAAAGGAGTGGGGGTTGGTGCTATTTATCACTCAGCCAAGTGTTTCTTTTTGGAAGACGTTTAAAGTCCTCTATGTGATGGAAAAGAGGAAGTCATGAGGGACAAACTTCTGTCCATGTAGCCATGGTGTTCACAGACAGGGGCTGGCTAGAAACACCAGGCATCCCTACTGCAGACTTGTCAGCTTCAGCCATAACCAACAACAGCTTCCATAGCTTTGAAGGGCACTCCAGATTGGGTTTGGATTTGCAAAATGGGTGGCTTGGAAAAACCATGACCCAAACACCAAATTATCTCTGGGCATGGAAGCTTAAGGATGAGGTTAAGGTTTGTTAGAGACTGATGTAGATGCTAATAAAAACAAAAAAGAGCACATAGAAGCATGCGCCATGCCTCCCACCTCAGGGTCTTGGCCTACATCCCAGAAGACCACATCTAGCTTGGTCCTTTGCCTCCATGGACAAGGTATGAGGACAATGTAGTTACCTGGATAAAACACCAAAACTAGGGCAGACACCAATTTATGTAGCACACCTGGTATCTCCACTGTGGACCAGATTCTTTGATACTGTCCAGGGCTCCTGAGATGCTTCAGACCTGGGATCATCCACAAGAAAATCACCCATTCAGCATTTGGCAAATATTCAGTGAGTGGCTGATATGCACCAAGTGCGGTGATGGGAGTGGGAAGTGGAATTTGGTAAGGCGTAGTCACATTGCTTCTCTGAGTTTGTCAGACAGAGGCCCAGGAAGACAGTGATGATAATGTGGCTCCTTGTGCTCAAGAGATTGGGAAATGGGTAGGTTATTATGTCTGTTTGCAATTGTGGTGTGCTGGGGCAGATAGATGAAGACAAAGCCAGGGAAGGCTTCCTGTGGCGTTGGTCCCGTGAAAATGGGAGGAGCTGGAGGAACCCATAGTACATAGAAGCATGTGCTGCACTTCCTACTTGGTGGCCAGAAGGCAGTAGGGAATGAGGTGCACACTTGATAGTTGATCACTAAGCTCCGGGATAATGCACTCCAGCTTTCCCTTCTGCAGTGCACGTAAGGCTGCGGTGGATTTATATCCAGGCTCCTCATTAGAAGGCAGCGCCTTACCCTTTATCTTTTCTCAGGTCTCATTCTCAGAGAGGCCCTCCTGACTGCCCTGTTTAAGATAGATAGCCTCATCCACCATCACTAGCCCTTTCTAACCACACCCCCCCCCCCATCCTTAACAAGTGTGCAGTGAATGTTTGATGAATGAATGAATGTTTGGGTGAATCTCAGACCATTTGACTGTCATAAGTCAATGGTCTTTTCTATTCCAGTAATTTTCTTTTCATCCTACTCATGGACTTGTTAGATTACTAAGAGCCATGTGGTTCAGGGACAAGGCTTTTACCACTTTACTGAACCCTTCACCCCTTGGCTTTTTCTGTGTTGCCCTGTGAGAACTGTTTATATGTCACAGGATTTGTTGGGTACCAAGGAAACAGGGAAGTGGCTGACCTTCGATGGCCACATTCTCCAGGCTGTGGTTGTTAGTCATTGAGGTTTTATTCAATAAGTTTGAAAACCCAGAGCATAGGGTCTGGGCTGCCCATGAGGCATTCCCACAGATCCCTGGAAGAACATGTTCCAACCTCTCATAGGGACATAATTGCTGTTTCTAGGGGGAGAGAGGCATAAACCACTGTACCAGATGGTTTTCCTTTCTACTACATTCCATCTGTCCATTCATCCACCCATTTGTGAACACTTGAGAGCCAGAACCTAGGTGAGCATGTGAGACAGGTGCAGTAGAGGAGCCTGCAGCTCCAAATATCCTGGAGCTTGTCCCAGATAACAACTGCATCATGCTCTGGGATAGCTTTTTTTCTCCAAAGACTGAAGAGCTAAGTTCAGAAAAGCAGGACTCGGTGTACATAAGTAATTTCCTACTGAGACTGGCAGCTAGTGAGTTAGATTATAGATGCGGATAGGCAATTTTTCCATGCAATTCAGAGCTCCCTGGTACCTTGAACAGCATGGCCTCTTCTGCCTCAGTCTTTTCATCTGTGCCATGGGCACCCTGGTGTCCACCTAACATGATGATTGTGGCAGTTGCTGGTAATTAAGCTCCTAGCCCAGTGTGTAACTAACTCAGTGCTTGGCAGGATGGTCATTTCCTCTCCTTCTCTTGATAGTGATGGAAAAATGAGATTTGATTTCTAGGAAGGAAGGAAGGAAGGTCAGGTAAAAAAAAAAAAAAAAAAAAAAAACTCTTTTGTCTTCAAAGCAGTTTAATAACACTACAGAGGGAAACTGGTTTACATCATGTGGCATTCTGCCAAGCACATGAGCCTGGGCCAGGTAGGGAGCCAAGGAGGAAACTGGAGAGCGAGAAAGTGTCACTCTCTGGGTGTGGGTAACCTATGCTGCCTCCCAGAAAGCTGCCTTTTTACTGTTAACCTACCTGTCCCAAGAGCAAGGGAGAGGAAGGGAGAGGACCGCATGGGCCTGTTTCTCCAGTATGCAACTCTAGCAGGCAACACAAATGACTTAGCAAGAATTCGGGCGCCTCCCTCAGTGACTAGTCACACACGGGGCTCAGACCCAGGTAGACAGCACGAGGCCAGAACTCGGTCTCAGGAGGTCTTGTTGGCATTCCAGTTCTGTAGGCCCCCAGTTGTGAAGCCGGGGCCAGGGAGAGCGGTCTGTCTAAGGATGCCCATGTGCCATGTGGGTGCATTCCTTTGAGTGGTGCGGGGGGGGGGGGGGGGGGGGGGGGGGGGCAGCCTCCTTACCTTGATTGTAATCCTCCTCACACCCCCAACCAGCAGTTCTGTTTTAACAACTGGAAATGCAATCTCAGTACCAGCAAGGAAAATTGTTACGACACAGGAGTATTGTTAGTATTATTATTTTTAGTTGCAGAACGTATTTCGTTGGTGTGTGTCTTTCCAGTTTTTCATTTTTTTGGTTTTTTTTTTTTTTTTTTTTTTGAGACAGGGTTTCTCTGTGTAGCTTTGTGCCTTTCCTGGAACTCACTTGGTAGCCTAGGCTGGCCTCGAACTCACAGAGATCCTCCTGTCTCTGCTTCCCGAGTGCTGGGATTAAAGGCGTGTGCCACCACCACCCGGCTATCTTTCCAGTTTTTAAACATAACACATGCTTGCAACATTTTTAAAAATGAGCACATCTTGAGGGCTGGAGAGGTAGCTCAGCAGTTAAGAGCACTGGCTGCTCTTCCAGAGGACACAGGTTCAATTCCCAGCACCCACATGGCAGCTCACAACTGTCCTGTAACTCCCAGTTTCACACAGATACACATGTAGGCAAAACACCTACGCACATAAAATAAACAGAAATACTTTTTAATATTTTAATAATACTATGAGCAGGCTATATAGGAGAACAGAGAACTTCAGAAAAGTAGAATGACTTAGCTGGTGCTCACATGTGCAATCTAGTTGACCTTGCTGCAGAGCTCAGCTCTTGCACAGTGTCCCAGTCATACTTAGCGAGTGGGTTCCTCAGCACAGAGTCCTTCACAGAGAGGAACAAACACAGGCAGGACAGGATGTCAGCAGTAGCTTGGATATGGTTAGGGTAATTCACTCTGGTTTTGTCCAGTTCTCCTTATTTTTTTTCCTAAGCAATTCCCCCCCCCCCTTTTTGTTTTTTTTTGAGTACTGAGGACCTTGCTGAAGCTCCTCCTGCAGGCCCTCTCTGATAACTGGGAGAGTCTGTTTTGGTTCAGGATGGACGCATGCAAAGCAGTGCTGTGATCGGCAGGGTTTAACATCTTCTTCTTGAGTAACTTAGACCAGTACCGTGAACTGGGAATGAGTGGAGCCACCAGAGTCACTTACTGTCCCTAAGGTCCAGAATACGTGTAGAGAACCTCTTGAGGCCTGAACCACAGTCCTGAGTTGGCTCTTGGGAACTGGGCTGGGCCCCTGGAGATCCCATCCATCTAGTGGTAGCACTGGTAGGTGTGGTGGCTCCTACTATCAGCCACAAAGCCTATTGCCACTGCTAACTAACTTCAAATCAAATGCACCCATTAAGTAGAAGGACATTGCACAAGGTCTTTCTTTAGTAATTATTTGCTTTGGAAAGATTGTCACAATCATTGAATAACTATCATGTCAAGGCAAAGGGGTGTCTCCATTGTGGGCATCAGAGTCATTCCTGACCATGAGGCCATTGCTCCACAGTGTTCTAATTCCTGATGGATATGGAGGCACAAGTTGCATCTGCTGGCTGGCTGTCATTCCCGGTCCGTGTGAGGAATTCTTTTCCCATGGCCCATACTCCGTTCTCATTCACAAGTACTCCCTTCCTCTCTTCCTGGAGCTATTCTGAAGCCTGTCTCCTCCCCAGTTCCGCTCCAGTATGAGATTTTTCTTTTCTGGAGTCCCAGCCCAAAGCCTGAGTCAGTGGCAGGGGAGATGTAGTCTTGTCCGGTTGGGAAGCCCACCCTTCCTCTGCCCCACCCTGGCTTCCAAGGCCTGTGACCTAAGTCTGCAGGCAGCAAGCAAGGGGAAGAAGGGTGGGATTCTGCACAAGTGCTTTCTGAGGTCTGTAGCTTTTTCAGTGAAGGAAACTGAAAAATCTTAGAGGTGCTTAAGGAAGCGTGATTGAAGAATAAAACCTTGCGCTGACTGAGTTGTGTGCTGTACTATGTGCTCAATATCTGTGTGGCCCACCAATCCATACCCCTGCCTCTAAGACAATGGTTGTTGCACTCCTTCACCTGGAAGGAAACTGAGGCATGAGGGCTTTCTGATGAAAACCTGTGTCCTTTCTCTTATCCACCCGTCTGTCCACTGCCAAGAGTAGCAGGAGGTAGGCAAGCCTGAGTGGGCACACAGACTGTGTCCCTTCTTCCTGAAACTTGTTTTGGGTCACCAAGAGACCAACATGACTTCTATCCTGGCTCCCATAGTGAGACGCTATGTAATCCAGGCAGGTCTCAAACTCACCATATGCTTGATTGTGCTTCCTGCTTGGATTATAGGCACCATGCTGGGCTAAAGGCAGGCTCTTTGGCGTCCAGGAGGGAGTGGCCAACAGCTTTTAGAGTCACTATAACATTTACACTGCCTATGGTAACCCAATGCTGTCTATAAACCACATGAAACATCTAGATTATCCAACTTGGTGCCTTGCTTAAAGCCAATTTTCAAATTTCTAATGCTTCCCCACACTCCAATAGGTAGATATTCTCTCAAATAAGTAATTTCGGGCTGATGGGCCTCTCCCCCCCCCCCCCCCCCCGGCCAAGGATTCAAACCCTTTAATAATTTTATAAGCATTGTGACAGAATTAAGGACTTAGTATAGACGTTCACCAGTCTCTCTTGTCACACCCTTAGTATTCAGTGGAATGCAGTTTGAGAGAAATTGCTCTGCCCAACAAAGAGCAGATTCCCTGGCGTGGTCCCCAAGACCCTCTGCAACCTTATTTTTCCTTATACCTCCTAGACTCTCCTCACCAGCCAGGTTGGACTATTAGAAGTACTGCACTCTCTGCCCTCACAATTCTTCCATCAAAGCGTCTTCCATCTTGATGGTTCAAGTCCATCATCCTAGCGTCAATGACACTAGCTGCCCTCCACCTACTTACATGGTGTCTGTGAGACACATTAGTACCTTTACTGTACCCATAACTCTATACAGAGTGGAGATGACGTCTCATTTTTCTGTCCTTAGCACACATCGTAGCATCTACCAGTCCACGGTTCTGTTCTTTGGGGTTTTTCTTGAGAATGGAATTTCCAGTTTTATTCTCCACGTGTTCTAGAATGTGCATCAAATGCTAATTGAATTTATACATTCATTTATACATTTATTGTTCTTATAAGTGAAGATTCTAGATCTCTATTCAAAGTATCCTTTATGCCCCTTACTTCACAAAGGAAGTTTTGGGTACATTAATTTGTATTAATTGTCTTTGCCTTTGGGATGATGATTCTGTTGCTTCTTTTATGTTTTACCTGGTTATTGCTGTTGTACGAGAAACCCATTGATTCTTTTCTTAAATTTGCTCTGCAGCAAACAATAGTATACCCCCTTGCTAGTTTCTCATTCGGTACTTTTAAATTTCCTAATATTGGACTCCACAAGGGTCAAAATGATGGTAGAGCCGCTTGCTGTTTTCTATAGGTGGCCTTGTGTTTTCCAAGTAGTTGAGCATTCTGCCCTAGAGAAGGCTCCCTGCACAGCCCAAGCGCCTCTGGGATCTTCCATTCTCTCTCTGTCCACTCAGCTGGGCCTCCTGGCCCTTGGCATGCTCCTTCCTGGCCACCAAAAGGAAAGTGCCCCATTGTCTCTGGAAGGGAGGTTTGGCCTTTGCCCCTGCCTCGGGTCTGCCATGTGGCAGTGGCCCCTCCCTTTGCTCTTCCCTTCCCCTGGCCTCTCCCCTGCTTTGATTTGTAGTCGGAAGTTCCCCCTTGTTCCTCTTGCTTCTTCCCCCTCATTTCCCAAGTTCCCACAGGAACCTGGGAAGTAAGTCGTGCCCAGAGGTTAAAGCGGAAACTCCAGCAAGATAACTCCAGAGGGGACAATACCCACTTGACGTCATTTCAACTTTCCTTGGGCCAGAGGTGGTGTTTGGGGTGGGTTTTTTTTTTTTTTTTTTTTTTTTTTTCCTTTTCTTTTCTTGTCTTTTTCTTACGTTTTTCTTCAGGTTACTCTTCCACCCCACCCAGCGCGGTATCTGTCAACCTCCCCTTGAAAGTTGTCTGGCATTGTCTGGCTGGTTTATGTTTCCTCCTTTGCTGATTCAGAATCCGGGTTCCTACTGATGACTTGGAAACTTCTCTTGGATAGAGTTACTTTCTTTCAGAACAGAAACATCCCCTTGCTGGGAGTGTCAGGACAACTCACTCAAAGCCTCCTTGGTATTTCATTGCTGTGGCAGGGGATTGCTGGTCCCTAGGGACTGTGCAGCTGTAATCCCCGAGAAAACTCACAAATGTGTTAGAAAATCATTCTCAATCCTGCAACAAAGCCTTTGCAGGCCTTGGTTACTGTTCTCTAAGCAGTGTAGATCCAGAAGATAAGAGGAAAGTCACGTTTATTAAATACTTGCTGTGTGCCTCGAAGTATGTAAAAACCATTCATATGTACTATCTTACTCTTTAGCTTATCCCTCTAAATAAACTCATTTTTTTATGCTGTAAAAAATGAGTGGCTGGCATGGTATCCAAGTTAAATACTCTATCCACAGTTTATCACACCAAATCTAGATAGTTCCTTAGCAAAAATGTAGAGCATGCTGGCCAGGTGTTCTAGAGTCTATGAATGAGAAGTTATTTAGCGTCTCTTTTATCTCTTTCCTTCAGCTATACCTTCAGGCCCGTTTCACCTGGCGAGGGGCCCGCCTGCTCCGGCCCCTCCTGCAGTTCACTTTGCTCATGATGGCCTTCTACACGGGATTGTCACGTGTATCTGACCACAAACACCATCCCAGCGATGTCCTGGCAGGATTTGCCCAAGGAGCTCTGGTGGCCTGCTGCATAGTAAGTAGCCCTTTGTCAAGCCTTAGCTTGCAAACAGAAGCCCAAAACTGATGCTTGTTAAATGTTTCCAGTTCAGTGGTGATTAAAACTGTGGAGTCTTCACTCCTATTCTCTTCCGAGTGTCCCAAGAGCCACTGGCTCCAGCACCCCATCAGTAGATGAGAATCGATTGACAGGGTCTTTGAATCCTCTTCTCTGTGAGCACCTAGTTTGGGCTTATAGAATGCTGCAATTACAGGACAGCTTAGATGTTGTCCAGCTGACTCAGAGTATGATCCCAGTAGACTAGAATGTTGCCCAAGCACGCATGTGAGTAACTGGTAGCATGGCAATCTCCTGACACAGCCTGTTCATGCACAGCAATGGTAGACATTTGTTAGTCAGTGCTGTTCTCTGCTTCTTGGGAAATTCTATACCCTTCTATGATCTCCAGAAACTTTGGTCTGTGTTGGCTAGAGAACCAGAAGTTTGCTGAATGAAGGAGAAACCCTCCCCTGGCTTGGAACCTTGCAGATCATCAGAACTCCATACAGACTGAACTTGGGGTGGGCCACATATTGGTTCCCCCTAAAACAGATGGATTGCTTTTTTACGCGTTTCATCTTGATTCTCAGTGAAAGTGGGATAGGGTTTTCCCCCTCCCTGAGCCTCCTTCTCCCTGCCTTTTCTGCCTCTTTCCTGCATCCCAGATGCTGAGTGTGCACACTCTTTGGTCGGAAGGCTCTTCTTAGAGGTGCTCACCTCGGGTGCCATAGGAAGTTCCAAGGACTGCAATGGGACTACAGTAGACACATGGGTGGGGCCTCAGCAGGTCAGCAGAGGCCCGGCACAGTGTGGTCAGCAGCACAGTGTCAGTGTGAGTTTGCTCAAAGTAGACACAGTGGACGTGATGAAAGAAGCAGCCAACCTGCAGGACTGCTTAGGTGCAGGAGGCCTGCCTGGGAGACTAGTGTCTTGATGGCTGTCGTCAATGTGTGCTTGCTTGCTCTGTGTGTGTGTGTGTGTGTCTTTCCCTCCAGAAGAGAAAGCAAATTAGGGGAGCTAATTGTTACCCAGAGCAGCTGTCATCCTCCAGCGTGTCCCCTGGTGCCTGGCCCTTTAATATGTGATGACAGTGGGGGATGGGTGTTTGCGCCACAGGGTAAGTCAGCTGCCTGCACCCTCCTGAGCTTTGCCCTCAGCAGGAGGGCAGCCCGTGGAGCCTGATGAGGGGGCTTCTTTCGGCGTGGGCGCCATAATTGGAGTCTCCCTTACCCCCAATTAAAAAAATTAAAAGGTGTGGGGCTCATTCCTGGCCTTCCTCTCT
Source organism: Onychomys torridus (assembly GCF_903995425.1). NCBI lineage: Eukaryota > Metazoa > Chordata > Mammalia > Rodentia > Cricetidae > Onychomys > Onychomys torridus. The sequence goes on from NC_050444.1 coordinate 121,876,973, forward strand.
TTTATACTGCAACTCCAGAGCACTGGCCATGGGCAATTAGACAAAACTCCAGAGAATGAAGGCTTATTTTCCAGGACATCACGGAGTTTGACTTTTATCCTGTTTGGCTCTCGGTGACTGTAACATGGGCTGAGAATTTGAACCCCAGGGTTTGTAAAGCACCTACTGTTTGTTGGTTCCTCTCTGGATACTTTGCCCTGTGACTTCTTTGAGGCACATGGGGCCACTGCACTGATGAGGCAACTCAGGCTTTGAGAGCTGACTTGGGTCACCCAAGGCCAAAGAGAATGACTCACAGCCAAGCCCTCTGTGCTTAGTAGTGGGGGAAGGGCACCAGACACCGGCCAGCCAGAGCTACCTTGGGCAGAAATTGTGTAGACAGCTGTTTAAAGAGTGTCATTTAAGTGTGTGGTAGGAGCCTTCCCAAGCCTTGGGCTGATCTGGTTAGCCTTTTGAGTCTGGAAGTTTCTTTTCACCAAGTAGACAGTTTGGGAAGAGGTGGCAACCTGTCAACATGGGGGTGGCAGAGACTTGGTCTCATTGACCATTTTTCTCTAGATATGTAACTCTACCTGGTCCCACTAGCTTGCAAGTGCAGAGAGAGTTGGTATGCTTAAACCATTTGACAAGCCAGGGCAGAGAAGTCTCTGGAAGCTGTGGCTAGTTGCTCAGTGGAAGAAAGCTCAGCAGGGAAAAAAGAAGCCAGTGTGTCTTTTCCCACAGAGAGACACCGGATAGTGTGGTCCTGGTTTTGATTACAAGGAAAGACAGACGCAAAGCTCCTCAGCTGCTGTACTGAGTCAGAGATGCTGGCCCTCGAGGGGGTGTCTGATGAGGACACTGGGTGTCTAGCCCGGGGTCCACCAAGAGGGTGGAGGACATTTATTTGCCTTGTAGGGTTTCAGCTCGATCAGCTCCCATATGCAAGGGAGCCCTAGTGTTCTAGGCTGTAGCTTTATACCATATGACAGAAGTGTCCCTTAAGATCAGTGAATCCTGGGGAACACAAGTGATCTTCTCACTTATAGATGGGGTATATTGGAGCAAGCTTTCTTGTCAGACTGTTTTTGGATCACCAGCCCCCAAATAACAACACGGAAACTTATTATTAATGGTGAAAGCTTGGTGTTTGGCTTAGGCTTGTTTCCAACTAGCTCTTATAACTTAATTAACCCATATTTTTTAATCTATGATCTGGCACGGAGCTTTTTACCTTTCCCCAGTATAGCATGTCTGATTTGCTCTGAATCTGCCGGCATTTCTCCACCTCTCTCCCAGGAAGCCCCGCCTAACCTCTTCCTGCCCAATTAAACCAATTGAAAGGTGCCTTGGCAAAGACACATCTTCACAGTATAAACAAATATTCCACAACAGTATATCTATGATATTTATTGTTCTTGTTGTTAAGACAGAATCCCACTATATAATCCTGGTTGGTCTGGCACTCACTATGTAGACCAGGCTTGCCTCAGACATATGGAGATCTGCCTGCCCCTGTCTCCTGAGTGCTGAGCTTAAAGGTGTGTCCTCCTATGTAGTCAAGATTCTTGACATACAGAGACAGGAGTCAGGAGGTTCCAGAGAGATAGAACACATAATACTGCACAAGCCACGGGGTGCCATAATGCTCAGAATCCATTTCCTCCTCTGCCAGAAAACCTCTACTTCCAAGCCTCGGAGGCCTCTTTTGGCCTGAGCAGAGATGTGGGTTTGCTAATGCTTGTGGAGACTGTTTTCATACACTTTCATTCAGGAGTCAAGAAGGATTAAGGCACACAGAGAAGATGTAGAGAAGCCGGAGCTGAGGCACTCCTACAGTCTGCTACAAAGCCATCACTCTGAGACCTCCCTCGCCCCCAACACTCCCTCACCTGCTGGCATGCCACACTTCTTATAACACTGAGCTCTTACCCTCGATGGCTGCCCACTCCCTTGCTTTGATAAAGCACAGTTCACTTCCACTTCATCTCTAGTGAAACCTCTTGTATGAGCCATCCATAACTGCTGTAACAAGTAAGCCCAATCCACAATACAGCTGTTAAACAGCACAGATGTTTTAAGTCCTGGGAATCAGGAATCAAAGATGAGGCTCACTAAGCTATATCAAGGTGTGGAAAGGCTGTGTTCTGTGGAGAGGCCAAAGGGAGAGTCAGTTTTCCTTGCCTTTCATAGCTTCCTTGTGTTCTCTGGTGCATAGCCTCTTCCCCGGCCTGCCCCTCCTCAGGCATGTTGATTACATTGATAGCCCAGGATCATGTGTCCATTTCCGTGGCCTTACCTTAATCTCATCTGCAAAGTCTTCTTAGTCAGGTATGCGATAATATCATTATCTGGAGAGTGGGTTCTAGATACCCGAGGGACCAGTGTTCAGCTCCCCACACCTTCCCCCATCCCTAAAGCTAGAACTGTTCAACTTCCTCTTAGTGTTCCCCCAGGCCCCTGTGCTTTGCTCTGCCATGGTTTTGGCCTTTTCTGTCAATTACCTGCTCATGTGTCTGCCTCTAACTAGATTGCCAATGCTTTAATAGCAGAATCCATGGCTTAATCTTGTGGTTATTCTGGGTGCCTGGTGTGGTAGCTGACATACATCGGCTGTTTGATCTGCACTGGAGATATCATGAATGATGAATGAGCTGTGGCCTTGGGTGGGATTTCCCCCCAGATCCTACTTTCTTTGAGACCTTGTAGCTCCCCATCTTTTATTTGGTGGGACAGCGTCTGTATAACTAAGTTGGGCCAGCTGTTTCAGGTGGCGCAATCTACCTGACCATGCCCTAAATTGGGTGATCGCCTTTAAGTCTCCCTGTGGTTTAGTATGTTGCCTTGGTCATGGTTCAGTCCCTGAAGAGCCTTGGACAGCATTCTGACAGCACTTTCATCCAAGTCTTTCGAGGCTGCTTTTGTCATAGCAAGCAGACTTGTCTAGACAAAAATGATATGCCCAAGGAGGGTGGGTTGAGTTTGCCCTCACTGAATGCTTTCCAGAAAGGCAAGACCATGGAGCCTGATAAAACAGAGCTTCATGGTGCCTCGGACTCAATCAGATGCTAGAACTCAGTCCGACAGGACAGCATACAGAGGCACACCTTTGCTGCATGGGGACAGAGGAACAAGGCAGAAGGACACAGATGACATACACCCAGAGCACAGAAGAGGAGACATTCCCTGACAAACAGACATGCATTATCTTTCATTTCATTTCTAGTCCTACAGGTGCACAGAACAGACAGACAAACAGAGCCAAATGCTGCCACACTGACCCCTGTTCTTCCTACCTGCACACACCTGCCCCTCCCCCCCCACCAAAGCTTCAAACCCTGTACCTGGGTTCAACCAGGCAGTGGGACAAAGGGGCGGACATCAGTTCATTTCCTGTCCAGTGACAACTTGCATATCTGGCCACCTCCTTACTGACCCTCTAACAGATGGTAAATTAGGGGGGCACTGGGAGGGGTCAGTGGAGGGCAGGCCTCCATGGCTTGCGGGTTCAGTAGAGGAAGCAGCTGCTCCCGAGGTTTATAAACACACAGCGGTCTTTCCTGGTTTTCTCTTCCTGGGGGTGTGGCCCCCACCCGCAGTTGCTCTTTTGTGCCTGCTGTCTTCCTCCAGGATGCAGGGAAGGGCGAGGGCATTCTTTGTCTCTGCCCCAGAGCAGTGACCTTGGGAAGAGTGAGGGGCAAGAATGCTCGTGTGAGGAAGAGTTCAGCCACGGTAGCCTTGTGGGAGGAAGCTCAGTGCAGAGAGCCCAGCACACGCCCAAGTCCACACAGAGTCGGAATTGATCCCAGGACCCTTGTTGTGTTTCAGAAGTGAAGACAGCAGCACTAAGTAAGCATGCTTTCTCCCCACCCCAAGAATGTGCAGGTCTTCTTCCTTCTTTAGTAGGAGATACCCACCTGTTCCCTCCCGATGTATTCCAGTGTTGCCTGAGTCCAGAGGAAAGGAAGAAGTGATACCCACATCCCTGAGCTAATGTCTCATGCCCTGCCAATGGCTCAGAGCAGCACCCAGAGTTGACCTTGCTCCCTAGTTCCCCACTGTCAGGTAGGCAGGGATGTGGACGTGGCTGAGAAAGGAAGCCTTCGGGAGATGCTAACAGTAGCTTTACAGCACTCCACAGTTTGCACAGTACATCAAGAATCTTCTTTCTTTGTTCCTTTGCTGAGAGGGATGAGGCAGAAGCCTGGCGCCTGGCGCTTGATAGTTGTTGACCTGTTAGCAGATTATGTCTCACAGTTTTTAGTTTATCTTTCAAAATGCTGGTGTGGCCTCTACTAACTGTTCTTGTAACTTGCTGATGTCTTGACAGTGGTGTGGTAGGAACAGATTTAGAAATAAGCAAGTCGATAGGCCCAGGTGCCAGCGTGGTACCCGATACTGTAGACCAACCAGGATTACAAAGGTTAGGGACAATGAACATCTGAGGGTGTGTGGGGACTAGGAAGAATTCCTGGAGGAGGTGACTTCTGAAAGGTGAGTGGGCATTTCCTGTAAGGCACAGCAGGGAAGGAGGTGAACTTTATGTAGAAAGAAGGAATACCACTAAGGCAAGGAGATGAGTGAGAGAACACAGTGTGGCTTCTGACGCTGGAGATACAGACCAGGGTAACTTGTGGGATGGTGGGTCTGCTGAGCTTGGTGGTCATCACCCCTGCTTCCTTTTGGTTTCAAAATCAGGGGCTGTCTAGGAAGAATGACCTTTGTCAATTCTCTGTTACCCAGTAGTACCTTGTTCCTGAGCCCCAGCTCCTGTTAGATCCAGCATCCACTGTTGATCAGTAGCCTTCTGGGTCGGTCCTTACAGACTCCGGCTTCGTGATAACCTAAGGAACTTTCTGGGAGGCTTCTCAGCAAAGCAGAGCCCTGTTCTCCTTCAGAAGGGTCCCAGTTCTCCAAACCTTCATTCTTTTTGTAGGACTAATTTCATTGTGTTCTTGGTCCGTAATCATGGTAACTTGAGTAGGGTTTGAACAGTCCATCACAGCTACCAGGCATTTTCTCATTTCATTCAAGACTTACGGTGATTCTGGGAAGGCAGTTTAGTTTTTAGATATTTTTTTTTAAGATTTATTTTTATTTCTTTTAGTTATGAGTATTTGAGCGATAAGAGGGAATACACATGCATAGGGATGCCAGTGGCAGAGAGCTGTTGGATCCCCCTTAAGCTAGAGTTACAGATAGTTGTGACCCACCTGATATGGGTGTCGAGAGCCAAACTCTGGTCCTTTACAAGAACTGCAAGTGCTCTTGTTTTGTTTTTTAGTTTCTGTGTATGAGTATTTTGCCTGGATGTATGTATGTATGTGTGCTACATGGATGCCTGGTGCCCTTAGAGGCCAGAAAAAGGTGTCAGATCCCCTGGAACTAGAGGGTATTTGTGAGCTGCCATGTGGGTGCTGAGCACTGCACCCAGGTCCTCAGAAAAACAATGCATGCTCTTAACTGCTGAGCCATCTCTCCAATCGCAGTATTCTTGAAAATTTTTTATTTAAGTAACAGATGTACATAAATACAAGGCAAGTAGATGATCAGAGAAGCTCTTCACTTAATTCTGGACTGCACAGGAGTATGACATAGCCTGGGTCAGTGGTGCAGCAAGAGAAAAAGGGTGGCAAGAACCCTGCTTTGTGACAGTCAGCATGCCATTCTCCCTCCCCATCACGTTTGGTTCCTCTCAGATGCACCAGGGTGACACTCAGCACAGACACTGGCAGATTCACTGTGCCAGCAGCCACTGAAAGCCTCTTATTGGGGTTAGAAGGCAATGACTACAATTGAGTAACTCCCCTGTAGTCAAAAGACCAGGCTGCCAATGGTAATTTTTTTCCTCAGACAGCACTTACTGTACTAGGCCTTGAGGGTGAGTCAGTTCCCAGGGCTTTCTTCCCCAAAGAAAGTCCTCTATTTAATCTGAGAGATGGTTCTGTATGGTATACTAGAAACCTGAAAGGAAGTCCCCAGGCCAAGGCCTACTTCAGAAAGTGTAAGAAGAGAGGCAGCCCTGGTGTCTGTACTTACTTGGAAGGTGGCCAGCCTCTATCCAAGGCCTCAACTTCTGGGCTCCGATGACTCAACATAATCCTTGCCCTGGAGTAGCTCATGGTCTGGAAAGAGAAGCATGATACAGCATTTAGAATATCACACATCAAAGCCTGTGTTGCAACAGCAAAATGGAGGGTTATTAACAGTGCAGTAGGAGAAGCAAATGGAAGGCGAGGGCTGATCTGGTGGTTCTCAGGGGCCGATGAAGGAGCGTCAAGGATACAAGCTGCGGGGCACTGGTCAGGGCGATGGCAGGTGGAGGGTTTGAGCCCCCTCCCCCCCCACACACACTCCCCTCCTGCACTGTCCATCACTGTTCTCTTAGCTTTTATCACAGATTTCCATAATGTTTGGTAAAGTGCACATTCCAGGCCACACCCAGATGCTCAGACATCTGCTGTGTTGAGAAGCTTCCAGGTGATTCTGAAGCAGGTGGTTTAAGGACTGCACTTGGCAAAATACCAGACTAGACCTACAGCTCTTGTTTTCATCTACATCTGAGATCCTGAAATTCTCTTGCTTTTATGTTTTCTGTCTCATGATGGTATGGAGACTCGGTGGGGGCTTCTAAAAGTCTCTGCGTGTGTGGGTGTGATTCCTATCTTCAAGGAGCTCACTTCCATAGTCTCAGGAGTTGAAACCCTCAAGGATTCCTGAGCATTGCAAGTCGAGTTCACTGCCACAATGTGCTCTGAGCCAAATGCCTTAGCAAGGTTTGCTGACTCAGCCACCCACCGTAGTGGAGGCAGAAGCCAGGCTGCTGACCGACTTCCTGTTTCTGGCCTGCCTGGGTCTCAGTGGTCTCGTGCTGGGCAACATCCCAGCAGGATGGGGCTTGTACCCTAGGGGTGGCTGGCATCTCCACAGCAGGTGAAGATTCGTAATGAGACATCAAAAACAGCCTTTTGCCAGTATGCTGACTCACTCCTCAAAATAGCCCTAGAAATTGTAGGCCTTTGCAAGTAGATCCTATCTGTTGTATGGAAAACTCCCATTCACTCAGCTCTGTAACCAGCTTGAACCTGTATCTGCCTCACATGTGTGTTGTCTGTCATTTCTATCCATCTCTCTCTATATATATATATATTTTTTTTCTTTTTCTTTTTCTTTTTTTGCACCATTGTTTTATTACATACATAGCCAGCAGAAGCTGGCTTTAAACTTGATCCTCCTGCCTCAGACTTCAGAGTGTTGGTATTACAGACACTCATCCCCGTGCTCACCATTGTACTTTTTCTAGTTCTTTGTCTTTCCACATTAGGAATAGAGAAAATAAGTAATTTTTCTATAACTAAGCATTGAATACACCAGCCAGTGATGATGGCTGCCACTGACTAGTTTCTTTCTGGGCATCAGGCACTATCCCACATTTGTACCTTGTAACCCCCTGAGGAAGGTACTGTGTCCCCAAGCAAGACTTGGATTTGAAAAATTAGTCTGTCTACTTTAGGGAGCAAAGCTTTTTACCGGTCCCTCTGGTTAGATGAGGCAGAGGAGGGCAGCAGTACAGTGAGCCAGCCTTTCAGGGGCCCTCACACTGTGAGCTTCTTATCTCTTCATCATGGGAGTGGGTTCCTAGAGCTGCCTTGTTTGTGTGTAGCCTTGCTTCTGGAGGAAGAATGGCATTGTCCAGAGTGTTTGGGTACAGCAGGTCATCTTCCGCCCTTGCATCCCATCCCAGAACGGCCAAATGTTCAAACTCAGCAGTAGGTCAGAATCACTTCCCCAAGACCATACCTTAGGGACCCAAGTATTAGAAAGCCATCCAACAGAATCACCTCGATTTTAACAACTTTGGTTGTAACCAGTGCTGAGGTGTGTGGAGTTGAAAACAGGAGGAAAAGAAACCACTGCTTCCCCCTAAGACCACTCTCCCATCTATGTCAGCTGTCGCCCCCTCTTGGGCATCTCAGAATCCGTGCCCTTCTCCATGTCCTCACTGCCTCTTCTCCACACTGCTATGCCGCCTTCACTCATGCTATGCCCTCTGGCTCCTTCTCTGGTTTTAGTGCCCATTCTTCCAATGTGATGCTGCCCTTCACAATGATGTCTGGAGTCAAAAAGTATCTCAATATGCCCAAAGATGGTGCCCTCTTCTCTCCAGCATCACTGATCTCTCTGTCCTAGCTCTACTGAGTGAGTTTCCTTCCATCCCTGAACATGCTGCCATGCTGTCTTTGCAGGCTGTGATCCCTGGCTGTAACACCATTTCTGCCATTCACCACCTGGCCAACTCCCCCTGAGCTCAACTATCTGTCCTTGGCACCAGGCACGAACGCCCATTCTCATTCCTTCAGTCTGGGTTAAATTCTTCATTCTCTGTGCTTCCTTCTTAAAACAGAGCATTATTGGAGGCAGTGAGAGTCTCGGCTGATAAAGGCACCTGACAGGCTGAGTTTGGTACCCAGGACCCACATACATAGCAGAAGGAGAGAGCTCCTGCAAAAGTTGTGTTGCCCATGCCTCAACACGAATGCTGTAGTATGCACATGTTCACACACATGGACACAAAATAAAAGTATAGTTTAATTTTTTTTAATCACAGTATTATGTATGGTTGGCGATTTACCTGGCTCTCTCTTGCATTGCTTCTGAGCTCCTGCAGAGCAAAGAACTCTGTCTTATGCATCTTGCCTTTTATGTTCTAGAGCTTACTGCACACTAGGAGCTTAATAGGTGTTTATTGATTGCATTCATTCTCTTTTCTCAAAATTGGTAGTTTATAAAATTCCAAGAATCAGAATGAAATTGAAGGCAAGCGTTTTGGGAAGTGTTGGGAGCTGGCTATTTGGGGGGGGTCTCATTTACTCATTGGTTGGGATTTTATTTCTCAGACAGCAGAGAAGAACTGTAGAGCAGGGCTGTGGGTTGGAAGTAAGTGTTGCCTGTGGTCCAGCCACAGCTCTGAATCTGGGCAGAGCATTCCTAAGCTGGGCCTTTGACTTCCCTTTCTGGGTAGGGAATCATCTGGAGGGAATGGGACATCTCCAAGCCAAGGCCTTTTCACCTCTGATGGTTCTCTTTGGATTCTGCTGTCCAAGCGTCAGGAAGACTGAACCCTGTTTGAGTCTTGACAAGATCATGTTTCCTGATTCCCAAAAAGTGTTTGTGTAACCTCAAGCCACACCAAAGGCAAAGTGCAGCTATAGGCAGGATGCTGCTGGGTCTGGCTCAAGCTTTCCCTGTGTCACTTGGCTGGGTACATGTGGCCATTTCAGTGTGTGCCCCTGCCCCCACCTCCCACAGGGCTCAGTTGTGTATGCGCTTGTGCTTCAAAGCCACAGTGCTTATTTCCCAGAAAGTAGAGAACATCTGATAAATTCAACGGCCAACATGTGTTGAGTACCTGGTGTATACACAGATAAATTAAGTGCTCTAGTGCAATGCAAGGAGCTCAACTAACCTCATGAAGCAAATCTTTGCAGACATGAGAACAGGTGGGTTAGTCCAGGTCCCCTAACCATGCTCCAGTCCAGAGCATGAAGGGAAGACACGTCTTCATGAACTTTGTTGCAGACAGGATAGGCCTTCTCAAGACCATTCAGGAAACAGAAATACTCGTGTGTAGTGGATATGAGCCCATCCAATGAGACTGGGAGATGAGTGGTTGTGGGGGATGGTGGAGCTGTTCTTTTCTTGTTTTTGCCCATGGTAGATGGCAGGAATCTGGGTGAAGGCCTCTAAGGCCAGGCCTTGAGAATAATCTCACTGTGAAGCTCAGTAAGTGGAGGTGAGAGCCAGTGATGGAGACATTGTTCTGTCTTCCTGGGACACAAAGCAAAGATGAAAGGAGCCTGATTTTCAGGTAGAGAATTGGCTACTGTTTCTGCACCTGCCCAGTGATGACGTCATGCTAGGGCAGCCTGAGATATATGGAGAAGAGTGGGGAGGGCTTGACGTAAGAAAGGGATGACAAGCTTAGGCATTGAACACATTGACCTTTAGGCGTGTGTGCAAACATTTACCAGGGGGCATTTGTAGTCTTTCTCACGTGTGTAAAGATTCCCCAGGAGGGGAGCCTCAAGCCTCCAGCAACTGGTAAACAGGTGGTTTTTAATGCCCGCCCCACACATCCCAGCTTGACTCTGTCTAGAAGACAACACTTTTTGTACCACAGCTTGAAAGGGAAAGGGATAAAGGTTTAGCTTTTTCCTTGGCTCCTTCACTGACACTCAAGCTGTAAGTTTATTAAGGGGTTTACATTTTAGGGCTCATATTTCATTTTCTTCTAGTAGCATAGGAACACCCTGGCCTCCCCCACTCTTTTTTTAAACAAAACAAAACAAAACAAAACAAAACAAACAAACAACAACAACAACAAAAGAAATGGTTGAGTTGTTAAAATATGCACCAAATTAAATGGTACAAAAGATTTGGTGGTGACTAGCAGGACATTTATCCTGTGGCCATTCTATCTGTTCTTCAAGTGACCAGCAGCACCTGCTTTTTCTTAGAATATTTACAGCTCTCTGGTGATTTCTGTGCTACTGCAGAATGAACACTGTGGAGATCAGTTCAGCAAACAGTCCGAGGCCTGACTGTAGCCAAGGCCTGACTGTAGAGACTGTTTGGTGAATTCTTATTAAGAACTTCATCTTTCTACTAAGTGTTCAGAATGAAGTCACAATACTGTGTAGGCAATGCAAACCAGTTTCAGCTCTGAAAGCTGAGAGACACAGAAAACTGCGTGTGTGCATGTGCGTGTGAGTGTGTATTGCAGATCTGACCTATTAGGCTTTGTGTCTGCTAGGTAAGCACCACTGAGCTAGGTTCCCAGCCAGGATCTTTGTGTATTTCACTCCCAGTATGAACTCAGTTGTGTGCCTCCTATGAAATGACGTGACTGACAGCTGCCACTTCCAATGGAGTGTTTAATACAAACTCCTGTTGCTGACTATCTCAGGCTGGTTCTGTGTACTTACGTTTGCTCCCTGAGAAGCTCATCAGGTTCTTGACTCTTTCCTCAGAAGCTCACTCACAGCAACCACGTCTGAGCCATCTTGCAAGTGGGTGTTTTGTAAATGTTTCCCAATCATTATGAGAAAGATGCAGGAAGGTTACATGCTGTGGAGGAGGAAGAATGCTGGGAATGAGTGCAGGAGGTTTGTCCACTGGCCTTTCTTCCCAGTGTCTTACTGACTCTCGGTGTCAAGACCCCCTCAGATGGTTGCTGTCATGGGGCTTTCAGGAAAATGTGGTCATCACCCTTTCCTGGCTCCAACACCTGCTGGTCAGAGTTTGTACTGGCCGATCTCTTGGCCCCACTCTGGATTCCTTTGTAAGAAAAAGGAAAGTGGTGTGGATTAATAACTGAGTAATTATGAGCACTTCCCTGGTTGGGAACTTATCTTTCATAACACATTTGCCTTGAGGAATCAGAAATGTCAAGTTCCAGATTCAAAGTCCATAAAAGTGGGGTTTACTCTTTCGCAGACCAGGCTAGTCATTGCTTCAGTTTCCGGTCTGCATAGTGCTTGCTGGAAGATATGACCTCTATGCCACGCCCCCCCCCATTTAGAGAGTTAAAGATATTGATTGCCCCCCTCCCCTGATTAAAGAACTATAACTGTTTGTCCCTTTGGCCTGTTCCTGGGCTACACTAGGCATTGACTGATTTGGATCTCCGATTTGAACCCTAGGTCTTCTTCGTGTCCGATCTCTTCAAGACTAAGACGACCCTCTCGCTACCTGCCCCTGCTATCAGGAAGGAGATCCTGTCACCTGTGGACATTATCGACAGGAACAACCACCATAACATGGTGTAGGTGCTGCGCTCCACAGTGGTTTCTCTGAAGTGACTGCTGACAGCATGTTCCTGCTGCTCTCCAATCTCATCAGACAGTAGAATGTAGGGAAAAGCTTTTGCCCAATGGATTTTGAAAACATTTAAAAAAAAACAAAACAAAACAAAAAAAAGCCTTACCTTGTGGCCTTCCAAAATAAGTTGTTTGCCTGTGTGGAAACAACAGTGCCGGAGTCCCAAGTCCCGGCTGCGCAGCTGGTTAAGTGTTCATGTTCTAGTGAGCACAGGCTTGTCAGGAGCAAAACACTAGAATAATTGAGCAGGGGCTGTGGTCACCTTTTGTGACCCAAGAAATCCCAGGCTAGTGAGAACAGCTTGAGCTTCAAGGCTCGAACCAGCACCGAATCAACCCCTCTGCCTGCCCCACTCTACTGTGACATTGGTTCCAGGAAGTTTTGCGTTTTGAAATACCAGGAATGAGTGCATTGGCTTAGAGTGTTCAGATCCCAAACCCCAGACTCTGAGACCTCTGTCATCTCTCCCCCATCCCCAGGCTAACAACCACAGGCCCTCACTTTTAGAGATTGGGGGGCCCTTTGTGGAAAAGTGAACTTCACAAATAGCACAATTTCAGAAGACACAGAAGGTGTCTTCTTCTGGCGCACCATACTGTGACGCGGAACTGCCATCGCAGGATCAATCAATCACTGGGCACTTGTACACGTAGAAATGGTAGACTGCGGTTACTGCTGTCCCCTTGAGATCCTTGCTGGGTGCCTACTGGGATGTCAGGTGAGGGCCTGGGATGAGCACAGGCATGGTTGGCCTTTGGCTAATCCAACAAGCCTCAGTAAAGAGACAGGAAAGAGGGAAAGGGCAGAATGAAGACATGAAGCATCTTTCTGGCTCCTTGGGATCAGAGAGAGCCAGAATAGCAGACAGTCTCATGCCTGCAAGGCTAGTCTTCAAGATAGGGAGCCAGGAGGCCTTTGCAGGAGTTGATCTTGCTGTGTAAAGCACTGTTGTCTCGGGGTTGATCCCTGGGACAGTTCTTTGGTGGGTTCTGCTGGGCGGAACACATGGGTTAAATCTACGTAGAGAGTTTTTCCTCACCCTCTATCCACAAGTGTCCTTCCAAGCAAGGTCCCATTCTAGACAGTAGACAGAGAGCCTTCTACTGAACCTCTGAGGAAAGGAAGCAGACAAGTGCTTTTCAAATCTTTCAAAGGGCTACACGTAACCATATGGATCAACCACATGCACGTCCTTCCACATTCTTGTCCTTTCATTTCAACATATAGCAAGCTATGATTTTATATATAAATATTATATAAATAATGTATAAAACATTAAAGGTTAACTATGTAAGATATGTCTGAAACAATTTTAGCTATATCTACTATGATCATAAACTGTGTCTCGACCTGTGTTATTGACTTTAGCTGCTTAAAAGGAGCATTGAGGTTTTTTTTTGTTTTTTTTTTTTAAATATCAACTAAAACTATCATAGTTCTGTGGTAGCCATTGTTTTACAATGAGAGAAATAACTGCAACTAGAGAAAAACTGTATAAAAACATTAAATTGTCAGTATTTTTGTAAGGTTCCGTTTTGTAAAGAGAATAATATTCAAAGATTTTTGTGGCATACAAAGTGAAAATGTGTATCTGCGAAACTAAACGTGTATTAAATGTGCTTTTTCAATAAAAGCTCATAACATAACTAACCAAGGCATTGATGCCTGGACTGTTTGAGGGGTGTTTGTTTGGGGGGGGGGGGGGGGGGGTCTGTGGGAGATAGGAAGAGAGAGGTATTGCAGGCAGGCCTCAGAGTGGGCTTGCCTCAATGGGACAGCAGCTCCTGATTGTGTCAGTGGGAAACAATCATGGTCACTGCAGGGGCAGGATACGGAAGCTGTTCTTTCATCTCTAAAAGAACTGTTTGCAGAAGGAGGCTGGGGGCTGGCTCTCATCTCCAACCTCTTAAAAGGGCTTTTGTGCTCTCGAGTGTTTTCATGTGGGAGGTGGGAGCTGTAGGTCCCCCAAAGATAGATACGGAGACTTCCCTAGATAAAGTGGGCTTGGGGAGCTTAAGGGAGACTCTTTCCCACAGCCCATATCAAAGGAGGAGGGTGCTCTATTGACAAGGGCCGTGGGTCCCCCCTCCCCTATCCTGGGAAAGCCCCTACCTAGAAGGAAAAAGGAAACTGGAATCTCACCTGTGTTGTGCATCTGTGGGCCAGCCACTTCTACCTGGTTGTCCCTTTACATCCCAGAGCAGTTCTTAGCTTGAGAAAAGAGGGATGCTGTGGAATGCAGATGATGTAACTTGTCTAAGAGCCTGCCAGTATGTTGTAGGACAGGCTTTACATTAGTTTATTTTTGCTGCTGTAAAAATAATTACAAATTACTACAGCTTGGGGAGTTGAAACAACACAAATCTGTTACCTTCCTGGGCAGGACTCTTTAGAGGAGCTCCTGTCTTTTGTAGCTTCTTGAGGTGTGGGGGACTGGCTCCCATGTTTTATGGTAGCTTCTTGAGGAGTTGGGGGATAAGAGATATTAGAAGGATAGAGAGGAGAGAAAACAAAAACACAGGATAGCCTCAGGAGGGTCTGAATCATTATCCACTGGCCCCTTCTGTCTCTTCTAAAGGGCCTTTTATAGGAATGCCAAGGGGTGGGGCAAAAGACCTCCTAGCACAGCGAAGTGCAGACCGTTTCCAATCACCTGCTAACCTCACATGTGCTCAAGCAATCCTCTAATGCAGCCATGCTGGGTAAAGCTCAGATCTCACTAGGAAACCTCTGTGGGCCTCCACATTGAGACCACCTGCATTTCCTGGCTACAGGCCTCTTCCTCCTCACTTTGTTGTCTCTTGTTCTCTTCTGTTCCTCTTCTATATGTAGCATCTTGGTGATTGCCTGAACCCTTGGATCTCTAAAATCATCTCCCTATGCTAAAGTCAACTAATTAGAAAACTTAATTTCATCTGCTACTAAATTCCCCTGTGCCTTGTAACACAAGGTTCAGATTCCAGGGACCTCAACAATCTGTGACCTGATAAAACACAAGCTATGTGCTTCCAAAACTCCATGATGGGAATATGCATAATATAACGGGTACAGACATTTTATTAAAGGGGTAGAGAGGGCTAAGGATAGCTCAGGGGTACAATACTTGTCTAGCACACTGAAGCCTTGTGTAAACACACACACACACACACACACACACACACACACACACACACACACACCATGCAGCTCCTAGCTTTGCCTCTGAGATCAGCCTGCCATTTGCTGCCCTCAGGCCACCACCACCCCCCAAGCCAGCAACATTTTAATGTGTTTCCAGCCTTATATCAAGTCTGAAGAGCCAAGGTTCAGAGAGACAAGAGGACTTCCCGGTGTCAGGGACAGGGAAGAGCTGGTGCTTTAGAATCTAAGACACCTGAGATGATGAGTCTTTCATCTCTCCTCCAACAGTACTGGACTGTCCTCAAAAAATAGCTAGCCCCACTTCAGGGCCTTTGGCCTTGATTATCAAAGTATGGTCCACACAGCACCGATATTTGCATCCCTGAGCAGCATGGTAGAAACATTGAAGTAGAAGACCCTCATCAACCTTAACCTACAGAACAGGGCACTTCCTATAGGTAAAATCCACAGGAACTCATCTGTATAATAAGCTTTGTCCCATAAACCTTCAAGTTCTGCTGAGATGTGCACTGTCCCTTCTGTGTCTCCACGAGGCTCGCTTCAGTGCATGCCTTGTCAGACATCAGTAACCTCAAAGCTTTGCGAACCAGAATTCCATGAGGAACTCACTGTAACAAGTCTGAGATGCTCTGCATCAAAAGCATGCCTCACCCTGCCTGCCTTCTGCCTTCCTGTCAGGGACAACATAGTTCCTGTTGAGCCAGTTAACTAGCAGCCAGGTAACCAAGCCATGCAACCATTAGTAACCACCACTTAAACAGGCTTCAAGTTCAGAAAAGCTTAAAATGCTATCTTTGGCCTTAGGAATTACTGAAAATCTATTATTCTGAAGTGGGGATGAACAGGCTCAGTAAAGAATCTTCTCTGAGCTGACGCCTCTAACGTGGAAGAAACCTGGGATTCAGACACAAACAATTTCAGTTATTCATTGACTAAAGTGTTTACTAATGACTTGCTGAGTCCTAGAGAAGCACATCAGTGTGACCTAGCAGCAATATAGGCCCATTAGGAAAAATAGTTCCTTCTGGTCAAGAGGATGAATTTCTGGCCGGAATGGAGAACTAACACTCCATGCTACTCAAAACAGAAAAGAGTTAATCCAGTCAGCCTGGCTAAGAGACCATCCCTAGGAAGGCGGGCTCACCTTAAGCCTTGCTAAAGAGATGGGTGGAATGATTATCTCTTGAATGAGATACTGTGCTTTTCCTTCTCAAATTTGAGCCCCCTAACACTGTCCCAACAAGCTGTCCTGAGGCTCAGCTTGCTCTTTTTCAGAGACACATATTTCTTCTTTCTTCATCCTCCTCTTCCTCCTTTTTCTCCTCTTCCTCTTCCTCCTCCTCCTCTTCTTCTTCTTTTCTTCTTCCTCCTTTTTCTTCTTTGTTTCCTATGTCTCTTTCTCTCAGGTGCTTTCTCATACTTTGGACTTCTTTACTCTTCCTCTAAATCCCCCCTCCATACCATGTGGCAACTTTGTCCTCATGTGGCTGGCCTACCTTAAACTGCATGGTTATTGCCTTCTCTTCTCTTCTCCATTCTTTTCCTCCAGACAGGTGAATCTCAGCACCTGTCTGAAGGAGGAGGAGAAGGTTAGATGGTTTTGCTACTTCCTTTGTCTCTAGCTGACTACTTACATGTCTATCATCTCATCTATTGATGGTGAACTTCCTAGAGAGTGATACCAATTCTTTTTCTTAGGATACAGCCACAGTTGTTATTTGATGAACATTGCTTAAATGGAGAATGAGGGCATCCCTCCTCTAGCTGGTGTGTTAATGTGTGTATGTCAACACATACATGTATATGGGTTTATGTATTGTCACATATATGACTGAATGTGTGGTTGGAGATATGCATATCCACTCTACTTCCCCTGTGTGGGTGACATTTGTAAAGAGGCTGCAATGTTGCAGTGAGATTAGACAGGAGAAAGAAAGGACAAACAACTAGTGCTTTGGTGACTGAATTGTGGAACATGTGGTCCAGGCAGCTCTCAGTCAAGAACTTCTTGCTAGGGAAGGTGCCTGCTATGGGAGTAGAACCCATTGTAGCAACACAGTAAATGACAAGCTTCTATGGGTTCCAAGTGTTCGGAGGAGGTGGATGAGTCTCCCATTACAAGGGCAGCCTTAGTGGGCAGAGGTTCCCATAGATATGACTCACATGCCATGTGCCATGTTTCCTTTTCTTTGTCTTTCTTTGAGGCTGGTTCTTCCCATGCACAGTGGCCTCTTTCCATCCCACCAAGCATCCGTCCTGAGCCTGAGGTGCCCTTCCTCTCATCCTCTAGCAGATGTGGGCAAACAGAAGCTTCCTCCTGGCACTCTTAGTCTGGTTCTCTTCGTGCTTGCTCCAGGACGTGCTGTCTGGAGCCTATAGTTATTGGCAGAGGAGTTTCAGAACCATGAAGTCACCTGCTCAGTTGGGAGATCCCAGCATGAATCAAGACATCAGAGGAAATGAGTGGCAGTCCCCAAGGAAATTGGCTCATGGAGTGGGCACCAGTGACAGGAAAGGAAACAAGGGAAAACTGAGGTCAGATTTATGAAAATGCTACCAACGTTGGCTTCCTCACTCACCATCCAGTCAGCAGGCAAATGTTTCTCTGTGCTGAGAATTAAACACCGCTCTGGCAGCCAGGCAACTGCAGTTGAAACCGTAGACAAAGAGAAAGACAAAGGCCAAGATGTTTCAGAAAACCCAAAGAGGAGGAATCCAAATGATAGGGAGATTATATAGGAAGCAACTGATAATGATAAAGAATGTGAGCTTAGCGTTAAAACAAAACAAAAAAATCTTTTCCTTAAATCTCTGATTGGCCATGTAACATGGAAGCTACTCATTATTTGTATTTATTTCTTCAGCTGGATATCAGATATGGCATGCCTTATGTAAAAACATTGTGATTAAAGTGACATGATTTTTTAAGCCAATTCTGACTCCCAAGAAGCACTTAAATGGAAGACATATTATATATTTTACATAAATGAGGCTTACTGTTAATTTGAAAGCAAGCTGAGCTGTGGTGGCACACACCTTTAATCTCAGCACTCGGGAGGCAGAGGCAGACAGATTTCTGTGAGTTCAAGGTCAGCCTGGTCTACAGAGAGAGTTTCAAGACAAGCTCCAAATGCTAAAGAGAAACTTTGTCTTGAAAAAACAAAAAACAAAACAAAAATTTTTGAAGCAAATAGAGTCATCTAGATGGCAGAAAATGCAGCAGAAGCACAGATTTCTAGACAAACACAGTCAGGCCCAAAGCTCTGGCCCAGCCTATGGGCTTTTTATTGATATGGCTAGAGAAGGGGCTCATATGCAGGAACAGGAGCTGAAGTCAGAGAGGTAAACTGAGGACAAATCTGCAGAATACCCTACCTCAGGAGTCTGAACTGTTCACAATTTATTTTTAGAGATTTTTTTTAAAGAAGAATAACATGACTTGATTTATATCTTGACAAGTACATCAAGAGTCCTTATCGTATAAATTAATAATTTTAAATGTAGAAAAATTACAAAGGGCTAATCATAGACAAAATTATGTACGTACAAGAATATACATTGAAGTCTGTTCATAACAACAAAACTATATGCTAAGTAATTGAAAAATGATCAGATAAATTATGATTATGCTCAGCTGACATATTTTAAAATGGAGATATTCAATATTTAAATAAAGGAAAGGGCTGGGAAGATGGCTCAGCCCTTACAAGTACTTACCATGCAAATCTGCCTCCCCAAGTTCAACCCTAGAGCCCAGAAGACACAATGGTCCTCCTCTGGATCCCAGCACTCTTACAGTGAAATGAGGGACAGAAGCAGTTCCTGGGCCAGCTGACCTGGAGCCCACAGCACTGCAGTAGAAACAGGCAAGACCCTGCTGCCTCCACCAAGTAGAAGAACTAACTCTCAAAAGTTGTCCCCTGACCTCCACATCCCTCCCCTCCCCCCAATAAATATGGTTCCTCAATGTGTCTTTAAAGATACCCAAAAGCACTCATGATAAAGTTCAACTACAAAAGAATTCAAACTTTAAATACAGTGATTTACCTGGACATGGTGGAAGTCTATTTTACTAAGTAATAGGAAAAATATGAGATGAAACCTGCAGAACAGATTGAAACAAGGCTTAGGTGAAGGGAGAGAAATAAATGAGATGATTACATGACCGACCACTGCCCAAATGAAAGGTGGTAAGATTTCAAACACAGCAAAGGAATGCAAAGTAGATATGGACTGTAGAAATGGGAAGAATTAAAATAGGGAAGACTTCTTCCTCTGTGGATATAGGGGAACCCAGAAGCAAGCACAGTCCCCACACTTCTAACCTTATCAGTCTTCAAGAGTATGTCCTAATCTTAGAAGGAAAGAATACAGGGTAACAGGAAGAAATTGAGAGCTTAAGTTCTGCTTTGGACATGAATTTGAGCTATTCATGGGGCTTTAAGGTAGATAAGTCTGGTAAATTAAAGTTGCATATGCAGTTGTATAATTCACTGATTCAATATCAATTTATTGAACATTACAGTGTTCTCCCAAAATGTCTGGCTTGGACACACAATCATGCATACAACAGAGCAGAGCTTTTGTTTCAATGGGTGGTTAGATGCTCTTGCTCAGTATAGACATCTGGGCCGGAGGCAGACTTCCAGAGTCAACAGGCAGGAGATGGTTACAACAGACATCTGTGCTGGAGATAAACATCAGGACTCAACACCTGGAGATGGTGGGCAGAGGCCCAGAGGGATGTGGGTAAGACACATGGCTGAGACAGGCAGTGAAGGGTGAGGAGGGTGGGTTTGTTTGGAGGTCATATTCAGTAAGACCACTGCTTTTCTGTAGAGCAGAGGACCTCACTGTTCTGATGTGTGTCAGAAAAGGCCATACACACCATAACTACTTTCTTACTCTGCTCAACCCCAACCTAACTCCCTGTGTGGGAGACTGACAAATCCCTGTGTCTCTCCTGGACTTGGTTTGCCAAAATAGTGACAATGACCTGCTTTGATCTACATTGCCTTCCTCGGGACTTGGAATGTTCCTCTACTTGGAATGCTCTTCCCTATGCCCTTCCAGCTGTTGCTCCTTCTTGTCACTAAACTCCCTGCTTACCTCACTCTTCTGCAAGAGCAGCTCTTTGATCTTCTAGTATAAAGCAGTATTAGTTTCCCATCAACTTGACCCCTAAGGCTCACTGAAGAATCAGGAACCTCTATTGAGAAAACGCCTCTATCGGATTGCTCTACAGGCAAGCCTGTGGGGGCATTGTCTTGATTAGTGATTGGGGTATGTGTGTGTGTTGGGTGGGAGGAGCTCACTGTGGGCTGTGCTACCCCTGGACAAGTGATATTGCGCTGTATAAGAAACCCAGCAAGTAACTGAGCAAGCCACGGAGAGCAAGCCAGTAAGCATGGTTCCTCCATGATCTTTGCTTCAGTCTTGCATCCAGGTTCCTAGCCTGCTTGAGTTTCTGACTTGACTTGCCCTGATGGTGGGTTATAAAATGTATGATGAAATAAACCCTGCCCTCCCCAAGTTGTTTTTGGCCAGGGTGTTTTTTTTTTAAATCATAGCAACAGAAAGCAAACTAGATGAGGACCTAAGTTCAAATCCCCAAGGTTGATGTAAAAAGCCAGGTGCAGTAGTATTTGCAGCCCCAGTGCTGGTATGTAGAGACAGGGTACCTGGAGCTCTATGGCCATTCAGTCCAGCTGATCAGTGAGCTCCAGCTTGAGGGAGAGAAATAAATAAAGTGGATTCCAATTGAAGACTGTGATTGAGGAAAACACTGAAAATCTGGTCTCTACATGTACGAGGACATATATGCACACCAACCTAATCTGGCATCAGCTCATAAAACCTACCATCCTCAATCTAGATGGATCTGATGCCATACTATGAAAAGTGGAATCCTGCATGAGGCCTAGAAGATTGCTCAAATAGCCGGACTTGCGAGGTCTACCCTCTCTGCTTTTTAATGTAAGATGGTATTCTCCATGTCTAGTCACATCTGGACAGGGCTGTCTCTGTTTCTGTCACACTGGGCAATAAGTCCTCCATAAAATAAGCCAGAGGACATGCCTTGAGGGCCTTCACATTGCTGAACACTGGAGGCTCATGAAGGGTGCTTGCTCACAGAAGACTGTAACTGTTATTCTGAGCTCTATGAGGCACTTGACAAGTTAATCAAACCAGAGAGGTAGCTATAGGAACAGTGACTGTACATAACCTGTCCATCAGGAGGTCTGGAAGCCTGAGTTGGGACTGGGGCTTCAAGTAGACAGTCTTAGGTACTGAGCCCTCCACCCATGGGATCTGGCACTGGGAGCTGGAAGACAGTGCCCAGATTGAATTCAGTTAGGGAACTGCCAGTGGATACTGTAATAATATTGTAGAGCAAGAGAGAACCCTTGGGAAGTCGTACTATTAGGCAGAGTTAGGACCCCCTCCTCTGTGCTGTGGAGAATCTATTGGTAGTAGTCAGTAAATACGTTTGCCTTCTGTCTCATGTCACCCTTCAGGTTCAGGTGAGGGTGGACAGAGGAACTGGACTGACCAGCTTTGAGTGTCACGGGCATTTATACCCACTGGATTGTGGGCGAGGGTGGATTTGAAGCTGCAACAGAAGGATGGAATGGGAAGGTGACAGGGCCATTTCTGAGGCCCTGGGGAGAGCACTCATTTCTTTATTGTCAGTTTCAACAAACACATATTCCAAGAGCATCATCTGACTTTCCCTTTTCTCCTGTAACAGCCTCAGGTGGCCCTTCTTACTGTGCGAAAGACCTAGAGGTGTGGGCAGCTCCTGATGCCTTGGCTTTCTTCTCGCTTCCACTGGGGTTTACCTAGGGACTCCCCCACCCCACCCCATCCCCGCCACTCAGGAGAGCCGCAAGAATCCCAGGGCGGCAGGGCTCCTCCGCTGGCCTGGGTGCCTATCTGTCCTAAGCCTATGTCCTGCCAGACTGCCAGGTGGGCAGAGAGGCTTTCGTTCTCCTCAACTGAACTGCATTCTGGGCTTCTCAGTCCAGGCCACGTGACTTAGAGTACAACTGCAGACTGCTTTTGTAGCCGTGGTTTTGTGCAGCGTGTGCGAACACAACTGAGGGAGTTTTGCACCGGATCCCCAGCTCCTCCTCTCCGCAGTTTGAGGACGGCGGGCCGCAGAGACCGCCCCGTCGGTGGGCGGAACAGGCTCCGCCGAATGCCATGGGAACTGTTAGTGGCTTCCATCAGTCCCGGTCTCCAGGAGGGTGGCTCAACCTTAGTATCTTTGCGCCGCTGATAGTTTATCCATGCGGCAGGCCTGGTCCATGGAGTTTGACATTTCCAAGTGGGTCGGCCCATCGCATGCACTCCACCAACGCTGTAGTTCCGTCTTCCTTTCAGCCTCACCTTACGTTTTCGGAAAGACAGGCAAACTTCCAGCCCTTTCCTGTTTCTGTTCCAGCAATTGGATGAATGTTCATCCTCATAGCCCCGTGATTCAGATATTGCTGTCTTCTTTTTAGACGCAGCAATCGAGACTTGGAGGCCTGAAGCGGCTTATCCAACATCAACAAAATAGTAGGAGGCAGAGATAAAAATGGACCCCATCTGCCTTCCTAACTCTTCACATTTTATATCAGTCCTTCCATGCCATGCCCTCTGAAAACTCCCAGTGTGGTGCGTAGGGAGATAGCAAGACAGACTAATGATAGCTCGAAGTAGTAAGGTGTGTGTCTATATGATTCGGAGAAATACCCTAGGGAAATCAAATTTCCCTACCCATAGAAAATGAGGCTGAGACACAAGTGATTCACTTCATTTTCAATACTTTTAAAGGTGCCTTCGCTTGAGTAAATAACCCCTGCCACTCAGGCAGGCAACCCTAATTAAATGCAATCACAGCCAGGGTCTGTCTGTCTGTCTGTCTGTCTGTCTGTCTCTCTCTCTCTCTCTCTCTCTCTCTCACACACACACACACACACACACACACACACAGAGAGAGAGAAAGAGAGAGAGAGAGAGAGAGAGAGAGAACGAACTTGTGGAGAAGAGGTTCAGCAGGAGTTGGAAAAGGTTAAGAGGGGGAAATGTGGATGAATATGATCAAAGTACATTATACATACATGTGAAATTGTGAAAGAATAAGGAATACAGTTTCTTTTTCTTATCAATACTGGTCACACCTATTAAGCAAGTTCTTTCTTAGCGCTTAACAATGGGCCTTGTGAGGACTTTAGACTCTTTTTTGGTACCGAGTCAACCAAACAGACACTATTTACAGAGGAGAAAACAGGCGAGAACTTCGCCAAGATGAAACTGTATGTTTGATCTTGTGCTTTCCTGCTCTTCCATGATGCTAAAGGCACAGAAGATGGGGGGGGGGGAATTGCAGAGAGTAGGATCTAAGATCACAAAACAAGGGATTGCTAAACACTCAGGGCAGAAATTTGGATTCTCAGATTCACCTGTGTAGATGAATTTCTAAACAGACTTATGAAATGAGAAACCCAGAGCCAAATACAGGAGTGAAAGCCGTAGAGACCAGAGAAATAGTGAGAGCCACCAGCTAACCTTAGCTCACCACACTGCCATAGCTTCCCAAGAGAAAGACTTCTTCCTATCCACCAGCGCCTTTATTGCCTTGCTGTTCTGCCTTCTCGTTGGCTCTTAACCCAGCCACCTCACTTCCTGTCTGTACAGACCTCCAGATCTCTATAGTTGGTACTGGGATTAAAGGCGTGTGTCACCATGCTTGGCTGTGGCCTTGAACACACAGAGACTCCGCCTGCCAAGTGATCAGATTAAAGGAGTGTGCTACCACCACTTGACTTCTGTTTGTGGCTAGCTATCCATGTCCTCTGGTCTCCAGGTAAACTTTATTTATTAATATACAAATAAAATAACACATTTCAGCACAAATAAAATATCACCTGAGGAGCGGGGTGTAGATACCCAGAGATTTGCTGACAGTCAAACTAAGAGAATGATAGGGCTGACATTGGAGACCATGCTTCTCAATTGAACATAGCTCCCATTTCAGGTGGATACACAAATACACACACACACACAGACTACACACACATACATACCCCACCACACCACACACACACACAGCACACACATACCCGTCCACACAAATACACACACACCACACGAGCACACATACATCATACATACCACACATACCATACATACCACACACATATACATACACAGCACACACTAACTTCGGAGTTTTGACCTGTGCAGGTCAAATCCAGTGTTAATCAGACCTCATTTCTGCAATAAGGAATTACCTGCGATGTGCCTGCCTGAGTGCGTGGCAAGGCAGGGATCAGAACATGGGTCTCCTTTTTGCCCATGTGGTCATTGATTCAGGGCTATTTGGGTGGGTTGGGGATTTAGCTCAGTGGGTAGAGCATTTATTTGCCTAGCAAGCACAAGGTCCTGGATTAGATTAGAAAGATTAGGAGGTGTGGCCCTGCTGGAGGAAGTGAGTCACTAGCAGCAAACTTTGAGGTTTTAATAGTTCACACCAAGCCCAGAATCTCTCCCTCTCCCTCCCCCCACTACCCGTATGCAGGTCAGGATGTAACTCTTAGCTACTTCTCCAGTATCATTCCTGCCTGCCGCCATGCCCTCTGCCATGATGATAATGGACTGAGCCTCTGAAACTGTAAGCAAACCCACAATTAAATGTTTTCTTTTATAAAAGTCGCCTTGGTCATGGTGTCTCTTCACAACAAGAGAACAGTAACTAAGACAGTAGGGTTGGCCATCCCATTATTTCTGGATAGAGAAACAGAGAGTGTTTATTTAACCTGGAGAAGCTGTGCTGTCAGTTTCTCTAAAGGTGGAGTTGTTCTCTGATGCAGCTTCTAGACCTGCTCTGGTCCCAGTAGTCCACATTTTGAGAACTTGAGTGCTATCAACCCTGCAGTTTTCCTTAAATGCCTTCCACGCTTCTGGGTGATAGATGTCTCCAGACTCAGCGTTGGGTGGGGCTGCTTTTGTGAGTATCCAGCTATGTTTGCTTTCTCTCCAGATAGACCCAGTGCTTAGTCACAGAACAGTTTCATGACACCTCTACTAGAGGATGAAAAGATGCTGGAAATAAAGAACTAGCCGTTCATTTCATAGTTCCTCCCAGCTTTGCCCTCAATCCTGTCTTGCCAAAGAAGGATGCTGTAGCCATGGGTGGTTATATCAGATGGGACTGAAGTAGCATCTGACAGTTGTCAACATTTTACCAAAGAGATCTAGCAAATAATAAATGGAAACCAGAGCAGTTAGTCTGTAAATGTGTTCCCTGATTCCAACACGGTGTTTCTAAGGTGGTCTTTGGAGCTCATTGAGTTGGGTTCAGATATCAGCATTACTTTCCTTAGTTTGTTAATGATAAATTACTTAAGCTCTGATTTCTTCTGAACATGGGGATGATATCTACTTCATAGGATTATTTTGAGATTTCAGTTAGCTTACATATAGACTACAATAGAATTTAGTACATGTGGGGTCCCTTCTCTTCTTTACTTCACTGAAGGCCCAGCACAGGGGCTAGTAGTTAATCTATGTTCTTAGCATGCATCAGGCCCTGCATTTGGTTCCCAGCACCAGACAGGAAGAAAGTTAAGTCATCATTTCAGATACATGGATCACTCTTCAGCTGAAACAACAAATTCTATCTCCCGGGTTCTCAATTTGAGGTACAGTGGAATCACAAGCACTTTAAGATGTAATCCCTAGGTGCTGAGTCCAAGTATGCAGAAAGCACTGACAACTTACATTTTAGTGTGTGTTCTAGGTAATTCTGATGTGGGTAATCAGTGAGCCTTTGTGAATCATTGCTTTATCCTTACAAAAATGTCCACTAGACAGATGGGTCCTTTCTCAGCTGCAGACATTCTCGTAGTATTTAGATTCCTCTGCCCTTTATCTTCCTCATCCCTTTGGATACATCACATTATATTTATTTTTGTGTGTGTTTACCCCACTAGACTGTGAGCTCCTTGACGGCCAGGATTTATCTTTCTTCTCAGTGCCAAGGACATGACCTGAACCACAAAAGAAACTCAACTGCTGAACAATAAATGATACAGATCTTAATCATAAACTCTTATTGACTGCTGCATTTCTCTACTTGATCCTGTCATGTTGTGGAACCCCACAGGCTCCTGTGTTAGAACACTTGGTCCATGGCTGGTGGCACTACTTGGGGAGGTTGTGGGACCCCGCTGGCCAAGGTAGGTCAGGAAGCAAGGCCTTAAGTGTTAGGCCAGCTTCTAGTTCAAGATTACTGTTTCCTAGTCCATGGCCTCAAGATGAGCAGTCCTCAGCTCCCACCCTCCCGCTGCTGTGAACTCTGCCAGGCCTTTCCAGACCTGCTGAAAGCACAAACCCAAGGAAATCCATCCTTCCTTAAGCTGTCAGGTGTGTGGTCACCGACACGAAAGTAACTCGTGATACACTGGAACTCCCATCTGTCATCTCTATCTCTCTTGAACTCTCACACTCATTCTCGATCTCTTCTGCCTGCCCTCCCCTCCCCAGAGGTTCTGTTTTTATTATTATTATTATTTTTAATTATGCTGCGCAGTGTGGCATTTGCGTTTAATTCCAGCACGCAGGAGGCAGAGACAGGCGGATCTCTGAGTTCAGGGCCAGCCTGGTCTACAGAGTGAGTTCCAGGACATCCAGGGAAGTTACACAAAGAAAAATCGTCTCAAAAAACAAAAACAAACAAAACAATTATATGTATGGGTTTTTTGTCAGAGTGTGTGTTTGCATACCTCATGCGTGTCTTGTGCCTATGAAGGCCAGAAGAGGGTGTTGGATCCCCTGGAACTGGAGTTCTAGGTGGTGTGAGCCACCATGTGGATGCTTGGAATCAAACCCAGGTCCTTTAGAAGAGAGGCCAGTGCCCTTAAGAACTGAACCATCTCTCTAGCCCCAATCCCTCTCAGATGTTTAAAATAGGATCTCAGATAGCCCAGGCTGGCTTCATTCTATGGCCAACGCTAGCCCTGATCTCCTGCCTGCCTCCACCTCCTAAGCACTGGGATTACAGGCATGCACCACTACCCCTGGCCTCTCTCTTAGGTAGCAAGACAGTTGTTTTAATGCTAGGAATTAAACCTTCACACGTTACGGTAGGCAAACACTCCCCCAGTGAATTATATCCCCTATAGCAACTCAGCAGCTGCTCACAGAGCACCTACTGCTGGGTTCAGTGCTGCACATGGGAAGCTGAAGGAGGGTATGACCCCAGCTCTCGAGCTGTGTATCCACTACCTGTTTCTTGTCTCTGGTTCTAGAACCTAGTCTTGTTTTGCCTTGTTCTCAGAATAGTCATACTTGGTCTCTTCCAACTCATTGAGAAGGTAGAGCTATTCTATCCAAGAGTGACCGTTTGTCCAGTCTGGGAGAAGAGGCCCGGATGCCCACTCCCCAGGCATTAGATAAAGCCTGTGTGGGCAGTTACATTCCCCAAGCCTGTTTCTGTACTGAGCACTTCAAGTGAGAATGTAGCAGTGGACAGGACAGACGGGACCTCGGCGTTCAGTAGCGGGTATTCCCATAACAAAGACAAGTAAGTAAATCAGTGAAACTATTCCAACGCTGTTGTTGTTTACTCTTTGGCTCTTTGCCCTTTGGGGGTGCCCACCACCCAACTCCCAAATAAATATACACCGAGTCTTATTATGACATGAATGCCCGGCCTTGGCTTGTTTCTAACTAGCTTTTCTTAAATTATCCCATTTATCTTTTGCCTCTGGGCTTTTACCTTTCTCTATTTCTTTTACCTTTCCTTCCTTCTTATCCCGTGTCTGACTGTGTAGCTGGGTGGCTGGCCCCTTCTTTTCTCACCCCTTGGTGCATCCCAGGGTCCTCCTATTTATTCTCTCTGCCTGCCAGCCCCGCCTCTCCTTTTCCCTGCCTTGTTACTGGTCATGCAGCTCTTTATTAGGCCAATCAGGTGTTTTAGACAGGCAAAGTGACACAGCTTCACAGAGTTAAACAAATGCAACGTAAAAGAATGCAACACACCTTTGCATCATTAAACAAATGTTCCACAGCATAAACAAATGTAACACATCTTAAAATAATATTCTACAACACAACTCAAATGCCAGCAGCTATAAAACAATGTAATGGACTGTTGAGTGAAGGCAATGACTTACTAGCCAGGAAAGCCATCTTTGCAGAGGTCACTGTTGAATATGTGAGCTGGGGGGGAAATGCCAGGTAAAATGAAGCTTTGGAAACATAAGCATGCTTGTTTCTGGACATAGGTTGAGTCCCTGCCCTTGAGCAGAGTTCAGGCTCTTGCCTGACATGCACAATGACAACACAAGGCGGTAGCCAATGCCATCTCAGAGAAGGGCAGGAGATACAAAGCCAGAGCATGGTACCGGCTAAGGTGGTAGTTTATAACCCTATAGAAAGTAACATGTAAACATTATTAAAGCCTCAAAAGATGTGTTTTAGGTGTATGCACATATACATACAACACCAAGGAAAGAGTACGGAAGAGGGGCTTTGGATGCACAAAATAGAAGATCCTATGAGCCCAAACTGGCTTCAGCTTCACAATGTGTACCTGTTACCAACAGCCACTAGCATTCTCTGGGACTTTACCCTAGGCCAGACACTACATGGGTTAACTCAGTCGTATCTGGAGATCAACAGGAACCTGCTGTATTGGGAGATTGATGCACTGCACACTCTCCTTATGCTCTCCTGCCCTCCCCCTCCTCCAACTCAGGAGAGAGCAACCTCCAATCACCTCAAACTCCAGCCACATGCTCCAGACTTAAGACTTTCCTTTCTCACAACTATTCACACAGGTTTGAGGATTTAGCTCAGTGGTAGAGCATTTGCTTAGCAAGCATGAGGTCCTGGGTGGAGAGGAGAGGGGAGGGGAGGGGAGGCAAGGAGGGGAGAGGATAGGAGGAGAGGAGAGCTCCTGCCTTTTGTAAGACTCCCCCAAGTTGCAATGGTGGGCCCTCATTAAGAAAATTGAAAACATTTCAGAGCAATACTAGCCATGTACCCTGCTAACTGACAATCTTTCCATAGGTTTACAGGAATCAGGATCACCCAGGAACTCCTATTCCCAGTGGGCAACATGAAAACTACATCAACTGAATTGATCATTCTGTTCTTTCTTGGCCCATGTTGCCACCAAAGGGTATATGGATGACCAGGATTTAGGTCATAACCTGTGATCATGTTGGTGTCCAAGGGCTGTGCCACCACCAGGGCAAAGCTGATTTTAGTGGCCAGTGTTGTCACCTGGGGCATGGTATTGTCCAGACCAGGGCTGCTGCCTAGGGCCATGGATGGGTCTGTGGCCCTCCCACGGCCAGGGTCTGTGTTGATGTCTGTAGCTCCTGAGACCATCAAAGGTCATACCAATGCCAGGCAGGGTTCTGGGCTGTCACTTAGGACCATCTTAGTGTCTAAGGGCCTTGCTGCTACAGGGGCCATGCCAAACCAAGTGAGCTGACCCTGTGGTAGACACAGATGAGCCAGCCCTGAGGGCAGAAAAGCAGGAGAGCTGACCCAGCCATCCTCTGCATATGTCTCCTACAGCAATTGGGAGAGAGGGCCATGCATCTTGCCTGGGCAAAACGGTAGAACTGGCCTGGGTGGTGTGAATGTGGGTGACCTAGATCTGAGGACCTGAGAGCAGGACTGGCCCTGCTCCTCACTGCAGGCTGCATTGGGTGAGCTCCAGGAGGCAGTGTTGGAGAGCTTGCCCGGGTAGTGATGATGAGGGAAAGCTGGTGGGCTGGCCAACCCAGCTACCACCCAGGCCCAGAACCAAGGCTATGAGTTGTCCTACCTCAATATCTACCTCACCTATGAACTTTTGGAGTATGTGAGGGGACGGACCTACAGATCCAAAACAGCAGGATTTCCATGACACAGGACAATAACAGGATGTCCAAGAGGAGCCCCAGTGGTGTAGCCGAAGCCAGAGGCCTGGAGCCAGACCAATGACTCATGGCAATGAACACTCACAAGTAAAGGTGAATGGACTAAAAGGTACACTGTGTGACTCAGTGAGTCACACTATAGCTTCTGTGACAAGCTTTTTCTCCTTTTTTTCTTTTTTGTTTGTTTATTTATTTATTTATTTATTTATTTATTTATTTTCAATGTGGTTGGTTTTTTTTTTCCCTTCGGGGGTGGGGGGTGGGGTGGGATTTTAAGGGCAGAGAGTGGATGCATTCGAGAGGCCAGGGAGATAAGTGGGATGGGAATGCATGATATGAAATTGACAAGTCAATAAAAATTAAAAAAAGAATTGATCACTCTAAGAGTTAATGACCACTCCAGTGCCCACCTGGCTATGGCTAAAATTTAGCTCCCTAGAAACTCAAGATAAGCTTTGTTTTGTGACCCTCCCCCCAGCAAGGTGGAATTGGGGTAGCAGCCTTCCATCTCAAGGCTTCTGTTCAGCTCTTTTCTTCACCTGTCTCTCAGTCTTTTTGGCTTTGTCCAGCAGTGCTGGAGCCCGGCCTTTCACAGTGACAGGCTCAGAAAAGTCGTAACACAATTAGGAGCATGGATGTCTACAGACTGTATCTGAATCCAGTTTCTCCTCTGAGAGCAGATGAGACCTCTTTGGGTAGCCAGCTTTGACATCTGTACCCTTGAGTTTCTGGGCTCCTGCTGCCTACCTGCAGGGTTTCAGTTCTTCTAAAGGTAACTGGAAATATATCCAATGTTTGTTTCCCAGCGTATTGCCTGTGCTCTCTATAGTGAAGAAGGAGGCTTTACTTCCTGGTGGCCAGGCTAGGGCCTCATGATGGCTACTCCACAATTTGTGCACAGAAAGAGCAAGGAGCTTCCCAGAAGTAGAAGGTATGATGTCCATGGTGGGTTAGTGATCATCTTTGTACTATTAATGAATCTTTGCCAAAAGAATTGGAAGGGCAAAGGAAATGCAAAGCTTAGAAGAAAT
Organism: Onychomys torridus; assembly: GCF_903995425.1. Taxonomy (NCBI): domain Eukaryota; kingdom Metazoa; phylum Chordata; class Mammalia; order Rodentia; family Cricetidae; genus Onychomys; species Onychomys torridus. The sequence continues at coordinate 121,907,931 of NC_050444.1, forward strand.
AAAAACCATTGTTACCTAGAGTCTCTAGAAGAAAGAAATTCAAAATTTCCTATGGTCCTAAATGCTTATAAGGAAAGAAAATAAAATACCTTTAAAGGAAGAAAGAGAAACAGAGAGAGAGAGAGAGAGAGAGAGAGAGAGAGAGAAGAGAAGAGAAGAGAAGAGAAGAGAAGAGAAGAGAAGAGAAGAGAAGAGAAGAGAAGAGAGAGAGAAACCCCTTCTGGCAATCAGGAGTGAAACACAGGAAAGCCCCAGGCATTTGGGAGGACTTCCCAATGACCCAGGCAGCATATTTATCTACTGTTTAACACTCCCTTCTTCTCCTCCAAGGACTGGGGAGCTGCTGGGCTCTGAGGGCCCCTGATCAACTGTTTAAGAGTGGTGCTGTCACCAAACAATCCCAGATCATGTCAGGCTTCAGTCCCTTCCAGCTTAAGGCTGAAAAGCCAGTCCTCCAATGGAGCTTGAACTGTTCACCCCAATCAATTAAGAGCAATCCCATCGCAAACCCCAAATAAGTTTGCTTGGCCTGACCTTGGCAATTTAGTTAAAGAAACATTGCTCCTCTTGAAAGGATCTATCATGTTTTAATGGCTCTACCGAGGTGGAGGAATTCAGTGTAGGGCTGTCTCACACTCCTGGAAGGCCAGAAGGAGCTCAGGACTCAGAGCCCATCCTTCATTACTGATGAGCACATCAAGGTTCAGAGACATTTTTCTCAAGATCCTAACTTTGTTATTACACTGTTTAAAAGAATCCCTTACGCTGGTCTGGCTTCCTACACAATGCATTGCGTTCTTCCCCTTGAAGGTGTTGGTGGTTGACTGATGGGCTTCAGCAGGAACTTGGCCAGTTTCAGTTCCACTTCCTATATGCTGTGTAACTAGTGACTTCATCTTCCTGAGCCTTGATCCTACCCTTTAGGTGATACAATGGTGGTATCCACTTCTCTGCTGGTCTCCGAGATAAAGTGAGATGGCGCTAACTTTAAGTTGCACTTTCAATATTTAATAAACCTTCCTTCCTTCCTTCCTTCCTTCCTTCCTTCCTTCCTTCCTTCCTTCCTTCTTTCCCTCCTCCCTTCCTTGCCCACTCCTTTCTTCCTAAATACTGAATAGGAAATTCTGGCAATGCAAAGAAACATGGCTGGCAAAGGAATCTCACCCAAAGGAAGCTAATCTCCAAATATGCTTCAGTTTTCTTGTCGATGAAACAAGGAGGGACCAGAGGGTTTCTCAAGTTGTACCCCAATCCATTCACTTCCCTGCAGCCACAGATCTTGACAATATCCAATACAGATTACTAAGCACCCTATCTCCATCAGATCCTCAGCCACCCTGCCCAAGACACAGATGTACTGTTCTGTCCCCCAAGAGACCTGTAGAAATCTGCAGTAAAGGCCAGGGGGAAACACCCACAGCAAGCATGAAATGTATGTAAATAATTAAAGCACTCAGAACTCAGCTAGAGAAGGGGACTGTGGCCACATCAGGGGCCAGCAAAGAGAGAATTAGAGGGGGAAACCCAAGGCGTTTGATTAAAACAAGCAAAAATGTTAAAAGGAAGTAGAAGTTAGCTTAAGGCAAAACATTTCTGGGGATGAAGTCCTCTGAAGACTTGAGTAGCAACTATTGATTTACTTTGGTGTTGTGGACAGTAAGCTTGTTAGGGAAAATATAGTATGAAATTGAGGGAGGAGAAGGGGAGGGATGGGGGGGCAAAGAAGGTGGAGAAGAAAGGAAGGAATGGGGAGGGGAAAAGGAACCGGCCTCCAGTTCACACCTCTAAATCCTATTCTCGGCCCCTTGGCTGAGAATATTCCATGAAGGAAGACAAGAGGAGAGGGAGGAGAGAGGAGGGAGGAGAGGAGGGGCAAGCAAGGAGAGATAAGGCAGGGGAGAGGAAAAGGAAGGGAGAAGGAGGGAAGATACTCCTGAGGAGCGAAGATAGCCAGAAGAAGAAATGTCTGTCAAAAGGGACAGAACAAGATACCGCATCAAGGTCTACAGGCAGCTGTGTCTGACTGCAATGATATCCCATCATGATATTCTCATCACCAGCCAGGCGTCATGGGAGCATAAACTCAGAGAGCCAAGGGCCCTTCCAGGGGCTCAACAAGTCTGTCCCAACAGTCTGTGGGTGTATCTGCACAAGATTAACTTCTCCTATTGATCATGTTACAGGGACAAATCACCGCTGTCTCAGTGTCCAGAGTAGCTTTTTCTGCCAAATGGGCCCATTATTGCTTCACCAATAAAGGAGACTGAATTATCTCGAGCTGCTGTTCGGCTTGAAGTCATTGTATTATATGCACACCCCACAATTTTCTACCTGGCATACACTCTAGGAAAGCAGCTTTCCCAAGCCTCAGAGCAAGCTTGGTCTCAGCAGTAGAATTTCTGTGGATTTCTTTTCTATCTAGAATTAACTAGAATTTTTAATTGGTCATAAGACTATCCTACTAAAGGGATTAGCAGGGGACTGGGGGCTTCTCTTAGAGATAGATAGGTGCGCTCATGGGACTGGCTTATGGGATTTAAAAATAATGTGTCCTACCTGTCCCTAACCTGAAAGAAAATGGTGAGTTCTCCCTTTCTCACTTCCTGGTGGATAGAACAGACTCAGAGGCAGGCAGGAGCTCTGCCTGGCATTGGCATGACCTTCGATGGCCTCAGGAGCTACAGACGTCAACATGGTGGCAACATGGGCCAGAAAGAACAGAGTGATCAATTCAGTTGATGTAGTTTTCATGTTGCCCACTGGGAACAGGAGTTCCTGGGTGATCCTGATTCCTGTAAAACCTATGGAAAGATTGTTGCTTAGCAGGGTGCATGGCTAGTACTGCTCTGAAACGTTTTCTTTTGTTCTTCTTCTCAGGCAAGGCTGGCGTTACCCGTTAACTGCTTGGGGAGTGAGGAAACCAGGAGCAATGGAAAATGGGCCGCTGGTTTTAGGGAACGTTCATTGCTCACCAGCTTGAAGCCAAGTGACAGGAGTGTGAGTATCTGAAACTAAAACTCCAGGGCACCTTATTGCACGGGTCCCTAATTCACACCAAATTATTCATTTCTTCGTAATTTTCAATGATTGTCTTAATGAGGGCCCATCATTGCAGCTTTGGGGAGTCTCACAAAAGTTGGAGCAGATGTTAGCAAACTTTAGGGTCAGAGATAGCTTGAGGCTTGCAGAAACCAGTGGAGAAAACAAATGTGAAAATACATAATCGTAACACACAGAGTGAAAAAGCTACAGCAGAGGAGTGGTGGCTTGAGATTGACTCCCCTAGGCAGTGATATACGCCTTTAATCCCAGCACTCAGGAGGCAGAGGCAGGTGGATCTCTGTGAGTTCAAGGCCAGCCTGGTCTACAGAGAGAGTTCTAGGACAGGCTCCAAAGCTACACAAAGAAACCCTGTCTCAAAACAAAACAAAACAAAACAAAACAACAACAACAAACACCAAAAAACAAACAAACAAAAAACAAAACAAAAATCCCTTTACACACACACCTCTGCTCTGGTTCACAATGCAGCTGTATTTGCCAATAGGGGTTTTAGATAGTTCAAGTTACGTGATATTTGAAGTGTGAGCCTTAATCCCACTGAAAGTAAAGGAAGAAGCCCCAAATATGTTGTATATGTAGTCCTAGAGCAGGAAGAGCATGCGAGGGTACAGAGGAGGCAGCTGCTGGGAGCTAGTCGAGAATGCTCACAAGAAACCAGTTTTGCTTAGATGGCAACCATGGACTTACAGAGAAAATAAATGTCTGGGGTGTTGTTGTTGTTTGTTTGTTTGTTTGTTTTTTCAAGACAGGGTTTCTCTGTGTAGCCTTGGCTGTCCTCAAACTCACTCTCTAGACCAGGCTGGCCTCAAACTCATAGAGTTTCCATCTGCTTCTGCCTCCCCAGTGCTGGGTTTGAAGGCACATGCCACCAAATGCCCAGCTAACTGTCTATTTTTAAATCACCTAGACTGGGGATTTGTTATGGCCGCCCAGATAGGCAAATACAAAAAGGATGTCCTGGGTAGATAGATTTGAGGATGAAGAAGCATTCCTAGGTCAGAAAAGAACCCCTAGCAAGAGTATGCAGGCCTGAGGGAGTGCAATGCATTTGTTGAACTGTGAATAATAGCAATGAGTTCTTGGGTCGGGTGAGTGCCTGGGAGATGAGCCGTGATGAGAAGTAGGAGAAAACGGAAAATGGCATGGTAAGTCAGGGTGAAGAGTCCAGGCTGGAGCTGGTAGGTGTGGGATGCCCTGAGCAGGGGAGGGTTAAAGTTGTCAAGGGGAGACAGAGCGAAAGGAAGGAGATAGGTGACTAATGTAGTGGCCAGGTGAGAAAGGGTGTGGCTGTGACGTAGAGATAGGAAAGGCAGAAAGAGGCAGAGGAAATAGTTACACGTGAAATGTTCGTTTGGATGCCTTGGGGAATGCATGGTGCTCTGACTATTCTGGCTATGTTTAAAGTGACTTGAGTATGTCCAGGGGTTTAATCTGCTTATGTGGAAAGTTGCTTAGACTGTCATATTTCAAAGAAGTACCAATCCCTTATCCCCAGGCTTGTCACCTGCATGCTCTGAGAGACAGGATGGTCACAGTCTGGGAAAAAAAAATCGTGGAAGACTTCATTGGCGTCCTGCTCCACAGAAGGATGCTGAGTCTGCCTCCTACCTGCTTTTGTTAATAGGCTTAAAACTTAGGCCACTGGGATTACACTCTTCTGAGGAAGACATAGCCAAATTTGGTAACTACTTGCTTAGGGGAAAGAACACCTTTTAAAATTTTTATGTAGCCCAAGCTGGCTTGGAAACTTGGAAACTTGGGAACTTGCAAAGATCCACTTGTCTCTACTTCCCAAATGCTGTAATTAAAGGTGTGTTCCAAGCCTGTCAAGGAAAACACATTTCGGCCTTGACCCTAGTCTGGGTCCTCATTTGACTTGTGTGTCTTTGAGCAAGCTGTTTACTCTCTCTGGGCCTCAGCTTGTGCTTCTGGAAAAAGAATCACTTGAATTAAACAGCCCTTTTAGTTCTAATGTTCTACGCATCAATAATCAACTGTCTTGTGTAAATCAAGAATAGGGGGCTTTTTACAAGTCCTTCATCTCATCCTAGACTCAGAGACTCACAGATGACTCCAGAAGGAAGCTTGCATCTGGAAGATATCCAGCCCAGCTTCTTGATTCGTCGCTCGAGGAAGCTGAGAAATGTGAGGAGGGTAGTCCAAGGTCATACAGCTAGACACTAAACACAATCAGGAATAGAACCCAGGACTCCTGAGGAGGACTGTCAAGGACACATGGTCCCAACATGTGCCATTGCAAACTTTCAAAGACACTCTTGAGTGGTGCCCCTGGGATAGTGCAGTTGGAAGCTTTCAGGATGCCTCACACTTCCCCGGCCTCTCATACCTGACATGGGTTTCTTCCCTTGTACCTGCCTGATGGGATTCTTCAAAACTGTGCAAATACCATGCCTTTGGTCACCTGCTCTTCCTTTTGTGTTCACCTCTAATATATATATGTATAGCATATCACAAAGGAATAGTTACCTCTCTATTATTGATTCAGTAAGTGGTATTCATTTCTTCTTGACCTTTATATGCCTAGCCTCCAGCACAGGTGCTCAATTAGTGGCCATGGAATGAAGAAATACAATGGGGAAGTGGCAGAGTGAATATACACCCAGATTCCAGAGAATGCAGACTCAGATGTGAAGGGCCTGGGAAGCCACATCCAGAAAGGTAAATGAGATGAGGCCTTTTCTCTCATTTAGTTGTGTCTTGGATTTAGAGGTCATCAACCTCACTCAGGACAACTCCCCTAAGTTGTGAGCAGGAAATGCCTCAATATCAAGCCCAGTGGCCCAGATTGAAGACATAATCCTTTGGCCCATGACTCACCAATAGATTCCAGAAGGCACAGTGTGGGTGGCCTTCCACTATCAATCAATGGTTGGGCGTTCCTGCTCATGATTGGAGTGCTTTCTTGCCACCCAAGCTTATAGGTCTCTCAGATGCAGCCTGTATGGAGACCTCCGGTCATCAGGCCTACGCAGTTTCTAACCACCCACCAGGAGACTCAGGAAGCATCCATAAAAACTAGCTTTTATAGCCACTGACATCCCCTTGAGTATGGTCATTATGATTATTTAGCATTTATGAGACACCCTTCGTGTAGTGAGGGCAAGGAGAAGGCAATTTGGCAGCCTCAACACAAACGGATGTTTCTATATAACCTACCTCTGAAGATGATCCCTCCCACTGAGAATAGTTCATTTCAACCTCAGTGAGGAGCTCACATAGGCTAGGACAACAGTCCTTTCCATATCCTGTATAATGTTAAGCCAGGCATCTTCAAAGGAACCTCATTTAACCAAAACCCAGTAGAGGAGAAACTTCCATTAACCTTTGTAGGTTTTATGTTGTATTGATTCATGCTGAGTGATATCAGTGTACAAAGTCCTTCATTCTTTCTTTGCCAGTAAGTAACATATACTTTTGGCTTGATGCCAGACCTTGCGTCTAGTCTTGACATCGTAGAAGTAAATAAGCCAACCTCAGATTTGCCTGGGAGATAGACATGGGAAGAAAAATATAATACACACGATGTATAAGAGCCAAGTTCATAAAAGTGTGGAGGCCTAGTGGGCAAGGCAGGCTAAGAAGGATTTTCAGGAGGATAAGCTCAAGAGGTCATTGAATGGATGAGAGTTTGGGGATGCCTTTATGGGGACCTTGAAAGCAGATGGAGTGGCTGAGCAAGGCTATGAGGAGGTGAAATGGTGTGGGATATGCAGAGGACCTGAGCTCTGTAGACTTGCATCTCCTGGGGGTAGACAGGGGCTAAGTGACTAAGGGCCTTGCCTACTATCTCATGGGTGTCTGTGCCTGCCGCTTGTGAATTTCAGAATGTGCTTTCCTCTGCTCCTCTCTGTCTTTCACATGGAACTGTCCTCTCTGCTCAGCCCTTAATGCCACCGTTCCCCAGCTGTACTGCACTGTTTCCCTCATTCTAGACCCTGTGACTGAAAGTTTCTCCTTTTGATGATACTCCAATTGATCTCCCATCCATAGCTCTGTTTCAAACTGAATGGATACATAGGGAGCCAGGACCTTCCAAATGTCCCCTCCTTTTCAAAGCAGCCACCTGCTCCCCAAACCTTTGCTTCTTATCCATTTCATATGCTTACAAAAGTCATCTACATCTCACCACTGTCTGTGTCTCCAAACCTGAAGTCCTCCTCACTTTTCCTCAAAAAAGCTCATCAGATACATCAAGTATTCATTCATTCATTCATTTGTCCATCCATCCATCCGTCCGTCCATCCATCCATCCATTCATTCTATAGTTATTCAGTTCTTCCTCTCCCACTGGGCCTGGGCTTTGGCTAACAGTGGGTGGGCGATGCAGAGATGAAACAGTGCTAGTCCTTGAGACAAGAACCAAATGAGAAGGATGTGACATGCACAGGTGGCTGCCACTCTGGCCACCCAGTGCAGCAATAGATGACTATGGGAGTTGGGGAAGGGTGGAAGGTCAGCCAAAATTCCTCAAGAAGATGATGGACGGTGAGGGAAGAAGAGTCTCAGGGACAGAGAAGAATGTGAGGAAGTGATTGATGGGTGATGTCACTGTATAGGTGTCAGCCTTCAGAGGTGCTGGGGAGAAAAATGGAGGCAGACAGGTTGGTTATTCAGGGTCTTGTGCTCCCCAATAAGGAGTATGGGCAGGTCTGAAGCAAAAGGCAGTCAACAGAATAGTAGGCTGTGAAAGCAGGTAGGTTTGCAGAAAGATCGTGTCCATAGGTAGAGGAGGTAGGTGAGCAGGAGGAAGCAGAGCACAGCGATGGGAAGGCCGAGGGAGAGGTGAGGAGGTCTGAGCACGTGCTCCTGGTCTGAAAGTGATGCTGGCAAGACGTTTCTCAGCACAGCCAGTTGCCTTTGCTTATCATCTGCATAGGGAAATGGCACATAGAATGAAGACGCTGACACTTTCTTTTCTAGCTAAATGGTGGGTGATGATTATTGTCTTTTACTGAGAACACAAAAGTGGAAGCAGGCTTAGGAGGTTAAGCAAGTACCTTCAATTTTAAATCAGTTTTGTTTGTTTGTTTGTTGTGAAGCAAGGTCTCCTGTATTCCAGGCTGGCCTTGAACTCAGTATGAAGCCGAGGATGATCTTGTACTTCTGATCTTTCTGCCTCCATTTCCTAAGTGCTGGGGTTACAGGTGTGTACCACACCTGGCTTTTATGCTGTGCTGGAGTTTGAACTCAGGGCTTTATGAATTCTAAGTGAGCCCTCTACCAAGTGAACTACACGCCCAGCCCTTATATCTGTGTTGAGATACTGTAGCCTCATATGATTTGTAAACCTGATAGGTCTTGTGGGCGCCGAGGCCACGGATGGAACAATGGCTCATTACAAAGTGCGTGCTGAGGCATTGAAAGCAGGGCAACACCACACTGTGGCTTTTCCCCAGAGGAGGCCTCGGTTATCTTTGCTGTCCGGCATCTGCCAGCTGTAGTGGGACTTCTGCTATCTGTCACCTCCCCCTAGGAGTGCTGGGATGTTTGAAATATACCACAAATCCCCATGTACACCAGAAGTGGGTGGGGCTTCCTGAACTCTGCCCATCGCACCCTCACGGTCCCCTCCACCTCCACGTGTTTCTCATGAAAGAGTTGATGGAAGGGACTGCTGTGCTTAGTAGATTTATCATCACTCTGCCTTCCTAACTCAGAAAACATTGTGGTCTTAAAGGGAGGGCGGCTTTGACAGAGAAAGTGCAGTTCTCAGGAGAAAATGGCATTTCAGGATACTTGTAAATATTGGTTACCTTCTGGGTTACTTTTGTGGGCTAATTTTGTTTCTGGTGGCAGGTGCGTTCTGCTCTGTGGGGACAGCAGCATCTAAGACGTTTCCTTGGAGCAAGTGAACACGGGGAAAGAGGGGCTAGATTGGGGACAAGGATGATGACCTGGGTGTCTGTCACCATGAACAGCTTTTTTCTTATCTGTAGAGAATGGTAGCTTCTGTGGTTTGGGTCTTTGGCTCACTGCCCCTGTAGCAGCGCCTCTGCCTGTCAGCAGTTTGGACTGACCCCTCCTGTTTATGGTAGGCGGTGTGTACAGCAGCTTATTCAGCCAGCCCGTGAGGCTCGTGTCTTGTAGGTCTTCTAACCTGGTCCCTTTGCCTTTGTATTCCCACAATAGACTGCCTTCTGCCCCATGATAAGCACTCTATCATTCATGGCTGAAGGAAGTCATGGGGCAGGTTCCAGAATGTTCTGGGACATTTCCTTTAGGGTCATAGCCACTGAGCCGTAATTTCTGATGAATCAACTCTTGTGATATGATATCAGCAAGGTAACAGAACATAAATAGCAGAAGGAAACGAAGATTAATGTGGATATATCTCTGAGATATCAGGGTAGGAAGGAGCCAAGGGGGGTCCCTGGGGAAGGAGCTGGAAGCCAGGGGTGATAAGCTCACAGTGGGTGAAAGGGGGGCTATGACGTTGATGGCCTGACACTAACCCGGCCACTGTCATTAACTAGCTGTGGAATTTGAGACAATTCATCTCCTGTCTGTGAATCACATTGTCCCAGTGCAAAGGATGGTGGTGATGGTGGAGGTAATGTGTGCCATGTTACTGTGAATGTAGGAGTGAATGCAAGAAGTTTATCACAGAGCCTGGTATTTAGAAAAGCCCACTGCATGCCAATGTAAGAATAGTAATAGCTCACAGAAATCACCTGCTCACAAGGGCACAAGGGAAAAGGATGATTTTTAAGTGACTTAATCCATGAGCTCAGTGTATGATTGATTGATTGATTGATTGATTGATTGATTGATTTTGAGACAGGGTTTCTCTGTGTTACAGCCCTGGTTGTCCTGGAACTCACTCTGTAGACCAGGCTGGCCTCAGACTCACAGAGATCCACCTGCCTCTGCCTCCTGAATGCTGGGATTAAAGGTGTGCACCACCACCGCCTGCAGCTCAGTATGATCTTAAAACTCACTTTGAGTTGAAGAAACAATACAAAGTTACATAGTAACTAGAGGTCGTGCTGAGATTACTCCAGAACCTTGCAGCTTCCACTATTTCTATATGTAATTATAGGCATAATTATGATTATGTAATTATAGTAATATGTAATATAAAAATACATAAATAAAATATATAATAACTAAATAACTAATAACTAAAGTTGCCTTAAAACTCTCAAGTACCAGGGGACAGAACCGAGAATATTTAATTAAAACCTTATGTTTGGCTTGGGGAAAAAAGTATTCCATGTCACCTATAGGTTAGAAGGAAGCAACAGATATCTGCAATGGTGCACAGCTTATCCTTTCTCCATATCTTACCGTTTTCAAGAAATTCATTCAAGACCAGGTTGTGCAGGCCTCAAGATATCCCAGAGCTCAACCATCAGGGATGGCTGAAACCCTGGGGGCTTCTCCACCTTTGCATCAGGGGAGAAGGGCACACACATCTACAAGAAAGTGAGTCCAAAATGGGTAACAAGCAAGATTCTCAAAGGAAGTCAAGAGGGCAATAGGAAAAGTACTGCTGGATTTGATGGTCCACGAGGAGCCGAGGAAATCCGAGAACATGGAAGATGGATAGGAGGGCCTATATTTAAAACTGGCTCAAGGTAGGAAAGGAAGCGAGCAGCTTAATTTTAGAAAGTCCCAGACACTGAGGCTCCTGAGGGAAGAAATGTGGAAACTCGGGTGAGGATTATTTATCATTCATCACCCCCTGTTTTCCAGAGAAGAAGCTTGGGCTGAGTCAGCTGGGAGGCTTCCCCAGCAGAGCAGGGAAAGCAGAGTAGAGTAGGCTGAGCTTTGAAGTCAGAAATGGAGGGCCCAGTCACCTAGTCCATCACCCTCGGCCTTGATCTACTCACTTGGCAGAGGAGACCACACCATCTGCCGACAGAGGTTTTTGTTGAAGAGTAAAGGAGAGAAAATGAAGCTGATCGAGTAAACGGGATGGCCAATGTAGGCATGCATCGAATGTCTGTGAATGACTCTTCAGGACAGGGGGGGAAAATGTTTATGAAAAAGTTCTTGTCAAGTAAGGGTGACTTCAGTTCACTGTAATTTCTTTAAATCTAAATAAGATTCTCATGCCTGTGAAGCTGGCCTTTTCCTTATTTAATGCTTGTCACACTCTGGAGACTCAAAGTATACTTGCTAGCTGTAGGCATCTACATTTGCACACTCGGACCCTGGCATCAAACACTGTGGGGAATTACACAATGTATGCTGAGGTTTACCATCATAGGACTTCAGCACCACCCCCACCCCCAGGCTCCCCTCTTTAAAATGAACACAGCATAGCCGGGCGGTGGTGGCTCACGCCTGTAATCCCAGCACTCAGGAGGCAGAGGCAGGTGGATCTCTGTGAGTTCGAGGCCAGCCTGGTCTCCAAAGCGAGTTCCAGGACAGCCTCCAAAGCTACAGAGAAACCCTGTCTCGAAAAAAAAAAAAAGAACATGCCATTTGCCCTCATTTTCAAATAATGAAACTTGGTTGAAAATAACTGTTTTCTTTTCTCTTGTTTCACTTTTTCTCCCTCTTGCCCCCCCTTCCCATTTCCCACTCCTGCCTCGCACCCTCCCCACACTTCTTTCCAGACAGGTTCCTCCTTTATAATAAGCCTAGCCTCAAACTCTGGATGGATCCTCCTGCCTCATTCTCCCTAGCTCTGGGATTATGTACCACCATACCCAGTTGAAATAACTTTATTAGTTCCCTGCAATCTGAAGTAGAAAGTGAAAGGATGTACTCTAATTTCACTTTCTAGACATAACTATTTTTTATAAATGCGTGATTCTAGACTTGGTTCTTACTCATATGAACATATTTGTTGCTCTCTTTAGGTGGAATTCACAGTACACTGCGAGCCATTCAGGGCATAAGGAGTAGCACCAGACATAGCTCAATATCCATCTTTTGGACAAAGTCATGGGAGCTTGCAAGCCCCGCTGCAATGCCCATGTGTCTCACCCAGTGTATCCTTCCACGCTCCTTACCCGATTCCAGTTCCGCTTCCGCCCTTTCAACAACTGTGTGGTAACTGGATTCCTTCACTAGCTAGTGACAGACAACTAGATACTCTGCCCTTTCAGAAGGAATTGAACTCAGTTTCAATACCCTGCGGGGAGAGGAGGAGCAAGTATGTCATCAGGGACTACACCTGCCCCCTCATCCAGATCCCCCCACCCCCACTCTGATTTCCTTCACAGTATCCATATTGTGGCAAGATGGTGCCCACTAGCTCTAGGCCTACCCTTCACCAGCTCACATCCAAGAGAAACAAACCATACATCTCCCCAGCAGATCCCCAGAAGACCTGTGATTCAATTAGCCAGTGGCATGCCAATCCTGAATGTACCTAGCTTCTACTATGGATTTGTCATCTGGAATCTATCAAAAACCCTTCAGACACAGTTTCCACCTGTATTAGGTTAACAGACCCCAGGGGTGAAGTCCATTTTTTTTTAAATGTAGTCTCTGTCAGAGGCCAGTACAAAGATAACTTCCAGTTACATATACCGAGAGCTGTAGTGTGCCGGACTCCTTAGTGCTATGACACCCATTTTATGCCCAAGGAAATAGATGCTTGGAGAAGGGAGACAGCATTGAGCTTCAATAGTTTGTGTGTGCTGGTGCCCAGATCTGGTCCTGGGACCCTCTCACTGTAGTTAGGGGTCACCATAATCTAGTCACTGTGGTGTGGGGTCACCATGCTCTATTCACTGTGGTGAAGGGTCATCATGATCTGGTCAGTATAGTGAGGTGTCATCATGCTCTATTCACTGTGGTGAGGAGTCACCATGATCTGGTCACTGTGGTGAGGGGTCACCATGATCTGGTCACTGTGGTGAGGGGTCACCATGATCTACTCAGGTAACATCATAGCCAGGCTGCATGATCCCTCCCACAGGCATGATTTTACCTCACAGTGCTGTTGTCAAATGTGATCGCAAACACTCTGTAGATGGAGGCAGTTCACAAACACCAGCTCACTGAGGCCACCAGCTTACCAAACCCACCTTTGTGCCCTAAACTTGCTTCTCTCAAGTCTCTAAGGGGAAGGAGAAGACTGAATTTGGCCAGGACATTCTGAGGAAAGCAGATTAAGTAATAAAACAGATTAAGTAATGAAAGAAAGGGGCATGTAATTCTCAGCTCTGTTTTCTCTTATTTCTACAGATGTGTTTTGGAAAAGACATTTATAGTTATTTAGAATTTGTTTTAAGCTTTATTCATTATTAAGTCTGGGCATGGTGTGTGTGTGTGTGTGTGTGTGTGTGTGTGTAAGTGTGTGTGTGTGTGTGTGTGTGTGTGTGTGTGTGTGTGTGTATGTATATGGGTGTGTGTGTGTGTGTGTGTGTGTGTGTGTGTATTTAGGCATGCATGTGTCACAGCACATGTATGGTGGTCAAAGGACAACTCCATGGAGTTGATTTTTTTCCTTTCTACTTTATGCGGATTTCAAGGTTTCAGCTCAGGTCATCAGGCTTGCACATCAGACATTTGACTTCCTCACCATCTCCCTGGCCCCAGTCGTTCAGAATTTTAGAAACAATGTGAAATTTTATCAGTACAAATAAAGTGCAGAGTGTGCTGCAAGAACTAAACCTCGCAGGACAGGCCTGGCTTCTGGCCTGCCTCTGGTGACCTCTGACCTCCCTACTGTGCAGTTTGGAGCATGGCTTGCGTTCCCCACAAGCCTCCATTTCCCCAGTGGTTCAAGGAACAGTTTTGAAAAGGTGTTTTCCCTTTGGGATGCAGATGTAACTCTGTTAGTAGAGTTCCTGGCACAGCATGTGCGAGACCCTGGGCTCTCCAGCATGTGTACATGCTGGACATGGTGGCTCACACCTGTCACCCAGCACTTGGGTGGGAGAGGTAAGAGGATCAGAAGTCTAAGGACACTCTTGTATGTTTAATTAGTTCAACACTGCCTCCCCCACACTATACTTCTTATCCCAAACCATGTTTTTTAAATCTGTAAAATAAATAAGTAAACATAGATAGGTTTGTTTGGAAGGTGACAGTGACCCTAGGCTTGCCAGGGGTCATACTGAGAGTCACAGAGAGGAAAGACAAGAGTTTTCATTGGCTTCAGAGCAAACTTCTTGTGGGTTGGAGGGAACTGGGGAATGGGACCCTTGGGGGCTTTCCTGCCTCTGGAAATGGGGTTGGCTTCACTTGTTTCCTAGCCAAAGCTTTGAGACACAGATGAGAAGTTGCTTGCAGTGTGGCTGAGCTCCAGTTTGGATTAGAAGAATATAGGTCAACAGCAAGACCCATTAAGGTCCTGGAAATTGGCTTCCTGGAGGGGAGTGCTCACCCTGGCACACTAGAGCCGTGTGGGCAGAGTTTGGTGGGAGAGAGGAAGACTTGAACTGCCAGGAGGTGGGCCCAGCCGTGGTTTTAGCTCCACAGGGTCTAGCCTTGCCTCTGTCTGACAGGCCACCGCTCCCTCTCCCTCACGTTTAAAATGAGGGCAGTATTGGATCTGTTTGGGGGTTTTCCAGTACAGACAAAGAGCATCTGAGGAGGTTAAACCCACTGGGGCTGCTGCCCAGCCCTATGCTTGCTGTCTTTGTGTCCTTTGATTATGAAATTAACCTCTCTGAGCCTCAGCTCTCTCCTTTCTAAGCCATCACGGTGACTGTATGGTGCCAGCTTGTTCTGGGGTCACCATACCACAGCAGACTGTGTCCCCCAGGCAGGAAGGAGATGTATAGACCTTCCTGGCTCCAGAAGTGCCCCAGATTTCCTGTGGAGGAGAAAGATGCTTTAATATCCAATCTGGCCTGGCGAGGACCCCACAGGACATGCCGTAGGCCAGAAGACTGGTCCAGGGTTAAAGTCTAAGATTAAGAAGGCTGATGGCACTTTGATCCCAGCACTTGGAAGGAAGAGGCAGGTGGATCTCTGTGAGTTCGAGGCCAGCCTGGTCTACAGAGTGAGTTACAGGAAAGGAGCAAAGCTAAATAAATAAATAAAGAAAGAAAGAAAGAAAGAAAGAAAGAAAGAAAGAAAGAAAGAAAGAAAGAAAGAAAGAAAGGAAGGAAGAAAGAAGGCTGATGAGAGGTGCTGAACAAAAGGAGGAGAGAGGAGGTGGCCGGCTTCGTGCACAGTGAAGATGATGTTTAGGATAGACAAAGCCTGGCAGACTTGAAAAGCCTTGCTTTTATGGCTGTTGTGTGACCCTAAGAGGTCAAGAGTCAGAAGCTAGGTCCTCAGTGTGGTGGGACCCTTAACACATGGAGCCCAATGCAAGGTGGTTTGGTGCTTTGGGACATTGCCCTCCGAAGAGCCTAAGGTCGTTTACACAGGACCTTTGTTAGTTCTCAAAAGACGCTCATTATAAAAAGAATAGACCCAGCTCTGCTCCAGCCATTCATATATATATATATGGCCCTATCACCTAACCATTTGCCAAGATGTGACACAGATAAGGCAGCTTTCATAACAGCTAGTGCCATGCTATTTAGACGTTCAGCTTCCAACACTGTGAGCTGTGTAAACTACTCTTCTTTACAAACTGTGCCCAACCTTTGATACAGCAACAGAAAATAGAGTAACCCTGGCTAGGTTGCCTCCTTGCTGTGGGAGCCTTGGATAAGTCTCTGAACTCATCTGTCCTACACATTCCTCCTGGGTAAGATGAAAATACAATGCTCAGATGTCTTAGTTAGGGTTACTATTGCTATGATGAAACACCATGATCAAAATCAAAAGCAAGCTGCAGAGGAAAGGGTTTATTTGGCTTACACTTTCACATCCAAGTCCATCACTGAGGGAAGTTAGGACAAGAACTCAACAGGGCAGGGAACCTGGAGGCCGGAACTGATGTAGAAACCATGGAGGGATGTTGCTTACTGGCTTTCTCAGCTTGCTTTCTTATAGAACCCTGGACCACCAGCCTAGGGATGGTACCACACACAATGGTTTGGGTCCTCCCCAACAATCATTAATTAGGAAGATGCCTGACAGCCAGATCTTTGGAGACATTTTCTCAATCGAGGTTCCCTCCTCTAAGATGACTCTAGCCTGTGTCAAGCAGACATAAAACTACCCAGCAACCAGGTCACAGAGCTAGGGAATATGCAAATGAAATGACCCTGTGTCAGCACCAGGGGGATGCTCAGGAGCACTGAGCTAGTTCTGAATCAAAAGAAAGGAGAATCGCACCAGGTGGTGGTGGTGCACGCCTGTAATCCCAGCACTCGGGAGGCAGAGCCAGGTGGACCTCTGTGAGTTCGAGGCCAGCCTGGGCTACAGAGCAAGATCCAGGACAGGCACCAAAACTATACAGAGAAACCTGTCTCAACAAAACAAAAAAAGAGAGAAAAGAATAGAAAAGAAAAAAGAAAAGAAAAAAAGGAGAATGGAGCCCCTGACAGCCCAGGACAGACACAGTCCAGTCATTGCTGCTGCTTTGTTGGTGGCAGTGGTGGTGGTATTAGCTGGTCAGTCCTTCTGTGTATGTATGTGGATAAATGTGTGTGAGTGTGTGTGTATGTGTGTGTGTGTGTGTGTGTGTGTGTGTGAGAGAGAGAGAGAGAGAGAGAGAGAGAGAGAGAGAGAGACAGACAGACAGACAGAGACAGAGAGAGAGTGTGTGTCTTTCTGTGTGTGAGTCTGCTGATTTCTGGCCTCCAGGATCATATCTCTCATTTTCCTCTATGTGGTGCTCAGAGCATCCTTCTAAAGTGGAGAGGGGATAGTGTCACCATAGTGCCTTCCGTCAGTGTCTTTTGATTGCACCTGTGAGCTCACCATCCTCCTTCCTCACCCTGATCCATGTCCCATGACCCCCACTCATTTCCAGTGTTTGTTTCTGGGCCCGTTTGTATTAGGGTTTTCTGCACCAGTTTCTTAGTCACTGTTCTATTGCTTTGAAGAGACTAAATGACCATGGCAACTCTAATAAAGGAAATCATTAAACTGGGGCTTCCCTACAGTTTCAGAGGTTTAGTCCGTTATTATAGAGAGGAGCACGGAGCCATTCAGGCAGAAAGAAAGAGAACTGGGCCTAGCATGGGCTTTTGAAATCTCAAAGCCCATCCTCAGTCATGCACTTCTTTCAACAAGGCCACACCTCCTTCAACAAGGCCACACCTCCTTCAACAAGGCCACACCTCCTTCAACAAGGCCACACCTCCTACTCTTCTCAAATGGTGCTGCTTCCTGATGACTAAGCATCTAAATATGGAGCCTATGGGGGCCATTCCTATTGAAACACCACAATGAGGTGGGGAGTTGGCAGAAACATGGCAGGGCTCTTACCTCTGCTTCCCTTTTGCTACCACAAACATCTCTGCTCCTCTGCCCGAGGCTACAGCTCCCATCACTGGTGTCTCCTTCTTGCTCCTTCCTCTGGCCCTCACAGGCTTCATTGGTAATTGTTAGTTTTTAAATAATACTTTTAAAAATTTCAGTGATTATAGTTTATTGGTGTTGTTATTATTGTGTGTGTGCATGCAGGAAGTGTGAGTGAGTACATGCATGCCGTGGTATGTGTGTGGAGGCCAGAGGATAACTTTGTTCTCTCCATCCACCTTTGTGTAGGTTCTGGACATTGAGTTCATGTTGTCAGGCTCACAGCAAGTGCTTTTACCTGCTGAGTCAGTGCCCCAGAACCACCTCATTAGTTTTAGACAGAGTAAAAGCTGATAGAGATTGAATGACTCCTGTAATCTAGGTATGGGCTAGGTATGAGACTGCACTTCCCTTTTTCTGTGTTTGCAGAAGCTTTGGTCGGAGCTAGGGGAGGAATTCCACCCACACTTCAAGCATGAGGCCACCAATGTTGAGGAGACTTGCCCAGAGACCCCTCCTCTGCAACAGGGTCAAATAGCACTGAGGGCTGAGACCCCCTCACTGGGTTCCCTGTGATTCAGCCCTGGCTCCTGTTCAGACCCCAGCGGCTCAATGGCCTCAGCGTTGGTCACTTTCCCTGACCATCTGAGTCACCTTTGGGATTTTCCAGGCCCAACACTCCTGCGGGGTTGAAAGAAAGAAAAGTCCAATGTGTTGCAAGTTCTGAAATCAATTTCATGTCCAGTTCTGGTTGGCTCAGGCATCCTTCTGAGGAATGAGGGAGCTGAGGGGGAACGTCAGGAAGTCAGTGTCCCAAGGTGGATGAGCCCTCATGTGGCACACAATAGCCCTAAAAATCATTTACACACGGTTTGTAAAAACCACAAGGGCTTCTGGATGTGCAGACAGACACGGCCTGGTGGCCTCTGATGCTGCCTCCCTGCCTTTTGTCCCGGTCACTGCAGAGTCTCATTCAGCTCTGGGCCTGACACATCAAAGCCGCCCCCCACAGAGGTACAACAGGACTGTCCACTGCCATGGTGGATCTAGCTTCTGCTCTGGTCCTCACACAGCTCTACTCTACAGAAGCGGAAGAGAAGTTTCAGAGAGTTAAACACCCTGACCAAGGTGACATGTGAGAATCCGGTCGTCCCAGAGGCCTCCTGCTTTAAAGACGAAGTGCCAAACTGTTAGTCAAAGAGACCCAGGTTCGTCTGCCAGCTACCCTCTGTGGGTTCCTGTGAGTGACTCCTCTACTCTGCGCCTGAGGAAATGTATCGTAAAGGTACAGGAATAGCAACTGTCTTATTTAGTTGTAACGATTACTACAATGAAGGCCATGATACCAGGGCACTGACACAAAAAGCCTCCATATGTGCAGCTACTTTGGTCTTAATCTTGCTTTCTTATCATTATGTACAACACCAGACTGTGGTATGTTTCTTTGTTGAATATATGCCTGGCATATAGTGGACCAGCCACACAGTTCCTTTTCTCCTGGTGGTTAGTGGAGTTTGACTGAACTCTACCTGGTGCCCAGGACTGAGTTCAGCAAAGGGGTCACAGAGCCTGGACTCTTGCTAATAGGAGAGGTCTGGAAGAAAGAACAAGGGGAGCAGGAGGAATGATTGCCCACAGGTGCACAGTCTTGGGTCCCATCCCTGAGTGAGGAGAGGAGACAGAGAGGCTGACAGCGCAAGTGAGGATCTGGGGAACGTTTGTTACAGGCCTAGGAGAGGAATCATGATGTCTGGTGAGCAAGCCCAGAGCCCAGCCTATGCCTGTCTCCCCGCACTCCAGTTGGTTCAAGCATTTTCCAGATTTCTTGCCTCCCCACCCACACACTGCCTTTCCTCCAGCCCTCCCTCATCTCTTTTTCTTTTCTTTTTTTATCTTTTTGGTTTTTCGAGACAGGGTTTCTCTGTAGCTTTGGAGCCTGTCCTGGACTAGCTCTGTAGACCAGGCCAGTCTCGAACTCACAGATCCACCTGCCTCTGCCTCCCGAGTGCTGGGATTACAGGTGTACGCCACCACCGCCCGGCCCCTCATCTATTCTTAATGCTATCAATTCTATGGTATCTCTTAAAATATCTGCAGTCAACTCCAAGGCCAGCAACAGAATACTTCGAGCCTAGCAGGAGGAAGACTGGGTTCTAGAGGTCATTGAGACCTTTGTTAATATAGAAGGAGAAAATGGGGTGGAGAGAGATAACTGATTTGCTCCAAGTGACACACTGGGTAGCTGCACAGTAAGGGGAAGGCTCACACTTTGGGGTACAGTGTTCAAGAAGCAGCCAGCAGGAATGGCACCCTCATGTTAGACTGGACTAAAGACTGATTCTGCTACTTACTACCTGAGTGATGCTGGGAAAGCAAGCCCCTGATGGCCTGGACCTCAATTTTCTTAGCTGTGCAATGGGTATAGTGATACATTCTCTATAGGAAGCAGAACAAATAAAAACATTGGAGAAGGAAGAGCCTAGGCCAGCTCTGGGCCAAATGTAAGTCCCCCACTTTGTTTCTGACCTTTTTTGGAATCAACTCCAGAACTTTAGAACCAGACAGACTTGGGCTCAAATCCTCAAAGAACTGGAGAGGATGGAGGACGGTATTAACTTCGGCCTGATTTTTGCATTTATAAAGCTATGACTGCTGGACAGGCTAGCACATATCTATAATTCCAGCATTCAAGACACAGAAGGTTTTAAGTTCAAGGCCGGTTCAGGATACATTAGCAAGAATATGTTTCAGACAAAAAGAGAAAACTCATGGTCTCTATACAAGAAGGAGCACACCAAGGGTGCCTTGGGGAGTCAGGGTGATCACAGACATGATGTAGTGTAGATCCCCTGGACAGTGCCATCCTCCTCTCTGCTCCTTCTTCTAGGGCCCACACTGCCAGTTAAGATGTCGATCTGTGTTCAGTCATCCCAGAGCGAGAGTCCTTCCAAGGTTCAATCTGCAGAGCTGTGGACTCTGGGGACAGAGACACTCCCTTTAGCCCTCAGGCCACTTGAGGACTCAGATCCCCTGGGGGCATCAAGCCCAAAAGCTCTGTGAAAGTCATAGCTAATCCAGGCTGGCCATTGGCCACACCTTCCCTGCCTGGAAGCATAATTATTCAGAAAGACACTTAGGTTTAAGCCACTTCCTTCAAATCAGCAGCCCTTCCAGGAAAAACACTTCAGTTTTCAACAAGAAATGAAGCTTTGGGAAACTTGCACACAGTTCAGGCCTCTAGAGACATTCAGGACTCCATTTGGAGTCAGAGGCTGAACCATCTGAGAATACAGAGATGGCTGAGATGACACACATTTGTCCTGTCTCCCCCTGAGGAGAAGGGTTGTTTGAAATCAGAGAAAGGCAGTGTGCATCAGGCATTTCAAATTACCTGTTCCTTAATAAGCATGTATTCCACACAAGTGGCCTAAGCTCTGGGAACCTTGTCTTCTTATTCTAAAATAGAAAATATCATGTCACTGTGAAGGGGGGGGGGTGACGTTTAAAGGAAGTACATTAATGAATTAGGTTGAACTACACGAAATCACTGTTTTTGAGGCTCAAAGGTCATAGATTATTAGAAATCTCATATGGTTCTTTCTTTGTGCTGCTAGGTGCCTGACACATTTGGAGAGACTCCAAACTGAGCAGTGTAGTCATTTGATGACCCTCAAAAGTTATTAAGCATAGGAAGTGGGTGAGATAGTGAGGGCTGTGTGAAAAGACCCAAATCTAGCAGCTTTGTGGATTTCTATCTGCTTTAACTGTCAACTCGACGCAACCTAGAGTCATCTCAGAGGAAAGTCCCAGTTGAAGAATTGCTTAAATCAGATTGGTCTGTGGTCATGTGTGTGTGTGTATTTTATTGGTTATTAATTGATACAGGAGGGCCTAACCTGTGGTGCCATCCTTCAATAGGTGGACCTGAACTATATAAGAAAGCTAGCTGAGGGGCTGCAGCAATGGCTTAGCATTAAGAGCATTGACTACTCTTGAGGAGGACATAGGTTCAGTTCTTAGCACCCACGTGATCACTAACAACTGTCTGATGCGCTCAAGACTTCTGTGGGCACCAGGCATGAACATGGTGCACATACATACGTGTAGGCAAATATTTATACACATAAAATAAATATACGTCTAAAAGCAAGCAAACAAGCAAATAAACAAGCAAGCAGCAAGCAAGAAGCAAGTTAGCTGAGTATAAGCCCACCTGCCATCCAGTTAGCAAGTAGGATTTGTCATAGTTCCTGCTTGTCTGCATTAGGTTTTTTTTTCCCCCCAACTTGACACATTAGAGTCATCTAAGAAGAGGCAGGTACCTCAACTGGAAAAAAAAAAGTCTCCATCAGATTGCCTGCATAAAAGTAGTTAGATATTTTCTTGATTAATGACTGATGTAGGAGAGCCCAGCCCACTGTAGGTGGTGTCACAACTGGATAGGTGGTTCCATGTTGTATAAAAAAACAGGTTGAACAGACAGACCATGGAGAGCAAGCCAGTAAATAACATGCTTCCAGTTTTCTGCCTTGGCTTCCCCTTATGATGAACTGTAACCTATAAGACAAATAAATCCTTTCCTCCCAAGGTTATGTTTGGTCATGGTGTTTAAACACAGCAAGAAAAAACAAACTAGGATGCTCTGTACCTCTTTGTCTGTGAAATACGTTCCTTAGTAAGTGAGGATGGGGTGTGCAGTAGCAAACAGGACAGTCTTCAAGTTCCTGCCTTGACTTCCCTCAACGATGGGCTGGGACCTGGAGTTGTAAGCTGAATAAAGCTTTCATTCTCTGAGTTGATTTTGGTATTGAAGGGTATTTTGTCACAGCATCAACACTAGAACTGGAACAATGAGGCAGCATGGACATGTGCATTTGAACAGACCTTTTACCATTGGTCCCTAGGGTAAGTTTGATGAGACCATGTTTTGTGTTTAGGTGGACCAGGCTGGGACAAAGGAGGATCCAGCATCCCGGGAACAGGCAGTAGACACAATAGTGAATCACAGCCTTGCCTCCTAACATGCCCCTTCTCAGGGCTTCTTTCCTTCTTCTTCTTTTTTTTTAATTCCTTTTTATTTTTTTTGAGTTGGATTAATCTCAGTTTGGAGTGTGTGTAACTCAGGATAAAGATTGCTTCTTGTGAGGTCATACAATGTGAGTTGGGGTAGAATGGGGCTTGAATTCAGACCTTTGAAGATTAAACCTTTGCCTCCTCAGGGGAGTGTAACTAATCTTATCCTAGGCTTGCTGCTACATGACTTGACAAATCGTGGCCAGCAGGTCCTGAGTTCATCCATGTGTATGTACCAAGCTAATGTTTCTCAGCTGTTCCTTTTGCCTGAGAGTGGAGCTGTGTGAGCACTGCCGCCTGGCAATGTGGCCCTATTTTTTTTCCAGTCCCTCGGTAAATGCAGAGATTGTAATGAGCTGATTGGGTATGATATTTACCACTATGAATGTTACAGTCTTCCTTTCCTAATCTGTGTAACAACATGAGTTGAGAAACAAATACATTTGGGGAATGTAGAGTAGGGAGGCCAGCCTTAGTTGAAGCTAGGTAGTAGAAGTAGCCTGTTCAGGACTTTATTGAGATGTATCTGCTTTGGTGGGGTTCAGGTCCCAAAGAGGATGTGTGGAGTCAGTGAAGGGAAGGAGGAGACAGACGCGATCTGAAGGTGAATCGGGCGGCACTTTATTGAAGAAAGAATACACCTTTTAAACTCTATAGTTCCACATAGGATTAAATGGGAGACAAGGGGCGTGGGAGCCAAGGTGTGGCTTGAGGTCAGGGCTTGAGGAAGCTAGCATTGACCTTGACAACAGGCATCAGTCATGTGTTAATGAAGGGCCTCAAGTTCCTCTTGCCAGAGAATTTGTCTCTCTTTTCAGCAAGAAGGCACTTTCTTCAACCCCCTGAGGAAATGGGGACTTATCTAAATGCCTGATTTTGGGAAAAGGGCTTTCTTGAGGGGTTGTTAACCCCAACGGCCAGAATAAGGCCACTACCACAATTTGAGCCACATTTGAAGCAAGCTTGATTTTTTTTATTGGGGTGCACCCAAGAGCTGACAAGTGACTGCCTCCTAAATCGGGTTAAGGAGAGCAGGCCCACATCCATTTCTTGGGGCCCTTTTAAGGAGTAAAGTCACCAGAAGTTTTACACAGGGAAGACAAGACAATGGGGCAAAAAGGAAATTTAAAAAAAAAAAAAAAAGGTCATGGGTTGGGGAAGGTCAGGTTCCAGGAAACAGAGCAACTCAACTCTCACAGCAAATGGAAACTTATTTTTAAAAATACAGCATAATGGCTCCTGCCTTCAAAAATGGAGTCAGGCAGGCTCCTCAGGATCAGACATTCCATTATAGAATTGCTTAAAAGTGAGCGAAGACAAAGCTAAACAAATACTACCGTGAACCTAATTAGACTTTAGGAATCTATAAATCTTGATTATCAAACATCAAGCAGATGTTATGTGTCTAAATTTCCTAGCAGCTTGGTGTTAACTTGTATGGAAGCAGGCAGAGTTATTGCTATATTGTTCCATGGTGGCTGGGCTGTTTTTCAAAGAATTATTTTGTTTAGAGAGGCTACTGTTTGTATACATTTTTATCCTTCACCAAAGTCCTCACAGAATTTCCCAAAGGAAAAGGCATAAGGAAACTTCCATAACACATAGTGAGAATCATTAAAAATGAAAGTAAAAGGATGCTGGAGAATTGCATCACCATAATGAAATACTGTGGATGACTAACTTCATAGAGGGAAAAAAATATTCATTTAGCTCCTAGTTTGGTGGAAGGGGATTTTTTTCTCTGTCTTTTTTAATTATTAAGAACTTTCTGTTCATTTTACATGCCAGCTACAGATGCCCCTCTCCTCCCTCCTGCCGCCCTTATCTTTCCCCCTCAATCTACTCCCCATTCTCACCTCCTCCAAGGCTATGCCTCCCATGGAGAGTCAGCAGAACCTGTTACATTCAGCTGAGGCAGGGATGTAGTGGGTAGCCATTCCAGCCTTGGCCTGGAAGTTCCAACCCCCATTGAGGCTTTGGTAATGGTCACGCCTACAAGGCAGGGCTGAGAGAGACACTGAAGACCCAGGATCGAGAGGCAGGGACCTCTTTGGTTCCTGGACCCTGGACATTGGAGGTAGACTGAGCAGAGTTCTCTAGAGAACACCACCGGACTGTGCCATACCTTTGCCAGAACCTACAACCTACCTATCCCTTTATTTGTAAGTTACACTACAAAATAAACCTCCCTTTTTAACTACGTGGAGTGGCCTTAATAATTTCACCAATATCTGGTGCTTATGTGGGGCAAATTCCAAAGGCTTGGGTGGTTTCCACCTTCAGCCTCCTCCTCGGCTGGCAGGTACCTAAACCCACCTACAAAGTTCCATATAACCAGAGAATGCCTACACGGTTCCATTCCCAAAAAAGGGAGCAGCTATTCCTGTCTCAGTTCCCTAGCTTAGCCCCAGGTCCAAACCCCTCCCCCTGAACCAAGCCTGTATAAGGTGTCCCAACATAGGCACTGGGCTCCAAAAGCTGGCTCATGCACCAGGGACCAATCCTGATCCCACTGCCAGGGGCCCCGTAAGCAGGTCAAGTTAAACAACGGTCTCACCTATGTAGAGGGCCTAGTCCAGTCCCATGGAGGCTCCACAACTATTGGTCCACAGTTCATGAGTTCCCACTAGTTTGGTTTGGTTGTCTCTGCACGTTTCCCCATCATGATCTTGATGTCCATTGCTCACAGAATCTCTCTTCTCTCTCTTCGACTGGACTTCTGGAGCTCAGCCTGGTGCTTGGCTGTGAATTTCTCCATCTGCTCCCATCAGTTACTGGATGATGGCTCTATAATGACAGTTAGGGTATTCACCAGTCTGTTTACCGGAGTAGGCCAGTTCAGGCACCCTCTAGAAGTCTAAGGTAGGGTCATCCTTTTGGACCCCTGGGAACCTCCCCAGCACCCTGTTTCTCCCTGTCCCCACAATGTCTTCATTTATCATGGTATCTCTTTCCTTGCTCTCCCACTCTGTCCATGTTCCAGCTCAACTGTCCCATTCCCTTATGTTCTCATGCCCCATCCGCTACCCTCCATTGCCCCCTGGAAGGGGCTAACAGCAAATGATGTCACAATCATGTGAGAAGGGGAGAAGACATTGCAAGAGGAGCCAGGAAGAGACTAGGGTCCTGCAATCCCTTCTGAGGGCAGACCTCAATGACCTAGAGACCTCGAGGCTCCACCTCATGTGGGTGTGATCAATTTCCTAAAATTCCATGTCATAGACTGACCCTCCAGTCTGTGAGATATTAGCTAAATGCTCAAACCATGTCCCACTCAGAACAAATAGGACTCTGCTGTGGTGTAATGACTCCCTACCTCGAATCTAGGTTATTTTCAGGCACCATGCTGGTCTCCATGGCTTTCCTGTGAGCAAGCATGATGAGTGAGCAAGCATGAGGAGGCCACATGTAGTACCACTCACTACTATAGCCTCGGTGTTATGGGAGAGCCTTGAACCTCACAATAGAAAGGGTCCTCATACTTCCTGAGTAACCTGTTCAGCATCCCCAGAGAACAAGCATGAGGGCAGTCAGAGGCTGCCTGTGTGGCTTGGTCATGGCTCAGTGTCTCATCTACAAGGTGTAGATAGTAAGAGTCTCTCCTTTAGGGAGATTGTTGTGGGGAAGAACTGAAATGACATGTGGATGCACTCAGTGCCATGCTTTGTCCTGTAGTAACTGAGGATTATTAAGTCTTTACAGTCTTCTCTCTCTCTCTCTCTCTCTCTCTCTCTCTCTCTCTCCCTTCTTCCCTCCCCCTCTTTCTTTCTTTCCTTCCTTCCTTCCTTCCTTTTTCCTTCCTTCCTTCCTTCCTTTCTTTCTTTCTTCCTTCTTTTCTTTTTTTTCTAAAAAGAATTATTACATTTTGTGTGTGTGTGTGTGTGTGTGTGTGTGTGTGTGTGTGTGTGTGTGTGGTTGCACACTCACCATGATGCACAAGTGGAAGTCAAAGAACAACACTCTTCTCTCCTTCCACCATGCGGGTCCTGGGGATCAGACTTAGGATTTCACTATTGGTGGCAAAAGTCTTTACCCACTAAGCAATCTGACTAGCCCTCAGCTCCTTTTTTCTTGGAAATTTTCCCTGTACTCCTGAGACACGTGAAATGGTTCAGACTTGAATGAGAGTTTATGTTTATTTATTTTGTGTGTGCACTGATGTTTCAACATGGGTGCCAGGTCCCCTGGAAATTGTGAACTGCCATGTGGGTGCTGGGAATTGAGCCTGGGTCCTCTGGAAGAGCAGTCAGTGCTCTTAACCACTGAGTCATATCTCCAGCCCCTTGAATGAGAATTTATATCACCTAGTCTGGAGTCTCCAGCTCCTACTTTGCCATGATTGCTTACCAGGATGGATTGTGGAAAATTCTACAAGCCTCCATGATTGCTTTGAAGTTAAACTCTGTTTGGGAGATATTAGAGTTTCATTATGCATTTTGGGCAGCTAGGGTCATGTGGCACACCTACTTTTGTGTACTAGATGACCAGAGAAAGCAGAGAGGTGGGGAGGGGATAGAAACTCAGAGTAGGGAGTCTGTCTATGAACTCAACTTGAGAGGAATACGAAACCCTGAACTAGGGTGGGAAACAGGCTGCAGAGGGTAGAAGGCAGTGGTTGAAGAGTGTGCTTGCTGCTTGTGGGGCTGCAGTCTGGTATTGGCTAAAATATTAAGGCAACTCCATGTAGCTAAAAGGGAGGTTTATTTTGTGGGGTACCTTACAAGTGAAAGGATAGGTTACAGGGTCTGGGAAAGATGTAGCACAGTCCAGTGGTGTTCTCTGGAGAACTTTGCTCAGTCTACCTCCAGTGTCCAGGGTCCAGGAACCAAGAGAGCCAGCCCATCCGGATCTTGGGTCTTCAGGGTCCTCTCTCGGGTCTTCAGGGTCCTCTCTCGGCCCTGCCTTGTAGGCATGACAGTTACCAAAGCCTCAATGGGGGTTGGAATTTCCAGATCAAAGCTGGAATGGCTACTCACTACATCTCCCCCTTTTGTCTAAATAAAAATGTTCTAACCTCATCGATTTCCAAAGTGGCTGTACAAGCTTGCATTCCCACCAGCAGTGGAGGAGAGTTCCCCTTGCTCCACATCCTCTCCAGCATAAGCTGTCTTCTGTGGTTTTGATCTTAGCCATTCTGACAGGTGTAAGGTGGTATCTCAGAGTCGTTTTGATTTGCATTTCCCGGATAATTAGGGATGTTGAGCAATTCCTTAAATGTCTTTCAGCCATTTGAACTTCCTCTGTTGAGAATTCTCTGTTTATAGCCCATTTCTTAATTGGACTGTTGGGCATTTTGTTGTCTAATTTCTTGAGTTCTTTATATATTCTGGATATCAGCCCTCTGTCAGATGTGGGGTTGGTGAAGACCTTTTCCCATTCTGTAGGCTGTCGCTTTGTCTTGTTGACCATGTCCTTTGCTCTACAAAAGCTTCTCAGTTTCAATAGGTCCCATTGATTGATTGTTTCTCTCAGTGTCTGTGCTATTGGTGTTATATTTAGAAAGTGATCTCTGGTGCCAATGAGTTCAAGAGTACTTCCTACTTTCTCTACTATCAGGTTCAGAGTAGCTGGATTTATGTTGAGGTCTTTGGTCGACTTGGACTTAAGTTTTGTGCATAGTGACAGATATGGATCTATTTGCAGCCTTCTACACATTCGTTATGCCAGCACCATTTGTTGAAGATGCTTTCTTTTTTCCATTGTACATATTTGGCTTCTTTGTCAAAAATTATATGTTCATAGGTGTGCAGGTTAATGTCAGGGTCTTCAATTCGATTCCATTGGTCCACATGTTGGTTTTTATGCCAGTACCAAGCTGTTTTTATTAGGTAGCTCTATAGTAGAGCTTGAGGTCAGGGATCACGATGCCTCTGGAGGTTGTTTTATTTTACAGGAGTCTTTGGCTATCCTGGATTTTTTGTTTTTCCATATGAAGTTGAGTATTATTCTTTCCAGATCTGTGAAGAATTGTGTTGGTAATTTGATGGGGATCGCATTGAATCTGTAGATTGCTTTTGGTAAGATTGCCATTTTTACTATGTTAATCCTGCCTATCCATGAACATGGGAGACCTTTCCATTTTCTGACATCTTCTTCAATTTCTTTTTTCAGGGACTTAAAGTTCTCGTCATATAGGTCCTTCACATGCTTAGTTAGTGTAACCCCAAGGTATTTTATATCATTTGTGGCTATTGTAAAGGGTGATGTATCTCTGATTTCCTTCTCAGCCTGTTTGTCAGGGCTACTGATGTTTTTGAGTTGATCTTGTATCCTGCTATGTTGCTGAAGGTTTTTATAAGCTGTATCAGTTCCTTGGTTGAATTTTTGGGGTCACTCATGTATACTATCATGTCATCTGCAAATAGGGAAAGCTTGTACAGCCACTTTGGAAATCAATATGGTGCTTCCTTAGAAAATTGGGAATCAGTCTCCCCCAAGACCCAGCTGTAGCACTCTTGGGCATATACCCAAGGAATGCCCAATCATACCACAAGGGAATTTGCTCAGCTATGTTCATATCAGCATTGTTTGTAATAGCCAGAACCTGGAAACAATCTAGATGCCCTTCAACTGAAGAATGGATAAAGAAAATATGGTACATATATACAACGGAGTACTACTCAGCAGAGAAAAACAATGACATCATGAGGTTTGCAGGCAAATGGATGGATGTAGAAAAAATCATCCTGAGTGAGGTAACCCAGACTCAGAAGGACAGACACGGTATGTACTCACTCATAGGAGGATACTAGATGTAAAACAAAGATGACTAGACTGCTACACAACTTCAGGGAGGCTACCTAGAAAACAGGACCCTAGGAAAGACACAGGGATCACCCAATGACAGAGAAATGGATGAGATCTACATGAACAAACTGGATGACAGTGGGAGTAATGAAGGGCAAGGTTTGAAGGAAAGAAAGCTTAGGGTAGCAGGAGATCCCAGCTGGGTCAAGAACAGAAAGGGAGAACAAGGAATAACAGACCATGATAAATGAAGACCACATGAGAACAGGAATAGGCAGAGTGCTGGAGAGGTCCCCAGAAATCCGCAATGATACATCCTCTGTAGATTGCTGGCAATGGTCGAGAGAAAGCCTGATCTGACCTAGTCTGGTGATCAGATAGCCAAATACCCTAACAGTCATGCTGGAACTCTCATCCAATAACTGATAGAAGTGGATGCAGAGATCCTCAGCCAGGCCCCAGGTGGAGCTCCAGGTGTCCAATTGTTGAGAAAGAGGAGGGACTGTAAGAGCGTGAATTGTTGAGACCAAGATTGGCAAAAGCACAGGGACAAATAGCCAAATGAATGGAAGCACATGAATTATGAACCAAAGGCTGTGGAGCCCCCAGCTGGATCAGGCCCTCTGGATAAGTGAGACAATTGAATAGCTTGAACTGCTTGGGAGGCATCCAGGCTGTGGGACCGGAACCTGTCCTTAGTGTGTGAGCTGGCTGTTTGGAACCTTGGGCTTACACAGCGACACTTTGCTCAACCTGGAAGGAGGGGACTGGACCTGCCTGTACTGAATCCACCAGGTTTAAATGAATCCCCAGGGTAGTCTTGGCCCTGGAGGAGATGGGAATGGAGGGGAGGGGAAAGTGGGGGAGGGGGCAGGAGGAGGGAGGACAGGGGAACCCATGGCTGATGTGTAAAATTAAAACACAAATATAATAACAATAAAAAAAGAAAAGGCAAAAAAATTGAAAAAAAAGAAAAAGCTAAAAAAGAAAAAAAGAATGTTTTAACCTACTACAAGACTATATAGAAAGAAATGGTTATCGAATATTGTCCAGGAGTAATGAGGGATAATGACCTAGATAAGATGGAACTACAATAAATGCAAACAATATCAAGCAAGAAACACAAACTGAAACCCAGAGAAGTCTAGAGCGTAGGTAAATGGCATGTTACAAAGATCATTCCAAAAGGTACCCTATCCTAAAGAACCTGAATCTAATACTTAATATGTTTTATCTAAGGTGTTATATATATGTACTAATTTGTAACTGTAACTGTTAGTCTTTAACCCCATCAAAGACCTGAGAAGGAATATAATGGTACCTGAGAAATGGAAGATGGATATAAGCAACTTTTGGGAATCTTGTAAGAGTAGACAGAGACAATTGGCAGCCTGGACAGTCATCTAGTGTTTCTCAGCTTTGTTTGTGTATTTAAATTGGCTACAGACCTAGAGTATCTGACAGACCATTTTCAGAAGCAGTAATTTTGAAAGACCATCTTACCTTGTCTTGGCAGAGTTTAGAAGTCACTTTTCCTTGTGTCCTGCTTGTCCAGAAGGACAGCACACATATTGTCAGTAGTTGAGGCAAGGGCAGTTCTTTGCCCAATAGGCCATTTTGTGCCAAGAAGACAAACTACCAAATGGAAATGTCTTAGAAGCCCAATGTTCTCTCAGGATCAAATTGGTGCTGCCAGGAGCAATTGTGTCTCATGTCAACAGGATTCTAAGTTATTTAAATGTCATATTTTCTAGATCAATGAAGTGTTTGAAGACTACCTGTCCATCTAATCTATGTTATCTGTGAATCTGGATAACCTAACTAACATAACTATAGAGATGACAAGCATAGGTGACTATAAATCTATAAGTCTTATCTACTTAAATAACCTAAGGACTAAGGCTTCCTGTAAACAAGGTAAACAGTCTATAAGCAAATGTATGGTAAAGGATGATGTCTTCAAAATTGTGACAATACACAGGATATTTATAACAGAGGTAGGAATGTATAGTGCAATATGTAATATGACAATAATCTTAAATATATATCAATATACAGAATATCCTAAACAGAAGTAGAACATATATACAGTATGACAGATATAAATTTA
This sequence comes from Onychomys torridus, assembly GCF_903995425.1. Taxonomy (NCBI): domain Eukaryota; kingdom Metazoa; phylum Chordata; class Mammalia; order Rodentia; family Cricetidae; genus Onychomys; species Onychomys torridus. The sequence goes on from NC_050444.1 coordinate 121,939,219, forward strand.
CATTTGTATCAATATACAAATATTTTAAATAAGAGTAGAAATATATGTACATTATAACAAATATAGTTCTGTATTTGTATTAATATACAAATTATCTAAAACAGGAATATAAAAATAGTTTACTTTTGTATCAACATATAAGAATCCGTAACAGTGCAAATTATCTAAGGCTGCTATTTTACTAAATTTATTTACTAGTACAGTCTGGTTTGGATCTCACTGGTAAAGCTCATCAGTTGTACCCACACTGCCTGCCTTACTGTCTGCCTAGGCATGGGCAGCTTTGGCTGGTGATCATCTATGTCACCCTTTGAAGAGGGTGATGTCTCCTGACATGGAAACCTTGGATAGCCATCACTCTGTCAGTGAAGGTCACATTGTCATGTCAGGTAGTGTAGGTAGAGTTTCTCTGTGTCTCGGCAGTCACTCCCAAATAACCACACAGAAGCTTATTAGTAATTATAAATGCCCAGCTGATAGCTTAAGCTTGTTTTTAGCTAGCTCTTATCACTTAAATTAACCATTTCTATTAATCTATATACTTTCCTGAGGCTCTGCCCTGAGGCTCATTTACCTCATCTACATACTTCCCATCCTGCTCATTCTGCATATCGTGGCATCATCTATTGGTGAAATTATTAAGGCCACTCCACGTAGTTAAAAGGGAGGTTTATTTTGTGGGGTACTTACAAATGAGGGGGTAGGTTACAGGGTCTGGCAAGGGTATAGCACAATCCGGCGTTGTTCCCTGGAGAACTCTGCTCAGTCTACCTCCAGCGTCCAGAGTCCGGGAACCAAGAGAGTGAGTACTTCCCGATCCTTCGTCTTCCGCTTCCTCCTCTGCCCCGCCTTGTGGGCGTGACCATTACCAAAGCCTCAGTGGGGGTTGGAACTTCCAGGCCAATGCTGGGATGGCTACCCACTACATCTCCCCCTTTTGTCTAAATAAGAAAGTTCTAACCTAATACAAGACTATATACAAAGAGATGGTTATCAAATATTGTCCAGGAGTAATGAGGGATAATGACCTAGATAAGTTGGAATTACGATAAGTACAAACAATATCAAGCAAAAAACACATAGTAAAATCCAGGGAAGTCTAGGGCATGGGTAGGTGGCGTGTTACAAAGATCATTCCAAAAGGTGTCCTATCCTAAAGAACCTGAGTCTAATACATAATATATCCTATCTAAGATATTATATATGTATATATACTAAGTTGTAACTATAACTGCTAATCTCCAACCTCATCAAAGACCTGAGAAGGAATATAATAATATCTGAGAAATGGGAGAAGGACGCAAGCAACTTTCGGGAGTCTTGCAAGAGTAGACAGAGACAGCTAGCAGCCTGGACAGTCACCTAACGTTTCTCAGTATCGTTGGTGCATTCAAATTGGCTACAGGCCTAGAGTATCTGACAGACCATTTTCAGAAGCAGGAATTCTGAAAGACCATCTTACCCTGTCTTGGCAAAGTATAGTGGTCGCTTTCCTTGTGTCCCGCTTGTCCAGAAAGGACAGCATTTGTACTGTCAGCAGTTGAGGCGAGGGCAGTTCTTTGCCCAGTAGGCCATTTTGTGCCAAGAAGACAAAGACAAATTTCCAAATGGAAATGTCTTAGAAGCCCAACATTCTCTCGGGATCAAATTGGTGCTGCCAGGAGCAATTATGTCTCATGTCAACAGAATTCTAAGTTATTTAAATGCCATGTTCTCTAGGTCCATGAAGTGTTTGAAGATTACCTGTCCATCTGACCTATGTATTTATAAATCTGGATAACCTAACTAACATAATTATAGAGATGACAAGCATAGGTGACAATAACTATGTAAGTCTTATCTACCTAAACAACCTAAGGACTAAGCTTCCTATAAATAAGGCAAACAGTCTGTAAGCAAATGTACAGTAAAAGGACAATGACTTTAAATTGTGACAATACACAAAATAACTTTAACAGAGGTAGGAATGTATAGTGCAATATGCAATATGATAATAATCCTAAATATATATCAGTATACAGAATATCTTAAACAGAAGTAGAACATACATACAGTATGACAGATATAAATTCACATTTGTATCAATATACAAATATTTCACATAAGAGTAAAAATATGTGTACAATATAACAAACATAGTTCTGTATTTGTATCAATATACAAATTATCTTAAATAGGAATGTAAAAATTTTATAATTTTATCAACATATAAGAATTCATAACAGTGCAAAGGCTGCTATATTACTAAATTTGTTTACTAATGTATATGACAGTCTACCATAATATCTTATACCTATCCATTCCATTTCTTCTTTTCCCATTTTTTTTTGAGACATATTTTCTTTCCTTAAGGAGAGTACTGAGTTTAACAGTTTCTTCCACCCCCAACCCTAGAACCATTATCCATAACCCTGAGAAATATGAACCTTAGGGAGAAGGGGCGTCGTTTTCTTAGAATTGCTTCCTGCTGTTTAGGGAGTGATGGTATCTCTGTTGGGTATTGTGAGAAAGCTCAGATAGTTAAATCTCAGTTAGACTAACTGTAGATTCTGCAGCAACTCTCAGAGTAATGGGTAAGACTGTCTGAAATTTTGGCAAGAAGTGTAGTATGATGATGATTACCATGGCATCATTCTGGATTGGGTAGAGTTGTTGTTGTTGGGGCCCCATCTTCCTTCTGGAGACTTCAGAGATTGCTATTGGAAGAAACTTATTTTTTATCAGAATGGAAGGTTTGGATTTAAAGATGTCATGACATGTAAGAAAGGATTCCAAGAAAGCAAGAGTAAGCATGGAGAGAATTAGAAGCTTGAAGATAATGGTCCCTTATAATTGGTTTCCTTCTGTCTCACACCAGAGGGCTCTTCTGATATGGGACTGAAGAATCTCTCAACCTTTTCTTTTATCAATATGCTTGGGTTTAGAGAAGGAGTGAGCCAGTTCCATCTCCAAAGCCAGCTTGGTTTATGATTAAATTGGAACCACAACTATTCTAGATTGATAGAGATATAGATGTTAGACAGTGATATCTTACCCTGTGTAGATTGGTACCAATAGATTCTTTCTTTCTGCTGTAAACATCCGGATATCCAAGGCCTTATGATTTCTGGAAGATGGGTATTTCCATTATCCTGGAAAGACAAAAACAGAACCCTACCCCAACCTTTGATTGTTAATTTTTTCTTACAACCTGAAGAGATGTCATATTGGTGGATGATCTTTTATTTCTCCTCATCAAGGGGTTTCTCCTGTTCGAATCGAATTTTTATTAATTTTGTTGGTATCCATAGCTTTTCTTCTCCTGTGGAAACAAAAGCAAAACCCCTTCCCCAACGTAGGACATATCCAGGTTTCCATTCTGAGGTCAACACATCTTTGAAATAAACCGGTTGGTTTAGCTCAGGAGTTTTGTCTGTCGTCCAATGTCTCTCCGCAGCTGTTGTTCCTTTCTCATCAGCATTGAGAAAATTCAAGGTTAATAAAGCACTATGCAATCTATTTCTAGGAGTCATTGTTACCTGTTGCTGTTTATTTAGCATATCCTTTAAAGTTCGATTGGATCTTTCTATGACTGCTTGGCCTGTGGGATTGTGTGGTATACCTGTAACATGCTTTATATTGTAATAAGCAAAGAACTGTCTCATTTTATTGGAGACATATGCTGGGGCATTGTCTGTCTTAATTTGTACAGGTATTCCCATGATGGCCATAACTTCTAATAGGTGTGTAATCACAGAATCAGCCTTTTCAGAACTCATAGGAGTTGCCCACTGAAATCCTGAATAGGTGTCAATGGTATGGTGTACATACTTTAATCTTCCAAATTCTGCAAAATGAAACACATCCATCTGCCAAATTTCATTTCTTTGTATACCCTTTGGATTGCTTCCTGCAGGTAATGGAGTTTGGTTATAGAAGGAACAAGTAGGACATTTTTTCACAATATCCTTAGCTTGTTGCCAAGTAATGGAGAAATCCTTCTTCAAACCTTTGCTATTTACATGGTGTTTCTTATGAAATTCTGAGGCTTCTAGCACATTACCTATTAGTAACTGATCAATCTCATCATTACCTTGTGCTAGAGGTCCTGGCAGACCTGTATGGGATCTGATATGTGTTATATATATAGGATGTTCCCTTTTTCTGATGATTTCCTGCAATTGTATGAATAATGAAGTTAATTCTGTATTATCAGGAATAAATTCAGCAGTTTCAATGTGTAAAACAACTCTCTCTGCATATTGAGAGTCAGTGACTATATTGAGGGGTTCTGTGAAGTCCATCAGTACCATAAGAACGGCATACAGTTCTGCCTTTTGTACAGAGCTGTATGGACTTTGTACCACTTTACTTAAGTCTCCTGATTTGTATCCTGCTTTCCCTGATTTATTTGCATCTGTATAGAATGTGAGGACTCCAGAAATTGGCTTGTGTCGTACAATGTGAGGAAGGACCCATTCAGTCTTCTTTATGAATTCTATTCTCTTGCTTTTGGGATAATGGTTGTTAATCTCTCCCAAAAAGTTACTGCAGGCTCTCTGCCAGTATTCATTATCTTTCCATAGTGACGAAATTTCCTCATTAGTTAAAGGTACTACAATTTCTGCTGGGTCCATTCCTGTCAACTGACGAAGTCTTAATTTACCTTTTTGAATCAAATCAGAGATCTTTTCTATATAAGTCTTTAATTTCTTATTTGGTTTACGTGGTAGGAATATCCATTCCAATATAATATCTTCCCTCTGCATCAAAATACCTGTGGGGGAATGTCTGGAGGGGAATATGACAAGAATACATTTAAGTTCTGGATCCACACGATCCACATGTGCTTCTCGAATTGTCTTTTCTACTAGAGCCAATTCCTTCTCAGCTTCAACTGATAATTCTCTTGGACTATTTAATTCTTTGTCCCCTTCTAGAGTATTAGCCAAATTTTGTAGTCCATCTTTGGGTATTCCCATGATACCCAATAAGTTGGAAATGCTTCCTAACAACTTTTGAAAATCATTAAGAGTCTTTAATCGATCTCTCCTCAGTTGTACCTTTTGGGGTCTAATTTTTTGTAACTCTATCTTATATCCTAAGTAATTAATAGAATTTCCTCTTTGTATTTTTTCAGGAGCAATTTGCAGTCCCCAGCGAGGCAAAACTTTTTTTACTTCTTCAAACATGCTTTCTAATGTGTCTAACTTTGGATCAGCTAATAGGATATCATCCATATAGTGATAAATTATGGATTGTGGAAACTTTACACGAATTAACTCCAATGGTTTTTGCACAAAGTATTGGCATAAGGTAGGGCTGTTTAACATTCCCTGTGGGAGGACCTTCCATTGATATCTCTTGACTGGCTGAGAATTGTTATAATTAGGAACTGTGAAGGCAAATTTTTCTCTATCATTTTCTTGTAAGGGTATGGTAAAGAAACAGTCTTTTAAGTCAATAACTATTATAGGCCATTCTTTGGGTAGCAGAGAGGGCAAGGGCATCCCAGTCTGTAGGGAGCCCATTGGCTGAATTACTTTATTAATAGCTCTCAGATCTGTCAGCATTCTCCAATTACCAGACTTTTTTTTAATAACAAATACAGGAGAATTCCAAGGGCTGGTAGATTCTTCAATGTGTTGAGCATTTAACTGCTCTTGAACCAGCTGTTCTAAAGCTTGTAGCTTCTCTTTTGTCAGAGGCCACTGTCCAACCCAGACAGGTTTATTAGTTAGCCATTTTAAAGGTAAGGCAGTTGGTACTTCTGAGAGTTCAACAGCAGTTGTGCTCTGTTTGTGTACAGCCTGAATGTTTGGTGACTGGTTTTTATAGCATGTTATGATATTATTCCTAGAAACATGCATTGGCCTGTATTCCTTTTCTGAGAGTGTAGGAATTTTAATCTGGGTATTCCACTGTTGTAACAGATCTTGGCCCCATAGATTTACTGCTACATTTGCTACATATGGCTTCAGCATTCCTCTCTGTCCTTCTGGCCCTATGCATTCAACCCATCTCGAACTCTGTTTTATCTGAGATAGGGTGCCAATTCCTAAAAGTTGGACATCTACCTCTTGAAGAGGCCAATTTGGATGCCATGATTTTGGTGTAATTACAGTCACATCCGCACCTGTGTCTACCAGGCCCTCCAGAACCAAGCCATTAATTCGAATTCTAAGCTTTGGCCTTTGTTCATTTATGGAAGTCTGCCAAAATATTTGTTTTATTGTGTTCTTTGTAAACTGTGATTCATCTATCAGAGCTGTTTTATCATCCATTGCAGTATCCGTTTTTAAATTAGACATTGGTTTATTCAGTTGTCCTGGAGAGGAATGTCTTCCACAGTAGCTGGGAATGTTCTTACCACATTTGATTTGGGGGCCTGCAAGAGGCCCCCTGAGGCGTTTCCCGCTACTAAAGGGTTGCCTCGTATATCTATTTTTGATCTGCACTCACTGGTCCAATGTCGGCCTTTGCCACATCTTCTACATAATCCAGGAGGTAGTTGGGGTCTTCTGTTTAGGCTATTCCTAGAAGGAGTATTACTTCTAGGATTACCCCATGTACAGTTTTTACTTATATGACCTGGTGTACCACATTTAAAACATTTGGTACCACGGGGCCTTCTTACACCTCTGGGATTTGTCTCTCCTATCCAAGCCTCATTACTGTAGTTAAGAGATTCAACACTATTAGTATATTGAATCCATTCTTCCAAAGGAGCTGATCTGATCTTTAATGGTGTAAGTATTCTTTTGCATTCTGCATTAGCATTGTCGAATGCCAAGGACTCAGTTAATACTTTTCTTAATTCTTTATCTGATACAGCTTTTGTTATAGCTGTGTTCAGCCTTTGTAAAAAATCAGTGAAGGGTTCATGTGGTCCCTGAAATATCTTTGTGTATACCTCAGTTGCTTTTCCAGGTTCTGGAATTTTTTCCCAAGCATTTAGAGCTGCTGTACGGCATAGGGATATTGTATGCTCATCATAAATGGCTTGTACATTCCTGTCAGCGAAACATCCCTCACCAAGTATTTGATCTTGGGAGATCTCAAAACCTCTGAGTTTACCTTGTTGTTCTAAATTTCTTGCCTCTTCTCTCAACCAGCTTTTCCACTGTAACTGCTGGCTATATTCTAGAACAGCTGAAATTAACTGATGCCAGTCATCTGGAATGATTCTATGTGAGGTAGACCACGAATTTAACATCTGTTTTACATATGTGGAGTGTATCCCATATGTAACTACTGCTTCCTTTATATTTTTAAAGTCCCTTGTTGAAATTGGTTGTAATGTATATGTCGTATATGGCTCGGGGTGTGTGTCATCTGCTGGTTTCTCATGGATGATAACAGGATAAGCCATTGTATGAGAGCCATTTGGAGATGTTACAACCTGTATGGTCTTGCCCTTCTGCTTATTAGGTCCCTTGTCATGTTTATTTAGAGTTTCCTCCAGGGCTTGTAAACGAGCACCTAGGGTCTGTTCCAGGGAGTAAACCTCCTCTCTTGTAAGGGATTCCAGATTTTTCATGGAATCATGGAAGTTTTTATGTTCTTCTGAAACACATGATTCCATGGACCTTATCCTATCAAGTAATGATAATTTTTCTTCCTTATATATTGTCTGAGTAGCTACAACTTCACTCTGGAGAGTTAGTGTTCTATCCATTAAATACTCATATTTATTATCAATAAAAGCAATTTTGGGTACAAGCTTGTTTTGTAAATTCTGGTTAGCAGATTCCAGAGAGAGAATCTTTTTATGTAAGTCCTGGCCAGCAGATTCCAGAGAAAGAATCTTTTTCTGTAAGCCTTCATTGCTATCTTTTAAAACCTGTAATTCCTGGTTAGCAGATTCCAGAAAGAGAATCTTTTTCTGTAAGCCTTCATTGCTATCTTTTAAAACCTGTAATTCCTGGTTAGCAGATTCCAGAAAGAGAATCTTTTTATGTAAGTCCTGGTCAGCAGATTCCATAGACAGAATCTTTTTCTGTAAGCTTTCATTGCTAACTTTTAAAGCCTGTAAATCCTGGTTAGCAGATTCCAGAAAGAGAATCTTTTTATGTAAGTCCTGGTCAGCAGATTCCATAGACAGAATCTTTTTCTGTAAGCTTTCATTGCTAACTTTTAAAGCCTGTAAATCCTGGTTAGCAGATTCCAGAAAGAGAATCTTTTTATGTAAGTCCTGGTCAGCAGATTCCATAGACAGAATCTTTTTCTGTAAGCCTTCATTGTTATCTTTTAAAGCCTGTATCAGTCCCAATAATGACTCATCTTTGTTCTTATTATTAAACCAGTGTTTGAACACTGTGTGAATTATTACAATGAATGTCAAAATGGTACAGGCCAGATATGTCTTAGGGAGGTCGTATATTTCCAGGAAAATGTCATTCAGCATACAGGCAAAAAGGTTATTAAATTCTTGTGAGGTAATGTTGTCAGCCATATTACAAGAATTACTCAAAATTTGTTAGTCAGTTTTAAGGTGTAAAATTATCAAGTACTTTTACTTGAAAGAAGCTTACCTTTCCGTGGTTTTCAGGGGTGCAATAGCACTTTTCAGCCAGCAGGAGGCGTTGGTATAGCTCCAAAGCAGGGCCTGCTGGTGACCTTGGCTGGCGGCAGCTGAAGGCAGGAGCCAAGATGGCGGGGAAACGGCACTCGGAGGAGTGGGAAGATCTCACTCACAGCGGTTTTCGCTGGTCTGGGGGTAAGCTAGGGAACTGAGACTGGACTAGCTGCTCCCTTTTTCGGGAATGGAACCGTGTAGGTGTCCCCTGGTTAAATGGAACTTTGCAGGCGGTTTTAGGTACCCGCCAGCCGGGGAGGAGGCTGAGGGAGGGAGCCGCCTAGGCCTTTGGAATTTGCCCCACGTGAGCGCCAGATATTGGTGAAATTATTAAGGCCACTCCACGTAGTTAAAAGGGAGGTTTATTTTGTGGGGTACTTACAAATGAGGGGGTAGGTTACAGGGTCTGGCAAGGGTATAGCACAATCCGGCGTTGTTCCCTGGAGAACTCTGCTCAGTCTACCTCCAGCGTCCAGAGTCCGGGAACCAAGAGAGTGAGTACTTCCCGATCCTTCGTCTTCCGCTTCCTCCTCTGCCCCGCCTTGTGGGCGTGACCATTACCAAAGCCTCAGTGGGGGTTGGAACTTCCAGGCCAATGCTGGGATGGCTACCCACTACAATCATCTCTGACTCTGGTCCTTCTTCCCAGCATTCTCTCTGCCCTGAAAATCCTGCCTAACCATCAGCCAATCAGCTTTTTATTAACAATGAGTAAGAACGGGTCTTGACAGTGCACAGAAGGTACTCTCCAGGTGTTAGCTCTGTTCCACCCAGCACCCTTGAAAGCTGGTTATGTTTATTTGTGACTTATCGCTCTGAACTGTGCAATAATTAAATTATATGCCAAGGACACATGGTTTGTAAGGTCAAAGAAGGAAGGCTTGAGCCCAGGCCACTGTGAGTATAAGGTGTTGTGCTTCCTTCCCATGCACCTTTTGTAACTGTCCCCTCTCCCAGACGAGGACACAATTGCAGAGAGACAAAGAGAATTTGCCTGCGATTCTGTGGTTATTTGGACAGATAACTATCAGTGTTCATACCAATGCTCTATGCTATATAAGAAATGCCAAATCTTGGCTGTCTGGTTTCAGAGCTTTTGTTTGCTGGGCTCTGCTTTTGGGAGACCCAAATTCAAAATGCCCAGTGGAGGAAAAGGAAAGTTGGATGAGATGTACCCAGTCAGAATTTACGAGGTGAAGCTGCTTCAAGCCACCCCTCCCCTGAATGCACTTCTGTCCATTCTTTAGTGACGAATGGAGTCTGTGCCGTGAGGATGAGGAATGTGTGGCCTGTTGTAATGGGCATTCAAGTGACGGGCATCAGTCAGGGTTGAGATCAATGAAGAGATAAAGACCCAAAATTGCTGGGCTGATGAGGTCAGGTGATGAGGGCAGGCTGCCTTTCTGGGATCCTTCTTTTCAAGGAAGTTGATGGAAGATGTGTCAGGCTGCACTCCTAACATTCCATCCCCAATGGCCAACTCTCTGAAACCCACGGATGTCCCATAGCTGGAGGTGAGGGGGCCAGGCATGATCCCTAACCATCCTGGAGACAAGGCAGCCTACTCTGTAAATACTGCAAACATTTCTGGGGAAGGAAAGCTAATTCCACAGATGGTATCCTAAGCCCAAGAGCTGCAAGAGTGCCTGTCATCCTGGCTGCCTCTCTTCCCAAACACTGTAAACTACAGGGGCTGTTAAGGGCGGTGGAGGCTGATGGCAGCCATTTAATCAGAAGCACAGTTTATTTTGTGCATGTGCTCCCCAGAGAGTCATCTCATTGATGAGCTAGCTGAAGGAGACACAAAATGAACGGCTGTTGGTGATTCAAGGTGGATAAAGCAGAAGGCTGTTCAAAGTAGCATTGCTCATAATAGCTCAGTAGATAAGCAATGGGGTAAAGTCTTTTGCAAGTTCAAACTCTGCCTTCCCTCTTTCCCCAAAGACATTAAAGATCACTCTGTTCTCAATCCGCCTCTTCCACTTATGGGGCACATGAGCCTCCCAGTGTTGTTTGGTTATTCCATGCAGCCAGGGTTAGACGGCTATAACCCATCATTAAGAAAAAAAAAAATCATGATGACCATTTTGTGAGCTCTCTTGCACACCAACTCATATGCTAAGTGGCCATGGCCTCTGATCCTCAGATCAAATTGGAATACTTCAGATATGTAGGAAATGAATTATGGAGAACACACGTGACTTTCCCAAGGTCACACAGTAAGCAACAGAGTGAGGATTCAAACTCAAGTCTGTGTATGTCGGCTTCCTGTGCTTACCCAGAGTATAATACATTTTCCTTATATGCTGAATGGGAATTTGCATATAGATGTTAGAATTCTACCCTCTGGCTGCTGACCACAAGTCTGTTTATTTTCATTCCACAAATTTGTCGGCATTGCAGAAGCTGGGAGATATTTTTACATTCTGAGTTTTCCTTTGAAAGGCAGAGCATTTTCTAGCTTTGCCTAGTGGGGTCCCTGGCTGGAGAATGATACCTGCTCCTGTCACCTGCCTCCTAACTCAAAGCACAGATTGTCAGGAAGAGCAAGGGCCTTAGAGCCTAAAGGAGTGGGTACATGCCTATAATATCAGCCTGCTCTAGAGGATGAGGCAGAAAAATCGCAAGTCTCCAGTCAAACGAGGCAAATTAGCAAGGTTCTGTCTCCAAATAGAAGAACCAAAAGGAAGGACGGAGATGTAGCTCAGCGGTGAGTACTTGCCTAGCACACACAAGACTCTAGGTGCAACCCCCCCCCCCCCTTGCGCTGAAAAACAAACAGGCAAAAATGAGCAGGCTGTGTTTCAGCTCTGCATTTACCAGCTGTGTCTCATGTCTTGACTCATCTGTTGTCACCCCAAGTCACCACTTAATTCTCATCCTTGTGTTACAATGATAGCATGTGCAACTAAGGACGTGGTTTTAAAAGGTGGGTCAAGGAGATGGATGTCAGAAGTAGCATTGCTGAAAACTCAGGCCAATTTGGGCAAGTTAAATAAAACAAATAAGACATCAACAACAAGAAGCCATAGATATCCATGGTGGGAGGATGGCTCAGCCAGTTAACAGTGGCAGGATGAAAAGCCAAGGGTGGCACGTCATGGCGTAACAGAACGCCGTGCAGACATTTCAGAGGGACATTGTGTTAAAACAATAAAGATATAAAACCTTAACTCTAGCATGCTCCCAGTTTCCCAAGAAGTAGGAAAAGCAAGCCAGCACCAGTAGCAATGACCTTAACTGCTAGGATAAGGCCTGTGCGCCTGCATGAATGCACACAACATTTACCTTTCCATTTCCTGATCCCATAGTGAACATTAGTTGTTTGAAAATGAATGCAAATAGGGCACTCATAAAGGGGTACAAGGAACTCCTCTTTGGTCTAAAGGGCAATTAATGCTTTTTCAAATGCTTTATTTATATGTTTATTCACTATTTTGCAATGGGGGGTGAGGGGGTACCAATGTGCCATTTCAGCATCTATCTAATGCTCAATCATCTCTTTCAGTTACTATCTGGATTTGACTGGGTTCAAAGGAAAAACACAAACATCAAACTAAAGCTTGTCTTTAGGAACTGCCAGGGCCCAAGCTACACATTGGATGTGCTGATATGATCTTCAAACAAACAAACAACAAAAAACCCCAAACAAAAATACCTCAAACGAACCCACACCACCCAACAACCTCTCTGTATGTTACCCGGGAAGCAGGACAATGGGAAAGTGACCTCAAGGCTGGTATTCTGACTTTGCCACCACTTGCTGCTAGGCTAGCTGGCAGGGCAGGGGGCCAGAGGAATGCATGCGACCTAAAATACCAATGGGTGATCTGGGGACAAATGAACCTCATGGGCAGTTTCCAAAGTTTAGGTCTTCGATAGCGTGTCGTCCCATCTCCCCCCCCCCCCAAAAGGGCAGTAGGGGAAGGGTGGGAAGGGAAGGTCTGAGACTTGTCCCAGCTACCTCTTCAGCAATGAGATGGGAAGCGAGGCCCCTGATGGGCAAATGGTTCTGAAAACTGTCAGGTTCCTCCTTCCCAGGCTCTTCCTGGCGTGGCAGATTTGGCAACTTACATTAGGACTTAATGAGAAAGGAAAGAACACAGGATTTACCGGGTTCAGCATGCCCTTGGTTATCATGGAGAAAGCACCAAGATCTTGCCAAGGTCATTCAGGCAGCAAGGCAGGGCTTGGAAGCAAAAACTCTTCAGCCTAGGGCAAGAACTGGGGCCGCTGAGTCCCAAATTCCTCTCCATGGCATCAGCGTCAAAGACACCGTCTACCTATCTTATTTGTTCAGGTTCTGCTGTGTGCCAGCCCCTGTGGAAATTTTGATGGACAATTCCATCTGTTAGAGGCAGATGATGGTGCATCTAAATCAGCAGCTTTCAACCTGTGGGTCATGACCCCTTGTGTGTGGGGTCAAATGACCTTTTTACAGGGGTCACATATCAGATATCCTGCATAACAGATTTACATTACAATCATTACAGTAGCAATGAAAATAATTTTATGGTTGGGGGTCAGCACAACACGAGGCACTGTACTAAAGGATCACCTCATTGGAAGGTTGAGAACCACTGCTTGTGCTGAGGGTCCAACCTCCAGGATTTCAGCATTTCTCCCTAATTCAGTGTGACTGGTGTCTTGTAAGAAAGGGTGACTGGCTCTTGCCTGAGTTCCAGCACTCAGGAGGCAGAGGTAGGAGGATCTCTGTAAGTTCAAGGTCAGTCTGGTCTACTAGCAAATTCCCAGCCACCCAGAGCTACACAAGGAGATCCTGTTCCGCCCCCCAATAAATAAATAAATATCAAAACCAAAGCAACAACAAAACAAAACCACAGTGTGTGTGTGTGTGTGTGTGTGTGTGTGTGTGTGTGTGTGTGTTCCACCTGGATCACAGACTTCCAGCCTCTGGGGCTGTGAGGATGTGTATTTCTGAGACTTGAGTCACCAGGCTGTGGCACATGGCTATGGCAACCTTAGAAGACACGGTTCTGCTGGCAGCCTTGATGGCAGAGAGTGATGAAGAGGAAACACTGGCCAGGGGTGGTGAAGTAGCTTGTCCAAGGATGCCAGCTAATAAAACCACTGGAGCACAGCTCTCATTGACTCTGAAACCTGGGGCTTTGAACTTTGTTCTGTGAGGTTAGGCTTCGGTGAGTTTGCTTGGCAAATTGCAAATGCTTGTTGAATGAGCATGATGACCTGTGCTGTGGCTGATGTCTGCCCCTTCATAGGGAGCTGCTTGACCTTCTGACCCCAGAAGCCTGTCTATCTATCTATCTATCTATCTATCTATCTATCTATCTATCTATCTATCTATTTATTTTTAAGGCAGGGTTTCTCTGTAGAGCCCAGGATGGCCTTGAACTCACAGAGGTCCGCCTGCCTCTACCTCCTGAGTACTGGGATTAAAAGTGTGTGCCATCACTGCCCATCTTTCAGACCGGTTTTTCTAATCTAACAGGACACTGCAGGACTAAAACTAGGGCATCAAAGAAAAATGTTTATTTCCATTTACCGCAAGGATGGGGAGGACCATGGACAAAATACTAAGTCTCTCCCAGCCTTTGAGTGCTAGGTAACACATCCTGGATGATCCTGCTAACTCGGCTTTCAGGTTCTAGGTGACATTTTGGTGAACTTCCCTACTTGCCTACAGGCAATCCCACTCCATTTAATGCTACCAATCCCTACCTATTTTCAGCCTTCCTACACTGTCTTCATCCGCCCCAGAGGTGACTCATGCCTGCGATGGTCGCTCAGTCATTTCTTCCTCAGCCTGAACTAGCTGCCCCATTACAGGATAGGTTAGCTGCATGGAAGGTAATATGGTCATTCCCAGCCCCAGATGCTGCCTGGTACCTGGTGGGGTTTTGGTGCATATTGGGCATAAATACCAGCATGCACTCTTTTTAATTTTTAAGAAGGCTTTGTTTTATTTTAATTTTTTTTGTGTGTATATGCTTGTGTGTGTGTGTGTGTGTGTGTGTGTGTGTGTGTGTGTGTGTGTGTGTGTGTGAACATGCATGCACAGGTGCCTGCAGAGGTTAAAGGCAACAGATCCCTGTGGATCTAGAGTTACAGGTGGTTGTCAGCTGCCCAACATGGTACCGAGAACCAAACTCTGGGCCTCTGGAAGAGGAGTACACCCCTCTTAACCACTGACCCATCTCTCCAGCCCAGGGATGTGCTCTTTGCATTGCCGCTTGCCTTGGCTTCATGACGTACACCAGAATTCAAACCACCTGCTTGATTAGAATCTGCCTGTCCATCTCTGACCAGTCAGACTCACTCTACTGTTTCGGCTCTCACTGCATTCCCAGCACCAAGGTGTTATTTTAAAAATATGAGCTGAGTAAAATGAAATGAAAGGAAAGAGATGGAGAGACCAGACAGTTGGGGTCCAAACAGAGGGAGTGATAGCCAGCCAAGTGCATTTCCAGATATTAAAAAGCCTCCTCCCTGCCATTCCCTGCTGTCCTCATTCAGCATCTTGAGTTAGGTGATGCACTTGTAAGATTGTGCAAGTGTCCCCGTCTAGGGGAATGGCAGGCATCGAACCCAGTAGTGGTCAATCATTTGGTGTGATAAATGCTGTAATCAGGGTAGCAGACAGTTCTATGCATGGGCACAGTGGACTGTGATGCGACCCAGTAAAAGGTCACCAAGAGTGGAAGGGAGGCTTCTCCTAGGAGGCACAAATGCTGAAGCCTGAGGAGAGGCCTGTGAGGAGAAAGTGGGGGAAGGGCAGCAGCCTAGAATGCAAAAGGAGGCGGCCCAGGGAGGGCACAGGCCATTAAGCACTTCTCTGAGTGCTCTGAGCATGGGGAAGAAACCAGAGTCTGGGAGGTGCACTGGGAAGGTGGGGTAGGCCTCCAAGGAGGTCTGCAGACTCTCCCTCAACCTCAGAGAAAGGAGGGGCAGGGCGGGTTGTCACCCCTATCAAGCTAAGCTTTTGTCCCCAGCTTGGGCCCAGCTCCTTTGATCCGCAGCAAGGCCATTGTTTCTCCAGCAGTGGCCTCTCTACTTGGACGGAAAATGTGGGCTTTGTTCTGAGACTTTTATCCAAGGCTTGCCTTAGTGGGGACAGGCCGGGAGGGGCTCCACCGAGGAGCCAGTCGAGGCAGCAGAGGGACAAGGGCAGCCCCTGTCTCTGTCCCTCTGCCTTGCGTGGGTTGCACAGAGCTCTCAGAATCCTCTGGCTCAGCACAGAGCAGGCTGTGTTGGGGGTGGGGAAGGAATTATGGGCAGACACATTCCACTTCTTTATTTTGGAAAAATTGCCTTTGTCAACAGTGTTTCCAGCCTGACTGTAAAATAAATCAGAGACAGCGAGGCCCAGTGATAACCTAGGTTCATATCTTAGCTCATCCACTAATTGTGTTGCCTTGGTAAGCGCATTTTGCCTTTCAGTCTTGTGCAAGGCAACAGGGGCCCATAAGAGGTGCCTTCTTCTCAAAATCCAGAAAGTGGTCATCTCTACCACATAGAAAGCCTTGAGAATGATTATTCCATGGGTTCATTAGTTCGTTCGTTCGTTCATTCATTCATCCATCCATCCATCCATCTGCCCAGACATTCACCATTCACCTATTACGCTGTTCCTCTGTGTCAGGCACTGTGATCGGAGCCAAGGAAATATTAGAAAATGAAATACTTGATTGCACCCCCACCCTATGAAATTCACCAGGGAAGAAAGACACTAAATACCTCCCTGGGGCTGGTAACTCAGTGGTAGAGTGTGCTGCCTGGGCTTGGGGCCTTTAGTGGGATGCCCAGCAATGAGGGGGAGAAATGTACTGAAAGAAGAAATGCAGGTTGTAAGAGGCAGGACCTCACGGGATCTTCAAAGGAGTCGGAGGAGGCCCCCGTGAACATGGCCCTCGTGATGGCATTTGAAAGTTGTGCCTAGGAGGAGCTGGAGAGTGGGAGACGCGCTACAAACACTAGTTTCTACTCTCCTTCCCTGGTCAGATCCTCACCAACACCCGCTGGGTTAAACTAGGGTGGGAAACTCTTCCAGCTCCCCAAGGAGCTTAACTGGGAAGACATGGAAACTGGAACTGGTTTCTGGGGACTGGAAATTGAAGAAGACACATGGAAGCCTGGGGACAGTGGTGACACTTTCCCTGTGTCTGACTGAGGAATTCTAGGGCCGTGCTGCTTCAAGGGGAGCTCTTGGCTCACCTTGTTGTCTTTCGAAGGGGAAAGCAGATTGGTTTGCACCTTGGTGGAAGCCCCCCCCCCCCCCAGCAGCCCTGCTAGAACCCCGATGAAGGCCTCTCAGACCGTGTCAGTGGGAGGAGGCAGCTGGAAGAGGAAAAGGAGGGTAGTGTTGACTCTCAGAGTCTGAGAGTCCAGGGCGGTGGGCTGAGGTGTTACTTGTATCCGGTTCTGTCTATGCACCAAAGATATTGAAAGAGAGCATCAGGATTGGTCATTGCCCTATTTCATTGGGGCATGCGGGGGTGGGGGTTACTTTCACCCCTATTTGGCAGATGAGAAAGTCAAGTTTCAGAGAAGCTAAGTGATTTACATGAGGCCACAGAGCCAGTAAGAGGTGAAGGTGGGCTCTGTAGCCAATCCCTCAAGACTTCAAATCCATATCCTTCCCACTGTGATGCTGCTAGATTATTTTTTTGAACAATATTTCCCTCCGTCTTTTCCCTTTTCTCTAGTATGCTTTACTAGGCATGTCTGAAGATGCAGTTTCCCCGTGTCTGTATATGGTCTGCCCTGTCAGGTTGGAGTGGAGGATGAGGAGCCAGAAGCTCAGCGTGGCAGGTGGGTCCCTTCATGTCACACAGCAAAGGCACCAGGGGCTGGGGGAAATGGAATTCTTCTTACCATTGTCTTGAGTCCCAGGTGGGCTCCTCAGGTATTCACTGAATTTCCCCGCTTTCCCTCCAGACTTAAAGTCTAAATCCCAAATACAAAGTTTGTCTTCTTAAGAAGCACAGAATCTTCCCTTTGTTTCCGACTTTTGATCAAGCCAGCAGCCAAAAATCCCCTTTCCTGCAGCCCTTCCTTCTAAGAAGGGTGGTTGGCCATGTCATTTTTTATTTTTTTTTACTGGAGCTCCCACAAAGAATGCTGCATATAATATGAAACATGTGTGCTCATTGCTTGAGCACCCCACCTCATACCCTTCCCAGCACAGCTAGGAGCACCTTCTGCAGGATCCTTGAGCAGAGGTGGGAGCTGCGCACCCTGAGAGAGGCCCCTATGGACCACCATTTCCTGTAGGTAGAGCTGGACCCTGAGCCTCTCTACAATTTTCTTACTTCCTTCTCCTAAACCTTTGCCAACCTTCATTTTTATTCTTGCAAAGAGTGAAGGAGCCCATATTCAAACTCAGGTGGGTTTGAAGTGAGCTCTGAGACATACCCAGCATGTGCTCCACTTTCCAGTGGAGTAAGTTAAAGAGATGATGGATAACTGATAAACCATCTTGTCTCCCAACTCTGTGCAACAGGTGCAGTATAACCTGTGTTAGAGTAAAGAGGAAGTATCCCATGTTGGGAGGCCCTCACATTGGGTGTATTTCTGGAGAATTCTAAAGGAAGTACTTTGCCACCTATCTTTTCTATTCTAAGGACATGGGCTTGTCTGGCCCTGTAGTCCTGGAACTTAAAGGTGCATTAGCATTACCTAGTAGGCTTGTCCAAGCACAGACAGCTGGCCTTGTTCCCTGGGTATCTGATCCCAGTGGCCCAGGCATGAGAGAAGCTTAGCATCGGATGCCTAGTAGCAATAAAGAAATAATGTAGAACCAACATATTGGCACTTGCATTTGTTGAACATCTGTTAGGAGTTGCGTTCACAGTAAAGCAGAGAAGGTAGGATGGACTGATGATAGGTTGTAGGGAGTACATGAAGTCCTGAGTGAATGTGTACTGTTGACATGGACCTGGCCGTGCTTCATCCCCGTAGGAGTGTGAAAGCCCTTACCAGTGAGGCTCAGAGGGATGGCAACGCCTTCCTCGGGGTCTGAGTGTGAACGTTGATAGTGTGTGCTGAAAATGTCCACTGTAGCTTTCTCTTCCCTGCTGTGGATATTGCTCTGTGTAAATAAAGTTCTGATTGGCCAGTGGCCAGGCAGGAAGTATAGGCGGGACAAGAGAGGAGAGAATTCTGGGAGGTGGAAGGCTGGGAGAGAGACACTGCCAGCCGCTGCCATGAGAAGCAACATATAAAGACACTGGTAAGCCACAAGTCATGTGGCAAAGTATAGATTAATAGAAATGGGTTAATTTAAGATAAAATAAGTAGATATCAAAAAGCCTGCCATTGGCCATACAGTTTATAAGTAATATAAGTCTCTGTGTGCTTACTTGGTTGGGTCTGAGCAATGGTGGGACTGGCAGGTGAGAGAGATTTGTCCTAACTGTGGACCAGGCAGGAAAACTCTAACTACACTTCCCAGATGTTCATCGCTTGAAGGCTAGTCCATGACAGAGACCAGTCCTACTGAGGTGAGCTAGACCTGTCTCCTGGACTCAGTGGTATTCTAGAATCCCTGCATGCTCAGCTTTTTGTAATTGACTTGCCTCTCTGTTCAACTGTATATAATAAACCAACCAAGCTTCCAGGGTACTGTGGCTTCTGCAGCAGAGAGCCCAGTCTACCTGATCCTAGCGTTTCTGTGTGTCCGTGTTTGTCTTTTCTTTATTCCCTCGTCACCCCTAGTCAGGATTCTGGGCCCCAAGCCATGCAAACAGCAGCAGTAGATCATTCCTACTCCTGCCCTGGGTAGCACTCTGCTGGGGTGATGTGTAGAACTCTAAAACATGAAAGAGAAGCCATGGCTTTATGCAATTCATTGCGAGGGAGAGAAAGGCATAGACCAACCAATCTCATCCATGATTTGAGCTGGCATTTGGGGAAGGGAGAGTCACAGGCCACAGAACTCACAGCAGTGAACTGAACCCAAATGGGGTTGGAGGCTGAGGTCACAGCAGTGGTAATAAAGCTGAGGCCTGAAGGAGCAAGATAAAGGAAGATGAACCTCAGCACGACACATTTGAGGAACTGAAATCAGCATGGCAGAGTGCACCACCCAGGTGGCCTTGACCGCTGCATGAGAGTGAGGCCAGATTTCCAATAGGCACGGGTGGGGGTGAGGTGGGGTGGGGGGGGGGGGGGGGGGGGCAGAGGCTTCCCCGGTGAGAGTGACACAGAGGGGGAGGGTCGGAGGGGGGAAGGGGGAGACCAGATAGCCCTTTCTGAGTGAGGTGAGAGAGTCACAGAACATGCAACTGTAGAGGAGATTGGCCATCCCACGACATGATACAGTTTGAAGACACCTCCAGGGTATGAGCTCACTCTAGACTAGTGTCCTCAAGAGGACCCTCTCGGAAACATTAAAGATGGGGGGCGGGGATTAAAAGGGGAAAGCTGTAGGTGAAGGACAACCCAATGGCAGGCATAGAGACGACTCGGAACAAGAAGCGTGGGGCCCAGCAGCCTGACGTGGTAGAACCATGCACACAGTGACATGTGACCTTGCCAGGCAGGCTGCCTGCCGACATCCTTGTCAAACCCCTGTGAGTTCCAACACATCCTCAACACTCAGCAGATGAGGGCCGTTTTCCCATTTGCCAGAATAGTAAACCAGCACAGACCGTCATGGGAATCACAGGAGACAGGCCACAGAGCTGCATGGTGTGGCCATGTGTCCTCTCTGAAGAGTGACCTTTCTCCTGTCTTAAAAGCTCCCAGGACCACCTGTTTCTTCTGCCTTTCACTCAGCATCTAAAAACCCTGTGGACATAGGAACCACCCTTCTTGTACAGCCCCTTGCTGTGTTGGAAATACCTGCACACTCATCTCGCCTAGTCCTTGCACTCATGGCCAGGGATGCGGGCAGATGGGATGCTGGAGAGATAGGAGATGCCCTGGCCGCAGTTTCCATCATGAGAGAGTGGATCTGGGACCTCAGCCAGATCTGTTTGATTTCAAATGTGAAGAGTAAGCATTGGCAGTGGGCAGAAAAGGTTTAGAAACCAGATCCTCTGCCCGGGGGTCAGTGTTCCATGGGAAGGATATATACTTCAAGTATATACATGATACATACTTCTATGGATTCCTACCTACTTATGTGCTGTCTTCTTTTGGAGCATAGCTAGCTCCTCTGTTCATCTTTAAGCATCTTGACAGTGTTGCTGAGAACTCTTGCCTGGGTTGGTCTCTATATCCCATTCATTTGTACCCATCCCTTTACAGAATTTAAGAGTTTTCCTTTTGTTTTTTCCCTTTGAGACAGGGTCTCACAATGTTGCCTTGGCTGGTCTAGAGTTTGCTGTGTAAACCAGGCTGGACTTGAACCCACAAGGATCTGCCTGCCTCTTCCTCCCCTGATGCTGGTGTTAAAGATATATACCACTATGCTCAGCCAACATAGTCTTTCCTAAAAGACAGCTTCCCTGGCATTTTGAAAATCATTGTGAATGTGAAGAAACAGTTCTTTAATGGATCTCCGACTCCTCAGTGCCAGGCACTGTACAGCACATGCGAGGTTTTGTGGTCAATTGCTGTTGCATATATGAATGAAAAAATAAATGAGTCTTGGGTTCAGGTGCATTTCCCCACAGTTGGCCCGGGAGTCCCACCCTCAGTATTAGCCCTGCGGATGGTGAGAGAGTGAAGTGAGGTCCCATCACCAGCCAGCCAGAGAGCACACCACTGTGCCGGGTCCAACGAGGCTGCAGTTACTCCAGGTCTTTTGTACAGAGTTTACATTGTTCTCTCTAGATCAGTCCAGAACTGTGGCAGGTTGCTAGCTGCAACTGATGATCTCCTTTCCCTTCTTGGAGCTGCAAGCATCCTAACTGAAATAGAATCTAACCTCACATTAGGTTGGGGAAGAAACTGCCTAAGGTCATACCACAGGTATAACTGTAGCAAGGTAGACTCCCATTTCCCAATCTTCTCTCATAATGAAAAACACATATTTTTTTTCTTCTATAACAGATGGGTTCATCTGGAGAACAAAGTGAAATTCATCATGTAATCAGAATAAATAGAGGCAGCCCTGTGAGGTTCAGAATACACACGTCTGTCCCTATGGCTTAGTCCCAGTCTACTGGTTCTCTCTGTTTGTGTATCTATTCATTCACTGACTCATTCACTCATGCAGCATACAGGCCTAGTATTGGGCCATTGGAATACATATAGAGAGTTCTCGCCTACAAGCTGCTGGCATTTTTAGTGGGGCCGCAGGTAATGCACAGATGTGAAGACGCAGAGATAAACAGGCAACTATAGGAGTAAGCATCTCAAGCCCCCGGGAGGAGGGGGGAGGGGGAGGGGCCTCTCTCTAATACTCCATACACAGGCAGCTGTGTCATTGTTTTGTGTGTCAAGTGCTTTGCTGTGGTATTTACATTTGTCAACCAATACACTTCTCACCTTTCCCACCCCAAGAAGGTGTAATCATTTCCATTTTACAGCTGAGCAAACAGGCTAAGAGATGAAAGGGGACTTTCCCAAGGTCAGAGGGTCATTGACGCTGGAATGGGGGGGGGGGCTTGACGCTAGCTAGGGCTTGGGTCCTTGAACCTACTCTGCACACATGCTGGAAAACTGTCTTTTGTTAGTTAGGTGACACTTTAGCTGCATTTTGAAAAATGAGGCCACTTAGTAAACTGCTTGCAACAAGCATAGCGGAGGTTGCAATCACCGAGAGTGAGATTGTGATTTGGAGGTTGGGAAAAGGCATTGGTGAGAGAGAAGAGCCGGGGCAGAGATGGAGACGCTCGCTACAGCAGAATGTGTGGAAGAACAAAGGAAGGGGGAGGGGGTTGGCTCTTCCTCACCAGCCTTAATGAAGAAGTCACAGAGTGTCTTGATCTTCTTTTACAGTTACTCTCCTTGTGGCCGGGACAAAATACCTCAAAGAACAGTCAGTCTAAGGAGGTGAGTTTATTTTAGCACATGGCTTCAGAGGAATTTGCATTCATCATGGCGGGGAAGGCATGGTGGAGTCCATGGTAACAGAGCCATGTGTTGGAGGCTCATCACCTGGCACAGACTAGCAGACGAAGTGCTTAAGATGGAACTAGAGGCAGGTATGATCTCCCAGGCCCACCCTAGTTACCTACTCTACCATTCCGACTCTACCTCCTCTATTCTAGTCTCCATGGCCTTCAAAATAGGCTTCCCAAATATGAGGCTGTGGAGGACAGCTTAGATTCACACTATGGTATCTTATAATCTATCTCCTAGAACCATGAACTGTATTAATATCTATTCGTTATAAACTAAACTGCTTGGTCATTCTGTTGAACAACAGAAAACAGACTAAAATATGACTTGGAGTTGGGGGTTTGGGGCTAGGGGAGATCTGCCCAGTGCTTGATTGAGTAGATCAGCCTGCTATTGGGGGCAGTTCTATTTCATTCTTTCCCTTTCCAATCTTTATTCTCACTTTCTGCACACACTCACTGAACACCCACCATGGGATCTTGGAACCCTGGGATATGCACGGCAGTAGCAGAACTGGTCTCTGCCAAACGGATGTCTAAGGTGGACGAGAGGAGGTGGGACACACTGGTGGATTTCCTAGTTAATCATCATGGTGGGCACACCAGCTACAAAGTGATCTAGAGCTGATAGGCATCTCGAGGAACACAGGGGTGGCCAAGTGTGGAAGAACAAACATAGACAGCAGCAGCCACTGTTTCTGAGAAGCCACAGTTGAGTTATTGAGAGGAAGTTTGAGGTGATGTTAACACAAAACGATCAAGGCACTGCGAACCACCAAGGAAAGAGAAAACACCATGGGCTTGACCTGACATTTGAGCCTGGCCTTCATCCCAGTCAGCATAGTCACATTTGTGCATCATGTACAGGATCACTGAGGACATACCTCTTTAAATATATATATAAAATCAGAATACTGCATAAATGTGTGTGATCCATACAAGAAGCCCCATTTCTCTTTCAAAAAAACTGAGGTCCAGAGAAATGAAATGACTTACCTAAGGTCATATAGCCAACACAATTTGGGAACAACCCAGCTTTTAAGGCCCAAGTTCTTTCCAAGAGAGCTCACTGTCTCTACAAATAGCACAAAGCATGAGGGAGTGACAGATCCCATGCACCTGTGCACCATCTACTCTTAGCTCCTCTGTTGGACCAAGGCCTGGAAAGTGCCACATCCTGCTGTATCTGTTCAGTCTTGTGGGTGATCTACGGGCTCTGGAATAATCCAATAGGAAGATTTAGTTACATGGGTTGCCTGGCCTCTCTGTAGGAGGACTGATTAATCCCCCAAACTGTCAGTTCCATCTCAGCCTCACTGATCAGAGTAGGACTCTGAGCCCTGCTCAGGGGTCCTTGACATGTGAACGGCAGCAGTCACCCAGAAGCTTTCTCTGCAGATGTCTTGATGTTCGGGGCTTAGATAGGAAGTGGGACAAAGCTGTTGGCCTCAGGCACTGAGGCATGCAAAAGGAGGAGGGGAGTTTGAAGCCCTTGCTAGAAAAGGGAAGCAAAGGGCATGGGCATTGACTGGGTGTGCCATAGTGCTGAGAGCTTTTTGTGCATCCAAGAGCAAACACTACCCTAAGGATCCGAAGGTCTTGCAGCAAGCTGTGATGCCGACTCTATAGATCAGTCACCTCTCTGTCATTTCTCTTGCTGGAATACCAATCTCTTTCAAATGACACTGGGGGTGGGTGGGGGCATCCTGCTCAGCCCCCCTACAATCCTATTACTTCTGGTTTACACACAGAAAGGAAGTTGCTCAGAGGTCAAACAAGGTCACAGAGTTAGTCAGTAGTTCAATAGAACTTAAATTTAGGTCTTGGACTCCAGGGAAGTTGGGGGGGGGGCGGGGATACTTCTAAAGCCACTGAACCCCTAAGAGGAAGCTGGAGTTGATGAGGGTAGGTACAAGCTTGACATGTGGTGAAGTTTATTGCTTGTGTGGCAGGGAGCAGGGGGGCTCTTTTCTCCATCCAGGGATCTGAAAGCAGCCCTCTCAGAGATGCCTACAGCTCTCATTCCTTCCCCAGGAGCCAGTCCATTGCTGGCATTGGAGGGCAGAGGCCATCCCTCAGAGAAAGACCTCTTTCTCTCAGGAAGCTGAGCTTGCAGAGCTGTGGCCTTCCTGGCCCTCCCCATGGGCAGGACGACACCAAGAAATCAATGGCCTCACAGCCAGGGAGCCACTTCTGCATAGCTCTATTTGGAATACTTGTAAATTCTCCCAATACCTTTTATTGAGTCCATTGCTGTTTCAGCAAAAATTGCCTATAGAAAGTGTTTTGTCTTTTAAAGAAACTGTGATTATCTCCTTCAGGATTTTATGCTCCGGAGAGTGGGTTCCTTCTAACACTCACAGGCTTCAGCGATGGACACATCCAGGATCTAAATTATTTTGTAGAATGCTGAGTCTGTGATGCTGGGGAAAGGTTAAGTCACCAGGGAAGTGGGAGAAAGGTGTCTCTTTAAAAGGGAATGACATCAGCCTCCTGAGCATGGGGCTGCCTTTGCCAAGGGCCCTGGCATATGCGCTGAGCCTTCAGACCTCTCTGGATCACTGGCTTCAGAGTCCCTCGTTCCAGACTAATCCTGGCACTTGCTAGCTGTGTGATGCTGGTCAGGAACTTAAGTCTGACCTTCCTAGCAGTCGGTCCAGGTCATTCTCCAAACTGAGGTAGGAAGGTTCCTGGTGAAGCCTGTGCTGGGTGAAGTGACATCAACCCATCCAAAACATGACATTGGCTAATAAAGCACCTGCTTCATCAGAGCAGAAATGGTGTGTGTGTGTGTGTGTGTGTGTGTGTGTGTGTGTGTGTGTGTGGTGTGTCCTGGTGGTGACAGAGGTAGCAGTAGTGGTGACGGAGGCACAATGACAGTGTTTGGCTGGTGGTAGGGCTGAAAGTGTACTTCAGAGATGATAACATGATACTCACATCACAGCAAATACAGCTACAGAGTAGAAGAGATAGTCAAATGCTCTTGGATATCCAGGCTCTGTCTTAGGCCACTGTTGACTACCTATTTTCTTTTGGTGCCTTTTGCATGTTTAAAGGTACTTGAGAGGAAAAAAAACGCGGTAGATAACTTTCTCCTATAAAATGGTGATAACATCCTGTCCCTAAGAGCAGTGAGGCAGTGATTGTGTAAGAGAACACATTTAGAGCCACTCAAGGTTTGGTGACAAGCTATTAGGTCCATCCAAGGCATCGCCTGTGGAAGAAGACCTTGCTCACTACAATTAAACCTACTTTCTGGAAGTTGCTATTAAGACAGTCAGCAGACTAGTCACAGGGCAGGAGAAAATATTTACAAAACACAAGCTGATAAAGGAGTTATATCCAAAGTATACAGAGAACTGACGAACTCAATGATAAGAAGACAATTTAATCTAAATAGATACCTTATCAAAGATATACAAGAAAAGAAAATGCTTATGTGGATAGAGGAACAACATAATTTGTCATCAGGAAGTTACAAGTCATCATGATCACGAGGTGCCCTGAAACTGTCAGAAGCCATGCCAACGTGGAACCAGAGTTTTCAGGCGCTGTTTATGAATGAAATGTGTGCTTCTAACACTTAGCTAGGAAGAAAAGCGTGGCAGTTTCTTATAAAACTATGTAAGTATACTCTTACCGAGGGTGTAGCAATCACATTTACAGGTATGTCTCAACTGGTTGAAAACACACCTGAACAAAACTGCACACTGGTGTTTGCAGCATTTTACTTTCATACTTTAAGCCATGGGAAAACTTCCACAAAATGTCCTGCAATAAGCAAACAACTAGACAAACTGTGACTTGTGTGTACAATGAAATGTTATTTCCTGATTTTTAAAACCTAAGGAACTATCGAGCTATGAAAAGACAAAGCTAGATTCCGGTACGTGTAAAGTAAAGGGATGTCATCTAAATGGGCCCAGACCACACCATCCCACAGACAGGCTAATCTAGAAACAGGAACACTAACAGAGACGGTAAAAGAGTCAGCAGCGGTTTCCTGGGCTCCACAGGATTGGAGAGAAAATATTTTAGGGTAGCAAAATGATTGTGTATAGCTGTAAGTTTGTGTACATGATGGCATGCATTTATTAAACTAAGTAGTACAGAGCTGATTTTAAAGTATCACATTTTAAAAGTCATTCAAAAGACCAAAGACTTATTATACAATGTGACAAAGAAATCTAATCCTTAATGTTTTTAAAATTTATTTATTTTGTGTGTATGAGTATTTTGCCTGCACATGTCAAGTATTTGCCTGGTGCCCCAGAGTTCAGAAGAGGGCATCAGATCCCCTGGAACTGGAGTTAGGCATGGATGGGAACTGCCTTGTGTGTGCTGGGAACCTACCCTGTCTCCTCTAGAAGAGCAGCCAGTGCTCTTAGCTGCTCAGTCATCTCTCCAGCACACCTCACCTCCAACACAGTATTTTTTAAGTGTATGTAAAAATCACAGTGAAGGGGCCAGAGAAAAACATCGCTGACTTAAGTGCCTTTGTTGATGAACGAAGTCTATGAAAATAAAGGCAAAATGAATTGTGTTCCAGTACTTGTTATGGCATCACTCTGGAATGCCCAGAACAGGCTCATATCCTGAATGGCTGCTCTTCAGCTTGTGATGATATTTTGAGGAAGTGAGATCTGGCTGGCAGAGTTGGTTACTAGGAATCGGCCTTTGAAGGATACACCTGCCCCTCATTCTGATCTGCTTTTCTGCCTCCCGGTCTACACCATGTGAGAGTTCTCACAATCTTCCACAGGCAGGGATTGAACTGCTCCCCCGTGGTATGCCTTTCCCTCTCTGGTGGACTGCTTCTGAAACTGAGCCAAAACACGTCCTCCGTACATTAAGTTGGTCCTGTTGGGTGTTTAGTCAGAGCAATGAAAAAGGAACCGATATAGAGGCTTGGCATCAGAGAAGTGTTCCGTTGCTGTGTTCAACCGTGGGAACTAGATGGTGGGAAAGTTAGGAGAGCCAGGCTAGAGAAACCCTAGAGGGTTACTAGCAGAAATGAACAGGCCATTCTGATGAGAGGTTGAGGACCAGAATGCTGATAGAAACGTGGAGGATGTCAAGATAACATGTAGGCTGTGGCAAGGTTGTTGCTCATTACTCTTAGTCAGCTTTACACTAAGAAAAGAGAGCCAAGAACAGAGTGGAGAAATCTGAACATCATGTAGTTTGGTGAAGAAAGGAGCCTGAAAGTGGTTAAGTCAGACAATGCAAGTGAGGATAAAACGATGGTAGTTGCTAAGGAGATTAGTGTCATTAAAGAGAGTCCAAGTACTTCGTACTAAGATGAAAGGAAAACTATATTGAAGGTGAGACTCTTCTCCCATCATAGGCTCTAGGGTATAAATATGCGAACTGAAGTGGTGCCCTGATGGGAAAGGACTGCCTAGAAAATGTTTTCCCATGTCCAGCCATCAAAATACTCAAAGGCTATGGCAATTCTGGCCCATCGGCGCCAGGCGACATTGCATGCAGACAGTGGAATCTGATGTTGTCCCCTGAGTGCTGGTGTTGCAGGCCTGTAGAATGCAAGAGACATGAGAAAAGTCATTGAAGCCAGGCAATGTGCAGGGTCAGATTTTCTTCAAGAAATTCCTGAGTGTGTGATGTGTAAAACTTAAAGCCTAAGTTGCACTGGAGACCCTAGGATGTACCTATATGACAGAGAAAAGCAATAATGAATATGTCAAATCAGTGCATATCAATGGCCAAGGCTGGAGTAATTTGGACAACAAAATAGAGTAGCACTGAATTATAATACAAAATATGAAAATTATTCCTGTGTTTATATTGATGTAACTCAATAACACAGAGAATAAACCAATAAGGGGATGTATTCACATTTTCTTGCAATCAAATTCCGAGTGATTAGGTCTTCTGCCCCCAAAGAGCTGGAATGTAATGTGGACTGTGTGTAGAGATGTTCTCCTGGAGACTATAGCATAGGAAGAAAGAAAGCATGGCATTTCAGTTAGAATACCTCATAAACTTCCTCAGCCAGGTGATCAAGGCCAGTGTGACAGCGATGAGACACGTGGACAGCATTTCCCTTTTCATTTCTTGTTGGCTTGACTTTTCATTTTTAAAGGCAGGGTCTCTATACAGCCCAGGTAGACACAAACCTGAACTCTTCTCCCTTACTTAGCCTTCTGAGTCCTGAGGATTTCACACATGCCACCGTGTCTTTTTGTGTGGTGGTATTTTAAGAGAAGTTTTTGTTGTGTAAGCAGGCTGACTGTGAGCTCATAAAGTATGTAGCACAGGCTGGCCTCCAACTCACTGTGACCCTTCTTCCTGAGACTCTCAAGTGCTGGGATTGCAAACATGTACCTCCATGCCTGACTCAGAGTATGTTCTCATATGGTTCGATCTATCCCCCCATTCTCCCATCCTCTCATCTTCCCATCCCCCATCCATCTTCCCATCCCCCTCCTCCCATCCTCCCATCCTGCCTCTTCCCCTCCCCCTCCCCCCACCCTCTCTCCTCCCTCCCCCATCCTCCCATCCCCCTCCTCCCATCCTCCATCCTCCTTCCTCCCATCTTCCCATCCCCCTTCCTCCCATCCTCCTCCCATCCTCCTCCCATCCTCCTCCCATCCTCTCTCCCCATCCTCCCATCCCCCCCTCCTCCCATCCTCTCTCCCCATCCTCCCATCCCCCCTCCTCCCATCCTCTCTCCCCATCCTCCCATCCCCCCTCCTCCCATCCTCCCTCCTCCCATCCTCCCATCCCCCTTCCTCCCATCCTCCCTCCCCCCTCCTCCTATCCCCCCTCCTCCCATCCTTCCATCCCCCCTCCTCCCATCCTCCCATCCCCCCTCCTCCCATCCTCCCTCCCCCCTCCTCCCATCCCCCCTCCTCCCATCCTCCCATCCCCCCTCCTCCATCCTCCCTCCCCCCCCCTCCCATCCCCCTCCTTCCCTCCTCCCACCCCCCTCCTCCCATTCCCCCATCCTCCTCCCATCCTCCCATTCCCCCTCCTCCCATCCTCCCACCCCCTCCTCCCCTCTTCCCATCCCCCATCCTCCCATCCCCCCACCCCCCTCCTCACACCCCCTCCTCCCATCCTCCCTCCTCCCATCCTCCCATCCCCCCTCCTCCCATTCTTCTTCCTCTCCCTCCTCCTTTCAGTTTGAACCCAGGGCTTGTTCATGCTAGGTCAGAGCTGACTGATGGTAGCATTGGCCTTCTTCCTGGCAGCATTCTTAACTCCTGACATCTGTAGAATGAGCATAAGAAATGGATTGAGTTTTCTTAACTACATAACTAAGCAATGATTTTAATGTGCATAAGTGCTTTGCCTGCATGTATGTCTGTGCACCACGTGAGGGTCTTACACCCATGGAGGCCAGAAGAGGGCATCAGATCCCCTGGTATTGGAGCTACAGTCGGTTGTGAGCCACCATGTGAGTGCTGGGAACCAAAGTGGGTCTTTTGCTGCAAGCAACATGTGCTCTTAACCATGGAGCCATCTTTCCAGTTTTTGGATTGGGGGACTGGGGGAAGAGACAGAAACAGTAACATTGTTGAAAGAAGAGATCTCAGGGTACTGGAAGTCTAGTTAGATAGAAAGAATAAATTCTAGTGTTTCATGGCACACCAGGGTGGCTACAGTTTACAACACCTTGTACTGGTAGATTTCATTTAAAAAATACAGAAGAGAGGGATTTGTAAGCTTCAAATACAAAGAAATAGTGATTGTTCAAGGAGAAGATGGTAATTGCTTGGACTCAGTCATTACATATGGACACACATGTATGAAACAGGCACAGTCACGCTGTATTCCACAAAAAATGTACAGTTAGCACATTCGGACGAAAAAAACCAAAAAGAGGCATTGGGAGGCCTTGGCCTCCAAAGGTTGTGAGAACTTCTGGCAGGTTTGCTGAGATCTCTGGGGTCAGGACAAAGGGGCGGGTGGGGCTCCTTCTTACTGGATGACATTATTAGCATCATTCCTTGTCAGCCCCTTCCTGCCATGATACCTACTCACACCCACTCAAACGCCCTGGTGGCTGCTCCAATCTGGGCTACTTCCTCAGGGAAACAGGATGTCTTCTACACGCTGGAGCCAGGTCCCCAGGGGCTTGGGGTGGGAAGAGACTGTCTGATGAGTGAACACTGAGCTAGGCACCAGAGAGGAAGCCACATTTCCGGGAGTCGAGGAAACTGCCATTTCCTTCTCCAGCAGGAAGTGGCCTTGGCTATTCTCAGCACCACAACTTTGGCCCATGGCTCGATGGAAATCACAGCCTGGCGCTTGCTCTGGCTCCCCTCCTGTAGTTTAACAATCTACCAGTCAAAATAAACGGTCTCCTTAGGTCTCTGGGGCATGGTTAAGGTAATAATTGAAAGAACGAAGCCAGAGGCCTGCTGCTGCACAAAGGCACCGGGAATCTTTTAAAACGTCAGGCTGGTCTTGGCTGCTGGGGTCTCATTAAACTGCATAATTGAAGCATAGAGAAGACAAACAAACCTGGAGGTTCTGGGATGGCTTCTCAAATACCCAGTTGATTTGGACAGGGAAGCTGTTGGTGCTATAAAAATATGCAGGTAAGCTTTGTGGTTCAGAAAGGTGGGAACACAATAAGGGGTCAAGGGACCCAAGGTCAGATATGGACTCCACCCGACAGCTGGTTTCGAAGAGCTTTCAACACCATCAACTCTGCTTTCCCCATGTTGAAGAGACCTCATTTACCTGGCAGACTTTCTAAGTCAGAAAAATGTCTTCCCTTCTTTTATCTTCCTTACAATCCACTGTTTCCAGAGCTTGGGAGAGTCAATCCCCACTTCCTTACTCTAGCACCCATTTACAGTTTGGAAGTGGTCGCCCTGGAGACTGAACACGGAATGGCATATTTACATTCTGCTAACAAACCAGCAACCACAAACAAATACATTTGATCCTTTTGTTTTGATAGGGACAGTGGAGGAAATAACCATAGGCGGTGGTGGCAGAAAGCTGGTTGTGGGAGAGGAGAAGGAGTCTGTAGGAGAGGGGGAAGCCTGCTGGGGTTGCATTTAAATGTTCCTTTACTAAAGAGGGTACTGAGTCACCCAAAATGTGGGATGTATCTTGTGTGTGTGTGTGTGTGTGTGTGTGTGTGTGTGTGTGTGTGTGTATGTATCCATGAATGCAGTGCCCACTGAGGTCAGAAGAGGATTCTGAATTGCCTAGAGTTGGAGATGTCAAATCGGGTCCTCTGCAAGGGCAGTGCATGCTCTTAACTACAGAGCGGTCTCTCCAGGCCCCATGGGATTCTTGGCAAAAGGTGATAAATGAGATGAAGGTCCTGCTTTCCTGGAGAGCTCTTATTTTGGAGAGGGCCACAGAGAAAAAGAAATACAATCCAACTTTGCAGTGACTGGGGGTCAGGTAGAAGAAAGGGCTGTGGGAGGAGCTGAAGGCAGCAATGAACTTATGGCCAGATAAGCAGAAGTGAAATGTTCTTTTGACCTACATCGGGATTCTCCCTGTTCACGGCACAAATCCCAGTGCCTTGGAGGCCCCTCTGGTTATGTGGAAAATTCCAACTTCTTCTCCAGGCTTCTTACGTGGGAGGGCTCATCAAGGCCTGCACCTTGGGCCTTTCTGGCCACTGTCCTTCTTGGAAGCCTGGGTGTCAGGCGCTCTGTTAGACATAGACAACCTCATGTTTAGTCCTGCTGGCCTTTCCTTGATGATGGTGTCGGTGAGGATGGGGAGTTGCCTGCAGAAGAAGGCTGGTGTCTAGCCAAACACAGCTCATGTGTAGAAGTGGATCTGGCAGGAGATACAGGAGGGCCTCCTCCCCCCCTCCCCTGACTGGAGAAACAGATAACATGCTAGTCAGAGATCTGGGTCACTTGTTCAAAACAAGAATTCGGAGTGCCTGCTGTGTGCCAGAGTGATGGTTAGCAGGGGCTAACACCACTAGGGCCAATGAAAAGCCAGTCCTGGCCCTGAGCACTCACTGATCTTAGAGTTTAGTGGGTATTTAATAGCAAGGTAGGCGTCTGGATGCCATTCTGAGAGCTCCAGGAGGCATTTGAGTCACCCAGGAGACCTGTGATGAGTTACAGCAAACTTAGCCCACGCTGGCTTGTGCAGTAAAGAGAGTTTATGGGCTCCCTATAACCATGAGATTGAAAGGTGGGGAGGCTTCAGATGTGGTGCCCTTGGGGCTCCTGCCATGAGTCTTGGATCCTCTTGCTCTAACCCTCCTGAAGGCAGACACGTTCCATTCCTCATCCCAGTTTCCTTCCAGGTCACAATACAGGTACCAGCAGGCACAGAAGCCATAATTTCTCACTCATATGATTGGGTGAGTGAGAAAAAACACCATCCCGACAACCTGAAAAGTCAAGCTGGGGCCCATCTGATGGCCTCTCCTCACACGAACCTCATCTCAGTGACCGAGAGCATGCAAAACCCAAATTCCAGTTCCTGTAACAGAGCCAAGGGCATGACCGGACTTTGCGAATTTGGCTCACCTCCAGAGTAAGGGTAGAGATAGACCTGAATGAATATCAATGAGAGGAAGCAGGAATAATGCCTGCTGTTAAGTAAAAAATGGATATGACTGGACTTGCATATTTTAAGAAGACGCCCCTAGAGAAAGATTAGATGACACAGATCTAGAGGACAAGGAATCTTTAGTTACGCAGGGAAAGGCAGTAGTGGCTGGGCCCTGTAGTATGAATCTTAGAGTCTTATTAATAAAATCAAACCTGAGGCCAGTTATTGGGGTGACTGCTGGAAGATGAGAGAATCAGAACAAGCCACAGCTACCTCACCTCTCCAGTTCCTCAGCTGGTCTTGTTTCTTCAGACTGCAAGCTTCTGAGTCCTCATCCGAATGGGTCTCAGCTGAACTGTGCTGCTCCAAAGCCTTAAACCTTAACCAGGCAAAATGCTTAACCAGCCAAATGCTTAACTAACTAAATGCCTAACCAACTCTGGTGCCTGGTCTTCATGTCTTATATATCTTTCTACTTCTGTGTCACTCCCTGGGATTAAAGAGATGTGTCACCATGCCTAGCTGTTTCTAAAGTGGCCTTGAACTCAGAGATCCGCCTAGCTCTGTCTCCCAAGTGCTGGGATTAAAGGCATGTATCACCACTGCCCAACTTGTGCTATGGTTTACTCTTCCCATTTTCTAGCCACCATTTGGCTGTCTGTTCTCTGACCCCAGATAAGTTTATTTCGGGGAACACACAATAATTTGGGGGGAACACAATACCACAGGGCCCCAGGGTGGGGTTAAGGGTCCTGGGTAACAAAATGAAGAGAGATGGATGGGAATCCATCCCTGACGCTGGTGCCCTCACCAGCAGCAGCGGTCCTTCACCTTCTCTGTTGATGGTTCTCAAAATTGGTAATGGTTGTAGAAATTCTTTGTGCTCTGGATTAGAGAGGACCCATTAGATGTGCCTTCAACACAAGGCATTATTACTGTTCCTTGTGGCGTTCAAGCCCCTCCACCTCTTGGGGCCACATGGTGCTAAGTGGCAGATCTCTCCTCAGCTGTCAGAGTCCTCTTCCCATCACAGCCGAGCTCTCCAAAACCAGAAACCCGTCATTCTATAGCCAGTTTTGAAATCTGTGTTATTTTGTTCCCAGGAAATTTTGTTTCTGGTCCCATCGGTCAATGTCTAGACTTTGAACAGTACAGGGGACAGTTTGTCGTATTTTCAGTTCACAAATATTGACAAAAGAATGAAGGTAAGCTCAATGAATTTGAATGACTAAGACAACACACACACACACACACATTTGCTCAAAATTCCAGGAACTTTCTGTTGAACTGAGGTGTTTCCCACTCCTCAGCCCTTCTTGCCAGAGTTCTGGACCCAGGAATGCCCCCTGCTTGTCACTGTCACGACAAAATGATGTCAGAGGGGCCAATTTTTCCCAAACAATAGTGGTTTTGTACAACAGAAGGAGTGCTTCAGTCCCCAAGAGAGAAATCATTTCCTGACCCAAAAGGAGTCCATATTAAAGAGAGATGTCACAGAGGATGTGTGTGGGAGGGTCTGGAAGGGGAGATTGTTCTAGGGGTGGAGTTCTACTTCAGGTTTTAATTATGTTTCTCTCAACCAGGATGACGAGAGTCCATGGGTTTGACCATTGCTTTGACTTTGGTTGTAATCTCGTCTCTACATTCACTAGTTGGAAGATGGGGGAAACATTTATTAATCCATCCATCCTCCTCCCCCTCTCTCTCCTTCTAGGGATTGAACCTAGGGCCTTCCACTTTAGGCAGTCACTCTGTTACTTTGTATTTTGAGACAAGGTTTCATTAAGTTATATTGGCCTCTAGTTTGCTGTCTTCCTGCCTCAGCCTCACTGTGTAGCTGGGATTATAGGCAAGTGCCAGCAGACCCAGCTGTGCATCCATTCACACAGACCAGACAATGGGTAAAAGCTATACTATGTACTCCTAAAGGTTTCTTCTTTGGGATGGATAATTAGAGGTAGAAGGTAATGGTATGTGCTACACGTAGGAAATGCAAGGAGAGGGTCATGAGAGCAAAGATCAGGGCACTGAATCTGATTGTTTGTGGTGAGGAAGGGAAGGCAATCATGGCTTGCTTCCTAGTTTAGAAGCTGAACATGTCTAGAAGGCATCAGGAGGAAAAGGCACTAGCCTGCAAGGGAAACGTATGGTCAGCAGTGATGTGGTACCCTAGGTAGAAGAAGGTCCTTCCAAGGCCCAGAGGCAAACACGGACTCTGGGTGCAGCAGTAGGAGCAGGATTGGTTGACAGGCATCTGTGGGCTGGATACTCAAGACCCACCAAATGCACGTGAAGATGAGGGAGCCAAGCAAGGGGCTGGAGCAGGATAAAGGCATGAGTCCCTGTGGGTTTCAAAGCAATTTTATTAGTTACAGAAAGACTGGACTGGAGCAGAGATAAACATCCAGAGTCCTCCCATAACAGAGGTGAGACATGGCAGCAGCTAGGATGAAGGCTTCGGGGATGCAGAGTAGTACACATTGGAGGAACTGAAGGATGAGAGATGCCCTACTTGATCTCAAAGAAAGATGTTCTGTGCCAGGTGCTCTGATAGCTTCATTCTTTCTCATAACCTCTCCCTATCTCCAAAGTAACGTGTGTGTGTGTGTGTGTGTGTGTGTGTGTGTGTGTGTGTGTGTGTGTGTTTTGTTTTATTTTAATTTTTTTGAGAATTTTATACTTGAGTACTGTATTTACATCATTTCACCCCTTTCTCTCCCCTTTCCAACTCCTCTGCCTCAACTCACTCTTAAGTTCCTGACATCTTCTTTAGTTGTTGTTATATATACACATACATACGCAAACAATATTCAACCTGCTGATCTGTTTAGTGTTGCTGTTATGTAAATGTACGTAGGACGGACCAGGCGGGACTGGACAGCCTGCCAGTGAGCTTGTCTCTGAAGATAGCCTGTTCTCTCAGCAGCCATTGATTGTCTGTAGTGCTTCATCTAGGGTTGAGGCCTTGTGAGGCTTTCCCTGTCACAGTTGGCATGTTAACTGATATTGTCATTATTCAGGATTTGTTTGGGTAGCCACATTGTTGAGTTCTCATGTGTACAGCTGACCCTGAGATGTTAAGTAACTAGCCCAAATGGCAAAGCAGACTTCAAAGCCAGGTCTGTCTCCAAACCTGAAAACTGTGCCATACAGATTTCCACCATTGCTTCAAACTGCTTGTCTAAGTCAGCCCCCACAAGCTACTGCTTCTCACATTTAAACCAAGACCATACGAGTTTTACCTGCTCTGAAGTGTTTACTTACTTTTTGTTTTGATTTGTTTTGAGACAGAGTCTCACTACATAGCACTGGGTAGCCTAGCATTTGCTCTGTAGACCAGGCTGGCATTGAACTCACAGAGCTCCACTTGCCTCTGCCTCCCAAGTGCTGGGATTAAAGGTATGTACTACCTTGTCCAGAAACTCTGAAGAATTTAAGTGAAGTGATAAATGTAGACTGAAATAAGTTGTTGGGTTATAGTCAACATCTACCTCCATCTGCCAAAATCCTAGCCACTACCTCTCTGGGATTTTAATAAGGTCAATTTACTTTTTTTTCCTTTTAGCATCTTACTACATGTGTTTATGTATTTGTTAGTGTGGAGGGCATATGCAGCAAGCTGTGGCCTCACGTGGAGGTTAGAGGACAATGTGCAGGAATTGGTTCTCTGTTTCCATCCTATGTATCCCAGAGGTAAAACCCACTGAACCATCTCACTGGCCCTACTAAGATCCATTTTCACTGTTATGTGGAAGGCTTTCTCAGAACCTCTTCCCCCAACAGACTGTTTAATAGCTTTATTTTATTATTATGTCTCCCACTAACTTGAAAGCACCCTAAGGGAACAGCCAGTTTCTTATCACTGTAATCGTCTCAGTACCTAGCTGAGGGGTAATAGTCATTAGTTGCATTTTGGTTGGATGAATGAGGAATGCAGGATTGCATTAGTCAGGATGGGTCTGCTTGATTTGCTAACAAGTGCCGATTGAGATAGCACTTCACATTGAGTATTATCTCCTTCCAACCTTGTTTTTGTTTATTTTGGCAGTCAACCCCAGAGTCTTGCGCGTGCTAAGCATACGCCCTGCCCTTCAGGACGGCATACATATACAGTCCTTCACTTTGTCACTTTCTCCAACATCATCTTTTTTCATCCCATGAGATGATCAAGATTCCAAGCATCTCCCCTCCAGCTCTGGTGTGACTCAGTGGAGTTCTCCTTCGCTGATCCTCTCCAGGTCCCTTGGCACAAATTACATGCTCCTTCTGTCCTGCTTTAATCATCATTGCCTTGCGCTCCCATCATGCTCTCTGCCCTATCTCAAACCAGTGCTTAAAGGACTCCCTTCCCTCAGAAGAAACAGTGTAATTTTCCTAAACATGGCTCAGTCCTGCCTTACAAATGTCAGATACGCAACCAGCACTTAACAAGTTGTATCAGAAGACAGAACCACACAACAAAGACTGAACAATCCTACCCTACCCCCCCCACCCCCCGCCTTTTTTTTTGAGCATTGTGGGATTGCTCTCCCAAAATATCCCTAATGCTTTATTTACTTTGTCTTCAGATTTATTTTGGGCTGTACTTTCCTGAAACTGAGTCTTAGGATGTGATTCTCATCCTGCTGGTATATCCTTCCACATCGCCATGTGACTTCAGCTCTTCCCGGGAAGACTCGGGGCCCAGAGGATTTCGACCTCTCTGCATAGCGCAGACAGAGATGACCAACTTACAGCTCAGCTGGAAATGTGTCCCAGAGGAAAGCCTGTGCGACCCAGTCACCAAAACTATGCACAACAGCAGAAGCAAAGCTTGTCAATTTTATCAATGATGTGTGCCAAGGAATGACATGGCTCAGAGTTTCCAAAGTCTGAGTGATTCGTGACCATTAGCAACTCAGACCCTGGAAGATTCAAGCGGCCCGTCAGTGCTGGGAATTTTCTCATTTCAGGAAATTTTGGCGGTGAGGCATGCTAGAACCTCAGCAACTGGAGTGTTGGGAGGAGGGAAGTCAGACAGGCAGGAAGGGAGTGTGGGAAGAGACAGGAAGATGACATGCCGCATGAGCTTTCAGGATGGACAGCTCTATGTGGAGTCCCTCCTCCCCAGGTTCAGTTTCCTCACTGACAAATAGAGATGATGAGAACCGTGCCTTGCCTGGTGCAAGGCATGGGCTCTGCATGCCAAGTCTCATCCCCTTCCCAACCCATGTCTTGGGGGAGGGTAAACTGAGGCTTAACCAGTACAGGCTGGGTCTGGTTTGGTGGATCTGAGATTGTTAGTGAACCATCAAACTGGGACTTGGAATCCAAGGACTACAAGTATGGCAAAGGATTGTTCAAGGTCACCAGCTCATACAAAATGTTTTGGATTCAGACTGGGTCGTAGTATGACATAGAACTGCCATTCTCACAGTATAGCCTGTGGTTCCTGGAGGGACTCAGAAAACTCCCATAAGTCTATTACTGATCAGCAATTTATACAACTCCTAAGGCACTTTTTTGTGGGGGAGGGGTGATGTTTCAAGTGATATAAAATCAACCCAAAGTGGTTCAGACTAAAACATAGTGGTTTTATCTTTGGTACTGTCCTGGAAAGATGGTTAAGGGTGTGTTCTAGCTTTACCAGAGAGCTTGAGTTTTGTTCCTAGAAATTATGTTGGGCCACAACCATCTGTAACTCCAGTTCCAGGTGATCTGATGCCCTCTACTGGACTACGTGGGCACCTGCACTCCCTTGTGCACAAACCTACATGCAGACACTCATTTTATGTATAATTTAAAACAGATCTTAAAAAAAAATGTACTGGTAGGAAAATGTTGCCTCCAGGGACAGTTACAATGTTATCACAGCCTTTCAATCCCTGAACTGCCACAATGATTTCTGTGACAAAAATGGCAACTTCATACAGAGTATCTGTTGACTACTGAAGAACAATTACAGTCTTGAGGACAAAAGCCAGAGAGATTGAGGTGGGTGCTGAACTTTACGTCTTTAACTGAGTGTCGTTTTCCCTTGACAGAATGGCTTAGAGCCACACTGTGTTTATTTATCCTTGGGTAGTTGGCAGATCACCAGAGAGAGAGAAACTATGAAGGAAGAAGGGTGATACAGTTTTGATCTTAAGAGTCTTTTGAGGGCCCATGTGTTAAAGGTTTGAGTCCCAGCCTGTGGCACTGCTGGAGTTAGTGGTACCCACTGTCAAGAGGTGGGACTCAGCAGGGGGTCTTACAGTCACTGGAGGCTCCTGAACAGGATGCAGGAGCAGCTCTCTTCTCCCCCTCTTTTCCTAGTTGGGGTGCTGCCTCTGTTCTGCCACACACTCCCCACCATGATAATGCTGCCTCAACATGGACTTAACGACAGTGGGGACCCTCAGATGATAAACTAAAACTTCCAAAATGTTGTGCCCAAGCAATCCTTTTCCTATTGCACGATATTTATTTATAGCAAATTTTTCACTGTAGTGATGGAAAGTTACCATAAAATACTAAAACAGGCCCTGATGTTTTCCTCTAGTCTTTTTATAAGACCATCAATCCCCTCTAAAGGCCTCCCTGCTTAATGCTAAGGCAGTGAAGGCTGAGTTTCAACATGAAGTTTGGAAAGGACATGTAAACCACAGCCATCGGTTTCAGATTCCACTCTGCAGCAAGCCTTGAAGAAACCAGCGTGTGTCACATTTTGGTAGACTATCCAAGTGGAATATTTGCAATTACGAGTAGTCTGTTCAAACACCCATCTCTTTCCAACCCCTGTTCTGTGTGAGGCCAAACCTTTTCATATACTGCAAGCAAATAAGAAATCCCAATAGAGAGAATGAAAATAAGATACCAGAATCCATTTTACTTGTTAATTAGTCAGAGCCAGGGCTGGGGATATATGTAGCTCAGTGGTAGAGCACTGACCGAGTATGTGCAAGACCCGAGTTCAATCTGTAGTAGCACAAACAAGAAAAAGAAAAAATAGTCATACATTGAAAGATATCTGTAAACACGTGAGATAATGTAATCTTTAAAGAATTTTTATGTAGCTTTTACAGTTATTTATTTATTTATTTATTTATTTATGGAGCTAAGGATCAAACCCAGGGCTGAGCTAAATCCCCAACCCATGCTTTTACATTTATAAATATCATTTAGATTGACATGTAATGGATTAATGAGTTACATAAAATTTAATAAATACATATAACGTCTCTAAATTCTAATTTATAATATAATAAACATTACTAGGTATGAACCTTGGAGTCTTGGCTCTTTGGAGTCAAGTTTCATTTCATTGTTGTTTTTAATTTTTATTACATGTATGTATGTATGTATGTATGTATGTATGTATGTATGTATATATGTACCACAAAGCATATATGGGGCCCGAAGACAACTTACAGGACTTGGTTCTCTCCTATTATGTGGGTCCTGGGAACAAACTCAACTCATGAGGCTGGGTGATAAGTACCTTTACTCCCTGAGTATCTTGAAGAATCACTTAAAGAATACTTACCTTTATTTTATGGGTATGACTGTTCTGCTTGCATATATGTAAGTGTACTGTGGGTGTGCCTGGCCCCCATGGAAGCTGAAAGATGGCACCAGATCCTCTGGAACTGGTGTTAGGGATGGTTTTAAGACATGCTGGGAACTGAACCTTGGTTCTCTACAAGAGCAGCACAAGGCTCTTAACCACTGAGCCATCTCTCTAGCCCCACGTTTTCGAGTCACGGTCTCATACAGGCTGGGCTGGCTTTGAACTCACCATATACCTAAGACTTGGCTTAAACTTCCAGTCCTCTTGCCTCTACCTCCTAAGTGCTCGGACTGCCGGTGTCCATTACCACACTGGACTTTTTGGTTATTTCTAAGAGTGTGAAATGTCCTTCCAAAAACAGTTTTGGTTATTTAAAGCCTATACTTAGACAAAGTATTTATCATTTCTGCGCTTCACCATCTTGTTAATCAGAAGTGACTTTACTCTAGCTCATGAGATAGGTTGTGAGGGTCAAATGGAGATTTGCATATATGAAGGGCTGAGAACAGCTGTTGGCCTCTACCTAGCCTGTATTGGTATTACAGTGTAATAATTATTACAACACAGCAGTATCATGTGATGGCCTGTTTCCTCCAGGCTGGGAGATTGCCAGAGCAGGGCCTGTGTGTGATTCCTCTCTGGTTCCTAGCACAGTGCTTAGTGTTTACTAGGCAGTCATAAAGTGGGGTGAGTGAAGGAGAAGCCGGGGAAAGACACAGCAGATAGAGAATCAGATTATGGAAGAGGAGGTCTAATTCCGAAGAGTGAGTCTCTAAGCCGGTGTGGAGTGGTGATAAAGGTGTGGGGAGCTGCCAGCAGGAAGTGGTTTGAGGGAGGAGTGTGTGGGGAGAAGAGAGGAGAGCCCTGGATGTTTGTAATAATTTCTGATGGGGTGTGTTCCAGACAGTGATACTCAGTGTCCAGTGTCTAATGAGCTGGTGTGACTGGCTGTGTGGGCACGGGGTAGAGACCGGCCCCACCTACTGGTGGGGTTGGGTAACACAACTGGTGTTTTAAAACCTGACTCATAGTGGGGGTGTTGGCCTCTCTGCTGGGTAAGGTTAAGACCTGCTCTAAAGTTATTAAGACAAGGGTATTTAACACAAGTCTCTGTTTGGTGTTCTTACTGTTGGGTATTGAAACTAGGGCCTTGTGCACGCTAGGTAGTGCTCTGCTACCGACCTGTCTTCACTCAGCCCCTCTACAGATTTTTCAAACATTTTACCTGATCAGAGATGTATTCAACCATTGTACTTGTGAACTCCTATGCTGAAGTAATTTTATACTTGTAGGAAGGAAAGGAAAAAATGTTATTCAGTGTGTGCTCCGGCCACACTTTGGTTATGCTTTTCCAGTTAACAACCATGTTGAGAGGAAAGTACTATCCTGGTCTTGCATTTGAGGAAATCCAGGCTTGGGCAGAAGCAGAGTCTGATGGATCACTCTGCATACCAGTGGTCTAACTGGGATTTGAACTCACTTCTGGGCAAATACCACACAGGCAACCTCTGAAAAAGCAAAATGTATTTTATTTGTTATTATGTACATAATGTACACTTACTGTATACAAATGAGAAAACACCAAGAAACAAGTAAAATGAAAATGAAATGAATAAAAAGCTCTCTTAAACTCAACCATTTAGATTCAAGACTATGCTTATTTACATTGTATGACTTTTTGCAGTGTCTCTTTCAGGTAGAATTTTCTAGGTATGTTCTTGCAACCAGCATTCATGTATGTATCATGAAACACTTTAAACCTATAAATACATTTCCATATAATTTACAAAAATTACATAGTATTTTGTTATATGACCATACTGTTTATTTGACCAATCTTCTTTTTCACATATTTAGCATGCAGCTTTTCATTAATATAAAATATTACAAATAAACAAGTTTGGTCTTTGAGTATGTCTTACTTTCTTAGAAGAAATTCCTAGAAGTAGGATGGATGATTTAAAGTGTACTCTGACTTTAAAGACATTTCAAATTAATGTATTGCCAAACTGTCACTCCCCGCTGGAGACACGGTAAGTTACTTTTTAAATGCCAGAGTTGAACCCAAGCACATACCAGCAAATGTTCTAGCACTGAGCTACATCCCTAAGCCAAGTTATAACGTTTCAAATTCTTCCAGCAGTGCAAATAATCCTGATTTGTATCCCGCCGGCCTGTTTATTGTTATTAAATCCACACACTTAACATTTTACCTTCTTATTTCTTGATCCAGTTCAAGTAATGGGCTGTGCTGAAATATGAGAACTCACGACCTATTAGTCCTCCAAGGTGACCATCTCCATTTTCCATCTGAGGTGGGCGGAGCCTGGCCATGGGTCTTGTGGGTATGGATTTGACTAAGCAGTGGGTGTTCAGTACCTACGGGTACTGGTTCCAGCGGCCCAACTGCATAGGCTCTGCCTGACAAAGTGCCTTCTGGGGACTGTGCTGAGCAGGCTAGTCAGCGAGCTGCTGCCAACAGCGCTACCAGCACCTGTGCTGTGTGGGTTGCAGCTTCAGGAGGAACTGGGGAGACACAGTTGAACAGTCAGAAAAAGCACTCTTCTTGATAACTCCTGTCCCAGCCAAAGATCCTAAACAGCTCTGTGGTGGGTATTGTGTTCCCTGAAATATTGTGTGTTCCCTGAAATAAACATATCTGGGGTCAGAGAACAGACAGCCACTAGAACAGAGCCAGAAATGGTGGCTAGAAAATGGGAAGAGTAAGCCATAGCAGAAGTTGGGCGGTGGTGGTACACACCTTTAATCCCAGCACTTGGGAGGCAGAGCTAGCTGGATCTCTGAGTTCAAGGCCACTTTAGAAACAGCTAAGCATGGTGACCCACGCCTTTAATCCCAGAAACATAACCTTTAACCCCAGGGAGTGGGGGCAGAAAGAGAAAGGTATATAAGGCGTGAGGGCCAGGAACTAAGGAGAAAAAAGCGTGTAGTGAGTAAAGCATTCGGCTGGTTAAGCATTCAGGCTTTCGAGCACAGTTCAGCTGAGAGCCATTGGGATGAGGATTCAGAAGCTTGCAGTCTGAGGAAACAAGACCAGCTGAGGAACTGGTGAGGTGAGAAAACTGTGGCTTGTTCTGCTTCTCTGATCTTCCAGCAATCACCCCAATACCCTGCCTTGGGTTTGTTCTTATTAATAAGAACGCTTTAAGATTCATGTTAAACAGCTCAGCTGCCAGAGTCTCCTGATTTGATATGTCACCCTGTGCTGAGTTCTCCACAATCCTGTGGATTTCTGGCCTTCCACAAGGCTTCATGGGAAGATGGACCTGGCACAGTACCCGTGTCCCAGGGTACTTAGCAGAGTACCTGTGTCCCAGGTGAAGACTATGCACATGAGATTCAAGGGCTCTCAGAACCAACTTGCAAACTTGTGAACCAAGTTTGCAGGGATTCTTTCACAAGCACAAGCTTACTCTTTCCCTGAGAGCAGACGGACCTCCTGAAACCCAAAGGTAGACTGTGTGGTAAGCATGGAGTAATTCCAACAAAGAAGAGTGGAGAGAAAAACTATTTAATGTTGCCAGCATAAACATCTCAGTTACTACATGATGGGGCCAGTTCTACAAGTCGGCTGGAAATGCAACAAGGCTATTGGATGATATCTTCTCTATGGCCAGTGCCTCTGGGTTTGGATTTGTGACCTGTTCTTCAAAAGACAATGGTCAGCCAACTCCTGGGCAGGGAGAATCATCATTCTCCAGAAATGCTAACACTGACCTGGAAAGATACAGGCTTTTCTGCCTGGGAATCCCTCTCTGTCGTCCCCCAAGGGGCTTGGCTGACCTCTGTTCTGATCTGAAAGGGCAGTGCCGAAAGCACCCTTCACACCTGCACTTCCAGTTCTTTCTATTTCTCCTGTTTGTCTCTTAGCATCCATGGTCAGCCAGCTGAGGGCTCCTGGGGTGGCACCAAGAGTCGAAGCTACATTCCCAGGCTTAACAAGAGTGAATCCAGGAAGAACTGGAAACAGGGTGGGGTGTCTCAGTACTTCTAGTAGAACACAGCGCACATGTTTGTTGAAGATGGGAACACCCCTGGATGGCCCAGCAGCTTGACTGACCTTTCCCTGGCCAAATTCCAGCTGCTTATATCAGGGCTCCTTCATAACCTATATCTAAATATAAGTAAAGTGCGAGAAGGTCTCCACTTGCAGAATGAGAAGGCTTTTATGGTAGTGGGCCGACAATGGGGCAGCTGAGCAGTATCCATGCTTTCCTGTCTACAGGATGGCCTCTCACCTGAGAGTTCCTTGTGTATCATCTACCTGTTCTATAATACACCTGCACACAGCTAACTTT
Organism: Onychomys torridus; assembly: GCF_903995425.1. NCBI lineage: Eukaryota > Metazoa > Chordata > Mammalia > Rodentia > Cricetidae > Onychomys > Onychomys torridus. The sequence goes on from NC_050444.1 coordinate 121,984,126, forward strand.
CAAGAGAACATGGTGAAGTACATTTGCAGGAAATCACGTGGTAAAACAGAAAGTAGGAAAGAAGGGGAACAGCCATGGGCATGCTAGGACGGCACACTTCAAAGATGGTATCGTCTTCACATTTGCTCCTGAGGAGCCACAAATTTGAGTCTGGTTTTTCTAGCCATCATGAGCAGGTGGGCTGTGTGAGAATCATTCTTTAAGTTCAAGTCTACCTGTCTCTTCTTCCCTGAGATGACCCTCTTCATTACCGACAGACACAAAACACCATCCTCCAAAACTTGAGGTCACTGAAGGTAGAGATTGGAATGTATGATTGCTTATGTTGAAAGCATAAGGCTTAGGAGATGCTTGGGAATCAGAGAGAGCTGGCTTCTACCCGTGGTCTGTACAGTAGCTATAAGGTCTTGGAAAGTTGTCAAGCTTTTCTAGACCTCAGAATGTTGCTGAGAAGATTCAAGAGACAATTTCAACTTTTATGGGAGAGGAACTTGGCTGCCAGAGAAGGTATAAACTATTCAGTCTTTTACTCGTTAACATCTGACTGATCTATTATTTTCTCAACTATACGGACTCTTGGTAAAGAAGGTCCAGGAGGTTTAATGACTTGCCAAATAGCCACAGCCTGTTGCAAAGATCTGATGCACTTTGCTCTTACAGGCTTGCATCTTTAACTCTACACACCACTTAAGTTGCTGTTGGAGAAATCTGATTTCATAAAGGGTCAAGGGAGCAGAATGTCATCCAGTGAACAAGGCAAGTACCTATTTGACCTCAGGATGGCTCTGACCTTTGCTTCCTGGGTCCCTTTCTGCCTTTTTTGAGGTCTGGAAGAGTAAGGAAGTCTCTGGTTAGAAGGCAGCAATCCCAGATGCCTCACTGCAGTGAACCTTGGAGAGGGATGTGCAACCAAAAACTCATGGAGTACAGCTGAGGCCCCAGCGTTGCTGAACAGCAGAAGTCTGTAGTGGTATTTGCTTCGCCCATGGCCTTAGGCTATCTAGCCTCAAAAAGGAGGTACTTCTTGCCTGCATATGTGACTTCTTATCTTCTTGCCTTCATACGTGACCTCTTGCCTGGGCACAGTAACCTTTTTTCCTTTTTTTTTGGCTTTTCGAGACAGGGTCTCTCTGTAGCTTTGGAGCCTGTCCTGGACTAGCTCTGTAGCCCAGGCTGGCCTCAAACTCACAGAGATCCACCTGCCTCTGCCTCCCGAGTGCTGAGATTACAGGTGTGCGCCACCTCTGCCCGGCCAGTAACCTCTCAATAAGAAAAAAGGGAGGGATCACCCTGCTCTTCCAGGTGTGATCGGACACTGGATGGCCAGGTGCATTCATTCCCAGACAGAACAGAGGACGATTTCAGCTGTTTACTTGGTTCTGTATTTGTGAGTGTATTTTCCTAATTTATATCTTAATAAATTCCAATTACTCATTAAACAGACTCACGTGGATTGATCTTAACAAGCAGTGCCCAATGTGGGGCATGAACCCATGACCCTGAGATTAAGAGTCTCTTGCTCTACCGACTGAGCTAGGGCTCATTTTGGAATGTGGGGAGGAAGTGTGTGTCAGTGCATCGGGTTATGAGAAGCCCCCGAGACGGGGAGGCTTGGTACATGAATGAAAAAATGAAACAAAAGGAGGAGGACATGACTACTAAAGTCCGGAGAAGATTTTTATCGGAGCTATAAGGGAGAAAGCAGGCAGAGAGGAAAGAGTCCAAGCTGAACATGGCTGGTAAACTAAGCTGGATGATGAGAGGAGGAGGAGGAGAAGGAGGAGGGAGAGCAAGAGAAGAGCTGCCGGGACCAAGAGACCAAGAGGTAAGAATAGCCAAAACAGGTGAGTTATGCAGAGTTCAGGATGGGGAAGGGCAAGCAGAAGCCCAGCCTCGGAGAAGGCAAGGCTTAGGGTAGGTTAGGGATGGGGAGTGCGGGGAGGAGCCACAGGTACTGAGTAAGACTTGTCCTGGGTTTGTTTGAGACCGAACAGTGCTAGGGTGGCCTTGAAAGGAAGTGAAGTTCCTTTGAGAGGCACTTGAGCTCATAATCTCTTGGGGCTGTTGTTGGGTGTGTGGGTTCAGATTAGGGTAATATTGAGGCTGTGGGGTCTCAGCAGCTACCAGCTAGTTTCCACTGGCATTCAGTACAGGCTGGATTTTCAGGAATGCCACCTGGACCTGTGTCCTGGGCATAGTGATGAGGGAGTGCCAAAAGCCTGATTTTAATATGGTAAACCCCAGGATGGAGTTGCTGGAGCAGGTTTTGTGATTAGGTATACATTTTCTTCATGGTGCAGAGGTTTCTAGCTATGCACCTTAGTGAAGGACATTTGTGAATCTCCTCTGCATTTTCCCTTGGAAGCAAGGGTGGGTGGGTAGAACTCACTTGTATCTGCTTTGGAACAATGACCCCTTGCAACCTGGACTATTTACTCTCTTTTCCTCTTGCTCTCAGCAAGGGCAGTTAACATCACCCTGAAGTCTCTGTGACATTCATTTTACACTTTCTCCTGTAGTAATGAGGATCAAAGTCAGGCCCTTGTACATGCCAAGTCAACATGTTACCACCGGGTTATACTCCAGCCCTTCATCCTGTTCTTAAAATGATCACCACAAAGACTAATGTTCCCTGTGGTCCATATATTTAAATGAGAGTTCTTTAGACTTTGGTGACTAGTGTGCTCTGGGTTCTAGGGAAACAACCTGAAATCTAACTCAGAGTTGAAAATAAATGGATCTTAAGCTCAGCAAATTCCAAATGGCTGGCCAGGCATTTGTGACATTGTCTTGAACTTCCTTCTGTGAGATCCAAATAAAGCGATTACTTAAAATTTAATAAAAAAAATGTTCTTTGTCCTGCTTTTCTCATTTACCCTATGAAATCCTTGCTCTTCTCACTAATGGAGCCCCCAAAGCCTCTGGGAATGTGGAGCCATCTGATTTGTGAGTTGCTGCCCACTCAAATAATCTCCTCAGCTTTCCAGTGTACTGCTTTGCCTTATAGAACTATGCAAGGGGCATGGGGAGATGGCTCAATGGGTGAAGGGCTTGCTGTGTGAGGACTGAAATGTGGGTCCCCCACCCTGCCAGGATCCACATAAAAAGTGTGGCTCATAGTGTAATCCCAGCAGTGGGGAGACAGAGATAGGACTCTAATGACAAGTTGGCCTATTGGAATCAGTGAGATCCAGGTCCAGAGACCTGTCAGAAAAATTAAAGTGGAGAGTGACTGATGAAACATGATGTCGATCTCTGACTTCCACATGCATTTGCACACATGTGCACATTGACCTGCATACACACAAACATGTAAACCTACAGAAAGCAAAAACTATGGGAAGGTGCCTAGCTGAGGGGGTGAAATACTTGATGAGCCAAGTACCCTGACAGTAGGAAGAAACGTCTTTTACTAATCCACAATAAACACATTATATGCCCTGATGGAGTTAATCTCATGAATACCCTTTGCTACCGAAAGCAGCTGAGTGGACCAGAGAGAACTTGATAATTTACAGTGCAAACCTCCCTCAACCCCCCATTTTAGTGGAGGAGATAGAAGGCCGTGGAGTTTAGGTGACTCAGTTTGCCAGGTCCAGTCAAGTCCCCCAAAGGCTTGATCATGGTCCAGTTCTCCTTACCATCACCCGGTGCTTGCTGCACCATACCTACTTTTTCCTCTCATGACTAATTACAGGAACTCCTGTAAGCAAACTTGTGGCTCAAAGCAACAGCCCAGCTTTTATTCCAGGGTAGCTCAAAGAAAGGAGCCACCAGCTCAGCAGGAGTGGGAGCAGCATCTGCTGCAAAGGCCTCCTCAGAAATGCAGCACTGAGTCTTCTGGTGCCCTCTGGGAGGTCTCCCTGCATACCTGACCAGATCAGCACCACCTCCAGCCTGAATCGGTCTTCAGCAACTTTGGGCTTTTTTCCTCACACACTGGAGTGAAGATTGGCAAGGAGGTGGGTGGATAGGGTGGGTTTGCAAAACATTAATGAATGTAATCTGTGCCTTTTCTCTGACCCAGCTTGGCCAGCTGCATTGGGCTGTAATTCCACATTCCATTGTTCTCCTTCTAAGAAAACAGAACCGGCTCTATTTAGCCCTAGGAATCTTCTGTGTAGGCTTGTTTAGGAGAGAATTTGCAAACCAGATGGACTGACTGTTTACTGTGTCTCCTCTAGTTCAAGGGAAGTCATATTATTTCTGAAGGCCGTTAGCACCAGGATGGGCATGCTTTCCCAGCCATTGTCCATTTGTATTCTGGTCAGTATGCTGGCTCAATAGACTGTTCTTATTTCGTACCTATCTGTATGCACATTGCATGCATACCAACCATAGTTAGTGCTCAGTGGTGGGGTTGACTTTTCATTTTTTTTCTTTCCCTTCTATGTTAACCTCTATAGTAACAGTAATGAGGTTCTGGCTGCCACTTTGCCATTTGTATCACTAATGTTGTGCACAGTTGATAAGACCAGGAATAGAAAAATGTATCCCAGGCCATTCAGCCCCTAGGAATTTGGAATCACTGGGAGCGAGGGACTAGTCTTCCTTTGGGCCATTGATTTAAAATAGTAGAATGTAGGTAAATGCCTCTAGTCACACTGCCTGCAATGGACAGGGAGGGAGGTTCAGAAGGATGTTAAAGTAAATGGAGAGAGAAACAAATGGAAGATAGGGTGAAAAAGCTGTCGTTAGGGCTGTAAAGATGGCTGTAAGAACACCTACTGCTCTCCCAGGAGATCACTACTCGGCTCCGGCACCACATCTCACAGTTGCCTGTAGCTCCAGTTCCAGGGGATTGGAAGCCCTTTGAACTTCCAGGGCACCTGCATGCATGTGGTACACATCAACTCATGCAGGCACACGCAAATACACATAAAGAATTAAATCTTAGATTAAAAAACCCTACTATCTCTTGTTGAAAGCATTCCAAGTTCAATGTCTGGCTCATTCCTGTGCTTTGTGCCTATTGCTAGGGATGCCTAAGCGAGTACTTCTAGAACACAAATTGCCAGGAGGGACTTAAAAACAAAAAACCACAGATTCTGGGCCTCGTCTATGTTTTTCTGATTTAGTAGGTTTGGGGTGGAGGGTGAGAATTTGTACTAGTAAGAAGTCTCCAAAGAAGAGAATGCAATAGGTCACATTTGAAAAAGTATCCGGCTAAGTATCAGGGCATTTTATCATCAGAATGTTGGGCGTGTCCTAAACAGAAATATTCCTAGTCTTGTTGATGGGACTCAGTCATGTTTCCTTTTTCGTGTGTTTCAGGCCAAGCGCCTACATTCTTATGATAAAATGTTCTCTCCTGGCCCCTGCAAACCATCCAGTTGGCCTCTATTAATTGCAGTTAATAGTCCTCTTTGATACCTCAGCCAGGTATTTCAAACCTAGGATGTGTGAATCAATAGTCTGGTTCTGGGACCTAGGATGCATGAATCAGTGATATAGTTCTAGGCAAGTTGCATCCCCTGTAGGAGACCCAGTATCTTCAGTGGTGAAATGGAGAATAGCTATGTTTATCACATACAGGAATCCAGTTTCTGAAAAAAAAAAAAAAAAAAAAAAAAAAGGCCAGGGTTTCAATCCACAGTGCAGACTTTAGTCTGGCCATACCTTAGCTGTGGGGCTGGCTTCTCTGGACTCTGTGTGCCTGGGAATGTAACCTAAAATATCTGAAATTCATTTTGATTCCTCAGGTTTTGCCAACAGTAAAAAACATGCCATTGGGGCCATCCCAGACTAGAAGAAGAGAGTCAGCTGGTATATCTCTACAGAAGGGAACCACACAAGCTTCTATGTGCCAGCTTTTCAAGCCACACAGTCACCATCCATCCATCCCCACAACACTAAGGAGAAATGACGTTCTTTGCCTGCTGTGCTCAATGCTGTGCATTTATATATAAGGCCCTGTGCCCTCTTTCATCTACCCAAACTGCCATCAGGCGACAATATGAGCATAAATGGGCAGGAAACAGTCTGGGCATGACAACCAAGTGAGGATGTCTAAGTGGCTGAAGCAAAAGGTAGGCGTTAGAAAGTCTAAGGCATGAGAGTCAGGTTGACAGTCTAGTGATAAGACTGAATAACAATATCTGCTTTGGTTTCCACAGCATACCACCACGTGATAAAGAAGAGTGGGAGATTTGCCAGGGCTTCTCAGTTCTTCGGGCTGCATTTGGGCCACTCGTGATGAATGGCCCTCTAGTAAGTTGATCCATTTGCCAAAGCTGTTCTTTCTCAACAGAGGTAGGCTGGTTGTTAGCTCCTTATGCCTGCAACTACTCATCAATGGAATCGCCCCAACTTCAAGGAACGTTATTGTGGTACCCAGTAGGCATGCCAAAGCTTTTGGATAGAGCTCCACCCAGTTCCTAGCTCCGTATCACAGGAGCTTCCAGTCATGTGTAAGATGACCCAAGAGTAGTAGGATCTTTCCTCTCTTCAGAAAATCTATCCAGTTAAATGCTTTTGCAGATAAGTCCTTTAGGGGAAAGTGGGAACAATGTTTCAGATGCAAAAGAGACATGGATATTCTAGAAGAGATGACAGACAAGTGGTGGTTGTGTTAAATTTTGAAGGGTGGTTTTCCTGTTTGCGTCAATTACAAACTGTTTAATGAAAGACATATTTGTCTTATTTTCAGACCTTATACAAGAATAACAAAAATAACGGCGAACATATTGCATGAGTCAGATAACATTGGAACCCAGTTTGCCCCTTGCCACTACCCTGTGAGTTTTTTTTTTTTTTTTTTTTAAATTAAAGTTTCATTCTCATTTAACAAATAAGGAGAGATCCAAGAAGAGATGAGGGATTTCTCATCCCTGAGCCTGGCTTTGGCCCCAGTTGCTCAACTGTAGATTTTATACTTGTTCTATTATACCTGAGGAAATAAGGACAGTAGAACCACAGAGGAGCATTTCGGTACCATGTCTGTGCTGCATATTAGGGGTCATATGAAGCTAGATTTCTGGGGTTTCGTTTGTTTTGGGGGGACAGAGTCTTACTAAGTAGCCTAAGTTGGAATCAAACCTACACTTGGATTCTATCACCTCTCTTAGGTGCTGGGATTTCAGGCATTTACCACCATGCCTGGGTTATGTACCACCATGCCTGGGTCATGTACCACCATGCTTGGGCCATGAGGCTTTCTTACTCAGGTTCTTATATAAGCTTTATTCATTTAACTCCTTTTGTACTAATACTTGGTCACTTGGGGATCTTTATAATGTGACATAATATCTCAAGCCAAGTAGCCCCATGGAGAGGCTGTGCTAGCTGAGCCAGCGTGAAGACTTCACGTCTATGACAACATGGCTTCTTAGTCTCAGTATATAATAGTATATAAGGAAAATTGCTTGCCTTGTAAGGTCCATAGGAGAGAAGTGGCAGCTCTTGGGATTACAAAACCAGGTTTCTGAGCCAGTGGAATAGCAGAGAAAGTCCAGTTTAATAAAGGAATGCCCCCCCCCCCCCCATGGTCTCTGAGGACACTGGACCATCCTCTGCTTTCTCCCAGCAATGTTTTGTTCACTTTATGGACACAAGTCTGAATCAGGGCCATGGACATTCCTGGTCTTGAAAGAGGTCAGGGGTACCAATATACCCAGGAACATTTGACAATTACTATCTAAAGTTATTTGCTGTCCACCTGATCATCTTGGGACTACCACCTATTCTTGCAAGAGAAATAGATATTAAACTTATTTTAGTAATTTTGTAGCTTCTTGTGTGTGTGTGTGTGTGTGTATGTGTGTGCTTTTCAAATGTATCAGTCTATATGTGAAACACTCATACACACATACATTTGCAATTTACATGTGAAAATATGAAACCATGGAACTTTGGTAAGTTAGTCAAGGTGATATATAGCATAGAGCTTTTAAATGTCAGAATATAGATTTAATTTCCTGAGGCATAAAGTGCAAAAAGTCTACCACCAAAATTTTAAATAGATATGAATGTACATCATGGGGCAGAAATTCTTTCACTGCTAATTTAGTAATTTCTGTTTATTTCCTGATTATATCTTAGAAGCTCATCAGATGGAGATTCCCATTTATGTATGGCCATACCTCATTGAATGTGTCTTATAATGAGGGTCTTGAGGCAATTAGAATATTAACTTCCTCCTGGGTAGAAGAGTGAGTTGAACAAATAATGGATCCCAGGCTAGAATTCTGGTGTAAAATGAATTAATAAAGAGTTATAAGAACCATTTTTAACAGAAAACTTATAATGGAAATTGTTTCTGCCCATCTCAGATAAAGCTGCCAACAGGACTAAACTGTTTTGGCTAGAATTTTATCAGTTCAAGTCCAGTTACACTGGCTGTCTCATTATCTTCGTGAGCTCTGATTAACCATTAACTAACTACCAATTCACAGAACTTTTTCTCAGAAGTGCTGGAGACTGAACCCTAGGCATCACTAAGCAATCTACCACTCAGCTACTATAGTCTTAGTTCAGTTCAATGAACTTCAGTAATCTTGTCTTGGGTAATTACTACTATGTACCTGGCTACGAGCTGTGTTCTAGGGATATAGAGATAAAAAAAGACACCTTTATTATTTCAAGAAGCTTGCCTTCTCAGAAGGGGTAGCATATCTAAATAAGTATTTTAAAACATTTTCTTTTAGATTAGAATGAAACATTTTCATTGGGAACCATTCCAATAGTTAGAGGAATACTCAAATCTTCAGGCACTAGAGCTGTTGGAGACATTCAGGGTGGGCCTCCTTTCAGATGATTGACATTTGGGAAGGTCCTGGCAGATGGAAATATTTTCCTGGTATAGTCCGGGGGCTGGCTTAGGTCTGGGTCCTGTGGGAAGCAAGAAGCCTCAGAGGCCATCAAGGAAGCTCTTGTGCAATTTCAGGTAGAGATGGGAAGCTTGGACCTGGACAGCCTTTGTGAAGAAGATGGGGAGATTACTGGGAAGAAAAATCTAGGTTGGATTGCTGAAGAATAATAAAAACACAGTAACTTTGACTTAAGAAATGGACCTTGCTAGATCAACCTTTTCTCTGGCCAGTCTCCTGGAAAGGACTCTGAAGTCACAGCTAACCAAACACCCATTGCTCCTGGCAAGGGCTTTCTACCAGGTGAATGGTTTGCCATATTTCCGATTCCAGGAACCGGCTGCAATAACACTTATGCAATGATAGAATGTGCAGGGCCTGCCTCCAGGCGCCTGGCTGCAGAGAACTTGGCAAGACTGGAGTCCTCTGCTGAGTGGAAAGTCCTGCTTTCCTGCCTTGCCTGAACTTCCCTTGGATGCTGACTTTTGGAGAAGTCAGTGCACTCAGACTTTAGGAGAAATCAAAGAAGGTTGTGTGGGTTGAACCTGGAGCCCTGGCAAGGACGAACTGGGAGATATGCAAGAAATGATAGGACCACTCTTCATGGATATTTATTATCATCATCATCATCGTCATCATCATCATCCTCATCCTCATCATTATTATCATTATTATTATTAGATAAGCAGGAGACATGGTATTTGTGGGAAGTCCACTGTCTTCTCATGACCTTGGGCAGAGTGAGGACTTGGGAGCTGAAACAGATCTCACAAAGCCCTTAGACTGGTCAGTTAACATCTTTGAACCTTGGTGTTATTGTGTATAAAGTGGGAGATGCATCTGACCAATCCATTGGGAATAATGAATAAAAGTGGCCAGAACTTTGGTCAGCATCTCAGCAAATGCTAGCAGCTGGCTCAAAACATCACAACTCTTTAATAAGTACAACTGTCAAGTGGTTGGGCATGAAAGAAGGCAGAAGATCATCATTAATGCAAAACACAAATAAGGGATACATCTGTTGCAGTAAAGGCACACGCCTTATAGGCTGACGTGAGCCTAGTTTCTGAATTTTTGCAAATCAAGTATGTGCAAATCAGATCATTCTCAGAATATGTGGGACTTTCTGATCCAAGGAATCTCAGTGGCAATATTTTTGTGAATTTGCTGCTGCTATTGCTTCTAATACAGTATTATAATCTAGTGTTGCCTCACCAAGAGCTCCTGGAGGAAAGAGATGCTTTATCACAACAGATCTACTTATGAGTATTCAAAGCCAGAAGTGATATAAATGCCCACTGATAGACAGGAGAATGAATACTGTTTGATATTACCTTGTAATACTACTCAGTACTAAATGGCATAAATGCCCAAATTTCATTCAGCAAGAAAGAATAAAAAATTATCATAGGTACATTTTCTAAATAGCAAAAATTATTGAAGAAAATAAGACAGGTGGAAAAAATCTTATGATTTGGTTTATATATAGGGTCAGGATAGGCAAGTCAAAGCTATGGGGATGAGAAATTAGGTCAGTAGCTAGCTGGAGGCCTGGGCACTGAGGACAGAGGCTTAAAGGAAGTTGTCAGTAATTCTAGAAGCATTTTAAAATTTATTGAAATTTTGGCACCGGGTTCCAGTATGACATAGTGGGGTCTGTCTATAAACCTAGAATGTGGGAGGCTGAGACAGGAGAGTTTCCAGTTTAAAAAATAGGAAGAGAAGGGGAAAAGAGAGTTCCTACAGTGCCTAAATTTATCAGTTTATTTTTTTTAAAAAAAACCTATTCATTTTAATTTAGGCAAACAATTACCTCAGCAAAATATATTTCAATGCAAATTCAAAGTATGTTCATATACTGGAATATTTATTAGATATAAAAACAAGTTAGCCACTGATTCATGCAACACCATTGATAATTGTGAACACCATTCAGTTAAGTCACCTACGAAGAACAGGAAGTGGAACATAGCATTGACATGAATTTGTGTAATAAGCAAAATCAAACAGGTTCTGAACTCTGAGTAGTGACTGACTGCTCTTGGATAGTATGAGAGGACTGAATATAAAGCAGAAGAGCGTATAGGCTGATGGGCCCTTTTTTCTTTATTAAACTCACTTGTTTGTTGGCTCCATGTTTGTGTATTGCTGTGTAGATTATCCTGGCCCTTTGATTACATCTGTTGTTGAGGAAACTAGAATTGTCCATTAAAGTCAAGCCCTTTGCTTCTTTAACTTTATTATTTTTATTACCTTATGTGTGTGAGTGTTTCGCCTGCATGTGTGTATGTGTATCACATGTAAGTCCCTTGTTTTATAGATAGGGAAACTGAGGCTCAGAGGGATCACACCATTCACCTAAGTTATATACCTGGGGAAGAATTGATTTAGAAGTCAAGCTTATTCTAGTTACCCAGATCTTCTGGCTTTCAGTCAGTTTCTTCTTCTTAGTTACTATCTTTCTCTGGGGATATGATGAGTCCCCTTTCCTGCATACATGTATGAAATATATAGTGGAGGGCCCCTGGGGCCTGGGCAGTAGATGAAATTTCATCACTGCTTGTGAACACCCTGTACCCAGCATGGCTGTTTTGTGCCTGGGTGCAACCGTGTGGGATAAATACTCAGACAAGGAGGCTCCCTTCCCTTGCTCTCCACCCTGGCTATGTGGGAAGGAATTCTGGGTCACAACCACATTCCAACAACATGTTCTTCAGACATGATGTGATCCCACACAATCCATGAAGTCCTTAGCCCTAGCAAAAGGTTCTAGCGAGATCAGTGGGAGACTTCCTCATGACTGTCCTCTGGCCTCTTCAGCAGTGCCCTGCACTGTTGGGCAGGAGCATCTGGGAACCTGAGTACAAATGTTCTGCTCCATTTAGAAATGGCACCGTCTCCCCATCTAGCCAGTATCTAAGCTAATTTAGGACATCCTGGATGATCAGTTCTTAGGCTGCTGTATAGGGTAATGGGGGAAATTCATTCATGTTATTTTTATAATGATAAAATGGACATCTCACTTTATAAAGCAAACAGTGATTCCCCCATTGGGGAATCTAAGGGAATGGTGTAGCTTTGAAACCTCACACTGTTGTCTCAGACTGGTGGTGCTGCTTGTTATGGGCTGATCCAAGGGGCCTTTGAGCTTTGTATCTAAGCTCTGGTGTGACCAGTCAAGGGAAACCCCTTCCCTAAGGAGGAAACCATGGGCGCCTGAGGAATGGAGGCCCTCAGATGGGGGTGTTATTGGAGTATTCAAGAGTCAGGGCAAGGCAATGTGTCTGGGTGAGTGGGTGGAGTTGGAGTGTGTCTACAGAAGTTGGAGAGGGGGCAGAGGGCAAGGGACTTCATTTGCTGACAAGAGATGATGGATGAATGAAAAGCTGTGCAAAGAAGGTCTACAACTTCAAGTCCTAGTCTCCCAGGAATGTGTCTCCCAGGACCAGTCCAAGGAAGAATGCACTTTTCTTATTTTCCTGTTTCCCTATAGCCCAGCAGGCAAGTGAGCAAAGAGCAAGGCTACAGTTTCTGTCTGGCCACAATGCCTGAGTTGTGGACATTCAGATGATTTGGTGCAGCCTTTGTGGGGAGCACAGAGGAGGAGGCTGACTTCTCTTAGCCCCATTGTCCTGGAAGCAAAAGAGAAAGAGAAAGGGATGAGAGACTCAACCTCAGCAGATCCTTTTCTGTGTGCTCAGCCCCGTGCTGCAGACGGCTGCAGCTCATGCTTCCCAGCGTTTTCACGGGATGCATTTCTGACAACCGTACATAACTCCATACAGTCCTTCAAAGACAGTTTTGGATTCTTTTCCAGCATGTAACCTTCAGGGAAGGCAGAAGGGCAGACAAATCATATTTCCTTTGTCATGAGTCTGCTTGGGACTGGATTATTAAACTATGACTGGCTTGCTTGATATGTATCCATAGAGCTTATAATTAGACAGTAATTTCTCAGCTCTGGTCCAAAGGTGTGTCTCCTGTGGTTGCTAAGTCCAGTCATATCCCAAGCACTATTTAAAAAAGGGGAACTTATGGTGTACTTCCTTTTTGTCGACAGGCACTGAGCCCTTGGTGTGGCTCATTCTGTGCTGTTTTCTATACTCTGTTTGGTTCACGATGCTTTCAGATCCACTGTTTTGCTTGCTTGATCATGTGACCCTGGTCATCAATTTTATTTTGTCTGCTACCACTGGGACTCTCTCTCAACTCTGAATTCTGTTGTCTCTTGTTTCTACCTGTGCCTGGGATCCCAATGACCTTGGCATTCTCCTGCAGCACCAGTGGGCAACTCCCTGAGCTATGGGTGGGTATTTGGGGGTAAAGGAAGAAGCCAGAAAGAAAAATTCTCTTAGCTTGAAGTCCTCGAGATTCATTCATGTTGTTGCAAACAAAAGAGTTTTACTTCCTGAGTGATGGCAGTTGTGTGCCACCCCATCTGGCTTCAGTTTTATCCTTTTAAATGACATAGTGTTTGTGCACATAAGCCACATTTCCTTTATCCATTCATTGCTGATGAGCACCTAAATGGCTTTCCTATCTCTGCTATTGTGAATTATGCTGCATATTAAAGGGTAGAGTTTCAAGTTCTTACCACTTGAAAGGATAAATACGTGAGGTGATGATAATTAGCAGGATATAATTACAATGCATGCCTGCACCACAGTGTGTTACAATCCATGGATGTATACATTCATTATTATATTTTATCAGATGAAAAGTAAAAATAAATCATTAAAAGGACACAGTGGCATAATTGCTTATACAGCCTGCCTCATTCATTACATGATGTGGAATTGTCCTCTGCTCTAAAGATATGTGTCTACCAAGCATCCACACATGCTGCCTAGCAATCTCAGGGTACCTGGCACTGTGTTGGCTAGGGCGATGAGGAAAGTGGGTAGGACTGCTCCAGCAGAGAGGCAGTGGAGATGCTATTTAGAGCTGGAGAAGGTGTGCTTGCCAAGCATGTGTGAAACCCTGGGTTCAAGCCCCAGACTGAATGAACTCGACTAGGTGCTGCAGAGTTGCAATCTCAGCGCTTGAGAAGTAGAGGTGGGAAGATCAGAAGTTCAAAACCATGCTGGGCTAAGTAGGTTTCAGACCAGCTTGGACAGCACAGTGAGACCAGGTCTCAAAATACTGAACAAACAGAAAGAAAATTGCATTAGCTTGTTACATAGTCTTGAGTAGAGCACTGGACTTTGAGCCTCACTTAGCTCATCTGTGATGTGGAGATAATAGTTACACCCTACATGGTGCTGGCAGACTTGGAACATATTTAGGGGCATGTTGCTGGACCCTAACTGCTCCCTGGAGGAAGGGGTGAGAAGGTTTGGTGACACAGACAACGGGAATTAGTTGAAGGCAAACAGCAGACTCGTTTATTCAATAATGGGGTAGGCTTTATATACCCTCCTCCCAGCACCCAGGCTGTGTCCCAATCTGGTGGCATTGTGTGGTCATCTCTCATTGTCTGGGCATGATCAGGAACTCTGACAGTGACTGTTGCTAGGCCCTCAGGCAGACTAGCAACAATATCTAAAATACCCAATGCTTGGGAGTTGCTGAGTGATTGGTAGCTACATAAAAATATAGACATATGCACACAACACAGTTTGAAAAGGGAAATAAATAGCTCTCTTTAACCATTAAGAAATTGATCTATTATTTTTTAAAATCCTGTGTTGTCTTCTCCTTGGCATCTAATGGCTTTTAACTCTCATGCTTATCAAATGAGCCAGCCAGGAAGAGATTATTAGTTTATTAGAATAGATGTCTGAGTATAGGGTAGTGTGGGCCCTGCTAAATACTCTAAGTGTGTGTGTGCACAGTATACTCCTGGGTGGTGTGTAGTAAAATTAAAGAATACTTATGTGAAACTTGCAAGACCCCTTTTTAAATGCATATTTTCAGGTTTTACCTTTACAACAACCCTGTGAGATAGGATTATTTCCACCTGATGAATGAGGAAATGGGATCTCAAAGGGATTAAGGGATTCATCTAATGTCACACAGCTAGGTGATTCAAAATTAGTTTCCCCAATTCCACAATGGAGACTACATATGCATACACAGATGTACATGCTAAACATCATACAGACAAGACGGGGTCTGCCACTAGTCAATCAGGGACAGTGGAGGGGCTCACTGATAGGGACTCTTCATATCAACTACTGATAGATCCCGGGGGAGGGACAGTCAGTAATTCAGTTGTGTATCCATTGCTGAGCCCACCAAACTCCACTGGGTAGTTCTAAACCCACATCATATAGATAAGCCCTATTTAAACTTGGTGGGCCACAGAGCAGAAAGACAAAGGTGTGTGCTGGGAACTTGGCAGGTGGGGATAGTCAGGGTGGGAGGGAGATGAAAGAGAAGTGGGGTGATTAGAGTGTTTGATACACAGGTATGAAATGACAAAGAACAAAAATTGATAAAAGTTGGAAATATGTGCCAAAAATTGACCAGTATACCTGCCTACATATGTAAATTTCCCTGTCTCTGTGAACATTCTTTTATTTGTAGACATGCAATTCTGCTAGCCTCATCTTGAAGAGGGAAGAACTATTTGACTCTTTATCTGTCTTGTGTGGTAGTTGGGAGACTAGGAAATCATAAATATAAGAATGTCTCCAGCATCCACCACATTTTGTAGTTTATTTGGTGAAAGCTGTGTAGTCACGGACAGAGCAAAGGCTTGGGAGTAAGTGAGGTGACTTCAACATTTCCTAAAGGGGAGCTCAGTCCTCAGCTGTCCCTCAGGAGGGTTCCTCCTGTTTCCCCAGTTCATACCACGCAGATGACAAGGGAGCTTCCCCGGTGGTTTAGATAGCTCAGGGCCTGGAGTGCATGAGGACAGAGCTCTGACTCTACCTACCTCTATCACCATGCCATACTCACTTCCTGCTTCATTGTTGAGTGTCAACAAGGACAAGCCTGCCTGCCTGCCTCCCTCCCTCCCTCCCTCCCTCCCTCCCTCCCTTCTGTCCTTCTATCCTCTGCTGTGGACATTGCTCTGTATAAATAAAATGCTGATTGGCCGGTAGCCAGGTAGGAAGTATAGGTGTAACAAGCAGAGAAGAGAATTCTGGGAAGTGGAAAGCTGAGGCAGAGAGAGCTGCCAGCCGCTGCCATGACAAGCGAGATGTAAGGTACCAGTAAGCCACAAGCCATGTGACAACTTATAGACTAATAGAAATGGGTTAATTTAAGATAGAAGAACAGCTAGCAAGAAGCCTGCCACAGCCATACAGTTTATAAGTAATATACTAAGTCTCTGTGTGTTTACTTGGTTGGGTCTGAGTGACTGCGGACTGGCGGGTGAGAGAGATTTGTCCTGACTGTGGGCCAGGCAGTACTGGAGAAAACTCCAGCTACAATCCTCCTTTCCTCCCTCACTTCTATCCTCTCTCCCTTCCTCCCTCCTCCCCTCCCTCCCTCCCTCCCTCCCTCCATCCCTTCTTTCCTTCCTTTCTTCCCTTCTCTCTCAGTTCCTTTCTGTCTGCCATTCTAAACCTAAATCGTCCCAAAGCCAAAGCTTGTGCCCATGATAGGTTTCAGTAAGAAACTAAATTGCTTTGCTCCTATTGCTGTCAGGTCTTTAATGAGGGAAGAATAGGAACCTAAGACTCCCTGTTACGATAAAGACCTGGCTGGTTTATTCACTCTATCCAGCTGGGTAGAGGGACTCAGAGAAATAATTAAAAACTCTCTATTTAAAAATAGTTAAAGGTCTCAGAGAAAACCTGGCCTGGATTTTGTGGGAAAGGAGAAAAGGTGATGCACATGGCCCCGGAGGAGTCATTACTGATTGTTTAGAGCTGGTGGGTCCTTTCTCTCTGGAAGAACGCCCCCAGCCACGCTGCAGCATCTGCGCCTTGTCTTAAAGTGGGTCTTAGACCATTAGAGTTCCAGTACTCAACCTAGAAACATTTGCTGAGCAAATGCCGGACACACTGCTGAGTTTGGAGTAAGAATGAGGGCGGTCAGCAGATGTCCAGCCCATTAATCCCATTTTACACACAGTCAGACTGAGGCCCACAGGGAAGTTTTGTTAAGTCAGGATGTGAGCCTCCCTCACTCTCATAAAATGCTTCCTCAAGCCAAGCAAGCCTAATTGCCTTCCTGTTTCCTCCGTCCTCCCTGCCCTGCCCCAGATGACCCGCCCTGTGGCTAGCTCTCAGTGTTAGAACACAAGCCTTTGAAGGTAGAGTCAGTCTAAGGTAGAGTCAGTCTATGGCTTACGAACTGCCTTCTAGCCAGACACCTCAATACTTGATAGCCTGCCTGCACTGCTTCATTAAAAGATTCCCAAACAAATATTCAAATATGAACTTCAATTTGAGACCATATTACCCTGAGATTAGTAGTCATTTGGTGTATGAGTAGTTCATAATAGTAGTATTAATAATGGTGGTCTTCATTCACATTCTCATTTGAGAAATCCTTTTCACACACAGTGCATGTTCAGTTGCTCTTACAATAGTGTTGGCATTAAATATGATTCTCCTATTTTTCTTTCTCTGTTTAGAAATTATTGTTATCAATGTTGTGTCTTAGAGTTTTTATCACTGTGGAGAGACACCACAACTGTGGCAACTCTTATAAAGGACAACATTTAACTGGGGTGGCCTACAGTTCAGAGGTTTAGTCCATTGTCATCATGGTGATACATGGTGGTGTGCAGGCAGACATGGTGCTGTCAAAGGAGCCAAGTTCTACAATTTGATCCTGCAGGCAACAGGAAGTGGTCTGAGACATTACATGTTGACTTGAGTGTATATGAGACCTCAAAGCCCATCCCCATAGTGACACACTTCCTCCAACAAGGCCATGCCTACTCCATCAAAACCACATCTCCTAATAGTGCCATATCCCATGGGCTTATGGGTGTCAATTACATTCAAACCACCACAGTGTGTGCATGTGTGTGTACGATGTAAGAGTGTGGACATTCATGTGTCAAGACACACCTGTGGAAGTCAGGGGACTTTGGGGGTCTTGATTCTCTCCTTTCACTTTTATGTGGGATTCAGGATCAAACTCAGGTTTTCAAGCTTGAGTAGGAAAGACTTTTATCTGCTGAGCCGTCTCTTTGCCCCTTCTCCACCTTTTTTGAGACAGGGTCTCACTATATGGCTCTGGCTGTTCTGGAACTCACTATGTAGACCAAGCTGGTCTAAAACTCACCTTGATCCACCTGCTTGATGCCCAAGTGCTAGGATTAAAGGTTGAGCAGCATTGTACATGCATGTGTGTGTGTGTGCGTGTGTGTGTGTTAAACTAGAAGCTCAGAAGGAACTTGTAAAAGTTTCAGCAAATAGTAGACTCGTGACTTGTGCTATCTTTCTCTACAGTACACTTTCACCGATAAAAACCAGACTGTGATGCAGGGTGAAGGTGTGCATGAGGCAGGGTAGGGAAAGGTGTCCCACAAGGGCCAGGAGAGCATTCAGGCAAGACCATAGGAATCAGACAAGAGTGTGAGTGTGCATGGATGCAGAGGGAAGTGGTGTGTCTGAGGGTAAACCAGTTCAGAAGGAGGCAATAACCAAACTTGGAAGAAGCAGGCTATGCTTATGGACTAGTGAGTTTGAAGGCTCAAACTGAAGGATGTACTTGTGAGGCAGGCAGATGGGAAGAAGGTGGAAGGAGACAGGCCCTGGGGTTGGCAAAATTGTTGAAGCTTTAGTCTATACATTTCTAGTTGTGCGACTTTGGGAAAGTCATGTGTCTTAGCCTTCTGTACTCCTCCACAGACTTGGTTACTTCAATGCAGTTTGAGGGTTAGGTGTAACTACACATGTCAGCAGTACATGCACACCCAATGATTATTTCAGGGGCCCAGAATAAATTCACATTCACTTTTTCTTATAAGTTAATGATTTGAACCTTGAGCTTCACTCATGCTAGGCAGATGCTCTACCATTGAGCTTTATCTCCAGCCCAGTACTTAACCACGAAAAGGGCTGCGTGGCGAACCTGTAACCTAGTCTATAAGGAAGCTTGGAGCCTATCGCAAAGTGTAAAATGACGAGCTGAAGAGAGCACCCAAGTCCATCCCTGGGCAAGGACAGGCTGGAAGTGGATGTGAGCTAAGCAGGTAAGTTTTTGTTTCCTTGCTTTGTTTTTAGAAAACTGTGGTCAGGGTAGGTATAAATTGAAGTCTGGGAGCTGATGAGGTAAGAGGTTGTTTATAGGACCTAAGAATGAAGAAGAGGAAGTTCTTTTTAAAAAATTCTTTCTTTTATTTTTTGAGATTATAATATAATTACCTTATTTTCTCCCTTGCAACCTTCCCATATGCCTCTTGTTTTCTTTCAGATTCATAGCCTTTTTTCATTATTATTACATGCATACTTAAACACACACACAAACACAGATCACACACACACACACACACACACACCCAAGGCTTGTATAATGTTACTTGTATATATGATTTCAGGGCTGACCATTTGGTATTGGATAATCAATTGGTGTGCTCTTCCTCGGGGAAGACTGTTTCTTATACTCTTCAGCATCGCCCAGTCGCCATCTTTCTGTATAGTTGAGGCTTCCAGACTTTCCCCTGTCCATGTCAGCAATCTACTGGTGTTATCCTTATTCAGTTCATGTTTAGGCAGTCATGCTGATGAGTCTTTATGGGTGTAGCTTCTTACATTTCCAGGACACACAATCTCACAGCAAAACTCTTACAGTTTTTCTGCCCCATCTTCTGCAATGTTCCTTGAGCCTTAGTTTCAGGAGTTGTTTTGTTGATATATCAATTGGGGCTGGGCTCCACAACTCTGCATTTGGATTGGTTGTGGTTTACTGTAAGGGTCTCTATTTGTTGCAAGTAGAAGTTTCCTTGTTGAAGGGTGGGGACTACATTTATCTCTGGGCATAAAGACATTTAGAATGTAGCTAGGGATTATCCCTTAGGAAAGAAATGGTTGTAGGTTCTCCTCCAAGATCCATGATTTCACTAGCCTTAGGTATCTGGCTAAGTTTCTAGTACCAGATATTATTTCTCTCTTATTGAGAGGGTCTTAAGTCCAATTAGGGAGCTGTTGGTTACTACAAAGTTGTGTGTGCCACTACTGTACCCTTAGGGTTATAGTGCCATAATGGTCATTGATGCGGTTCCTAGATTTCCTTCTATTAGTTGTCTTCTTCCTTTGGAAGCTTATATGGCAGCTTCTAGTATCAGGAAAGCTAGTTTTTAGAGAGGAAGCATTTAAGTCGGTGCTGTGAGATGTCTTTCTGTATACTGTGAATGTGTGTTGCTCTAATTGGTTGATAAATAAAATGTTGATCGGCCAGTAGCCAGGCAGGAAGTTTAGGCAGGGTGAGCAGATGAAGAGAATGCTGGGAAGAGGAAGGGCAGAGTCAGGAGTCACCAGACAGACAGAGAGGAAGCAAGTGACAAGGCAGAACTGAGAAAAGGTACAAAGCCACATGGCTAAACATAGGTAAAAATTATGGGTTAATTCAAGTGTAAGAGCTAGTCAGTAATAAGCCTGAGCTAATGGCTGAGCAGTTATAATTAATATAAGCTTCTGAGTAATTATTTTATAAACAGGGCCGTAGGACTGTGGGGACTTGGTAGGACTGGAGAAACCTTCCTACTACAGGTCAGTTCCAGCACAGAAGCCTCTGGACACTGTATCTGAAGTGCATGGTGCCTTAAGTGATATAGAATTTACCATCCATCTCTGGGGGCAATGGAAGGCAATAGAGATATGCTGTACATTTTGGGAGTCTCTTGGACAACAGCTCGAAACAGGGTTGAAGAGAAAGTTCTTTAAAGTAAAATATGGGAAGAGCAGAGGAGAAAAGCAGAGACAAAACTTTTATGAAATAGCACAACGGCCCAGGTATTATTCTCAGCATTTTCAAGCCCTAGTTACCCAGTGGTACTTGTAAGACACCAGAGGTGAAGTCTGTTTCCACCCATATTTGAAAGTAGGGAAACTGATGTAGCTCTATTTATGTAGCTCCACTTACTTCTCATTTGTTTTCATTCTTTAGGAAGTGGCCACCACTGAAAATTCAACGCAGGAATTCATTCATCTCTAGCACCTTTTCATGGCTAATGTTGAGTGTGTCTCCTGGCAGAATGCTCTGGGTGATTTTTATCTCCTATTTAGATGCAATTGTAATTATAGTGTGTATTTGTTTATTTACATATCTATCTCCATGTTTGTGTGTGTACAGACATGTTTGCACAAACGTGCATGCATGTAGACTAGAGTGTTGTCTTTCAGAAAGCCACCCTCCTTGTTATTTTGAGACAGAGACTTTCACTTGACCTGGAAATTGTGGAGTAGGTCAGGCTGGCTGGCCAGCAAGTCCCGGGTTTCTACCTGTCTCTGCCTCCCCAGTGCTGGGCTAAATATAACACCACACACAGCCTTTAAAGACAACAATAAAAATCCTGGTCTTTGGAGATTGAAATCAGATCTTCATGTGTTCAGGTCAAGCACATTATGGACTTGAGTTATCTTCCCAGTCCACAGAGTACATCTTTATATATCATGAGCATATTGTCCTCCTGATTAGTTTCAAATAAGGGCTTAACATTTTACTGACTGGGTACACCAAAACTATGCTTATAACATTAAATCTCAACAGAGATGCACTTATTCCTTCCTACCCTTGCTGTCTGTACCATCAATAAGGTGATGTGGCCATAGGACAACTCCCGAGCCTTCACTATGATGCTTTCAAGTATGAACCTCTGGTCTCTTTAGCTGTCCTGGGTATGTAGCTGTAGTTATATGAAACTGACTAGCATAGCAGATAAATAATGTTTCAGAGATCAACAAGAAATGAATATAGACAGAAAAATTTATAGAGACCATGCCCACTAGGATTTCAAAGTAGCACATGCAAGAAGAATCAATGGCAGGGCCAAGCAATTGCTTCATAGTGAGAGGCAACATAGAAACCTAAGTTCTGTGGGTCTGACTTTGACTCCGTGGGTTTGACTCATTAACCACTTAGAGGCCCTCCAAGCACTGAAGGACAGAGGCCTTTTCCTGGAGACATAAAACACAGCTGGCTTGCTGGAGTTGCCCCCTCCAGATGCACTGAGCCAGCAAGCTGGCCCTTGAGTTTGAGCAAACCAGATGCTTCTCTGGCTGGTAGAACCAGATTACACGCCATCAGGCCCTCCTGGTATGCCACTCAAGGATCTCTAGGGAGTAAGAAAGGTCTGATAATTAAGAAGGATTTCTCTCCTGAGTGGCACTGGGGCACAGTGACTGTCAGGGTAAAAGATGGATGGCTTCATAAAGACCACCCAAAAGGCAATTGACCTGCAAGGGAGAGACAGTCATTGCCACCCACCCACTACTCATGGAGTCTCCTCCAGCCAGAGCTGGTAAGAAAACTAAGCTGTTCAGGACATCATTTGGCTTTACTCTACAGTGATGAGCAATCCCAGGACAGCTAGAGATGCATCCTTTCATTCAGAGGCATTCCTCAGTGGGCAGATGCAGAGATGAAGAAGACATGGCGTTCTTAGTCTCAAGAATGCAGAGAATTATAGCTTCTGTGTCTAGTCAAGATTCTGAGCAAGTCAAGCCTTCTGCACATGTATGCTACAATCTTTCAAAAGTTCATTTCAGTCCCAGGCTGATGATTTAGAGCCCAGAGGCAAACCTTACATGTATGTGTGTGTACATTAGAGAGTGGGGGGGGTCACAGAGAATGGACCTCAGATCAAGAACTAGTACGACAGCTTTATATCTACAGTTTTGCCAAACCAGCTTTATATCTATAGCTTTGTTTTTGTAAGGCCAGATAGGCTATTGTCTTTTCTGGATCTTAGTTTGTCTACCTACCAAAAAAGGCTTGGATTAAGTCATCCTTGGAGGTAGTTCAGACCTAAGATTAGGATTTGTCAAATAGTCTAAAGGACCTCAAAAAAAAAAAATCTCCTCCCTAAAATACTACAAACTGCAGCAATTTTCTCTTCTTGCATAAGCATCACAGAGGATCTAAGAACAGGAAGAAGGTCATGGGCATAGCTCAGTGGTAGAGTGTTAGCCTAGCAAGTGTCAGGTCCTTGGTTCCTTAGCACTGAAAATAAAGGGAAGCAGATACATGTATGTACCCTTCCACCTTATTAAAATGATTGGTTCTTTGAGAGTTTGTACATGTTTTGATAGATGCACTCACTCTCATTCCCCAACTCTTCACAAACCCACCCCCTTTTCCCTGCCCATCTAATTTTGTGTCCTTGGATTATTTTTTTTAACCTGTCAAGACCAGTTTGTACTACTCGAATATTCTTGGATATGTGGTCTTCCACTGGAGTGTGGTCAACTTGTCTGGGGCTATATCCTCGAGAAAATGGCCTCTTCCTCCACAGCAGCTAACAATTGCCAATAGTTCTGTGGCTTGGGGTAGGACTTCATGCCCACCTTGAATCTTCATGCTGGGATTTGGCCTGCTTTGGGCTTGCTCAGGTTTTGTGCATGCTGTCTCACAACTGCTGAGTTTATTTGTGCAGCTGCCCTGCTGTGTCTAGAAGGCAGTTTTCTTCGAGCCCTCCACCCCCTCTTTCTGACCCCTCTTGTATAGTGAATGTGTGGGTGGGGGGCTTATTGTGGGGTGGTGTTCGGTACATATGCTCCATTTAGGGCTGAGCATTCTGCAGTCCCTTAATCTTTATACTTTGGCCAGTTATGGTCTCTATGTCCATCATCATCTACTGTGAAGAGAAGCTTTTCAGTTGAGAGTCTAGTGATGATCCTGATCCTCTGTGACATGGATAGCCCTCTCTCTTTTTTTGTGGAGTGACATTCCTTCCCAGTAACCAAAAGATCCAAATTTCTGAGGAGCTCAGCTTGATGGGAAACTTGGTCTACTTGTGGTGTTTTGAAAAATCACCCATTCCCAACTGTGGCCCAACACTGGCCTAACAATGGCAAGGTAGAAAATGCCTATATTCCCCTTACCTGTTTCAGTACATGGGAATGGCTGTGCACACACTGCCACACATGGCTACTGGGGTCATTTCTTGTGCTTTGAGCCAAACTGATGATCAGTCTGGGGGTCTGGCACAGAAGTCAGTAGATGGCATGCGTATGTCACAAGTGAAAGGCACTGTATTCATTGGTCACCTCCTCAAGGTGTTGCGCTGTGAGTGTGCCTACCATTTACATAGGGGATGTTTCTACCTGGGAGCTTCTGGTACAGAGTTTTCCAGAGCAAGGTACTTTTACAGCTGTTCTACCCATGAACTGTAATCAAGCTGGGCTCAGCCTTGATTGTCTTCTCAACAGAATAATTACATGGTCTCCATAGGTGAAGGCCTATCTCCCATCTCCTCCAACTCTGTCTACAAAGGAAACAGAGTCACCATTCTGGGAAGGAAAGAAAAGAAAAAGAAAAATAACAAACAAAGCCTAAATTCTCCTCTGCTGGTGAGCCTCTCAGCGGCTTCTGCTGTCACCACGGCCTGTGAGTTCCACATCAGATCACATTACTGTCTTTTTTTTGAACGTTTCATCTGACTGGGCTTCTCATGTTTGCAGAGTCCCAGCCCACTCCAGGGTTTGTCCAGTGTTTTCTCTGCCCAGGGAATTCTTTACACACTCTCTCTCTCTCTCTCTCTCTCTCTCTTTTCATTAATTATGCCCACCTCTGACAGACCTTCACTGGCCATTTGAAAGCTGAAGCTCTAATTCTTTTTTTTTTCTTTTTCTTTTTTGCTATTCAGTTCCTTATTTATTATAGCATATAATTTTTTAAAATTTATTTGGTTCCTTGTTGTTTGTTTATATTTTCCCCCACTACTCATGCTAACCAGAAACTGGAAACTCCGGGATAGTGGAGTAAATTTGTGTTGTACACTCTCATCTCTGTCTTCAGTGCCCACGTTGGTGTCAGCACATAATAGATGTTCAATTAACCTAATAGAAATAATCTACCTATTTCTGATTAATGAATGTTCAATTAACCGAACCTAAATATCTGGCCTGGTTCTGCTCAACTTCCTCCCATTGACCTTCTGTCTGTCCAATGTGAAATTAAAAGGAAAATCGCCGTGAAAGTAGCGTGCAATCACTTTCAGCCAGGAGACCCTTAAAGGATCAGGCTTCGTGTCCATCTTAAGTGCCGTCCCAGGGAACACTGGCCACCTCCACTCTCTGAAGCAGATACCTGGAATGACTAAAATGGCTGGACCATGCCATTGTGCCCAGAGGCCATGAGATGATTGTCATGACATCACTAGACTCTTGCGTTATGAACATTGCTCTTCAGTTTGTGTATTTCCCCCTCACCATTTGTCCTGTAGTGGGTGTCAAGTAGCCCTTGCATTCTTGGCAAAGCAAAGAGGAGTTTCTCTTCAAATAATCTGAATTACTGTGTAACGGTTTAAGAGCCTTTTGCCTACATAAACTCGACTTTCCCTCTCTCCTCAGAGCTGTGTGAACTCGTGCCTCCCAATTGCAACTCCTAGGATTGCTTGTTTGGATTTCTTTGTTTGGTTTTTGAGACCGGGTTTCTCTGTGGAGCCCTGGCTGTCATGGGACTCAGAGATCCACCTGATCTCTGTCTCCTCATTTACACACACACACACACACACACACACACACACACACACACACACACTCTGGGATCAAGAGGATGCAAACGTACCTTCCATCCCACCACTGACTGCATTTGTTACACGGTCAGCATTTGTGAAGTGCGGAGGACACACAGGTCAAGGAAAGGACTTATGAGATGGGAAGTGGGTCATCTTATTTGAGAAGTGTACCTGTGCACACTTGCTGCTCGGATGTTGCCTCTTGGGGACTTCCAATGATGTTCCTGGTTGAAGGGGAACATCCCTGTATTACATCTTCTGGGCTTAGGCAGTTGGTTTGGCTTAGAAAACAGTTTGCTATTGATAGTATAAAAGCAACCTATCAGGAAGTAAGGGGCCTGTGAAGGAAACCGGAGTGCTAGTGAGGGCACACCTCTGCTTGTACATATTTTATTTACAGCTTTACCCACCAAGAAGTGGTTCCATATTCACGTACTCGCTCACTCACTCACTCACTATAAGCCAGTTGTTGTGCTGTAAGCCAGGTACTATGTTGGTGCTCTGAGTAAAGAGTTGCATGAAGGAGAGGTAAGTCAGATGGCTCACACCTGTAATCCCATCACTTGAGAATCTGAGGCAGGAGGATCATGAGTTCATGTCCTGTCTCAAAAACAAACCAACCACCAACAAATAAGACAGACAAGAAGAATACCCAGATGCAAGAGGTAAGGTGATTGTCTTATTCCTCATCAGTGAGGAGGCAGAAGCAGAGAGACAGACCGAGAGATGGTCTAGTGTGAACTCTCACACGGTGTGTGTGTGTGTGTGTGTGTGTGTGTGTGTGTGTGTGTGTGTGTGTGTTTAAAGTTACAAGGAGGCAAAGGGAGTGGGAGGCTTTCATCCAGCCCGAGAGCTTCAGAGACGTCCTGGCATACAAGCTCTGCACACTGACTTTGTGTGTAAACTTGTCCTGTGGAGAAGAAAGGGATGGAACGAAAAAGGAAGGCAGAGGGTCCAGCATTGACAAAGGTTCATCGTGACGGGTAGTAAGTAGGCATGCTGGGAAATGGCATGGAATCTGCCATCCACAATTGTGCCGACCTTTGCTAGTGAAGGCGTGCTCTGAGGACCAGCAGCATTGATGTGGCAGAGAACTTAACTGGAGCTCCACCCAAACCAGCGGAATCAGAAACAGCATTTTAACAAGACAGTCCAAATCAAGGTGGTTCTGTGCACTCAAAAGTATGAGGAGAGCGCGGCAGGAACATTTCCCGGTCACAGCATGCAGCCTATTGCCTGAGACTACATTCTGAATGAGCTGCCTGGGCCCCACCTCTGCAGCCTAAAGCTGCAGCTGAGAGCTGGCATTTCTCAGAAGGACCCCCAGCACCACTTGAGGAGCTCTAGAAAGAGGACTCTCAAGGCTCGTTTCTACAGCTCGATAACCTCCCAGGTGGAGGAGGCTAGCTGGCTAACTTCTTTCTAAGCAACAGGCCGGGAGAGGTGACAGGAAGTCCGGAAGGACCTTGACTTGAGGGGTTTGGACTTCATCCTGGGGAATCAGGGACCATTGTGGGGGGGCTTTAGAAAGCAGAGTGAAAGCCTGTACCTCCAGTCTGTCTGTCTGTCCCTCTGTTGTGTGTGGGAGTCTGCTGGCCTCGTGTGAGGACGATAAGACACTGGCAATGAGACTGGTCACCACAGTCTAGGGAGACCCGTGAATTACCAGCTAAGTCCGAGTCGGTGGAGATGACATTAGTAAACTTGAGGGGTTGGAATCTGCAGGAAGTAGACTGAATCACAGCCTCCCTGCCTTTTGGGGACCCTGGGAGGGGGCTTGCTGCTCGCTTGCTTCCTGCAGCGGCGGCCGCCTTTTCCTGCCCAGAAAGCAGCTCCACTTCATTTGCCCTCTCTTCGAAAGCCTGCCTCCGGCCCCAAGGACAGGTTTCAGCCTGCGTGTGTGGGGGAAGGGGGCAGTAAACCACTCAAGAGCAGGATTTATGAACGGGAGTTGTGTAATTACTGCCAGACATAGCAACCTGAAGACTTTATGGCCGAAGTGTTTGGTGTCATCCATTAAAGCCAAGTGGCCTCTTGGCTTAGCTCCTGTCACCTTATGACGAGGCCTGTTTCTCTCTGTGAAAGTCCCTCCCCTCTGGTCTGAAAGGGGAGCCTAGCCAAAGAGGCAAAGGCAGATAAATCACCTGAGCTCAGGGCCCAGACCTTGCTGGGGCTCCTTGAAGTCAGGGCAGGACTCCTAAAGGGACTGGCATTTGTCTCCTGGGTTTCTGATTCCCTACTAACATATGGACAGAGCCGTTAGTAAGGACACGCTCCTGCTCGGCTGACTTCCCAAGGCCTTCCCCCTTTCTGTGCTCGCCAGCCTCTTGTCCAACAAACGAACCCCTGACACAGTCAGCAGCGGCGGCGGCGGGGGTGAGGGGGGGGGGGGGGGTGATCCTTGCTGCTCTGCAAATGGGCAACTGAAGCCTGGGGAGGCCCAGGGAGTGTCCCAGAGTCATACAGCAAAGGACCACGTGAGCACTGCACATCTGCACAGCTGTTTCTAGCTGTCCACAAGGCAGACAGGCTGTCCTGGTTTGATGAGGAGAGTAAGGGCTTGTCCTGACTACGGACCTGTCTGACTGACTGACAGACGTGCTGGCTGCTGTGAGAACCCAGAAGAAGCTCAGGGTTTCTCTGAAGTCATGCAGGGAATTTGAGAGAGCTGCCCTGAGCCTCAAGGTCTCTAAATAGGAATGGGGAATCATACAGCCTCTTTTCACAGGGTGTTGCCAGAGTTAAATAACCTTGCAGGGTCTGGCACTGGCCTTCTTGTCTTGTGACCCTTAGGGCCGTGCAGAAAGCACTTCCCAATTAGAGTTTGATGCTCAGATGAGATAATGGAGGGAATGTGATTTGGAAAATCCTTGTACTCTACTCAACTGTGAGGTAATAATAAGAAAATGGATCTGCCATCACACTGCCAAGAAAACAGCAGCATTTGAGAGCAAAAGCAGACCCGGAGTCTAGAATCTTCATCACCATGATTGTTTTTGAGCTGAGGACCTTCCTTGGCCTTTCAAGCATCCATCTCAATGTCAACCGAGGACTAGAGAGAATATCCATATGTAAAGTGTAGTATGGAACCCATGGAGGGGGCCGTGAATATCCACCAGGCATTTACGTGCTGGGATACCATTCCACCCACCCATCAGCTTTCTTCCAGAGGACTGCTATCCTGCTGTCCCAGCCTCTCTTCATCCCCGTCAGTGTCTACCATAAAATCTGGTACCATCTGGCACCTGGTGACTCTTCACCTGAACTGGATTGGGTTTTTCCTTTTGTGCATTCAAAGTCTAAGCTTTACCATTTCTATTTCCTGAGCCAAGTCCATGGCTGGCACAGGGTAGGTGTTTAGTAAATTCAGGTCGGACTAAGATCAAGCTCCTTATCTAATAGCTGCACTGAGGCATAGGGGACCCAAGGTTCAAGGTCTCATGGGAGTCTGGAGCTTGTAGCCGAAGTAAGAACTGGTCAGATGACAGGCACACTTCAAAAAAGGCAGGTGGTGGGGAGGGGAAGGGATGTGGTTGCCCAGTTGCCTTTTTGGCTGAGTGGGAGCCTCACTTGGCAGCAAGGGCACCGTGAGGGAGGCTGGCAGCATACCAGATGCTTCTGCTAGGGCTACAGGGCAGGAACACACAAGCCAGAAGAGAGGAAGCAACTCAGAAGGAAGCAAAATGCATTTAAAATCTCCATCCCTTGTCTGCATGGCGTGGCAGCACTGTGTGTGTTGGACGGAAAATGGGCTCTGCCGTCAAGTAAATCCATGTGTGGATCCTATCAGAGCAAGCCAGGCTGCTAGAGCTTGAATGTGATTTTTCCCCCCTTGCACCTCTGTTTCCTCATCTAGGAAAGTGGTTCAGTGATTCTCCTCACACAGTTGCTGTGGACGCATTTTTAAAGCAAGGCGCACCTGCTCTCGGGTAGGCAATGAGCCGAGTAGCTGCATGGGTTTAATTTGTTATCCCCTAATCACGAGGCAAATATAGTTATTTCTATCTCCAGTCTCCCTGCAGAACCAGGAAGCTCGTATTCAGAGGTGATGAGCAATTTGCTCAAGCATTCGAGCCAGAAGAATTCCAACTGGGATCGTTCTGTACAGACTGCACCGTGGATGTGGGAGCGAGGGGCACGTTCCGTGGCTCCCAAACAGGCTCAAAGCACTCACGGTGCAGTTTTCCTTCACTCTCAGCGCCTTCCTGTTACCTCTCTGTCTTTTCAAAGGGGAACCTTTGGCTAACCCAGTTGTCTATAGAAGAAGGGAGAGGCCCACCAAGTGATTGACCAACTTGCCTCCCTTGTCCAGGTGCTCTCGGGCTTCAGTGGGATGTGAGGCAGGAAATCATCAGTGGGTGTTTAGAACAGGGAAGAAGCGAAGTTGCTGAAAGGCAGACATTTGGATGACCCAATATCTGAACTATCAAAACTATCATTCCAGAAGAAAACTACTAGTTCCTTTTACACACTCGTACGTGCTTGTGTACACACACACACACACACACACACACACACACTTCTTTGAAGTTGCAGCTCAGATGTATCTGAGAGTCAAGGAAAGCAACTGTGTTTCCACTGATATCTGTCATGTGCCTGGCTCTGGATGTGTTGTCCCCTCTACTCTTCACAGTAATTCAGTGAGACGGCATTAGGTCTAGTTTTCACAGAATGATGCTCAGACAGGGAAATCTTTCTATCACACAAGGGCTAGGCATCAAGGCCAAGATTCAAAACTTAGCCTGTCTGGCCCTAAAATTCAGGCATTATTTATTTATTTTCTTTCCTCCTCCTATTTCTTCTCCTTCTCTTTCCCTGAGTTAGTCTTATTAGGTAGTTCAGGAGTGTGCCCATGCTCAGTCAGGTCTTTTTATTTTTAATTTGTTTGTTTGTATTACATTCTTTTCTGCTACTTCCTGCCTGGGAATTTGTGTATTGATAGGAGCTGCTATTTTCTCTAAGCTCCCCTCTTTAGGAAGACTCCATTTCTTTGTCCTATGTAGTGCTACAGACACCCTGCATGTTCAAGACAGAAGTAATATTTAGCTTTCAGACTAAATGGGGCTGTTCAAGTTCTGTGTGGAAGACAACACAGGGAAGAGCAGTGTCAGGAGATGCCCTTCGTGCAACTGATGCTGGCCATTGCATCTGTTGGCCATTGCATCTGTTTTGTGATGTGGGGTCAGGTATCAGGAACAGGCTGTATGGCTTTATTTGTTTTTAGCTCAAGTAGGCTGGGCTTTGGAGAGGAGAACAGGAGAATTAAGCAGGGAAGGGACTTCCTTTTAGCTCAGCCAAACTGAAGGCAAGTTAGGGACTTAAGTTACCCGTGGGCAGTAATTACTACTTAGCAGCTTTGCTTAGATCCAGGCATTTGTGTACGGAAGATATCTTGTATATCCTGTCCTGCTTGATGCACTTTTGAATTATAGTTGGCAAAATAAATAAATAAATAAAAGCTACTGAGCACATGTTTGTGTACCACTCTCAGAGTTCTTTTGGTCCAGTGGAATGTTCCAAGATTATGGAGTTCATGAGACACAGGTCTGATTTTCAGTAGAGCCTCTTACCTGTGTTTGTGGCTTGCCCTATGTGTGTCAGCCAGCTAGCACCTCTAGTCTCAGGTCCCTCCTCTGTAAGAAAAGTGCAACAATACTTGAATTGTAAGATCAGCAGCAGCAGCAACAGCAGACATTCATTCAATATTTTTCTTTCCTTGTTTCAGAGTGGAAATTCTGTATCTGCCATTTCTTAGGTAGAGAGATGGGCATGAGTGATGACCTACATTCTTTGGGACACTATGGATCCACCCAGCTTGTTGGTGGGGACTGCCAGCCTCGGTTCAAGGCTGCAGCCAATGCCCATTATGTCATTATGGAGCCTGCAGAAGTGATTACTAATGTTACTTTTCCAGTTCACTGCAGAGCAGAGGGGAGAGGTTTTTTCACACTGCTGGCGTTTTGTTGGAGCAGGGCGATATGGATCCCAGATGGTTTCCTCAGCAGATGCTGCCCTGGAGAAGCGTACTGCCGCTTTACAAGGGATTTAATGAAAACCTGGCACCCCTCCAGGCTTGATTCAATTCTCTGGTGTTCTCAGCTAATACATACAGACTGGTCTACAAGTTCCCACCTATAGATGGTGTGGGGACTGTTGGGGTGAAAAGATTTTACGTGAAAAAAACAAAACAAAACAGAACAAAAAACAAACAAAACAAAACTAAACCTATCTGGCTGAGTCTACAGGCTTGGGGCAGGAGAGCTGGAACAGTGACGTGGAAGGGAAATTGGTAGGAGAGTAGCTGGTCTGGAGATTGTCCCATTAGCTGCTGCTTAGTCAGGATGATGTAGGGACAGCCAACAAGGATGGCTTTTCCAGCTGTTTGGGCTCATGGTGCTTTTCTTCCTTGGCATGAGTTAAGCTAACAGGAGTGGGAACGCTGTCACCTGAGTTCAGTTCCGGCTACAGACTGGAATTGGGTCTGCCTCTAGTCACTCTGTGTGAAATGCTCTTGCTTCTCAAGTGTCAGCTTGCTCTCTCCCATCTCTTTATATTTTGGCTTTAATATCGTATCTCCGAAAAGGCTGCCTTGATTTCTATCCTGCAAGTCCCCACCCCCAAGTTCTTTGCCTCATGCCATAAGGCTTATGCTGTCTTGAAGGGTGCAGGCAAAAGCACCTTGGCCTAAGTACTGTCATTATTAACTTCAGACTCCATTTTACCCAACAGGTGAAAAAAAAAGTTCAGCTTCCCAAGCCTTAGGGGAGCTGAGAACTTTCCGATGGCTGACCAATCTCCTCCCTAAACCATAGAAAGAGTCGTTATGCATCTTTAGTTCTCTAGAAACATCATGGCTGTTCCTAAGAACAGAAGGAACAAATGAATCTGATTGGTTGGACTGGGGCTTGCATTATATATCGATTGACAATGATGGAACACTCAAGGAAGCCCCAAATCTCTAAATCCTAATTGGTGAAAACTGTAACTGTAACTCGGCAACAAATGTTTGTGATTTTGTGCTTATAAACCCCACTTCTGCGGCTACTCGAGGTTACCTCATGGTGCATAACAGGCTCAGTCTGAGCTAGACGTGGGTTGTGAAAAATAAACCACAGTGTATTTGTCTGCTTGCTTCTTGTCTTGGTAAATCTGTGGGATGCAAGACCTTTGGAGGTAGGAACTCCCTGCATCTCCTAGACCGATGGAGCCCGGTGCCCAAGAAGACCTGGCCCAAGGTACAGATTCAACAAGCGTCACTGGGTGCATTTTAGGACAAGAATGAGATAGGTCAATGTTTATACTTCATTGCCCTCATTAACAAGTTGAACTTCTCTCCAGATCCCTCTTAAGAGTATTCGTCTGTACACAAGGGCTCAGCTGCAATAGAGAAAGACTGTTCATGGAGAACATGGGCCCCGAGAGCCCAAGAGATGGAAGCTATTTCACAATCACTCAAATTTAACCCCTCCCCAAATACCTACCAGTATTTCTGTTTAGCTAATATCCATTGGAAATCTAGCACCCATTATGGCCTGTATCAAGGAATTTCACCTGCAGTATGTTAGGGGGTTTCTTACACAACTCTGGGAGCTGTTTTCCCATTTTAGAAAAAAGGAAGCAGGGCCTGGGGAAGGTGAAACAGCTGAGCAAGCTCCCTGGGCTCCTCAGAGGAACAGGCAGCATTAACCCCATTTATATTTTCAAAGCCATAATTTCCCCCATAATTCCAGGCTGCTTCCTATTAACACTTACCCTGGATAAATAAACACAAGGAAGCCACATTCTCTGTCCTTGGGGGGCTCTGGTTTGGGTGATAAGACAAATGTAGAAGTAGATTGAAACACTAGTAAAAGCCAGTTTTTTTTTTTAATACTGCTTTGAAGTTTACAAAGCTTGTCCCAAATATTTACTACACATCTGAGTTTTAAAAGATTAGTATCCAGGATATATAAATAATCCATACAAGTCAATAAGAAAAAGACTAAGAACCCTAGAAAGACTGACAGATTATGAGCAGTCAATTCAAAGAGCCAGTAATCTCATGAAAAGACATTTGGCATTACTAGCCAGTGGGGGAACACCAATGAAAATGAGAAAATACTATGTCTGTCCATCTTGGACAGACATGACAGACCCAACTGCTGGTGAGGGTGAGAGGAAACAGGAGCCATCATACCAGGCCAGAGACAAAATCAGTTTGGGGGAACAATTGGCAATGCCGAGAGAGAGAGAGAGAGAGAGAGAGAGAGAGAGAGAGAGAGAGAGAGAGAGAGAGAGAGAGATCCTTTAGGAGAAAGAGAACTCTTGCATAGGTATCAATATCAGGACTGTGTGTGTTTTAGTTACTGTGTTGCTCCTGGAATAAAACACTCTGACAAAAACAATGTAAGAAAGAGTCGATTCTGCTTGCTGTTTTGGAAGGACACAGTCAGTCCATCCTGGCAAGAAAGACGCAGCCACAGACCTGGATGGCAGGCGGCAGGAACAGGAGACTGGCTGGTCACATTGCATCCATAGACAGGAAGCTGAGAACAGTGAGTGAATACTTGTTTGCTTTTAGTTCACTCTCTCCATTTTGTACAGTTCAGGACACCAGGGACAGGTCCCTTCTACAGCTAAGACAAGACTTCCTCTAACAATTGATGTAGCTGAGAGACTCCCGACAGGCGTGCCCAGAAACCCGTCTCCTTGGAGATGCTAGATTCTAAGTAAACAATGACTACTATCACAGTTTTAGAAGTTTGGGTAAATAAATTAATGGGTCATTTGTAGATGATCCTTGAAACAGCAATTGAAAGAGTAACCTAGAGCTCTATTTAGTATCATGGATGAATCCCAGCAACACTATCTCTGTTGAATAAATGAGACCAGAAAGGCACAGCCAGGATATCATGTATGGACACTTTTAAAAACATGCACAGCAATGCCACATGTTAAAAATGATCCCTACCGCCACCCCTTCCCACAGGCCTGGTCAGAGTGAATGAGTGCCCCCTGCCACGCCCCTTGGTAGTATTAACTCCTGGATACAGGACAGCTCAGATAGCTTCCAAGGAGGATGTCTAAACCCCAACAGGATATTTTAAAACAACAACAGCAGCAGCAACAGGAACAGAAACAAATGCTGCAGAACATGAACACCTTCAGATCCAGGTGCAGAGTTCAGAGAGTATGCTAAGTCTGCTTTTGAACCTTCCTATGCATTTGTGTATCTTACCAAGCAGACAGCTAACCAGCTGAGAAAGTCTTCCCTGCACTGTGGCTACCTTGACCCTCACTGAGGCCATGGAGGCAGCAGAGAAAGGGAGATGTAGCCTGTTGCTGATGGGTCCAGCCCTTTGCCATCCTGCCCATGGCCCTGTGTTGAGCTGACCCAAGGGTTGAGCAGGTAAAAGAAGATGCTAATAAAGTTTTTCCTTAGGAAATAGTCTGAGCTACAGTGGGGTGGAGTCAGGGTTCTGGGAACGAGGCAGAGAGAATCAGGAGGGATGCAAGGCTAAGGTTCTATGGAGATAGAGCTGGTTCATTTACTCCCACATTTTCATCAAACTCACAGGTTTGAGAGTGACAGAGTGTGGAAACTGGCCTTGGACAAGGCTAAGCTAGACCCTAGTTAGGATCAGTGTGGCCTTAGGCAGCCCACCTAACTCTGGGCTTGGATCCATACTGCCTCTGAGCATGTCATAGGGAAGAACACATGTAATGTGTATAAAGGGACCATGGGACTGGTGCTACCTGTCTCTTGGCATCTACTCTGTGATGAGTGTTGGGGGAGCAAGGTATTTCTAGTTGTTTCTGCCATACTTGGGTGGATACATTTTACTATTCACTCCTCACCCCTCTCCTCATCCTGCAGCACACAGCAGAGCAGTTCTCTGTGAGCAAATGCCAGCTTATTTGTCCAAGAACTGATCCCTAGGTTTTCCAGTGAAGCCCACCAAAGCCAGATCTGGGCAGAACCATAAACGCCGCCTTTTCTTTGGAATTCCTACTCTGGGTCTGTGTGACCTGTCCTCAGTGAGCGACCCATGAGAATCTCTGCAGTGCTTATGTGACTTACCCATTAAGGAATGGCTTTTGTCCCTTTGATACATTGACCTTTTCCATTCAAATGAAGGGTCAAGAACATAGAAATGTGGAAAGATCAAGATAGCGAAATGATCCCATGGGGCTATGGACGGTAGCCAGTTTCTCTTGTTTTGAGTGAAAGAGAGGAGCCCATTGTTGTCCGTTTCTAGAGTTGTGTGTCATGGTGACTATAGAGTTGAATACAGTGTTCTTCCTTCGGCAACAATCCCAACTCTCCATCTTCCTGCCTTTTCCTCCTGAGCCCTGGGGTGACAGGTGCCATCCTGGAAAATTATTCTTAAATGTATATGTATATGGTAGAGAGGGGTGGGGGAGAAGGTTAAATACTAACAGTTTGGGGAAGATAATAGGATCACTCAGCTTCGCTGTTAACGATTTTTTGTTTGAAACTTTTCAAGATGAAAAAGATGGGCACAATAGCCATATGTACTAGCCAGTGAGTTTCATCTCTCTCTAGCAAGTGCTGGGCAGTGAGCTCTGGTTTCCGATGTGCTTCAGTGTATTAACTTGTTCAACCAGCAACTCAGTCTGTTGGGATGGGCAACCTTACCACCCGACTTTGTGACTGAGGCATCTGAGACTTCCAGGAGCAGATGCTCACCCAAGTTTGCATAGCTTGCAGGTAGAGAGTAGAAGCCCAGGGGGAGGGATGCTTGGTTGTCCTAGCCTGCCTTTTCTTGCTGTGATAAAGGGCCTACCAACCTGAGATGGAGGAGCAAAGTGTTTATTTGGCTTACACTTGTTCATCACAATCTGTAATTGAGGGAAGATAGGGCAGGACCTCCAGCAGGAACCTGGAGACAGGAGCTGAAAGCAGAGACTAAGAAGGAACTCTGCTTACTTGCTCAGTCCCAGGCTCTATTCAGCTACCTAGACAATCCAGGCTCAGCTGGCCAGTGGTGGCACTGCCCACAGTGAGCTAAATACTCCTCCATCAATTAGCAATCAAAAAGGTGCCCCCCAGAGATACCTACAGGCCAGTCTGATGGAGGCAATTCCTCAGTTGAGGTACCTTATTGCCAGGTGTTTTAACAACCAAGATCACACATCACATGCATCAAGGCTGGTGATGTATGATCAAGGACTGGGACCCAGCTCTTGGGCTCTTTCTCAGTGTCCTGTGCACTGCATCTGTAAGATACTTCCTCATTGTTTTCTTACCCATGGTGGCTCCATTTAAAGAAAAGTTTCTTCCAGCGTTATTCTGAAGAGAACAAAATTGGTTTTTCCCATTTCTTTGATGAAGATAAGCATCTAGCTTCCTGTCCTCCAGCCTTCCTCTAGACCTTTTACACTCATTCTCAGTGGTGCTTGTTATCTGTGGTTACTGGGTCACAATTTTATCAGATTCTGGCCATGTGAAAACGCAAGCAGGCAGCTGAGGCTGGACACTCAGGGCAAGCGTTTCCATTCATTAGCAGAAGGACAGTGACCCTTTGTCTACTTTCAGCTGTTTGCACGCTATTCACTTTATACACAAGCATAGAGTTAGCCCCATTGTGTTCTCTTTACTGGAGGTTATGACCCATCCGTGGGTCTCAAAATCAATTTAGATGGTGGCTGTGTCAGCATTTGAAAAGCAACTTAGAATCAAATTGGGTAGAATAGAAAATACTAGGGTGTATGATCCTTATAAAGATAGTTATTGCTTGGTGGACATACACAGTGATCCATATATGTGTTTGCTCTGGGTGAAGGTGGACGATTCATTTCTCAGTGTGTATCACAGTTACAGCAATTCAAAAGCTGCTTGTCTGAGATGGGTTGGCAAACATCTGCTTTTGTGAACAGGTATTTGAACACAGCCACATCCACTTGTATTGTCTTGAGTCACTTCCACTGTTCTCTAGTTGCACCATACTGTATGGACAACGAAGCCTAAATTATTTATGTGGTCATTTAAAGAAAAATGACCCTCTTCTCTGGCCTATGATACTGAGGCTAGAGCTTTCATTTTGAAGTTAAATTGCATGTAATCTTCAGAATTTCTATCTCCTGTTTTTCTACCCCAGGAACCATCTAGGCTATAGTCACTACATACAGACTTAGATAAATGCATATATAACTACAGAAATTGTAACAAAGGCAATGGCTGCTTAGGAAACCAGAGGTGTTCAGCTGTGACGGCCTTCCAGGGCACAGCAACAGGATGACCTTTCCATCCTAGGAAAATATTCTGATGTTTAAGCCCGCTGCACTCAACCAGACATTTCCTTCAACAAATCTTCAAGTGAAATATTTCAATCCTGCATTCATCTTGGGGGCCACGTGTTTTATCCAAGTTAAATATTTCCAGAAAATAAATGTCTAGACACCGTCTCATATAAATTAAGCACCCGTTTTTTGAAAAGATTCTTAGCAGACCTCTTTTTTTGGTGTGAGGTGAGCATAATTTAAGCCCCATGAAAAGTGTTAGGTGCTAGGTCAAGTCCGACGTGCCTAAGTCATTCCCCTGTAGGGAGCTAGTGTGTGGTGAGATCAATCTGGGAAGACAATATGTCAAAAGACAGCCCCTTTCCTTTGCAATTGTGATTCATAACAGTCTTGGATGAAAAAGCATGCATTCTGTCATGTATCTCATAGAAGCTTCGTAGTTTTGACTATTCAGAGAACAAGAATGTGGGAATGAAGGAGATGAAGGTAAAATTCCATATATTTCTTTGATTTTTTCATTTTATTTCTGCTTGGTGTTTTTTCATATGGATGGCCTTCACCTCATTCAAATAAGCCACTTCAGTGCTTTTGATATTTATATTTTCTTGGTATATACTTCATCATTTTGATGTATATTATAGCTGTTTTTCCCCCCACAAAAATGAATTTTCAAAAAATCAAATATATAAAGAAAAGATCAAACATTTTTAAGGTACTATAACATTTTTATAATATATCTTTATACTTTACATAAATGTTATAAATATATTTATATAAAATTTATAATCATGAAAAGATTATAATTATAGATGTTATAAACTAGTGTTATAAATCATTTACATTTTGTATAAATATAATAAACATATTATAAACATTAAACCTTATATAAAAATCATAAAATACATTTGTATTTTAAATAAATATTATGTCATATATTTATATCCAACAATAAATATATAATAAAGTATAAATATAATATTGTATGCTATGTTTTATTATATATTCTCATTGCATATTTTTAGTTTACATATGATAAACAAAATAATTTCATAAGTGAATTTACAGTGAAACATATTGAACTACTTGAAATCCTGTAGAGAAGTATTTTTAAAAGTAGTCATTTTTTTCTAGATTTTACAAAGTCCTGGACAGTACTATTTTCTGTTACTTTTTTAAAAGAATAAAAGTTAAAAAAATGTTCAAGAAGTAGAGATGACGGAGAAAAATGTTTACATATATATATATATAACGTGTGTGTGTGTGTGTGTGTGTGTGTGTGTGTGTGTGTGTGTGTGTATGTATGTATATATATTCTCCTTACCTGGGACCTTGCAAACATGAAACAAACAAGTTTCTGCACTTGGCACCATATTCCATTTACTCGCTCAGTGAGTATTTAATGGACATATTAATGGATTTATGTGCCAGACACCAGGCTGTGTGCCAGAGAACAGAAACAGGGCCTGTGTTCTGATGGTTCTCATCATGCAGAGGGAGGGAGTGGGAACAAGACCCAGAAATAAACAAGTAAACAGGTGATGGGTTCACCAGGGATGGGGTAGCAGACAATGTGCTGGAAGGTGGGCACAGCTTCACCTGGGTAATCCAAGAAAGCATCTCCAAGGAGGGCATTTGTGAACTGCTGCAGAAAGATCCCAGGAAGTGAGCAAAGTGGGCAGAGCCTTGCTCTGAAAGTACTGAAAAAGGACTTGGGAAACAGTTGTTTTGTGGTCACTTATTACTTAGTTGAAATGATTTTCTTGGGTGCTACAGTTTTATTCCACATTTCAGCACTCACTGTCCTCCTGCATCAGCTCCTCCAATGCTCGGATTGCCATTGTGTGTCACTACATGTCCTGAGATCAGAGAAGCAGAACAAGCCACAGCTATCTCACCTCGACAATTCCTCAGCTGATCCTGTTTCCTCAGACTGGAAGCCTCTGAGTCTTCATCCAGAATGAATCTCAGCTGAACTGCTGCTCAGATCCTAAAAGCTTAAGCAGCCAAATGCTTCTAGTTTCTGGTTCTCACGCCTTATATATCTTTCTACTTTCTGCCATCACTCCCTGGGATTAAAGGCGTGAGTCACCATGCCTGGCTGTTTCTGATGTGGCCTTGAAGTCACAGAGATCCGCCTGGCTCTGCCTCCCAAGTGCTGGGATTAAAGGCGTGTGCTACCACTGCCTAACCTCTACGTTTAATATTGTGGTCGTTCTATTCTCTGACCCCAGATAAGTTTATTAGAGTGCACAATATTTTTGGGGAACACAATACTACCATATTACTAAATGAACATATCAATAAAACAACTCCGAATGATACCATGCTATCCCCAGAGGTCAACGAATCACTCACTCAACCCTCACCGGAGAAGCTGCTTCTCGAAGTAAATGGTAGTTAACATAGAGATCCACTGCTGGGCAATGTACAGAGAGTGAGAGACCTTGGAGTACTCAGCCCTAAACTAACAGTCTCTATCATACCCCTTCCCTCAAGGCTCAGGGATCTGTTCAGAAAAATAAGGCAAAAAGACTGTAAGAGCCAGAAGTGGTGGTTAACTTACAGGAAACAGGATTTTCCAGACACAACAGAGCTGATGCACACATGAACTCACAGAGTCTGTGACATGAACAAAAACCCTTTAAGTTTAAGCCAGACAGAATCCTAGTATGGAGAACGGAGAGTAGGTACAAAGTCCCATCAGTAACCAAGAAGCTACTTGCAATAGATAAGCTCTGGGAGGGGAAAATCAGTTTTCTTCAGTGGATGACACTGGCTATCTCCACCACACTCCAGGACAGGCCTCATACTCAGGAGTAGTTGGCCAACACAAAATGGACTCCATTTTGAGTGTGTATACATGTGTGTATGCAAACTTTGTTTTGTTTTTATTTTTATTTTCTTAAAGAGATAAAGACTTGAAGTTGTGTTTGTGGATGGGGCATCTGAGAGGAGCTGGGGGAGGGGAAAGAATATGATCACAATATATTGTATGAAATTTTTAAAAAAAAATTAAGAAGAGTAGCTCAGGGGATGCTTCTTTTCCTTAGAAATCTCATAG
Source organism: Onychomys torridus (assembly GCF_903995425.1). Taxonomy (NCBI): domain Eukaryota; kingdom Metazoa; phylum Chordata; class Mammalia; order Rodentia; family Cricetidae; genus Onychomys; species Onychomys torridus. The sequence goes on from NC_050444.1 coordinate 122,024,828, forward strand.
GAGAGAGAACCTGTAGTGAAATGACTCAGAAAAGCAGTGGGACTAAGATCATTCCTGTTTTCTTTTCACAAACTCCCTAGCAAGATGGCTGGTTTCTGTGGCAAGTGTTCTGAATCCTGAATATGAGACACCGTGAGACAGCTGGCCACAGTGCTCTCTCCTACACAACCTTGGCGTTTATAATTTCATTTGAAATGGTCTGGCTTCCTTCTCTTAGTTCTATGGATAGACTGAAATCATTCTCCTTGACTTCAGAGGCCAGGCCATCAAAGGCTGTGGAGCTTCCAGCTGGTTCTCCTGGGATGGCAGTTCTTGGAACCTGGTCACCACACTGTGGAGGAAGCGTAGGTGATCACACCAGATGGCTTCATGCAGGTGTTGCAATCAGCAGGGGGACTGAGGCATTCACTCACAGATAGCATCAGCTCCAGATGTGTGGCTAAAGGGGTCTTCATAGGATTTCTGTCCCTGCCTCAAGACACCTTGGCTTTAGAGCTTCCAGCTAACTTTCGGGTGCTCTGTTTTCTAACCTTAGACAACAAAAATGGGGATTTAGAGCTTTTACGTTGGGCCATGGGTACTAAAGGTGACTTCACCACAGAAAGGATGCTGCTCAGGTTCCAGCATCATTAGGTGAAGCAAGTCATCCATCCCCCTGGCATCCCAGAGCCCATGTCCCTTACCACCAAGATGAGTGTGCCAGCCAGAGCGTGGAACCAGGCCATGCTGAGGGAAAGGGGACAGAGACTCCATTTCCACAGACAGCACCTGTGCACCTGTGCCTCCTACCAACCGGATTTCACACCCCTCTAGAGTATGTCCCTTCTTCTGTATGACAGTTTCTCCAGCAGAAGACAAACACATCTTTGTTCCAGCCAAACCATATTATTTGTCTTTCTTTGTCTGTGAGTAGCCTACAAAATCCCAGCCCAAAGGATTCATTGGAAATATTTCTGCCCAGGTTAGAGATGTACTTCAGTAGTAGGACACTTCCCTAATATGTGTAAGGTCTTAGGCTCAGACCACAGAATCTCAAAAAGCAAGCAAACAAAGTATTTCTGCCTGCATCTCAAGGCTTCCATGGAGCTTCCCTTCTGGGAAGGATTTTATTGTTAACATGTTTGCAGTTATAGCACAGGGGTTAGTGTCAGAGCCTTGTGGTATATTCTGCCTGATTCAGATCTCCACTCAGCAGCCTATTAGAACGTGAGCACATTGCTTGACGGTCTGCACTCCAGTTTCCTCATCTGTAAAAGGAGGCAATTGCAAAAGTTCGTACTTCATGGCAATATTGTGAGAATTGAATGAATTAACTTGTGAAAATATTCAAAGTCAATAGCACCTGGTTCATAGTAAGCAACTGGAGTAAACACACACATGTATAAGACACACACACACACACACACACACACACACACACACACACACGTGTGTGTGGCACACAGAGACTAGATGTGTATAGGTATGTGTAGTATATGCATATGAATGGTCTGCATATAATTTTTTGAGCCGTAGTTTTGTTATATAGCCAAGTTTGGCTTTGAATGTGTGATCCTCCTGTCCCAGCCTCTGAGTTCAGGGATTACAAGCCTGAGTTACCATCCTTGGCTGCTATTCTTTATCTACTGATGTGGAGGAAGCAGGTCTTAGTCTATTGTTTTATCTTAGAAATAGTGTGATGCCCTGCTCCCTCCAGGACAGGACACGTGCCTTTTCCACTCTATGCCCACCCTAGCACAGTGTAACAGCTCTGTAAATGTGCTTAAATCATTGGACAGCTAAGGGATCCACCTGGGATGTGTCTGTATGAAATGCAGCCCAACACCATGAGTTTGCAAAACCAATGTACCTGGTCTCAAGTGGCAGAGATGAGCTACAGTGCTCTGACAACGTCAGTATCGAAGAGCGAGCCATGGTCAGAGAAACCCCGGTCAGTCATAAAACGGGAAGGGAGAGCTGCAGCAGAAAGAGCTGCACCGTGCCATGTTGTGGATATTGTGCTGATTGGCCAGTAGCCCGGCAGGAAGGATAGGGTAGGCGGGACAAGGAAGAGGAGGAGGCTGGGAACAGGAAGGCTGGGAGGAGACACTGCCAGCCGCTGCCAGGAGAAGCAACATGTAAAGACAACAAAAGCCAGAGGCTGTGAATTTGTTCCAGATTAAGATACATCAGGTTTGATCAGCCAAGACCACCTGAAAGGTCTCCGATGACACCATGGCCCAGATGATCCGACATCCAGAATGGTTTCAAGGCAACTGGCTCAGAGGTTTACCCTCACGGACTATTCCATGATCCTAAAATTTTCTTTGTGTCCCCATAAGATACAGCGCCCCCCTCCAGCAGGAAGTAGTAAGAAAAACTGCGCCCAAATTCCCAGCTGGTTTTGGAGTTTTATTTAAAACAGGTTGACTATAAATGCGATCTCTTTCTAAAGATAAAAAGGGGATATGATATAGATATGATAGGATGAAAGGGTAGATTAATGAACTTAATTCTAAAGAGCAACAACTCATTTAAAATGTTTTACATTGGTATAGATTTTAGCCTATTGATACAAACTTAAAGTTAATTTTGTTATACTGTGTGTATATTTCTACTCTTAAGGTATTATGTTTGTACAGCTCATTTAAAATTGTAATGGATAATTAAAAATAGATTAATAACTGGTCATCTATGATAATCATACTCATAGCCATGTTAGTTAAGTCTTCTAGGTATACACAGAGATATTTCAGATAGACAGGTAATCTTCAAACACTTCAAAGGTCTACAGAATATAGCATTTAAAATATTTTTAAAATTTAGACTTTCTGGACAGTGAGACATGTCTGCTCCTGGCAGCACCAATTTACTTCAGAAAAGAGGATGGGCATTAAAGATACTTCATATGGAGTTTATCTTCACCTTGGCAAAAATAGCCATTTGGGCAAGAAACTGTTCTTGCCTGGACTGCTTGATCGACTGGACGTATAGGACCCATAGAAAGGTGACCACTAAACTTTGCTTGACAAAATGGTCCTTCAGGTTCCTGCTTCGCAGAAAAATTGCCAGACATTCTACAGGACACTGAGAGAAGTGACCAAGAGACTCTAACCATGTGGGCTGAAGACAAATGCCCCAACTTTACAAAGAAACATTAGGTGACTGTCCAGGCTGCCAGCTGTCTTTGTCTACCCTGCAAGACTCCCAAAAGTTGCTTGCATCCTTCTCCCGGTTCTCAGGTAAAATTATATCCTTCTGAGGTCTTTGATGTGGTTGAAGACTAGATAGTTATAATTTCCTCAGTTATGATACAAGATAAGTTACATATAAAACTTTAGACTCACAAATATAAGATAGATAGGATATCTTCTTTAATATTGTAACTATAATTCTTGCTTGATAATTGTTTTGTTATCTGTAATTTTACTATGTAAAAGTTAGCCCTCCTTTTTTAACAAAAAAGAAAAGGGGATGTGCTGTGGATATCACTCTGTATAAATAAAGTGCTGATTGGCTAGTAGCCAGGCAGGAAGGATAGGGTAGGCGGGACAAGGAAGAGGAGGAGGCTGGGAACAAGGAGGCTGGGGGGTGGGGGACACTGCCAGCCGCTGCCAGGAGAAGCAACATGTAAAGACAATGGTAAGCCACAAGCCATGTGGCAAAGTATAGACTAACAAAAATGGGTTAATTTAAGGTAAAAAAGTAGATCACAGGCAGCCTGCCACGGCCATACAGTTTGTAAACAATATAAGTTTCTGTGTGCTTTCTTGGTTGGGTCTGAGCGACTGTGGGACTGGCGGGTAAGAGAGATTTGTCCTGACTGGGCCAGGCAGGAAAACTCAAACTGCAGAGCTGTGACGTCATCTGCCATTCATCTGTGTGGGTGAGAATGACTTACCAGCAGCCCAGGGAATGTGGAGAAAAAAATGGAGCTCGGCTTCTCCATACTTCAGAAATGTAAATGGCGCCAAGGAAATGACTTGGCTGTTGAGGTAATTTCCTAGATGGACTTGCAAATTTCATTTGTCATCAATTTCAAGGCAAGGACCAAGAAACTGGAAGCTGGGATGTGGATGGTTCTGGGAAGCCAGGAGCACATGGACACCATGCTTTCCACCCACGGTCTTAGTAGGAGCTCTTGAAGTATGATGTCATAAGCCTAAGACCAGGTAAGGCTACAATGATAAGACATTCAAACATAGAATGTACCAAAAGGAAGTCTCCCTGCGGTGCAGTACAGGTCAGCCCTTAGGACCTTCAGTGGCATGGATCTATATATAGTCTTTCAGTGTACTGTTTCTTGGAGGCAATGCCGAGGACAGAGATCAATGCAACCACCAGCCTCAAGAAACTCCTAATATGATACGAGAAACTAGCTCATTATTAGACTGTTCCCAGAAGGTGAACTGAGTGTGAGAGGTGGACAGGCAGAGCTGAGCTGCTGAGACAGAGTAGGAGCCCCGACCTAACGTGCATAGTTACTGTCGTCCGTAGCTGTCAGTTACCATTACTAGGGCTTCACTAGTGACATCCCATATGCCTGCCTTGGTGAGCTTTCGAAATGACAAATGCGGCCATGTCATTTCTTACTCATAATTAATTCATAAAGACTCTATACTTGTATTTCCTCAAAGTCCCCATTGAACCCCCTAGCTTCCACAGAGTTGGTATTGGGAAGTGAGGCCTTTTAGAGATAATTAGGACTGTGTGTATGGGATTAGTGCCCTCATGACAAGAGAACTTGCTTGCCCCCCCCCCCCCACACTCACCCTGGCTCTTCACCATGTGGTGACACAGTGAGGAAGGGGCTCATTATAAATGAGGAAGAGCGCCCTCGGCAGACTCCTCCTGGGCCAGCACCTTCACCTCAGACCTCCAGCCTCCAAATCTATGAGCAGTAGATTTTCATTGTTTGTAAGCCACCTCAACTGTGATCTTTGTTACAGTACCCAAGCTACAATAATTTAAAACTACACTAGCTAACACCAAGGACTTATCATTACTAAGCTGTTTAGTTATTTTTAGTGTGTGTGTGTGTGTGTGTGTGAAAACACATAAGCTGTTTATTGCTCAGAAGAGATATTTCCATCTTCGTTGCCAATCACTCACGTGCCTTCTTGATGCAGTCTGTCCTTTATATTCCAGCCATTCCCACGTGCAGACACTGCTTGTCTGGTTACACCAAGAAATCTTGAAGCCTTGGCATCACTGCTGCTGCCTCCCCACCCATCTTCTGAGCTGTTGTGAGTCATTCTTTTAGACCGGCTGCCTGGTCCCTACCTCAGGGCACAATTCACATCCCTGCCCTTTTGGCCTTTGCTTACACTGATTGGGCTGGAAAGGCTCTTCCTCTGCTTATCACATGTTGCTCTTTCAAAAGTCATCTCCAGAAGCAGCCAGGTGTGAAGTCTTTGTTGACTCAGGAGGAGGAACTGGACACATTCTCCCGGAGGCCCTTGCTTGATGGACGTCCCTTGTTTCTCCTCCAGCTGGACTGTGAGCTCCTGGAAGCCAGTGTCTGTGTCTGTAGCTCCAAATCCTGAGCTCAGTGTTTGGGAAATAAGTGAATGTATGTGTTAATCACACTACATTGTAATTAAGCTGCCTGCACAGCACTGCATACCACTCTATACCACAAGCCCCTTTGAGGGCAGGCATTTATTGTCCTCATTTATCATAGTTTGGCTTTCCTCTCTTCAGTATGGCTGTTCACATTGAGGAAGTAGGAGACAATATTTGTTAGATAGTTGAGTCTAGATGCAGAAAACTCAGTTGTCTACATCTGACTCATTTTTAAAAACTAAGTGAAATGAGACAATTAAGAATACATGGCTGGGCGGTAGTGGCACACACCTTTAATCCCAGCACTTGGGAGGCAGAGGCAGATGGATCTCTGTCAGTTTAAGGCCAGCCTGGTCTACAGAGTGAGTCCCAGGATAGTCAGGACTGTTTTGCAGGGAAATCCTGTCTTGAAAAAAAGAATACATGGTAAAGTAAAAAAATACCTTACGGGAAGTTCTAAGCTTTGGGCTTACACCAGAATCTCTACTCTGACCTTGGTCAGCCACTTACTCAACTGGAATTTATTTTCTTGGAATGACTTGTCAGCTAGACTAATAATATCCCACACACAAGGTGGTTCTGAGGATGAAATGAAATAGTACCCACAAAATGCCTGGCACCTGAAGGTGTTCCACCAGACCTAATTTCCGTTCACCCAGTTAGTGTCATAGCATGGCATCCGCTTGATTGGTCCCTTCCAAACCAAGTTCTGTAGGTCTTTGAGCGTTAGAGACAAGTCTCACTTATGTCGCCCTGGCAGTTGGATGTGAAATGGTGCCCTTGAAAGCTGACACTGGCCTGTGCCAGGAAGACATTAGCCTTCTCACAGGCAGTGCTATTCTGGGACTGGATGACTTTGGAAAGAAGATAACAGCTGACTTTTGTGCAGATAGAGAACGCCTGTGTTCTGGAAGAAAGTGCCAAAGCCTCAACCAATGCCATCTGGAAAGAACTCAGAGTGCCCTGCAGTCAGGGATTCAAATGCTATTACTTTTATGCCAACGTAAGAGTTTATTCAGGAAGTTGCAAAGAAGAAGAAGAAAAATCAGATTCCATAGTAATGAACTCGAAGGGAACTGGAAAGTTCCTGGGTCTCTTTTGCTTGCCTGTGTCCAATAGCCATGAATATGGAAAGAAGGGCGTGTTTGTTAGAACAGTCCACCCAGTGCTTTTGCTACAGTTCCAAAGACTTGACAGAGCACAGCTTCACTCTGTGTGTGCTTCATGTCAACTGTGAGAGCAGTGAGCTGCTCTGTGTTCTTCTCACTCAAGCATCCAGGCTGGCAGAGCTGCCACCAGTGTAGAACTACCAGTCATCCTGTCGGAGAGAACAGGGCAAGCTCACCCGGGCAGTCCGCCATGACAAATGCACGAGCCATGTCTCTCTCAAGTGATTACCCATCACGATTAAATATCATCATGGAATGAGGACATGGAGTAGTGATACAGCTCCAAGACAGGAGCGTTGGAAATATCAGAAGCATGTGGAAGAAAGGGAACCGATTTTCTGAGGTGTCGGGGCTGTAGAACCCACAGAGTCCAGGGATCAGTCAAGTGGAGAATAAAGGATGAAAGGAAGAAACCCAAGGCAGGTCTTTGTTTTTTACCGTCTTGCTTGATGATGCGTGAAAGATGTTATACAGTTCACTGGAAAAGGTACACTCAGTGAGTGGCATGTTACTTACGCTTCCCGAAGACAATCAGGGAGAATTATTAAATAAAGCACTGAGTACATGGACCTGGTGCTTAGGAGGAAGATAAGGACCGGAGGTAAACGTCCAGTGGTCACCAGCTCAGAGTTGATGGCTCAAGCGAAAGGAAAAAGGGCGGAGTAAAAGGCAAATCAGGTTGTGAAGTGTAGGGAAGGATATTCAAGTAGATCATTTAGGCAGGTGGCAGCAAGTAGAGACTGATGCAATTATTTTGAGAAATAATTTTAAGTCATTTGGTAAAGATGTGCAAATTCTTTCACCCAGAAATGCCAGCCCCGGGCATATATTCTGGAGAAATTCAGACAAGACACTCACAGCAGTGTGGCTACCCTAGCAAACCTGGAAACAACCCAAATAGACATCAAAACTAGAGAGGCTAAATCAGTTGTGGAATACTCACACAATGGAAAGACAGTGCAATAAAAAGTAATGAAGCAAAGCTTCGTGCAGCTGCGTGGATGAGCCTCGGGAACAGAATGTTAAGTGGAAAAAGAAAGTTGCATAAGAGAACAGCCAGTATAATTCTTTTTATATGAAGTTCCTAGGCTTGCGGAACTAAACACATGTGGGGACACTTACAGAAATCAGTAAGGAGAAGATAAACACAAAAATAAGAATCGTGGTTGTTTTGGGGGAAGGGAGGAAGGGCTAGGCTCCCAGTGGTGTGCATGGCTTTCAGAGACTGGAATGGTGTGTTTCTGACTAAGTAGAAGGGAAAAGGGTACCCATTGTACTTACTTCATTTTCTTCTTCTTCTTTTTTAAATGTAACTTCCATAGTATGGAATAGTCACACTTAATAATTTTTAATACTTGTATTTTTTTTTGTGTGTGTATGTAGATGACCATGTACATGTGAGAGTAAAAATGTGTACAGAGGTTAGAGGTCAACCCCTCCTGTTGCTCCTCAGTGACCTTGTTTTCTTGAGGTAGGGTTTCTCATTGGCCTGAGATTTGCTGAGAAAAACAAGACTCAAAGCAGCCATGTAATAATCCAAGGTCTTATATTTACAGGACTGGCAGAGTTTAGCACAAAATCTCTGATTGAAAATCCATGCTCTTAACCAGACATAAACATGAGTGCTCTCTTCTCCAAGCAAGGAAGGTTTCCAGGAGGAGGAAAGAGTTGGCAATTTCAATGTTGCAGAGACATTAAAAAAAAAGAAAATTAAAGAAAAGAAAAGAAAAGAAAAGAAAAGAAAAAGGCTGACAATGTAGTGAAGTTAGTAGCATGCTAGCCTAGTGTCATGAAGCCCGGGGTTCAGTCCTCAGAACTACCGAAACTTGGCTGGATAGCACCAGCCTGAGAGCTCAGAATTTGGGAGATGGAACCAGGAGGGGCCAGAGTTAAAGGTCATCCTCAGTTCCACAGTGAGTGTGAGGACAACCCATGAGGAAACATGAGACCCTGTCTTAAAAAATAAATCAGTAAACAGATGACAAAATAAGTGACAGATAGGCACATAGACACATGATAGACAGACAGATAAGTGGTGCACAAAGTCTTCCATGTAGAAATGAGTGACATCTACCCTCAGGGTCAACAGTGACTCAAAGCAGGGTTAACTACATTCAATCATATTAGACAAAAGGATGAATTAGAAGCAGAAAAGTAAAAGCAGATGGTGTAAGTTGTATTACTTACACCTGTAAACCCAGCGCGGGAGAGGCCGAGGCAGGAGCATTGCTGTGAGTGTTCAAGGCCAACCTTAACTGTTTAGTGAGCTTCCAGACTGGGCTGAAGAGTGAAACCTTGTCCCAACAAAACGAAAAAGCAACAAATCACTCCCCTCCGACCCACAAAACAAGACAAAATAACCAAACCAAATCAAACCGCATTTAACCACCCTGTCCCCACCCCCACAAGGAGTGTAGAATGTTCTTTAAAGGGGAAAAAAACAGTCTCAGGCAGAAGTCTGAGATACTGAATAGAGACTTGGGTAAGGAAGAAACCTGGAAGGGCCTCTAGCATCCCAGACTTCATTTGTAAGAGGGTATCCAAACATGAGAGTAGGTGAGCAAGAGAGTAAGAGAGCAAAGGGAACTTCCCACTTTCATCCTGGATGAAGTGATATAGCAGGAACTTAGCCTTCTCATAAACAAACAGCACCCAGAACAAACGACAGGAAGAACTGCTTTCCCACACTGGGCAGCCAGTAGTACAGGGCAGGGTTTCAAATAACAGAACCCTAAACCTGAACTGTAAACAAGGTGAACCCCAAAGTTGCTTTAGCATTTGACCTCAGGACAGCTTCTGTACTGTGGGTTCAGTAAGGGAGGGCCCAAAAGGATCCATCAGCACTGAGGCTGGGCTGTAGAAATTCTCAGGGCAGAGCTACATAGAGAAGGAAATAAAAGGTCTTCATAATGCGCAGATCTTATATCTTAACCAAGTTAAGAAATCATGCATGCATAGAATAAAACCACACATGACTAGGCAAAGAGCAAACAGGTTTTGTAGTCGGGTCAATTCCCAGCTCACAGAAGGTTCCAGAAACAGTCAAACTCCAGCTCTTCAGGCTGGAAAAACCTAGGCAATTAGCTGGGGCATTTGGCAAGAACCTCAAGGGAACAAACTTTAGGTATATATTGTTTATTTTTAATTTACACTCTTTTCTTTGTTCATCTTTTTCTCTTTTTGTTTATTCTGTTTGTTTGTGGGTTTTACTCTGTTTAACTAATTCCAATATTTCTTCAAGATTACATTTTATTTCCATCTTTGGATTTTTGGCTAAACACTTCATTTTTTTAGTGACTAAATTAGGGTTTACAATACGCATCTTTAATATAGTCTACATAAAGTATTGTCCCACTTCAAGTATGATGTATAAGCCTTTTAGTTTCTTCTCTTATACCTATACTTTATATATTTATTATAAATTCATAATAATTATTACTGTTTTTACTTAAAACAATCAATTTTCCATTAAAGAAATTTTAAAATGAGAAAAGGTTACTTTACCATATGTCCACATAGTCACTATTTTGACAACCTTCAGTTATTTGTCGAGACATATGTTAGTAGCTTGTCACCTTGTTTTCATTTTGCCTGATGAACTTCCTTGAGTTTTCCATATAAATATGGAAGTTAAGTGACTAGGGATGGAAATGTTCCCCACAAGAACCACTCTAGTACCACGTATGAGGAATACACTTTAGAATGATTGATCAGGGAGAGAATATGAAAACAACAGAGACATTGTGGCTACTGCCCTTGGTTGCCCCTCAGAGGCTGAAGGTGAGCCCCTATCACAGAAGATACCACTCACTGAGGACGTAGGGCTGCTTGGATTATTCGAGCTGGAGCTGACCTGAAAGCCTCCTTCCTACTGTCTAGCTTTCATGCTACCAGAAAGTACTATGCAACCTGCCAAGGGAGGAAAGAAATAAATGGTTTTATAGAGGTGTGATACCTATGAACCACAACAATGGCCAGCATGGCAAGATATCCATTAAGGAAATGGAGGGTATCACATAAAACCACAATTGGACACAATGCAGAGATTAGGGGACCATAGGGGAGCCTAGCCCCAACAGACAGATCTACACCACAGTTCCTGCATTTATGGATCAAGGAACAGCATGAAAGCGAGGGAGGAAAGATTGTAAGAGCCAGAATTCAAAGACATCTGTTATGAAACAGTCTCACATATAAAAGGCCACTTGAAGAAGATAGAGATGTACTAATATGGAAGCAGGGGTCTCTCATGGGGTCACTCCCCTGGAACGGGAACTATGGGCAGCTGAAGACTGTTGAGAAAGGAAAGATGAGCCTCTCCCAGGGATGAGCCTCACACTTGTGTGAAACCATATACACCAGACAACAAAAATAGACTTAGCAGGTTGTATTTATAAGTTTGTACATAAATATACATACATGTACATATAATAATAGTAATTGGAGAAGTGGGGCTATCAATTTGAGAGGAAGGGGAGACATGGAAGAAGTTAGAGGGTGGGGACTTGGGAAGGATTAGAAGGGGAAAATGGAAGGGGAAAATACAGTTACATTTTTATTAAAAATGTGTAAGAAATTAAAGACAAGTTTGAAAGAGAGGAAGGAGTAGTATGTGGGAATGTTTGAAGGGAGGAAGGGAAGGGGTAAATGATGTAATTATATTATAATCTAAAAAACAAAAGAAGAAAAAGGAAAGGAATGGAGGAAGGTCAAGACAGGGAAGCAATATCTTAGGACTTTAGTCATCTGAAGAGAATTCAGAAACTTTGAGGCTTAGGACAGATAGAAATCTGAATAATTTTGACAATTAAAGTCTTCTTGAGAAGAAAAAAAATATAAAAAAAAAACTGTAAACACTTATTATAAATGTAGCATGAATCTTAAAAGTTCTTATTAATGAAATCAAACCGGAGGCTGCTGTGGATATCGCTCTGTGTAAATAAAGTTCTGATTGGCCAGTGGCCAGGCAGGAAGTATAGGTGGGACAAGAGAGAAGAGAATTCTGGGAAGTAGAAGGTTGGAGGGAGATACCGCCAGCCACCGCCATGAAAAGCAACATGTAAAGACACTGGTAAGCCACAAGCCATGTGGCAAAGTATAGACTAATAGAAATGAGTTAATTTAAGATAGAAGAAGCAGGTAACAAGAAGCCTGCCACGGCCATACAGTTTCTAAACAATGTAAGTTTCTGTGTACTTTCTTGGTTGGGTCTGAGTGACTGTGAGACTGGCTGGTAAGAGAGATTTGTCCTGGCTGGGCCAGGAAGGAAAACTCTAACTACAGAAGGCCAGTTATTGGGGTGAATGCTGGATGATCAGAGAAGCAGAACAAGCCACAGCTACCTCACCTCGCCAGTTCCTCAGCTGATCTTGTCTCCTCAGACTGGAAACTTCTAAGTCCTTATCCAAATGGATCTCAGCTGAACTGTGCTGCTGAAAGCCTAAAAGCTTAACCAGCCAAAAGCTTCTAGTTTCTGGTTCTCACGCCTTATATACCTTTCTGCTTTCTACCATCACTCCCTGGGATTAATGGCTCACTTTCTGGGATTAAAGGCATGAGTCACCATGCTTGGCTGTATCCTTGAACAGCTGGATTTCTGCCTCTGGAATGCTAGGATTAAAGGCGTGTACTACCACTGCCTAACCTCTATGTTTAATATTGTGGTTGTTCTGTCTCTGACCCCAGATAAGTTTATTAGGGTGCACAATATTTCAGGGAACACAATACCACCACATTAAATTAAAGTCTTCTTGAGAAGAGAAAAAAAATACAAAAAAAAAATGCAAACACTTATTATAAATGTATATAAATCCTTGAGGAAAACTTCAATCATCTTAGCAAAGTAAAGAACTAAAAGATAAAGTATGGCATAAAATAAAACCAAAACAAAAGAAACAATGAAATGGTAGATTTAAACCTAGATATAATCAATAATAGTATTAAATGTAAATGGTATAAATTATACAATTAAAGGCAGAGATTGCCAGACTAGGTAAAAAAATGCATAACATAGCTACATGCTGTTACAACATTTGAAATATAAAAAACACAGATATTTAAAGATTGCTAAAGGTAATTATATAAGCATTAAGCTAAAACAAACTGAAGTGGCTATTTAGAATAAAAAAAAGGAGATTTCAGAACAATACGCTTACTTTATTTTAGTGTTTTTGTTTTTAATAGTTCCATTTAGATGGAAGGCCATATTGTTTTAGGGATTTCTCTTTAGACCTCAAGGAAAAACACTTTCTTGGCAAAGTTTCTGGCTTGTATGACATGGTCTGGTTGTTATTCAGCTCTCACTCTCTAGGTGGTCTTAGTCCCAGGTTGGTTACTGCTGAAGAGGCAGAGATGGCCAGCCCCCTTCTTCTCACTGTGAAATCACATTAGAACAATACACTTAGCGAGTAAGAAAAGACTAGAGAGATAGTTCAATTTCTTTCCATGTTGTGAGGACACAATGAGAATTCAGGAGTCTATCAGATTAGAAGAAGGCCCTCAATGGAACCCCCCATGATAGTACCTGTGTCAGGAGCCTACAGATTAGAAGAGGGTTCTCAATAGAACATTGTCATGCATACATATTTTAGCCCCAGAACTATGGAAAAAACATTGTTGCTTATAAACCACTCAGTCTATATTTGTTTGAGATTTTCAAACTAAGATAGGGCTTATCTTAAAAACTAGAGTTAATATATGTAAAAATAAGAGACTGATATATTTTTACTAAGATTTTTGAGAAGCCAATACCAGCCATTGTTACGACTGTTCAGCCTTATATTGGAATTCCTATTGAAAGCAGTAAGGCAAGGAAAATAAATAAAAACCGTATGTATTGTACAGCAAAAAATACAATTATCTGTATTCATATAGTACATGATTATCTTGGAAGTTTATAAGGAATGCACAGAGGAACTGAAAGATAAATTTAGGATTATCACAAATAAAATGATTATTTTCACATACTATCAAATACAAATTGGAAATTAAAATGATGAAAGAGTAAATGTATTCATGTTATATTAAAATTATGATATTATTGACAAGTCAAATATGTATGAAACTGAAGCAATAATATGATGATATTAGTAAATAGATGGGAAATTATTCCAGTTTTATAGAATTTAAAACTTCAAATTATTAAGACATTACTTTTCCTCCAATTTATCTACAGCTATAGTAGAGTTTTAGTCAATATACCAATATAACCTTAGTAGAGACTGACAAGCCAGTTTTAAATTATATATGGAAGTACAAGGCTCCTCGAATAGCCAAAACATTTCTTTCTTTCTTTTTTTTAATGTGAGCAAAATTGGACAACTTTATGTAGTTTTATGATGTAATGAATTGTGTGGTTTGGGAATAAGGAAAGACATACATTTCACTGGAACGAAGTACAGAGTCCTGAAATAACCATGGTCAGTCAATGTTTTGTAAAGGTGCCAAGGTAATTCAAGAGAGAAAAGTTAGTCTTTTCAACAAATGTTGGGATAATTGGATGCTCATGTGGAGAAAAATTAACCTTGATCCTTTCTTTATGTCATGCATAGTAAGTAATCCAGATAAATAAAAAGCCCAAATGTAAAACCTAAAATTATAAAATGAGAAGAAACCAAGAGAAAATCTTTATAATATGGCAGGCGATGGTTTCTTAGGACACAAAAACCATGAGACTTCAAAGGAAAAAGTAATAAGTTGAATTTTCTAAACATTGAAATTTCTCTTCCTCCATAAATACTGCTAAAAAAATGACGAGGCCAGTCATAGACTGAGAGAAAACCACCAAGGAATATGTACTTCACAAAGATCTTTTATGTAGAATGAAGAATTGGTGGAATTCAACCCAACTACTACCAATTCAATAGAAGGAGAAGCAAAGGCTAGAGCCAACATATGTGCAGATGAGCCAGATGCCTGGGAGAACACTGAGCCTCAGAGTGACTTCTCTCCTCATGTTCTAGTCAAAGACTTATTTTTTCCCTCAGATCATCCTGTGTTTCCAGTTTCTACCATGGTGTCTTATGAAGACACTGAAGGAGTAAAAAATGAAAATTTGATCATTGTGCCATAGTCCTGGGCCCTTCTTCTCCAAGGAGTGAATAATAATGTGTTGTTGTTTTTCCAGTGTAGTGCTTAAAGACTCGATCATTAGTAATGAGAGGAAAGGTAAAGTGGAGCTTCATTGGAGTTCGTTGCGCACTTAAGGATGGTTAACATTGGAAGGGTTGACGTCAGTGGTTGGTGGAGAAGTTGAGAATGAGAATGTTGTAGATTGCTGATTAGACTGTCCAGTGGAACACACTGGAAAACACTGTGACCACCTGTTTAATGTGCATGCAAGTAGGTAATTCTGGTCATATGCCTTTACTGAAAATACTTATCTGTCCACATAAAGTGTTATGAATACTAATATCTGTAACAACTATATCATGATGTCCCAAACCAAGGAGCCACCAGCAGGTAAGCAGATAAACTGTGGTGCATGCATTCAATGGAATTCTAGTCAGCAATGCAAAGGAAAGAACTCTTGAAGTATTCAACTATATGGAAGAATCTAACAGCATTCCAAGAATAGACGATGGATATATAATGTATCATCCCATTTGTCCTAGCAGAAGGAATGTTAGGTGTTGTAAAGTTGAGGTGGTAGAGATGGGGTGGGGAGGGTGAGGCTAGATTTGGAAGTAAATTTGAGGTAATGGAAATGTAACTTAACATTGGCAGAGGTTGTAGAAATATATGTATACATTTGTTGAACTCCATTAAATTTTGTGCATTTTCTAGTTCTCAAATTTTACTTCAGTGAAGCTTGCTTTTCAAAGGACCTAATCTAGGCTAAAGTAATTAATCACATGACAAGCAGGTAACAAGGCAGACACATGGAATTTAGTGCCCTCCTTCACCCCCAGTTTCTCTTTTTTTTCAAGATCAACATTTTCCCCAGATGGGGGCAAGATATGACTAAAACTGTGTGCACAGCCCTTATGCATATAAGGTTTACCGTAAGTGTGCAGAATGTATTAACAAATCTTAAGTGATGCTGGATGACCATTAGCTCTAATTGTTCCTCTGGTAATTGTCCCTTGGTTTTAGCTTTAATTGGTCAACCCTCCAAGATTCCTTCTCTCACAGAGCAGTTTCACTTTGGGATCCATGATGAGTATCAAACATCTGCCAAAACACAGTCTACCTAGAGAAGAAAACTCCTTCACATCAAAACATTTTGGACTTCTGAGTCTTTGTCTACATGATTATCTAGTAAGATAATGAAAATATTTGACAATTTTTTACATCAAATAATCTCACTCTATTATTGGTGAAATTATTAAGGCCTCTCCACATAGTTAAAAGAGGTTTATTTTGTGGGGTAGCTTACAAATGAAGGGATAGGTTGCAGGGTCTGAGAAAGGTATGGCACAGTCCGACGGTGTTCTCTGGAGAACTCTGCTCAGTCTACTTCCAGCATCCAGGGTCCTGGAACCAAGAGAGACCTCTCCTCTAGATCCTGGATCTTCAGCATCCTCCCTCAGCCCCGCCTTATAGGTGTGACCATTACCGTAGCCCCAATGGGTTTTAGAACTTCCTGGCCAAGGCTGGAATGGCTACCCACTACACCCTATGTCTTAGGACCCCATGTATTTTCCTATTACATTGTGTTCTTTCAGCCCTGATCCTTGTATTGACTTTACTTTATGTAGACTGGCGAAACTATACCTGACTCTTAAGACTTTTCATGTAACAACTCCTTCCAGAAGCTTTCAGACTTCTCCTTTGCTGCATTTCCCATTCCTCAAGCTTCTCTGTGTTCCCAAATACCCCACCTAAGCTTTGGATGATGTATTTACTTAGCCATGTGGAGAGATTTCCTTCTGATCTCTATTCTTCATTTCATGGAAGTGGGTCATTCATATTGTTTCTACACCCAGAGCAGTGGTTGACGCCTACTGCAGGCCATTGAATATCTGTAATGGGAATGTCCATGAATCACATGCTTCACAGTTTATGAAACAAACTTCTTCCCCCTTTCTCCCTTAGAATTCATCTGTATCCATCCCAACCTCCAGTGTTTCTTCCCATTAGAGCCTCAAAGGAGGGGTTAGTAGATGAAATGTGTGTTCCATGGAGGCTGCCCCCATAACTTCTTTGTTCTGGTTTTGGTTTTGCTAACTTTGAGAGCTTGGACAATCAGCCTTCAGCTCTCTCAGCTCCACGTTCCACGTCTAAGAAGCTGCAGATGAGCAAATTCACCACACAGAGTTATTTAGAAAATTCAATGCTACAGCCTCTAGATCAAGAACAGTTGCAAGAGAAATTGTTAAGTAAGTCTTGTTCCCAAAGTAGGACATGATTACTCAGAGATGCTCAAATCCGAAGAACATGAAGATACCATTTCATAAAGGTTTCATGAGGCATATAGATGACCTCAGGAAAATAGAGTGGATGGTGGCACAGCAGGGGTAGGCCAAACTGTTTTACCCTCCTTTTTCTTCCCTCTGTAGATGTGTATCCACATCTGGCTTAAGTGATTGGGCAAAATTAATTTGGTTTCACCCTGCTGACATCTGTCTCTGTCAGTGCAAGTTCTAGGCTGCTTGGGTGCAAGATCAGCCAAGTGTTAGCCTCCTCCCCAGGGATAGCTGGAGAATAAGCGTAGATCAGGAAGGGGGTTTGGGGTGAGTGGAAGTCATTTCACGGTGTCATCTGGAAAGACTTTGGTTGAACTAAATGGTAAAGTTTGAGCAAGAGCTACCCTCTGGGCTTCCTCCAGGTGTCAGACTTCTTACCATGTAAACAGCAACAGAAGGAAACAAAAGTGAGTGTCTGGGTCCATTTCTCATTTAAAGGTGGAAAAATGTGAAAGCCAGCATCTAGGATGAAATGTACCATGCTTGGAATGCAGGTGCTATTGCTTGGATAGGGGTTGAGCTGTCTCCCCAAGGCTCATGTGTTGGAAGTCTGGTTTTGGGTGAAGTGATCCGAGAAGAGGTGGGGCCTTTACAAGATAGGGCCATGTGACAGATGTTGGGTCATGGGGATTGATGAGGTTCTCACAGGACCCTGGCTAGTTCCTCTCAGAGAGCATTGCAAAAAGGTGGTGTCCTTTCTCACCAAATGGATTCTGTACACTCTTGTCCTTTCCATGTATGTACCATGAGGCCCTGGCAAATGGTCAGACATGTGACAGCACTTGACTTTAATCCTTTAGACCCTCCAACTGTGAACATAATAAATATTTTTACAAAGCCCAGCCTCCAATATTTTAGGATAGCCGCAGAAAATGAACTAAGGCAGTATACAGTATTTTTTTTAATTGTGAAAATAATAGTCATTATCTTTTTTAATTCCCATGTTCACTCTGTAGGGCAGATAAGGAAGGCACTACCACCCTATTAGATAACTAAGAAGAGAAGTATCCGTGCCTAAAAATGTTACATAAATCTGTTAACCATTACCAGCTCAGAAGTTGGAGGCATGGGACTTGAACCCTAATCTTTGACTCCAAGTCTTTAAGGCCAAAGTTGTTTCTACTGCCCATGCCTGTTCTTATATTGTTCTCTCTGTCTAAAACAACTTTATTGACAAGAATAACTTTGCAGCACTTTAGGCACAAAGAAGGAAAGGATGAACTGGACAAAGGTAAACAGAGAGTTGGCTACAAAGCAAGGATAAAAGAGATGAGATTTGTCCTAGTTAGGGCTGCTATTGCTGTGATAAAACTCTATGACCAAGAAAGGCTTTATCTGGCTTACTCTTCCACATCACTGTTCATCATGGAAGGAAGTCAGGAAGGAACTCAAGCAGGGCAGGAACCTGGAGGCAGGAGCTGCTGCAGAGGCCATGGAGGGGTGCTGCTTACTGGCTTGCTCCTCATGGTTTGTGCTGCTACTTTCCCATAGAACCCAGGACCACCAGCCAAGAAGTGAAACCACTCACAGTGGCCTGGGCCCTCCCACATCAACCACTAATTAAGAAAAATGCCCAACAGACTTGCCTGAAGCCAGATCTTATGGAGGCAATTTTTGAATTGAAGTCCCCTCTTCTCAGATGATGCTAGCTTGAGTCAAGTTCACACAAATACTAGCTGGCTCAAGACACAACCACTGATAGATTGAGCCCAGAGTCCCTTCCTCATCCATAGTTGAGGATCATTACCCTGAAAGTGGCAGCCAATCTTTGAACGTGGGCTGAAACAGGAGAAGGGGAGATACACGCTGACCTGCAGCATCCCCAAGCATCACAGCTAGAAGGGCCTTAGGTCAGCTCTCACCTCCCACTGTAAAAACTCCCTCCTCACCCCTCCCTCCATGCCAAATAGGGGAGACACTGCAACTGGAGAAAGAAGAACTCCAAGTTGTTATGGCTCTTAGAATCCAGAACATGGTGTTTGATGGCCGCTAGTGTGGACCAGGCCTAGGCAGGCTTTGTGAGGGACTCCTAAAGAGACACACTAGGCTAATGCTCCTTCTGGCACCAAGGATCTAAGGTAACTGACCTGCAGAATAAGTTAGATGTCTTAACAAGACTTAAGCCAACATGCAGAGAGGGAAACAATTCAGCTCAAAATTAACCAGTGGAAGTTTTATCACTCATATCAACAAGTGAACAATAGGCCAAACTAGTTTTTTTTTGTTGTTGTTGTTTCTGCTTTTTGGAGCCAAGGTCCAGTGGGTAGAGCATAGACTGACCCCACTCCAGTGTTGTTTGGTTTTCAGTTGAAATTCTGCTTCTGTCCTTGTCTTGTGAGAGGACTTGGCATGCTAATCTCCTCTCTGCTCCTCTTTTCTTGTCTACAATTTGGGAAACATTCTTGTCTGTTCTCAGAGAAGTGCATGGAATGGTAGCTGCACATGCAAGCATGCCATAAAACAGGTGGGACATAAACTCCAATTTCTTGCCCCCTTTCCCAGAGAGTAACAGAATATCCAGTGGTTGAAAATCAAACTTTTCTACAGCACCAAGAATATATAAGAATATCATAAAAATGGTATATAAGTGTTCGAAGCTTTTTAAAAGGAGATTTGAGGGATGACCAAAGGCCAACATTTTCCATTCATCATTTAGTGCAATTTGAAACAAAACCCAGGAATCTGCGGATTGTTAATCTGGCTCAAGGGGTCACCCTGCTCAAAACCTAGCTAGTTATTCTTCTCAGCTCCCCTGTGTTCAGGGTTTCCTCAGTACTCTGGGAGCTCCTGCCCCCTCTCGCACCCCCTGTCAGCATGACTGATGAATTCAATATCCCCCATCTCTCTAGCTGACAGCTTAGCAAGCTGACTCCAATCTTCAGGACCCCCTGGTTGCCTGGCTCAGGCTTCCCCAATCAGAGGCTAAAGCTGCTGTGGACAGACAGACAGGTCTGCAGAGGCTGGTAAATAAGAACTCCCAGAGTGCCTCTGCCAAGGGCCAATTTGATGAGTCTGCCATTCACCTTGTCAGGCTGTGTGTGGGATTCATCAAGAGCCAGCCCGTCTTTAGTTCACGTTCCTCAATGTTTCAGGAAGGATATGTCTTTAAACCCGACCACTCTGAAAGCACTCTGGTCTACTGGTTCATGATTCATCACAGCATGACAACCTGTTATTCCAGAAGCATTCAGGTTCTAAATCAGGGGAGTGAGAAAGGTTACTTGGTGCCATGGTGGGACAGAGGTTCACTGGGTTATTGATCCATTCTACAATATTTATTCAGGCTGCTGTTAAGCTGTGGAGATGAACTGAGGAGAGGATCTTTGGGGGTGAGCCTCACTGCTCCTGCACCAAGAAATGGGATCCAGGAATTCGGTCTCACACTCTGTTCACATGGACTGACTACTGAATGAGTCAGATACTTTATCTGCATCACTGTGATGACTAGTTAGGTAATTCTACGGGGTAACCTAAGTGGAACTGAAACCCACTTGGTATCAGATCCCGTGATATTAACCATTTCTGCTGCATTTCTTGTTTCCATACTTTTTAGTTTTAATTTAATTTAATTAAAAACCAACATCACAAATGGCAGGTTCAAAGGAAGACACGGCTGTTTATGGAAGCTCTTTGAATAATGTAAAATGCTTGGCTGTAAGAGAACAGTATTGCCCCTGAGCCTCTGGGGTTGCAGTGTGGTAGTGTTCAGTGGACAATGCAGCATTTGGTGACTGACCTCTCC
Organism: Onychomys torridus; assembly: GCF_903995425.1. NCBI lineage: Eukaryota > Metazoa > Chordata > Mammalia > Rodentia > Cricetidae > Onychomys > Onychomys torridus. The sequence continues at coordinate 122,045,689 of NC_050444.1, forward strand.
TCCAAGTTCAGGAAGCCTCTCAGGTTTCAGCCATCCAGGCTGCCTGGGAGCCAGGGGACTGGGAACTAATTCCTTGTGTGCCTCCTTGCAAGGCTCCAGAGCATGGCCTGAGACTCATGCTATGGAAAGATGGGGTCAGCCTGGACACTGCTTCGGAGCTTTAATCTAAGTAGCCACCGTAATGGTCTCCATCCAACCTGGAGAAATGTTTATTTCCTCTATCTATTTGAAGGTAAACTTGCCTTGCAAAGGTCTCCCATGGACGGAGGAGGGAAGCCTCATATGTTCAGAAGCATTGCTCTTGCCCTGCTTGGCTGCTGGCTACCGAGCTTGCGATTTTCAGAAACCCACAAAGATGAAATGTAAAGACAAAGGATGAAATGGCTGAAAGTGTATTGGGCAGAGAGTCTCACCTACTCAGTGATTTCCTGGATGACATTGAGCATGTCATGTTTCTTAACATCTCCACCTTCATTTCTCCATCTCTAAAACTGAGACGATGGGGTCTTTTCATTTTTACAAAGTTGCTGTACAGATCCAGTCAAATACTTCCATCCATTTAGTGCCTGCTAGAAACCTGAGACACAGTGTTGAACAACATGGTAGACATGCATGTAAAGCTTATGATCCTACTGGGAGAGACAGACATCTTACAACCTGGATGGAGAGAACCATTTAAAGAGAAATTGCGACTGGCATTATTAGATAGTAGTACAGGGTGCTGCTAGGACATGGGGATGCACGTGTCACTTCCTGTGAGGCTTGAAGGCTGAGTCATAGGTGAGACAGTGATGAGGAAGGGAAGCGAAAGGCATTCTGGTTGAGTAAGGCAGTGTTCATGAAGAGCCAAAGGAGCTTGGCACTAACTATCGAGGGAGAATGGTCAATGGGCAGGAGATCATATTCCTCTGTTCACCATGGATAGTCTCTCTTTTTTTTTTTTTTTGTTTTGTTTTGTTTTGTTTTTCGAGACAGGGTTTCTCTGTAGCTTTGGAGCCTGCCCTGGACTAGCTCTGTAGACCAAGCTGGCCTCGAACTCACAGAGATCCACCTGCCTCTGCCTCCCGAGTGCTGGGATTAAAGGTGTGCGCCACCACTGCCTGGCCGGATAGTCTCTTTTTAAATCCAGAATATTCATTAAGAAAGTCTTCACAGGGGCCAAAGAAATGGCTCTGTGCTTAAGAGCTCTTGCTGCTCTTGCAGAAGACCCAGATTCAGTCCCTAGTACCCAGGTGGCAGCTCATAACCAGCTGTAATTCCAGTTCCAGGCCATCCAACCCCCTCTTCTGGTCTCCAAGTGCACGAGGTACACATGTGACACACATACACACATGATGGCAAAGCACTCATACACCTAAAATTTAAAAAAAAAAAAGATTTTTTTTCAAGAGTGCCTTTTTTGTGGACTCACCAAAGTATCACTGTAAGGGGTCTCGGAGTTGGCATAGGACACATCCAGACACCACATTCTCAGCCCAAAGATTTATTACCCCAGAGAGTGATGGGGGAGCTGCCTCTGGATCAGGTAAAGGCAGTAGCAGGTGTTTCTGAAGAAGTGGTTTTTAAGGAGAAAATAGGAAGTCTGTGCTGGGATGAGTTGGTAAGTACTGTGATTGGACAGTTTAGCCAGTGGAGCTAAATAATGAATTTTGATTGCTGGACCTTGGAGTTTAGTCTCAGGAATGAGTCAATAGGCAAACAAGGGAAAAGACTTGGGGGCTAGCTTTAGGAATGTTATCTAATGGCTCAACAAGAAGAGGGAGGGAGGAAGGGCGAAACTTGCCAGCACCACGTCTGCCGTGCTCGGGCCTGTTAGAGAGGCCTTCACCCATTAGTAGGTGAGGTGTTCTACTGTCGGCTCACTTGTGTGGCAGATGTGGTTAAGCAAGGGGAACGCTAGGCTAAGGAGAGGGTTGGGATGGACTCTGGGTTTGTGGTTCAGATAAAGGAGCTTGTTTCCCCACCGCCCTCAAAGCCCAAGAGCGGTAGGCACCAATTAAAGGGAGGGATCGATGATAACACCGCTAGTCAGCATTTGTTTAAGATTTCTATGTGCTTGAATTAGACGAAACGCTCTAGAAGTGGTAGGTCCTACCGTGGCCTCATTTTATGTATGAAGAAACTGAACCTTAGAGAGATGAAGGGTCCTCCAGGGCCTAGACTGCTAATGGCAGAGGGTTAAGTTGAAGTCAAGCCTCATTCCAAAGATTGGGAATTTAACCACTCAGACAACATCAGTGTGAAACTATCCTGCTCTGAATGTACCCTTTTCAAGAGCTACTGCTTTGCTGAACATTTAGCTGACTTCAGTACATGCGAGTTGAGCAACTGATGCGGACTGAAGCCTTCCCAGCAGTACTCCACGGAACAGCAGAACTGGGTGTTAGAAGGAAGACCAACACCATGGCATAGCCATTCCCTGTGGCCTCAGGATTCAGACCCTGGCTCTACCAGTTCTGACCTGAACCAGGCCACTTTCTTCCCAGGTTCCAGTTCTCAGCTATCCAGCAGAAAAGGACATGTCCTTGACCAGGGTGTGTTTAAAAGCACCCCAGAAAGTAAAGACCGGTGAGCTAGAAAATACTCATAACAGTGACTGAACACATGGCTAGGATATAGCTCAGCCGAGAAAGTGCTTGGTATGCACAAGGCTCTGGGTTCCATCCTCAGCACCAAAAACAAATATTTTCTATCAAAGTACTCAGTTAAATAATTCAGATGAGTTTTCTCATTTGACTTTTAAAATTGGCCCACAAGTTGTTACCATCTAACACATGTACGTTGAAGTCCAGAGGATGAACTAACTTGTCCTAGATCACAGAGCTGGTATTCAGCACTAGCCTAGTGGACATCAGGCCAACATTATACAACGCTATCCAGCCAAAGAGGAAACCGAAACATAACATCTACACCATCTCACCTAAGATCTTAAGAGGATAGCACAGGAAGAGGGTGTTTTAGGAATAAGATGCAGGTGGACTCAGGTCCAGGCTCACACATGGGGCCTTGAAAAAGCTCTGAGGTTTTCAGAAAAGTCCAGTGATGAGGGCAGCATTTATTAGGCCATACATAGTGGATTTCACTGGGAAAACAGTCTTTTCTCCGAAGAGTGGAATAAATGAGAATATACCCCTTTTTTCCTGGTGAGTTCTCAAGTGAATGATATTAGAGGAAATTTAACACTGCCTTATGCTTTTCCTCATAAATAAGTCAACTAACATTGTACAGGCAAGGATCAACTGACGTCATACTGTCCTTAGGAATTTATTACCTAACAACCACTACTTTATATTCCATATGCATATCACTCTGATAAACTTCAAATCAGGGAGCATCAACACTCTACTTTACAGAACAGAGCAGGCAGAATCCCAGGCCAAGGCCCCACTGCTGGCCTTGAACCCAGGTTTCTCTGAATACAGATTTTGTGCTGTTACTTAGCAGGCAAGGTTAGCTCCACTGTCAGAGCTAACCCATTCACATGCAGCTGAACAGCATTTGCTCCTGATGGGAGAAGGGTGTTGGCAGAGAGTGAAAAGTTGAGCTTGGTGAGCTCTGGACTGTATTTTGATCCTCCCTGTGTGACTCAGTGCATCACTCGTGAGCCTCAGTTTCCACAGTTATGAAATGAGAACACCAGCACAAGCATCCATGTCCCCTGAAGTGTTCTGAAGACCAACTGGTTTTATGTTGCCTGCCCAGTATGGTGCCTGCAGGCAGTAAGCCATCAGTCAAAATAAGGATTATGAACTGAGAGGAACTGAGTCTAGACAAGCCAGTTTTGATTACTAGTAACAAAGACGAGGCTGTGACGCTCCCAATGCAGTTGTCTGATAGATTCCCATGCCTCTGTGATAATGATTGCCAAGAAAATGGCCACATGGCCAGAAAGTATGCATGGTGGTAGAAGATAGTACCCTGCCTTCCAGCATTCCTGGATTCAGCAGTCACATCCCAAGGGGGCATGAGCTCCTGAGTGATGACTGTTGGGAACTGTTGGCTTTTGGCCACAGTTGTATTTAACCAGGTGGGTGTCCAATAAAGGATTGGAGGCAGACCGCAGTGGGCAGTGGTGCCCATTCTGCTTTAGGGTAGTATTCTGACAACACCAAACTACAGGGGATTTTTGTCACAAAAGGAAAGCTTTTGTTTGCTCATATTCCTCACATGCCCAGTCCTTTGCACGGCCATTTCATCACCCAAGATGAGTATCTTCAGTTTTTGGTGTTCTCGGGCATTTTTGATTAACCACCATGCACTTTGCCTTAAATTCTTAGCTCAAACACTATCAAACCTTCTGTGTCCCTTGGGAAGTTAATCTTTACTTTCTGCTTTGATTCCTGTTAATGTCACAATTGTCTTTTTCTATGTTTGTTTGTGTTTCCTGTTAGACTGTGAACTCTGCATTAAAAACCCTGCCTCTTTTGCTTGGGATCAGCGAATCTCTGGAACCAACAGCCAGTACTGAAACTCTTACTGCTCATTAATAACTTTAAATGAATGGGTGGATGAATAAACAGACACTGGTAATATATGGTAAATGATGTACATAAAGAGCGTTGCACATAGTAGGAGTTTTTCTCACCCTATTATGTCAACATGAGGTTTCTGAGCATACATGCTATCTTGCTTCCGTATATATTTGGCTTGACTTGTCACAGGACACAGCAGGGACTCAGATGCTGACAGAAAGAACAAATAAGTATTCAGCCTCCACTGTGTTATCTGCTGCATGATATGGTTGCATTAGATTTCATATTTGCATAGTCACTGTTGCCTGATTCCCAACCTTGTTGTAGACACCTAGCATGTATCAGTCATTGACAAAGTCTGCATGAAGTCTACAGACAAGCAGAATGGAAACAGGGATGCTAATACAAGGTAAAAGATGAGGTGCTCTATCTCTTTTTGTGTTTGTTTTTTTTTGAGACAGGGTTTCTCTGTGTAGCCCTAGCTGTCCTGGAACTCGCTCTGTAGACCAGGTTGGCCTTGAACTCACAGAGATCTACCTGCCTCTGCCTCCTGAATGCTGGGATTAAAGGCATGCACTACCATGTCCAGTGAAGTGCTCTATCTTGAGGTGCAGCTGAGACCTCTAAAAAGTGAATGACTTCCACCCAGGACTCTCCTGCAGGAAGAAACAGAATCCTAGGAGATGATGCAGGTGGAGCTATGGAAAGTCTGAGCGTTACCCCTCCATGCCCTGCAGCCAATTAATCCTTCTCATGCTTAAATCACTCTTTTGTACAATTTCCCTTTAGATTGCCAATTTCTTTCTTAGAGGGTATTCTGTTTTGACAGGACCATAGAGTATCCAGGTCCTTGGTGAAACACTCTTCTGGGTGTGTTCATATGGGTGGTTCCAGTTAAGAGTCATATTTAATATTTGATCTGATAGACCAAGCAACGTGAAAGGGCCTTGACCAGTTGGCTAAAGAACAGCACACAAATGTGAGTAAGGGCATTTTCTTAGAGTTTCTACGGCTGTGATGAGACACCATGATGGAAAGCAGCTTGGGGAGGAAAGGGTTTATTTCATATTATAGTTTTTAGTACATCATCCCAGCAAGTTTGGGCACAAAATGAAGCAGAGGTCACAAAGGAAGGCTGCCTACTGGCTCACTCCTCCTTGCTTGCTCATTTTTTTTTTATACACACCAGGACCACCAGCCCAGAGGTGGCACCACCCACAGTGAGCAGGGCCCTTCCACATCAATCATCAATCAAAAAAATACGCTGTAGGCCTGCCCACAGGCCAGTCTGGTGGGGGCATTTTTTCAATTGAGCTTCCCTCTTCCAAAATGACTCTAGTCTGTAGAGTCGACAGAACACAAGCCAACACAGGCATCCTCCTGCTTGACTGCTGGAACAGGGCATTCTCTCTTTGGGCTTTTCAGGCTCAAACTGAAAAAAAAAAAAAGGCTCTTTTTAGGTCTCAAGTTGCTGTCCAGACTGTAACTGACAGCAAGGACTCTCCAGATCCTCTGGTTTTCAGACTGAACTGGAACCATTGTCTTTCCTGAGGTTCCAGCTTACTGACTGCAGACTGTGGGACTTTACAGACTCCATAATGACATGAGCCTATTCTTTATAACAAGTACCCCCTCATATTCTATCATCTATGTATGTATGTAATCTGTTTATATTTCTATATCTATCATCTATTTACTATTATCTATCTATAGTCTACCTATCTCTATATGTACCTATCTACCTAATCTATCACCTATCTATCTATATCTATATCTATATCTATCTATCTATCTATCTATCTATCTATCTATCTATCTACTTACCTATCATCTATCTGCTTCCCATGGGCTCTATTTCTTTGGAAAAACATAATGAGTACAGGGCATAAGGAGGAAGCATTCCTTTCTTAGTCTGAATACGACAGACTGGATATGATAGGCTGGATAATCCCCACCCACTTTCATTGCAGCCGTCTGGAATGAGAGTGGGTATAATTTCTAGGTAACAGGTGAGACCATCAAAGCTTAGAGAAGTGAAACAACATACCCATGGTCATACAATCAGCAAGTGACCAAATTAGATTCAAACTGCATTGCTTTGAACTGCACCATCAAAGCCATTTATCTCCCACCCAGCCATATCCTCCACTGCCCATTTCATGTCTTTATTACAGAGTAAGGTCTTTGTGGACAGAAACCAAGTATTATTATTATTATTATTATTATTATTATTATTATTATTAATACCTTCTCATGTTTAGGTTTTATGCCTAACCCAGAACCTAGTACATGGAAATGAGCAAAAGATAGTCTTAGATTAGTGCATGATCTCTGTGTGTTGTGAGATTCCCTGCAGAAAGGACCTTGGAGACCACCTAACTCTACTCAGCCTTATCTGAAGTCCTAATCTCTTGATTGCCCCTACTGTTGTCAATTCTGATACAATTATGAAAGGCCACAGGCATTGTGGAGCATCCTGAAGTCTGGTCCCTCAGGATGGGAAGCACACCTCCTCAGGAAACAGGTCTCAGGCTCTTTCAGCTCCTTACTTATACACTACCACCCGCTGCAGCCATCCCTATGCTCAGGTCAGAGCAGGGGGGAGAGAGGGTGTGAGCTGAAGAAGACAGGGAGACCCTGACAGACTCAGGGCCTCTGCTGGTTGGACTCTGTCTATAAATAGAAGGACTACGAAGCAAAAATGTCTTTTTAATATGCACATGGAATTCATTTATTTAATGAAGAATTTTCCTGGAATAGAGAGCTTGCCATCAGAGCTGAGCTATTTTGAGTAGGATGTGAAGGAAAAACTCAGGAGAATTATTTGCTCTTTGGATTTATGCATTTAAAATAGGCTACAATAAAAAGTAAAAGCATAAGGGTAGAAATAAGATCCGTGCTTGCCAAGGCCTGGGAGTAGGGTTAAGAGATTGCTTGGAGAGGGCATGACGAGACTTTTGGTTATCATGGGGATGCTTTATCTCCAGGGTAGTACTTATTTATATGGCGGCATGTGATTGCCCAAACTTATGTAACTATTTATTCCACATAAATGACTCCCACTATTGGTAAATTACACTGAAACAACAATTATATATACAAACAATATATCACAACATGCATTTTGAGGGGAAAAGGGAGGAATAGGGAATGGAGGTTGTCAAATGCCTACTTCTGTTGGGGTTATCAATGGCTCCTCTTTGTACTTGGCCTTAGGTAACGTCTGCAGAGCACAATGCACTGGAGGCTGCAGGTTATTTTCTAAAGTTTGCAGGCAAAAACACCTGCAGGTCTGAAAGTCTGAATTCATTTCCCAAGGTCACACATCAGCTCCCCCTGGACTTCATAAGGAGGTTTCCGAATTCCACAATGGCCTCCCTCCACCTACCTGGAGGTTCAGGGAGAGGGAGGCAGGCAGGAAGCCTCGGAGGCAGGCATAACTGAGTTTTTCATCCTTCAGTAAAATGCCACTGAACACATCTATGCTTTCTCTCCAAAATGTTCCTCTGTTCTGTATTCTTTGGCTATTTCAGACTACATCTGGGAAAAGGTCTTAATAAGGTGCTAATGGTCCTTAACAGCTTTATTTAACTCCCCTGGACCTCCCCTTTTATCAAGTGTGCTTGGCTTTGAGAAGACTTCAAAATCCTAAGAAGGTGGGCTGTGCTCTCTAGGACCTGCCATTGTTCCTGGATCCTTTTCCCATGGCTGATGCCATTAATCAATCAAGATGCTCTGTGAACCCTGACTTGACCTTACAGTCCTTCATAACACAACCTTCTGGGCAGTAATTACAAACAGATTTCAGTTGGCACTGAGATCAGAAGCCCAATGGCTATTCTGACTGTGAGGCGAGGCTTGACCCAGGTGCATTTGTAAATGGAGGGTGAAATCTTATCCTCTCTACATATTGAACCTGGAACTCTGGGAAGGGTTAAGGGCTGGATGACTGGATGAAAAGGCTGAAGTAGAAAGAACGTGAATTAGACAGTTGGAGCTGCGTTTGGATCCCAGCTCCTGTATTAACTTCTTCCATCTCACTCCAACACTCTCTTTGTCAATGGATGATGACAATAGTTGTCTAGGAGTGGTGAGGTGCAGCAAAAGTCAAATGAAGTCTCATGCAGGACACAGAGGCTCTGTATGGCCTAGATTCTATGCCTCTATGCCACAAACATTTATATGTATTTTTTTTTTTTTTGCTCAACCCTATGGAAAATGTGCACAAGAAACTTTCAAATATACAGTACCCAGAAAACAGTTAATTTGTTTAAGTCACAAAGTAGAGTAAAATTAGAAATTGAATTCAGATATGACCCTAGCTCATGGCTTTAATCTCAAGATATGTGGCCTCTTATACTAGGCACGGGACCAATAGTACTTGGGATAGCTCATCCATTATTACAAGACTGTAGAGACGGGCAAGGACTCCGGCCAGGAAAGAAGTCACACACTGGCCTGGTATGGGCACTGAACAGATGTGAAGAGCTATGCTGGCTAGTTTTATGCCAATTTGACATAAATTAACATCATCTGAGAGGAGGGAGTCTTAATTAAGAAAATGCCTCCATAAGATTGGGCTGTAGGCAAGCCTGTAAGGCCTTTTCTTAATTAGTGATTAATGAGAGAGGGCCAAGTCCCTTGTGGGTGGGGCCATTCCTGGGCTGCTGGTCCTGGGTTCTAGAGGAAAACAGGCTGAGCAAGTCATGTTGAGCAAGCCAGTAAGCAGCATTCCTCCATGACCTCTTCATTAGCTCCTGCCTCCAGGATCCTGTCTTGCTTGAGTTCCTGTCCCAACTTTCTTTGATGATGAACAGTGACATGGAAGCATAAGCCCAATAAACCCTTTCCTCCACAAGTTGCTTTTGGTCATGGTGTTTCATCACAGCAATAGTTACCCTAACGAGGTCAAGCACCTAAAGTGGCAAGGTGATGTGGCAGTGGCCAACAGGTCCCAGGATCATCAGGCACCTGTGTTAAGGAGGGTCCTCTGGGACCTGATAGTCTATACAGGAACTTTGTATAATGTAGAAAAAATAGTACTCCCTCTAGATGACATAGCTCAAGAGAATTAAGGCTAAAGAGTGTTTGGACAAAACAAAAACAAAAACCAAACCAACCAAACCAAAAAAAAAAACAATGAAATGATGAAATTTTTAGACAAATGTATGGAACCAGAAAAAAATCATCCCGAGTGAGGTAACCCAGACCCAGAAAGACAAACATGGTATGTACTCACTCATAAGTGGATACTAGATATAAAGCAAAGGATAACCAGGCTACAATCCACAACCCCAGAGAAGATAGCTAACAAGGAGGAACTTAAGAGGGACACTCATGAACGATCCTGGGAGGTGGAAATAGATAAGATCTCCTGGGTAAACTGGGAGGGGGAATGGGGAGAGGGTAGGGGATGAGGGAACAGGATGGTTGAATAGGGAATGGGATGGAGAGGGAGAGCAATGAAAGAGATATCTTTGTAGAGGGAGTCATCATAGAGTTAGGGGAAAACCCTGTGCTAGGGAAATTCCCAGGAATCCACAAGGATGACCCCACCTAAGACTGCTAGCAATAGTGGAGAGTGTGCCTGAATGGGCCTTCCCTTGTAATCAGATTGGTGACTACCCTAATTGTCATGATGGAGCCTGATGGAAGCAGTTGCAGAGATCCACAACTAGGCCCTGGGCCGAGCACCTGGAGTCCAGGTGAAGAGAGGGAGGAGGAATTGTATGCAGGGGGGGTCAAGATCATGATGGGGAAACCCATAGAGACAGCTGACCCAAGCTAGTGGGAGCTCACAGACTCTGGACTGATGGCTGTGGAACCTGCAGAGGACCAGAACTAGGCCTTCTGAATGTGGGTGACAGTTGTGTGGCTTGGACTGTTTGTGGGGTCCCTGGCAATGGGACCAGGATTTATCGCTGGTGCATGGACTGGCTTTTTGGAGCCCATTCCTTGTGGTGGGATACCTTGTCATGCAGAGGGGAGGGGCTTGGTCCTGCCTCAACTTGATGTGCCAGACTTGACTGACTCCTCATGGGAGGCCTTGCCCTCTCTGAGGAGTGGATGGGGAGTGTGGGGGGGGGGGGGGGGGGAGGGATGACCTGGAGGAGGGGGGGGGGGGAACTGTGGTTGGTATGTAAAATGAAAAAAATAAAAATAAATAAAAGAAAATTTAAAAAAAGAGTGTTTGGACAAAGCAATAATGGGGCCTTTTGCTCTGGGAGGAGAAATTGCTATAGCATGGACTGGGGGTCAGTGAGCAATCAGCTCTTCGCCTGGTGATCTGCAGCGCAGGACCTGGACAACATCAGAGTCACCATAGGGCCATGGGAGAGTAGTGGATTATCTCAAGGACTGGGGAACAGGTAAAGGTGAATGGCCCGATAAGTCATTTTGTGGGGCAGATGATACCACTGGTTTGAGCCAGAACTAGAGTGAAACTCTGGCGGCCTGCTCATAGGATGCACTTTGGGCTTTTGTGAAAATGCAGATTACCAGGACCTTTGGCAGGGAATCTAACCCAGCGAGCCTGGAGTGAGGATCCCAACGATCCCACATCTCATGCTGTGTCTGACTTGTGTGTGTGTGTGTCTGTCAGCAGCTTGGTTACCATCTGCTCTCCTGAACGGTGAGTCTTTCAAGGACAGAGCAGGTCTGCTCCAGTTCTCCATCCACAGCACTTACAGTCAGGTCTGGCACAGAGCATGCAGTCTATCAACAAAGAGCCCGGACGACTTCATGGTGAACAGGAAAGATTCAGCTAAAACCGGGCTTCTTGCTCAGTGCGCTGTGTTGTATCTGCCAATGTAACTAGAGCTCCGAGAGTTCTCTGCTTCACTTTCTTCCACTTTCTTTGCTACCTCCTTCCTCATTCTCCCCAGCCCCCAAAGGCCAGGGCCTCCCATTCTGGAAGAGGCCTTCAGACTTAAATCTAGAACTTGCCATACTTCCTTATAGCCACAACTATTTCCCTGCTGGACTCCCTCTGTGGTTGTGTGTATATGGGCCTTACTTTCTGCAATATAAAAGAGGATAATTTCTGAGGTCCCTTTCAATTCTACCAAGCTAGAATATCTGCCCGGAACCTGAAATTTCTGGTGAAGGTATTGGCATCTTTTTAGCATATTGGTTGGCATCCAGGCAATGAACAGCTGCAGTCTGGGATTTTCATGAGGTCTGCTTTGTGGGTGGGTCCGCTTCACTTAATGGGTATCCTCCAACAGTCTCTGGGCACCCCCACGAGCATTTCCATAAATCCCTGCTGTCTGACGGGTATGTTGGATGGGAGGCCAGTTGGACGAGGATGCATGGAGAGGGCTGGAAAGCACGGTGTTCAAAGCCCAGGGCTGTGCTGAGAGGCCTTCCAAATGCACCCACCCTCCAGGCTTTGACTTCAAGCTCCATCGGAAAAACACAAGTGTCTGATTCCAAGGGAATGGCTTCTAGTAATAATAATAAAAGAGAGCTTTGAAGGCTTCTTGGAAATCAGTTTCTATAAAATAGTGTTTTGAGAACTTGAGCATAAGTCAAGCAGAAACATGGACTGAAATTCTCCCTTTCCATACTTATTCTTTCAAAAACATTTTATTTTTAAATGGGAAAATAATGTGTGCATATGATTAAAGAATGCAAACAATATAGGAAAAAAAAAACATAAAATAAAAAAATGTGTCTTAGCTCACCCTCCTTTCTCCTTCCTAGTCCCATGAGGACAACTTATTTATGTGTGTGTGTGATATTTACTCTGTGAGCTTAAAGACCTTTTCAAGAAACTTTCTTGTGGGTTGGAGAGATGGGTTATTGGGTAACAGTGCTGGCGGTGCAAGCCTGATCACCTGACTTCAATCCTGCAGCTCTGTAAACATTCAGATGTGGTTAGCATCTGTAGTGCCAGCAGTGCTACACCAAGATGGAGGCAGAGCCAGTAGAACACCTCCAAGCTCAAGAGCCAGCCTGGAGTAAGCCGCACAGCAGCAGAGAGATGTGCAAGAAGAGAGTTCTTGCCTCAACTAGGTGAAAAGTGAGACTACCAAAAGTTGTAGCCTCCACACATACTTGGTGGTTCTCATGTGCATGCGCATGTACACACACACACACACACACACACACACACACACACACCCCTTTTTTGTGGCAATACACACACATAACCTAAACCTTCCTATTCTAGCCATTTTTAGCCATGCTGTTCACTGGCATTCAGGATGTTGGCACTGCCGTGAGGCCAGCATCTTCTACCTCTAGAATCAGTTCATTCTCTTCACCCTGACACCAACACTATAGTTTCTGTCTCTGGGAATGCGATTGTTCAAGACACTGCGTGAAAGGAGAACCATAAAATATTTGGACTTTCGTGACTGGCTTTGCCACAATTTTGCTTTTAACTTATTTTAGTAGGTTATTATCATAGGTCTAGTTTATATGGATTATTTAATCTCTCAGATAATTTTTTTGTAATGAAAATTTGGGATAATTGCCTTCTATAATCTCTTTACTTTCTGCATGTTCATGTAATTTATTATTCTTTTTAGATTTTTTTCCAGATTTATTTATTTTTATGTATATGGATGTTTGGACCTTTACTGCAAGTAGATATGCCTAGTCCTGAGGAAGCCAGAGAGGACTGGTATTCTCTAGGACTGGAGTTACAGATGGTTGTAGCTACCATGTGGGTGCTGGGGATGGAGCCCCAGCTGTTTGGAAGAGCCGCAAGTGCTCTTAACTCCAAGACATCTATCCAGCTCCAGATTGATTTATTTTACTTTATGTGTAAGAGTGTTTTGCCCACATGTACATATGTGTATCATGTGCATGCCTGGTGTCATAGAGGCCAGAAGAGTGCATTGGATCCTCCAGAAATAGAATTAGAAATGGTTGTAAGCACCATATAGGAGCTGGTAACCCAACCTGGGTCCTCTACAAGAACAATAATTGTTCTCACTGCCGAGCCATCTCAATGGCACTCTTTATATTTTTAACAGCTCATTCTCCCTCCTAAACTCTTGACTCATGTCCTCAACTGTCTGTTTAATATCTCCACTTGGTGTCCTACAGACTTCTCAGATGTGTAGAGTACTCCACACTGACATCATGGTCCTGAGCTCCATTCCCCTTGGTCAGCTCCATCTGTTCCTCCACAGACTTCTCCACTCAGCAAGCTTCCACCTTGATCAGGTCTCAAACTGTAATTCTCCAGTCCTTCCTGTCTCCCTCCACATCACATCCAAAGGGAAAGAAACTCTTGCTGGCTCTCCTTCAGACTACATCCAGATGTTGACCAGCAGTTGCCAACTTACTTCCCTCCAAATCCACATCCCCTTCAAGTGGATTGCTGGAGGCCTCCACCTTGTCTCCATGCCCTTTCCTTGCCCTCCTGCAGAGAAGTCACAAAATAGTGCTCCAAGTCATTCTTTCACATCAGCCAGCCAGCCATTCCATCAAATCAGCTCTCCACCTGCCCCAGACAGAAGGTCAAGGGGCTTCTGATACCCAGGGGCCTCCATACTGGTTTCAAACTTTAGTCTGCACAGGATCTACTTTGGGATCTTGCTGGAGTGTGTATCCCGGCCTTGGGGCTTCTGACTCTACTGGTTAGAGAACCACTGTCTCTCCCAACCCACACCCCCACCTGGCCCTGGGACCCGCCTGCTATTCCTCTGCTCCTCTGGCTTCCTGCTCCAGCCCCACCCTCCCTTTTTGCATGCTCTCCTTCTTGCTTTTCTTGCCTGTGCACTTTTCTCCAAGATCTAAGGCTTCCAAGACTCACTTCTTCCTCCTCAGCAACCTGCCGATGTTGGTTTCTCCTCAGCCATTCTCTCTTCCCCTATTTTAAAGTAGTAACTCTTTTCGTTCCGAGTCTCAGGTCAGTTTGCGCTAACCACCTATTTTTGTAAATAAACTTTTATTCAAATAGTCACATGAACTCATTTATGTGTTCCTTATTACTGCATTCCTATTACAATGGCACAGTTAAATATCAAGACAGAAGCCTATGACCTGAAAAATCTAAAACATGTTCTCTCTGTGTGCTCTCCACAGCAACAATTTTCTGATCTCTGCTATGTAGCACTAGTCACTACCTAACTTACTAGGTAAGGAAAATGCTTGGCTCTTTGTAGTCTGTGTTGCATCATTAGGATGTTAAGACTCTGGGATAAAAAGGGCTGTGCCTAATTTTATATTCCCAGCACCTGGAAGGATGTCACGTATATGCTAATTATATTTGCTCAATTAAAAATATTCATATTTAAATTTTCCCTCTGTTACTTGTTTAGACAGATTCTATGGACTTGTGCTCTCAGAAGATGCCATTGAACTATATTTTCTTCCTTTGGTCCTCTCTTATTTCTTGATGGTCAACATCTGTATCTTATTGTCAATGTTTGTACCAGTTACATTCTGTATCTAATTGTAAATAAATAGTAATTGTATTATCTGTAGGTTAGGTCAGAAGATGGCCAAACACTCATAAAAGGATATCTAAGGTATTTTCATTGGGTAACAATATTTCCTATAGAAACGAGGCTTGTGATTGAACATGGGGAGAAGTGGTGATTTCAAGTATGGGTCATAAAAGGAAACAGCCATTCTAGCAGCAGCCAATAGGTTCTTCTTTCTCATTCATTCTTTACCAACTGCTTAAAAATGTACATTTTAATACATATTATATATGCATATATATATGTATATATGTATATCTTCTAATTTCTTTCCAAGTCCTTAATGGTTAACCTCTTAAAAATACACTGAGCAGTTCCTTCAGCAAATATTTGAGGTCACCCAATTTCTCAATCCTGGAAATTCTGCAGTAGGAATTATTTTGTTTTCTAAGATATTTTCATTGTTTTTTCAAAATTTTCTATTCTAATCTTAGCAGGGTGCCGGCTGGATGCTTTGCCTGGCAGCCGACCTGTGCTCACAGACCTGTCTGTGCTCACAGACCTGTGCTCACATTTGTTTCTGGATGACATCATAGATGTTTCTCTTTCCTAGCATCTGCCTTCATTTTGCTAGTCTGTAGCCTCAAGTAATTGTTTTCAGAAGAGGAGCATCAGACTTCACTGTCTAGTCTCTTGTTGTTACTGTAACTTATCACCACTGAATTAGTAGCTTGGGACAACACAGATCTCTTATCTTACAATTCTGGAGGTAAGATGTCCCACACAGGCTAATGTCGGGGCAGCAGTGGGGCTGGCTCATTTCCCAGCGGCTCTGAGGCAAGTCTCTGCTGTATCTTCCAGCTTCTGGAGATTTCTCACAGCCCTAGGTTAGTGGTCTCACTCCTCTACCTTCAAATTCAGCATTCTATCACTCTATTCACTCTAAGCCCAAAGAGGAAACTGCCCAGCTTTCTAAAGAAAAAAAATGTATTTATATTTTCAATTAATCAGATTTGTATATATGTGTGGTGTATAGAACACTTTGAAATGTATATGCAATATAGAAGGTCTAAATCAAGCAATTTACATTGATATTAAAGTTTCTCATTCTTAGTGATCTGCCATGTCCAGCATGGTCTCCAAGGATGAATATGACTGGTGTGCTGAGGGAATGAAGAAAAAGACATACATAAAGACAGAAAGTTGGGATGGGATGTTCTGGGCTCTCTGTTGAAGAAACTGCAGCATCCCAGAATCTCAGCATGTTTATTATATAAACTAGACAGAACTGAACAGAGACACAGGGTTATTGCAAATAGCTAAACAAGGAGGCAGGGTTTGTGGTGTACAGCTGGATCAAGGAGCCAGGTTTAGCTAATCTTGGTAGGAGCCATCTCTGCAGGGAAGTAGTCTTCAGGCCGTAAATATCCATGGATAGAAAGCTCTGGTGGATACTTTCTGCACACACTATCAACAACCACATTTGGGCCAGAGGAAGACTTGGCATGCCTCTAAACTTACTCCAGGGGAAAAGCTTTGCCATTCTTCTATGGGCCTGAGGCTCTGGGATTCTTAATATGGCCGGTTCCTGTCAACAACACACATCGACTAAGGACTTAATTCACTGAGGGCTTTCTCTGCTCCCGACAGTGATCCAATCAAGGGTCTCCATGTACAAACTCTCCACTATCATGTGAGGTAGACATGGTGTTCTGAAATTAGGATGTGACACGTTTGGTGGAGCACTGTAGGATGGCATCACTATTGTGCTTGTTAGATTTTCTTGAGTTCCAGGATTTTTTTAGCTTTACACTGCTCATTGAAGTTTAGACCCAACATCTCTCAGGAGACCTTCCCCTGCTGTCACCTGGAGCCAAGGTCCCAGTGCTGCCTGAGCTTTACCTAGATAGGCCCCTGTACTGCCATATCCCGCGGGCATGATCAGGACTGTTCCCTTGAAGCTTTTCTAGAGTATGGCTGGGACTCTTGCTTTGTTTGCTTGTACCTGGCATGAGTCACCCTGAAATGGTCCCTCCAACCTACACAACAGCACCTCTGTTTAGGACAGTCCTTCCTTTTTTTTCTTTTCAACTGTACCTACATCCCTGTGGTGTTCATAAACTTCTGCATATATCTCTATCTATCTATCTATCTATCTATCTATCTATCTATCTATCTATCTATAAAGCTCCCATTGGAGCAACAGTGAATCTTCTAACTGTATTCTCCATTTAATTTCACTTAATTTTCTCATACTTTTCTTAGCAATATCATTAGCGTTTCACTCTTCAGGAGTCTATAGTCTCTAGTGTTTGGAGACAACTGTCTTTCCTAAAAAAACGAAAACTTCCAAGACTTATGTAGTCTGTTTTAGGATCTTATTGGAATTTTTGTATGCTCTGTCTACCCCCTCAGACTACAACCCTGAGTCTAAATTTACTTCAGATTTACAGGGAATTTGTACCTACTGTGTTTGGAAGCTTGTTCCTCCCTTTCCTGCCCATCCACGTCAGTGGGAACCTCTCTTTAGGACTCCACTGTAACACGAATTGTTAGAAGTTTATAATAATAAAAACAAACCTGGGAGCCAGGCATTGGAGTGAATGCTGGAAGATCAGAGAAACAGAACAAGCCACAGCTACCCCACCTTTCCAATTCCTCAGCTGATCCTGTTTCCTCAAACTGGAAGCCTCTGTGTCCTCATCTGAATGGGTCTCAGCTGAACTGCTGCTAGAAGCCTAAAAGCTTAACCAGTTCTAGTTCCACGTCCTCACGCCTTAAATACCTTTCTGCTTCCTCCCTTCACTTCCTGGGATTAAAGGTTCTTGTTACCATACCTGGCTGTTTCCAGTGTGGCTTTGAACTCAGAGAGATGCACATGGATCTCTGCTTCTGGAATGCTAGGATTAAAGGTGTGTATGCCACCATTTTCTGGCCTCTATATCTAGTGGCTGTTCTGTTCTCTAACCTCAGATAAGTTTATTAAGGCATACAATATGTTGGGGAACACAATATCACTACACTCCAGTAAAAGTGTCCTATGCACTGTCACCTTTCTACAGAACCTCTTAGTTCTCAGGTCTTTGAGCTGCACCTGTAGTAGATGCACTATGGCTACCCTAGACTATGAATGTATGCATACCTGCTCAGAGACTATGGGAATTCAAGGTGATATGATGCAACTCCAGCTTTCTGGGACTTAAAACATAGTGACAAAACCCAACATACAATAGAGAGAGTACAGATGTGAGAAAGCCATGCCTGGGGGGAGATTATATTTATGTCAGTCTTGAAGGGCAAATAGGGGCTCTCAGGAATCCCAGGCATATAAGTGCTTTCCAGAAAGGAAAAGTGGTCATAGAAGCAGAATGCCCAGAGAAAGAAAGGGGCAGAGTACACTTCGAGTGCCAGCAGGTAACTAGGGTTAGGAATTTTGCATTTCCTTCTGTGATGAACCATTGGAAGGTTACACCATTGAGTGCTGGATAGCACAGACGTCTATAGATTTTGAAGGTGCTAGAGAGTGTAAAGTCCTGAAGATTTGGGACATGAGGACAACATTCTAAGGTGTAATAATCAAGGTTCAATTGGAGTAGAAGCTGTGATGAAGAGACAGTATCACGGTGTTTTTATTTTTATTTTACTTTTTTGTGAAGTTGACACAAGCTAGGGTTGTCTGGGAAGAGAACCCTCAGTTGAGAAGATGCCTCCATCAGATTGCCTGGAGGCAACTCTGTAGGATATTTTCTTGACTGATGATTGATATGGGAAGACCTAACCCTCTGCAAATGGTGCCATCCCTGGGCTGGTGGTCCTGGGTTGTAGAAGAAAGCAGACAGGGCAAACTGTGAAGAGCAAGCCAGTAAGCAACATCCCTCCATGGTCTATTATTGCCTCAACTTCCCTTAGATGGACTGTGATGTGAAGGTGCAAGTCAGAGAAGCCTTTTCTTCCTTCTTGGCCTTTGGTTATGATGTTTACCATAGTAATAGAATGCAACTTAGAACAGAAATACTTAGTAAATAGCAAATATCTAGAACAGATAGAACATGGTGACTTCTTGATGGGAAGGAAAGAGGAAGTTTGCCAAGGACCCTTCCAGTGCTGGGTTTTAGGATCGAATGAATGCATGAAAGGATGGGAGCACAATTAGTTCAGTTTCAGAGAGTCTATGATACCAACTTCCTTCTCAGGAAATCAACTGGGAGTAGAATGTTCTGGAAAGATACATGAGATCAGCTTCTTGTCGTGTTTGGATTAATTTTTATAAATTGGATTAGCATCCAACTCAAATGAATGTCAGTCGTTAGGAATGCATCTTTGGATCTGAGTGATTTTGATATGAACCAAATGTGATCATCTTGTAGCTTTTATTTATGCAGACCCATTTTAACTTTAACTCTTAGGAGCCCTCCAGAATAAGGCACACATCTCACTTGTTTTGTCTTTGTGTTTTTCTGGTCTCTGCTTCAGTTATTGCCTCAACTCCCTGCAGGAAACTTTCCTGTTCCTAACCTAGTTTGGGTTGTGTGTACATGCACATGACACACACATACTCACACACACATACACACACACTCAGGGAAAGAGTGAGATATGTCCTAGCCTATACTGAGTATTTTCTCTGTGTTAAACATGTCCCACTAACATTACTCACTGCCTAGACTCTCACTACCACACTAAGGGTAAGAATCATTCTCTCTCTCTCTCTCTCTCTCTCTCTCTCTCTCTCTCTCTCTCTCTTCCCAAGACAGGGTTTCTCTGTGTAGCTTTGCGCCTTCTCTGGAACTCACTTGGTAGACCAGGCTGGCCTCGAACTCACAGAGATCTGCCTGCCTCTGCCTCCCAAGTGCTGGGATTAAAGGTGTGCGCCACCACTGCCTGGCTCATTGTCTCTTTTTGAAAGATTTAGACGTTAGTTTCTAGGAGGGTCTCTAATGTGGTAAACAGAAGCTGTGTGTTCAAATCCAGGCCCATATGATGGGTGGAGTGCCTACTACATATGACCTTGCACTATGTCTGTGTTATTTCACCTAATTCCCTAAGCAAAGGTTTAGATGGGATGAACAAGAAGAGACTTAGCAAGATGAAACAACTCCCCACAAAACGCTCACTAGAGACACCCTAACGTTCCTTTTCCTTCTTTATTTCTTTCATTTTATTCACTGAGGAGTGTGAAGAAGTTTATGATGACATTAGAGAATGTCAACCCTACAGGATGCTATTTGGATAAAGAAAAAGGAGACTTTTAAGTTCAGGAGCAAAGACCCCTGTTTACTTGAGGTCCTGTGAAAGTGACCACAGGAAGGTAGAAGTCAACCCAGGCTCTTTACAATATGTTGAATATAACTGCTATATTCAGCCACCGGTTTGGTTGGGTGACTATTCCAGCTTCCCAAATGGCTAATCTGAACTTCAGAAGAGATGACTATAAAGTCATCTTTCTGGGTCTGCCCGTCCCAGAGCCATGGTTTTTCAGGACAGGGCTGACACTTTAAGAACAGCTATTTGGAAGCAGGCTCTGCCATTGGTATTTCACTTGGCCCATAACGTTTCCCTGGGTAGGGGGTGAATAATTGCCCTTTGATGAAATTTACAGATGATTCTAAATCAGGTCCTCTGTAAACACGAGCAACATAAAAAAAGTGATATAAATGACCCCAAATGAGGGAGGTTAGAAGTGCAGACAGGAAATAACATGATGGGCCTGATTACCACACGGGAAATTCTGGATTAAAACATCTGGAAAGGCCAATGTGAAGCGGGCTCTAACATAAGCACCTTTCAGTAGCTCCAAGCTCTGCAGATGGGCAGGAGCAGCCACTGCAACCAATTCCTTCATGGACAGATGAGGAGATTCAGGCAGGGGCAGGAAATTATCTGAGGCCACAGTCAAATTATGGCAGGGCCGGGTAAAACCCCCGTCTCCTGCCTAGCAATTGATGTCTCCTTTCATTATATGCCATCATTTTGGGAATCAAAGGGACTCAAGTCTAACTTCACCACTGAGATGCTGAGGTCTTTGGGTATACTTATCCTGTTTGGAAGCCAGTTTTCTTATCTGGAAAAGTGGCAAATGAATACCTGTTCCTCACGGCTATTTTGGAAAATTGATGCCATCAGGATTGGCACACGGCATGTGGGGATTCAGGAAAGACTGATCTCTTTATTTAATAAGAGCAGAGAAATGCCTTGCCTCCTACAGCGATGGCCCATAATTCCATGCATGAATGCCTGCTGCAGGCTCCTGGAGGAAGATTGACAGTGGATGCAATGGGTTGGGGGTATGATGCAGCTATATTTGACACTCTTTTCAAATACACGAACCACAGATAAACACAGAAATACCTACTACATGAAAGGTATTGCTTATGTCACCTACATGGATCAGACCACAAAAGATTCAGGAGGGAGGAGCAGAGTGAAGTCACTTTCCACTGAGGCCAACTGGGAAAGGAATCCAAATAAAATAGGACAAGATCTGGGAAGAATTATTTACAGAAGAGAGATTAGGGAAATAATTTCTGCATTTTGTGCTGGCTAATGTGGAAAATGGAGCTACACTTAACTTGGTCATTGACAAGATGCTTAAATGGAGTGTTGGCAAAGGCTACCATAATTTACAAAATAGATAGCTTTCAACTGATTCTGTAGTTCTTGGGTTCTATATCCATACCCAGGAGATAAAATGTTGGAGATTAATCAAGAGATAAAAGAATCACTGTGAATTTGTGGGCTGGTGACATTGTTTAGTGGATAAAGGTTCCGGCTGCCAAGCCTGATGACCTGAGTTTGATTCCAGGACCCATATGGTGGAAGGAGAGCACCGGCTCCCCAAATTTTTTCTCTTTCCTTCACACACACACACACACACACACACACACACACACACACACGTCATAAAATGTCTTTGAAAACAGGACTTGTACAGGCTATGGTCTCTGATGTGAGGAGTAGTTAGAATCCCTCCCTAGAGGGGAAGACCTGGGATCAGGCCAGGCCCTCATTTCTTCAAAACAAGAGTAAGGGCCTCCAAGGAGCCAGAAGTTGATAATGGGTCTCTGAAGTGAGAGTGGCGTAGTGGACTGGCTCTGACTCCTGCCTGGGTGAACAGCCAGCAGATGGAGCCTGGATGATTCGGCAGCAGAAAAGGAGAGGCACAGCATTTGTGACAAATGGCAGGATTTCTTTCTTTTTTAAGGAAGAAGGGAAGCCATTGTGGGTATATATACAATATGCATATATATATCTACACACATATATAATATGTATATGTGTTATACATATGATATATATTTCTTTATCCATGTATTTGTTGAATAGAGTTCCAAATAAAGCCAATTTCAATATTTTTATTTATTTCTATTTTAATGGTGTGTGTGTCTTTGTGGGGGTACATGCATGTGAGTGCTGATACACAGAAAGAAGGCAGAAAGAATAGGATCCCCTGGATCTAGAGTTACAGGCAGTTGTGAGCCACTCTGTATAGATGCTGGGAACTGAACTCAGACCCTCTGCAAGAGCAGTATGTGCTCTTAACCACTGAGCCCCCAGATTCAACATCTTGGCTCTCGGGAACAATGCTGTAATAAACCTGGAGGTGATCAATATAATGATTCCATGTTCCTTGGATGTATCCAGGAACAGGACTGCTGCAATATATATCAGTAATGGTTTGGAACTTCTATTGAATTTTTATAGTGCTTTCCACAGTTAATGGTTAAGATAATTTATATTCTCATTGAGTTGGCTGTTTTTTTGTTCGATCCGTGAATCTCTCTTGTGGTTTGGATACAGTTAAAGCATGTTCCTCAAAGTTTCATAAGTTAGAAGGTTGGTCTTGGTGTGAAGTTGTGGTATCTGATAGAACCTCAAGGAGGTGGGACCTAATGAGAGGCCTCAGGTCACTGGGAGCTGCTGAGGTAGTTCCCATGAGTTAGCTGCATGTAAACACACGGGCCACCTCTCCTTATGCTGACATCTAGTCTTACCATGTGATCTCTCCCCCATGCATTCCTGGTACAGGTCCCTCCATCAGGGCCTGACAACTAGTAAGGCCTCGGCTGAAGCCAGTGCCATATTGTTTTTGACTTTCTGCCTTTTAAATTGGGGGTTATATAAATGTATTTTCTTTATAAATACCCATTTTCTAGTGTTTTATTAAAGTAATGGAAAATAGAATAATATGGAAAATTGGTACCAAGAGGTAGGGCTCACACTAATAATGAACACCAGGCTTTGGAATTGGGTAACGGGCATAGGTGGGAGGAATTTTGAGGATGAAGCTAGGAAGTGGCTAGAAGGCCATAAGCAGAGTGTGACAGGCAATTCTGGTGTAGGCTTTGAAGACAAGAAGTTCAGGGAAGAGTGAATATTCCTCAGGGGGTATTGTTGGGACCAGGATGTTCATGAACATGAGAAACAATGTATTAGGAAAGTAAAGGCCATCACTGCAAAGAATTTGGCTGAACTGTGCTCATACACTAGAACTTCAAGGAGGGCTACTTTTAGAAGTGATGAACTGGAGGCTGGACAGATGGCTCAGGGGTTAAGAGGATTTATTGCTCTTGCAGAGGACCCAGGTTCAGTTCTCAGCAACTACAAGGTGGTTCACAGCCATGGTAACTCTAGCTCCAGGAATCCGATGCCCTCTTCTGACTCTAGGGGCGCCAGCCACACACATGGTACACATACATGCAGTCAAAACAAACACTCACACATGTACAATTAAAAAAAAAAATCTAAAGAAATAGCAGAAGTGATAATAGGGAAAGTGGTAGAAGATACATTTAAACAACAAAGCATGAGGCTGCTACTTTACTACTTTGGTTGTAGATTGTAGCATTTATAAGCAAGGGCATGACCTAAGTTTGGAATATATAATTAAGAAGGAAGCTCAGCAGAAAGAGCTGCTACATTTACAGCCTGACCAGGGGGAGAAAAAGAATATATAGGTTTGAATTAGCAAATACTTGCTAAAGAAGTTTATCATGGATATAAGAAGCCATCTTTACATGAATTTTAGATCATGAGCTCTGAATAAAAAAGAAGAGGCTAAGTCCTAGATCCCATTACTTTTGAAATACATCATTCTTTTTGTAAAACTTGATTTTCAAAGACTCATAATGAGGACCATGATAGTCATGAAATACTGAATATGAGGGCTGGGGAGATGGCTCAGTCCTTGCTGTATAAGCAACAGGCATGACAACAGGAGTCCAGGTCCCCAGAAGCCACATAAGCATGGTGACCCATGGGTAATTCTTGCTTGAAAGGTAGAAGTAGGGAACCTGGAATAAGAAAGGACTACACTAGTGTTATCAGAGAACTCTGGATTCAACCTGAAGAAGGAGATAGAAATGAGTTAAGGAAGACTGCAGATGCCAGCCTTGGGCCTTCACACACATACTCTCTCACACGTTTGCACCACACACATGCAACAGGAACACATGCATACTACACAAGGAAAAGACTAAACATTACCAAGTTTCCAGAAAAAGTATCTTAAATTAGCTTCCTTCCTTCCTTCCTTCCTTCCTTCCTTCCTTCCTCCCTCCCTCCCTCCCTCCCTCCCTCCCTCTTTCCCTCCCTCCTTTCCTTCCTTCCTTTTGTCTTTCCTTCCTTCCTTTTCCTTTTGCCTTCTTTTTACATGTATGTATATATGAAAAAACTTTTTTTTCCTCTCCATCCTAGGAACTCAAGCTCTATCTGAGAGTGGCAACCCAAGAAAAAAAGTTTAAGTTGAAAGATCACAGATATGCAATGGTGTGAAGGGGAGCTGAAATAAAGCAGTATTATCTGAGTTGTGATGCCAAGAGCTTGGGGCTGGGCATCAGATGTGTGTTTGAGCCCCCATTCTGTCATATACCATCAGTCATTCTTTGGATGCCAATGGACTTTCACGGCTCCTTTTCTTTTACATTTAATTAAGTTAACAAGATGCTCAAACCCATCTTGAAGCAGGTATGTCTTTTTCTTATCTCTGTTCTTAACACCTGTCAGAGCATTTGGTTTTCAGTAATGCTAGTGATATAAATCACAGTAAACAACTCTCTTCTAAAGATTCGTATGTACTAATTTACTTAATCCACAGAGTACCACTATGTGGTAGGCACTCTCAAGTTTCAATAAGTACTTGGGAAATGGAATGTCACAAACCTATCAGTAAACAGATTCAGAAGTGATATTAAGCAGAAGTTATTTATAGACTTCAAGTGCCATAAAAAGATAAGGTAGCATTTTAATTTCTTCCACCTCTCCACTTTGCTCCAAGAGACACACTGCTTGGGTTTATCGTGACAAGGGAAGATGGACGACATATAGATTGTACAAGCCTTGGCTCTTTATGCCATTTCACTGATGCTGTTGAGGAAGCTATCACAAGCCTATCTTATAGAGTTAGAAACCAAGGGTCAGATAAGTTACATGATTTAGTAACTTTTTGGTAATGGTTGCCCAACTACTGAGTGGCAAAATGTTGATCTCAGCTAAACTCAGGAGTCTCCAAAGCCCTGGTGTTCCATGTCTGGCTAGGAAGGGTGGAATGGAGAGGGGAAATGAGATGGTCCTGAGGAGCTTGTTTTAGGGCTCTAGGAATGGGCTGAAATAGGGGTTTAAAAATGTCAGGAGGGCTGGAGTTTCTCAGCTGTCTACTTGAACACTGAGCCCCATTCAAATGCTTCTCATCTAGGCATTCAAAACAGATGTCCCCAGAGTACCTCTGTTCCAAGGAAAAGGCCAGTGGTGACTGCTAGGAACTGCTGAGGACAATAAGAAGCCTTCGTCATTTTCAAAGAAATCCAAGAGGACAGGCAGAGGGCACAAGGAAGACTGTGCCTATGGACTCTCTCAATGTAATTTCAATGCTCAGTTCATAGTTTGGCTTCTTTACTGGACAATGTGGGGAAAGAATCCAGGCTTGGAGCTCAGGTAGTGGCATGTATAGTCAAACTATATATGTATTTTAGACAGTGTCTCATGTAGGCTACACTGACCTCAAGCAGATGAGGTTGGTGGTGAATGTCTGGGCCTCTTGCCTTCATACCTCATGAGCTGGGATTATAAGCATATTCTAGTAAGTCTTTCTGTTACCATAACTAATAATTGAAAAAAACTGTTTTGAAAAGAGGAATAATTCAGCTTATTGTTTTTCGAGGTTTCAAAGAATCTACTGGTTCCATGTGTAGGCCTGAGGTGAGGCTGAAGATCATGGCAGGGACAAATTGGTGTACTGCTTGGTGAACAGGAAGCAAAGAGAGGGAGAGGAAGAGGGGGGGGGGGGGAGGGAGACGCAGGAGTCAAGACACAATTTCCTATGGTACATCCCTAGTGACCTTCATCCTCTAACCAGGCCCCACTTCCTCAATTCACCACCTCCTAATAATGCCACATTACCATGAATATTCTGAGGGACTAACCCTTTGAATATGTCAGGCCTCTTAAAAATCCAGTCACTTCCCCAAACCCCAGTGCACGACCCCCAGGAGAACGTTTCATATTCAAACCCTAACACGGCATGTGGGGGCCAGAACTGAACTCTAACTTGCTTTCAGACCTTGGGCTAACCCAAATTCTTCCTTCCAGACTCTGGGGGTTCTCAATCTTCCCAGTGCTGCTACATGCTTTAATATAGTTCCTCGTGTTGTTGTGACCCCATAAAATACACAAAATTACAAAACTGTAGCTTTGCTACTGTTATGAGTCATAATGTAAGTATTTTTGGAGATAGAGCTTTGCCAAAGGGGTCATGACCCACAGGTTGAGAACGCCTACCTCAGTGGATCTCATTTTCCTTCATTGACTTACAGTTAGTTGGGCCAATGGATGCACCCAGTCCTTCCTGCTCGATACTCTAAAGCCTCTGCTATTGTTTTAATCCTAACTTCCCACATGTTGGGGACAGTGGCTCAGGTCCAACTGCAGGATGCATTCCTGATATTTTGAAAGTATGTATCATTCATGCCCTATAACCATCTAGCCAGGTGCTTTTGCTGACTCTGCATGCTGCTGCATGCTTTGTGCTAAGTACAGATGCCTGTCTCATGTGGTTAAGTGGTATGGGGCATGGCAGATGGGGGAGTGGTGGTGGTGGTGGTGGTGGCAGCGGTGGTGGTGGTGGCCGTGGCGGCGGCGGCGTGGGCAGTAGGATCAGAAAGGTGGACCTTTGCTTGCAGTTATTCACTTCTCTAGAGTGACTTCTGTCCTCTGTAAGGAAGGTGCCTATAGGATTGGGGTGTTACCTGGAATAAATCTGTCAATTTCTCTAAGGGACTTGGGATGCCTGGCAATGGTAAACACTAAGTGAGTTAAGTTATCTTCAGAATTTCTTACCAACGGTCCTTTCTACAGGAGAAAATGGATTCTCAGACCGTTGAAGTAACTCACTCAAGATGCTTGGACAAGCATATAGCAGGAAGCTAGGCAAGCGTGTAAGGATACTTTGATTGCATTTCAACCCGGGACCTAATAATGCCTGGTCAATTTCCAGTGCTCATTGCCTTTGTCTTTGTCAGTTTCTGCCCCACATCTGAGGCAGGCCTGTAAGGAAGGATGCAGAGTATACATGAGGGGGCTACCCCCACCACAAGGTTTTTCTGTGTAATAGCCCTGTCTGTCTTGGAACTTGCGTTGTAGACCAGGCTGGTCTCAAACTTACAAAAAGATCCACCTGCCTCTGCCTCCCAAATGCTGGGATTAAAGGCAGGTGCCACCAGCGTTGGCTCATGAGCTGGATCTCAAGGATCGTTCTTGAACCAATTCTAGTCTGTCTCTTGAGTAACCAGTCCTCTCACCCTTAGCTGAGATTTTTTTCCCTTAGGGGTCAGGACCTGCTGAGCAGAGAGCAGAAGCACCAGGAGTCCTGCAATGGCGGCTGTCATTGTGTGTGTGAGTATTCAAGGCTCTTCACACACTGGCCCCATCCTCACGATTCAACATAACTTCCCAGTGTTTGTGATTCAGCCTCATGCTTCTGGGGGGCTTTCTCTATATCACATTCTGTTCCAGAAGTAGTCTGTTCCCCTCCCTTCAATCTCTCTTGTTAAGACAGATAAAAACTGATTTAGACCATTTTACTTTTAGTTTGGATGTAACTATGGCTATCATGACACATTGATATTGTTGAAAATGGTAAAATATCCCCCAGGGTACCTTGAATGCTGATGAGCCATTACCGCTAAATGATACTGACAATGACTCAAACCACATCCACCAATCTTTGCTAGTGGCTGCTCTTTCGGCAAAAATAAATAAATAAGTAAATAAGTAAGTAAATAAATAAATAAATATCAAAGTTTCCTATTAAAGTTAGACCTGTATTGTTTGATGTGAAAAATTACATTTTATGTAATGGTCACAAAATAAAATTCTAAATAAAGTTATGATTAATGTAACAGGATAAGGTAGTAAATGAACTTAACATATCAAGTTGCTTTATGATTAAAATGATGAAGAGTTTACCTTGAGGCACCTAAAGTGGGAGAAATTAAGTAAAAATGGAGACTTTTACCCAAGTTACCAATAATACAATGGTGACTTGAATATCTGCATCCATAAATAAATAATAGCTTTGGCAAAGGCTGGCTAGGAGAGCTCAGTTTTTCAAGCTTCAAGGTTTCTCCCCCTTAGTTCAGTACAGTGTGTATGGGAGATTTTTCTGGATAATCTAATGCTAATTGTATCATTTGACATCCAACAAGTTAGATATGCAGCTCATAACTCATCCTTGGCAAGATAGGATTGGCTCTCTCTCTTTTTTTTTTTTAATTGTAAAGGTCTTTTTCTCAATCCTATTAGCAACAAGTAAATAAAGTAAAAGCAAAATGAACACAGGCTTGTTATAAACTCAATCCTAGGATGCTGGCAAGCCATTCTTCCTTAGGTCAAAAGTAGGTTAATAAAAATGAAACAAAAGACACCCTCAACAATATCAACGGATGCTAAAAGTCACTCAGTTCCTTACATAAAATCGCCCATAAAATTTCCTTCCAGAAAACACTTTCTTTGAATGTGTTCTGTGACTTTAGTCATTTGCCAAACATTGACTAAGCGAGACACCAGGTGCATGAGACATGGCTCACGCCTCCCACCAAGGCAGGACACATATGCTAAGTTTAACAACAGACATTATATGCAGAGGAAGTGACAGTCCTTCTTTTTTTCCAGGATAGGTCTTGGATATGGTTGATGCTCAAGCTTGCCAGTCCATGCCTCACATGAGGTTCGAGATGAAGAAAGAGCTTCGGGTAGCTGGTACAGGCAAACTGAAAGGAGGTTTAGGGTCACCTTTCTCTATTTCCACGTTTACAGAAGAGGCAAGCACAGAGTGGATGTTGATCAGAAACCATGTTCAACACTAATTTTAGCCTGAGTTACTACAAAATTGGTGGAAATTGGTTTGTTTAGTCATTAATTCATTCAACAGATGTCTTACTAATTCATTCAACAAATGTTTTATCAAGCTCCATATTAGGTGCTGTCTGGAGGACTTGGATTTGAGGAGGCAAATAAAACATTCTCTATGTCTTCGAATAGCTTGAGGACCAGAAGAATGACTGGGCTCACCGATGTTCAGACTGACCTCTGGTCACTCTGTGAGCCTCACTCTTCTGGAGACTTTACACAGCATGCAGGTCATCCACTCCCAGACTCAACATTGAAATGTGTCTTGCTTTTGGAGAGGGATTAGCCCAACTCATCACCTGGCACAAAGTCACCTTTCTACCTCTCAGCCTCCTTGTGCCCTCCCTATCCCATCCCATCTAGAACTCTCTGCCTCCAGGATTTGCTTAGGCCTTCCTGTGGGCCCACTATAGTACCTTTCTTTGTCCTCACTAGTACCTTCTTGACCTTCAGTTACTCACTGGGATATCAATGCCTCCAAGCAGTTATTTCCTTAAGTGTCCTTCCCAGTGTCCACTGTGTCTTTCTCATTACCCTATCTTGTCTCCAACTAGTTTGTTCTATGACTTTTTGCTGAGTCTAGTTTGAACTGATGGCCCAAGTTTCATCATGGTATCCCTCTGGCTCCAATTTGAAGGCACCTTCTGCTTGCCTGGGCCATTGTTGTGAATTCTAGGAGGATGTTCAGACAGTCAACACTCAGGGTGCACTGAGAAATCTCCAGGCTAAAACGGTAACAAAGACAAGTCCTTTGTCAGCTCCGTTAGCACAAGTGGCCCTATTAGGGTACAATATGATTTCCTTGTAACTCTGGATATTTGAGAGTTAGGATCACCTGATCTATTCAACCTTGGGGAATTTTTCCTAGATCATTCTTCACAAATTGGAACCTCAGGGCTATTAATTATACCATCGGACAGCAGGGAAGCCGAGGAGGAGAAATCAATGAAAGGAATTCTTATCATAAGCGCCCTCTCTAATTTGGGGAAACTGAAATCCCTGTATGTTTTTTCAATAAGCACTCCATCAGAAGCCTGCTTATCCTGACAGGCTTTGCTCTTTCATGACTGCAGCAAGAACAACCTCTGGACCCCGGCCTGCCATAGTCAAGTATGAAAATGTGAATTCCACGGGTCACTGTTTTTGCAGCCGCCAGATGTGGATGAAAGAGGAAGGGTGTTTTATTGTGTTTTTTCAAGAAACAGAGAAGGGTCTGTCCTGAAATGGGCCTGCTTTCCTCCCACACAAGTGGCCACCATGTGGCCGGAGGACAGCTAGCTAATTTGCAAGATTAAGCCTTTCTAAATATTTGGAATTGGTCTCTTCTGTCTTCAGCTAATAAAATAGATTTTGCTCCAAAATGGATTTAGGAAGCAGGCACAAGAGCTTCTAAGGGCTTGTTGGCAAGTTACCTGTTAACAAGGTCCATCTGTCAAATGGATGTACGATGGGCAGACTCTGTACGGATCATCTCACGCTTGACCTCCCAAAGATGTCTGCCTTCAGGCAGAGGTTCTGCCTCAGGAAAATGGTGCCCATGTCGGCTTGTGCTGAAATACTCAGAACATAGCTGTCTCTGCTACAAAACCATGAGCTAGAAGTGCATGAAGAATAACAACAGATAAAA
Organism: Onychomys torridus; assembly: GCF_903995425.1. NCBI lineage: Eukaryota > Metazoa > Chordata > Mammalia > Rodentia > Cricetidae > Onychomys > Onychomys torridus. The sequence continues at coordinate 122,076,570 of NC_050444.1, forward strand.
GGCAAAGCCATGCAAGAAAAGAAGTCCCTATTAACAGCAAATAGCTATTCAATTCAGCGATTCACCCTTCAGCTTAACGCTGCATTTCTGTAATGTGCCAAAAGCTCCACTAAGCTCTGGGGAAATAGATGAAGTAAGACACAGTCCCTGCTGTAAAGAAGCCTATGGTTTATTTGTGGAGACAGACTTATAAACATCTGTAATATAACAAGTCATACGATAGAAGGTGCAGAGGAGGCTCTGAAGAAAGAGGCGGGGCTCTGTCTGGGGGAAGCAGGGAAAGTTTCGTAGTGGAAGCAGCCTGAGCTCCAAAGAATGAGAGTAGGAAGTTTCCAGGGTGCATGGGTGTGTGTGTGTGTGCTCAGGGATGAAGTGCAAGGCTGTTGAGGGAAACAGCAAGTTGTTCATGTGTTTGGGTGATGAAGGAGCAGAATAGGGAGGGTGAGGTGGCTACAAGAAGTTACACTAGACTCAGGAAGGCGTGCTTGTAATTCTAATGCATTGGATTTGTATTTGTGGGTAGTGTAGGGCACAGAGTAGGACAGCATCATGGCCATGCCTTGGTGCAGAAGGTAGCTGTGAGTGAGACAATATTCAACCAACAACAGCGAGCTTTGCTATAGTGAACAGACTCTTCCCTCTGCCCTACAATCTACCTGCAGCCCTTCTCCACCAGGCTCTGTCCCTGGAATGGAAGATACCTGTGGCTTCCTCTCTGTCTGGATAAAGTTGGCTTCTACTAAAGGAAGAGTAATAGGAGATAAAGCAGAGAGGAGACATGATGTCAAGGTATTGACTCTGCCGAGTTCCTCCCTGTGGGATTAGTTGGGTTCATTTTGTCATTTGATAGAGTCACAATCCTCTCTAGATGGGCCTCTCTGCCAGACTCTTTCCATCCAAGCTCCAGCAAACCCTCCTGTCCCCAGTCCCTCTGACACAGGATGGTAAGTAAGAGCATTGCCAGTTCTTGGACACTGTTATTCCTTACACATCTTAGGGACTGGCCATGCCTTCATGAATCTGTTCTTTTACTCAGTTCCCCTGGAGTTAGTTAAATACAAGGGAGCCACCATTCTGTGGTTTCCTGACTGCTACTGTACAAACAGGCACTGAGGTCAAGTGTATATATCAGCCGTTAGTTCTGTCTTGGGCAGGAAAGAAAGAAATGAAGAGGGCCATAGGGAAATGACAGCACTTGAGACCCATCTTCAAAGAAGTGACCCAGTCCCTCATGATCAAGAATGCCCTAGATATTGGTATAGCATGCATGTTCAAAGGTGGACATTAAAGTCCAGGACACCCCCCTATTGTGCTTTGGGGTGATATTGGAACCCTTAGGAAGTGGGGCTTAGTAGGAAGAATTTAGGTCAAGGCCATTTGTGCTTTGAAGGAGAGATTGAGACTCTGTCACTTCTCTTTCTTTTTGCCAACCATCATGTGACCAGCAGCTTCTTCTGCCACATCCTTCTACCATGACGTGCTGTCTTGTCACAAGCCCCAGAGCAGTGAGCCAACTGCTGATGGACACAGACCTCCAGAACCATAAACCAAAGAAACATGTCCTCTTTTTAAGGCTGATCGTCTCAAGTATTTTGTCTCAGGGGCAGAAAACCAACTGACAGAGATATCCTAGAGTGAAGTAGCAGAAGGAGTGAATGAGTGGGTGAGTGAAGCACAGTGTGCATGTTGGGGGCAGCCAGGGTGGGGGCAGGGGGCAGGACTTGAGGGGGGAGAGAGCAGGGAAGGTGGCTGGCCAGGGAGGTAAGGGGAAGCAGGAGAGAGGGACATCAAGATGAGCTTGGGTTGAGTTGTAAGAGCTTTGATATGTCCGTTGGATTCCATAGGATGGAGGCAAAGACAGTGCCAGCACTGGAGAGGTGAGGGTGATGGCGATGGGGGCCCCAGGCTATGAAGGCATTTAACTTAGAGCAAAGACTGGGAAGTGCAGTCATTGGCTTCGATGTGTGAAGAATCTGGCTAGCAATATGGCAATATGCATTGTGAGCTCATAGTTTTTGGCTCAGAAATTCTGTCTAGGAATTCAGTTCAAGGAAATAATCCAAAATGAGGACAAAACCTTCTGGACAAAAACATTCATTACTGTGTTACTTATAATAGCCAAGAGTTAGAAACGAGCTAAATGCCCAGTACCAAGAGAGTGGTGAAATAAATTATAACAGGTCTTCACCTAGAATATTCTGTGGCTACTAAAGTATAAAAGCTTTAAGGGTGTGAGAACATACTTGTAATATCACGACAAGTGGAAAAGTAGGATATAAAATATCTTATACAGAAATGATCTCAATGACATAAAATAATATGAACTAAACATAAATGTCCAAGTCTTATGTGGTTATTGCTACTGATACGTTTCTGGGTGACTGAAATGGGCCAGCTGCTATAGACGTCATTGATACAGAATTGGGAGCTGGCAGTATCTATGGATACCATAAGGGCCAGCCTTAAGAATGAAAGATGATGGTCTGGACACAAGTGCATGTGTTTGCTGTTTGCAGTCATCGCTGGATGCTATTGCGCATGTGCCATGCACATGACACTTTCCCCTGTATATTGTATCTCTTAATCCTTTAACCCATATGGCAGATTTTAGTTTTAATTGAATTTATAAGAGAAGAAAGCCAAAGGTCTGAGAACTAGAGCAATTGTCCAAAAGCACACTGCAGATGAGTTCCAGGGTTGGGGCTGAAACTCAGAGCTGTGTTTCAAAACTCTGATTGCGTACTTGTAGCTCGCTGCTGCTTCCTGGTTGAATCCAGTCTCTAGTTACATATCACCACTTGGAAGCCTCTCAGAATAAAGAGCTCCAGGGTCAAATTGTATATCTTCTTGGCCCTGTCTTACTGACTGTATATTGAGGCAAGTGGGGTGTAATGAATCCTGTGGTGAGGAGAAGCCATCAAAGAAATACAGTAAAACCTTTAGTAAGCATGAGTGATAAATATTTGCAGAGTCTTATGCAATGTAAATTTTTTTTTCTAAGTTTGTCACATCCATTAACTAATTTAATTCCTTGTTAATTTGCTTTGTTTTTGAAAACAGGATCTCCCTACAGTGTCCAGGCTAGCTTTGAACTCATGATCCTCCTGGCTCCCACTCCTGAGTGCTAGTGTTACAAGTATGTACCACCAGACCTAGCTTTAGCTAATGCAATTCTTTTAACATGCTGTAAGTCTAATAACATTATAATCCTCAGTTTTTACATAGGAAAACTTTGAATTTAAGTAAATACTTTCTAATGTAAACTAAACAAGGTATAGACATCACCACACTGTCCCTTACTCCAACCAGCATAGCTTCTGTATATGTGTACTATAACATGAAAACAAAACAAAACCTAAAAGCCATCACTACAGCAACAACATAAATCTCAGGGAGATAACTATTTTGCTTTAGGGAGATACCTGGTAAACAATTTGGGAATGTAGGAGCTTGTGAGAACATTGGCAATAAAAGAATAGTCATATTCCTTGCTGGCAGAAGTGAGAAGAATGTGCTTTTTGTTCTAGAAAAGAAGAAGGGTCATCACAGAGTGAACAATGGGTAGGAAAGCCAACAATGTGAGTCTAGGGCACTGTCATGGGGTTGAGAGATCCCAAAGGGCATCAGTTAGTAGGTTATACCTTCAAGTAACTTCAATGAGAAGTTACTTGTGTTTAAGATGGAAATCTCTCCCTCTATAGCATCAGTAAGTATGACTGTGGCCAACACATGATTAAGGGCATTATTGCTACTGTGGGTGTTCCTATTACTTGAAATTGTTAAAGACTTGAAATAGCTTGATGGTAGAGCACATGTCTAGCATGAAAAATGCCCTGGATTTGAGTCCTTCCAGTGAAGGAAACCAAGGTTCTGGATTTTGTGTCTGGGTCAGTGCCATGATAAATAAAATTAAGTAGTTTTAGAATAGATGTTGAGCATCATATACATCTGAGTCAGAAGCGCCCTCCCTCTGAGTTTGCAGATGTGTGTAGGAGGCGTCAGACCTTCACAGTATGGGATTGTGGAATCTATCTAGATCTTTCCAGGAATGAAAGTTTCATGCTCCACAACAACTGAGTTAGCCATTTCATCTGGTATAAGTGCACCCCCCCCCCCCAATTCCTTGTAGAGGAATTCTTGTGATCTTAGAAGTAGATTTTTTTTTTTAATTTAAAATTTTTACCTGTTAATTGGCTAACATCTAGAATATACAAAAAGAGATTAAGGCACCCAGTCTTCAGGAATTTCAGCACCATTGAAAACATCTTTGATAATTATGGTCTTTGCATTGCTTAATATTCAATAAAAGCCCATTCCTTCATTGACCATTTGTTTCTCTTTAGTGACCATTTTATTTTCATTTCACCTGTCTTTTTCCTTCCATAGGATCCTTCTTTAGGTTGGAAACAGAGCTCTCTAACAAACTATGAAAAATGTGATAATCCAAGTAGCTTTGGCTTCCTCTCGTAAAGTGGTGGGAAAGAACAGTGTGAGTAGTCACTATGGAGAATAGGGCACGCCGACCAGTTGTAGTGGTTAATCTCGATGGTCAGTTTGTTAGGATTTACAAACACCTTACAGACAAACCTGTCGATGTGACTGTGAGGGCTTAACCCACTACTCTGAATGTGGGTGGCACCATTCTTTGGGCTGGAGCTCTGATTGAATGAAAAGGAGAAAGCAAGTGGAGTGTGAACATCCCTCTTGCTGCTCCCTGATTTCGGAGCTGAGGTAACTAGTTTGCTCATACACCCACCAGTTGCCATGCTTGCCCACTGCAGTGACTGTACCTTCTCAACTGTGAGCCCAGTTAAGACCTTTCTCCTTCCATTTGCCTCTGCTGGGAACTTTGTCACAAGGAGAAAAGTTCCTAACATGTGGGTATTCAGGAAGAAAGGCTCAAATTAGTTGCAAATGATTCATAAAGCAAAAAAATAAATCAGCTTCTAAACTGCAGATGAATTGTAGGATGTTCTACAGCCACAGGGAGTCCAGGCATTACGATCTTCTCTACTGAGCAGCAGCAGAAGAGAGATGGACACAATACTTTCTATTGCTGTGAAGAGACACCATGGCCACTGCAGCTCTTATAAAGGAAAGACATTTAATTGAGGTGGCTTAAAGCTTCAGAGGATTAGTCAACTATCATCATGGTGGGACATGGTTTCGTGCAGGCAGACATGGTGCTGGCTACATCTTGTTCAGAAGGGAACAGAAAGTGGACTGAGACATTGGGTGTGGCTTGAGCATGTATGAGACCTCAAAGTCTACCTCCACAGTTATACACTTACTCCAACAAGGCCATATTCATTTCAACAAAGCCACACTTTCTAATAGTGCCACTCCCTTTGGGGGTCATTTTCTTTCAGACCACCATACCCCATGCACTTTGGACGAGCCTAACATGGAGGAAAGAATTTAAGAGAGGTGGCTAGACCTTCTGTTCTTCTTTTAATTTGCCACTGATATGTTTTATAGCCTCTGGAAAATTCCAACAGTCCATTGGTAAAATAAATGAGGATATGTTTGAGATAGAGCTTAAAGGATGCACAAGAGATAAATAGGGACACAAACTACTATATGCCTCAACTCTACCACTCTTAAGTATGTATTTCTAAGGAAGAAGAAGAACTGTCAGTCAACACACCACAGAGGTACTTGTATATTCATGCTATTGCAGTGTACTTACAATAGTTAAGTTTGAACCAGCCCAATTGTTCAACAACCAATAAATGAGTAAACGGGCTATGCTGTGTGCCAAATGAAACGATGCCTCTCTCAGGAAAATGGTTGCAACTGGAGACTGTCACATTAAACAGAATGAGAGTGACTTTGAAAAACATGTTTCCTCTCATTTGTAGATCATAAATTTTATATAAATAGATAAAAATCACACACACATATTTAGATCTACACCTTTAGGAATGAAGGTGATTAGCAGAGGTGGAGAGGAAGTGAGAGGAAGAGGAGGGATGGGAACGAACATGCTAGAATTCACTGACTTGATACACTTGCATGACTGTGTCTGGATGAAGAGCTTCACAATGGACAGTGAATAGACATCAATGGGGGAGTGAGGGGATATTCCAGGTGGAAGCAGTTGAACAGGGAAGGTCAAGGCACTTCTTTACACAGGGTGATAGCAAAACACAGGAGGCTGAGTTCTGGTCCCAGTTTATTACCAGCCACTCAGGGAGGAGAAAAGGGCATAGGTGTGCTTATGTCTGAGAGATGGAGTTTCACCGAGATCTCTTTACCCCCATCTCAGTCTTCGGAAATCCACCTGCCATCCCCTGAGTGTTGCTGCCCACAGAGGAAGACCACGTCATAAAAAGGTGAATTTGAAGTGAGAAACTACACTGCTTCATTTGCTTACAGAGAAATTACAGATGTGCCAAGAGAAGGCCTTTTCTGATCAGTTACTTTGACAGCCGCTCTGGAATTTTCATACAGGCTTATTATTATTTTTTTTTTTACTAATATTATAAATAAACACATGCAAATTAACTACAAAAGGTTTTCTGTTTTTGTTTGTTTTAGGAAAACAACAACAATCCAGATGGAGCCAGAGCATATTTGTACTGCTAATTGTGAAATAAGTACCCATTTTTTCTTTGCGATAGTGATTCCGTCATTGTTGTATTTCTTTTGAGACAAGATCTCAGTTAAAATTTTCTTGCTTGACAGTTTTGCACATTTATAGAGTGGGTTGTAGTCATTTTCACCTCCTCTCATCCCCTTCCCTCTCCCGCTGAAACACTTCTCAACAATCCCCCTCCTGCTTTGATGTCTTCTTTCTATTTCTGACCCACTGAGTTTTGAGTTTCTTGCCTGTGTGAGGCTGGGAGACTATTTCCTAGAGCAAAGGAACTTAGCAAGGGCTATATCACTGAGGGAAATGACACCCTCCCCCTCCAGCAAATGCCAATCGCCAATAAACCTTCAGGGAGAGGTGAGGATTCAGGGAACCTCTGCCAGTCATGGTGTTGACAGGCTTCATCTTGTACAGGTCTTGTGCATACCATCACAGCAGCAGTGAGTCTGTGGGTGCAATGGCTTTCACGTCCAAATGAATCTTTCTGTTATATGTCTCGTTATCATTGGCTCTTACATTCTCTCTGCCTCCTCTTCTGTGATGTTTCCTGGGCCCTGAAGGGAGTGAATTAACTGTCCCACTTAAGGCTGAGCAGTCAACCATCACTTACTCTCCGCACTTTGCACTTGGACCGGCTATGGGTTTCTGACTTAACTGCTGTCCACTGCAGGTGCTGCGGGAACCTCAGCTGGACCAGGAACCTCAGCTGGACCAGGAACCTCAGCTGGACCCAGAGCAGGGAGCAATGCATGGGTGTGCTCATCAACCTCAAATGTGTAGGACCTCACTTTTTTGAGACAGGGTGTCACCCTGTAGCCTAAGCTGGCCTTGAACTTACTCTGTAGCTCACTCAGATTGACCTTGTACTCAGGGCCATCCTCCTACCTCAGCTTTGGGAATGCTGGGATTGCAAGTTTGAGTCACCATTGCCAGCTCACACTTAAACAAAAACAAAAACCTTGAATTTTGGAGTAGATTTACATTTGAATTCACTCAAGTTTTCTAAGCACCCTCCTGTATCTAGCACAGCCTTGGAGCCATAAAAATGAGTAACAGGCATCTGAGATCCAGGAGTTTCCAGTTTGCAGGGAGACTGACTACAGGCCAGTGGGAGATAGTGATTGTTTTCCTGGAACTGTTAGTCTCCACAGGAAAACAGCTACAGGTCTTCGAGGACAGAATGATGGTCTTACTGGGGGAGTTGTAGAGGGCTTCACAAGTACTCTGGGTTCCCGAATACTCAGTAGGGCTTTCTTCTCAGAAGGAAAGACGCGTGTCACTCCTTGCCAGAAGCTTCCTCCAGCTCCAGAGCTGTATCAGTGTCTGCTGCTGTTGTCCTCAGAACAGCACTTCTCCCATTCCTTCCTCCAGCTTTCCAGCTCAAGTCCCTGATTGGTGTAGGTAATGGTAGACTGTGTAGAAGGAGCAAAGCCATGTCTCTTCTTCATTAACCAGAACCCAGGTGAGAAAGGAGCTGGTCAAGTGCTTACTGAGTGGATGAACAGCACACAGACAGGAAAGGAGGAAGGGGCATTGGGGAACACTGAGCAGTTCACTAAGTGTGACTGGAGGAGGTCCTGAGGCTGAAAAAACTTCTCTTCCCTCTCCTCCCCTCTCCTCCCCTCTCCTCCCCTCTCCTCCCCTCTCCTCCCCTCTCCTCCCCTCTCCTCCCCTCTCCTCCCCTCCCCTCCTCTCCCCTCCCCTCCCCTCCCCTCCCCTCTCCTGCCCTCCCTTCCCCTCCCCTCCTCTCCCCTCCCCTCCCCTCTCCTCCCCTCCCCTCCCCTCCCCTCCCCTCTCCTGCCCTCCCTTCCCCTCCCCTCCTCTCCCCTTCACTCCCCTCTCCTCCCCTCCCCTCCCCTCCCCTCCCCTCCCCTCCCCTCCCCTCCCCTCCCCTCTCCTGCCCTCCCTTCCCCTCCCCTCCTCTCCCCTTCACTCCCCTCTCCTCCCCTCCCCTCCCCTGTCCTCCCCTCCCCTCCCCTCCCCTCTCCTCCCCTCCCCTCCCCTCCCCTCTCCTTCCCTCCTCTCCCCTCCCCTCCGCTCCCCTCTGCTCTCCCCTCCCCTCCCCTCCCCTCTCCTTCCCTCCCCTCCCCTCCCCTCTCCTTCCCTCCCCTCCTCTCCCCTCTCCTTCCCTCCCCTCCTCTCCCTTCTCTTCCCCTTCCTTTTACTTATTCCTTCTCCTTTCCAAAGAAGAAAGGGCCTCTGGGCTCACAAAGCCCCTCTCGGTCTTCCAAAGGAGGTTCATGTGCTGTCCCATATTTCTGGAGCACCAGCCTGGAAGGGTACCAGACACTAGAGAGCTAGAGAAATAAAGACCCAGTGTGGGGAAAGGACTCACAGAAGGACACACAGGCCTGGCAACGCCACGCCTTACCACCTACCACTTTTCTGAAGCTACTTGTCTCTCATTCGGCAAACCCTCTCCTCCAGGCTTTCTCCTATTGACATGGTCTTTGCAATAACCTTGGGAACTTGGAGGCCTTTCCAATCAAAGGTTGAAACGAGGATTTGGAAGTCAAGAAAAGCACAGAACAAGTGTGTATTTGAGGTCACTGCTGTGGCCATGGGAGTTCAGTTCTGTCTCCTGAAGGAGTGAGAATCTAAGCATTTGCGGCATACCCTGTTGATATAGAGCTGTTCTGAGGCTGGGGGATGTGAGTGCCCCTGGACACCCAGGCTGAGCTTACCGTAGGTGCCAAACACATTTTGACACTGCTGGGAAAAGTCATGGGCATGGCGACGGAAGGGGGAGCTGCATGACACTGACAGCAGCAGTACATGGTGATTCTGACCTTGCATGAGGGGACCCATCCAAGCAGAGGCTGAAATTCTGAATGTGTCAGCAAAGGACATGAAGGTGCCAGAGACACAGGTTGTAACAGAGATGCTCCTTTCACAGGTGAGAGGGTCAAAGTCTCTTCAAAAGCTGGAGGCCATACTTAGGATACTGGATGCTGAGGGCCCTGCCTCCATTGTCCATGCAGTTTCAAAGCTTAGCAAAATCCTGGCACGTGCTTAGTAGAATATATCTACTGAATGAATGAATAATAGAGGGGTACTATGGGGGGGGTGTTATAGGGCTGATTTTTACTCTAAATGTTCATCAAATTCAAGAGAAGCATCTTAATGAGCTTGTAAGCAGTCAGAGAAGACAGTGTTTTAACTATTTTTCCCATTGTTTTGAAAAAATAAAAAATACTCTGATGAAAACAACTTTAGGGGCTGGAGAGATGGCTCAGTGGTTAAGAGTGCATTCTGGTCTTGCAGTGGGTCCGTGTATGGTTCCCAGCACCCACACTGGGCAGCTCACAACTGCCTGTAACTCTTGATCCAGGGGATCTAACACCTTTGTCCTCTGAGGACATTATGCACTTATATGTCCCCACTCCACACAAACACACAGAGACACACAAGTTAAAAAAAAATAACAAAATAAATCTAAAAAAATAAAATAAAAAGGACGACTTCAAATAAAATGTGTTTGTTTTGGCTCATGGCTGGAGGTTACAATTCATCCTGGCCAGTGGGAGCTGGAGGCAGCTGGTCACATCCATAGTCATGAAGCAGAACATGAAGAGTGCTTATGCTTAACTGATTCTCATCCTCTCTCTGCTTTTCATTAAAGTTTATTACTTAAATATGTTTGTGCTAGGCTATCTAAAATGGAAATAAGTTCAGTAAAAGTTTTAATACAATTTTATGTGACTCACAATCAACCAATGACTGATAAAATATTTGTAAGTTGTTCTTGTGTTGTTTTTGCAGTGCTCAGAACTAACTCAAGGCCTCACACATGCTGGGCAAGCACCCAACTAGAGCTATACTGTCAACCTGGTTTACATCAGTTTCTCCTGTTATACATCCAGGCCCAGCCCAGGGAATGGTGCCACCCACAGTAGGTAGATCTTCCAGTTCAATTAACCTAGTCAAGGTAATTTATAGGCATTCCCTGAGGCTCACCTCCAGGATGATTCTAGATCTCATCAAGTTGACATTAACAAACACAGTAAACAAGCATTTAAAAAATCCGATGAGTAGTTTTAAAAATTCAGTGTGTGTGTGTGTGTGTGTGTGTGTGTGTGTGTGTGTGTGTGTGTGTTGTATATGTTGGTGCATGAGTACATTGGGTAGAGTGTCCTACTCTATTACTTGTTGCCATATTATCTTGAAACAGGGTATCTCACTGAAGCTGAAGCTAGGCTGGTGATCAATAAGTCCCAGTGATCTTCTTATCTCCCCAACCTAAGCTCTGGAGTTATAGAAGAGCTCATGGCTATGCCTGGCTTTTCACTTGGGACCTGAGGATTTGAACTCAGGTCCTCATACTTGTATAGCAAATACATGCATCTGATGAGCCATGTTTCCAGTTCGTGCTAAGTGTTGTAAAAGTATAATTTGGTGTTGTGGGGACATAAGCTGTGGGCTCTTCTTTGAGCAGATGAAGCTTAAATTGTTATCTGAAGAATAAATTGGTTGTGGGTATGGGTGTGGGAAAAGCATGCTGAGAAGGCCTGGAAACATGAAGAGGCTGAGTAACCATGAGAAGAGCACTACAGCTCGAGTGTGGCATAGAACTCTACAGCTGGAGTGTAGCATAGAACTCTACAGCTGGAGTGTGGCATAGAACTCTACAGTGGAGTGTGGCACAGATCTCTACAGTGGTGGAGTGTGGCATAGATCTCTACAGCTGGAGTGTGGCACAGATCTCAACAGCTGTAGTGTGGCATAGATCTCTACAGCTGGAGTGTGACATAGATCTCTACAGCTGGAATGTGGCACAGATCTCTCCAGCTGGAGTGTGGCATAGATCTCTCCAGCTGGAGTGTGGCATAGAACTCTACAGCTGGAGTGTGGCACAGATCTCTACAGTGGAGTGTGGCATAGATCTCTCCAGCTGGAGTGTGACATAGATCTCTACAGTGGACTGTGGCACAGATCTCTACAGCTGGAGTGTGGCATAAGATCTCCATGGCTGGAGTGTGACACAGATCTCCAAAGCTGGAGTGTGGCACAGTTCTCTACAGCTGGAGTGTGGCATAGAACTCTACAGCTGGAGTGTGGCACAGATCTCTACAGTGGACTGTGGCATAGAACTCTACAGCTGGAGTGTGGCACAGATCTCTACAGCTGGAGTGTGGCATAGATTTCTACAGCTGGCGTGTGGCACAGATCTCTACAGTGGAGTGTGGCACAGATCTCTACAGTGGACTGTGGCATAGAACTCTACAGCTGGAGTGTGGCATAGATCTCAACAGCTGCAGTGTGGCACAGATCTCTACAGCTGGAGTGTGGTGTAGATCTCTACAGCTGGAGTGTGACATAGATCTCTACAGCTGGAGTGTGGCACAGATCTCTACAGTGGTGGAGTGTGGCATAGATCTCTCCAGCTGGAGTGTGGCATAGAACTCTACAGCTGGAGTGTGGCACAGTTCTCTACAGCTGGAGTGTGGTATAGAACTCTACAGCTGGAGTGTGGTGTAGATCTCTACAGCTGGAGTGTGTCATAGATTTCTACAGCTGGCATGTGGCACAGATCTCTACAGCTGGAGTGTGGCATAGATCTCTACAGCTGGAGTGTGGCACAGATCTCTACAGCTGGAGTGTGGCATAGATCTCTACAGCTGGAGTGTGGCACAGATCTCTACAGCTGGAGTGTGACATAGATCTCTACAGTGGACTGTGGCATAGATCTCTACAGCTGGAGTGTGGCACAGATCTCTACAACTGGAGTGTGGCACAGATTTCTACAGCTGGAGTGTGGCATAGATCTCTACAGTTGGAGTGTGGCACAGATCTCCACAGCTGGAGTGTGGCACAGATCTCTACAGCTGGAGTGTGGCATAGATCTCTACAGTGGACTGTGGCATAGATCTCTACAGCTGGAGTGTGGCACAGATCTCTACAACTGGAGTGTGGCACAGATTTCTACAGCTGGAGTGTGGCATAGATCTCTACAGTTGGAGTGTAGCACAGATCTCCACAGCTGGAGTGTGGCATAGATCTCTACAGCTGGAGTGTGGCATAGATCTCTCCAGCTGGAGTGTGGCATAGATCTCTCCAGTGGACTGTGGCATAGATCTCTACAGCTGGAGTGTGGCACAGATCTCCACAGCTGGAGTGTGGGGCATAGATCTCTACAGCTAGAGTGTGGCACAGATCTCCACAGCTGGAGTGTGGCACAGATCTCTACACTAGAGTGGGCACATCTCCACAGCTGGAGTGTGGCATAGATCTCTACAGCTGGAGTGTGGCATAGATCTACGGGGGGATCTCTACAGCTGGAGTGTGGCGTAAGTCTCTACAGCTGGAGTGTGGCATAGATCTCTACAGCTGGAGTGTGGCACAGATCTCTACAGCTGGAGTGTGGCATAGATCTCTACAGTGGACTGTGGCATAGATCTCTACAGTGGACTGTGGCACAGATCTCTACAGCTGGAGTGTGGCACAGATCTCTACAGCTGGAGTGTGGCATAGATCTCTACAGTTGGAGTGTGGCACAGATCTCCACAGCTGGAGTGTGGTGTAGATCTCCGTAGCTGGAGTATGGCATACATCTCTATAGCTGGAGTGTGGCATAGATCTCTGTAGCTGGAGTGTGACATAGATCTCTACAGTGGAGTGTGGCATTGATCTCTACAGTGGAGTGTGGCATTGATCTCTACAGCTGGAGTGTGTCAGAGGATATGATCACTGTAATTGGAGTGTGGAATGAAGTCTTGGTTGTAAAAACAAAGGCCTGAGGTAGGTGGGCTCATTATGAAGGATTGTGTTGTAAATCATGCCTGGCAAGATCATTCTGGTTGTGTTAAGGACAAAAAAGAGGGCAGAAACATAGGAACTAGAAAGACAGATTATGTGCTGACATCAAGGGAAATGATGCTGGTGGCTTAATGTCTCAGTGATACTTATTGGGATGCTGCTGAGTAGCTCAGACACAGAGGGGGAGGAGGGCCATGTCGACCATGATTCCAGGACTCTGGCCTGAGCAGTGACTGTGACAGGAAGCTTGAAAGGATGAGACCAAGGAATGGAAGAGTATTGGTTCAGTCTTAATCATGCTGAACTTTCAAAGCCTATGGACAGTCCTGGTTGCCTCAGGGATGATACATGGGCTTCTGGTCAAGGGTCAGGATTAGGAAAGGCAAACCAGTCACACAGCAAGCAAAATTTAAGGATGTTTTCAGGATCCCTTAAGTACAGGGTCAGCATATGAGACCCTGTCTCCTTAAATTTTATACCTTAGACAACTTGCTTACTTCTCCAGTCTCAGCCCTGTCCGGCAGGGGACAGTATTTTTTTTTTTTTTTTGCCAGGGGACAGTATTTTTTTGGCTGAAGTTACAAGTCTGGATACATAGGTGATAGAGTAGATATTTGCCATTGTTTAGCTTCCCAGTATTGATTTCTACTTCCTAATGGGACTCAGTTTCATTCTGGGGAACTGTCTTACTCCATTGTGCGTCTTGATGGGACATTGTGAAACAGGTTCCTGCCTCTCATAAAAGATCCTGAAATGGCCCCAGAAGGACAAACTTTGGGTATTAGAGCATGAATTGCAACTAAATGGCTCAAACTAAATGAGACATTTGAAGAAGAAACTGAGCAAACGGCACCCTTTTAAATATACTGACTATCTTAGTCCCCTTAGTGGTAATTTTCGATGCTAATAGAAATAACAGTACACTCTATTAGGAGTGTAATAATTTGAGATGTGTATTTATTGCAGAAAGCATTGTTACTGCTCCTGAAATTGTTTGGGCTATGGGGTGAGCACTGGCTAGGGACACGAGGACCAGGTGGGAAGGAGCAGAGTTAGAGTCTCAGAGGAAGGTAGACGTCATCAGAAGTGGGCCAGAGGCACCGAAGGAAACCAGAGTCTTACAGACATTGTGGAAAACTGCCGGAGGAAGTTTCTTCTGAAATGAGTTGGAGGCTAGCTATACTCCTGTAACAGGCTCCTCAATAAAGGGACCTCAGTCAAACAGATGTTCATTTACCCTCACACAGCACTCTAGGAGTTTGCCATATGAAACATGTGGCTTCCCTATCTAGGTTAAAAGAAATTATCAAGCCATTCTTAGACAAAGGGAAGAGCAAAAGAAAGCATGATAGCAGCCTTTCTCCTCTCCCCCTCCTCCTCTTCTTCCTCCTCTCTCCCCTTTGGAAAGTGACCTGAGATTATCTTCACCTACTTCGTTTATGGTCTACTGTATGGCCACTCCTGGATGCAAGAATGCTGGGAAATCCAGTCTGTAGTGTGCATGGAAGACATGACTCTTACATTTGGGTCATGTGGATTCACCAATAAAAGAACGAGAGGAAGAACAGATTTAGAGGGTTGTAGTGACTAGGTTTTCCCAAACCAATACAATCTCTTTATCTTTCCACTCAAGCTAACTGGAGTTAGGGCTTAGTTCTTTGTAATAAAATGTCTCCTAAGGATCCAGGCAGGAGTCCTTGCTCTTCCTGCCATCTCTCAGTGGTTTTTATGGGCAGTCTGACTCTGTACTTGCTGGAATGCAGTTGGTTTAATTTGCTAAGCAAAGACCCAAGAAGTACCCTAGGATAACACTCTGTTGTAGCCACTGTTCTAAGTTACTGATGAACTGTAGCTGATGAACTTCAGTCCACAATGCACCTCTTTCTTTTCTCCTTTAATCTCTGTGTTTGGGGTGAGCGGAACGAGGAGAGGGAGCAGTGTTTTCCACAAAGAGGACAACAGTTGCTAAAGCTGTCATTTGAGTCCTCTCCAATTTAAAGTTGTTGGTCTTTTCATACTTCCATAGGTGCCATTGTAGTAGTCAGTGATGGTGTGAGAATTAACAGAGGCATGGGAGGTCAGGAAAGATGAGGAACAGGTAGGTAATGGAGTGAGTATAGGTAATAAGAGGGCCAAGTGCCCCCACTCGTGTGTGTGTGTGTGTGTGTGTGTGTGTGTGTGTGTGTGTGTGTGTGTGTGTGTGTGTGTGTGTGTGTGTGTGTGTGTGTGAAGGCAGCCAGAAGAAAGACAGATATTAAAAGGACTGATGAGTCAGTCCAAACGCCCTTGACATCCCAAGACTGCACACACACTCCTGACTCTGCTGACAGGAGCCAGTTTGCTGACTAGTACTCATTTGAATGTCATTTCTGTTGACCTGAGCCTTTCTTAATTTGGAAAACATGAAGAATCTGCTTGACAAAATGGCTACATCACCCAAGAATCTTGGCCTTAAAATGGAGAGTCCTCAAGGCCCATGTTGGTTTGTCAGGGCTGTGGAGGAGCTGCTGGGTAAGCAGAGGAAGGGACCTCGAAGTGCAGGGTGGTGAACAGGGCAGCCTTGTGGGGAGGCAGTGTGCAGGCAAGCTGGATTTCCGGGAAGGAAAGGCGGCCCTGCCCTCGACTTCTCAGGCTGCAGCAAGGCTGCCTTGTTGTCTCATGCCAGAGAAGGACCTCTCACAAGAATTCTATTGTCTGACCTTCAGGGACGAGAGCAAAGTTGTTCCTTCAGGGGGACAATGAAGACAGCGGCAGCCAAGGACTCAGGGCGGAAGCAGGAAGTCCTTGAATGCTCTAAGAACTTAACACAGGGATTTTGGACAAGGGTTCAGGGAGCTACACTGCAGGAAAGGCTGGGCCTGGGGGGAGTGGTAAACCTAAGTCTGTCCTGTTCAATGCCCAACCCCATGTCCTTGCAGGCTATAGTTTCTGGCCATAGACCTTCAGTGGAAAAAAAAAAAAGAAATTAAGAGGAAAAGAGGGACTTGGCTGCTCCTAGGCATGGTGGAGGAGAAAGTTTATTGTAGATAAAAGGAGGAGTATAGGTAGAGGCAGGGACAGGGACATCTGGGAGAGTCCAGAGTGGACGTGACCAGACTGAGCTTGGCCATGTAGGGGTGGGGGCGAGGAAAGGAGAGAAGAGAGAGTGGAACCAGGTGCAGCAGCCAGGAGGCCAGAGCTATAAAAAGGGGGGCTAGCCAAAATGTCTGGATTATACAGGGAAGAGCCTCTGGAGTAGAGGGTGGAGTACGCCAGCCATATCCTATAACAGGCAGGGACTGAGGGATGCTGGGAGAACCTGGAGGCCAGGTCTGCTTTGGTCTGTTAAATGTTAAATAGGCACCTCAGCCATTTGTCCCAGGTTTGAAACTTAACAGAACTAGGGGTGTTCAGCCCCCTCTTCCACTCTGAAGGATGGCCTCTTCCTAGCTAGGCAGAGCAGCTTGCTCTTTCTAGAACAAAGTCCCATTGCCACCACCTCAGCTCCTCTCTAGTGTATCATGTCCCCGTGAATGTCATCCTCCCCCCCCCATGATCAAATGTCATTGTTTTGAGAAGCTTTTCTTGATCATGCTAGGCAGTGATATGCGTCTGCTTTATATGGAGGTCATACTACTTTTTCACATGCACATCATCTCCCATTGCTTAGGTGCTCAGTAAATATGTGTTGATAAATGAAAAGTTCCAATGATCTTTAACAGCTACTTTTGGTAAAGGTTACCACTAAAAATTAAATATGGCCAAACAGTGCATGTTCCTGGATGAACTTAACAATCTTTTGTTGAAATCTGTGTTTTAATTTTTATGGCTGTTTTTTTTCTTCATAAAGTATGGTCACTTCATGCACTTTTGAGCGTGCAGCCAAATGACATGGGAGAGGAATGTCCTGTCATTGTTTCTGAATGCACCCTTCAGCCTTCAGCTCTCTAGATTCCCATCTCTCAGCGAAGAACTTGGGGACAGTTGCTGTTTAGGCTTGCTCCCCTGGAAAATGCCCTGGATCCAGGCCTGAAACACCTACTGGGATCTTGGAGTATTTGCATTTTAAAAGGGTCACAATTAGAGGCTAGGTGTCAAACTGGGGGGTGGGAGGTGCAGAGCTCTCAGAGTATAAGAACAAAGGGTAGAGAGATCCTTTGTCCAGCTTCCTTAGAGAACCCCTGCTTAGCTTTGCAGGAGGATGCCTATCCCTCATCAAAACCTAAGCAATGGAAGAGGGGACTGGGGTGGGATGTAAATACATTGCTAAGCCAAAGAAGCCAGTCTGCTAGGCTGCATGCCACGCCACATGCTTCTCACAAAAGAACATCTGTCCTAGCAGACACACAATAAGGTCAGTAGAAACATCAGTGGCTGGCTGTGGTTGGGTGGGAGGGGATAAGAGATAGAGTAAGGGGCAGTAAAACTATTCTAAATGACACTGTCATGACTGACGCCCCGTCCACAGCTGTCAAAATCTACCGAGTGCACAATGCAAAGAACGAATCCTAATGTGAGGAGTGGACTTCAGTCAGGAAGTCAATACTGGCTCAAGGTTAATTGTAACAAATGTGTTGTATTAATGAAACATGCTAATAATAGGGGAGCTAACATGTGGAGGGGAAGAGGTCATAGGTAATTTTGTAGCTTTTGATAATTTTGTCGGTAACCCTGCTACGCCTCCAAAAGAAAAGCAATTTTACATAACATTTTTATTTATATAAAAAAAGAAACCCTCCCCTGATCATGATTAACATTTGTATTTATTTTGTATATTTATAGCACGTGCCATGCTACACACAGGTACTGGCCTGAGCACTTTGCACAATTAACACACTACACAAATCAAGCCTGTGACACAGGCACTGTCACTGGTCTCACCCTAGAGACCGGAAGAAAGCTCAGCAAGGCAGGCCAATTGTCCCAGGCTCACACAGCACAGCAGCAGGGCCTGCTTTGGCCCCAGGCTCACACAGCACAGCAGCAGGGCCTGCTTTGGCCCCAGGCAGGTGGCTTCAGAGTTGACACCAGGTCAAAGGCATTCTGCTACTGTCACCATTCACTGTGACTCAGTACATCCACAAGGAAGTGCTTCAGAAGGGAGTAGGTGCTGGATCCCTGTCTCCCTGCACCCTACCCCTCACTGGGATCCAAAGGTCTCCTGGGCTCTATTAGCACAGACCGGTATGAACCTGAGATAATGTATGCAGGAAATTGTTTCCCTCACATTCATGTCCTTTTGGGTTACAGTCTGCTTTGAGTCTACAGTGAGGTAGCATCATCATGACAGGAACACACAACACAGAAAAATCTCTCCCTTTATGGTCAAGGAGCAAAAGAATATAGAAGGGGCTGGATTCCACAGACCCTTGGGGGACATAACCCCAGTTACCGAAGTTTCTGTCATTAGGCTCCACCTCTCAGAGGTCTGTTATCTCTCACTAGCACCATCATGGGGACTAAGCCTTTCATATGGGCCTTTCTGGAACATTCAATGTGCAAACTATAGCACATTTGAATGCGTACTACATTCACCCAGTCTTCCCTGTTCCTGGCTCCAAATGGACTCAGCCTTTCAGAATGGCCACAGGCTGGGACAGGAGGTGACCTCCTCTGTACTCTTGTCCTTCACCTCTGAAGACACATCATTTGCATATGTTAAGTCATTGCCAAAGAAAGTTGTGCACATTCTACTGAATCCTGGGAAGTCACTCAACTCCCAACACATGGCTTTTTACACAGGCTGCTGTGGGAATGAGCAGTCTGTTGTGATGAACTCTGCCCATGTGACTGCTGCTATCTCCAACTTCCTCTGTGATCACTGCATCTGCTTCATTACTTGTTCTCAGTGTCGAGCCTTCCACCAACTTCTGCTTGTTTCTCCCTTTCAGAAATGTACAAATGGTTGGGTCAATGTTCTCGCTTGCCACACTTTCTCCAAACTCAGTCTGAAGACATTCTCCCTTCTGGGAGGGGGTTCTAATCCAAGCTAGGAGCGAGAACTCTGAGAAGCAGGAGGGCTCACTCACACAGATGTCTTGAAGATGACTTCCCTTCAGAGAGGGTAAAGAAAGGGGTGGCACAATTCTGCTTCCCTTGGCCACGTTATCGGTGGTATGCCATAGGACCAAAGGTGTGGACCACCATCATTCCTTGGATCAGAATCATCAAACTGGTGAGTGAGTTGGTGTGGGTTCCATGCTTGACAAGAGGGCCCTTGGGAAGCTTTGCCTCCACTGGGCCTTTAGTGCTAGTGAGGGGCAGTCACCTCCCTCTGAGCACTGCAGTAGCTTGTCACGAAGTTGAGGAGGGTCTGAAATCTGTGCACATGGAAGGTAAAGAGCGGAAGGGATGGCTCTCAAATCTCAAACCAGCTCTAGATCAACAGTCTACCCCCACCACACACCTCCATCCCCCTGCTACCCATTATGGCCCATTTTGAGTGAGGTCCTTCCAAGTTCCTTCTTCTTCCCACTCTAACTGTTAGCCTTTTATCCAATCTCAACAGAAATGCCAATGTCTCCAAAGAACTACAAATTCTCCTGACAGGTTACAAGGTTGCCTATGGGTCTTCATAGGGTGCTGATACTCCCTCCCTCCCAGAAAAGCATTCATTACACTTAGAGGTAAGGAACTAGGCCACAGTTTGGCTTTTTCAGTCTATTAGCGAGCAGTTTAAGGGGTAAGAATGGCTCTGTCTTTTTATCCTTCATTGCTGCTCCTGAAATAGAGAAATACTCACTTACAATTTGCTGAATAAATGAACGGACTTCAGAGGACCACTCTAAAGTGAGTGTAAAGGGGTGGCTATTCCATGCCTAGGCCAGAGACACCATCGGGTAGGGCAGCAGAAACAGCCTGCACTGATTGTTCCATTCTGCCCTCCAGGACTGTGATAAATAAAGAAGGATTCTCTGGGCTTAGACTGGGGAAGCTCAAAACTTTAAGTCTTCAGTGGAGCAAAGCACTTTCCCCCAGGTTCATACCGGTCTGTGCTAATAGAGCCCAGGAGACCTTTGGATCTGAGTGAGGGGCAGGGTGCAGGGAGACAGGGATCCAGCACCTACTCCCTTCTGAAGCACTTCCTTGTGGATGTACTGAGTCACAGTGAATGGCCAATTGAGCCACCAGCCGGCACATTAGAGAGAGGGTTGTCATGGACTCATATTACGTAGGATTAATATTAGGCATCTCTGCTTAGCCCAGTGAAAGGCTTCAAGTGTCCTTGGAATTCCAGCGACCTTTCTCCATCAATGAGGACATTGTTCTCTTGGCCCCGTGGCTTCATTCATAGGAAATGCAGCACACTTCTCCTCGGCATTGCCCACCACATCTAGGGTGGGGTCCCAGGGCCTGGCAGCACTGAGCTCAGGCCTTCAACATGTTGTCTCTCCGTTGCACAAAACCTCCCAGGCTTTGGGAGCTCCTGATTGTTATTTCCTGAGTCTCTTTGCCATCTTTTCAGTGGTCTTAGCTGAGAATTAGGAGGCAATTGCATGGGTTTTGGGAGCCTAGCAGGTCTTAAACCTGTCGTCAGGAGCCTCCTCTGATTCCATTGCGTGAAGCTCCTGATTCAAAACCACCAAGACTGTGGGCAGCAAGAGAAGGACCTGCAGCCCTGGCATGTCATTTTCATTTAGGGAAAGCACTATGCCTCTAATTGGCTGTTGACATGTTTGTTTCTAAATCTTCTCGATGTCCAGAAGAGCTTGCTGTTTTTCTGCCTTTATTTCACAGATAGACTTGCCTCGGGGCACACAGCAATTAGAGGAATCGCTGGGATTTGAATGCAGGCCAGCTTGATGGCAAACATGGGCTTGGTTGGTAATGATGTCTACAGAATCCCCAAGTGTGTTACACAGCTATCTAGGGGGTTGCGATTCTTCTGGTCCATGGTCCTCATCTTGACCTTGAGATGTAGACTGACAGCCAAGTACTTTTGGTTTCTGTTTTATCCTGACAGTAAGGCCACCCAAGGAGAGAAGTGGAGAAAAATGACAGTTCCGTGGATTGGTGAGAGGACCGCACAGACTGGGTGTGGACCGAGAGGAGACAGCCTATGGAAGAAAGCAGGGGCGAGTCTTGGGGTCAAGAAAGAGAACGGTGGGAAATACTGTCTTTGGAGGAGCCAGTGCAGCCTGGCAAAGAGTCTTCGCTTGACTGAACTTCATCCAGGCTCCCCAACTTTCTTTCAGCCTGTCTGTATACCTCCATGTAAATCTGGTTTTAGCAGGAATCTTGCTGAGTCAATTTCATAAGAACCTACCATCAACTCCTCCAAGTCTGATCACCTCCAACATCTTACCAATTTCTCTCCCCAGGTCCCCAGTTAATGTCTGGCTACATCAAATATTCAGTTAGTCACTCTCCCTTCACTTACAGTACCTATTCTTAGTAACTTTTAGTTACCGACTCTCACTTTGCTCCTCAGGTACGATCTCTACCCAACCTTGATATATATATATATATGCCCTCTGCTGTAAAATCTTGTTGCATTAGCCAGTATACTCAATGAAGTACCATTGAATGTATTTTTTAAACAAGACTTCCATCAGTAATGGACTGCCAAGAGTTGGAGTGCTAGGGTAGCATAATGGATTCTGAATGTCTCCAAGAAGGAATCATTTGGATGGGGACAAGAACCACTGTAGGCAATCTGTACACTGGGCAGCTACAGAAACACTGACCATGAACTTGGCATCCAGAAACAAGAGAACAAGGAAGCAGAAGCAGAGTTGCCTGTGTTCCCTCATCTCCTGCGTCATTTATTCTATTCAGGATGCTTGGGCACATAGGAGTCGGGAGTATTTGCATTCCTCATTACTTTGGAGAACCAGTTGTCAGCTTTTCCCAGAAGTCCATTTGCAAGAGAGAGAAGAAATGTAAACGGTGTTTTATCAAGGTCCTTCGTTTTATCAAGTGACCTTATTGATGGTCTCCTGGGAGGGGGTATCTAGGAAGCTTGGTGGCTGCTTGGAACCTCCGACAGAGCTTTCTGAGGATCTGAGCTGGAAGGTAAAGGCGTGGCTCTTGTCTACCTTCTTCCTCCAGGCACGGCCCTTCCCCAGTCAGTCAGCTCTGGCTTCCTGCTGCGCTGATCCGGGACCGTAATAGAGCTAGTCTTATTTTATTTTTTATTAAGTTCATGAACTTTAGAGGAAGGAACCTGGAAAAAATGGTCTCATTACCTCAGGAATGAAGGCTCATGCTTCTTTTAATGCCAGAGGTTGGCGGGGCCTTGCTTGTTATAGCTACAAATAATCTGGGTGGAAAATTGCAACAGAGTGGCAAAACACAAACAGGATGGCTGCTTAGGGTGAAGCAGGTGGGGTGGGGGACTGGAGGTCAGTGCAAGGTCATCGTAAAATGGGTGAGCTCCTGGGCAGATGCTTGCAGAAGTCAGTCACAGCTAGACATGGTACAGGATCATTTTGAAAGGACAGAGTCTAAGATACCTTCCCAGAGGCCAAGATGATGGCAAATGTTTGGATTCCAGAGTATTTGCTTCAAATTCCAACCCTGCTATTTACCAGCTAATTGTCCACAACTTTCCTGAACCGCTCGTTCATAAAGCACTCTTTCCATCGGTTTTTGTATCTCTAGCACATAGAAAAGTATCTACCTTTCTGGGGTTGAGGGGGCAGATGGGAATGCAGGGGAGGGGTCTGGAGTAGTCTGTAAAGTCACATTCTCTAAGAAAAGGTCTTCTGGCAAAAGCCAGGGTAGTAGCTCACACAGTTTAATTGTTAACTGATCAGCAGGCTGGCCAGGGCCTGGAATCTACCTCCTCTGCATGGAGCTTGGGAGGAGGGTCAGACTCAGGGTCCGAGGTAGCCCTGCCTTTGGCAGGCTTTTCTAAAGATGAGACTCTCCTGAGGGTCCTTATTAAATGATGAGTCTCTGGCTTCCTCCCAGTTCCACGGAATAAACAATACACAGGGACTCTGCATCTCAAACAAAAGCCATAAAGAAATCTTATCACCACAGAGTTTGAGGAAACACTGGTTAATCATTGCTGTACTACTATTGAATGGTTAGGGAGAACAAACCAGGTTTATTTATTTTTAAAGAATATTCTACAGAGAGGAGCTCAGAGACCTCAGTTTGTTTTTAAAAAGTCTCTTAATTGACTAATATCTGGGAAGAAGATGGGTCATGGATCTAGAAGAAAGGTTTTCTACCCCTTTCTCCCATTGTCCTTCTGTTTCCTGTTCCTACCAGAACCTTCCTACACTGGTCCCCTCTGGCAAGCTGTTCTTGTTTGCCTAGAGTCAGTTGCAGACCCCTCCTTCAGCAAACCTTTCCAGATTCCTCCAGGTGTTTGTATTTTTGTTTGTCCTTCCCTGTTTCCTTTGCTCCTTGGTGACACATTCACCATAAAGCAATCATATCGCCTGCGCTATGTGCTTGCTTCGTGTTTCTGGTGCGTGTGGGCAGGAGTCAAAAGAAGCCACAAAGCACACACTTTGATCCCTCTTTGCAGGGCAGGATGTACAAAACACTCTGATAGGAAGCTGGAAGAAGGCAGGAAGCCCAGAAGGCAGAGACTTGCAGTGAGTGGCAGGTAAAAGGCTATGGAAGTCCCGCACATTGTCTTCCCCTTGTAAGCCGTTCTTTATGTTTATTTATTTGCTTGTATATGTGAGTGGTGTGTGTATCTATACATGTTTACCTGTGTGTCTTTCCCACTTGCTCTCCACTTTATATAATGTTTTGGCTAGCATGGCTAGCCAGCTTGCTCCAGAAAGTCCCACACACTGGGATTACATGTAGATTACTACAGATTAACACCCACCTGGCCTTTATGTGGGTTCCGGGCATCTGAACCTCGATTCTCTTGCTTGCATGGAAAGGCTTAACCTGCTGAGCTATCTCTCTGGACCCTCAAACCATTTTTAATGACAAAGTCATCATTTTAATGATGCTTGCAAAGGTCTTAAATTTTTTTTTCAACATGCTACATGTCTCTTCATTAAGCTTTCTATGGAAGGCCTGGAGAGGGATAGTTCTGAGCATATTATCTCTGAACTGAAGGGAGCCTGGCTTAGATTTGGTGCCTAGCACTCAGCAAGTTTATAGAGTGCGATGTGAGTCCTGCGTTTTAGATACTTCTGCAATCCGGTCTCTTGCACCTGCTGCCTGGGCCCCCGAGTGAGTCACGTACATTCCTCTCCGTCTCGGCTTTCCACATGGAAAACCAAAAGTTGTTTCTTGTTTCTGTCCTTCCAAAGTTCAAAGGAAAAATCTAAAAAGTAAGAACAATACAGATTTTAAATTATTCTAGATAGATGGATCATTAGGCCATCTATGAAGGAGACAAATATCAAATCCAGAGGTTAAGAGTGAAATGGAAATATTGTCTTGAGGAGAATTGGTTTGCTAGAAGATCATGTCAGAATCTCACAAAACAAAACAAAACTTCAGTTTTCCTGTGACTAAGCTGGCAAAATTTAGAACGCCATGTGGTACTGTGTTGTGTTAGATTTCTATTGCTATAGTGAGCCTGAGAGGTAATTAACTTACAACAGGAAATACTTATGTTGGGTCACAGTTTTGGAGGTTTTAGCCTATGACCAGTTGGTCCCACAGCTTTGCACCTGTGACAGGCATCATACCATAGTGGAAACCTCTAGCTGAGCAAAACTGCTCACTTCATCATCCAGGAAACAACTGGAATAAGGTGGGGACAGTGTCATAAAGGCCTCTTGTTGGGCTGGCCTCTTGCAGGTTATATCGTCTCCTATAAGCATTACTCTGGAGAGACTGAATCATTAACACATGATGTTGGAGGATATTTGGACAAACCATGGTATCTGTGTTATGGAAATGAAGGTCAGGAAGAGGGCCCACCTCCACTGTGGAACTGACCTGCATGGTTATTCTTAAGAGCAATCTGGCATTTCCTGGGCCAGTTAAGTTTGTATACGTTCATATTTCCATAGTCCCACTCTGCCTGGTGCTAAGTTAGAGCAATGGGTTCACCCAACTTCCTTCTGTTTACTGCAACACAGGAGGTAAAAGGTAAACATCTGTGTTTTCCAGATGTTTCCTTGTTTCTCAGGTTCCATGGATGCCCTATTTTCCTCTGCGCAAATGCACGAAGGTGATCTTTGGAAGCTAGATGTACTTATCAAAAGACCAAGAGCTTTCCTTTGGCGTTTCTGCCGGTTTTGCTGCTGTGCATGGTCACAAAGACTTATAATTCTGCAATTTATTTTTCAGAAGATATATCAGAGGGTCTTGAGATCTGAATCTACTTCAGAGAGTGCCAAGAAACCAGTCATTGGTCACCTCTTTGCTAGTTATGGTTATGAGAGAGGTGATGTACCAGGCTTTCCTTTGGGCCACCAACCAGCTCCCAAATCACGACATGGAGACTTGTTATTAGTTATGAGTGCTTGGCCTTATCTCAGGCTCATTTCTTGCTAGCAATTAAACCTTAACCCGTTTCTCTTCATCTGTGTTTTGCCTTGGGGCTTTTTAGCCTTTCTTTCTTACTTTCTGCACGTCCCACTCTCCTGCATTTCCTGTCTGTCTGGCAGTTGCCTAGCTTCCGGCCCCAAGTATCTCTCTCTCTTTCTCCCTCATTCTCTTCCCCTTCTCTTTCTTGAGCCTAGATTTCTCCTCCTATTTATTCTCTTTGCCCAAAAGCCCTGCCCATCTTTTCTCTGCCTAGCTATTGACCATCTAATGTGTTAGAAAAGCAATGCTTGAAGACCTTGGGGAGTATCCAGGGAACAGAGAGGGAAATAAGGTCACCCACTATTTTGGTTACCCTGAAACTTGTCTGATTTTAAGACTCCGAACTCTGATGGCTGATATACGACAGGACATAATTACTATCTTCAACTCTGAAGAGCTCAGACAGAAGAAGAGGAAGTAAACAGACTTATTGCACCTCCAGAGGGCAGACTTCAGACCTCTGGGAAGAAAAAAGTCGAGTGGAAAGAACAGCTTGCCATAAGCAAGCACACACAGAACCTTCTAGTAAGATACTATGGATGACCACCACTTAATGGTACACAATCTCATTAACTCATCACTTTATTGTATTTAATTTATGAAAAACAAAATTCACAAGGTCAGACAACTAAAGCTTTGGACCCATGGCTGTCTGACTCCAAAAGAGCCAGTGCTTGTCAGCGGGTTTTTTTTTTCAGACACTCTTATGCAACCTGTCAGCTCCAAGATGGTAAAATTAAGTGCTACGTTGCATGTTGCAGACAAACAACACTTACAAGTTCAGAGGTGAGGAATTTCAATGGAAGCCGGACTAGTCAGAGACAAATCTGACTCTGATGAGAACAGTTGATTCTCCCAAGTCCAGCAGCAGACAGGATCCTAAGAGTTTGTTCCATGGCTGGAAATCTCAATAACACTCGATAAGAAAAGAGCTCTCTGAAGGGCTTTACAATGTGCTGACTACAACAGGCTATGCTTAGCCACCCTTCTGGAGGGCTTTGAAAAGCAGATGTAGTTTCTGTAGCTGGAGGCAGGGTGGAGAACTGAGACAATTACCACTGGGCTAAAGAGCAAGAGCTGCTGCTTTTTCTTCATGAATACTGAGTAGTAAGCATGATACAGAGTGCTCTCTATAGCAGAGTCTCTCACAGGAATGTAGTAGCTGTTCAACACACACTTGATGAACAAATAATCTCATTTTGTTTTCTGTTGTGCAACCTCAGGACTGGAGACCCTTTACCATTCTCTGTGGCAGGTCCTACCATGAACATTGAATGAACGGTGGAGCTGCAGCTTACCTAAGGTTCCTACTGCTACTGACATACTCTGTTTGCACCTATCATAAAGATGGTAACTGGGAGAATCTATGGATGTGTTTTCCTTTCAGCTGGCCCATCAAACCAGGTCTTTTGTTTTGTTGCAGAACGTATGAAGCCCAATTATTGCATTTTTTTTTTTTCTATGCTGGTGATTGAACCCAGTACTTTGTGCTGCTAAGCAAGTTACTGAACCATACGCCCAGTCGATTCTGCAATATTTTAACAGCATTAATAATTACATTTTTCCTATTGGTTTTCAAGTGGTTTTCTTGCCAGTGAGGATATAAAATCAAAACACGGCTCTTCATTTTTTCCCCTTAATGTTTTGGATAGAGATATTTTCAACTTGACTCTGTCATCTGCCACAGTTTCCAAAAGCTCACTTGCTGACATGGCTTGCTAGTGATCACGTTTTTTCTAGGCGGCCTGCTGAGGATTCTGCCTTACAGTCTGTGGTCAACCGAATTCCTTGCATTGTGACCATTTTCCCTACACCACCTTCTACTGAGAAGGCACAAAGAAAGTGCTCCATGGTTATCTGTTGAATGAATAAATGAGCTGGATAGTAAGTTTTTAATTGATCAACTCAAATGTGCCCAGGTGATATGGCCTTCTTGCTAATCTTTTCCTATCTCATGGACATTATGCAGTATTTGTCAAATTCTTGAGGAGGCGAGTCTGGGAGCATCTGTAATTCAAAAAGTCTATGTCTATCCTGTTCAATCCATTTTTGAAAAATGTTCCTAAGTTGTGTAGTAATCAGTTATAGGTTAATTTGTACAGTTTTCTAAATTTACTATTAGTTGCTTAATTAAAAACTGTCTTTAAAAATGATTCATTTGTTTTATTTTATGTGTGTGAGTATTTGCCTGCATGCATGTGTGTACACAATGTCTGTACACAGTTTTCTGAAGCTTGTGGCAGCCAGAAGACACCTTCAGGTCTCCTGGAATTAGATTTACAGGTGGTTGTTAGCTGCCATGTGTGTTCTGGGAACCCAGCCTGGCTTCTCTGCAAGAGCAGGAAGCACTCCTAACTGTTGAGAATCTCTCTAACACTGACTTGTAAATATATCTCTTGTCTTAGGGCATTTTTCAAGTTCTTAAATAATTTAGAAATTCCTCAAAATGGTTCTGGTATCTCAACTCAGGGACAAATTTTACTCAGATTAGATGAATTCAGTAACTTAGATCCAGTAGCTAAAAATCCATTTGTTCCATCCATCCATCCATCTCTCCATCCAGTTTACTGCCCTTGTAAAACATGCAGTTTGTCAGGTTTGTATAAGATAATCGCGATACAGCCGTGAGTCATGATGGGATGGATAATACAATTCAGTTGGCTTATTAAATTATGTTGGAGATAGCTCAGGCTACTTACAGGAGAACACAGAAGGGTCTTCTGTATAATCTGTGTCTTTATGAGCTGGTCCTTGAACTGCAGCTTAATTGGTAGAGGGAACTTGGTTAGACAGACTCAGTGATGAAAAGTGTTTTAAGCAGAGGCATGACATTTGCCTGGAACATTTGCACTGAGGTAAAAAAGCAACTGAGACACAGTATTGATGGGAGTCAACCTTTCTCCCCAAGACCCAATGCAGGGTCTCCTTGGTGGTGTATCATTAACAGAACCCCTTTTCTCCTCTACTTGAAATCTTCAGAGGGTGTGCAGTTCTGGGTTCCTGAGGCAGCAAACTTAGAGGTTTGCTTAGAAGTATATCAGCAGGAGAGGAGGAATTGTATGGAAACAGTATTGCCCAAACCAATCATCTGTACAAACACACATTCCTATATGGCTGATGGGAAAGAAAGGGCAATTTTATAAAGTGGACTCTGAGGGAGCCCATATTGGTTCAAGTCTTATTATAAACACATGTCTTATATAATCAGACTAGTTAGTGCTGTGTGTGCCTTATCCCAGTCACAGAGCTGCCTGGAAAGCGAGGATTTATATTTATCCATGGCTGCACTGTCTGTAATCAAAAGCTTTAGTTTTGACTCCCACAGCAGTTTTTATTTAAATGAAAATACAATCAAAATCAAACACTGCGTTCTGGCCAGCTCTGCCATTTTCAAAATCATCCATTCTTATTACTTGACCTCAGAAATCAAAGCCTCTGAGATGGAAGACTGTGGTTGCACACGTATCACCCATTTGTCTCTAGAATTTGCTTATCCCCTGGGTCCCCCCATGAAACCACCACCCATGATGATTTCATATGGCCCAGCTAAACAAGTATTTCTTCAATTGGAGAGTCCAAACCACGCACATCAGAACCACTCAATACTCTACCAAAAATGAAGTTTTTCCCAGACTCGGTACAGACTCTCTGCATCAAAAGTTTTGGAATAAATTCCTATGCATCTGCTTATCCAATAGTCTCTGGTGGATCCACTTAGTATGTAAATCAACACTGAACACCACCTGCCAGTGGCCAACTTGATTAAGATATCTTTATTTCCCCTCCTAAGCCCTGTCCTCAGGAATGAATAGATTAGCACACCCCTCATTTCTGGGATGGAGCATGCACCAGGTTAACAAAAGATGTCATGGCGTGGTGGTGGGTGACGAACAGGAGCTTCATTAGTATTGGGAAATTCAAGTTTTCAATAAATATACACATTGACTATAAAAACCTCCAAACACATGCACTGTTAGTGCAAACATAATTGTGATGATGACAATGATGGGGGGCTCATATATAACAGTAGCATTAACCCCATAGTCACTGCACACTGCTCAGGACTTGGTTTCTCTTGCTTCATCGGCTTCCAACCCCCAATTCTGCCCAGTGGTCTGCCTCTGCAAATCCCAGATTTCATGTCATCTCACCCACAGGAGTATGGACAGTGTCTTAACTAACCAGAGGATTATGCTTACACTGAACCCACAGGAGTATGGACAGTGTCTTAACTAACCAGAGGATTATGCTTACACTGAAAGAAATTCCCCCTCATTCCTCGACACCATACGCAGACTCCTTCAATTAGCCCAGTGCTGTGATGTTATTGTTGGTCTGTTCAAATTAAGATCTAACTGAGATCCACACATGTGGTATCTTGTTATTTTGTTTAAGACTCTAGTGATCTGGAACAGGTTTTCCTCCCTACTGTTTTTCTGTGTACCTGCCTTTTTAATTCTGTTTTCTTATTGAAGAAATCAGGCCACACAGAACAGCTCACATTCTAAATTTCTCGGTTTGCTTCCTTGCGGCATGATTTTTAATTTTCCTCTACTCCAACTTATGCTCTGTCTTGCTTAATTAAAGTGAGCATTAATTCAAAAGCTTTGAATAGATTCAAGGCCAAGTTTTGTTTTGATTTTCCAGGAGTGTTTCCTTTTCACCTTTGGCATGGGAACTCAGGGCACGTGAAGCACGATCGTCCCATTTTTAATGATGCTAACTGTCAAGGGTGCCATTGACGACCATGTGATATGGACAGGTTAAAAGCTCCTTGACCTTTCATCTGATGGTTTTATCTGTGGCTGGGCCTGCTAGTCGGTTGTTTCATCAAGGTTCAAAACCTGGCACTTGCCAAGATCTTAGCTCTCTTATCTTCTCCATTTATCACCCAGAGTTCTTCAGCAAAAAGCCATTGTGCTCCCAGGCTGTGCACCTCCGATTACCTTGAAACGTATTTCATCGTGGAGGGAAGAAAAAGAACACATGCCTGTTTGCTCCTAACTGCCGATTTCACAGTTGGTTTCTAGTAGAAGTCAGGGAATCCTGAGCGCACGGAAACTTTCCCTAGTGGGTGTCATGAGCGGTGGATTCCACACTCAGAGTGGGACAGTGCACTGCAGACAGACTTGTCGTGATCTGCAGTCCCTTTATTGCACCCTCAGTGGGCTTTGATTCTCTCTTCCTACTTCTGTACTGGGACAGAAAGTCCTTCGAACCTTCTTGCTCCAGACTGTGATCACTAACCATTTCCAGGAGACTGGGATGTGTAAACCACAGCTTAGGTGCTAGTATGGACACTGTCCTGAGCTGGAATGGTGTTGAGGCCACTGTAGTAGGCAGAGCTACACAATACTTACTTTATAAACAAACGCTGCATTTAACTTTTCATTTCTGACCCCAGCACAGCAGCGAAGGGTTTAATTTAATTTTGTTGAATTTATACTCTTGTCTCTTTGCCCCTAAACTGCAACTCGCCTGATCAAATTGGTACCTATTTTTCATATCCATAAAATATTCCTATCCTCATGGTACTTTTGCTGTCATTCCAATGTGCTTTCGTGAGTGGGTGGTAAGGCAGTGAAGTTTCAGCTGGCATGATGTTCGCTAATGTCTGTCAGGTGCTTATTAAACAATTAAAGTGTAAATGGCTAGTGCGTCAGGGCTGGACTTATTTCATCCTCCCTCGAACCTCTGTGATGAGGACTATTATTATTCTTGTGACACAGCTGTGAAAGCCAGGCGACTACGAAGTTTAAGAACTTTCCCAAGGCCGCGGTCAGCCAGTGGTAAAGCTAGACTTTAGGCAGGAGGGGAGGCCGAGGGTCTTCTACTTCCAGCTGCAGAGAAAGGCTTTCAAAACGAAGGCCCCTGCTCCAAGTTGTAGCAGCAAAGGAAGTTGGGAGCATTCAATGTTGTCCAATCCAAGCTCTCCCCCTTTACTCCTTCAGTGCTGATTTCCTCCACTCCATTTTGTCCTTGTGTCTCACTATTGAAGAGAAAGTCTTAAAAGGTGTCTTCAGGCACGTTGTAGCCATCCAGAAAACTTGAAACACACCCTGTTTCAAATAAATGCTAATGCGGAACACCGGGAAGGTCTAGTGTGTGTTTTGAGGAAACTAGGGGACTCCCGTCTGAATGTAATCTTTGTGTTTTTGAGACTCAGAACACATTCTAACTAGGATGGTGATTTAGTGGCAAGTCCGTGGAGGATCTGGGCTACTCTTGCTTTAATTTTCATATACAGGAAGCTAGGAAGAAGTCTATTTGAGGCACTGAACAGATTGCTGCTGGAAGACTCTAGCTCCAAACTATCCAAACTATAGAGGGAAAATAGTTATTCAAATCAAGCCAAGGCAGCATTGGGTATAACAGGACTGCTCAGGATAGCCAGACATTAGTTAGGAAAGCAGAGAGAGACAGTGAGTTGTCCTGTTTAGGGGAAGATGATGAAGGATGAAGTTCAGTCACAGTATAAAATCAGGTATAAGTTCTTGTATAATATTAGAGAGACCAGCCTTAATATTATACACCCCAGGGGCTCAGGAGAGAGAACTACTAACGGCGAGGACTATTTTCGGGAAATAGAATCTCAGCACACTGAGCTCTATAGTCCACTTGCTTTAATTCCTCTGCTATAACATCCTTATACACAGCTTCAGTTCTGTTCTCGTGCCTAGCTCCTTTCTTGCCTGATTTCTCTCTGTACTTATCTATTGCTCCCTCTAAGTTCTATCTTAATTCTCTCATCTTAATTCTGCCTCACCTAGGGCCTTTTCAGCTCGTTCTTACCCAGCTAATGCTTCCCCATCTGGCTCTTCCTCATCTCCCATCTCATTCCTCTAGTACCCTCTTCTAGCCCTTCAATCTAGTTCTTCTCCATCTCAGTTTGTTCCTCTCAATTTCTTACCCATCTAGTCCTTCCATTCTCTTTTCTCTTCTCCGTCCTCTAGTGCCTTGGAAGTCCTGGTATATATACACTTGCAAACAGTATTCTCTTAGCAGTGCAAAGCCAGGCTTCCAGGGTCAAACCGAGGGTAATAAGAATCACATAGAGAGGCAATAACCATTAACTATCATTTGCAACCCCCAAGGGAAGTGACCAATGGGGAAATGAATTAACTAAAGACTAAATTCTGGTAAGATCTAAGAAGAGGGATTTTATGTGTTCAACTACAGTCTTAAACATGATTAGTAGAAAATGTTAAGAATCTATAAGTTGCTAGGTCAATGGGAGAAAATAAAACTGCCTTCTTTTTTCCTGTGGCTCCTATCTGTCTGAAATACCTGCTGTTTTTCTGCAGGGTGGGGGAAAGTGTGCTCAGTTGCTAGGCAACCTGTGTACAGCTAGATGCCTCTGGTGATAGTTAAAGGGAGATCTGGAACTAGAGGTAAGATTTGGGAAACGACGAAGTAAAGATTAATTGGCACATCTGCCAGGCCTTCTCATACAGGTAGCCTGGATGCTTAAGTCTGTTCTTAGAGAATACAGAGGTATCTCTGATAAGGTACTTTCCTTCATCTGGGGATGGACCTGGCCGGATGCTGCCAATGATGATAATTACAGGGAGTCTTGAACTGGGGTTCTGGCTGAGCGCTGTCAGCACAGAGAGTTATTTAAATATTCCTAGAAGTAGTTAGGTAAGGAGTTAAAGGTCAATAAAGTTAGTAAGGCTGTAAGAAAGGAGGGTCCGAGCTAAATTGTATAAAGCTATTACTTAACGTCCACCTGACTAGGTGGTGTCTCCTTGTGGAATTTACCTTAAATCAGGAGACTTTCATATGGACTGTTATTACTGCTAGTCCTTGAAAGTAGCTAAGGGAGATATCTGATTCCAGAGAAAGCCTTTCCTGAGGCTGTTCTTCAAATACCTTGAATGTGTATGTCCAGAGAGTGTTCAGTCCACACTGTTAACCCTTCTTAGGGAAAAGTCAATTAGGAAAACTATGAAGGCACACATGACTTTCATAACAGAAGACAGCTGATATATAACAAGCCAAGTAACACCAAAAGCTCCTTGGAATTTCGCTTCCTCTGAAGGAAATCCTTGATCCCTCCAGGTAGTGACTTTACCATAACCAGCTGAGTTCTTATGATATATTCCTGTGGCCCACAGCAAAGAGTGTGGAACAATGGACACTCTACACTAAGGTAATGCATGAAAAGGAAGTATATATCAAAGTCACATTTGTGTGATACTCAGGGTGGATCCCCAAGGGGGCTGTAGGTGTTGAAAGCCATGCTACACCAAGCTGATCACAGACTCCACTTCTGTCTTATCTCAGATCTCCTGGAGTAGGGTCTCCTGTCAGCAAGATCATCTGGTAAGATTGGGGAACACAGCAGAATCTGAGGAGCATAGCTCTAAGGAGAGTTAGCTTCCACTGGGCGAGCATCACTGAGTACAAGGAGACCAAGATAGGCTTGGCAGTTCCACGTCTCTCTTCTCTCTTCCAAGGTGTACCCTGAGGTGTAATATCTAAGTGAAAACCTTCTAGAAGCCAGAAGGAACAAACATAAGATTTCAGAATGAGTGTTCTTTGCAAGCCATTATGAGGAGGTACCACCACAACAACACACTCACCACATGAGGCCACGGACTTCTTCTCTTCCTCACAATGACCTCATATGCAGTCACTTCCAAAATAAACCACCAGTACTTTCATCCTTGACTCAGACAGCTGTCTAGAGCATGGATTCTAAATTAAATATCAAATACGCCACTGAGTGTAATCTGGGCAAGAGGCATCATCCTATTTTATAGACTCTACACCAATGACGTGTGACAGTTGTCCATGACCATGCAATTAGCAAATGCAGGAGCTGAATCGTTATCCTAAGTATATTGACTTCAAATCCATGCAGTTCATTACTGAATATTTAACTGAAGTTTATGGACCATTGGCTAACATGTTGGCTTTCCTACTCAATCCTCTCAACCACTCTAGAGACATAGGGATTATCACCCTCAAATTGGAGATGAAGAAACCAAGGCTCAGAAACCTGCTGACTTTTCTTAAGATCACACAGCAAGCAGCTGATGGAACTTGGACCAGTCTGTGTTCTGCATCATTGCATAATAGTTAACAACCCGCTCAGATGCCTACCTGCTGTGCAAGGACTATCTTTATATTAGTGAGACTCTCCCTAGGCCAAGGCTGATTACATAAGCTGAAAACCACAGAAGCTGTGAGTACCCTGCATAAATGAGTTAAAGGAGCTTTTGAACAAGCCTCTCATTGATACCCTCTCATTTCACTGAAACGCTTCTTATAGAATTCTCCAGAAGAAAGCTCAAAACAGGCTCAAGTTGACCCCACCCTCACTCCCAGATACTAAAAAGATAAGCAAATAGCATCCTCAAAGTATATAGAACAGTTCCATGGACCATGTTGGATGTGGTGTCATCATTACAAGTGGATTGGCCTTTTCGACTCATCCTGTTCTCTGGGGATGCAACAGGGTTATCTAAAAACAAAACAAAAACAAAACAAAACAAAACAAACAAACAAAAAAATCTCCCAAAGGTTGGCTTTTTCTTTTCATCTTTTCTTCATGCTACATCATTTGTGAGGAGGAACGCAGGAAAAAAAAAATCTCCATCTTAGCTGGAGTGATTTGAAAAGCTACAAGGTTTGAAGTATGGCCTGGAATGAGAGCAAAATAATTTGAAAATGATCTTGAAATGTGAAAAATGACCTTGAAGTGGAGCCAAAATACCTTTTGAGGGCAAAAACCTGTTGTCAGGATGGATCTGTGTAACAACTGTTTGCAGCTAATGGCGATGGCAAAAGGATGTGTTGGAAAATGGAAGGAGACTGCCTGACCATTACTGGTTTGGCCTCAAACAGGCGACTTCTGCTACAGGTTGATGTGGAAGCATGTATACAGCGTTCTAGAAGAGTGTTTCTCTCTTCCTGCAGCAAGCCTCTCTGCCCTGCTATTGTACCAGCGCCCTTCTTGTTTTCCTTGCCCCCAGTGTGAGCTCTTAAATCTGACCGTGGCATAAAACCCATTAACATTCCTCTGGGATGAGATCCAGTGCCTGGGTATCTCATAAAAGGCCTCTCATTACTGGCCCTGCCTTGCTTTCCAGGCTCACTGGCGTTTGCTTTCTATTCTGCAAGGCTGTATAGCTCAAGAAAGTCAGGCTGCAATAACAAACAGAAGCAGAGTGGCTTGTGGCGGGGCTATGGGTGTAGGGGTGTGGGGTGTGGGGTGGGGCTCATGCTGTATGTTCACTGTGTTGGCTGGAGTCCCTGTCACTCACCAGCCAAAAGCCTTGGGACCTCTGCCACTTCAATTGTACTGTTCCTCTTAGTAACTGCAGCCACATGTGGCCACTGAGAAGTTAAAGCGATGCTGTTCCAAGCTGCATCTTAAAAGACACACTTGGAGCACATCACAGACTTAATCCAAATGACAATTTCAAATATCTCATTAGTTTCTATTGATGGCATATTGAGACTTTTTAAATATACTGGGCTAATACGTTTTATATACATTAATAAAAATTAATTTGCCCCGTCCACTTGCCTTTTATTTTAATATGCCTACTAGAAAGTTTTAAAATTAGATGTATGGCTTGCATTTTATTTCTACAGGACAGTGCTAGTCTGTAGAAGCTCTGGTCACATGGAGGGTGGGCAATGCTTTCAAAAGTCTTCCTTGTGAGAATGACAGAAGTCACTTCTCATTGGCCAGTGCCCCATCTAGTTTAGGGCTGGAGAGGCGAGTATCTGTGACCCTCTCCGATAACAACGCTGAGTACCTAGTGATTCTCTGAATCAGGCACAAGGATGTTGACAGGCAATTCCCTCAGGCAATTTACCTTACAAAGATAGTTTCTTCTCATATCCTTGTGGCCAGGCCTATTCCTCCTGCTTGCGTCCATGCAAATGTAACCTTTATTAGGAGTTTTCCCAGTCTCCCACTCACCCAGCCAACAGGGTCCCTCATTCATGTCTTCAATGAAACGTCCTCACAATTTCGACAATAGTTTCTCGCCTCAGCTGTTGCCCTATCTCTCAGAACTTCTCTCATTGCCTGGCATGGTAGCACACAGTAAGCGGTTAACGCCATGAGGCAATGAACTATGTAGGCCCTTTACTCCTAATTCATTTCTGTCTCCTGGGGAGTCTCCTGACTCAAGACAGTCAAGTTCTACCAGGTGGATCATTTCCATTTTGCATATATGAAAACGAGAGCAGAGCGGGGGCTGCCATACAGAAAACACACCACAAAAGCAGGAAGAGAACATGGGCCACGTGATTCCTTGTGATGCGCCTGCTCAAGCTGCCTCTTTTCTCAGACTTGATTTTGAAGGAAGGGTGTTGTTGCTAGGTGGCTGGGAAGCAGCTAGGTAGACCAGGGTAGCCTCAAGCTTGCAGCCATCCTCCAGTCTTTGCTTCCCGAGTTGGGGATTTCAGGTGTGTGGGTTGGAGGATTGGTCTTGAAATGGCTGATTGGGTCCACCTGGTGTAGCACAAGCAACAACATTCTTCTATGGCCTGCACTCGGGCACACCCAGCACTGCTCTCCACCTCTCCTTTCATTAATGTCATATGTATCATTGATCACATCTTATGAGCCAGGGGCTATTTACAGGAATATACTTTTGAGTCAAACTGATCAAGTTTATCCTCCAGGTAGGGCTTGGGGAAAGGTTAATCATTCTTTGCCTTAATTTCTCATGAGCAAACTGTGACTATAGTGACTATTAATCTATAATGCTACATGAAAGATTTCTATTACATACTGCTATTGTAATAACTCAGATTTAATACCTTAAAGTTAACACCCATTTTCATCTCACAGTTGTGTAGAGCAGAGGTCCAGGCGGAGAGTGGCCCAGTTGTGTCTCTGCTTCAGGTTTATGTGGCCAGAATGGAGGTATTGCTAGTTCTGGACCCCTCTTTCGAGCCTCTGGGGAAGAATCTGCTGGCGAGCTTGTTCATGCTGTTGATGGGATGGAACTCAGTCCCATGTAGCTGTAGGACTGAGGCGTCTGTTTCCCTTTTGACGATTGGCCAGGGTTATTTCAGCCTCCAGAAGTCACTTTTATTACTTGAATCATGCCTCTGTTCTTCCATCTTCAAAATCAGCCACATGTCACAACTTTCCTATGCCTTCGGCTCCCTCGCTTTGCCTTCTGACTCATCTCTTCTGCCTCCCATCAAAGGAACTTCTCACATTCAAGGTTGTTGGTTTTTTTTTTTTTTTTATTTTTTCAAGACAGGGTTTCTCTGTGTAGTTTTGGTGCGTGTCCTGGATCTCGCTCTGTAGACCAGGCTGGCCTCAAACTCACAGAGATCCACCTGCCTCTGCCCCCTGGGTGCTGGGATTAAAGGCGAGTGTCACCACTGCCCAGCACATTCAAGGTCTTTTGGAGGTTAGACTAAGCCTGCTCAGGGAATTCAGAGTACTCATCTCTCTTCAAAACTCCTTCCAAGTCACACTGCAAAGTCTGTTTTGTCATGCGAGGCAACACTTCCATGACCTAGGTATCAGTTTATGACACCTTGAGGTCACTATTCTGATAATTAACATTACATCAGGTATTGCACACGATACACTTACTATGCCTGACTGAGTGTTGTCCATTATAATTGTTACTGTGTTCTTGTTCATTTGTATCATGGTTCCTCTGGATAAAGCAGGAAGGTCACAGTACCCTAGCTAACGGGTAAGGGAGGGGCACAATGAGAGAAGAAACTGGTTTGCTCTGATGGCAGGGTGCATGGCCAGTGCCCAGCAAGGCGTCTGGGAAACATCAGCAGGCACTGCTTTTTGAGCATGTGCTATGTTTCAGATACTTCACAAAAATGTTTCTCACTCCCCCAGCAGTGATTCAAAGCAGGCATCCTGGACCCATTCTATACCGGGCAAACGGGAGGTTAGCAGCATTAAGTGCAAACTCAAGGACCTGGAGAGCATAAGCAGTAAAACCGAGCCTTGAATCCCAATCAGGTTTTCCTCCTTTGCCATCTCAGCATGCTGAGCTCCTGGCTGACCTTCACCAGCAGGTCTAGCTCTCCTGACTCTCCCAGGCTGCCCGCTTTCCACCAGGATTGCTTGTTTTAGTTTTCAGGATGGATCTGAGACTCAGTGAGAAAGATTGTTAATAGTAAGTTATAAAATGGCAAGGATGGGATTCGAACCAGCTTTAACCTCATTCTGATGTCCTTGCCCCTCCTATCTCTGAAGTGCTCAGGATATTCATTGGGTTTTGAGCTCCCAGATGTTGAGCAGATGAAACAGGCATTTTGGCCCTGTCTCTTTCAACTTATTTCATGAGAAAGAGAGCTCAGAGACATGGTTGCTTCAGTGGCTCCTGGATCGTTCTCTTTTTCCTTAAATGGTATTATATATAAAGGGCTGTTTGGACAGAATTAGTCT
Organism: Onychomys torridus; assembly: GCF_903995425.1. NCBI lineage: Eukaryota > Metazoa > Chordata > Mammalia > Rodentia > Cricetidae > Onychomys > Onychomys torridus. The sequence goes on from NC_050444.1 coordinate 122,115,761, forward strand.
CTTTTTCCATGTAAGTTATTATATATTGAGAGCTGCAAGTGATAGATGTTCTCCTGGAAGTGAGGATTCTAGGAAGGACCAAGCTGCATCTGTTTTCTTCTGGGATTTGATTCTGGGATCTTGTGAAGTTATCCATTTTGGGTATGAACAAAATATCAGATTCTTCTTTAGCACATGGACCTTAATTTTTAAAGGTCAATCGAAGGCCCACAGAAAAGAGTCTGGGCTGTGAAGGGAGGCTATGAAGCGTTCGTGTTTCTTAGAGTTGGCCACATTTTCTGACGCCTTTGTGTTCACGGAAAGACGATTTGGCTCTGCATTGGAGAATCCATCAGCACAATGGTTTCAGAGGATTTTAATCAGCAAAGGAGGAAGGAGAGAGTAAGGAAAACTTTGTATCAGCAGCTCCTGACCAATTTAGGCTATAGGCCAGTGTCTCGTTTGTTTCTTGGTGACAGAAAGCACGGGAGTACAACCTTTCTCTCAATAGCTGCCAATGTGGTTACATGTCACACGAGCTGTCAACCTTTGCTATCTCAGCAGACCTGAGGTTCCCAAGCAAGGTGAAGGGAGCAGCCGGCAAGGACTGAGGGTACTGAGGGAGCCTGGCTGGATACTGCCTTTCTCATCAGTTATTTAAAATGAACACGTTCCATTCATTCCAGGATCTTCAGTTTTCTTACCCCTAAATATGGATAAAAACCTCTAACTACCCAACTAGCACCCAAGACTCCGTCCTCTTCAGACTTACACTGGGAAGTAATTAAGGTTTCCGCCTCTCCTGTCCCAGACACTCTTCTGTACAGTGCTGCTTAAGGGACCCAGTCTTCCTGAGGGATCTCTGGGGGGTTATCAGTCTGTCCACCTCTCAGAGTGTAGAGGGGCCGCTATGCATAGTTTACTAACTCACATGCTTGTGAAGGACTGAATCCACAGAATAAACCCACTTAGAGCTGTCCTGAGAAAAACGACTGTGGACTGGCACTCCTTTATGCTGCGGCTGCCAGGAAACCCCAATTGAAACGGTGCTGTATTGGATAGGTGAGACTCGGGGGGTCTGGGCTTTTGTGTTCCGCGTTCTTTCCTCCTATTAACTGTTAGGTTGCAAAGAAACCAGGTCAAATGGCTAACTGAAGTGCCTATTTAACATATCACAGCGGCTGCAGGCTCTCAGCTAGTACCTGTTACTGAGTCCTGGCTCCACAGCACTCCTCACCCCCTACTCTAAACCTCTCCAGCCCCTGAGCTTAGCTTCCCTTCCCCCAGCTTCTCTTTGCTATAGAAGCCCAGCCATTTTGGCCACATACTTTCTGGGTTCTTGGTTCTGCTTTCTTCCTCTGCTGGCCCTCTCTTCTCTTCCCTCTCTCCCTCTTACTCTCCGCTCTTCAGTCTCCTATCCTGGTCTGGTTCAGTCTGGACCTTTCCAGGTGCTTCTGGCTGCACTATCTCACTGATCTATAACACCTAGGAGCGGTCATGTCCTCATTCTCCTTCATCTGGTGCCGAATCCCTGGAGTGGAATATATGAATCCCCGTTCCAAGGGACTCGGCCTCTCTGAACCAAGCTGCTGATTGACTTTCCTAAGGTATGTGCGGATCATATGTTTCTGCTGGTTTCTGCCACAGAAGCTAAGGACAAGTGGTTAACTGAGGTGCCTACTTAATATTAACCAATAGTCTGTGTGGGCAGCTTCGCTCACTCTTACTCTTGGTTTTGTTTTTTATGTTATTTATTGTTATATTATTTGTCATTATTATTGCATGAGACAGGATGGCACTATGTAGCCCAGGCTAGACTTGAACTCATGATTCTGGCTCAGCCTCTCAAGAGCTGGGAATACAGATTTTAGTCATTACAGCTGACTCTCATACCATGCAAAATTTTCTTCTCGTCAGCTGACTGGAATGAAAAATAAGGTATAAGGAGTTTTAGAAGCTGGTGCCCAGACAACCATAGTAACGATAATACTGAATAATTGCTGTGTGAGACATTGTTCTAAGTCCTTTGTATGCATCTCTCTCTCTCTCTCTCTCTCTCTCTCTCTCTCTCTCTCTCTCTCAATCTCTCTCTCTCTCTCTCTCTGTGTGTGTGTGTGTGTGTGTGTGTGTGGTAGTCTGTGTTTGAGTCAGGGTCTTTAACTGAACCAGAAACTAACTGTTGTTATTGGAATAGCTAGTCATTGAGCTACCAGGTTCTACTTATGTCTGTCTCTCAGTATAAGGGTCACAGGTACATGCAGCCATGCCCAGGTTTTAATTATTTTTAACATGGGTGCCGTGGATATAGGTTCTCATGTTTGAGCAACAAGTGCTCTTACCCACTTAGTTATTGCCCCAGACTCTATACTATCTCATTTAATTGTCTCACAAACCTTATATGGCAGGTACTACCAGTATCCCAGTTTTACAGATGAGGGAATCTTATTTTCCCAATGTTGAAACTGATATTCCAAGTAAAGCATCCATTCTTGATTCCAGAAAACTCCAGCATCTTCTAGTGCATTCCAGAATGGGGTTGTATGTCATGTGACAAGACTTTTCCTGGGGAGATGCAAAACAGATGTCTGCTCATCCCAGAAAGGGAACCCACAACAAACCAAAGTATGGATACCACCAAAGTCTAGCTTGATGAACCAATGAGTTTTATTGGATATGGGTGAGGGGTTACTTATAGGAGAAGAAATGACTCAAAGACTGCTGCCATCACCAAAGCCCACCCTAGTGCCTCTGAAAGCTCACAAAAGCTGGGAATCTGGAACACATTGCACAGCCTGTAGGCAGCTCAGTAGGTTGGAGAGTGTCCTTTCCAAGTGACTCAATTAGTCTAATTGAGTCTAAATATCTTCCAGGTAGCTTTGCTGGTTTCTACTTCCTCCAGACAGCTTGTCTGGTCTCAGCGTTTTCTGTACAAGGAAGGTGACTTGTCTAGGAATGACTTCCAGCAGCTTGGCTTGTTTACTCTTGGGAAGTGGTCCTAGAGAATCTGGTCAGTTTCAGGGACTTCCTGAAGCTATTTTGGGTTGTTTGCCTTGTGGCTTAAAGGAGCTTCCCTGCAGGATGGAATATTTCAAATCTTTACACAACACTATGGTGAACAGAGTCAGGGAGGTGATGTTAGCTCTGGGGACTTCATCATCCCTGGCCTCTTACCTGCAGCTTTCAACTCCACCCAAGCCATTTTGTGGTTCTATAATGTGGCCAGCCCATGCTCTTCTCTTAGAGTGTGCATAATCTACTCTTTCATCTCTGGACTTTGTCTTGGAGACCCTGTGCATTTTCAGAAATAGCTCAGAAGGAGGAGTCCTTTCCTGAAGTAGATGTCCTATCACAGCATCCTTCCTCCCCCAAGACTGCTTTTCTTTAATGTAGTGCTGACCCTGAGATCCTTCATTTACATACTGGAGTCTTTATCCATCATTTACATACTGCACTCAGGCCTGGCCTACAGGAGGAGATACCAAAGGGCTGTTGGATGGTTTCATGCAACAAAGTTAGCATAATGGGGTTTGGCTGGCACGTGTGACATATATGGAGATCTGTCAAGCAGAGAATTTAATTTGCTCTGTATTCCTAATTACCACTATTCAAGTTACTGTAGTGCCATTCTGCTACACGTGGTCTCGTTGTGGAATGTAATGGGAAATAAAGAAGTAATCAAATAAATACATGCAACTACATGGTTCTTAATCATTGATGAGGTCACTCAATGTGCACAGTCTCATTGGCTAAAGCACATGGGCTTTCTAGATGAAGACAGAGAGTTACAGCTCAGGGTTGCCCAGCTTGTAAGGCGGTTCACAGAAACCCAGAACAGAGACTTTGGATAAGATAGTCCTGGGAACAACAGCTGCCTTGATCCCTTGTGGGTCTCTTTGAAAGTCAGTTTCCTCATTTCTAGAATGAGGATAACAGTAGGATCTGGTCTAGTTGGACTAGAGGCTGGGGAAATTGCACTGGGGAAAATACTTGCCACATGTGAATGAGGGGCTGAGTTCAAATCCGCACAGCATACATGAAGCCAGATGTCAGGCATCCATACCTCTAATCACATTGATCCTGAGGGGAGCTGGGAGGTAGGAACAAGAGAATTCCTCAAAGTTTAAGGGCTGGGTAGCCTGGTATATCCAGCAGAAAGCAAAAATCAAAACCTGAGCCAGATCCTGTCTTAAAGGGAGTTGGAGAGGTGAGGACCAACACTGAGGTATTACTGTGACCTCCTCATGTATACCATGGCACACATGTGTCTGGATTGTGCACAGAAGCACACATGCATCTATGCTTACACAAGTGCACACACACAGATAAGACTAACAAAAAATAAGAGTTATGCTCAGCCCAAAGGCTGGGTAAATGCTTTGACTCTGTAGAAAGTGCTGTGAGAAGTGTGTGGCAGGCTGTGAGAAAGCACTGGAGTTCCTCATGTGTCCCCCACCACAGTCATCCTTTACCTTTCTGCTCATGCACTTTGCATAGTTTGTATTCACCAAGGGCCTACTTCCTGCCACGTGGGCTAGAGGTTAGGATCCCTGGCCATGCTTTGACTCCCACTAGCCCTGAGCTCATTCTCTGAGGCCTTTCCTTGTGCTGAGTTGGAAAATCTCTTTCTCCTCTTGCACAATGTCTCTGATTCCACAGCTGTGACAACCCACCTGGCAGGGAGCTCTACCGTGGGACACTGACTGAGCTCAGCCAGGAACACCAAGACCTCACTGCTTTGGCCCAGGGAAGAGTGCAGTCTTCTGATTATAAGCAAGGCACTGGAGAACACAGGCCTCTGATTATAGGCAATACAAAGAACTGCACTATCTCAAAGCCAACATATTTTAGGCATTGGACAATTTGATGGTGAAGTTCATTCTCTCCTCCCATCTGGCCTGGCTCACTGTGATCTGCCAAGTAGCCTTGGGGCCAAAAGGACTGCCAGATTGAGTAATTTTTCTCAGAGAAGAGCTATAAAGATGAGGGATTCAAATGTGCTTTCAACATGAATCCTAAGTTGCAGGCACCAAGGCCAATAGGAAGCACATGGCCAGCATTGGGGATGGGGCACAGCAAGACAGAAGTTATGTGTAGTGTCCTTGGGCTGTCACATCTCAAGAGAGAAATCTGTAACTGTGCAATTTTGGCATTTGTTTTAGGCATTTCAATCTGCTTTTCAGAACAGATTCATATGGCTGATTATTTAACAAAATAGACTTCAAACGGCTTCCCTACAGAGAAATGATGGTCCTGACAGGTTGGCTGAAAACACGGACATGTTGAGTGACAGTTGCAGTATCCTGTGACAAGGGGTCTGGTGAGGGAAGTACATGTTGTGTAATAGGCTCTGACCCAGGCTGGGTGGGATTCCTAAAGATGGAGGCGACTCATATCAGAAGGAAGAATGAGGAGAACCTAGCTAGTAAAATAAAGGAGAGAAATGGAGTCCAGGAGAAGAAATAATACCTGTCGAAACCTGGGGCATGTGAGGAAATGCCTTTTCCTAGTGGGACTGGGATACAGGATAAGATACCAAAGACAAGTGAGAGATAAGCAATCTTAAGCTCTGCTTCCATTGTCTTTTTTACTCGGGTTCATGGCATGAGCAGAATGTATTCAAGAATATACATGTCAGCTGAGACTTCTAAAGGGGAAAATTCCTCATGTTCTGATGAGACTTATAAACTCCACTACTGGAGATCCTAGTGCTTTGTGGCTCATTCTCTGCATGTCTGTTTAACCTAGTGGAGTCAAACAAAACAACAAAAAGCAAAAACCTCTCTGAGAAGTGGAGTTGAACTCTAAAGAAGACTACAACAAACCACGCTACAAGGAAGGTTCTGAGACCAGACCCAGTGGCTAAAAGAAACAAACACCAGCAAAGCTACCTGGAAGATGTTTAGACCAACAGAGTCACTTGGAAAGGACACTCTCCAACCTAGTGAGTTGCCTACAGGCTGTGTGGTGTGCTCCAGATTACCTGCTTTTGTGAGCTGTCAAAGGTGCTAGGGTGATGGCTTTGGTGATGGCAGCAGTCTTTGAGTCATTTCTTCTCCTGTAAGTAACCCCTCATCCATATCCCTGTAAGTAACCCCAATAAAACTCATTGGCTCAGCAAGCTAGACTTTGGTGGTATCCATATTTTGGTTTATTGTGGGCTTCCTATCTGGGTTGAGCAGACATGTGTTTTGCATCTCACCAGGAAAAGTTTTGATATACTACACCATCACTGACATTAAAAATACTAGCCAAGAGATACTCACAGCTATGTGGATGAATGGGTGTAATAAGCTAATGATGCTTGGAATGAGTTGTCTGTGTTTAAAATTTTTATGTATATTATCTGTTAGACTAGTTAGTGCCTTATAACTCTAGATTCTGGGTACAAACTGGGCTGGCCATGGGTGAACCAACAGCCCTGCCTGTACTTGGCCATCAATTCTATCCCCTTTGTTCTTTCTAAAAACTTTCCCCCAGGCAGGCTATCACTCCGTTATTCACAAAGCCCCCCTGTGCCCCAGGCAATAGATTTCTACATTGTTAAATACAAGGTCAGTTGTCTGCTACAATTCTTTGGACCAAGTGTTGACGGAGTGGATCCTTTCTTTTGGCCATTCACCTTACTCCCTTGGCTTTCCTCCCAGTTCACTGGCCACTTTTCCTTTGTGTTGGTTTCTCACAAACTCGCTGATTTCTTAAAATTGAATGTGCCTAGTTTAGTCCCAGGGCCCCATCTTCCTGGCCTTACCCTCTTTGATGATGGCGTCTAGTCTTGCAGGCTGAAATGCCGCGAGAATGCTGACAAGCCCCCAGTTTCTGTTCCTGCCCCTTTGGTGAACTCTGCTGTCTTTTTTCTAACTGCCAACGTCGTGTCTCTCAGGTACTAAAACAACTCCGACCTTAGTTTTCCACAACCAAATTCCCGGCATCCCGGACCAGATCTGTTTCTCTCAGTCATCCCCGTTCTAATAAACAATAATTCCTTTCATCAAATCACTCAGCCCCCCATCGCCCATGAGCTGCCTTTCATGCATCTTCTCCTTTTATTGCACTCCATCTTTAATCTGTCATCTTCTTTCTAAATACATCCCATATCCCCCACCCCTCATCCTCCAAACACTGCCACTCCAGCCAAAGCCGTCCTTGTGTTTTCTGTGCTAATCATTGTGATTTTCTTCTTGTACCTCTACTCTTTTCTCAACACAGAACACTTTGAAATGCATGCCACTTGGTTCCACCTGATGGCTTAAAGCTTTCCAATCGATCCTCACCTCACAAATCGAGAAGACCAGCCCTTACAGTGACCTTCAAGGTACATTCTCAACCTCCTCTCTTGGCTCATCTGCTACCACCTCATCTTCACTTACACTCTGACACTTGTCTCAGACTTGACCCTAAAATATACTGTTCTGAGCATCTTAAGTCACCCAAGGCTCCTGAGTCAAAGTCCCATAGTCTGGCTGGCCTCTGAGCAGCATGCATTCATTTCTCAGAGGTTTTAAAGCTGGATGACAGACAGGGGTGGCATCATGGTCTGATTCTTGTAGGGACCCCCCTCCAAGTTGCAGACAGTCAATTGCTCCTTGTATTATTTTAAGTCACAAGAGAGCTCTCTGATGTGCCTGGTCACTAATTTGATCCACGAGGACTCTACTCCCATGACTTAACTGCCCTCCAAAACTGCATTTCCTAATAATGTCTCATGGGGGGTGGTGGTTAGAATTTTTAACATGAGTTTGTGGAGAAAATATTCACCTCGTTGTGCAGACAAGTATTTTCTGTAAGTTAAATTGCCAACATTGCTACACAACTGGGTCTTCTTTTATGTTCCCGCTGCTTAGAAATGCTTCATAGTCAGCCAGGTGTAGGTGTCTCCTCACTTTCTTATTTCCCTGGAGTGTTTGCTCCTTTGATGACTTGTAATGCAGACCTCAGAAATAGATTTCTTAAGTTACCATCTAATTCTCCAGCATGCAATGCAACCTCTAATCACTTCAAATTTTCCATATTTTTTTCTACCACTGCATCTGTTCTGTGTTATACTAACTTCTTTATTATTCATTTGTACCATTGTAGATAGTTTTTTTTCTGCATCCCTCCCTAGTCTTTAAGCCTTGTAATTGTATCTAAAATATGATAGGGGTCAGAAAGTAGTTGGCAAATAAATAGATTGAGTTGTTGGAGTCAAGTACAGCATGGTTATTACACAGTGGTTTTCTTTTTTCCTTCCTTCCTTCCTTCCTTCTTTCCTTCCTCTCTTCCTTCCTTCTGTCCTTCCTTCCTTTCTGGTTTTTTTTTTTTTTTTTTTTTGACAGGGTTTCTCTATGTAGTCCTGGCTGTCCTGGAACTCAGGAGCTGGCCTCTAATTCACAGAGATCTGCCTGCCTCTTCCTCCTGAAGTGCTGGGATTAAAGGCACATGCCACTGCCACCACCCAGCTCACAGTGGAATTCATCCTATGCTTTCCCAGTGGCCACCACAGAGAGCAGGGAAACAAGTGGGTCTCATGAGTAGAATCATCAGGGCAATTCAACTCAACAAAGGTTTATCACAGGCTTTGTCTACATCATGTTATTTCTGACCTGGAGAAGTTATTGAGCTACAGAAAGACACAGAGAATATTAACCATGACACTAAGTAGAAAAACTTTCTGGTACAAACTACATGTAGAAACATGTAGAGTGGGCCTGGCAAGGAAGGACATAAGGAAGGGCCGGTTACCAGGGAAACAACCTGGATGGCATTTGAGATGTATCTGAATCAGATGAGGGGAATATTATAGAGACAGAGTGGAGTAAAGGGCTCAGTGTGGAAGTACAAAACTGACAGCATGTGTCTGGTCAGCGAAAAAGGTGTCATGGTAATTGCATTACAAATAAGTGGACACTTTGAGCAAGATATGAATACAGGCAGATGGCTGAAAACTTGTTTGGGAGAGAACAGTGATACTTGACTGAAGAATTTGGCACTTCCCAGTAGCTAGCCCATTGCATTCTTGATGCATGTATGTCATAAAATTGACTCGGCAGCATAGTAACGCTTTGCCTTCAATACAGAGGAGTACAGGAATGTTGATCCTAGTTTGGAAGCTGCTTTTCAGAAGGTAAATCTTCCAATGACATCGACTTTTCTTCCAGGAGGCGTTCTGCATCCACCATTTATTTTATGTTCACTCATTATTAGTCTAAAGATGTAGATTCAACATTGTCCCTCCTTAATGCAACAAAAGCTGTCGATGAGGGACAAAATGAAAGGCTGATCTAAGGAAATATGTGACAAGGAAATTTAACCAATTCAGAGATGGGAAACCTCTCTCAGAGGAAGTCTTGTCGACATCTTTGAAAAATAGGAGTTGGCCATACAGGTGAGAAAACTATCCCAGGAAGAAAAGATGCAGGTGCAAATGGTCTGTGGTAGGAAGCACTTTGTTTCACATGTTGGGGTAAACACTAGGCTTCAGCACCCCCACACGGTACCTGCTGCATGAGGAGTACAAATAACGTAATGAATGCATCAAGGCATGGACCAATCTAAGTGTGATTAGCTATTTAACATTCAGAAGCCACTTCCTTGAGTCTAGTGTGGGTTGTATTTAGCTGTATGACTAGGCAGAAAGAGAAGTCAAATACATCAGTCAGTTTACCTTCGTGATAATGAAATACCTGTGACAGTTAACTAAGAGGAAAGGGTTGTTTTGACTTACAGATTTAGAGATGCCAGTCCACGTTGAGCATCTGGCAAGAATGGTATACTGCAGGCTTTGGGGGAATACACAGTAGAGCAAACCTGCTTATGCCCTGAGCCAGCAAGCAAAGCAATGAAGATCAAGAGGCCTGTTCTCACAATCCCTTTGAGGACATACCCCTAAAGCCTAATGACCTCCCCCAAATCACTACTGCATAAAGCTTCTCCCACTCTCCAAGAGCACCATCTTGAGGACCAGACCTTTAACATATGGGGTTTTGGGGGGAACACTCACCATTCAAATTATAGTGTCACCCTTCTTCTTGGATATGGCTTGGTATTGGTTGGCTATAATATCAGCTGTCCCCCAGGCTCTTCTGCCAAGTCATTTTTCTTACTGGAATCCAAGCTTCAGAAGGTTTCAGGGTCAAGAGGTATGTGGCAATCAGGTCTTCCAACCCTAGTTACACTGAAATCTAAATGATTCAGTATCTTGTCTGTGTTTGGAAAATAGTTTGTGCAAAAATGCCAAGGCAGGAACAGTGGTGTGAGGCAGTTTCCAAAGCCCGAATAATAATTCCTCAATTCTCTAAAGGCAGAGAAATAACTCTGGAAGGTGGTGGCTGGGGTGTGTGTGTTGGTGGTAAATGTTAAAACAACAACAAATTCTGGATTTGGGCCTGAAAGAAAAGGAAATAAAAAGTAACTGTTTATTCAGATAGACCCTTTCCGGCTCCATGGAATAACAGAAAGCCCACATGAGTCTAGTTGACTTCAGAGAGCTGTAAAGACTTTACACAGGAATTTTCATTAGTCTTGACTTTTTCTCCAAGGCCCAAGTGGCTGCCTGCAATGACTTCACTAGCGAGTGGCTCCTGTGGTGAGCCCTTCGCTGTGCTCCACAGAGTCTGCCTGTGCTGGTGGATTTCACACAGTCCTGTTTGACTCAAGGTTGCAAAGGCCTTTCTATCCATTTTCTTCTAGAAAGTTTGATTTTACATATAGACTGATGGTCTATCTTGAGTGATTCCCAGTTCAGCATATGGATTGGAGTGGAGTGGGTTTTTGTTTTTTAATTTTGCCAGCTATACATCCACTCATTGAAAGCCTCTCATGACTGAATGACTTTACACCTTCGTTGAAAAAAAAATATATGATTCATTGATCTATCTTAGTGTCAATGTTAGCCGACGGATCTATGTAGATTTATAAGAATACTGAATTGGATGGTGAAAGTTATCCTCTGACTTCCTTTTCTTTTAAGTTTGTGTGTGTTCATGAGTGTTGATGCCTGTGTGCTCCAATGGAGACCAGTGAAGTATGGCAGGTGTCTTCCTGTAACACTCTTCACCTTATTCCCTTGAGATAGTCTCTCACTAAACCTGGAACTCAGCTGGTGACCAGTGAGTCCCAGCCATCTCCCTCCACTAGACCCGGAGGTACACACACACACACACACACACCACACCACACACACACACACACACACACACACACACACCACACACCACACACCACACCACACACCCCCCACCCCACCCCCACACACACGACCATGGCTGGGTGTTTACATGGGTGCTGGGGATTTGAACTTAGATCCTTGTGCTTGCAAAACAAGGGCTTTTACCCACTGAGCCATCTCCTCAGTCTCTTATTTTTTCTAAAGAGATTATGGTGTCTTACCTGTCTAACCTAGATCCTTTCCATGTCTGCATAGATTATATAATCCCTTGCCAATTATTTGAAAGTTTCTTCTGTGATTTTACTGAGATTTCCCAGTTGAGTGTGTGAAGCGCTAATCTTTAGCAATATTGAGCCACCCAACAAAGGATCACTGTAGCATCTCCAACAGTTCTCAGCAAGGTTTTGCTGAGGTTGGTGTTTAAGAGTCTTGTCAATTTAAAATTGTTTCCAAAATAGTCTACATTTTGATGTTGTGGGAGATTGTTTTTAAATTAATCTCTGACTTTTCTTCAGTAGTGCATGAACAAGAAAGTGGGCTTTGTTTTATTTGACCTTGTTTCTGAAGCCTTGCCAGGCTCACTTAGCTATGGGACCTTTTCCACTCTAGAATCGATAATTTTCTTCCTATGTGATATCACGTGTGAATCAAGTCAACTTAATATCATCGTCCCTTTCCATTTTGATGTCTTTTACCCCTTTTCTCATTTAGAACCCATTTCAAGGCTGTGCCTTGAGAGGTTCTGTAGTCCCTGCTTTCCTCGTAGTGGCAAGCCATTGCCGTGTGCTGAGACCCACACGGGTTCCTGGCGTGTGAAAGACCCCACACAGAAAGGCGAAGCTGGGGGTCCTAGCCTGTCCCCCGAGCCCAGCTCTCAATGACCTACTAGCTGAATGCTGCTCCAAGGGGCCTGGCAGGTCCAAAAGAAACTTAAGTTGTAAAGGTTCGAGGAAGTGATTGAAACTACATGAAAAATGAAATTGTTTCAGATTTCTTTCCCTCTTGCTATACTATTGTTATATTAAGACTTCAAAAGTTCAGAGTTTTAACATATTGATCACTGTACTTCTGATAAGATAGTAATCTGGCCCTAGTAAAACACTAGTTTTTGATATTAGTCACAGGTGTTAGTCCTGAAATTCACCAGAAAAGCCAGAGTCACCATTTTGACCAAATTTAAGCAAGCTTTTATTGAAAATTTAAATACTAACCAAGACAAAATTTGGCTAGGCTCATCACATAGAAACTTTCCAGGTAAGTAGCCTCAAGATAAGTGTTGGCAGAGCTTATATGGGTAAAAACCATAGGCCACTGTAATTTCCCATGAGTTTTTGTTGTTTTTTCCAAGAACTACAACTCCCCAAATCCCAGGAAGTTACCTGGTCCTTGGGCAGGTGGGTCTTATAGGTTAATTTCAGGTCTAATAACAGGCTCAGAACTTTAAATTGCCTTTGGACTTGCCATGGCCCAGGCAGAATAGCAGAACTACTCAGCCAGCCTGTAGAATGTTTACGTCTATGGGATTTGGGATGGTGTTCTGCGCAGTAAAGTGAGAGAATGGTGTACATACTTCCTACCTGGGGAGAGCAAGGACTACCAATGAGAAGTCTGCAAAACTAGAAGGCTAGTTAGGGCTTCTTTTCATCTGGATCATTCTTTTGTTTTTGAAGTTTCAGTAGCCATCTTACTCGGAACTCCCCATTATCCCTAAAGCAACATCAGTGGGTTCCTGAAACCTCAAGATGCCCATGAACTGAGCTCTATCTAATAACTCAGCAATTAGCTGAGCCTCTAGAAGTTCCTTAAGGGAAACAGAAACCAAAAGTCTTCAGGACTGTTTCAGTTTGAGCTGTTTTGTATCCCTTTTGTCAAGCAGGTTTAGAGACTAGAAACTTGAAAACTCTCAGGCTGGAGAGAATATGATAAAAAGATTTGCAACATGTGTAGGGTTAACAACTTAAAAAAAATACCCCTAACAATCACTTTCTGTGTAAGTCAAGTAAGTGTTGACTGATTCTATCAATTTGTAAGTCCAAACAACTTCCAGATGGTTCTAATAACAGTAAAAGTATCTTGCATTTGATTAGTGCCTTTCAGTTTACAAAGCGGTGACCATCTGTGTCCTCATTTCAACCCCACAGTGCAGCCTCTCAAAGAGGCAGGCCAGAGGTCACTAGCTCCATTTCCTAGATGAGAAAACTGAGACCCAGGAAAGAGGAGGGATTCTCACAAAACCAATTAATGGGTCAGTAGGAAAACAGAGTAAGCCAAACCTTTAGATCTCATGGTCAATAACCAATTAATAAGTAACCAGAGAAACCAAGATTAAACCAAATCTTCAGATTTCATGACCAATAATTTCTCTAGACCATTCCTTTTATTGTTGTTTATTCACTGAGGGCACCTTCTATCCATTTCCATTTTAATAACAATGAAAGGATCAGCAACTATGTGAGGAGCACAGATGGCGGGGACAGAGGACTGTGCAGGCGGCAGGCAGAGTGGCTGATGCAGGTGGGTGTCCTCACGGCAACAGTGATAGTGGGCTTTAGTTGAGTCCTATGTGTCAAGCCTTACCCTGAAGTCTTACACCACCCTATTAACACTCAAAGAGATTCTATCAGGTCTGTGCAGCTGACACCCACCCTTATTTAGAGAGTTGACTGGAGCGTGAGGGCACATAACCTCTTAAAGAAGCGCAACTTGTAAGTGGTTGATCTGGGGTAATAAGTCCCACAGGAGGTGAAGGGACACAAAATAATTCCAGAAAAAACCTGTTGAACTCAGTCTGCCTGGACGGGGGCATGGAGGATCTTGGTGTGTCAGAAGACATGAGCAATATGGTGGGGAGATAGCAAACAAGAGAATGGCAAGGCCGTGAGACCATGATGATTCAAGAGGGTCAAGCCTCATCTGAAAGGGACAGAGTGCAGAACTAAGGCCACTCAGCCACAGGGCAGGTGTAACCCAAATGCTTGCCAGCAGGAACAGTGTGGGCGTTTCTCAGTCCTCTCCACCTCAGCGTGGCAGGACGCTCATCAGGGAAGCCAGGCTAGCTGGTCTTGTTCAAGTCTGACTGTCTTTATTAGCTTGGCTGTGTACTCAGCCTTCATTTGGGCTGTTTACACTTACAGTTTCATGCCAGTCCACACCTGATGGGCCACTGCTCAGTATCAGTACTAATTATCATTATTACTGAGAATCTTAATTGGCATAATTACCCCCGGCATACATTTTGATTAGTAGTCGTTAACAGCAATTTATGTTTCATTATTATGGCTGAGATTTAATTATTTAATGGGTATAACAATTAATAATAACTTATATTTATATGGGACTTGATAATTTTGCAAAGTGGTTTCAATGATAAACTGTCATGCGATCCACCCCGAAACTCCAGGTAGTAGCAGCTTGTGGGTTCTCAGCCCATTTTACAGGCCAGGAGGTTCAGAAGGAGAGGTGTTGGGATTCATTCCATGTCCTGCCTCCCACTTCAGGTCACCTCTGCACCTGTAGTTACGGCTGATTGTCATACTATTTAGAAGAAGCTCTAGTGTGGCCTAAAGCCAAGGCACAGACAAGCTTCTTCCTTGAGTTTCACTTCTCCTGGGTGTGAGCCTAGAGGCCTCGAGCCAGTCAGCCCCTCTGCACCACACTTTCCCCTTCTGAAAGAGAAAACAATATCATCTATTTGCACAGAGCAAAGGAACAGATACTATAGAAGAAATAACGCTTACCAAATGACAACTATCATTGCTATGTCCCTTTTGGATCGTGACTGCGATCAGCAATAAGGGGTGTCTCTTGGGTAAGCCCTCTTGGGTAAGCCCTCAATTTAAAGCTCACAAATACAGTGGGAAGGCCTCAAGCAAAAAGCTGAGGCTGCCTTCCTGGGCTAGGAGCAGCATTAAGAAGGTTGAGACCCGCTGGCCTAAGAGCCTTGCTCCAGTGATCTCAAATCCGTGCGTGTGTTTGCTGCATGGCTGCTTTGTGTTTGATAGGCTACCGGTCTCCATCACAGGCCTCGCTGTGCTGAGAAGAAATGCAAAGGCCTCAAGAACTCTCATGAATGCGTAGGCTTTGGTAGGTAATGGGGTGACACAGAGGGGACAATGCCACCATATGTTGACAACTGTGTATGAGGTCCAGGTATTTTGCATCTATTATTTATGATATTTAAATAAAATATTATTTAACAGAAGGAAGTCATGTGGAAATGGTACCGTTTACCACATTTTGCGGATGGAGAGGCTAGTTAAGACTAAGTGATTGTTTCAACATTACCCAAAAGCTCAAAGTGGCCCAGCTGTTGAGACTTGTGCTCCTCTGAACACAGCAGCTGCTAACACTTCATGCCTTTCCTCTCTGCATGGGTCCAGGGCTGCCTGTGTTACAGGAGGTGGAGCCCTGGGGGACCCAGAGTAGAGTTTTGACCAGTGACCTCTTATCTTTTGGCTCCAGCCTGTCCCATGTACCTTGGTCCCAGCCACCTCTCATGGGCACTTTTCCTCTTGGTGAGTTTTTCCAGATGCCTATGAGGGGGGCTTAGTGTTGATACTGGTTTAAAACAGCTTAGTCTTGTCCCATAACCAATAGATACTTCTGTGCTTTTGAAGTCATGTTGTAGCTGCTGATGACAGAAGTCTGACCCTTTGTTTTTCCTTTTATCTTTGCTGAAAGAGATGTGGCTGGTAATCCCAGGTGATAACCCAGTCTTTCCAGCAGATGGCTTGGGACTGGTCATATGAGACCTGTCCCCCTGGGCCTGCTTCAGTGACAAAAATATCACTGCTGATCATTATGGTGGCTATTGGCTGAGGGACTGACTGTCAATGCTAAGCAAAGATACAACATACCTCTAATCCTTACAATGTGCAGTGTGCTATTAGCATCACAATTTAATATTTGAAATATGGAAGTCTAGAGGGGGCAAGGAACTTCTTAACATCAACCAGCATAAGACAATAATAATTGTAAACCTTTAGCTTCCTTTATATATCCTTTCTTTTCTGTGTTTTCCTGCATCTTTTCTCCAAATAAAACTCAAAGGATCCAACCTTGCCCCTGTACTCTTTGGCCCTAACAGGTTCCCTCATCTTATACTTTCTCTGGCTTCTGATTTCACTCTTACACAAATGACTTTTAAAGGATGGACTCCAAATTGGCACCTCTTTCTTGACCCTTGAACATGTCAACACATCTTACCATTTGTCTTCAACATTCGCCTTCCGGCAGTAACACCCCACTCTTTGGAAGGCAGCAATCTTCACTAGTTACTGCGACACAACCTGCCACCCTTTGGCTACCCAGTTACAAAGTCCTGCAGCTCTCTTGGGCAAATTCTTTTCATCCACTGACCCAGGAACTCAGCCACCAGATCTGGCCTCTCCTCCTGACTAGGAGTCCTGCTCAGTGTCTGTCAATGTCTGGCATCGGGCTAATTTTAACAGCTTTCTTCAGCTTTCTCCCTGCTGTCCTTTTCCTAGTCTTGGTCTTCCAGGTGTCTGGGCATCACTACAGTCCTTGGTCTGCCCCTCCTGCTGAGATCTCAGTGACAAACCGAGGCACAATTCTGCCTAAGTTTTTCTCTGGGGAACCAATGAGTTTATTGGGTTCCTTACAGACCCATAGGTAAGGGGTTACTTACAGGGGTGTGTGTGCTTTTCCCCAAACAGGCACCATTTGGAAAACCTTTCCCCAGACAGGGTGAGGGCTTCCCCATAGCCCCAATAGATGGAGCACTCTCCCCTAGTGTCCCAGGCCTCTATGCTTAGTCGCTCCCCGAGGCCTTACCAGGCAATTAAGGCAAAGATGCATACAACAGATGGGAGGGAGTGGCTGAATAGTCAGGTGAGGGTCTTGTGACTCTCCCATAGCTTTATGAGGGTGTCTGAACAGTCAACGATCCCAGCTGGGGCACATCCGAATTCCACAAGCAGACTTGAGTTCGAGTCTTAGCTCTGTCTTCCTGTATGACCTGTCCAGTTCCTTGAACATTTTAAATCTCTGAATAATAAATATCTAAGACACTTTGTAGGAGTTTTCTGAGAATGGATGGGAAAGTAGTATGCAGAGTAAGGTACTCAGTGGGTCCTTCATACTAGATGGTTCTTGCTAGCAAGTACCATTGCTAGGATGATGGGACAGGATAGATGCTGTGATGCAGTCAACAGAGATGGCTAAGCAATGGTACCAGAAGGATGTGTCAAATTATGCAGAATACAGAAGTCAGGCTTTAGTATCTAGGGAATAAGGAGCCACAGAAAGTAAGTAAACAGGGCTGATTGGGACAGATCTGTCTTAAGATGGTCATCCTGGCACCAATGTGGAAGTGAGGACCTGGTTGGAAGATTAATGAGCAGGCCAAGAGTGGAGATACAAAGGCTGATACTAAGGCTATGGTGCCATCCTGGAGAAGAGCACATGGAATGGAGAGTCCAAAGAAACCCATCACTCAGCCTCCTGCCTGACGGTACATGTGCTTTGGAAGGTTCAAGCTATAGATGCTAGTCTGGGCAAATTTGTAGCTGATTGACCATAGACATGATCTGGATCAACAGAGGCTCCCCATAACATTTTGATTTTATTTCCTAAGGATGAAAGAAAGCTCTCCATTTCCTGTTAATCAGTATTCCACAACATGAGAATATCCAGGGAAAGTAATCGTAATTCAGTACCAAACAGTGGGTGAGATGAAAAAGTAGTCAGCAAACAGGTGGTGTCAGCAGGCAATGCATTGGGGAGTTGGTGTTTGTGTCTGTTGGAGGGAACCAAGGTGAGACCAACATTTGGAGGTAGAAAAAGTAACTGTTTCTGGTCCCTAGGTTGTAGCATGAATCTTAACAGGTCTTATTAATAAAATCAAACCTGAGCCAGGTATTGGGGTGAATGCTGGAATATCAGAGAAGCAGAACAAAGCCACAGCTACCTCACCTTGCCAGTTCCTCAGCTGATCCTGTTTCCTCAGACTGGAAGCCTCTCAGTCCTCATCCAGAATGAATCTTAGCTGAACTGTGCTGCTCAAAGCCTAAAAGCTTAACCAGCCAAATGCTTCTAGTTTCTGGCCCTCACGCCTTATATACCTTTCTGCTTTCTACCATCACTCCCTGGGATTAAAGGCGTGAGTTACCACGCTTGGCTGTATCCTTGGACAGATGGATTTCTGCCTCTGGAATGCTAGGATTAAAGGTGTGTGCTACCACTGCCTATCCTCTATGTTTAATATTGTGGCTGTTCTGTCTCTGACCCCAGATAAGTTTATTAGGGTGCACAATATTTTGTGGAACACACCACCACCACACGAGGTTAAATTCTGTTAATCTAGGGTTCTAAACAAAATAGAGAGAGCCTAAATTTGGCTCTGTCTGCTAATTGGCTCTTCACAAACATGTTCCCATTTCAAAGGATGGACGTTTCAAAGTGATGGTGTTTTAGGCCTGTGAGAAATCAGATCCAGGTAGCACACCTTTGCTTGTCTTCCCCCCACCTAAGGATTCCGACTCATCTTGCTCTCATTACCATAAATGTAGACAAAGTAGTAATGACTTTCTCCATTTGACACAGAATTAAGCAAAGGCCAGAGGAATTTGGGGCCATACAGCAGGATGATGGCAGCAGCTCCTGGGACATCTGGGTCACATCTGGCATGGCTTTGGTGTTTATACAAGCCAGTCCTAAGTGGGAGAGAGTAGGTAGTGCACTGGATGAATGGTAGTGCACTTGGCTGGAAATCTGGGTCCAGGGTTGTATTATTCACAGGCAGCATAACTGTGGAGAAACTGGTTGGCTTTTCTGGCTCTCATTTCTCTGTTTCTATTCTGAGGGTAACTCCTACCTCCCACACATGTATTGAAGATCCTTCCCCACACAGAACCTGCTGCAGCTTCCTATCAGTGGTAACCACTGCCATTAGCAGATGCCCTCTGAAGGGGATATCTGATTCGCAGGGTTTTGGGAAATGAGCTCTTAACAGGCAGGGATGGGAGAAGAACCCAAGTAGAAATGCCTGTGCCCCTGCTTATAACCGATGAATCAGGTGGAAGCTTTGGCAAAGTGGAGGCTGTGAGATGTGAGGTTCCAGAACTGCAAGTAACAAATCCCACCAGGAACTTCCTTCTGGAGGAAGGAAAAACAAAGGGCATTGGCTGAGGGTCAGATGAAACTTCTAGACTGAAGGGCTTAGTCAGTTCTGACGCTAAAGCAAGGCCAGGTGGGCTCCTGTTTCTCATGCTTGAGTACAATGGAGCCTTTTCCCAGTTGCACTGGTCCATTCTGACTAACACATTTGAAGCCCACCTCTTGTCATTTACACCAGAGAGTAAGTGCAAGTGATGCATTATTGTCCGTCAACATTACTGTTTCGTTTTGAGGGAGGGTCTCTCTCTGTAGTCTCCTCTGGCCTGGAACTCATTATAGACCAGTCTAGCCTTGGACTCCGAGATCCACCTGCCTCTGCCTTCTGAGTCCTGGGATTGTAGGTATGGTGCCACTGTTTTCAGCTGTTGTCTGTCAGTCTTGATAACCACACTGATAATAGTCTGGTGTGACAAGAAAGCCCTTGGATATTGGGGCACAGAAGCCATGAAGAACAGTATGAATGCTTACTCACTGCCTACCACATGCATGAGCTTGTCACCTTCCTTCCCAGTCAAGCACTCCAGTTTCCTTCTCTGTAGAATGGAGTTTGACCTGAGGTTTCTGGTTTCCACATTAGGCCATATCTCCAGCTCTGACATCTCCAGTTTAGACTTGGTACCAGAATACTGACCACAGCAGTACTAATACTTATCATGGATTCCATCTCCTTCCTCATCCACAACTCATTTCCGTCCTTGCTTTCGTCTCTAGTCTCTATAACACATGGATGCTTGCTGATCTGCTAAGGAGTCAGTCAGGTTCTTCCTTCTCTCTGGATCTCTTCATGTTCTATTTCTCCTGCACACACTCTCATGTCATTTTTCATCTATGGCATCCTTGTGAATCATGCAGTACTCAGCTTAAACACATCTTCTGGAAAGTGTCCCATCACCCTGCTCCCCTGTCTTTCTAACCTTACTGGCACACGTGGTGAAACTACACTCTGGTGTTAGCTTCTTGCTTTAATTCATTTTTCTTGTTATCTCATCACTGTTTCCCCAGACTACTTCCCACCCCACACCTATTACCCAATCTTTCCTATTTGACTTGCTCAAGTGCCCACTTCTTCTGGGACCCCTTCTCTAACTTCCATGACAGCATCATCTCCCTATACCCATTTCATTCACTAATATCTACTAATGGATCCCTCAGAGCACCCTCTTTTCTCCTCTTCAGCATCAGTACCTGGCATATAGTTACTAATTGAACATAGCCATTGGCTGACTTACAGAACATATGCATCTCTATGCTCCTGAATTCACACAACCTACACCATAGAAGGAACTTTTACCAACCTTCCTGTTCCATGAGCTGTAATAATACTTTCTTGTCAGACCACCAGCCTGCAAATAATGACATGGAGACTTATTATTAATTATGAAAGCTTGGCCTTAGCTTAGGCTTGTCCCACTAGCTCTTATAACTTAAATTAATCCACATTTTTAACTCTATGTTCTACCATGTGGCTTTACCTCTCTTCCATCTTGTACCTCCTGTTTTCTCTCCATCTCTCCTGGTGTCTCCTCTGCACCTGGATTCTTCCTCCTCTTCCTTTCTCTCCCTCTGAAATCCAGTCTATACCTCCCACCTAACTATTGGCTGTCCAGCCTTTTATTATACCAATCACAGCAATACATCTTCACACAGTGTACAAATATCCCACAACATTTCCCCCTCTTTGTCTAAAAAAAGGGAAAAGTTTTAACTCTAACATAGTAAAACTATATACAGTAAGAACAATTATTAAGTAAGAATTACATTCACAATGTTCAGTCCATTTGTCTTTGGCAAATTTAGAGAACGTACTGTGTTACCTAGCCTATCTTAGTGAGTCCATAGTTTTATACCTAAACTATTTTCTATCATAACTTGTATTACCATCTTAAAAATATCTGTTTAGACCTTAAAACATCTTCTTAGATAAACAACTTAAGTTTTTATGTTTCTCAACCTTATAAACTTTATATCTCTTATATAAGTTTTTTTTTCCCCTGAATTTGGTAACAAGGAAAACTATTTACTATCTTGTCTTCAATCCTCATCAGAGATCCAAGTAGGATATAATATTACATGAGTAAACAGGAAGTGCAGAGCAAACAACTTCTAAAACTATAGAAATGACAGAAACATCTGGCTGCCTTGACAGGCACCCAAGGTCCCTCTGGCACAGTCAGACACCTATCTTCAGCCTACAGGCCTAGAATATCTGACAGACTTTTCTGTGAAGCAGGAATTTTGGAGGACTGTCCTCCAAAGTCTGGCAGTTTGGCAGTCACCTTCTTTTGTGTCCTGCTTGTCCAATTAGACATCATACAGTCCACAGTCAAGGCAAGAGGAGTTTCTTGCCCAGTGGCTAATTTTGCCACAAGGAAAGCAGACTCTATATTGGGGTTCTTTGATGCCCATCATTCTTTTTTGGAGTAGATTGGTGCTGCCAGGAGCAGTGTGTCACTGTCATGAAAAGCCTTATGTTATTAAAATATCTTAAATGCCATATTTTGTAGATCTCTGAAGTGTTTAAAGACCATCTATCATCTACCTAAAATATCCTTTTGACTTTGAAAACATACCTAACATGACTATAAGTTTGATTGTTATAGTTGACTACTAACTTGTATTTCTCAATTATCTTAAGTAGTTCGTAATAATAGCTTTCAAGAATTAGAAATTTACATTAAATTGTTAAATGAGCTGCATAGGTACAATACCTTAAACCAGAGTAGAATCATATATACAGAATAGCAAAATAACCTTAAATTTGTATAAAGAATCCAAAATCAAAAAAGTGTGAGTACAAAAGTCCATACAAATGTATGTCTACTTTTTAGTTTAAAGTTGATTCAACAATCTACCCTTTTATCCTGTTATTTCTATATCCCCCTTTTTCTTTTCAGAGCAAGATTCCTGAATCTAATCTCTTTGTTTAGTTTTTTTTTTCCCTGATCATGACTAGTAACAACTTACAACCAGTCCCCCTAGATGACAAACATTCATAACCCACTGAATGATCAAAACCCATCCACCCTACCTCTTGGGAATATGGGCACCATATTCTCTAGACTGCTTCCTGTTGTCTAGGGATGATGGAATCTTTAAGGGACCCTGAGAAAATTGGGATAATGGTCAAGTCTTGGGAGACTTAGCTGTATTGGTTTTTTTTGTTGTTGTTGTTTGTTTGTTTGTTTTTCTGTTTAGTCTCTGTGTGATGAGAAAGTGTAGAGCTTATCTGAAGTCTTGGCTGCATATTCTATGAGGCTGGACCATCTCAGCTAGCAGCTTTAAAGTTGTTCTAGATGTATAACTTTGAGGAAACTGCAACAGAGGAATTCTGAGAGTCTGGATCATCTGGCCACTTGTCTTTATTGGTGTCTGGTCCTTTTTCCCCTGAAAATACATAAAAGTTTAAAGGTAACATATATATCTGCATTAACACAAGCATGGAATTGCAGTGTGCACAAGTCAGTTAAAGATGATTTTTTGTTTTATGTTTGAGCAGGTAAAAAGCATCTGTCAACTTTATAAGTTTGTTTGGACTACATGACCAAACTATAATATAAATCTCTATCCATGCCATATGAGAAGATGACATGTAATAATAAGTCACAAGGACTCTATAGTCAACAAGATTTATCATATCTCATTCAGTCTCAGAGCTGTTTCCAGTCGAGGGATCAACATATATGTCATCTGTCCTGAAGTCTTTCTTGGTTTGTTCATGTCTGTAGCCAAGATTTTTCAGGAGGTCTCCCCCAATCAAATATTGTCTTTACTAATTTTGAAAAGAACCATAACTTTTCATTTTCTGTGGAAACAAAGGCATATCCTCTCTCCCAATGCAACAGTTTTTTGTTTTGTTTTGTTTTGTTTTGAGAAAGGGTTTCTCTATGTAGCTTTGGCTATGCTGGAACTCAATCTGTAGACCAGGCTGGCCTTGAGCTCACAGAGATCCACTTGCCTCTGCCTCCTGAGTGCTTGGATTAAAGATGTGCACCACCACTACCCAGAACAACATATCTTTTGACTCCCATTCTGAAGTGAAAACATTCTTAAAATATATAGATTGGTTTAATTTAGCAGTTTCTATAATCCAATGTCTCTCAGCAGATACTGTTTTTTTTGTGTGTGTGCATTTAAATAATTCAAAGTCAACAAAGCAGTATACAGGATCTAGACACCCTGTGCACTTCCCATCTTTACATGGCTTATTCTTTTTATATTACCTTATTCTTTCTTAAGGAGTTTCTATTTTTAAACTAATTTTTTCTATGACTGTCTATACCCATTTTCTTTCCTTTCTTTAGCATCTAAGCACATTTTTAAACATACTGTACCTTTTTAGAGGTTTTCTGTGTCTGGACCTGGTTTTACAGAGCACCTGTGGCATTTTCTGACCCCCTGAGACAAATCTTAAACTGCATGTCAGCTGCCGCATCAGCCTGGTTTAGCACATGGCTGGCTCCAGCCTGCAGGCAGCAGCTGCTATGTACTGCCAAGCACTGGCCCACCTGAGGGACTGCAGGACTGGGAATGCACATCTGGCTCCTTGTCCAGAACGTTTCTTAGCTTTCTCAGGCCCTGTGTTTGTATATTTCAGCCCTACATTAGATGCCATATGTAGTAGTAGTTTCTTATTGGACCACTGACCTGTAAATAATGCAAAGACTTATTAATTATGAAAGCTCGGCCTTAGCTTAGGCTTGTCCCGCTAGCTCTCATAACAAATTAACCCACATTTTAAAATCTATGTTCTACCATGTGCCTTTACCTCTCTTCCATCGTGCACTTCCTGTTCCCTGTCGTCCATCTCTCCTGGCATCTCCTCTGCACCTGGATTCCTCCTCCTCTTCCTTTCTCTCCATGGAAATCCTCCCTATCTCTCCTACCTAGCTATTGGCCATTTAGCCTTTTATTACACCAACCACAGCAACACATCTTCACACAGTGTACAAATATCACATAACAATTAGCAATCACTTGATGTTGCTATTAAGTCTAGAGAGTTCCTACTCACATGTGAGGCATTTGGCCTTGGCCCCTGGATGACCTCCATTCTTCATTCTGTTTGGCTTCTGCTACTCTGCTTCCTTATGGGCAGGTAATTTATTCCATCACCTTCAGCCATAGGTTTTCCATGGAAGAGTATTTACTAAACTGGCACCACTTTGGCTCTGTACACCCAAGGTCAGTGTGTCCTTATGGAAAATGGCTGAGACAGAAATTCTTCATACTCTGCATGTTCAAAATAAGGGACATTCTGAATGATTAGAATGACTATGGAGCACAGAAACTTATAGGCTGTAAAAGTGAGCTATAAGAGACTAGTTCATGTAGAATTTACTGTTCTAGGTTTCAAGAGGTTATGCGGGGTTTGATCACTAGGAAAATCTCATATTGGCCCCACCCCAGTCAGAGCCAAGTCCTTAGCATCGAAAGCAATGACAAAGCTTCTTTGGTTTGGATAAGGCTGGGGAAGACTAATGAATGGGCTCACTAGGAGTAGATAGGAGTCAGATGGAGACAGCATAGAATATGCCCTTCCATGCCCTCATCAAGTGCCAACCCAGAACGCTGCCTCCCAGTCTTCACATGCCACACCCATGCTTATCAGTGGAAGGCAGCGAACTAGTAGTCCATAAAAACCTTGGCTCAGGAGTCACGATGACATGGGTTTGAATCCTGACCTGACCATCTAGTAGCTGAGTGGAAAAGTAACTTCTCTAAGCCTGTTTTTCCACCTACCCTTCAGTGACTAGTACCAACACCCATCTAAGAAGTTGGTTGTGAAGATGTAGTGGATAATGCAGGAAGATCCTCAGTATAGCACTTTTTTTTTTTTTTTTTTTAAAGAAACAACAATATTTTCTCACTCTCAATTCTTGGCTTAGGCTCCATCTCCTCCTTCAGTCTCTCTCTCTCTCCTGCCAATTTCTCCTTCCAGCCATTCCTGAGAACACTTGCCATACTCTTCTGCAAACATCACAGTCACACAGTTCAAACCTTGTCCACTGGGAGCATAGGTTACATTTTGGTACCAAACACCTTCCTCTATGACTTTGACCAATCTTCCCTCCAGTTTTTCCCTCACATTCTATTTCCCAGGTGGTAAAAAGAAGTTACTGGGCTATTCACTAACTTCAGGCCATATAAAATTTTGAGCCCAAGTACAAGCAGGATGCCAACAACTCCTGTCATTCCAAAGTGTTCAGTATTCTCTCTCTCTCTCTCTCTCTCTCTCTCTCTCTCTCTCTCTCTCTCTCTCACACACACACACACACACACACACACACAATATCTTTCCTTCTGGAACATTTATTATTTACACACCATTGAGCCTCCATCAACCATTTTTCAAGAGCAGCACAAAGTGAATTCTCCACCGAGAAGAACAAACGAGCGATTGAAAGGGATTTCACGCCTGAATGCACTCATTCTGCTCAAGCAGGGCCATCGTGGCTGCTACCTTTCTGTTCATTATCAAGGGAGCTGGAGTTTGTCACTTGCACCAGATCGTGGCCTCTCCTAGAGACCCTCCAGAGAAGGCCTCCTTGGTTACCGTAGTAACGTCTTCCTTCCTGGATGCAGACCCGCGAAGGCACAGGCTGCCGAGACCCAAGAGGGGCCTTGTTTAAACAGGAAAGAGCAGACAGTTTAATGAGTAGCTTTGCAGTTCAGATTCCTACACAGTTTACAGTAGTTGAAGTAATAAAATTCATAATGAATGTTTCTTTATTTTAGTTTTTATGTTTGTTTTCTTCCCTTTTTTGCCCCTTTGTTTCTCCCGAACACTCTCTAACTGATGGTAGGCATTTTTAATTACTAGGGAGTAACATTGAGGAGGAAAATGCACTGTATATATGTACATGCATTGCATTTATTCTTCACAATATTTCCATGACATACATAATTATTACATTGGGGAAATTGAGAATCAAAGAGCTTAAGTTACCAGCCTCGGACACACGGCTATTTGTGAGAAATGGACCTTTCCAATGAACAACTACCCTACAAAATCTGAATTCATTAATAAAATGGGAGTTAAATGTGTGATTTTCCACAGGTAAACACCATTTGCAATTTGATCCACCAAGAAGTATAACATCAGCTTTCAGGAACATTAATGGCTGACTAGGGTAAGGAGACAGTCAAAGGAGCCAATCATTAAGCTTTCTTTTAAGGGGAATTTTGTCCTTGGTTGCCTTTGATGATTCCAGACCTTGAAACCTGTCAGAAAGTTGACACAACAAGGCTGCAGTCAAGAGAAGAGCTAGGATGGTTATTTGGTCACGTGATAGATATCAAGTGCAGTTCCCAGGCCATCTACCCCATGGGGTAGATTCTCTCTCCTTTGCACTGACATAGTAAATAGAGCATTCGCAAGGTAAGGGCAAAGAGCCAATCGAGTCTCTGATTTCCAAGCTTGGTGCTTTGCTGGTGTTTCATCTTCTGCTTCTTCAGAGCAAATTCATAGGAGAAAAGTGAAGACCTTTTGTCTCAAGCTACATGGCATTTCTTTACATGTCAAAGGCAGGTTACCCAGGAAAAAAATTGTGCCTGAGCTGGAGAGAGATTTTCTGTAGTTCTGAGAAGGAGCAAGGATACTGTGGCACCCAGCTGGTGCGGTAGATGGTGTTGGGATGCTCCCACAGTCATGAACAAGAAAACAGAAACCAATTGGAAGGCAATTACTACTTTGCAAAGGGCCTAGAAAGGAGCTGGCAGCTGTGGGGGAGTTCTACACTGTGAGAACTGCCTGGAGCCAGGGGTAGGTGATTTTAAAAGCTAATGGACAGTTTTATCAGGCCATAGAGACTCTAACATGTGGAGACGTTCTTACACTCAGAACAGTTACTGCTGTCTACTGTTCTCATTGAGCTAGCAGCGAAAAATGGCTCTGATTCTCTCTCTGAAGAAGGGAGGAGCAGAGGTTTGGGGCAGGGTTCTTAGAAAGGACCCGCTGCTGTATTCCACAATACAGAACCCTCAGTAAATGCTAACTAATGCTTAGGAAGTGAGTGAGTGAACGGACCAATGGATAAACGAAGTGGGAAGGGACAAACAGATCTCAAACCCTAGGAGACCCGCAGAACTCCCTCTGTATCCTCTCACCACCAAGTGTGCCATACTGGAAATTTCTCCCAGCTTCACATTCTGCTCCCATCTCTATTACTGTGTGTAGCCTTGGCCAGGGCCCAGGTGTCCTCCCTGCTCCTCCCAAGACCTCACACGTGGTAGATGCCTCCTTTTCTTTCAGAACCTCTCTTCTGAGAGCTGCTCACTAGCTCCAGATTTTCTTGCTTTGTTAAACCTTCCTCTATGAGAACAGAAACAGCAGGTTCTGGTTGACATTTTAATGCTTTACTTCACACTAGAATGTGAACTCCTGGAAGGGAGAGACCAGAGCTCTTAAGCCTTTGTCTCTTCATTTATTTGACCACAAAAAGAACCCGTGTGGTGAACATTTGGAAGTGAACAAGTGGTTCAGGGAGTTCCAGGCAAATTCTAGTCTCTACTGTATTCTAGACTGGAAACAGAAATGTCCGGTGGCTGGGCAGATGAAATGGGATCTAGTTTTCACATTCACCGCCACCTCTCTGGTTTACTTCAGCACACTCTTGCCCTCCCAAAGTCCTACAATACATATAGTCATGTGACAGAATTTTGTAAATTATGTTGTAGACAAGAGTTTGGGTGGATTAAAGCTCTCCCCACATGTGGGTTGTTCCTATTGCGGTCATGTGTCTGAAACTGTTTTGTAGGGCTCCGATCCCAGATCATCACAGTAGATCCTTTACAGAAAGGGAATTACAGTTAGTGCTTGGATGTAATGGAAGAAGCAAAGACAGGATACCGCTGTACAGACCTTCAGTCTGCCTCATGTGTATAGGGACTCTGGGTTTCCCAGAACTGAGGTAATACCAGCATGTTAGGTACAACTCTGTCAAGCATTTTATAGTAAAGGAGTTGGAGATATAAAACTAAAACATACTCAAAGGTCATGCAGACCAGGTGACAGTCCCACAATTTGAAATTGGATCTTTGGGTGAAAGCTTGAACTTTTTACATTAAATATGGCTACCACATAAGGGTACTTTTTGTTCATTTAACCATGATTTATTGAATAGTGCTTATCTGTTATATTCTGTAGTATATGATTTTCACTATTTCTCACATGCAAATTGGGGATAATAATTTCCCCCTAGTTTATAAAATTGTCATGTGATAGAATGAACACATTTTTTAAAACATTTTCATGTTTGAATTATTATTCAATAAACACTATCTTTTTTTTTTTTGCAAATTTTAGCTTGCTTAGTACCTCAAAAGATGTGTAAAGTTAAGTAGCTTATGGCTTAATATTTTAAAAATTAAAAGCAAATTAAATTAGGATGTTTTGCATTTTTTCCTTGAATAATTGCTGTTTCTAAATTTAACCGAGTCAATGAGAAAAATCAATATGTACACATTTTATGCCTCTAAGTAATTTAACATAATTTCCCTATTTCATGGAAGTTGTCACAAGTGAGAAAAAGCACATTTTCTCCCTTCCTCCTTTTTTGTTCCCCATTCAATTTTTTAAACCAAAATAACCCTCCAAAGTTGAATATGTCATTTGTTTTTATGCGACAGTTTCAATCCTACGGAAGTTAATGGTTAGCCTAATTTACAGTTCCCACGATATCCTGTGAATGTTAGGAGAATATGCGCACATTGCCTGTTTTTATTAAAATACATAAGTCAAGTGGGTGGTAGTCAGAAGTAACAGCCTGCTGTCTTTGGGTGGATTAGAAGCACGAGTATCAAACTTTGTCTTTTTCCTTGTATTATAAATGAAATTTATGGAAAAAGTCTCTCAGGTCCAATACTGTAATACGTTCAGTTTTTAGCTGTCCCAGTTGGTAAAAATGTGTGAATGGGAAAAATTCCTGTAATTTTCAAGATGCATAGGAACCCTTGTAATTAGTTCAGGCAAAATGATTCTTGAATTTCCTGTGTGAAAATTGGAAATCCGCTTGGCTTAGCACAGTCCTGTTTTGCTTGGTGTGAGGTAAGCTTGGGAGAGCTTTACCTGATGATGGGGTGGGACCAATTGTTGGGCTGTTAGAGCGCTGCTTTCAGCGAACATAAAAGCTGAATGAAAGACTCCTTGATGCACTTCCAGGATGGCTGTGAACTTCTGTTACAGTGCCATCGGGCAGGGTAGAAAATGAGGAAGGGTGGACAGGGTGGCATATATGTGCATATATGTTTTATTAGGTTGGCTTACAGGCTGTGGTCCAGCCAGTCCAACAGTGACTGTCTATCAAAGGAAAGGCCAAGAGCCAAGTTGTTGTTAAGTCCATGGGGCTCATGTCTCAGCTGGTCTTCAGTCTGTACTTTAAGAAGGGGGTTCTGATACCAGTGAAGGAATATCTCAGCAACAGGATAGATGGCTTTGCCAGTGAGAGTGAGGGCAAGCAGCAAAGAGCAAAGCTTCTTTTTTCTGTGTCCTTTCCTGTGGGCTGCCACCAGAAGATGTGGCCCAGTCTTAGGGTGTGTCTTCCCACCTAAAATGATCCAATTGAGAACATCCCTCACAGGCGTGCCCAGCTGCTTGGGCTGTAGTTGCTTCCAGATGTAGTCAAGTTGACAACCAAGATTAGCCGTCACGTGGACTGACTTAAATCAGCCTGGTAGTGTTCTCACATGTACCAGCTACATTGTGAAGCAGTACCCAGTGGTTCTTTCCATACTGTCCCAGCATCAGACAGATTTTTGCAGCTGCATCATAAATCTTTAGATAATAGCTCTCTCCACAAACATTTGTCTCTTTGCCATTGGTTAACATCCATCCTAGTGTTTACCAGAAGGTGAGAGCCACACCTGATCCTTCTCTGTGCTCCCCATGTAGCACAGGGTGTGGTGATGCTAACAGTTGCCCCTTCCCAAATGCTTGCATTCTTCTCAGGGCTGAACGTGGATTAGCTCCTTTGACCGCCACAATAGTTCTCATAGACAAAGACTGGTCACTATTTCATTTCATAGAAAAAGCAACCTACATGAACCCAGAGAATAGAGGGAAAATTCAGACTTGGCTGTGAAACTATCAGAGGCTGCGTTCTCTCGCGGCAGATGTGGAAATCGAGTTTGGGATGTGACATGCTTACTGGAAATCAACATCTTTGGGGAACAAGGAACAGAGAGTATACTGGGGTACGCATTGTCTCTTAGAGTTTATTTAACTTGCCTAGTCTATAGATCTGAGCTTCTGTATAGAAAGACTTGGCCAAGAAACTCCTTCAAGCTGATGCAGGCCCTAATGGTGTTGGCATTTGGAGACAATTCATCACCCCTTTCACAGCTAGACTGTCCTTCTGTATTTGGAATCTGGAGCACTCATATCCCTAGAACAGAGACCACACCTTTATCAATTTCATGATGCCTTGCCTCACTCCCAATACCTTATAATGTCTGACACAGAGGATATGTTGAATTTGAACTAGTTTAAAAGTCTGTTTACCTTCCATGAAAACAGACATTAAAAAAAATAGAAACTACTAAACTAAATTTAGTAATTTAGTAACTGGATAGGAACAACTGAGGATTTAATGAGGTATATTAAGGCTCTTACTTTTTGTTTTTGGCTAGAATCTTGGCGAAGCAGGAACTGCCAGTTAAAACAACAGGCACAATAGAAATGCACATGGGGAGAGATGTGCAGAAGTGCCTCGTCGGTGGAGTGGACATATCAATCAGGGCTACATGCTTTTATAGAAAGAGTACAGGCCTAGCATCTGGGAGGTTTTCACTGTAGGCCGTTCTCACTGATGTGAGCTTGTCATTGACAAATCACTAAAATTATTTCTTAAATGGAGGAGTTGTAGGAGATGATCCCTGAGTTTCATCCATTACTGCATGTGGCAATTCTTCAAACATCACATGGAAGTGGGAGGTGACATTCTGAAAAAGAACAGAGACATGGAAGCAGAGTGCTGGGGAGCAGACACAGGAAGAATTCTGCTCAATATTGTAAAGTAGGAGATGGCCCAGTGTAGGTTTCCTAAGGAGAGCTGAGCTTGCTGTAACCAGCAGAGCTGCATAGGAGGATGACTTGATCACATGTGTGGTTACCAGGTGTTTGGAAGGGTCTGCACTTGGCTGTGCGGTGTGCTTTGATCTAGCAAGGGGAAGAAGGTCTTTTGCTCCACCCCTTGGCATTGTTATAAAAAGCCCTTTTGAAGAGACAGAAGGGGCTGGTGGATTTTGTTTCGAGTCCTCCTGAAGCTATCCTGTGTTTCTGTCTGTCTCATCTCTGATATCTATCTACAAATTCATTATTCCTCTCTCCTCCTCATAGAAACCTTTTAAAAAGTGGGAGGTGGCCTCCCCCAGTCCAGTTAGTAGTGTTTGCTGTGCAAGTAGGAAGGCCTGAGTTCAGATCCTGGGCACTCACTTACAAAGCTTTAATCCCAGTGCTGAGTGTGTGTGTGGAAACAGCAGGATTCTTAGGGCTTGTTGGCTAAGGCTGTCTTGCCAAATCAATGATCTCCAGGTTCAGTTGGAGAACCTGTCTCAAAAGTGAGGTTGAAAGTGATAGAGGAAGACATTTGATGTCAACCTCTGGCCACTCCCCGCCCAGACACACACACACACACACACACACAGGATAAAGTATATTCTAAATAACATCCTTGTGAGAAGTGATCTCCTCTTTATAGGAGTGTGCAGGCAGCAGTTATCCATGGTCAAGAGAGCACCTCATGGGTTCTCTGACTTGCAGCACAGGCTGGATGTAAGGATTTGAAAGGTCAAAGAAATTTAAGAGCTTGTGAGTTGGAAAGGTAAGGATCAAATCCCAGACCTTACCCGAAAGTCAGAGAGTAGCTTGATAGCCTGAAGCCTGGGATATAGTTGCTGTTCTGTACATAACTACTGAATGAATTGTTAAAATGATTTAATAATGAATTACTAATGAAGAGGAGGGTTGGGTATGACTGATAAGATAATCCCAGACAGTTTAAAGCCAAAATGAAATTAACGTGAAGGCGATTAATGAATTATGTCACAGATTGAGTTCCCTAGAAAACAGAGTTTGAGACAGGGAGTTAGTTGTATGAGAGAGTGTTCTTGGTGGTCAGATGGCAGTTGAGTGAGAGATGCTGAACATTGGTGGTTCTGAGATAGATGGTAGCCATGGCAAGTGTTTGCTCTGAAGAGTGAGGGTTCTCCTGAGGATAAGGGAACTCCCCAGAGGGCAGAATATCAAAAACAGAACAGGGACATTCTCTGAGAAGGGAAGCTATCTCCACCCGCAGGCTAGGAATAGGCAGTTAAGTGATGGTGGAAAGGCAGACATGTGCAGAGGCTCATGAGCCATACGTACCTGGGGAGGATGGGCAATTGGACAACATTCAATAAATGCAAAACAGCTCTGGAAAAATGCATAGAAAAGAGCGAAGTGTGCATCAGTAAGGAACCAAGAGAGTAAAGTGAGTTAAATTCAATTGATAAAACGCCGTAAAGAATAGAATTTTACATGAGCATGACAGTTCTGATACTATTGTATACATTATGCAGGAAAAGCTTATCTCAAAGAACATGATTTTCTCTTTCCACCTCTTTGTGAAAGGGACCATGAATTAGAGAGTAAGTGTGACCAAGTCCGTTTGGAATTCCTGCCAGGAAGTACATCAGAAACTCATGACAGACAGAAGCAGTTGAAGTTAAAACTAAGTCTAAGACCCGTTGATGTTTCTGTAGAGACCAACGTGAATAGGTCACAGGCCATGCTTAGGAGCTGAGTTTGAACAGCAGGGGCAGCTGACTACCCACTGATGAAACACTGAGTTGCTTGGGGTGTTTTGAAGGTGCCGTGTGAGCTCATTTCTTTGCATTTGTGTAAATTTCTTTCCTTTGACTGAATGACTAATATACGACACCAGCTGCCTGTCACTGCCCACCAACCCCACCCATCTAGATAATGTTTGCATGTTCTGGAAGCACCCATACTTTCCCTAGCACTGCTTCAAGCCTCAGTCACTCAATATGAATGGGCAGAATACCCCAGGGTCTTGTGGAAATGCAGGTTTGCATTTAGTAGGTCTGCGGTTCTATATCTTTAGCAAGCTCCTGGCTGCTGCTGCTGCTGCTGCTGTTGCTGTGGCTGTACAGCACAATTGGAGTGGAAAGGTCAGGTCATTTAATAGCACTCGTGAGTTTCCTTGTCACTTCTGACCAGGGAATCTTTAAAATTTCTATTGCATAATGTAACCTGGCATGGAATAAGATATCCAATAAACTTCCTGTGGAGAAATGCATGAGCAGTATTATCTCACTAGTTCATTGCCACAACCTAAATTATTAGCATCATCATTCTCTTAAGGGGAAAGGTAGTTAAATAACCAGTTGGGAAGTGACGGAATCAGAAGTTCAGCAGAGCTCAGCTAATGGAAGTCGTGTGTGCTGTGTATTCCACCATTTATGTCCCAAAGAAAGGGTACAATGCAGGTGAGGTCTGAGAGCAGAGAGGCATAAAAAGAATTAATAAAATGCAAGTGTTCCTGACATGGTGTCTAAGAGATTGGAGCTTTACAGTCTTCGCCTTAGAGAACACGGCTGATCTAGAGTTGCAGGAAATCCATGGTCTTGAGAGATTTGGACCACACTCCAAACTTCAACGTTCCATACCATTCTCACAGCTGAGTAAATACGACACATGTAATTGTTGAGCCCACCAGTGATTTCATGAATTAATTCTCTCGGTGCTTATGGTGTTTTGTGCTCTCTTTTCAAAGCACCTTACAATATCTAATTATTTAAGCTGCTTTAAATCCCTCAGAGGAAGGACGGGATATTATTCTGCCTTGAACCCGGGGGAGGTGTTGGTGGGAGAGAGGCAACATTCCAAGAACTATGCAAGTTCAGGATAGGAGAAAGCAGGTTGCATCTAGGTGGACCCAGAAGGGTCTGTTACCAAGGAAATCTTACCTGTAGCTAGGACAAGGGCATCTTGTGACTTTATGAACAAGCAGATAAAAGTGCAGAAACCATTTCTGATACTTAGCTGTGAAATTAATAGCTATCATTTAGAATACTTATTATGTAGCGGTGGTGGTCTGGACCTATACAAGAGGTTTGGGTGATAATGATAAAAATAGCAGCTAGCTCCTACTCACTGAGAACAGACACTGTGCCAGCTGCTGCAAATGCCCGACCTCTCTGAATCCTCACAAAGTCTGCATTATTGTCCCTGTGTCGTACAGGGGATTGAATCATCCGAGTCTTGTCCTTGAAACACCATAAGACTGGATTTGAATCTTGACTATATCCATATCCAGAGCTGAGATCTCTGCATTTAGCTCTACCAGCTATTCCACTGACTCTCTGAACATGTGTCTCTCATTTTGAAAAATGGGAATAATAATATGTACTCTGTATGGTGTTATGAGAATTTGCTGTGATAATGTTCTCGACTTTGAGTAAGGAGAAAGCATGACCTTGAAGGCAAGGATAACACTAGTGAGAGCTTTTTCTGAATATTTAGCAAACAGGTCTGACATTGCTTAACGTTATGAGTCTTGATTTTTTCATAAGCTTATTTTAGTCTGTCACAAATGAGAAGAACACATAACTGATTTAAAGAAGTCACTTGCCCAGTCCCAAGCTCTATACACCTCCGTGAAATTCTCTAGTTGGAATGGCCATGCTGAGGGTTTTACCCTTTCACTGGCAATCACATAATTTTTTTGATGGTTCTTTCTACTTCAGCACATAGGGAGTTGAATTCGCTTATCTACCATAGAAAAAAGGAAAAAATAGGACAGAATTAAAACTAGACAAAAATTAGCTTTGTAACATTTTTTTCATGACCTTTTGTCAAAATCTCCTCCTTCCTTCCTCCTCACCTCTCTTGTTCTTCTTTCTAAATTTTATATTGTCCCCACACTCACTTGTACATATTATAGGGTAGGAGAAGAATATCCTAGAACATGTGCCTTTTACCTTTCTGATTTTGGGCACCTTGTTTAGTATCATTCATTATATTTCCTAAATCTATCCGTTTTCCCCCTGAAATTTTCATTATTGCATTTTCTTTATAGCTCAATAATATTTCATTTTTGTATCTATTCATCTCTTTATGGACAGTTAGGTTGGTTGGATTGCCTCGCCATAGTAAAACATGAATGTGCAAATCTGTCTATGGTAGGGTATGGAGTCATGTGGGTATATTTCCTGAAGTAAAATAACTGGGTCAGATGGTAGCTCTGTTTTTAATTTCTGAGGAACCTCTAAATTGATCTCTAATTTGCACTCCCCTCAGCAATGAGTAAGAGTTCCTCTCTCCACATCCTCTGATCTTTGTTATCCGACATCTTGATAACAGATATTTCTGATTGGGTGAGGTGGTATGTAAAGTAGTTTTAATTTGCATTTCCCCCGTGACCAGAGATGTTGACCACTTTTTACAGTAGTTATTGACTGCCTGTGTTTCTTTTTTTGAGAACTGTCTGTTCATTTTTGTTGACTGGCAGTTTTCTTCCTGAGTGTTTAATTTTTGCAGTTCTCTGTAAATTCTGTATATTAACCCCTGTCTGAAGTCCAGCTGGGAAAGATTTTCTCCCATTCTGTGAGCTATTTGTTTGGTCTTCTGGAACTCTTTCATTCCATCTGGTCATTAACTTGAGAGTAACAGGAAAAATTGTAGGCAGTTTTAATAAGCCAGCACCAGAATATCTATATTTGGAAAGGTAACCACTCTTCCTATGTAAAAAAAAAATGGATTGGAGAATTATGGATGATCACAAATATATGATTTGTAGCCACTGTAGTAGCCCAAGTGGGGGATTAATTAGCTTCAGATTAGGCTATTCAGTGGGAAAAAAAATGGATGGATTTGAGAAACTATTAGAAAACTAGGTAGGACTCCATGATGCTGTGATGGACTTTCATGGAGAGAGGCACATTGGTGAGCATGCAGTTTCAAGTTTATGGCCTCTTTCCAAGAATTTCTTTGCCTCTAGATAATGTGAAATGCTTTGTAAGGTGCTGTTGTTTATTACCTGTGGAAATAGTCACAAGTCAATTAATTGTATACTAATGATTATTACATGACTTATTGCCCAAAGTAGATCGATTCCTGAGGACAGAGTAATAGAAATCATCGTGTGTGTCATTGCTATGATACTGGACCCATCCCATGATAACCAGCTGTGCCCTTTGTGCAGGGTCTCGGCCTTCTTGCCTTCCTTTGCCATCTTTCCTCTTCCCTGCTTGCCTTCATGTTGCAGGAGGCTGGGGGCTTGAAGTCTTGTTCCTCTGTTTCTATAGCAACCAGCTAGCATCTGGCTAGGTGAGAGCCTGGGGAGAAGGGAGAAGCCAGATCTTTCTCCCTTGTGTCTTGGGTAGTGATCTAGCCTGAAGCCTACCACTTCCGTGGCCTCTAGGGACAATTCATCCTGTTTTCAGCCCAGTGACCCTAGTTCCTGGACAAGGGTCTACTTCCTTCTGTTGCTGCCTTCTGGAGTGCCTCATGGTCTGCCCTGTGGCTTCTCAGGCATCCCTCACCCCTGCCACCAATTCCTCATGTGACATTTCCCTGAATTTGATACTTTGTGTTTTTTGTTTAATAGGTCAAAGTATCACTAAGATACACTAAACCAGGCCAAAATTTGCCAGGTGTCAAATAGCATTCTTTCCCGTAATAATAATGTCCTTGTATACATTTTGAAACCTAAAAAGATATCCTAAGAGAGATACTATCCCATAAACTATATAAACAAACTCAAAATTATAATCACATTGTGATTTTGCAATAGAAAAATTTATTACAAGTGTTTTCCACTTTATTTTTTCAGCTGACTTAGCCTCAGTGTTGAAATAAATGTTGTGCTTATGTTCTTTAAATAGAGTTTGGCTAGTTTTAATTTGAAGAGGAAATATTCTTCAGTAGAGGCAGAGAGACAAGAACAAGCAAAACAGAGTAACAAGTAACATACTGTGGAAAAAGTTCGGCATTATGTCATAGTATTACACGCTATCTTGGCAATTTTATGGATAGTTTTAATTTTTTATTTCACTCACTCATAGTTTTATATAAAATGGTGATGTCACTGGCAATTAATTTAGTATGTTGTTTAAATATTTCTGTGACTTCGTCTCTGTGTCTCTTACAATAATAAATTTTCCAAGAAAAATTAATTAGCTATTAATTGATTAACATAATTTCTAGTTTATTTAAAGATGCATAAGATTACTAATAAGTTAATTTTAAAATATTTATTTTATTTTTATTTATGTGTATTCATGTATGCATGCACATGAGTGCAGATACCTGTGGAGGCCAGAAGAAGGTGTTGGAGAAGGGAGAAGCCATCTTGGAGCTGGAGTTACAGGCAGTTATGAGCCACTCAACATGGGTGCTTGGAACTCAACACTGTTGATGGATTTTTAAAAGGTCTTCTTAAATAAGAAACACAGAGCCAAATACAGGGGTGCAAGCAGCGAAGGTCAGAGTGACAGTGATAGCCATGAAACTAACCGCAGCCCACCACACTGCCACTGCAGTAGCTTCCCAAGAGAAGCAGCTTCTTCCTGTCTAACCTGCACCTTTATTGCCTTGCTGTTCTGCCTTCTCATTGGCTCTTAACCCAACCACCTCACTTCCTTGTCAATTCCTGTCAATATAGACCTCCAGGTCTCTATGGTTGGTGCTGGGATTAAAGGCATGTGTCACCACACTTGGCTGTGTCCTTGAACACACAGAGACTCTGCCTGCCATGTGATCAGATTAAGGGTGTGTGCTACCACTGCCTGACTTCTGTTTATGGCTGGCTATGACCTCTGATCTCCAGGCAAACTTTATTTATTAACATACAAATAAAATATCACATTTCAGCAAAATAAAGTATCACCACATTTCCCCTTTTTTCCTAATAAAAATTAAAAAATAAGAAAATTATAACTAATATAAGAAAAACTATAAGTACAATAACTATATATAATATATACAAGCAATAAATATATCAACAATGTCTAGTGCATATACATTTGACAAACTCTCAGAAAATATTCCATTATATATCTTTAGTAAGTCCAAATTGAACCTGATTCACTTTCCATCCTAACCTATATTACTAACAGAAAACTTTCCTGCTTCATGTCTTATGTGGGCAACGAGATGACACAACATACATGCTTGACCTACAGCATGGTTGCAGATTCCTGCCATGGTACACAGAAGTGTCTCCAAGCTGCATAGTATGCTGCATGGTGGATATAGCTTTTGCTAGTTAAAAAGAGAGAGAGAGAGAGAGAGAGAGAGAGAGAGAGAGAGAGAGAGAGAGAGAGAGAGAGATTTCTGGGCTACATGCTGCTGGATAGAAGCATAGACCCACTGCCTCCTAGAGTCCAAGGGTGAGCAAGGTTCCCCAAGCTAGTGGTAAATGTAGTTCTGCCATGTTGGAAAGCTGAGGTGGGTGGAGCCAGCAGCCAGAGCTGCCATTTCAATCCTCATAATGCTGCACTTTAAAGCAATAGATTCACAATAAGGCAGATTCAGATGGAACAAGACTTTAAATGGTTTACAGTGTGTGTAAAAAATGTACTTATACTTGAAAGAGAAAAGAAAATGAAAATAGATAGTTATATAAAAATAGTTTTAAAAAATAAAGTCTTTAAAGAGACAGTAAAGGTAATATAAAAAATAAGCCATGTAAAGATGGATATTATGGCCGGGTGGTGGTGGCACACGCCTTTAATCCCAGCACTCTGGAGGCAGAGGCAGGTGGATCTCTGTGAGTTTGAGGCCAGCCTGGTCTCCAAAGCGAGTTCCAGGAAAGGCACAAAGATACACAGAGAAACCTTGTCTCGAAAAAAAACAAAAAAACAAAACAAAACAAAAAACCCCAAAAACAACAAAAAAAGATGGATATTACACAGAGAGTCTGAATTATGTTGTCTTTGGGATTTTTAACTGCAGAAAGACATTTGATTGTAAAGGCTTATCAGTTAAACCAATATGTATATTTTAAAGATATCTTGACTTCAAAATTTGGATCTAAGGATATGTTGCTTTGGAAAGGAGGCTCTGCTTTTGTTTCCATAGGAAGCCAGAGGCTATGGATTTGTTCCTGATTAAAATACATCAGGTTTGGCCAGCCAAGACCCCCTGAAAGTTCTCTGATGATACCTGGCCCAGATAATCCAACATCCAAAATCAAATTCAAGGTAACTGGCTCAGAGATTACAGCCTCACAGACTACTCCAGTCAAGACTTGACCATAATCCTAAAATTTTCTTTGTGTCCCCATAAGATTACCAGCATCCTTTATCAGCAGGAAGTAGCCTAGAAAACGATGTCCACATTCCCCCAAATGGATTATGGATGTTTGTCTTTGTTTAGATTGTTGGTTGCAAATTGTTATTGGTCATAGTCAATCTCTTTCTAAAGAAGAAATGGGGATATGGTATAGAAATGTAGAATATAGATAGGATAGGATAAAAGAGTAGATTAATGAACCTACTTTTAAAGAGCAACAACTTGTTTAAAATGTTTTACATTGCTATGGATTTTAGTTTATTGATACAAATTTAGAGTTAATTTTGTTATACTGTATGTATATTTCTACTCTTGTTTAAGGTATTAGGTTTGTGCAGCTCATTTAAATTGTAAAGGATAATTAAAAATACAGATTAATAATTAGTCTTCTATGATATTCAAACTTATAGTCACGTTAAGTTTTCTAGGTATACATAGATATAATTCAACTAGGTAGGTAATCTTCAAATACTTCAAAGACATACAGAATATGGCATTTAAAATGGTTTAAAAACTTAGACTTTCTGGACAGTGAGACATGTCTGCTCCTGGCAGCACCAATTTACTTCAGAGAAAAAGATGGACATCAAAGACACTCTATATGGAGTTTATCTTCTTCTTGGCAAAAATAGCCATTTGGACAAGAAACTGTTCTTACCTGGACTGTTTGACAAAATGTTGTATCGACTGGACATGCAGGACCCATAGGAAGGTGACCACTGAACTTTGCAAGGCAAAATGATCTGTAGGTTCCTGCTTCACAGAGGAAACTGCCAGACATTCTACAGGACACAAAGAGAAGTGACTGAAAGACTCTAGGCTGAAGAATGGATGCCCCAACATTGCAGAAGAACTTTGGATGACTGTCCAGGCAGCCAGCTGTCTCTATCATTCTAGATTTTTGGAAGTTGCTTACAATGCTCTTCCTATTTACTTAGGTAATATTATATCTTTCTGAGGTCCTTGATGTTGTTGAAAACTAGATAGTTATAATTCTCCTTGGTTATGATAAAAGATAAATTAGATATGAAACTTGAGTCTCACAAATATAGGATAGATAAAAAATTTTCTTTAATTTTGCCAAATACAAATAGACTAGCTATTATAATTGTAATTCTTCCTTATAACTGTTTTGTTATATGTAATTTTACTATGTTCAAGTTAAAAACCTTCATTTTAAATAGAAAGAAAAGGGGAAATGATGGGTGATGTTGCTCTGTATGCTGTGAGTGTGTTGCTCTGATTGGTTGATAAATAAAATGCTGATTGGACAGCAGCCAGGCAGAAAATATAGGTGGGATAAGCAGACAAGGAGAATTCTGGGAAGAGGAAGGCTGAGTCAGGGCCACCAGCCATACATAGAGGAAGCAATATGTGAAGGCAGAACTGAAAAAAGGTACCAAGCCACATGGCTAAACATAGACAAGAATTATGGGTTAATTTAAACATAAGAGCTAATCAGTATTAAGCTTGAGCTAATGGCCATATAGTTTGTAAATAATACAAACCTCTGTGTATTTACTTGGTTCTGAGCAACTGCAGGACTGGTGAGTGAGAGAGATTTGTCATGACTGTGGGCCAGGCAGGACACAGGAAAACTTCAGCTACAGAACACAGGTCCTATGGAAGAGCAGCAAACACTTTTGATCACTGAGCCATCTCTCCAGCCTCCTAGTATATGTTTAAAAAGAAATGTAGATATAGGATGAGTCTTTGATGGCCCTGCTTTGAATATCATTAAAATAATAGATATTTAGTAAAAATAATGTATTTGGGTGAATGCCACATAACAAAGCTAACCATTCTACTATGGACCTAGTGGCATTTGATATATCTACAATATTACTTAACTGCAGCCCGCAAACAGTTTCCATCACTGCAAGTAAAATGTTTGATGTATTAAAAACACTCTCTCCTCTTTCTCCTAGCCTTAGTAACAATGATCTCCACTTGTTCTCTGTGGATTTACCTATCTAGATATTTCATCTTCACAGAGCCACACAATAGGAAACATTTTTTGTCTGGCTTCATCTCATAATATTTTAAGGTTTGTTCAGTTGGGACAGGTATCAGTACTTCATTTTTATTTATGGCTGAGGAATGACCCATTGTATGTATACACACACACACACACACACACACACACACACACACACACACACACATACATTTTGTACATATATACTTTGCTTATCCTTTTATCTGTTGGAGTGCTTTCCCTTTGGGGCTGTTATAGAGGTTGGAGTCTGTACATGTGTGCATACATACACCCAGTTCTTCTGGGTAGAATCTAAAGCATAGAATAGTCGTGTTGTGATGGTAATTTTCTGTTCAACTTTTTGGGTAACTGCCAAACTATTTTTCTGTAGTGGCAAACCATCTTACACTCCTAATAACAGTGCATAAGAATTCTAGTTTTCCCACATCCTGACCAATACTTGTTCTTTTCTTCATTTTCAAAATAAAATTATTTTATCTTCCCAGTGGGTATGAAGTGGTTACCTCAGTGTGGTTTGGGTATTTTCCCTAGTGAGTAATGATGCTGATCATTTTCTTATGTGTTTCATGGACAGTCACATGACCGTCTTTGATGACGTTGTCTATTGTATTTGTTTCCCATTTTTAACGTGAACTGAGATAATGTGGATGAAAAGCATTTATGAGATTTGTCTTTTGAAAATAATTTTCTCAGGGTTGCCTTTTCACTTTCTTGTCTAATGTTCTTGGCTTGGACAAGTTTTACATTTTGATGATGTCTAATCCATTTTACAGTGTTATTGCACCTGTCTGCAGTTTCATATCTAAGTATCTATTGTGAAATTCAAGGTCATGAAGATCAATATTTTTCTAGTATTTGAAAACCTTTAAAGTAACATTTGTTATTCATGTGTGTATGTGTATGTGTGTGTGTCTTTATATGTGTGCTTGTAGGTCATGAAGCTATAGAAGAAACCATGAGGAGAGGTAGAAATGTTAAGAAGGTAGCAAATAGACAGGTAATAAGGCACTAGGCAAGCACAGACTAAGTAGGGAAAGAGGGGAACCAGGTCGGGAGAGCACTGGCTAAGGTGATGGTGAAGGAACAAAAGACAACATTCTAATGGCACATGTGTGTGAAGATGGTGAAACCCATTACATCATAAAGGAACCTATAGAAACTGTTTGATGAACATAACTATCATTTTGTCTAGTTTACTATATTAAAAATATAACTGAATCAATAAATTAAAATGATTTTAAAACAAATTAGTGTATTATATATTCACATACATAGGTGTGTGTATGTATTCAAATTCCATATGTATGTATTACATATGTGTATGAAGTTGTACATAATCTAAAAGACTTACTCTGCAGTTTTCAGGGCTGGAAGAAAAGTCACTTTACCTCTTTGTGTGTGTGTGTGTGTGTGTGTGTGTGTGTAGTTTAGGTTTCACTTATGTAAAAAGGCATGGTATTTGCACTTCAAAGTCTGACTTATTTCTTTTAACACATCACTTTCAACTTGCATCCATTTTCCTACAAATGTGATTATTCCACTTTTCTTTATAATTGTGCAAAATTTCATTCACATCACATCTTCTTGCTCTATTTTTTTATGGATGGACATCGAGGCTGGTTCTGTGTCATGTCAGTGATGAGTGGTCCAGCTATAAACATGGATGTGTGAGTGTCTCTGGCATGTTGAGCTAGAGTTCTGTGGGTATATTCTCCAAGA
The DNA here is from genome assembly GCF_903995425.1 of Onychomys torridus. NCBI lineage: Eukaryota > Metazoa > Chordata > Mammalia > Rodentia > Cricetidae > Onychomys > Onychomys torridus. The sequence continues at coordinate 122,159,033 of NC_050444.1, forward strand.
TAGTGCAGCTACGTTACGTTGCAGTAATAGTTTCAGATTCTTGGGGGGTGGGAATCTTTATCAGTGGTTCTCAGTGTGTGGGTTGCAACCTTTTTGAGGTTGCATATCAGATATTTACATTACAATTCACAACAGTAGCAAAATTAGAGCTATGAAGTAGCAATGAAATAATTTTATAGTTGGGGCTCGCCACAACATGAAGAACTGTGTTACAGAGTCACAGCATTGGGAAGGTTGAGAACCACTGCTCGGTACGATGTCTGCAGTGGCTGCACCAGATTCCTTTTCCTACAGCAGTGAGTAGGGTTCCATTCTCCTGCATTCTTATCAGCATTTGTTATTATTATTATTTTTATGATATTCCTCAGACTTAGATAAGATGGAATCTGAAAGTAGTTTTAATTTGAGCCTTCCTCCTGGCTAAGGATGTTGAGCAGAATTATTTTGACTCCTTTATATTTGGTAAGATTTTATTCATAGCATAGAGTGTGGTCTCCTTAGGGGAGATCCAATGGGCTGCCGAGGAGAGTGTATATTCTGTTTCTGTTGGATGGAATATTTGTAAATATCAGTTAGTTCTGTTTGCTCTATGGTGGGTACAGTTTAATTCAGGTTCTTCATTAAGTTAGTTTGCATGGCATACCTAGAGATGATAATGGGGTGCGGAAACCATCCACTGTTATTTTATCAAGACCTGGTCAACCTCTTCAGTCATTACCAATTTTATAAAATTGGTAGTCTCAGCTTTGGTACATATACATTTACAAGTGGAATATCATCTTGATAAATGACTTCTTTTATTAATGCTGTGGCATTTTTAATCTCACCTGATCAGTTTTGGCTTGAAATCTACTTTACCGAATATCAGAATAGCTATATCGTCTTTTCAATTTCTGTTCACTTGATTTTCATCCTTTGACTCTCTGTCTATGACCAGAAAGGTGTGTTACATAGAGACAGCAGAAGGTCTGATCTAATTTTTAATACTTTCTGCCAGTAACATCTGTTGGTGAGTTGAGACCACTCATATTTAAGGTTATTACCGAGCAATGTTAACTTGTTGGTTGTTTTGCTGCTTGGTTGGATCTTTGTTCGTTGAGTTTGTTTCTCACCCTTGTTAATATCTGCTGTCTGTTGACTTCCTGTGTTTGACATGATAAATTCCTTCCTAGCTCTCTTTTCCTAAACTTTCTTTCTTCTTTTGGACACTCTTACTATGTAGCCCTGGCTGACCTGGAACCTGCTATGTAGACCAGGGTGGCCTTAAACTCACAGAATTCTGCCTTTACTTTCCTAATGTTGTGGTTAAAGTCATGTGCTAGCCTTATTATTTTTTTAAAGATTTATTTTATTTTTAAATTCATTTGTAAATATGTATGTCTCTGTGCATGTAGATCATGTGCTTGTGGGTTTCCGCAGGGGACAATAGAGGACATTTGACCCTTTGGAGTTACAGATGACTGCTAACCTCTCTCTGTAGGGCTGGGAACTGAGCACAGGACTTCTGTGCTGGGAGAGCAGCAAACGCTTTCAACTGCTGAGCCATTGCTCCGGCCCCGTGACTTCTATTCTTTGTTGTGTTTTATTATTGGGATGATCTTTCCTCCCCCTCTGTGCATAGGATTCCTTTAAATGTCTTTTGCAGTTCAGTCTTGGTGGTCATGAAATGCCTCAGTTTGTGCTTATCTTCAAATGCCCTAATTTTGAAAGATGTCACTGCTAGATATAGCAATTTCACTTGGCACTTACTTTTCAAGCTCAAAAAATATTGTTCCATGCTTTCATAGCTGATAAAGGACCTGGTAGCATTCTGATGTCTCTGCCTTAGTAGAAGAGTTCAGATTTTTTTCCTTATTGCTTCTATCTGGTTTATTTGTTTCTTCTAGACTGGTGGTGGTGGTGGTGGTGCTGCTGGTGGTGGTGGTGGTGGTGTGCGTGTGTGTGTGTGTGTGTGTGTGTGTGTGTGTGTGTGTGAGAGAGAGAGAGAGAGAGAGAGAGAGAGAGAGAGAGAGAGAGACAGAGAGAGAGAGACAGAGAGAGACAGAGAGAGACAGAGAGAGACAGAGACAGAGAGACAGAGAGAGACAGAGAGAGGAGAGAGAGAGAGGAGAGATAGATAGCTAGCTAGCTAGATAGCTAGATAGATAGATAGATAGGTAGGTAGGTAGAGAGAGAGGGATCTTTTTCCAGTAGGTTGCTTTTGTAAGGTCAGCTCTCACTACCAGGAAAGAGCCTGCTGGAGCAGCAACAACAAACCACAGAAAATACTTTTTGAGAAGTTAAAATCAATTCCTTCCCCAGATATATCAGATGTGAACATAGAACTGAAAACAACACAGAAATTTTTTCTGAATATCCCAGTGTAGTTTGTGCTATGAACTTAAAATTGTTCAGAGTAAGGGAAAAACTGTCTTTAAGTCTTAATGACGATAAATGGCAGGTCTAAGGCACGCATCTCAACTGTCTGACTTAACAGTGTGTCTGTCTCATTTCACCCTGCTCCATACTCTATCATTGCTCAATGGCAAGAGCAGGGAGGAGAGAGGAAGAAACCCATATTTGCTGTGTCCATACAATGCACAGGGCCTTATTAAGATACTTTAGCATCCACCTTCCCAGTTCTCACCTTGTCTTTGAGCAAGATGCTGATGCTCTGGTTTTAACAGAGCAAAATGAGGCTCAGAGAGTTTGTAATTACTGTGCATCATATACACCCTTGCCTTTGCTACATCTCACATTGGCTTAACTCCTGTGGGTACTTTGAAGAGACTCCAGCATGGTAAAGCAGTCCTTCAGAGTCAGATAATAGAGTGATTCTGTTCTAATTTCATTCTGTTGCTGTGAAAAATGGCATAATAAAAAGCAACTGGAGAAGAAAGGGTTTATTTCATTTTCTACTGCTAGGTCACAGTCCATCATTGAGGGAAGTTAGGATGGAAACTCAGCTCCTTCTCCAGCACCAGGTCTGCCTGCATGCCACCCGCCATGATGATAATAAACTAAACCTCTGAAACTAGCTAGCCCCAATTAAATGTTTTCCTTCATAACAGTTGTCATGGTTCTCATGCTTTGTCATAGCAATAGACACCCTAACAAAAACAACAAGGAGCCACTTCTGCCCTTGGCACAAGTTTAAGAGTAAAGGAAATTCACCTTTGACCTTTAATCCACTTTCAATAAAAGCACTCCAAGTCACACTGTGCTTTATGCCAGACCCAAGGGAGGAGTTTAATTGTTCTTTGAAGGGAAACCCACTGGCCTGCTACAAGGGTGTTGCTAAGTATTTCAGCCCTTCAGGGTCAATTGGTAGCCTGGGGCATATCCATGTCAGAGTCCAGCAGTGCCCCACCAGGGCACTCATAAGTGCTCATTGAACACTGATTTTACTCTCAGGTAATATGGTTTATTGCCTGTGAAACATGAAGGTAGTCCTATGATACTACAAATTAATGATAGGATTTCTTAATTTTAATACTTTTCTTCTATCATTTTTCCTTAAATTTATGGTGTCTTTAAGGTGTGTTTTCCTTTGGACATGAGTCTTTGTTATTGGAAAGAGAAGCCCACTAAAACTGGCTTATGGAAATGAAGAGGAGATGATGCATTAGTTTGCTTCATAGTGTGGCTCAGTTTAATATCATGGCTATAAAACTATATTTAAGATCCTGCCTCTCTCGCTTCTCTAGCTGCTTTTCTCTTACTGGCTTTATTTTCCAGAGAGCTCTTGTGATAGTGAGATGGCCCATGGCATCTCCAAAAAAGCATCTGAACAGTTTAGCCATTTTAACTGGAAGATAAATCTGTACCTGCCATGGTCTTGGTACTGACTGCCAAGTGCTCATTTCTGGACCCATCATGTAGTCAGGGAGTTGTTGAACTCTCATTGGGTTGGTCTGGGTCACATGAACAGCCTGGGATCCTAGGAATAAGATAAGCCATCTTGAAGGACATACTATGAGACCCCCAAGAGGGATTTTCTCAGAGAGCATGAGACTGACACATCCATATGGGAAAAAGAGAATCAACAGGCAAAACAAAGCTCGACCATCATGTATGTGATAAAACACAAGGTAACATAAGCATTTGGTATACAGAATTTTTAAGCTTGATTTTCTGGGAGTAGATAACATCATTCTTATGTGTTCCACAATTGGCTCCAAAGATATTGTAAAAGATTCTTTCACAGTTTCTTTCTATACCTGGAAGTAAAGATCATAATTACCTACTATTGTAGTTTTACTCTGATGTATTACTGATTCTTAGTCATCTTGATAATTTATAGACCACAATGTAGTCTATACTAGACAGTATAATTTATATTGGAAATTGCATATTACTAAGAGAAATATCCTTGCCCCCACAAAGCTTATACCATACATGAACTTTCTTAACTTATGACTTGAGACTTTCTAGAGTTGCTGAGCATGTGCAAGAGAGTCGTTTATGCTTCCATGAACAAGCCTGCACATGTATCAGTTGAATAAACTGAGTAATGATATTGTCTTTGATCTATGGAAGACATTTTTATGGTACCCACCTTCATCTTTAAAACAACCATGTAGGATGATTGACTTACTGTTCCACAGCAAGAGGATGAGGGGACAGTTCATCAGATCTAGTATTTAAGTATTTCAAGAATATCAAAAATGTGCTGAATAATGTTCTCTTATGTTGTAAGTATTAATTAGTCAAACACACACACACACACAGAGTGTGAGAGAGAGACAGAAACAGAGAGAAACAGGGAGACAGAGACAGAGAGAAACAGAGAGACAGAGACAGAGAGACAGAGACAGAGAGAGGAATTTATTTACAGATGCCATTGGAAAAAAATCGTTAAGTATTCCCCCAAAAGCTGTGATGACAACCATTTAGTTTTCATCTTCTTGGAGAGCCCATATTATTTTCTTGGGGTTCCTACTTTTATCTCTTCACCAAAAAGGATGGTAAATATAACAAATGAAGTCAGTTTCTTAGTTCCCCTGTCATGGCTTCATGGCTGGCATGACTGGCTTCAAAGCCTATGAGCAGGCTGTAGTAAGGGATTTTCAGCCTCCAGGAAAGTCCATGGGGGTGGAGAGTGGCACTACATGATGGGTAAAGTGATAGACCAAGTCTTCTGACCTGGCTTCCACCTACCTGTACCACTTAGTCAATGAATAATTTAGCTTGTCTTTCTCTTAGCAAATTTACACTTCCTGCTTCTGACACTTCCCGCTTCTGGGATGTTTTGTGGGGATCGAAGGCAACCTTCTCTAGGGACATTGTTTTGTGTGCTGTAGAGCTTTGCCATTTGTTTTGGATGCCACTGTTTCCTCAGTCAGCGTCTGTTGTCCCCTGTCACACCTGACCATTGTGCTTTCCAGTTGTTGAGGAGTGGTACAGCACATGCAGGGTGAAAGCCTGTTTTTTCTTACACTTCCAATACCTCCCCTCCTTTTTATCCATCTACTTCACCAGTTTCCCTCACTCTAGATACTCATCTACAAGCTAGAGATGAGCTAGGCTATGTGATTTGGGAAAAAAGCATGGGTTTTAGGTTTAGAAAAGATGAGAGTCCTGACTGTACAGCTTTGGGACAAGTTGTTTTACTTCACCAAGCATTTTTTTTTTCATCTGTGGAACATGAATAATTCCCATGATCACAGGAATGTTGCTAGGGGCTGGAGGGAACATGTGCCTCCATAAATCAGCCATTATGTCCTTCATGACAGTTTCCTCCCATCTCAGAGCTCACAGTTCGGAAGTAGAGTTAAAACACTTTCCAAGATTATTTTAAATTGAAAGAAAGATTGAATGGCTGGGAGGGGCTAACCTCAGCATCTGAGCAAGGCAGAGCAATCATAGAATTGCAGCTGGCACATAGAATGATGTCTTACCTGTGGGGTTCCTGGGGGATTTCTTAGAAGGTAGAAGTCTGTGTGTGTGTGTCTTTCAGTGCTGGTTATAGGATTGAGGCCTTCAAGAATGCTAAACAAGCACTCTCTACAAAAAGCTAGGGAATGGTGTATTAAGCCTAAAGATTGCTGTCCTTGGGCTATATACTATTCCCTGTTCTTTGATTTTTTTTAAGGACATATATCAACAGTGGATTTTTTAAATGAGAGCAATAAGATGAGACAGTCCAAGCTAGTGTAAAGAGCACATTAACAATGTGATGGCAACAAAGTAGCTTTCATTTCCTTCAAATTAATAACAAAAAGTATTTCAGGAAATTGGGTGGGTCAGGGAAGAATTCTGGGCCTAGTGTGCTGTGAGATGTTCTGTATGTCAAATGTGTTGCTCTGATTGGTTAAAATAAATAAAGTGGTGATGGGCCAGTAGCCAGGCAGGAAGGATAGGGTAGGTGGGACAAGGAAGAGAACTGTGGGAAGTGGAAGGCTGGGGGAGAGAGATACTGCCAGCCGCCGCCATGACAAGCGAGATGTAAGGTACAGGTAAGCCACGAGCCACATGGCAAAGTATAGATTAATAGAAATGGGCTAAATATAAGAGTAAGAGCTAGACAATTAGGCCTGAGCTAATGGCCAAGCAGTTTAAATAATATAAGCATCTGTGTGTTCATTTTATAAGTGGGCTACCAGACTGCTGGGGCTTAGTGGCACCTGGAGAAAAGCTCTCCAGCTACACTAGTGAGTTTGATTTTATGACCAGTAGTGTCATAAAATGTATCATCTGTTGGCCCATCTATGGTGGGTTGATGGTTTAGATCTGGAGTGCAGGGGTGTGACTTTCAATGTGCATGGTGATGTTCTTCAAAGAGTACTTTGAACATCATCTCAAAGCAAGTACAGTGGTGCTCCTTAGTAGGCTGAATAAATCTTCAAAGACACTGATACCTCATCCTCAGAGCCTCTGAATCAGTGGTTCTCACCCTTCCTAATGCTATGACCCTTTAATATAGTTCCTCATGTTGTGACTCCAACCACAAAATTATTTTTGTTGTTACTTCATAACTGTAATTTTGCTATTGTTATGAATCGCGATTTAAATACCTGCTATTTCTGATGATCTTAGGTGACCCTTGTGAAAGGGTCATTCAACCTCCAAAGAGTTTGCAGCCATCAGGTTGAGAACTGCTGCTCTAAATGCTACTGTATTTGGTCAATGGCCATTGGAAATGTGATTATGTGAGGTAGATTGTGATGGAGATGTCATGAGTTATCATGTGAGCCCTAAATATAATTTCAAATATTCTCATAAAGAGCAGCAGAAGGATTGAGAAGATGGCTCAGTGGAAAAGAGTGTTTGCTGTGTAAGCATGAGAACCTGAGTTTAAATCCCCAGCACCCACATTAGAGGTGGGCATGGCTGTGTATGCCTGCAACCCTATCATTGTAAGGTTAAGATACGGGGTTTCTAGGGGCTCACTGGCCTCATTGGAATGATGAGCTTTAGGTGCCCAGAGCTGTACAAAGCAGACAGATACAGAGGAAGGAAACTGACATCTTCCTCTGGACTCCATGTATTCAAGCAGGGTAAGCCTACACATGCACACATGAACACACATACACACATACACACATACACACCATACACACATAATGAACATACATGTGTTAGTATACACACACACATACATAAACATACATGTGTTAGTATACACATACACACACACATGTATTCGTACACACACATACCATATACAATAAGAAGAAATAAAGCAACAAAGGGATGCTTAGCACAGAAGAGGAGGAGGAAGCAATATGGCCACCAGACACCCGAAGCTGATTGGGTCTCTCACAAATAGTCCAAGAATGTCATTATCCACCAGAGACTGAAAGAGACAAGGAGCAGTTCTCCTGAGTGTCTGGAGCAGCAGAGCCCTGCTGACACCCTGATTCTAATGTCTTGCCTCCAGAGGAGTTTCTGTTGTTTTCAGCCACAGTGTTTATGATCATTTGCTACTGTTGCCACAAGAAAGGACACACTCTGGCCTTTCTCCTACAGTGCCAGTTTTCTGAGCAGGACTTTGAATACTTTATTATTATGATTTTACCAACTGACTTTATGAAATAAGTCCATCCACATTCCAGGATGTCATGAGAGAGACAGTGTGGGTCAGAGCTGGAAGGCCCTCAGAGATTACCCAATGCTCAGAAGATGAGGAAGCAGACAGAAAGAGGGGTGCTTGCCAAGATGTCTAGGTGGGTAAGCAGTGCACCCAAGAGCAAGGGCCTAATTCAAGATTCAAGTTTCCTGAGTTTGGCCACATGCTTCCTGAGGACTTCCAGCTCAGCAAACATGCAAAAAAGAATCCACTGAAACTTGCCCATGACCTTGACTTTCTTAAATGATTTCAGATTGGCCCTTTCACTCTTGTAGTGGACCCAAGGTAGAACTGGAGAACAGGAGCCAATAAATCATCTTGAAGAATCAGGATTACAACATGCATTAGAAAGAGATCTGTGGTCCAGAGAGGGTGTGGGTAGGTGCATCAGTCTCTGACCAGAATTATTCCTCTTCAGGTTACTAGTTCTGTGAACTTGGAAGAGTTTCTTTCTGGAAGATTCAGTTTCCTCAGCTGTAGAGTAGAGATAGTAACAGCATTTGAGTGGGTTATCCTCAACATGAAATGAGATGCTGTATAATAGGGGTATCTTGCTCCATGCCTGTCAAACAACAAGGACCATATTTTATTCTATTATGGTAAAGAAGTATCCTGTAGTAAAGCGTAGGGGAGCTTATCCTTTTTAGTATTTCCTACTTGGGTATTTTTTTCAATGGCTGTGGAATTCCTTTGGTAATCAGGACAAATGGTAAAGCTGACAAGTACATCTGCCTTATGGTGATGGAGCCAGCTGTGACACACAGTGTCACTTGTGCGCAGCAGCTGCTGACACCATTATCAGACTCCTGGTGCTAATGGGAATGCTAGGTCACTCTTCTGGAAAACGTAAAACTATGACTGTTTGTTGAATGAGTAAATAAACAAGATCCAAGACAACTTGGTCCAGGAGAAATGGAGGTGAGGTCAATCCATAGTCAAACACTGGTCTGGAATGGCCTGATGCTCTGTGGGAAGCTTGGAGCTGTTGATCAAGAGACATGAGCTTCAGGTCCAGGCCAGCTGCTCTAAGATGCGTGACTAGGCAGGTGACTTCTGAATTTGTTTCCTAATCCATCTAACATGCCTTTTTATGAGACTCAAAGGAGGTCAGAGTTGTAAAAGTAGCTAATAACTGGAAAGCATGCCCAAAGGGCACCGCAACAGTCATGATCTATCAACTAGTGAATGCTACTCATAGGAGCCCTCATAGTCTATTTCTTTTTTTTTAATTTATTTTTTCATTTTACATATCAACCACAGTGCCCCCTCTTCCTCCTGTTTCCCCCCATCTCCCCCACCCCTGGATGAAGGTTCTGTGATGACAATTAGGATAGGCACCAATCTGATTACCGGGGTAGGCCAGTTCAGGCACTCTCCACTATTGCTAGGAGTCTTAACTAGGGTCATCCTTGTGGATTCCTAGGAATTTCCCTAGCACCAGGTTTCTCCCTAACCCTGTAATGGCTCCCTCTATCAAAATATCACTTTCACTGCTCTTCCCTTCTGCCCTTCCCCCATCAATTTTTTTTTCTGTTCAACTGTCACATTTAATTTATATTTTCCTCACTTCATTTTTGACTGTTAGCATTTTGTTGGTCTTCCTGATTATCCTGTGGCTTTTCTACATGTAACAGAGCATGTCCTTCTTCATAGTCCCCAGCCATGTCCTGTCACAGAATCCATCCACAGCCCTGAGCACCTCTCACACCTCCATCTTCCTGACATGGAAGAAGGGCAGCATCTCTCAATTTTAGAGTCACCTTTTCTAATTAAAGCTCTGAAGAGAGCTGGGAACTGTCCTCCTGGCTTCCTTGCCCAGATGCCCCAGAGCATGTGACTCATCATGATGGAACAAAGCTCCAGGCCCTCTCTTCCTGTCTTTTGGTCTGTACCTGATGTCCAATCGTGGATCGCACAGCTGAATAGTGAAGAGAATTGGACCAATGACTGTTGATCTCTTTCGTGGGTGTGTTTTTGTCTGTCCTTCTGGCTAACTCTGGGAGGTTTCTTTCTGATTGATGGCCTGATACTCTATATCTGAAGAGACTTTTCTAAGAATCAGAGTAGTTTTTCATTCCAGTGCTAGAAGCTGTACTAACTGTCATCCCTACCTTCAGGAGGCTCAGAACTCAGCCATAGAAAGAACAATTGGGAAACTTATTTTGAGTACTGTATTACTAAGTAAAAAGAACAAGATGCTGTAGTAACATGGGACCCTAAGTCAAGGGTGTAAGGGAAGGCTACCTTGAGAAATATCTGAAACTTAAGATGAACTGAATTCAGAGACCAGCCAGTATCAACATGTGGAAAGTTCTGAAGTCAATCTTACACCTACAAGGGACCTCCCTATTCTTTTCTGTCATGTTTAACAGAAAGCCTCAAACCATCCACCAGAAGTCTACCATTATCAAGTTGCAGACACAAGTGGGATGGCTGGAGGGGCCAGTGTGGTATCCTGAGCATGGAGCAGTCTCCCCATTCTGCCACTATTGGCCTTGAGATATTTGATGAGATACTTATCTGATCCATAACTTCCATATTTAGGAAACAAAAATGATAATCTTCAGGTCTCTGTGAATGACTAATGACACAGTGAACACGTACACACTTTAGCGGCTGAGCACATGAGAGAGAAAGCTGCTCAGAGGCTAGCTGGTCCAGCATCAAGTGGAACAAGGGGGCTAGAGCAGGCCGATTCCATAGGGCAGTCCTGTCAAAGACTCACCCTGATTTGGACTCTGCAGATCTAGTCCTACTATTAATATACAAGTTTTCTTTATAGTATCTAAAGCATTAAGAGCTATATTTTAATTATTAGCTACACAACTCAGTCACAGCAAAGGAGACAGTCTTCCTTTTAATGAAGTCATTGAAATTCTACTTGCCTGACTTCATAGAACCCATCACCTCCTCACATCTCTGAGATGGGGGTGGCTGTGCCCTACGCTGATGATACATGGCTCTGTAAGGGAATGATGAAGTTGAATCCTGTAAATAAAATGACCAAACCTAGGCTGCCAGGGAACAGCTGCTTTTGTCTCTGTATAAATCTCTGCAGTTTGAGTACCAAAGCTGTTACTGAACTGGTTTGGAGCTGAGAGCACCAAGCATCACATGGACCCTTGATTGACAGTAGGCTTCTGGGAGATGTCAAACCTTAACCCCACAAGTATTAGTCATATTCACAGGTGAATGGAATGGAAGGCAGATCCATAGATTCTTGGCAGTGATCTTTTGAGACCTTTGTTAGTAAAGTACAGCAAGGTAAGCACGAGATGACTTGGTCCGTCAGTGCCTGGTTGGTAGCAGTGTGAAGCACAGTTTCTCTCTATGGCTAGTGAGCAAAACTGAAGTGGTGGCAGAGGTTGGCAGGGGCAACTGCTCCATTGCCCCAGACTGTATGCACAGAGGTCTGCTTATGGCCAGAATTCATGCTGCAAGTGCGTGCCAAATGGTGCCCAATCCTTGGTGAACGATCCAGGTATGTCACTGCTGATTCTTCTCAGCCAGGATTGAAAATAGGGTCTCAGCAAAGATCAAAGCTTTAAAAGAACAGCACATCCCCTTTCTTTATGTTTCCTGAAGCATTTCCTCCCAACCCCTTTGGACTGAGCACAGGAGCTGTTTCCTCTTTCGGAAGGCCAGATCACAAGAAAGGGCAGTGGGGACAGGTCACCCTTGGAATTTTAATTGGTGGATGGCCAAACCCCACTCCCCTGAGATGTATGTATGTGTGTTGAATTGAAATGTGTGTGTAGTATCTGTGTATATGGTATGCATGTACTATTTTGTATATTGTGTAATAGGGTATGTGTTTCTAGTATATATGATGTGTGTATAGTATGCTATCCATATAATATGTGTGGCATATATATGTGGTTTGTGTACATAATACACAAATATATGTGGCTTGTGTGTGTTTCTTTGTGTAATGTGTTTCTTTGGATAGTGTGTTGGTGTGGGCATGGGCATAAGCATCTGAAATGGGAATTTCATTTGGCAATCACTCAAGGCCATCCCAGCTATAAACTCTATGCTAACATGGATGTAGAGCTCAGAGAAATCAAATACTGAGAAGGAGGATGCATGATACACACTCCTCCCATGGGCCTAGAACCTGTTCCCGTGGGCATCTGGTATATTATGTAACTTAATCTCACCGTATACTCTGAAGCACAGGCTAGTTAGTACAATTGCTTCATAAATGGGATACTGAAGACAATAGGTAAAACAATTGTCCAAGGTCATTTATCTTGTGTGGTGGTGGAACCAGGTATTGACCTGAAGATGCCATCAGTCAACCTGAGACAGTCCAGTGCCCAGGCAACAATGTAATCAGAGATGAAAGGCGATAGACAGAGGAAGGTAGTGAAAGAAGAGAGGGCCATTTCAGTCCTATTGCTAGACCCTGGGAACGCTCTACTGGAGGTCTTAAGGGAGTGCCATTCTTCAAAGACTTTTTTTTTTTTTTTTTTTTTTTGGCCTTCTGGGAAGACTCAGAGGGCAGAATCGGGAAGTCAGCTCAGAAACGGATCATTCCAAATACCTGGTATTCAACAGCAACAGCCAGGCCAAGTCCAGAATGGTGATGATAGAATCCCCGAGGGTGTTGCTTTCCAAGGACGTGTTTTAGATTCTAAATCGGTCAAAGTTTGGGCTTTCTTTTTATTGCGCCTGGGCTGTGATCGCTATCTGCAAGGGAAACAGACAGTGGAAACTATTTCATTAGAACTGATGAGGAAAACACATTTCCCTAGTGCCCTGAATAGCAAAACTTGGCATTTGAAGTCATTATCAAAAGAATGGGTAAGATGGGACATGAGAACGATAGAGAGAGGAGAGACAATGGGAATTATGGAACTCAAGCTGGCTGTTGATTGTTGGTGAGAATTTCTCACGGAACGTTAGCCTGCTCCTCAAGTGTCCTTTTGAGTCCTGTCTGGGTTACGACATGGGGGGTGGGGTGGTGGGATTTGCTTAGACTTCTGCTGGAAGGAGCTTCCTCAGGGCTGCCTGGTGGAAAGAACCACATTGCTTCCTCTGTCTCTTTGTTCTTTATTCATTAATTTATGGCATTATTTTTCCATTCATTCACAGTCTCCCGACAGCTCTTGTGTATCAGGATGTGAGTATGGTGTGACAGTAAGGATGAAGCCACGGCTTGCAGTCCAGGGAAGAAGAATAAATGTGGTTAGTCACAGCTTATGTGACCATGCAGCAGCGAAAACAGAAGACACAAACGAGTGTCATTTTGTCAGTCCTCTGAACAGTAGGAATACATGATAGATAGAAGGTGTCCCTTGTCCTCCTCAGGCCTCACAGTCTAAGGAGCAATAACTCTTCTCAAAGATTCTTGAATTAGCAACACCAAGCCCATGGAAGACACAGTCTGAATTATTGGCAAGGTCAGTGAGTGAGAGATAAGTGATAAGAAGATATTCCAATCCCAAGGCTTTATGGGGAGGGCTCAGTGGGAAGCTGGGGGATGGCCTACAATGGCTGAACTTGGTGGTTCTAGTTCCCGCTGTCTCCTGGTTCCATGGGTAGATGGCACTGTTCTTCTGTGAGGTAGAGAGCATTGAAGGGGAACAGTGTGTGAGAGGGGACGACTTGCTTCTGAATTCATTTAACTTGAGATGCTTACAGGATGCACTAGGGAGCCTTCTTACCGCTATGACAAAACACTAGCCAAAGCGACTGGAGTGATGAAGTATTTTGGCTAGCAGTTTGAGGGTGCAGTCCACCATGGTGGGGAAGGCATGGGGGCAGGGTGTGTTTGTCTTCAGTCTTGGATAGAGAGATGAATGCTGGTTGTCCAGTCTACTTTTTCATTTCTTCTCAGGTCTGGACCGCAGTGAGGGACAGGTAGGGAAGCTGAGGGGTACGATCCTGTCAGCCCTTGTTTGCTCCCAGGACACTCTTGGCAAACAGTGAAGGCTGAGTGAACATGGCAGTCATAGGGAATTGATTCCAGAGAAATATCCAGGTGTGGACTTTTAATATGCATCTCTTTTAAACTATGACATCATTCTAATTTTCAGATTCGGCTCTTGGGTCCTTATGGGGTGCAGAGTTTGGAAGTGGCATTCATCAGCTTAGTGCCAGCCTCTCTTCCTTTGTCAGTCCATTCAAGAGGCAAGGTGGCAGGGCTGTGGCTACTTTACAGATGGGTGAGTGCAGGGTCAGAGAGATGAATGATAGATAAGGTCACTCATCAAGGAAAAGTTTAAATTTTCTCTGCCTCATCCACCAGTGGCAATGTAAAGCTTGTTTAGTTCAAACTAAATCAAGTGAAACATCCAGTTGCCTTGGCCACATTCTACCTGCTCTACTGCACGAAGTCCCAATGGATGCAGTTTTGAACAGAGCAGAAAGAACATTCCCATCTGTGTGGAAAATTCTTCTCTATTACCATATAGCCTCCATTTCAGTGGATGTCTTTATAACCAAGGTCTGGTTTTCATTAATTGCTAGAGTTGTCCAATGTCATACCTGCATCTAAGGAGAACAGTTGCTCCTGGGTACCACTAGCAATCATCTCCCTTCACCCTAGACAGAGAACACCTTTGTTACAGCTGCTTTGTGTTTTACGTGCCCCTGGGGGCTGGCTATGGACCAGGAGTTTCATGGGAAGGGGAAAGAAGGATGACTGGGCTGCCCTTTCGGTACCTACCTCCCACCTCTGTTTTGGAGACACCCTGGGATGGAGCAGAATCTCAAGTTCTGACTCAGCAGAGGAGAGAAAGGAAAGAAAAAGAGCTCGAGAGATGAGAGAACCTACCTGTGAAGTCTTAGCCCCGCACTAAGAAGAAGCACTTCGAGAAGGCAAATTCAAGAAGAAAAGGGAAGAGGCGGCGAAGAACCCAGATGCGGAGAGAACTCCAAGGGGCTTAACACAGCACACTGGAAAGTCACCTAAATCTGGTTCACACCTCGGCTACCTCTGTCCCTTCCCATCCAAGGTAGCATTCTTGCACCTAGCTCCTGAGGCAGCGAAAATCACCATAGTTTTCATTCTGTGCTAAAAGGTAGCTAGCTGCTATTTCTGGGGTGAATGTTCTCACCAGGAGTATTCTTAACACTCAGTAGAGTTTAAAAGGACAGCAAACACGATTCTCATGGTAGGAAAAGGGAAGTTGGAAAAAATTCAGTCAGAAGGACTTGGGCTTAATTTTCTAGAGACGTGCAGAGGAGATGATACCTCCTCAGGTACAGCCATGGGCAGGATCCACCTGTTAACAACAGTCATAAAACATTGACTGTAGTGTCTGGTATGTCTGCTAAGCTAAGTTCCTTGACCTTGGCCATCTGGGTGTGATCTGTTCTTTCCTTTCTACTCATCCCCATGCAATTAGACTTTAAAACATTATTTATATTTGTGTGTATATGTGCATGTGATATTCAGAACCACAGGTGCCAGAGGAAGGTATCTAATCACTTGGAGTTAGAGTTACAGGCTGTGGCAAGCTACCTGTTGTAGGTGCTAGGAACCAAACTTTGGTCCTTCATAAGAATAGCAAGTGCACTTACCTAGCAAGCCATCTTTCCAGCCCCCACATTAGACTTTTGGTTTCAATTTCTTCCTTCCATTTCAAAACCAGCCATCAGGAAAACTGCTGCTATTGTTCTCGGCAGTGTATGGGTTTCTGAAACCACCCCCAGAGTAGTGGCATCTAATCTCCCAAGGGCAGTTATATCCTTATTTCAACCCTCACATTGAGATAGGCTTGAGATGAGTGAGCAGAAAATGGTAGCCAGGGTGACCTGGGTGAACACAAGTACATATTAATCCTGGAAATTAAAAAAATTTTCCTTCTGCTCTAATTTTTTGTTTGTCATATGCCATTTTAGTACTCTGACCTACAAAGGATTGTAGTAGTTTGCCATGTGTGTCTCTTCTAAAGCAGGGAAGTGGAAATTAGAAATACTTAATATTCAGAACCCAGAGAATACAAAATTACTGTCTCAGTCAATAATATAGACTAACAGTGGACATAACCAAGATCCTCAGCTCAATGATGAATTATATCATTTGTATAATCCATGAGCATGCATTCAAAGGTAGAATCCACCCTTCTATTTGACTGAGGCACAATAGAAGCTTTGTGAATAAAGGTGTGATGAGATCGAGCCTCCAAAAGGGGAAATTCGATGTGAGGGTTACTGGCTGGTGGCAGAGTCAGGGTACAGGGTCTGTGTCTCCTGGCACTCACTCATCACCCTTAAGAATGACAGCAACTCATCTGTGTTCCTCCTGAAGCAGTCAGTGGCAGGAGCTCCTTATCTCCAAAGTATTTCTACTGAGCCTGCAAACAGTGGCATCATGACCCATAATGACACACACAAGGTGTCACAGCTTCACCTCAGGTTCCCTCTTCTTTCAAACAGCTTGAGTGTTCTCATTGTCCCAAAGAAACAGGAGTGAAAAATAAACAGAAACACACTATTTTGAGAGCAGTAAGCATCTATGGGAGATTTCTAGCTCCTGGTGACAGGAGAATAAACACAATGGATGCCTCCAGCCGGGAGCCCTGATAGACCTCATGGTGCTCCATGGTTGCTTATGTTTTGAGGGTATCTGGGTCCTGGGTATCATCTACTCAGGGCTGACTCTTGGCTAAGCCTGGGTGTCTATGCGACAGCATGTGGAAAGAAGGCATGCCATGCCTCATTAGGTCATCAAGGTTGCTCAGTGCCATCATCAACCATGCTCCCTTAGCAGCTACTTCATAAGCATGTAGGTAGGGAGGCAGAGGTGTGCTGGTGTGCCACGTCCGTGCTCACGTGCAAATGCCAGTGTACGCTCGCTCAGGATGAGGTGTTTTTTTCCAGTGTATATTGTACATTTTATGATATTCACAAGTGTAAAACTGTGCCATGAGGAAAGAAAACAGGAGAGCCTGTTAATTACATGGAGAAGAAAGAGAAAGAGGTGAAATTGAAGGGGCAGGAAGCAGAATTGTGTAGATTTAATTGGCCTTATTTTATAGCTGTTGCTGTTTACACAGGGTAGCAATGAACCAGCCCATAAAGGTACAGCGCTTTTCACTGTTGAGGGGCCAGGGGCTGACAAGTTCACTGTTATTCCTCCTTAGAGCTCATGTGGCCACTTTGAACATTAACTCTTTTTAGCCCCCGGAATTCAAGATTTCAGTAGTATCATTTGAACTTGTCTGAGCTCATCTTAGGGTTCCTTTATGTTTGGAAAATATTATTCCAAATTATCCCATCTGCTGTTAGACCTTTAGAATGGGCTCACCTGTCCAGTGAACATTCTCATCCCCACTTTCCTATTGAAAAGAGTGAGGCCTGTTGTAGTTACATGCGATCCTGGAAATACAGACAGTTCAATACCTGAGGAGGAGCAAGGCACAACTATTTGCTGATGATTAACGGTGATGTGCTGAGAGGACCCGGGATTTCAGAGGGTTCACATCTAGCTTAATGTCAGTCAGTGAGCCTCTTCTATTAGTTAAGGGAATCAGAACCAGAGGCCTAGCCTACTTGTCACTGAACTAGTGTCCTTCCATCCATATCACATATTTTTTGTGTAGTACAGCCACGTACCAGCTTTAAAGGAGAAATGACCTTGTCGTCCATTTTGTCAAGCCACAGAGAAACCAAACATTATGTAAATCAGGATCTGCCCCTTGGAGGCTCATTCAAAGGTACATTCTAACAACAACAACCTTGTGAGACAGACTGTTGTTTTTATGTCCATTTATGACTAAGGATATTGGGACACAAAGAGGCTCAGGGTTACCTAAGGCTATATGGCTGGTGGCAGAGCTGGAATTCCTACACAGGCCAGATTCTAAATGTCCCCTTTTATCTCATGTTCTCCATTTGCTGATTTCGCTATTGTTAGGATTATGTACATTGTCCTGTATCTTATTTAACCTTCTCCACCCCATCCTCATAACCCACAACACAGAGTTCAAATCTCTCAGCTTCAAGTTCAAGGTCCTCCAGGTTTCTAGATCCAGCTTTCTTTACCTCTCAAGTCACACCTCACGGCCTTGCTGTGTTGCAGCAAATGCTTTTTCTTCCATGCCATATGTTGCGTTCTAATTCTTCCATTTGTCTCTACAACAGTATTTTCCTCCTTGTCCCCTGTGGAGAACCCTGTCTCCCCTTCCAGGATCACCTCACAGGCCATCAATTTCATGAACCTGTCTTTTTAGGACCTCTTGAATGCAATGGTCTCCCATGAGCTCCCAGGCTGCAGCCTTTTTATCTTGCCTCCCACACTTGCCACTGATCTCACTGTGGATGCCTCGGCAGAGTCTTATGTTTTCATTCTCAGCACTGCTCACAGGGGCTTGACTTACTCAGGGCACACAGGCAACACAGGGCAAGCTTTTTTTTTTTCTTTTAGTGTTTTATATACCCTGGTTGGTTGGTTTCTTCTTCTTCTTCTTCTTCTTCTTCTTCTTCTTCTTCTTCTTCTTCTTCTTCTTCTTCTTCTTCTTCTTCCTCCTCCTCCTCCTCCTCCTCCTCCTCCTCCTTCTTCTTCTTCTTCTTCTTTTCTCTCTCTCTCTCTCTCTCTCTCTCTCTCTCTCTCTCTCTCTTCTTTCCTTCCCTTTCCTTCCTCCCTCCGTCCTTCCCTTCCTTCCTTCTTTCCTTTCTTTCTCCCTTTCTTAGAATTTTCACTATGTAGATCTGGTTAGCCTGGATCTCATTATATAGAACAGACTGGCCTCAAAGTCAGAGATGTACCAGCCTCTGCCTCTCAGGTGCTTGGATTAAAAGATGTGAGCTACTACTCTAGGCTTATGTACTTTTTTTTTTTTTGGCATCATAATACATGCTTGGTTTCCTACTGGGCCTGTCCTTTGGTGTGGCTGAAAAACTCAAGGTGTTGGAATCGGTGATCTGGATTGGAACCCCAACATCTCTGCTTCTGAACTGTATGACTGACTTAGGGTACCATCTTTGTGGTGCCATCTGATAGTGCCATCTTTGTGGCAGGAGGTCACTGTGAGATTAAGTGGAAGACAGGAAATGGTGGAACAGAGAGCTTCAATGGAGGGTTGTTAGCTGTCAGCAATATCCTTATAGTTTCTAAGATCTCCTACCAACGTTAGGTTCTTCGTGCATTTGAGAACGTGTGCAGTGTTACTGCTTTAGACTTTATTGCCTTTCTGACCAATACTTTTACTCCTGTTTGACTTTCCCTATGTCCAAATGTCCTAAATTCACTTTACTGTTGCTGGAATTTACTATGCAGAGTTCTGACCCCTTTGACCTTTCTTAATGCGTCTGTGTTTTAAGAAGCAGTGCTCTGTGGGAAGAGAACAGGAAAGAAAGGAATAGGGGACCCAGGGAAAAAGGAGGCCCTGAGCCTCTTTGGCACGTGTGCCCATCATCTGCTGATTGAGGAGTATTTGGCAAAATACACCATGAAATCCCCCAGTACTTAAATGTGTAGTATCCTTTTACTTTACTCTCCTGAGCTACTAAGTGTTCATAGGCATAGCGATGATGTATGCAAGTATGTTTACCCTGCCTTCAGAACCCACGTAGACACACACCCACGTACACACAAGCACACATGCAGACACCAAACGCTGTTCTAGCAAACCCTGTTTGAACATGTTGTTTTCTTTAAGTGGTTGTTTGCAACTGTGTTCAGATTGTAACTGAGTTCTTTTTCTTTGAAAGGGGCTGTTCGCTGAAATAAATTCCACCCCTGTCTTTGTTTGGTTTCTCCTTGGTAAGCAATCAAAACCAACTGGCAGGGTCTGCGAGCTGGTTTCAGCCCCATGTGGTATCTGGCTCTACTTCTCATCTTTTTTCCTCCTCAGCTGAAGTACACACAGTATTGTGAACCTCAAATTCCTTTGCAGGAGGAGGTGGATTCTGTATATCATTTATTAGGAGTCTACCAGGTACCAACACTATACAGCAAGGGGAGAGAGGGTATAGTGATGAGTTTAAGGCTGAGGAGGTACAGACACCAGAGATACCTGTCTGCATCTTCTAAGCATTTTCCCAGAACACTTGACTGGAGTAGTTCCTCAGAAAATGGTCTGGAGGCGCAGGGAACTAGATAAGTGGGGAAGGTACAGCATGAATTTAATCTGTATTTATTCCTAATAGACTAGGACTTAATAAATGGTTCTGAGACTTTCAGTTTAAAACTTACATTTAATTTTGTTTCTGAGTTTCCCAGATGTGGTGATGTGCATACTTGCATTGTGATTGTGTGCAAGCATGTATGTGAAGGGGGGATTGTGTTAATTAAATCAGAGTGGATTTGTGGCAGGTGTCTTGACCTCAAAGCCTTACATCCTTACTACTTCACACATCATACTGCTAAGAAGGTGACCACTTCAAGTGGGGACCATCAGCTGTATCTTGCTCACTCACATGTTGAGTCTGGCTTTTGTACTGTTGGCTCAGGCTGGTTTCCATCTATGAATCATCTGCTGACACTTTGAAATCATGAATTATCTTATAAAGAGCCAAGATACTTGATTTTCTTGAGACAAAAGAAAGGAAGGAAAGAAGGAAGAAAGGAAGAAAAGAAGGAAGGAAGAAAGGGAGGGAGGGAGGCAGGGAGGGAGGGAGGAAGGAAAGGAAGAAGGAAGATTAATTTAGAAATACTGGGCCAGTTGCCACTACCTCATCAGAAACATGGATGTACATCATGGGCAGGAAGCCTGTGATCCAGCCCAGCCCATCCCATCTCAAGTGACTCCATTCCCTGATGTAGTTTAGCTCTCCTTAGCACTTGACTCATGTGCTCTGAGTACACAACGTGAGGGTGTCCTTTGCCTCTATATGCTTTCATTGTCCAGTCTCAACAGGTGATTGACATCTTTCATTAGGCCATCTTTTGACAAATAAAACCCAAAGGCTGCCTGGCATGGGAAAAGTACTGTGCATAAACAGTAAAAGAGGGACATGATGGAGTAGTTATCATATGCCAAGCTCTGCGTTACCTCTCTCAAGGATTCCTTGTTTAATCCTTATATCCACCTCATAAAGTAGGCATTATGATGACACTCTTTGCAAAAATGAGGAAATAGAGGCACAGAGTGATGAATACGGCTTGCCCTAAATTACACAATTAATCAGTTACACAGCTGGGGGTTGAATTCAGAGCACAGGCTGTTGCCCTGCCTCATATAGATACTGTCTAATTGAATCAGCATGGACACTTAGTTTTAAATGCTTCATTTTGAACATATTTTAGACATAGAGGGATTAAAATAAAAATACAAAGAATTCCTCCAATTCCTCCAATTCCTCCCATTCTGCTCCCACTGCTAACATGTTAATTGACTTGGGCATGCCGTTATTACTTCAACTAGTCCGTTTTCTAATCTGTGCATTTTCACATGAATTTTACTGTTTCAAGATTCACCCCAGATCTTGCCTTGTATGTAGCTGCCTTTCGCCTTTGACTCCTCCAGTCTGTGAAGGTTTTGCATTTTCCTTTGACTTCCAAGTCCTTGACTTTATTTCATTTCATTGGTGTGTGTGTGTGTGTGTGTGTGTGTGTGTGTGTGTGTGTGTACATGTGTGTGTGTGCACATGTGTGTGGATGGATGTGTGTGCACATGTGGGGGCCAGAGGTTGATGCTGGTTATCTTCCTCAGTTGCTCTCCACATTGCTTTTGGAGACAGTGTATCCCACTGGAACCGAAACTCACAGAGTCGGCTATGATGACTGGCAATATTATTATGATGACTGGCCAGCAGGCCCCTAGGCTCCTTCTTTCCCTGCCTCTACAGTGCAGGGACTGGAGGTGTGCATCACTCTGTCCAGCTTTTATGTGGCTGCTGGAGAGTGACCTCAGGTCCTCATGTGTGGCAAATGCTTTATCAGTTTAGTCATTTCGCAAGCTTCTCTTGTCCTTGACAGTTTTGATGATTGACTGTTTTGGAGACTGTCTCCTGATTTAGATGTGCTTGTATTTTCTTATGATTAGGATGAGGTTCTACATTTCTTGGCAAGGATTTTTTTTCAAATTCAAAGTGATTTTATTGCTTGCATACACAAGAGAATTAATGCCACTAGAGCAGAGGCTGTTGATGACTCATATTTCCAATTGGGTGGGAGGACCTGCTTAATCTTGTAGTAAGGAGGCAGCCAGTGAATTCTATTCTGTCAGAAATCAGGCAGAATTTAGCATCCTCATCCTTTCTGTTCCTCTCAGAATGCTTTTGGATAGTGACCGCTTTTTTAATCAAATGGTAGAGATTCTCAGGGAGATCGGGGCAAGACCTTTGGGATTAAGGATTCTCAAGATTTCATTGCCGGTCACAAACTGGACCTGTGCCACACCATGTGAGTCCCTCAGGATCACACCTATTTGGGAGGGAGTCAGGCCTTTCTTGGCCAGTTTGTGAATCTGTTCCTTCACCTCATCAGAGATCAGCTTCAGCCACATGGGGACGCTATATATATAGCTGTGAGGCAGCATTGACTGGGAAGGGCCCTTCCTGAGAATGTGCCTGTGACCCATGATGGCCGAGGTCTGGCAGCAAAGAGGAGCAAGGATTTTTTTTTTTTTTTTTTCGAGACAGAGTTTCTCTGTGTAGCTTTCTGCATTTCCTGGAACTCACTCTGTAGCCCAGGCTGGCCTTGAACTCACAGAGATCTGCCTGCCTCTGCCCCATGAGTGCTGAGATTAAAGGCATGCGCCACCACTGCCCGGCAAGGGTTTTTTAAAAAGGCTTTGTGACTATGGTGTCACACATGGAGGAGGTGATGCTTTGATCTGTCTTGCATTTTTGTCATTGGGTTCAGTTGACTCCTGGCTTTTTTTTATGTTATTATTATCACTTTTATTATTGTTATTATTATTGTTGTTATTATTATTTTGACTCTGGCAGTTGAATGTGTCTTGGGAAAGACAAATTCCACAATTATACAGGCTTTTTCTCTCTTCAAGCTTTTGTCCACTGATTTTAGCACATTTTGGTCACTCTTACCTAAACAGTGCTCTTTTAGGTTTTTAAAAAATGAATCAATCAATAAATAGAGAATACCAAAATAGTATAATAAGAGTCAAGGTTTTCATTCTAAATGTTTGAAAGGACTCCCTTCCTCACCTTTACTGATGCATTTCTTTTGCCATGCCGAGCATCCAACCCAGAGCCTCCCTCACGCTGGACAAACACTCTCCCTCTGAGCTGCCTCCTCCGCCACTGAGAGCGGCTTTTTCAGTTACTAACCTCTGTCACCTTTTGCTGTCCAACTCAAGCTGATACCCTAGCTTCACACGCATGAGTTTTGTTATGTGGGGCAAGCACAGCCGTTTCCTTATTTTTTATTAATTAAAAACAATTAAATAAGCTATAACTACACTATCCCCCCTGCTTCCCTTTCCTCCCTCTGATCCCTCCAATTGCTCCCTCTCAAAATCATGGCCTATTTTTCTTTATTATTATTACACACACACACACACACACACACACACACACACACACACACACATACACACACACACACACACGTACATACGCACACATGCGCACACACATGCACACTTGCTTAGCTTTATAAATGCAACCTGTTGAGTCCATTCAGTGTTGCTTGTTTATATATATAATTTCAGTGCTGACCACTTGGTATTGGGTAGCAGTTACCAGTTTGGGGGCTCATCCCTGGGGAAGAGTATTTTCACTCTCAGCTTTCTGCAGTTGCTTGTAGTTCATTGTCTGTAGGTGGGACCCCGTGAGATTCCCCACTTCCATGTTATCATATAGGGACGATAATTGCAATGTGTAATCAAGAGCTATTGCAGAAATACCAACTAGTGTAACTATGTCTTGGTATTTTATAGATCTACCATAAGGATTAAATAAGAGACTGGATATTATATTATATATATTATATAATATATATATATTATATTATATTTTTAAGAAATGTGAAGGATCTAAGATTTTGCCCTGCTTGCAAGCTAGTAAATACAGGGCTCTGTCACAATTTTATGGAGGCTGACAGAAGTCACAAGACTCCTGGCAGAGACAGAAGACTTTATTGCTTATTGTACAGTGAACAGCAGGACGTCTTATCTTTGGTCCTCTGGCCTTCAGAATCCCATGAGTGATGCCCACTGTCCAATTTAGAATGGAGATTCACTTCACAGCTGAGCAATCTTGAGCTTTTTCATATATTATTGAAAGCGAAGTTCTGCTCTGTGCTCTGGGAGGAGATTGTATCTTCTGAGGCTGTTTATTTTATTGCCATTCTTGGAAAGAGACCAAAACAAAAGATGTCTACTCTCAGCTCAGATGATGAAAGAGACCCAGGGAGAAGTCTCTGATACTGAGATTTTGAA
This sequence comes from Onychomys torridus, assembly GCF_903995425.1. NCBI lineage: Eukaryota > Metazoa > Chordata > Mammalia > Rodentia > Cricetidae > Onychomys > Onychomys torridus. Next base: position 122,183,384 of record NC_050444.1, read on the forward strand.
TGCCTGCCTTTTGAAAGAGCAAACTGCTTATGAAATTTTTGACTAGGGCTCCAGAAATGGACACAGACCTGTATACATAGCAAATTCCAGCACCACTCACTCCTGGTTTCCGACTTGTGACTTCGTGTGTGTGTGTGTGTGTGTGTGTGTGTGTGTGTGTGTGTGTGTGTATCTTTTCCTAACTACCGACTCTAGTCTTTCTCTGTGCAGTTAATTTGGCAACATGACTTTTAAGAGACCTAGACTTTTGAAAGACAAACAACATATGTTAAAGGAAACTGCCTATTCAATGTTCTAGATGGTAAACAAACATAATATGATAAAAGATCCCTTCACAGTGTGTATTTAAGACAAAAAGGATTAATTACCTGTCTTCCTCACTTGTTCTCTGTGTGGACGTTCTTGGTATCTCTTTGTGTGTTCAAATTCCCTCTTCCTATAAGAAAACCCATCCCAAACCAATCAGGCCCCTGCTCTGATGGCCTTGTGACTTGATTGCCTCTTTGGAAATGTCCTTCTCAGGTATCTCAGTAGTGGAGTGCTCATGTACAAGGTCTTGGGTTCAATCTGCAGCACCCAGGGTGGGGTAGAATGGGCAGAGAAGATGCTCTGTCCAAGATAGACACAAATTCTAAAGCATCTGGGGTTAAGATGTCAGCATATGAATTCTGAGGAGATACAGTCCAGCCCAGAACCGATGCTATTAGTTGTGTGCTTTGTATGTGAATGCAGTTCAGCTCAACCTTTCTTTCACCACTGCTGAGAAAGATTTGGATTTCTGATTTTTGACAATCTCAAAAGGTTCTGGACATATGGTTCTTTAGACATAGGGAACATAGTTCATTGTTACTGTTGGTTTTATTTCCACATGACAGATACCTAGAAGGTTGTAGGAACAAATGAATCTTCATCTTGACCTTGTACTACCACTCTCCAAGGCATTAGGACCAACTAGTGATTCTACTTATAAGCATCAGTATTCTTTTCCCTATATCCTCGCCCACCTTAGATGTTATTAGATTTATTAATGTTGGCTCACATTAATTGCACATTACTATCTCATTTTAGAATTTAAATGTTTGTTATTTAAAATTTATTTTTATCAGTCTGAAATCTGGAAAATAATATTTTAGTGTTTTATCATTAACATATCAGTTTTACCCATGAACCAAAAATTCATATCATTTCCTGTTTTTCTGTTAAATTATCTCTCACATATACATCCATAAAAACATTTATAAGCTTTGGATAATAATGCTTACTCACACTGATTACGATTATATTTTTCTGGCCCATAGTTTGAAGTCTTAATTACTGATATATTTTTGTCAGACAGACATTTTTTACTTAAAGACAGTGATGTGTCCTTAATATAAGTAATTATGGATATTCATTTATACTGTAGAGTTATTTAATTTATTATGGTGCTATGTATTGAACCCAGGTCTTGCAGTGCCAGAAGATAAATACTATTGAGCTGCACTCCAGCCTAGAATGTTTTAATCTTATTATTATTGTGTCTTGTTTTTCTTAACAGTTCTTAGTTAGTTTTTATTCATAATCATAAACTTAACGCTACAATCCAGCTAGACTTGGAGGGGAATGAAGAGAATATGGAACCCAGAGAATTTCAGTGAGAGCAGAGATTATAGGGTATTGCGAGCATATAGGGTGGGGGTGCTCTCCTGAGCTACAGAAGGAATGGTCTGGTGGGTAGGAAGCCTGCAAGTCAAAAGAATTAAGAGTTGTCCACAGTAGGAAATGGTGATCTTGCTGGACTTGCCGTTCCTGGATCCAAAATGCTCCCTGCCTTCCGCATGTTCATGCCTCTTTCACCTTTCCGAAGACCACGTGTTCGCCATCCAGCCACTCAGTTTTGGCGGTGCAGATAAACACTGGGAACCATTTGTCTTTGGTCTAGCATTTGCCATGGACAAGATGCCGGGACCTGTATGCTTCAGGACGAAGTTCTCATCCTCAAATTTCTCTCTGTAGATGGATCCCCTGCCAGTGCCATTATGGCGTGTGAAGTCACCACCCTGGCGCATGAATCCTGGAATAATTCTGTGAAAGGAGGATCCCTTATACCCAAATCCTTTCTCTCCAGTGTTCAGAGTGTGGAAGTTTTCTGCTGTCTTTGGAACTTTGTATGCAAATAACTCGAAGGAGACCCAAGGGCTCACCGTCAACCATGATGTAGAAGAACACAGTGGGGTTGGCCAAGGCTACAGCAGGTGGCAACAGGGAATGGCGGCATCTGCACAGTCTATTACGGTGTCTTAACTAAGAAAACTTTACCCTACATAATTTATGAAGAAAGTGTCCAATTGTGCTGATGCAGCAAATTCTACTTTACTCATTTTTTTTCCTTTTATCTTTTATTTTGGTTACTCTAGGCCCTTTATTCTTTTATGTGAATGTTATAACTAGCTTGTTCGGTTTGTAGTTTATTGCTTACATTTTTATAGTAATGGACTTTATGAATGAGTGTAGATTAAAGTGAAGGTTACAATTTGTATTTAGACTTTACTCAACAACAAGTGTGAAATTTTTTAATTCATTTTAGTCTTATGAGGAAACGCCAATGAATCTTAGTAACTTTTCTCCAAAGGACACCAACTCCATCCTGCTGGTTTATATCTAGGTAGTTATATTACCTATCACTGTTGCAGTAGTATTTGAAAAGTGTATTTCCTGATTGTTTTGGCTAGAAATCGGGAATAATATCATCTATAGTGTGGTTTAGTACTTAGGGCACTTGTTGGATGCTCGTCATAGTTTTGTGAGTGTATGTGAACATTCTTTTATATTTTCTGTGTAGGAAAGTGTGTCATTTGGGACCCCTCTCCAACTGTCATTCATTCTATTTATATTTTCTGTGTAGGAAAGTGTGTCATTTGGGACCCCTCTCCAACTGTCATTATTTTTCCTGTCTTCCTGCATTGTCAGCTTCCTTTGTTGAAAAGTTGAGGAGAGTAAGATTAGGAATTTATTTTGCCTAGTACCTAAAGGATTTACTACAATGATTCCCATTGGAAAATTATATTTGCTTTATTTTTTGTTTATATCACAATCTTAATAATGACTTATTTTTAAAAGTTGGGAATTAAAGTCAACCTATACATACATACATACACACACACACACAAATAAACATATGTAAGTATATTATATATGTGCATGCATCTTAACCAAAACTTAGTTATTACACTATTCTAATGTCTCATTGAATTTTAATTACTAACATTCTCTTTATTTATGATTTTTAAATCTTTTTCCTAATGGAGAGTGACTAAAATTTTCTTTTCTTGAGAGTTCCTCTTTGGATTGTGGAGCAAGGTTTGTATTTTCAAAAGTGAGTTGGAATTTCTCCTAATTTTCATAGTCTATGAAGTATCCTGTGAAATATGTATCTAGCTTTTGAAAAAAATGATAGCCATGCCCAGTAAAATAGATACAACTTATTTTTAAATATATTTATTTTTTATCATAATAAATTTTTAGTGGTTTGTATTTGATCACATCAAAGAAATTTCAATAATATTTTATCTAATACCAGAATTTCTTTACATTTTAAAATTTATTAACATAAAGTTACTGGTAGTATTTTTCATGATTTACAGAATTTCTGTCTATAGATAGTTTTATTTTCATTACATTTTCTTTTCATTTTTATGTGCAGCTACCCAGATGCGTGTCTTCCTTGTAGTTGTTTCCTCAGGAACTCCCTTCTCATTTCATTGGGAACATTGCTTTGTAAAATACTCTTTCCACAGCATCTAAGCCACCATGCTCTGCCTTTCTTCCTTTAGTATAGATGGCACCTGCTATATTGTCCATGCTGCTCCTGTCCCCTTAATGCTGAATCCTTACCCTAACCCTGCGTGAAGACTTACTTCAGCATCTGTGTCCTCTCTTCCATCACTGATATGTCTCCTTCTTTGATGTGGGATGTCCTTTTGTACGCTGCAAGTATGTGTTGCTTTTATTGGTTGATGAACAAAGCTGCTTTGGCCTATGGCAAGGCAGAATATAGCTAGGCAGGGAAGCCAAACTGAAAACAGGGAAAAAGAAGGGCAGAGTTGAAGAGACACTATCCAGCTACCCAAGGAGCAAGATGCCAGTAGACCGGTAACACCATGGCCATGTGGCAAAATATAGATTAAATAGAAGTGGATTAATTTAAGTTGTAAGAGTTAGTTAGTAATATGCCTGAACAATAGGCCAAGAATTTATAAGTAATTAATATCAAGCCTCTGAATGATTATTTACAAATGGCCACAGGACAGGGCAGGACAGAAAAAAAGCCTTCATTTATACTCCTTTCTTCCCATTAAGATGTAAACGTGGTATTTAATATTTCACCTTCTAAATGAACCCTTTCTTTACTCTCCCTCCCCCCAACAACTTCCTCTCTTCTTTTCTCCCTATATAGCAACACTACATATCTGCTTCTAACCTACTCTTTTTGGAAAAGCAATTTGAAAGTGAAACCAAGATATACAGTTTTAGTGGATCTTATGTGAAGTCAGGATATTGCACTAGACATTTATAAGATTCCTTTGGTGAGTGGGTTCAAGACTGAGAACTATTAATTTCAGATTTTGGGTTAGAATTATTACTAACTGAAGATGAAACTGAAATTCTCTAATTTTTCTGGAAGCCCATACCTGAAAACATTCTCTGTAGAAGATATACTTGGTTTACTTAGGAACAGGGTCATGATGGGAAAGCTCCCATACCTTCCTATTATTTCCATGTTTATCTAACTGCCATGGAAATCTGGAGTGAGTAACAGGAAATCTCAGCCTGGTCCCCATAGGCTAATGCTTGCATTTCCCAGTTTACCAGTGCGGGAAGCAAGTTGGAAAAAGACGTGGGAGCGTATAAGAGTTTTGTGAGGTTGGATTTGTTTTTCCTTGTGCTGTGCTTGCCAATCATACATGGATATGGCTGGTGTATGTTGTCACAAGCCCTCCATGATATTATTAAAAACCTTGTACTTCCTGAGGTAGTTGTTAAATGCATATATATTGAATAAGGAAAACTATGAAGATGTATTGTTCACCAGTGTCTGCAGAATGGTTTGCAGTTCCAGAAGCATGTAGGAAGCTCATGATGGCTACTTATAACAAAAGAATAACTCCAATGTTTCATTTGTTTGTCAGATGACAGATATTCTTTGACTCAGAAATACAGTCATCCATATACTAAGTGCTGGGATTAAATGAGGATACAAGTTTGATGTCTACCCACAAAGACTTTAGTCTCCCATGACTAACCCAGGTAAATAATCAGATTTGACCAGAACTGAGTTATATTGTTTTGTACCAATTGTTCCCTGGTCTATGCTGCGGTGTCTCTATTTTGGCATAAGAAGGATGAATATAAGAACATTTTGTTGTAGTGGTAGATGGACCAGTTGAGGGTAGACACCCCACAGTCTGTTGTTCTCTGTGTTTTTGACCAGACGTGTCTTTCTCTACTGGTCTCTGCTGTAAAAAGCAGCTTCATTGATGAGACAGGGAGAGTTAAACTTACCTGTGGGTATATGAATAAGCATTTAGAAGGCAGTTAGGAATTACCAGGGATATTATGAAAGAAAGGGTAGAAAGATTTTAAGAGCCAGAGGAGCAGGTGGTTTCCTACAAGATTATGTCTTTTAGATATGACAGGGAAGCTATACCCATGAAATCTCAACATTATGGCTGCCTAAGCCATGGGCAATTCCAACACTAGTTCCCAGCCCAGTGTGGATGGGGGAAGTCTCACAGGGCCTTACTGCTAAGTTCAGAGTTACAAGCAACTAATGACTGCCAAGAGACGGAGGATCAGTCTCTCCTAGGCATTAGACCTCAATTTGTTACCTAACACCAAGTTGTCAGCTCTAAAACCACATATGCAATACTAAGTGGACTCAGCAGGTTGCACTTATGTATTTATTCATATATAGATAGCTATAGGAACCAATAATAATTAAAGAAAAAGAAGCCATGAAATGAGGAGGGAGCAGGGGGGACATGAGAGGAGTTGGAGGGGGAAGAGGAAAGGGAAATGGGGTAATTATATCTTAATTACAAATGAAATATAATTTAAAACTTTGAGAGAATATTGCTCGCATATTATGAAGCACCTTACATATCTTGCAATGATTTTTAAAAATGGGAGACTAAACCCAAATCAATGTAAAGCATGAAGTTGAATCCAATGGGGCCTGAAAGCTGCTAGCTGTCATCTCTGCACATGCAGGGGGCTTGGCTGGGCTGCCTGCTACACCCGGAGTGGGCCTTGCAGTGCTGTAGGGTAAGGTGGTGTTTTCGGGAATTTTACAACCACGGCCACTGCTGGGTGTGGACCCTGCTCTCACAGAACCAGCTGGTAATCAAGCAGTCTTTCATCTGCAGCTCTCCTTAGGTCAGGCCTCTCCTGTGATGCTCCGCTCCCCGTGCCAAGCCATGAACTTAATGAAATTCCCCCCGAAAACCAGAAACATTGTAAACTGCTACCACCAAGAGATCCTTCTCACAAAACGTCTTGTGTTGCCTTCAAAGAGGCTCATAACTTCATAAATTAAAAACCTCGAGGATCACCCAGGACTATAGTTCCCCAAGGCCAGGCTCTGGCTTAGGTTTGGTCATGATGAATTTCATTCATCAAGTTAGCTGAGCGTATTTATTTTGAAGGGATGTCTTTTGTTCCGCTTTTCATGAAACGATACATTGACAGTGAAAAATAACACGGTAGTTCTCCCCTGCCCCTCTCTTTCCCTTCCCCTCCTCTGAAATCAGAAATTCTGAAAACCGGTTTTGCAGATGGAGAAAGTGAACTTCAGAGAAGTCATGTGATTCCCCTAAAATGACTTACTCTATTATTAAAGGACCAAGAGTCAACCCTGGACCTACTGATGAATGATTTGGTGCCAAGTAAAGAAACGAATTGCATATGATGAGAGAAGAAATGTTCATATGCTTGAGAATTCCCAGCTCCCAGAGTTGTTTGGCAAATGCAGAACCCATGTGCTCCATCACTGTTTTGGCAAAAGGAACATTCACACCATCATGGGTCCTTCATTTTCCATTCACTTACTCCTTTCAACAAACCATATTATGCTGAAGGATCCTGTAGCATCCTGTGCATAAGTTGGTACTTTGGATGAATAAGGACTTGAAAGTAAATTCCAGCTTTGTTTTTGGCAATGTCTTTTCATATTTCAAGCTAATCTCATTACCTTTAGAGTCCTTTTTGATTGGCTAAACTTCCTACAGAGTAAAAAGAACAATAGAAAGGAAATTGCTTGGTAATTTGCATACTACTCTACAGATTGAAAAGTTATTGTTGATAGCTAACATTCAAAATTGTGGCATTCATCTGATAGTATGCCCAGCTGTCAGGGTCAGTAGAGAAGAGTTTTTAAATCGTCTATGAATGTATGTTGGCACAGATGAAAAGAAGATGTATTCATTCAAAGCCCAGAGCTAAGCCTTCTGCATTTTGTGTTCGTGGTCCTCACTTGCCTGATATTTTTGATCCATTCCTGGGAGCCAAATTACTTTTTACACCTGAGACACATCCTTGGGAGGAATTTCTTTAGGAGTTGTTTATTGCCAATGTTTTCAGCAAATGAGGGAGTTCATGTTTTAGTTCCGGAAGGATAAATCTCACATTCAGTAAACCATTGTGGAGAAGTTTGACTGTTTATAAAATTCAAATGCACTCAGCCTGTGACCGGGTACATTTATTTTTAAATATGTTCCTAAGAGAAATGAAAGCAATTGCCCACAAAAATTCTTGCACAAGAACCTCTACAAACAATGGTTTTTGACCAGCAATAAGTGAATGGAGAGACACATTGTAGTCTATTTAAAGATTTCAATGCTGCTTAGTAATGAATGAATTTTAGGGATGAGTCTCACCAACACCCTGCCAAGCTCAAATAAAGCTGGATAAAAATAATATTCTTTATGTGCTTCAATTTGTAAGAGGTTCTAAAGTAGACAAAACTCATTTATGACCAAAAACAATCTTTACAATAGCCATTGCTCATGTAGGACCTGGTAAATGGGATGAGAGAACTTTATGGACAGTGGAAGAACTCTGTCTGTGTTGATGGAAAATTTGACAACACCAATGCACGCTTTTGTCAAAGCTCAATACATTATACACTGAATGTGCATTTTTCTAAGTGTAAATTTAACCTTGAAAAAACTCCTTTTTTGTATAGTTTGGAAAGTGTCAATTTTTAAAGTTTAGAGTATAGCAAAAGAGGTAAGTGTTCATTGAAATGGATTTAAACATTTGTCACATAATTAGGACACAGGTAATATGGTGGGACTACTCACTTTGAGTTAACTACAGAGGGGATGGGATACAGAAGGCAGTGTGTAGCATATCTTATTGGGTCAGTGAAAGAAGAAAGATACTGTTCCTGGGTTCACAGGGCACAATAGGCAGGTATGTTGGAAGGTGTCTCTATGAGATCTCAAGTCACTTCAAGTACTATCCATACAAACTTGTGGGAGAGCAGATGAAGTCCTGAGTGAACATGTGCTGTTGACATGGTTACATCCATGTCAAAGACTCCAGTGCCTTAGACCAATGAGAATGGCAAAGCCTTCCCTGGGTCACACTCAGAGTAATGGCAAAGCTGAAGTATAGATGTTATGAGTGATTGATCCCTAGCTAAAACCAGTGTGTGCTGAAACTCTCAACCATAACTCCTCCTGGAGGACTGTAACCTGAGACTTGCTGAAATGAGCTAACCTGCCTCCTCCTCATTCATATGTGTACAGTAGACCCGCCTCCTTGCTCAGTGGTAATATAATAAATGTGTGGAGTTCCTGGGCTGCTGGTGTATCTCCACTGGAAGGCATGGGCTACCTGATTACAGCTTTTCCATTTGTATATCTATGTCTGTCCTTTCTTTATTCCCACTTTGTCCTGGTAAACTCAACCTGAAAGCCCTGGAGGTCAAAACGCAAACTTAGGTCTTAAGCTCTGAACACTTATAGATGGCCATGGGAATAAGACATCTGCTCCCAGACTAACAAAAGCCTTGCTGTCAAAGGGCCATCTTGCTACGATGAACACCATGAACTGAGGACAACACACACAAATTCAGAACACTTTGCCCCTAAATTTTGTAGTTCTTACACCAATGTAATTATCTCTATCATTCCTAGGATGTCATTTATAATTGTTCTTAAATTAACCACATGGAAATCAATGCAGAGTGGCATTTGGTCACTCTCAATGTATTTTAAGAAACACTCCCAGGGATGCCATTAAGAAAACTGATTTTTCTGGAAAATATTCACACAAAGGTTCCTTTAGGCAGTAATATTTAAGAACTTCTTTTCTTTGCCTGAACTTGTTTGTGTGCATAGTCATCCATTTTGAAGAATTGTAATGTAATAAAGTAGAAACCAACCAAAATGAGAATATTATATAAAATTTCCCAAATTGCATTAAGTTCTCATACCACAAATAACCCTGGTTGTTTCCCACTGCTGGTGCCTATGAGAATTTTTCTTAAAGTAACCATGACTACTTGTATTCTCTATGGCTAAACTGAGCAGGAGGGTGGAAACAAAGGTGCTTTACTTAAAAGCTTCGTGCAAGCCAGGCACAAAGGCTCATGTCTATAATCCCAGCACTCAGGGGAAGGCTAAGGCAGGAGGACTGTCATGAGTTATATTTTAAGATGCTGTTTCAAAAAACTGAAGGAAGGAAGAATATTTATACCAAAAGGTGGCCGGATTCTACTAAGCATTGCCGTCCTAATTGGTCATTCTTCAGTTTCAAGTGGAAAAGCCACTTTCCTAGTTTGCTTCCCTCTTGCTGTGATAAAACACTGACCAAACTAACTTGGGGACAAAAAGGTTTATTTGGCTTTCAGGTCACATTACATCACTGAAGGAAGCCAGTGCAGGAACTGAGGGCAGGAGCTGGGAGCAGAAACCATGGAGGAATGCTGCTCACTGGCTTGGTTCCCCTAGCTTGCTCACCTACCTTTCTTGTACAATCCTGGCCCACCTGACTATGGATGGTAATAGACACAGTGGGCTGGACATTCCCACCTCAATTAGCGACCAGGAGAATGCCCCACAGACATGCCCATAGATGGAGACATTTCCTCAGTTGAGAGTTAGTCTTCCCACATGGCTCTAGTTGACAAAATCTTTATCAGCACAGTCACTTTTCAGAGTATTTTTTCTTGTGGTGTCAGAAAGGTAGATCTTTTTGCTGTTCATTAATTCACTCAAAAATGTATGCTTAAATATTTTTTAACATCTACTGAAGGCCTTATTACTGGATTTGGTATTGTTATTTTTTACTGTGTTATGTGTAGTATTTTGTTTGCTGCTATGGTTCAAAGAAAAAGACATTAACATTGACTGAGCTCAAGGTACATGAATTTTATGTCAGGAATAAATATAAAAACAAGAATTTGGGCATCATGTTAATTGACTTAAACACATTATTGTCAGAATTATTTTGGAAAGTGGTGTTGGTGTGGAATGCACCAAATCTGAATTTGGGTGGACTCAGGAAATGACTTGATGCAAAGTTTGACCATGGCAACAACATTTACCCTCATCTCAGTCCCCAGTCATTAGCATCACAGGTTACTTATGAGTTAGCATTTGTTCTCTGTTGTTCAACGCTCTTCCCAGAGTATTTCTGGGGAGTTAAGCAGACACTCAGATCACCAAAGTCACCTGCTACTAAGTTTAATTGACTCAGACTTTCATTTGCATGGCTGGCACAGATTGGAAGAATCTTTGCTCTGTATGAGACAGACTCTCAAGCTCTAGCTGGAAGTCCCTGCCTGATCTGTCAAGAGGAGAGGAACAGCTCTTACTCCCCATCCTCCGTGCCACAGTGACTTCCCTCAGAGACCAATCCCATCATTTCTGGAGCTCCATCTTCTGTCCCTAAGGAATCCAACTGCTCTGTCAGTAGCAGCCGGTCTGCCTTTCGATGCTGGAGCATGCCTGCATTACTTATTCTGAAATCTCAGGTTACACATTATGAGATACTCCCTTACTTAACCAGGGGAGAAAAGTTTATTTCTTTAAACTCTCAGTTTTCATTGTTCATTCCTTCTCTTGGATGTCACCCAGTTTATCCCGTTACTGCGAGGCCCGGGGTTATTACTAGCCACCAATGGAAGCGGTTCATCCAGACCCAGTGATTTATTGTCACTTCAATTCCTTCCAGAGGCGCCTTTGATAAAAATAATAATTGCAATCAATCAGGCTCAGACCATAAGCCATGGATTGGCTGGTTGTTTTACAGACAATATATTTAATCCTAACAATAATCTTATATGGGAGGCATTTTATTATTCTGGTCTAACCGTAAGGGAACTGAGACGAGAGAGGTTAAAGAATTTTCTCAAAGTGAGTGAATGGGGCAGAGTCGATGAGGTCCAGATCTCGGATATTTCCCAGCTACCACTCTGTTTTTCCTTGAGGCACGATGCCAGAAACTTATTACACATTTCAGAGCTGTTTGTCAAACTAATGTGTAAACAAGTGTGTGAATTTGCTTAGTGGACTTTTGTTGAAATGTTAAAAGTGTCTGGATTTGGTAACAGATAATAGAACTGCTCACTTTATTGACAAGGAGAACTGAATAATGTATATGACACCTTTGTTTTGACTCCTTGCACTGTGAGGAGAACTAAAAGTGGAGGTTAGCCCTCACACAAACTCAGCCTGCAGTATGGAGACATTTCTGGATACAGTACACAGGGAGGGAGACTAAAGGCAGCTTGGCACCTTCCCAGGTTGTAGGAACAGAGGGCAGTTTGGGATCCGGCATGGCAGGGACTGTAGTAGAACCACAGAGCGGAGAAGAGTGAGCCTAGAAAGATGCAGCATCCCACCAAGGCCTTCAGCATGTCTAGACTAGGACTCTGAAGCCAGCAAACAAAAAGGATCTTGTGAAGAATTCACCAAGGATGTGTAGACCAAACTGTTTCTAGAGCCAATAGGGGCTAGTAATTCTGAGCATCCAGACTGCAGAGACCTCGCTAAAGACCAGGGAATTCTGCAGAGGTTGAAGAAATCTGTCATTTCAAGTCTTGAAAGCATCAGAATGATTCACAGATGAAGTTCCTGACAAAATAACGTGCCATGCTTTTTGAAGGAAGACAACAAAATACAGGTATTCAAAAACAGTGTATAGCATGCAATATAAGTTACCAATGAAACATAGCAATGCCACCCATAATTTGAAAATAAAATAAAATAAAAAGGCAGTGGAAATAAACCCAGAAATCACAGCAGTGATGAGTGTGAAGACAAGGATGCCGAAACCACTCTAGTTAAAGGATGGAAACAGTGACACAAGGAATGTGAGCCAAGGAATAAAAGACAAAGAGAAGTAAATGGAAACTCTAGAGATGAAAAGGGAGGGTCTACAATGAAATATTCATCAGCAGACTCCATACCACAAGACTAAGAGCTTGAAGCTGTCCAATGTCGCACATACAGAAGAAAGGCCCAAGAAACCCCCCACCTCAACAACCTTGAGTAAACAGAACACAGTCAATATCTATGTGATTAGCTACTCAGAGGTGTCATGGTGGCAGGAAACACTTGTCAATCCCCTCCTCCAGCCAGAGGATCTCAACAAATAAATGCAAAGACAACAATACAGAGTCCCATCATAACCAAGTTGCTAAATTTCACAAAAGAAGAAAATCTTAAAAGGAACAAGAGAAAAGATACATCATATATATGTATATCTGTGCATGTGAATATATATTTATATATGTTTGTATGTGAATGACTAATAAATTCTCATTAGAAAAAGATGAAGAGGACCCATTGCTGCCCCAGTTGCCAGCCAGAAGGGAAGACTCCTGAAGGCAGGCTTCCCCACCAAAACCCCCAATAAGACCCTGCAATCTACAAGACCCACTCCCTACCCCAAACCTATCCCTGCCCCCCCCCCCCCGTGACCTCAGTGACTCCCTGAGACTCAGAATCCATCATCTTGGATTGGACCAAGAGCAGCTTCCTGAGATGTAGAATCCCCCAGCTCCAATTATACTAAGAGCTACTATTGGAACAAGAGTGGCCCCCTGAGACACAGACATAGCAAGCACAGATTAGACCAAGAGCAGCTTGCTCAAACACAGGCACCTCTTATACCTATTGAAGGAAGAGATGGGACACTGGTGTAAAAATACATATAACAACATGAAGAGCAATATAGAACCACCAGAACCTAGTGGTCCTACAACAGTAAGACCTGAACATCATAACATAGAAGAAGCAGAAGAAAGTGACCTTAAAAATTAGTGACCTTAAGCCAGGTGGTGGTGGCACATGCCTTTAATCCCAGCACTTGGAAGGCAGAGCCAGGCAGATCTCTGTGAGTTCAAGGCCAGCCTGGGCTGCAGAGTGAGTTCCAAGAAAGGCACAAAGCTACACAGAGAAACCCTGTCTCAAAAAACCAAAATAAATAAATAAATAAATAAATAAATAAATAAATAAATAAATAAATAAAATTAGTGACATTTATGAAGATGTAGAGGCCTTTAAGGAGGAAATAAAAAATTCCCTTAAAGAAATTGAGGAAAATACAAACAAAAAATTGGAAGAAATCAATAAATCCCTTAAAGAAAGCCAAGAAAAAGCAATTAGACAGGTGAAGGAAACAGTTCAAGACCTGAAAATTGAGATAGAAGCAATGAAGAAGACACAAACTGAGGGAATGCTGGAAATAAAAAATCTGAGTAAATGAACAGTAACTGCAGATGCAGGCATAACCAACAGAATACAAGTGATGGAAGAGAGGATCTCTGGCGTGGAGGATACAATAGAGAAAATAGATTTGCCAGTCAAAGAAAACAGTAAATAGATCCATCAGTCAAAGAAAACACTAAAGCCAAAAAAAATCATAACACAAAATGTCCAGGAAATCTGGGACAAGATGAAAAGGCCAAACCTAAGAATAGTGGGAATAGAAGAAGGAGAAGAATAACAATTCAAAGGCACAGAAAATATATTCAACAAAATCATAGAAGAAAACTTTCCCAACTTAAAGAAGGAAATACCTATGAAGATATAAGAAGCTTATAGGACATCAAATAGACTAGACCTCCCCAAAAGTCCCCTCACCACATAATAATCAAACTACTAAACATACAGAATAAAGAAAAAATATTAAGAGCAGCAAAGGAAAAAGGCCAAGTGATCTATAAAGGCAGAGCCATCAGAGTAACACCCGACTTCTCAATGGAGACTCTGAAAGCCAGAATGTAATACAGACACTAAGAGACCACAGATGTGAGCCTACATGGGACTGGACTAGGCCCTCTGCATAGTAAGACAGTTGTATAGCATGATCTGCTTGAGGGGCCCCCTGGCAGTAGGATCAGAATCCATTCCTTGTGCATGAGCAGGCCTTTTGGAGCCCACTTCTATGATGGGAAACCTTGCACAGCCTTAAGGCAGGGGAAAGGGCTTGGACTTGCCTCTACTGAACATACCTCTCCATGGGAAGCCTTAACTTCTTGTAGGAGAGAATGGGGGGGGGGTGGGGGGGGTGAGACTGAAGGGGCAGGAGGAGGGAAGAGGGGGATCTTTGGTATGTTGAATGGATAAAAAAATTCTTAATAAAAAATACAGACAGTTCTAAAAGAAGAGAGAGAGAGAGAGAGAGAGAGAGAGAGAGAGAGAGAGAGAGAACAGGTGCCAGCCCAGACTACTATACCCAGCAAAACTTTCAATCACTATAGATGGAGTGAAGAAGACAAAACCAATTTTAAACAATATCTATCCACAAATCCATCCCTACAGAAAGCACTAGAAGGAAAACTCCCACCTAAGGAAGTTAGATGCACCCACAAAAATAGACAATAGATAACCCCACAGCAGCAAATCCCAAAGAAGGGAAATACATACACACTATTACCAAAAGATAACAGTAATCAACATACTGGTCATTAATATCCCTCAATATCAATGGATTCAATTCACCTATAAAAAGACACAGGCTAATAGAATGGATATGAAAACAGGATCCACCCTTCTGCTGCATTCAAGAAACACACCTCAACTTCAAAGACAGATATTAACTCAGAGTAAAATACTGGGAAAAGACTTTCCAGTCAAATAGCAAGCTGGTGTAGCTATCTTAATATTTAACAAAATAGACTTCAAACTAAAATCAATCAAAAGAGATCAGGAAGGATATTACATATTCATCACAGGAAAAAAATCCACCAAGATGAAGTCTCAATTCTGAACATTTATGCCCCAAATATAAGGGCACTCACATATGTAAAAGAAACATTAAATTACACATCAAACTCCACACAATAGTAGTGGGAGACTTCAGCACCCCACTCTCACCACTGGGCAGATCTGCCAAACAGAAACTTAACAGAGAAATAAAAGACTTAACTGATTTCATGACTCAAATGGTCTTAATCAATGTCTACAGAACATTCCATCCTAACAAAAAAGAATATGCCTTCTTCTCAGAAACCCATGGAACCTTCTCTAAAATTGACCACATACTTGGTCACAAAGCATATCAGTTAGAATAACCTCCTACATTTTATTGGACCACCATGGCTTAAAGTTAGATTTCAACAACAACAAAAATTACAGAAAGCATACAGTCTCATGGAAGCTGAATAACGATCAACTGAATCAACAATGGGTCAAGGAAGAAATAAAGAAATTAAAGACTTCCTAGAATTCAGTGAAAAGGAATGTACAACATACCTAAACTTATGGGACATTATGAAAACAGTGCTAAGAGGAAAGTTCATAGCACTAAATGCCCACATAAAGAAGTTGGAGAAATCTCACACTAGTGACTTAACAGCACAGCTGAAAGCTCTAGAACAAAAAGAAGCAAACTCACCCAGGAGGAATAGGTGTTAAGAAATCATCAAATTGAAGGCTGAAATCAATAAAATAGAAAAAAAGATAACAATACAAAGAATCAATGAAACAAATAGTTGGTTCTTTGAGAAAATCAACAAGATTGACATGCCCTTATCCAAACTAACCAAAAGACAGAGAGAGAACATGCAAATTAACAAAATTAGAAATGACAAGGGAGACATAACAACAGACACTGTGGAAATCCACAGAATCATCAGGTAATACTTAAAACACCTGTACTTCACAAAATTTGAAAATCTAAAAGAAATGGACAATTTTCTGGATAGGTACCACATATAAAAATCAAATAAAGACCAGATAAACAATTTAATGGACCTATAACCCCTAAGGAAATAGAAACAGTCATTAAAAGTCTCCCAACCAAAAAAAGCCCAGGACCAGATAGTTTTAGTGCAGAATTCTACCAGAATTTGAAAGAAGAGCTAATACTAATACTCTTCAAATTGTTCCAACAATAGAAATGGAAGGAACATTACCAAACTCTTTTATGAGGCTACAGTTACCCTGATACTCAAACCACACAAAGGCGCAACAAAGAAACAGAATTACAGACCAATCTCCCTCCTGAACATAGATGCAAGAATACTCAATAAAATACTGGCAAACTGAATCCAAGAACACATCAAACAATTCTCCACATTGACCAAGTAGGTTTCATCCCAGACAAGTAAGGATGGTTCAACATATGAAAATCTATCAATATAATACACCATATAAACAAACTGAAAAAAAAACCCACATTATCATCTCATTAGATGCTGAAAAAGCCACTGACAAAATTCAAAACCTCTTCATGAGAAAGTAGGAAGTAGTCTGGAACGAATTGGCACAGGAGACCACTTCCTAAATATAACACCAATAGCACAGACACTGAGAGTGACAATTAATAAATGGGACCTCCTGAAACTGAGAAGCTTTTGTAGAGCAAAGGACATGGTCAATAAGACCAAACGACAGCCTACAGAATGGGAAAAGATCTTCACCAACCCCACATCTGGGGCTGACCTCCAAAATATATAAGGAATTCAAGAAACTAGATATCAAAATACCAAGCAATCCAATTAAAAAATGGGCTACAGAGTTAAACAGGGAATTCTCAACAGAAGAATCTCCAATGGCTGAAGGGCATTTAAAGAATTGCTCAACATCCTTGGTCATCAGGGAAATGCAAATCAAAACAACTCTGGGATACCATCTTACACCTGTCAGAATGGCTAAGATCAAAATCACTGAAGACAACTTACGTTGGAGAGGATGTGGAGCAAGGGGAACACTCCTCCACTGTTAGTGGGAATGCAAACTTGTACAGCCACTCTGGAAATCAGTATGGCAGTTTCTCAGAAAATTGGGAATAAGTCTTCCTCAAGACCCAGTTATACCACTCTTGAGAATATACCCAAGGAATGCTCAATCTTACCACAAGGACACATGCTCAACTATGTCTGTATCAGCATTATTTGTAATAGCAAGAACCTGGAAACAACCTAGATGCCCCTCAACTGAAGAATAGATAAAGGAAATATGGCACATATATACAATGGACTACTACTCAGCAGCAAAAAAAAAAAAAAAAAAAAAAACCAAAAAAACAAAACAATGATATCATGAAATTTGCAGGGAAATGGAACTAGAAAATATCATCTTGAAACATAGTATGTACTCACTCATAAGTGGATACTAAATGTGAGGGAAGGGATGGCCAGACTGCAACCCACAACTCCAGAGAGGCTAGCTAACAGGAAAATACCCTAGGAGGGTCATATGGATCACCCTGTGAAGGGGAAATGGATGAGATCTACATGAGTGGACTGGGTGTGTGGGGGGTGGCAGAGGGTGAGGAGTGGGGTCAAGGGCAGAGGGAAATGGGAGGGCCAAACTGGAACAGGAACAGAGTGGGAAGGCAGGGAGGAAGATGCCATGATAGATGAGGACATCATGGTAATAGGAAGAGGCAGGGTGCTGGGGAGGTTCTCAGGAATCCACAAGGTTGACCCTACCTTGGTCTGTTGGCAGTGGTCCAGAGGGTGCCTGGACTAGTCTACTCTGGTGACTAGCCTAGCAAATAACCTAGCTGTCATCATAGAGACTTTGTCTGGTGACTGATGGAGGCAGATACAGAGATCTATGGCCAGAGAGATACCAGGCTGAGCTCTGGGAATCCAATTGATGAGAGAGAGGACAGATACTGCAGGTGAGGGACGTTGAGATCATAATCAGAGGACATGCAGAGATGACTGACCACACTAGTGGAAGCCTATGAACTGTGGACTGGTGTCTGTGGAGCCCCTATGGGACTGGACTAGGCCCTCTGGTTATGGAAGACAGTTGTTTGTGGGGGCACCCAGGCAGGGGGATCAGGATCTGTCCCTAGTCTATAGGCAGGCTTCTGGAATCTGGTGCCTGTGGTGTGACACCTTGCACAGCCTTGGTGCAGTGGGAAGGGGCTTGGACCTGCCTAGGCTCAGTGTGCTGGGCTCTGCTGACTCCCATGGGAGACCTTGATTTAGGGGATGTGGGGATGCAGGGTGGCTTGGGAAAGAGGGCTGGGGGTGGAAGGAAGGAGGAAGGGGGGTCTGTGGATAGTATATGGAGTGAGTAGAAAATTTCTTAATAAAGAAAAATGAAAAAAAAAAACCACAACAAACCTCTTCATGATCTTCCTAGAGAAATCAGGAATACAAGGAACATACCTAAACATAATAAAGGAAATTTACAGCAAGCCAAAAACCAACATCAAATTAAATGGAGAAAAATTCAAAGCCATTCCACTAAAATCACAAACAAGACAAGGCTGTCCACTCTTACCATATCTATTCAGTATAGTACTCAAAGTCCTAGCTAGAGTAGTAAGACAACAAAAGGAGATCAAGGGGATACAAATTGGAAAGAAAAAAGTCAAAGTTTCACTATTTGTAGACAATATGATAGTATACATAAATGACCCCAAAAATTATACCAGGGAACACCTATAGCTGATAAACAACTTCAGTAATGTGACAGGATACATGATTAATAATAAAAAAAAAATCAGTAGCTCTCTTATATGCAAATGATAAATGGGCCAAGAAAAAAAAAAACAGAAAAATGTCACCCTTTACAATAGCCACAAATAATATAAAATACCTGGGAGTAAATCTAACCAAGCAAGTGAAAGACCTGTATGAAAAGAACTTTAAGTCTCTGAAGAAAGAAATTAAAGAAGATATCAGAAAGTGGAATGATCTCCCATCCTCATGAATAGGTAAGATTAATATAGTAGAAATGGCAATCTTACCAAAAGCAGTCTACAGATTCAATGCAATCCCCATTAAAATCCCAGCACAATTCTTCATAGACCTGAAAAGAACAATATTCAACATCAAGTGGAAAAACAAAAAACCCAGGGTAGCTAAAACAATCCTGTACAATAAAGCAACCTCTGGAGGGATTACCATCCCTGACCTCAAGCTTTACTACAGAACTATAGTAATAAAAACAGCTTGATATTGGCATAAAAACTGACATGTGGACCAATGGAATCAAATTAAAGACCATGACATTAATCCACACACCTATGAACACCTGATTTTTGACATTGAAGTAAAAAATGTACAATGGAAAAAAGAAAGCATCTTCAACATATGGTGCTGGCATAACTGGATGTCAACATGTAGAATATGGTAAATAGATCCATATCTATCACCATGCACAAAACTCTAGTCCAAGTGGATCAAAGACCTCAATATAAATCCAGCTACACTGAACCTGATAGAAGAGAAAGTAGGAAGTAGTCTGGAATGAATTGGCACAGGAGACCACTTCCTAAATATAACACCAATAGCACAGACACTGAGAGTGACAATTAATAAATGGGACCTCCTGAAACTGAGAAGCTTTTGTAGAGCAAAGGACATGGTCAATAAGACCAAACGACAGCCTACAGAATGGGAAAAGATCTTCACCAACCCCACATCTGGGGCTGACCTCCAAAATATATAAGGTATTCAAGAAACTAGATATCGAAACACCAAACAATCCAATTAAAAAATGGACTACAGAGTTAAACAGGGAATTCTCAACAGAAGAATCTCCAATGGCTGAAAGGCATTTAAGGAATTGCTCAACATTCTTAGTCGACAGGGAAATTGAAAGTCAAAATGACTCTGAGATACCATCTTACCCTTGCCAAAATGGCTGAGATCAAAAACCCTGATAACAGCTTATGTTGGAGAGGCTGTGGAGCAAGGGGAACACTCCTCCACTGTTGGTGAGAATGCAAACTTGTACAGCCACTTAGGAAATCAGTATGGCAGTTTTTCAGAAAATTGGGAATCACTCTTCCACAAGACCCAGCTCTACCATTCTTGGGCATATACCCAAGGAATGCTCAATCATACCACAAGGACACATACTCATCTATGTTCACAGCACCATTATTTGTAATAGCCAGAACTGGGAAACGACCTAGATATCCCTCAATCAAAGAATGAATAAAGAAAATTTGTTACAAATACACAATGGAGTACTACTCAGCAGTAAAAAAACAATGACATCATGAAATTTGCAGGCAAATGGATGGAACTAGAAAATATCATCCTGAATGAGGTAGCCCAGACTTAGTAGGACAACACATAGGTGGATATTAGATATAAAACAAAGGATAACCAGACTACTAATCCACAGCTCCAGAGAAGCTGGCTACTAAGGAGGGCCCTCAAGAGGGACTCATAGAGTGCCCTGGGAAGGGGAAATAGATGAGCTATCCATAAGAAAAATGGGGCAATGAAGGGTAGGGGAAGGAGGATGAAAACATAAGGGAATGGGATAGTTGGAACGGGAATGGAGTGGGAGAGCAATGAAAGAGATACCATGATAAATGAAGACATCATGGGGATAGGGAGAAACTGGGTGCTAGGGGAGTTCCCAGGAGCTTGCAAGGATGACCCCAGCTTAGACTACTAGCAATAATGGAGAGGGTGCCTGAACAGCTTACCCCAGTAATCAGATCAGTGAATACCCTGTCATCATAGAGCCTTCCTCTAGTAACTGATGGAAGCAGATGCAGAGATCCACAGCCAAGCACCAGGTTGACCTCCAGAAGTCCAGTTGAAGAAAGAAAAGAGGGATTCTATGAGCAAGGGGCATTATGATCATGATGGGGAAACCTACAGAGACAACCAAACCAAACTAGTGGGAACTCATGTACTTTAGACCAACAGCTGTGGAGGGAAGAGAGGGGGATCTGTGGTTAGTATGTAAAATGAATAAAAAATTCCTTAATGAAAAAAATAAATAAAAATTTTAAAAAAGATGAAGAGAAAATAATGAGACTTCTTTAAATGTACACAAAAGTCAAACTTAATTTTTATTTTCCAAAAAATATTTCAAATGGAATATAAGCCACATATGGCAATACATACACACCTAGAGCCTTAGAACTTGAGAAGCCAGCTAAAGCAGGACCTTTGCCTTGAGTTCCAAGCCCATCTAAGCTAAACAATGAGACTTTGCCTCAACAAAGAAAAAAATAAAGGCAAAAGCAAACAAACAAACCAAAAGTTTAAAAATAAATGACAATGATACATTTGAGGTCATCACTTCAATTGTCATGATAATTGTCCATAGTGATTCACCCTGTGAGTACCTGGACAATAGCCCACAATGACCCATTGGGTAGAAACCAGTGTTCTAGAGCATTAGAAGCAGAAGGATTATTGAGGTCATATAAAACTCAGTACCTAGGATCACATCCGGCTTGAACACTTGAATTATTATTGTGGGATATTATATGATTGTGTATTTTTAAATAAATCTGTAAGACTATAGAGACACAAAAATCCATGTTTCAAGGTATTTTCACTTTTTAATGATAAGTGTATGCAGATACATAAAGAGTTACCAACATGGAAATTAATTTATACATGAATAAATGCAGAACCTTTTTTTTTTTTTTTTTTTTTTTGCAACTTAAAACATCTACCTTTTAAAAAAATCAGCATGGGCTAACATGACCTTTCTTTCTCATGACAAGGATATATTGTCAAATTCTTTTGTTTTTAGAAGGAACACTTAAAAATTTGCTTATATTTTTATTAGTCTGCTTTTATAAATTGGTTCATAAGAACTTTTAATATTCTGAACACTTAGGCATTGTTTTATCTGCATAGGGTGGTATCAGAATTCAATGTAGATGCAGCGTACTCCAGCTACTATACATATGAGATCTTCCTATTCTTCTAACACCAGCTTTTCTTGAATTGAGGAGTAGAATAACCTTCAGGAAGTGACATTCACCTCTGAGTTTCAGTTCTTTTGTATGTGAAATGGAGACTATTCATTTCCAGCTTCATCTGTAGCCAAGATGAGTTGAATGAGATTAAGACCGTTACAAAACAACAACAACAACAACAACAACAACAACAAACAACAAACATCGTGTCCAAACACACCACAAAGGTCTTCAGAGCTTCACCTTCCTGGGGCTTCATCTATTTTAAGATTAAAATGTTGTCTCTTTGGAAATCTTGACTTATTTACAAGCCTTACATAATTCTAGGCGTTTCCAGGAAAAGGTGTTCAGTCTCTATTTGAAACTTATTGCCAGTTTCAATATATCTTCATGTTCCCACAGAAAGGCTCAAGCTGGCAGCCCAGAAAGCTGGGTGTGTTCTGAACCTTTGTTTCTGTGGATAAAGGGAGGGAGTGTGACTTGGAACCTGGAGCTGGCCACAGAAGATGTTTCTTGCTATCTTCAACTTGAACCTGTCTCCTTGACAGGAGCGGCTGATTTATGGCTGCAAGAGTTCCTTTGGTAAGCCCCTTGTCATCAGATGCTGCATTTCATTTGGTGATTTTCCAGACACCTCAAATCCTTCATGGGAAGGCGTAGTTCATGGATATAAATATAAGGGATAAAAATAGCAACTTTCCTCTCAATCGAATATGATTTATTCAGCTGAGCCAAGATGAATTGGCTTTGGAGGGGTGATCCCACTGCATTATCTTCTGAATGATTAATGTGTGGTTACATGTTGTTCTCCTTGCTAAGGTGAGTCCCCACAACACGTTAATCTTGGGATTCTGGATTTCTTTTTAATATTTATCTTCTACCTTCTGGGTTTCTGTCCTCATCCTTGTTCATCAGGGTTATCCTGAAAGTTTCTTAGGTGCATCTTTTCAACTCATCTGCCCACTTTGCAACCTAAAGTCCGTCATGTTGCCCTAGTGACACGTTTATATATTTAGCAAAATCTTCTCATTTTCTCCCATGATCTATATTCCTTCAATGCACACCTTTTCTGGGACAGGGATCACAAGAAACATTAGCTTTCCATTCCTCTTCACTGCTTACCCTGAAACTTTCATAGTCTACTCACTCTGCTCCTACAGTTCATTTTCTTCCATCTCCCACCTTTCCAGATCCCCAGCCATCCAGGGCAACATGGCAACTTGGTATTTCCTGAGGAGGGTTTTGTTTTTTCTTTTCTCTCCCCTGCCTGGCAAACTAGTATTCATCACTCCAGAATGAAGCACCTCCTTTGTGAGAACCATGTGTCCTGATTGCTCCACGCTACCTATGCTTAGGTCTCATTTATCTCTAAGATCCCACTTGTCTACTGGTCTATAGTATTGGTTCATATGTCTGTCTTTCCCAGAAGACTGTAAACACTGAGACACCTTATGTTTGAGTCACTTAATGCCAAGATTGAGCTTGCTAATGAGTGTGGGTGGGCTGTCTTGGCTTAGTCTAAATTGCTAATTGAGACTGGCCTAGGTGCCAGTTCCATGTTAATACCCACAGTTGTGAAACCTTGAGAAAGTCTCCTAACTCCTCCTGATCTAAGATTTGCCATCTGTGAGAGGAAGATGGTTATAAATGCCCACCTCATCAGTATGTTGTGGAAAATAAGTTGCTATGGCTAACACATTTTACACAGCACCTGGCACAGTGACTCTGTATTTTGGGTTATTATAATTGATCACTACTATTATCATCTGTCCACAAGCAGAGGGGTTAAGATGTCTAAGGAGATACTCAAGAAATATTTGTGAGAATAAGAGGATCCCAAACATATTCTTCCTCCATTTCCTTGTGTCTCCTGGATTTTCCTCTTATTTAATTCCACCTCCAACATCCTGCTTATGTGTCACTTTCTTGATATTGTTGAGCCAATGAAGAGCCTACTTGGTTCTAGGCTCTAAAGGCCATTTGCTTTTTTTTTTTTTTTTAAAGATTTATTTATTTATTATGTACACAGAAGAGGGCACCAGATATCATTATAGATGGTTGTGAGCCACCATGTGGTTGCTGGGAATTGAACTCAGGACCTCTGGAAGAGCAGTTGGTGCTTTTAACCTCTGAGCCATCTCTCCAGCTCCCATTTGCTTTTTATGGACAGTGAATGAAGAGTTTTACATCAGTGGTACCAAGATAAGCTACTTGGGAGAAATCCTTCAGCTCTCCCCGCTCTGGTTGTACTGCTCTTGGAGGACAGTTGTGAGTCATGTCGTATGTCAGTACCTGTGCTATCCATGCTTCCCATTTTGTCAGTGTTCAACCAAATTGTGGGTTTCTTGACAGCTATGGATAGAGAATGAATAGTATTTGCCTTCAGGATTCCTGGGTATTAGCAACTGACCGGGTAGACAACCGTCAGCCAACAAGTACAGGCAAGCTACCTAGGAATGGCATCCTGAGTGGTTACATTTTGTCAGGAGGAAGTGATGGTGATGCAGAATTGGGTAACAATTTTTCTGAATAGGTCTAAGGTCTTGGTTGTGTCCATAGATCCACTGATTAGATTTCCTAGTTGGCATTTTTCCATCTCCGCTTGTCTTTTTTTTTTTTTTTTTTTTTTTTTTTTTAACTTTTTTGTTTGTTTGTTTTTCAAGACAGGGTTTCTCTGTGTAGCTTTGTGCCTTTCCTGGAACTCACTCTGTAGCCCAGGCTGGCCTCGAACTCACAGAGATCCGCCTGGCTCTGCCTCCTGAGTGCTGGGATTAAAGGCGTGTGCCACCACCACCCGGCAAAAAGTAAGGCTTTTCTTTTTTCTTTCTTTCTTTCTTTCTTTCTTTCTTTCTTTTTTTTTTTTTTTTTTTTTTTTTGAGTTGAGTATTGAACCCAGGGCCTTGCGCTTGCTAGGCAAGTGCTCTACCACTGAGCTAAATCCCCAACCCCACTTGTCTTTTTTCTTTTCTTTTTTTTTTTTTAACTTTATTTACTATAATAAGAATACTTAACAGAAGATACGCCCTCAACAACAATTCTAATGTATAATCCAATGTTGTTAATGTTAGGAATAGTTATCTTAGTTACTTCTCTATTGCTGTGATAAAATATCACAACCAAGAGCAACTTGGCGAGGAAAGTTTATTTCAGCTTACAGCTATCAGTTCACACTCAATCACCGAGGGAAGTTGGGCAGAAAGGAACTCAAGTCAGGGACCTGGAGGTAGGAACAGGGGTAGAAGCCATGGAGGAGGGCTGCTTACTTCTTTGCCCCCAATGACTTCCTCAACCTGCTGTCTAAACCACCCAGAACCACTTGCCCAGGGATGGCACTGTCCTCAGTGGCTGGCTTTCCCATATCAATCAGTCTTATGGAGGCATTTTCTCAATGAAGATTTCCTCTTCCCAGATATGTCTAGGTTTATGTCAGGTTAATAAAACCCAACCAGGAAAATGGTGATACACAGGAGATCTCTAGAACCCTTTCATCTTGTGTGTTGAGACTTCCCATTAATCAAATATCAGTTCCCCATGGCCCTTTCTTACAGCCACTGTGCCACTCTCTGGGGTTTGTTAAAGTCTATTTTATACCTCATGCAACTGCCATCATACCGTTTTCTTCCTTCAGTCTGGCTTCTATCACTTAGCACAGTGCCTTCCAGGTTTATCCATATTGTGTCATATTGTACAGTTGCTTTCCTATTTGAAAGCCAAATGCCAACTGTCTCTCTTAAACAGTTGTGCTCACAAGCTGCTTAATCTTTTAATTTCTTTAGAATGAAGCTAGACAGAAAAGACATTTGGAGAAACAGCCAAAGGGAGAAATCTTCTAAACTATTATACAATTTCTTTCAATGTTTTATAGTGACCTTACTCACACCAATTTGACCGAAAGTATCACATAGCTACAGTTCTATCAACTGTTTTCCTATGTATATTACAAATATAAATTTTATTGTATTGCATTTTTAATTAAAATACATAATTACAACAATATTACTGGATTGTATGATATTTAATTAAAATTTGTAATTACATTCAGAAATATAATGAGAGAGGATCCAATGATAAATACACTTAGTAGTGGGAGGCAAGTCTCTGGCACACTAGCATTAGAATCAGTCTTTACATAATGAATGGAAGCTGTTAGGATTCCATCTAGGAAGCAATGTGAAGACTCTGATGAGAAGCTGAGAGGATGTCTCTACATTGATTGGATTCAGGGAGGGTTTTTCTTTCTATTTTTTAAAAAAGATTAATATTTATTTATTTCTTCTTTATAGAATTCAAGGAGTTCTTATTGAGTCCTTTATGGTGATAATTTCCTGCCTGTGTCTGTGTTCATTTAGTTCAGTTTCCAAAGTGAATTCACTTACATTACCATGGAAGCCCGGTGAGAAGACCTTTTCCCCCACCCCTTTTATCAGATAAAAATTATAAATTTCAGATTGGTTGAGATGGCTAACTACCCTAAAGTCCTGTAGCTTGAGCATTAACAGGGTGGAGAACTCAGCTCCTCTCTGCTGCCAGCTACAGGTCTCTTCTCTGCTTTACCTTTCTAAAGTAGGCAATCAATCTGCTAAAGGAAATCCGAAGACTGCTCAAACATGCTCTGTGTTGTGACGTACTGTCAGTATCATATACAAACCATCCTTTCTGCTGCTGAGAGCTGGCTACCCACTTGGAGCACATGGCCACTGGGAAGGCTTAAAGGAGGGGAGGTTGAGTGGGGGACCAATTAATTTCAGATTGGTTGAGCAAACGTTTCATAGCATCTTTGGGTTTATTTCCCCTCTCCCCTGACAAGCAATTCCAGCCTCTTTTTGACAGATTGATCCTGAGTGCTGGGCATTTTTCTCTCACCACATTAGCTGCCAGTTTTCCAGGCCTTTCCCCGGGGCTGGGATGAGGTGAGAGGTAAGTCGTTTGTAAGTATGACTTGCCTGAGCAGTGCAGGCAGGCTGAACACTCAGAAAGCCCCTCTGTGCTTGGAGCCCGCTTTCATGTCTTAGAAATCCTGATTTATTTCAGGACAGGGAAAATCTGAGCCAGTTTGCAGAGTGGAAATTAAAATCTTAAAACTATGCATGAAAATCGAATATTCCAAATGGCCTGGTTTAAACATCACCCTGCACCGTTGATCAAATGTAGAAGTTCTTGAAAAGAAATGGGGATTTATGACTAGGAGCAGGGCCGGGGAAAGGCGCGGTGAGTATTTATGGGTCACTTCAAGGACCTCCGCAGACTGTGCTTGAATCTGCTTTTGTGCCCTCGGGTTTCTGCTTTGGAGATTTCAAGCCAGCCAATGCTTATAGATTGGAAAACATGTGGCTTTGGTTGTAGTCTGTTAACTTTTGAAAGAGAGGGAGGGACGATATATATATATATATATATACACACATTTATCACACAACACACAAGGATATATGCATACATTTTTATTCCTTGGGATTTATGCCTGTGACTCTCTTGACGGCAAAAGCTTTGCTTTATCTGTGTGTCCTGCCATGGATGCGCTGCGCATCCTTAGGCTTTAGTGACCTTTCGTTGAGCACCACCTTGTGCTAGGTCCCACGCTAGCAGCAGGGGGAGGTGCAGAAACAAGGGCAGAATGGAATTTTCCAAACCACGGTTACTTCCAAGCTCAGAGGAATACAATGAAGAAATTTAAAAGACAAAAGACAGCTAGCCATACCAATGGTTTCTTTTAGCTAAACTGCAGGAACAAGTACTAGCTGTTTTATCCACATCTCAGGTGCACAACGAAGAAGCAGGGAAGCTGCAGTCAATGCGTTCTCCTTTAGCGGATGAGGAGTGCGAAGTGTCCATAGGTCCTGGCTGGGGCCTGGCTGGGGCCAATCCTGTAAGCAGCGTCAGGGAGCTCTGAGGCCTGGTTGCAGCTACTTTCCCATTAAACCTTCCCGTCTTAAATGCCGACCCTCTTCCTAAAGGCCTCCCTCCCGTTTCTTTTCCTTTTCATTGTTTATTAAAAGTACTTATTTTTGTTAATTATTTGAGAATTCTAAGGAATGATATAATGTAATTTTGAGATTTAGCCTGAGTTCTGGGCGTTTTTCACTCCCTATATTAACTGTCGTGTTCACCCCCAATTCCTCCTCGTAACTCCTCCCAGAGCCCCTGCCGCCTCCACACTTACCCTCCAACTTCCTGTCCTCTTTATTGTCTGCTCTAAGAACCTGTCAACTCCGCTTGGTGCTGCCCATGTACCGCTGTGTGTTAGACTTGTCCACTGGAGTGTGGTTGACCTTCCAGGAGCCACATCCTGGAGAAAATGGACTCTTCCTCCTCTCGAAGCCGCCACCGTGTCCATAGCTCCTCGGTTCAGGGTGGGAGCTCACACGGATCAGCTTTCCTTTGTGCAAGCCACCACACCTGCTGTGAGTTCACACGTGCAATGGTTGCCTCATATCCAGAAGACACTGTTTCGCTCTGCCTCTCCCCTATCGCGGGCTCTTACAACCCTTCCACCCCCGTTTTCTGCCATAGTCCCTGAGATTTAGAGAAGGGTGTGAGCTCTAGAGATGTGTTGTTTGTAGCTGAGCTCTCCACAGTGCTCTTATTGTAAATACTTGGATGGGTTGGGAGATTTTCCATTAACTGTCATCCACTGCGCAAAGAGACTTCTCTGATATTCAAGAGTTACCTCATCTATTGGTACAGAGGCATGAATTTAGAAGGCAGTTGGATGGAATGTCCATTTAGCAAAATAACTATAGTTTGGAGTCAGATTTACAGAACCAAGCACACATCTCCTCCTATAAAGTGAGCCATAACTCAGAAAACCACTGGTTACTCCCATAATATTTGGCCACTTTTGCACCAGGGGGCATACCTTGCCATCGTTACTGCAGTTCACAGGGTTCACAATTTGTTCTTTGTCTTTTAGGTGCCAGCTTCAGCTCTGCAGATTGATAGGCCTCTTGCTTTCTGCTCCGCTAGTCCTTTGTGCATTCCTCGAGTGTGAAACTCAAGCACTTGCATTACCCACAAAACTTTGCAGTGCAAAAGTTTCCCTGTATGTCAGGTGTGGAGCTCCTCATCGCAACTTCCAAATCACAATAAACAGACCTTCCCAAACAAATAGCATTGCAAAGACTAAGCAGGTTGTATTTATGTGTTTAGGAATATATGTATTGGGGTTGGGGATTTAGCTCAGTGGTAGAGTGTTTGCCTAGCAAGCACAAGGCCCTGGGTTCGATCCTCAGCTCTGGAAAAAAAAAAAAAAAACAGGAATATATGTGTACATGCATATACATTCACATACATACAACAACTAATGAAAAAAGCAGCCATGAATTTGAAAGAGAGCAAGAAGGGGTATGTGGGAGAGTTTGGAGGGAGAAAAAGAAACAGAGAAATGAAGCAATTATATTATAATCTCAAAGAAAAAATAAGTGATAAAATAAACAAAAACAAAAAACAGCTTTTTTGCCCACACACATAAGCTCTGGACACATGTCCTCGACTTTCTCATACCCTTCACACCAGTGAGTCACCAAATCCTTTGCTTTTCACCCTTAAATATAACCAGCTACTCTGACTTACCACAGTCATCAAGATCATTGTAGATGCAGCAGTCATTGCCCTTGAGTGTCTCTTAACTGGCTCATTGTATTCTCAAGGACCCTCCTTGAAGCTCTTCTGTAAACTTCAATGCAGCTGAAATAAAGCTGAGACCCTCAGATCCCCTCATGGTACTATGTGATCGGCTTGCTCTCTAGCCTCACTGGTGCCCTTGATCCTTGCTCTTCAGTCACATGGGCATCATCTTTTTCAAGTACATTCATGCTTTCTGATGTCTGCTCTATTAGGAATGTCCTATTTTTCTTTACCCAGCCAGCTCCTGTTCAGTGTTTGGATGTCAGCTCAAACATGACATTTACATCACATTCATGGGCTTTCCCACAGGCCCAAGAGCCTTTTCAGAGGAGCCTCTTCATTTTCTTTTAGCATCTATCAGAATGTGTATTGATTGATTGATTGCTCTCTTGGTTTTCTGTAATGTTTCTTTCACTGGAATAAAGACTTACTGGGGAGAAATACTTCACTCTGGCGTCTTCACTATTATAGACACAAGTGCTGAGACCTGGGAGTAGAGAAGGCATTTGCTAAACATTTGTAAAAGTGTAAATAAGAAGCAAATAGGCAAAAACTAAACTATTCAAATATTCTTCACAACATCAGTACATATTTTTATTTAGTCTGTTTCTTAGTAGAGGAAATGAATGCATGTGTAGGAGGCGGGGGCATGTGTGGTTATATGTGTTTCTCTCTCTGGTTATGTGTGGGTATATGTGTATGTTTTCCCATGAGTAGACCATTCATATTTCTACTGGTTTTAAATTTTCTTTCTCAGCTTTTCCTAACTCAACAACATATACAAGGGACTAATTACCCCATTTATGAGAACCTGAAATATCCCTTTTGTCTGTGTATCCCTAGTGATCCATTCTACCCTCTCAGATCGGCTACCCCAGGTGAGAACTTGCCCCCTTACTTGGGCAAGAGCCGTTCTGCAGGCTGTTGCAGCCTAATTTATTATCGAAGGTAGAGAGTGGGATGACTTGGTTGAGCTGCAACAGAGTCTCTCGGCCGCCTGTCAAAGAACACGATGAAACAGCCAGGAAAGATGAGGAATTCCAACCACAGGCCCAGCCAAAGCTGGCAGCAGAGCTCAGTGTAGGTAACCACACTTAGCACACTGTCCTGGGTTTGAGGTGCCCTAGTGATCCCGGGGGGCAGGAAGCCCAAACACTGCCAGCTCAGTGCAAGAGAGAGTCTCACTTAGAACACTTCCCAAAGAGCACGTTTCCTTGAAAGAAACCATGCTAAATGAACACACACCACACACACACGCAGAAGGGTGGTGGCATGGATTTTCCTCACGTGTTACCTAAAGACTATGAGATAATTCATTACAGCTTGTCCTGTTTATTTCATGGTTCCAATCATGATCCCATTCAACACACCTCTGACTGAGTTCCAGCCACCTTTCTTTGAGAATGTCCTTTCAAGTATCTCTCCGGGTCTTTCCTGAATACTACTTCCTTGGCCTTGAGTGAACTTAACTGGTTTTTCTCTTTCATCTCCCCCCTCCCCGCCCCCCAGCTGCCTCATCACTGTCAGGTTAGTCCTCTCTAGGCTTAATTCTAGTTCTATATCGTCTGCCATGCAGTCCTCCCAAAGGACATAGAAACTAAGAGCCTGTGCTCTACAAGTGGAGTCATTTGCTAAAAACTCGAAGTGTTCACTCACCAGCTATGCAGCTTCAAGCTATTTGCCTATTCCCCCCCCCCCCGACCCCAGTTAGCATATCTGTAAAGTGGGTAGAATGGTAATAGCTACTTGACAGGACTTATATTTATTGGACTAACCCTTGTGGAGTACTTGAGATGGCCAAGTACTCAATATGCCTTCTTTGTATAATCCACCTGCTTTCAACGTCTACACATTTACTTAGAGTCTTTGTTTGCTCCTTGATTAATGTTTTCAAAGATGTGTGCCCTGGGCACCTGGCTTGGCATTGGACACAGGCATCACCTAGGACACTGTGTCAATGGTAGTGCATGATTGCATTTTATTTAAACTGCATTTGACTACTGAAGGAAGTGAGTTTTGATTTGATTTCAATTTACTTTGAGGAAACTGATGCACTATCTACTGCATTACTAAGGCTCCTATCAATTTATCTTTTAAATATGTATTTTTTCCATGCTAGAAATAAAATACCAATGACTTCAACCTTTTTACTGCTCACCTTTCAGATCCCATCTTGTTCCTTTTCCTCACCCTCCCTGTGCCCCACGAGGGTGGCTTCAAAAGCTTGTGTTTTTATCCTATGGTGTGAGGCTGTGTTTAGCCATTGGGAGTGACTGACCAGAGACTAGTGGGGGAGAGGAAGATTGGGCCATCTTTCCCTGTCCCTCACTGTAGCTCTGTGCTGGCTTCTCCTCTATTCCCATCCCTCACTGCAGCTCTGTGCTGGCTTCTCCTCTGTTCCCATCCCTCACTGCAGCTCTGTGCTGGCTTCTCCTCTATTCCCATCCCTCTCTGTAGCTCTGTGCTGGCTTCTCCTCTATTCCCATCCCTCACTGCAGCTCTGTGGAGCTGGCTTCTCCTCTGTTCCCATCCCTCACTGCAGCTCTGTGGTGTCTCCTCTTGGATCGTCCTCTCTGAGCACCTTGGTCCTGTGACTTCTCCAGGCACTGCTCCCTGTTGTCTCTCTTTTGGTTCTAAAAGCAGCAATGGCTCCAGCTGGTGGAGACCCCAGTCTTCAATATCTTTTGCTGTGTCTCTCGACTTACACTTCTGAGACATCCTGTAATTCCTTACTTCTCCAGACATACCCTTGACTATGCCGAATGCTTCCTGTCTAGACCTTGAAAGATACAGTAGGCACACAATTCCTAAAACCAAGAAAAAAGGAAGGGAGGAAGGAAGGAAGAGGAAAAAGGAAGGAAAAGAAGGAAGCAAGGAAGAAAGAAAAGAGGAAAGAAGGAAGGTAGAAATAGAGATTTCCATTTAAAATTAAAATTATTGGAATTTTGATATATTTACTTTTAGCTTTCATATGCAGTTTGTATATAACTGTTTGATTGTTAGTATGGTGCATATATTTTCCAGTTTTATTTATTTATTTTCAGAACTGCAAGAATCTTCTTTTCTAGATTTTATTAATCTTTGAGAATTTCATACATTAGAGCTTGATCGTATTCACCCCTCCCAGTCTTCTCTCAGATCCATCCCTTATTCCATACCCACCAAACTTTGTATTCTTCTTATTTATTTATTTATTTATTTATTTATTTATTCATTCATTCATTTATTTATTTTAGCTAATTAAAACATTCTTTTATTGGGCGATTTTTACAACAACATTATTGTGTACTTCTTCTTTGTGAATGTATGCAGTGTTGCCACTCACTCTAATTATTGCTGCCCATATAGTCTTGGGTGTGGTGCATAAACTGTATCCTATTTTCACCTTAAATAGTCCATTAATCATTTTAATTGCTTAGGCATCATCATCGTTGTTTTAATTTACTGGATAGTGTTCCTTTGAGACTTACTTAATTTTTTTCTCCATTACAATCGACTCTTTCCTACATTTTGGCTGTACTTATAACAAATTCCTGTAAGTATAATCTTTGGCGTATTTAGTGGCACAGTTGGCTATGACCTCATAAGCAGGCTATTGCACTGATTAGACCAAGAGATCCAGTCAAAGGAAATGAATATTTCGTGACTCTCAATCTTATTTCCAAATTTCAAAGCCAGGGATTTTATTTCAAAAGGTAATCAGTCATATTCTATAAAGAACGTATTTGAAATATGTACATTTATTTTCAAACTTTTGTTCCATACAGCTTTGAATTCCTATTTTTCTTGCTATTTACTCCATCTATTGTTTTCTAGATTTGGTGCTAGACTTACTTTTATGACTAAAGTATTTACCTTTCTCAGTAATACTGACTTTCCTAAAGTGTTATGCAATCTTAGTGCATATTTAACTGACAACATGTCAGTCTTGCTATTTTTATTAGTTCTTTGAGAATTTCATCCAACATTTCCATTGTCTTCACATTCCCTTCCCCAAATTGTTCTAGATTCACCCCATTCACGCCATCTCTCTCTCTCTCTCTCTCTCTCTCTCTCTCTCTCTCTCTCTCTCTCTCTCTCTCTCTCTGTCTCCCCCCCCACACACACACACACAGACATCAAGGTCAATATATAATGCTCAAATATTCTTCAGTATGTGGCTTTCCACTGGATTATGGTCAACTTATTTGGGGGATGCACTCTTAGCAAAAACTTGATCCTTATTTTCATGGCAGCTGAAAACTTCTGAAAGCTCCTTGGCTAGGGGTAAATTTTGTGCCCAGTTTATCTCTTCATGCTGGGATTTGGTCTTGCTTGGTTGGGCCTGCACAGGTCTCAAGCCTGGTGTCACAACTGCTCTGAGTTCATATGTCCTATTGCCCTGTTGTTTCCAGAGTTGTTGTTGTTGCCACTGTTTCCTTGTGGTCACCCACTGCCTCTTTATACTCTTTCTGTCCCATTTTCTGCGAGGATCCCTGAGCCTCTGCAGGAGGGGTGCATGTGCTATATACTTTTCATTTAGGGCTGGACATTCTGCAGTGTCTTAGTCTCTGCACCTTGGCCGGGTGTTTTTCTCTGTGTAGATGGTCATGTGCAAACAGAAGCCTCTGTTTGAGATTCCTTAATCTATGGGTGTAATGATTAGTTGTCAGAATTGTTTAATACTATGTCCACTTAGCAGAGTAATAAACAGGGTTTATTATCTCTCTAACCATAAGTTCTTGGATAGAGAATGGTGCCAGATATGGGTTTTATCTTGTCTAGTGGGCTTTCAATCCAATCAGAAAGTGCATGGTTATTCCCATGACATCCCTGTTACTGTTGCACTAAAGGGCATGTCTTGCTAGCCCAGTTGCTGGTGTAGCACACAGTGAGGATTTCAGTAGACTTTGATTGAATTTAACCCCCCCTCTCAAGTCCTCCCATATGAAAGCCCCCTACCCACCTGACTTTGTTTTTTCCTAAAAAGCAATCAATCAATCAATCAATCAATCAATCAATCTACCAGGTATAGTTAGTGCTTCCCATACACTCCTGGGTTTATGACCTTTCACAGTAGCGTGGTCAGCCTATCAGAGCTCACGTTCTTTTTTGTTTGTTTGTTTGATTTTTGTTTGTTTGTTTGTTTTGTTTTTTGAGACAGGGTTTCTCCATGCTGTTTTGGTGCCTGCCCTGGATCTCACTCTGTAGACCAGGTTGTTCTGTAATTCACAGAGATCCACCTGGCTCTACTTTCGGAGTGCTGGGATTAAAGGTGTGCACCACCGCCACCTGGCTTAGAGCTCACATTCTTAAAGAAGATTGACTCTCCCTTTCCCAGGATCCATCAATTACCAGCAGCTCTTCAGCTGTGGTGGTACTTCATGTCTACTTCTTATCTCTACGCTGGGATTTGGTCTGCTTGTACAGGTCTTAGGCATATTGTGGCATAAAGTGTTAAATGTGAATAATGGAACAGGAAGGGTTAGATTGGCATGGGATCTGGGAGGGCAGGGTTGAGGAGGAAATATGAGGAAGGCTGACACTGAAGACTTTTCAAAAAAGAAAACTCATTGTTGGAGAAGCTTCCTAAAACATATAGATTAGCATCCATAAAAAGAGCTTAAATGAAGTTACAGAGCAATGAAGTCTCTACTAGATACTGCAGGCTTATGAGTGAAAAACCAAGTGCCTATAGTGGGACACCTTTGTTTTGGAGTTGTTGGCCAGCGTGGCCCCATGGACTCCCAAATACAGACTATTGCCAGTGCCTTGATTATTTCCCAGAACTTGATGATGAAGACCCCATCACCAAAGACACCATATACTTTAGTTACAGAATGTGGAGAAATCAAGCTGGTACTGATCAGGAACTTTCATCCATGCTGGGTAGACTTCCTAGTGCTAGAAGGTGCTATGCATGATACCAAAGGAGAGAAATAATCGTCAGTCTTCCACAGTTGTGATCCCAGAGAGCTACAGTAATGGCAAATTTGGCAAAGCATGTCTACTGGTGCAGTAGTGGCATGAAAGTCAGGGAGTAACCAGCCATTTTCTGATTAGATTTAAGACCCGCTCCACAAGATAAAACTCATGCCTGGCACCATGACTGAGGCCAAGAACCTCTAGTTAGACAACAGACCCTGGTGGAAAACCTGTTGCCATTGCTCTGCTAAACTGACATACTATCAAAGTCATCCTAATGACTATAAGTTAAGGCATCTCTCAACCCTCTTCAAAGAAGCATCTTTCTGCAGTAGATGGTGCTTCACACAGAGACCCATAACTGGTCAAGGATTAGAGAATAAGGGAGTTCTCAGCTCTAAATGAACATTGATATCACACATCTGCTCACAAGTCTTGGAGATCATTGTCTAAGAAGGGGTGCAAAGAATGTAAGAGCCAGAGCTGGTGGGTGACTACAGGAAAATGTATTTTCTGGACACAGCCAGTTATACATATAAACTCCCAGCGGTATGCTTTACTTTTGATAGTTTGTGCACCATAAGGTTTTTAAATCAATTTTTTATTTTAAAATCTTGCATTGACATCATATTTATCTTCTTTAACCGAGATATTTTTCTTTGTTATTATTTAAGGCAGGGTCTCATTAGGTACTTGAGCCTGTGATCCTCCTGCATCAGCCTCTGGGTGCTGGGATTATAGGCTTATGCCACCTTACCCAGCAATGATCTGGGTTTTTGCTCTTGGCTTTCAGTCACCTTGCAATCTTAGCATGGTCTAGCCCTGGGAAGCATGCAGGACATCTGTTTTTTGGAGTGCTTAATTATACCATACCTTACACATGGGGAGTCTGGGAAGAGGTGCTGACTGGTACAGCTCATGCCCTCTTCTTATAAGCACACTTTTCCCATGCCCTCTGCCATCTGCTGCCTGCATGAAGCATTTCTGAGGTGGAAGTTTCGGCGACTGTGCCTTAGAACTCTTTGTTTGATTACCACTTTATTATGATTGCTTTCCCTTCTACAAATACTATCTAAATATTATGATGAGAAATAAAAATAAAACAAAAAATACTGAAAGATGAAAGAGGAAAACCCATCATCCGTTCTTCTTTCTCCGGGAACAAAAGAACAAAACAATTCCTGGTTTGTATAATTGACTGCAGCTGTACACACAGAGGAGCACACTAAGAAATCCATGTCCAGCACCTCCATGATGTCTTGATACCTGTGTTTGCTTCACTTGTACCCAAGGCAAGGTACATGTAAACAGAATGGAGCCAGGCTCCTTGGCTGAGATGAGGCGTTTTCCCTTTGCACTATTCAATGATGCCAAGCCTGTGGACTTCACGCTTTTGTGATTTTGATTTCCAAATACTGTTCTCAAGAGAAAAACAGCCTCTGGTATCAAAACAGATGAGCTGAAATCAGCCCAACAACCTGCCTTTGTAGGATTTGTCTCGTGGGTAGGAGATGGAATTTTCTGCCTGTTGGTCAATGTATGTGAGCTACAGCAAGCCTGTTGTGATCTCGGGTTACCCTTGGAAGTGTGTATCCATATCCTCATTTTATAGGTTGTGGGCTTAGGATAGTTAACTGTCAAAAGTGAAATAACGTCCCCTAGCAGTATGGAATTTGGGGCTTGGGTCTACAGAGCTTGACTCTGAAGTCGCCACGCTCCATAGCCAGTATATCCAGGAGGGCTTACTGAGCTATGACTTCAGCCTTTATCTTTCTCCACACTCCCATCTGTTACCTACTTCACAGCCTCAACCACCCTGTTGTTACACTCTCTCTCAAGAGTAACCTTCCTGCTGCTGGAAGGTTTTTTTTTTTTTTTTTTTTTTTTAAGTCATGGTGGGTTAAGGCTGAAAGGGTCTTTGGGAAGTACTGCCAAAGGTAGGTGATTGTAAACTGTAATGGTTTGAATGAAAATGCCCCCTACAGATTCATGTATGTGAACACTTGGTCCCCAGTTGGTGGCACTATTTGGGAAGGTTTAGGAGATATGGACTTGATAGAGGAATATATCACTAGGGGCAGGCTTTCAGAATGTGAAGTCATTTCTATTTTTTTCTCTTTGCTTCATGTTTCCCATTTGAAGATGTGAGCTCTTGGCTTTCTATTGTAGCCACCATGATGACTTTTGTCCTTCTGGAAACACAAGCCAAAGGAAGCTCTTTCTTCCTCCAATTTTCCTTGGTCATGGTGTTTTCTCAGAGCAATGGGGAAATAACTAATACATGGACCTTGTTGGTTTTCATAAAATTCCTAGCATTGCAGAGAACACATGATGTATAAGGTATCAATGAAATTTAAGTTAAAAACATATAATTTAAAAAGGCTTGTAAGGACCTTACTTTCTAGAAAATTTTTACTTAATGAAATAATATGTTAACATAAATTTATTTTTTACTATGATTCTTTTTTAAAAATAATTTATTGTTATGAACATTGGATCCCCTGTAACTGGAATTACAGGCAGTTGTAAGCTGCAATGTGGGTGATGGAAATTGAACTTGGGTCCTCTGGAAGGACAGCTATTAATATGATTCTTACCACTGCTTTTTGAAACACTGAAGTGATATATAACACTCAAGATTTCCTAGTTGTCTTTCAGTCATTAGATCTTGGGTTTTCAACTGCCAAGATGTTTCTAGAAGCATAGGTAAAGAAGACTCTTCACAGGATTGGCCTAGAACAAGCCAGAAGGTCTGTACCAGGCACTTATCATCTGTGTAAGGTATGGTTGCAAAACGAAGGGGTCAAAGCTGTGGATATAAGAAGCCCTGGTTTCCACATGAAACCCTGGTCATCTTGTTGACCTTGGGCAAGGCTGTTGCCCTCTCTGAGCCTAGAGATGTTTTCTATAAATGAGACAGAGCTGAATTCATTGATTCTCCATTAATGTGTGTTGATATTTGTGATCTTTTCTACTGTCAGAGTGGGCACAGGTAGCTATAGAGAACAGCATCCTAGAAACTGCTTCCCTGAGGACATTACCAATCTAGGCCATGGTGATGGTATTTTACCACCTCCTCCTCCATGAGAGTCTCTGAACAGTGAATGTCTCCCATCCACAGTCTTGGGGTCATGTTTGTGTGTGAACGTGATGTGCAGGCATTGAACTGAACCCAAAGGAATGTTTCAGGTTTGCTCTTGGCAGAGTCCTTTTTTCCCTGCTCCCTAATGAAGGACTGGAAGGCCAAGAGAGGCCTCCCATGGCTCTTCTTGGCTGTTGCCTCCCTCTTTAAACAATGGCTGGATGCATTCTGAAGAAACAAGAGGAAACATATGGATTGAATTTCCCCCAAGCACACTGCAGCTAGGAGTGGGCTGGAGGCTAGGTGTGGGAGGGTGGGGAGAAGGGGAAGCTTTGGCACAGCAGGCTAGGAAACTTAGTGAAACCAGAGTGTCATGAGCGGTGGGCAGGAGGGTCCTCTAGCCACGGCCAGGTATGCTTTAAACCAGCTGCAGTGGGACAGACCTTTACAGAGGGCCCTCGGAATCTCCAATTCTGCAGCAGGACATGCAGAAGAGGCAGTTACTGCATCGGGCAGAGGTATCCACAGTTTTGCTTCCTCAGGGGTCTGAATGTTGAGGGATCCTTCCTGAGGAAGTCAGGCCTAACTTGTCCTGTTCCTCCTACAGTGGGGCGGACAGTTTGGGATTTCATTCGATTTCACCCAAACAGCATTAAACAGTGGGTGTGAATCCTGCTTCTGTTGCCCAATTCCTCATGAGAGGTGCTGGGGCTCTAACTGTCACTACAGACACACACACAGCAACTTGGAGGACTGGGAAGCGGCAGGCAGGATTGTTGCAGGGCTGCAAGCACTCCACTGCTGTCATGCATGCTCTCCCTTACATGGCCTCCTCATCCTCCCCATCTCTGTGACCGGCTCTGCTGTACCTCTGCTGCCTAAGCTCCCAGGGCCCTCAGAACGGACAAGACACACCAAGTCTCTCTGCCATAAGTGCATGAGAACTGAGAATAATCTGGATATAATAAGTCCTACCGATTGAGAGTAAATTCCTAAATTAGAGCAGCTGGTTGCTGGCCTAGCTCTGTCTGAGTACTCATCAGCCGATTTCCTTGGGGAGCTATGGGCCTCATTTCTGCCACCTCCTTCCGAATGAATCTTTTCAGTTTATGTTTGGCACTATGTAAAAGACATTCCTACCTCATCCTTGCCCATCAGGTTTATTGATATGAATCGATATTTTGCTGAGAATTGTCCATCCCTTTTGGACTGGGTTTTGAATTCGGACTCCACCGGGGAAAGTACTGGCTTCGTTGGACTCAGTCTTCATCTGTGGCTCCTAGTTTATTTTAGTCTGACTTTATGCCATCCCCAGCCTACCTCGTCACCAATGTGTTCATCATTTTCAATTCGCTCCATTGTTGCCTCTCTTGTAAAGTCCGTTCTTCCTCGTTCAGGACAACTCGGGGAGGGGTTTCCTTCTAACATT
Source organism: Onychomys torridus (assembly GCF_903995425.1). NCBI lineage: Eukaryota > Metazoa > Chordata > Mammalia > Rodentia > Cricetidae > Onychomys > Onychomys torridus. The sequence goes on from NC_050444.1 coordinate 122,223,562, forward strand.
TATCTCATGAGTCACTTCAAAGGGCAGAGAGTGGGTGCACTTTAGAATGGAATGACCACAATGGCAGAGCCCTGTTCCATTCTTGGTGGTCTGCTAATGTATATGGGTGACATGGATTTCATGAGAATAGAGTAAGGACAGACAAAGGCCCTCAATTAATCTTCCTTGAACTGGATGTGATATTTAATCCAATGCTTGACTTTGATATTCAAAGAAGGAGTTTACTCAAGAGCTTTAATGACTGAACCAGAGCTGCTAAGAAATATTTGATAGCAAAGGCAGTGTTGATTCTGATGCCCAGGGCATGTGTTTGACAATCGCTACTTGGATTCCATTGAATTGAAAATTACTTGTAGGAAGCCTACATCTAACTCTTGGTAGAGTTAAGGTTGTAAACAGAAATCAGGGCATTTAAACTTTTGGCCAACAGCAAGATTAAATTATAGTCAAGATGCTCAAGGTATTAAAAAAGAGTGCCATGACAACATCCCTTAAATTTTAATCTTGGCATCTAGTTCTTCTCTGTTTTTCCCTTTCCAGGATATCCCTCTTTATTGTCCTGTCCAAATCATGGAACACTTAAAATATGCAGTTGCTTAACACTGAGCAAGCCATTTCCTTTCTTTTTGATAAAAATTCCAGATTTTGAAAGAACATCTCTAAGAACCAATTTTGCAATGAGATTTATTTTAAAAAGGATGTCTATAAAAAGTAAAGGTTTTTCATGTCCCTTGGATGACTTAGGAGCCTATGTCTTTAAGAAGGCCTCAGTGTATACAGACCCCGGGAAATATCAATTGGCATCAGAAACAAGTGAAGAATTCATTTGCTATATTACCTCCTGCACACCAGAGGGCACTGTGCAAATTTTAACTATTTTTCTTCATAGAGACCAAAAGTCTAGTTAAAGGATTAGTGGTCTTCCCCCCCCCCCCCCAAGGATCAGATAGTGTATCAATCTTCAAATACCATCTAATTAATGTCTGTTGCAAACCATTCAATTCTGTTGGAGCATGAAGCAGCCATAGATTCTATATGTTGAAATGCCTGTGTTCCAATAAAACTTTACTTACAGACGCTGATCTTTGAATTGTAAGAGATATTCATGTGTCACAACAGTAGTGTTATTTTTATCATTTAAAATGATAAAAAAATTCTCTGCTCATAGGATTTAAAAACAAGCAGTCCAGATAATTATTTGAGCTATAGTTTACAGATCCCAGGTACCACTAATTATAATAGCAACAATGGTAACAGCATAGGAATATACTATCATGTGGTAAGCACTGGATAGCTTTTACAATCTAATTTTCAAGTAAAGTGATAAAGACTTGGAAGGTTCACTGGATCAGCAGTACAGAATTAGTAAATAGAAAAGCTGAGACCCGATCCCTAATCTGTCAGTCTTAGGCTCTGAGTCTCTTGTTGGCCATGCAGTCACTTCATAGGAATCACAGTTTTAGACAGCTCGGTTATTTAAAGACTCATGGTTAAGAGCTTCAGGCTTGAGGACTGGGGACATGGCTCAGTGGGTAAAAGTGTTTGCCATTCAAGCCTAATAATGGCTGGAATTGATTCCTAGAAGTTGCATGGGAGAAGCTGAGAACTGACTCCAGCAGTGTTGTTCTCTGATGTCCAATTGCAAGCCCACACCTGCACTAACATACACACACATCATACATACACACAATAATAATGAATATAAATAAAATTAATAATGAGAAGAAAGACATGCAGGTAAAGAGAACACTGTACTAGGAAATAAGAGACTTGAGTCATGGCCTTATCCATGCCAATAATTCTGTTCTTCAGTCATCTTGGGGGAAAAATATTCAATTTTCTGAGTCTAGTTTTCCTCATCTATCACATGAAGGGACTAGATGAAGCCAGTGGTCACCATTGGTTTCCAAGGGCAATGGTGATTTTGTCCTTTAGTGGCACTTGTGACTGCAGGGCCAAGTACAGGCATCTCGGGTGCAGAAATCAGAGCTGTGGCTGGACATCCCACAGTGTGTGCAACAGCCACCGTGGTGTGGTTAATTTCAACTGTCAGTTTGACTGGGTAATAGTGAGACCCACCTTAGGCTGTGTCTGTCAGAGCCTTTCCCGAGAGGGTTAACTAAGCAGAGGAAATGCCCCCTTCATGTGGGCAGCAGCACCCCACAAGTTGGGGGTAGCACATTAGACTACAAAAAGGGAAAACAACGCAGCCGGCTAAGCTCCAAACCTCGCCTCTCATCTGCATCATTTTCCCCTGAAATGTCAGGCAATGAGGAGGCCCAGATGCCTGCTGCTGCTGCTGCTGCTGCCATGCACTCACTTGCTTCCATGTACTCTGACTATGATGGACTGCAGTCCTTTAGACTGTGAGCCCAAAAAACCTTTCTTCTCTCAAGTGGTTTCCTGTTGGGTGTTTGGTCACAGTGATGAGAAAAATAACAAATGCAAACTCCCTAGTCAAGAATTATTCAAAAACAGCAACAGTGCTCGTGTTGAGAAACCCTGCACTAGCGGGCCAGGGTGGCTTCTTCCATTTCTAGAAATCTGAGTTTTTAAATTTGTTCTTTCAGAAATTTATTTAAAATTCAAGTGACTTCTTATTTCTGAACCGTGCATTCCTTCTCTGTAAAACAAAAAGACTAAACAGTGTAACTCTGAAGATTCTTTTGGCTTTAAAAGGCTCAAGCCCGTGATTAACAGGGGAGTACTGAAAATAAATGTTATGATTTTAAATCCAAGATAACACAAGCCATTTTACATTTTTGTCTCAATTAAAACCAGTGCTGAGCAAGTCCTCTGTCCCCACAGGGGAGCTTACAAACTTGAAACCCATCATGGGCTGGACCCAAACTGCAAATGTCCTTTTTTTTTTCCCTTGGCCAATAGTATATGTTAGAATTTTGTGAATTGGGGGCCAACATTTAAAAGATGGAGTATATCCAGTAAATACACAGTTTTCTAACTTTTTTTTTTTTTTTTTTTTTTTAAGCCAGAAGACCTATCAACCCCAGGCTTCATTTTTGCAAGGCAGCAGTTACGTCAAGCTAGGCAAAGCTGTCTTCTGAATTCCCAGGGCACCAGAGTTCCTGCCTCCCTGACTTGGATCCTACCTGACCATTTGTCATTTGCTTACATGGCCTCGCCACCTGAGCCCTCTAGTGAGCAGTATTCACTGTTTGTGTTCTATAATCAGGAGTGTGCACATGGCTGATTACACATGTGCCCACTTAGAATTGTGTCATCTCAGAGTAAATTGAATAGTTAAGTGGGTGAGTTGAGTCCAAGCAATCAAGGGGAGGATAGAATGGGGAGAAAAGCCTTTGTTAGAGCTTGTGAAACACTCTGAAGAGCTTTAATGGACAGTATGAGGCAATGGTGTTCTGTGCCTGCCAACTAGCAAATGTGGCCCCTCACTAGCTTATTAGGAGTGCAGTGACCTGACGGGGCAACAGGCCAGTCCTGTTCTCACTGATACACACTTGCATCTGAATCATCATGTTCGTTTCCTGGAACTCTACTTTAAGCTCTATTTTAACAAGGGTTTGGGCAATCGAGTCTTGAGATGACATGGAAGATCTTCACATGAGTGGGATTTGAAGAGTCTGGAGCCATTGATTCTGGAGAACTGATGACTTGGGAGTAAAGAGGGGTTTGTTTTCCCCTAATATCCGCACCAGTGTCTTGAAGCAGAACAGGTGAGCACCATGCCTTCCCACACACCCCCAGGCTTGCCTTGAACTTGCTGTGTAGCCCAATACTTCCTGTGATTCTCCAGCCTCCCAGGGTTGGGATTTTAGGTGTTTGACACTATACCTTGGCTTCACTCTCTCCTCTGATCTTCAGCCTTCTCATTATAAGGGGCTTTGGTTTTTAGTATTTACCCTTGATCCAAGAAATTATTTCTGTGAAGGACAATCATGAGGAAAACTGTTAACTATGTCAAATCAATAAATTCAGAGCTGCCATAGTTGGGTGGCTGTAGAAGGCTGAGAAGCTCACTGCTTAGCGATTTCTTGAATCCCCTGCCAAGGCCACAGTACTCTTAGGCTATGAAAACCAAGTTGCAGCTGATGTGTGGCTTCCAAAGTCCCTACTACAGGAACCAGGCGGTAGAGCCCTGGAGGGTGAGCATGTGAATCTCAGGAAGGTAAGCGCTGACAGTGCAGTGCACAGTCTGTTGTTTCCTCCTTCCTCCTTCCAGCGGTCTGACTCAATGAGCATGGACCACAGCAACAGCCCATTTGGAAATGCTCCCCAATCTGGGCAGATGTTCCTGCTGGAGCAACTCACCTTGCACTGCTTCCCATCCTCCTCGGCATCACCTTCTCTTCTGCTCAGTTTGGCAACCACAGGGTTGTACCTCCACCATAAAGCATCTACACTGAGTTCTTGCACTGGGCTTTGCTTCTTGGGAATTTGTCTGAGGCAACAAATGGTGGAAACGTTAGGCTGTTGCCTGGGTGTGGTCTTAGTTTTTAGAAGATCAGATCTTCAGCCGGGTGGTGATGGTGGCACACGCCTTTAATCCCAGCATTTGGGAGGCAGAGCCAGGCGGATCTCTGTGAGTTCAAGGCTAGCCTGGGCTACAGAGTGAGTTCCAGGAAAGGCGCAAAGCTACACAGAGAAACCCTGTCTTGAAAAACCAAAAGAAAAAAAAAAAAAAAAGAAAATCAGATTTTTTATAAAGATGAACGTTCTTTTTAAAAAATTATTATTTTTTATTTATTTTACATATCAACCACAGTTTCCCCTCCCTCCTCTCCTTCCATTCCCTCCCCCCACTTCTTGCTACCCCCCATCCATTCCTCAGAAAGGCCTCCCATGGGAATCAACGAAGCATGGCATATCAGGGTGAGGAAGTACCAAGCTCCTCCCCCCTGTATCAAGGCTAAGCAAGGCATCCCACTATAGAGGGATTCTAAAAGCCAGCTCATGTGCCGGGGACGGGTCCTGGTCCCACTTGTAGAGGCTCCACAAACAGACCAAGCTACACAACTGCCATCCACAGGCAGAGGGTCTAGCTCAGTCCCATGCAGTCTCTCTAGCTGTCAGTTTAGAGTCAGTGAGCTCCTATGAGCTTGGGTCAGCTGTCTCCATGAGTTTCCCAATCATGACTTTGACACCCGCCCCTCCTTGTTCAAATAACCCCTTTTCCCTCTCTTCAGCTGGAATCCCAGAGCTCAGCCCAGTGCTTGGCTGTGAATCTGCATCTGCTTTGGTCAGTTACTGGATGAAGGTTCTATGATGACAATTAGGGTAGTCAGAAGGTGAACATTCTAAGTGGAATGTATAGCTCCATTGTGATATTTAAAAGCCCATATAGGTGTGCACATAATGTAGGCCCAACTCCTTTCTTTACCTCTATGTAATCTTGCTGACTACTTACTGCCTCATAGTGGCACTCTCTCTCTTATAGATAATGAGAGTGTCACCCATCTGTATGGCTATTGTGAAGACTAAAGAAGATATTTCATGTAAACTTACTTGTCCCTGGGCTTCTCAGCACTATCAACATTTTAGGCTAGGTATCTTACTGCTGAGGGAGACTGATTTGTATATTACGGCATGCTTGTAAATATCTCTGACCTCTAATTATTGGACGCAATAACCTCCACAAAACCGTGACAATCAAAACTATTTACACATTGCCAAATATCTCTTGGAGGCACAATTTCCCCAAATTGAGAAAATTAACTTGTTCTTAGCTGACAACCAGTACCCAACAATAGATATGCAAGTAAGGCCATCTGAGACCTTCTAGTCAGTCAGTTTCCTGGCAGAATGCACGTGTCTGAATGAGCCTGCCAAAATCCACCAAAAGAACCATGTACATAGCACTGTGAGGAAATGCAATGATTTTCATCATGACATCTTCATGCACAGATGTCATTTGTCCCTTCCTGCTGTCCTTCCCATGTCCTTCTCCACTTCCGTCTGGATCCAGTCCTTCCCAGTTATTCCTCAGTTCTCTTTTCCAGTCACATGAATGCCATTACTTTATATCCTGCCTCTCTTAAGATTCTCTCATGATCCCCTATCTGGGAGCATGATTTAAAACACACATATATAAATACACACTCAAACATAAACACATATCTACACATCTATGAATAATACCTATGTACAAGTACACACACACATTATATATAGTTTAAATCTAGGTTCTACATAATGAGAAAAAAGATTAAGCATTTGTTTTTCTAAGCCTGGCTTATTTCACTTAATACAGTGATTTCTAGTGCCAATCATTTTCCTGCAAATGCTGTGATTTTATTTTTCTTTTTAGCTGAATGAAATTCCATTGTATATATGTATCACATTTTCATTATCCATTCATCTTTTGACTAATATTTTGGTTGGTTCTATTTCCTGATCATGGTGAATAGTTCAGTAAAAAACCCAGATGTACAGGTACATCTGTGGTCTATGTAGAGTCCTTCAAGTATATACCCAAGAGTAGTATGGCAGGTTCATATGATAGCTCTGTTTTCAGTGTTCTGATGAATCTCCATTCTGAGGTTTACAGTGGCCACACAGCTTTGCATCCCACTGCAAGGAATAAAAGTTCCTCTTTGCCACATCCTCGCCAGTGTTTGTTTCCTTGTGATAGCCATTCTGACAGGGGAGAGCTAGACTTTTAATTGCATTTCTCTGGTGACCAAGGATGATGAACACTTTTTCAAGAATGTATTTATTGTTGCATGTCTGAGAATGATCTATTCAGTTCATTAGTTGTAGAATGATTTGTATTTTTGGAGTTTAATTTTTGCAGCTCTTTATATAGCCTAGATATTAATAACTCCCTGTCTGGCATGTAAGTTGGCCAAGAACTTTTTCCCATTCTGTTAGGTTGACTGCTGATTGCTTCCTTTGCTGCACAACAGCTTTTGAATTTCCCATAGTCCTGTTTGTCAGTTCTCGGCATTATTTCCTGAGGAAGCATTGCTTCTGGAGGAATCTTCTCACACAGCTCAGCAGCCACTTCCTTTGGAAACCAAAGGAGCTTTTAGAAAGTCGGACAAGGAGCTCAGAGGGCTGAGTGAAGAGCTCAGAGAACACGAGGCCTCTCACAAGGAAAAGAACTGGCCTGCAACCAATGAGTATTTCTCACCCTTGCGGTTGGGATTCTGACAAGTGATCATTTGGATTTCAACATTGCTCTCTATTTGTGACCCATGCTCCTTATTTTTTCACTGTGAGTGGGATAGTGTCTTGTAGATGAGCTTCTTCTATCTGAATGTTGAATGGGTCTTAGAAATTGCTGTTCAAGAGTTTCTCTCCTGAAAACCTCACTTCATGCTCATTTAGACCCAAAGCAGTCCATCACTTCTAGACTTTGAGCCTGGCATTGTAATTTCTATGGTACCAGCCACCAAATGAGTTCCTCAGGATCTGTGATAGTCCCTTTCAATCATTTATCTGGCCTGGATAATCCATGAGATATTAGAACATAGTCAAGTATGTCTTTGAGTTAAAGTCACAAAGAGAAGATTCACATGTTTCTTTGCTTTGTGTATCCCTTATTCTGGGGAAACGCAGCATCTACACCAGAAGAACCCTTACAGAGCTTCATGGGGAGGTGTGTGAAATGAGGACCATAGCATTTGTCCACAGCCATATGATCAAGCCATTTTCAATGTAGATCTCCCAGAACCATTCAAATCTGCAGATTGACCACACTTGTGATATTCTGTCTAACATCACCAGAGACTCTAAGACAAAGACATCTAACTAACTCCCCTGAATTGTGACTCATAGAACTGTGTGAGATAAGAAATGTTTACCACTGTCTCAGGTAGCTAGGGTTTAGAATATTCTGTTACATATCAATGGGATGTGAGTTTGATGTGTGAGTTTGGAACAGACGCACTTTACGTATCGAAGAAAAATCAGTAAACCGTAGTGAGAAGAGAGGCACTAATAGATCTTTTCATGGTCATAGGCTGCTTCCATATCCATGTGCACACCCATTTACCATGAGCCATTGTTGCTCCTCCCATCCAGAGATAGAATATTTTGGTATGCTCTCAAACCAGGGACACTCAGTGACTCATTCTTACCAATACAAATGGTATAAGCAGAGCACTGTGATTTTGGAAGATCAGCCTTTCAAGTCCTTGCTTATGTGAAATGCTGCCCTGTGGTGCCATTGAAAGAATGTCAGTGTTGTCTTCTACAAGATGCCAGACCCTGTGGATAATTGAGGCACCCTGCTGATACAAAATACCAGCAGCCAGACTTGTGAATGGAACCCTCTTGTCGGTACAGCCAGGGCTCTAGCTGAATGAAGCTGAACAGTAACTCCAGGCTAAGTTCTCAAAGGGACCTCCTAAGCTAACTGCAGAGTCAGTAGCTCTTGTTTGGGATCCTAAGTATAGCTGCAAAAGAGAACTGATACTTTATTTTTTTTTAAATAGGAATTTAACATGGAGTATCATCTTGAATCCACTGTTTCTCAACAATATTAAAAATTTTAAAGAAATAATTATTGATGACTCCTTGGAATATTATATTGAAAGAGATTCCTTAGATCCAGGTAGATATTGGTGTGGGAAAAGACCTGTTAGTGACCAGCAGGATCTTCCATAGGCCTAGATAGTGTAGACTAATGCTTTTTACATTCTCTCCCTCCTTTCTTCTTTTTCCTTCCTTCCTTAGGGGCTGCTGCAATCCTTGTGTGCTTGCCTCATAGTATTCATTTGTGTACAAGTAAAGAAAATGCCCAAGTGAACCTAGAGCCTCCTGCCCGCTGAGCATATGCTCTACCACCGAGCTATACTCTCAGTCCTACATTATGTATTTCAAAGAAAAGGATTATTCAAAATCCTTGACCTACCAGGGAATGTTTGCATTTCATTTTCTTCTCTTTCACATACAATTTTATATTTGGGTTGAGGGAGAATTATCATATGTTGCTAATTTCTCACTAAACGATAAAGCGTAGGAAGAATAGGCACTGTTTTAAGTCTTCCTTTTGTAGGTGAAGGAGACCCAACAATATAATTGCCTCCAGTGTGATGCACAGTTAAGAGACTTACACCCAAACACCGCGGCTTTGGATTCTGTTCTCTTCCCACTAGGTATGGGGGGTGTCCCTCCTGATCTAACACCAGTGCTTTGAATGAACCCAGTGTATGCAATGCTGTAATTCATCTGGTGGGAACCACATGCCAAGAGAGTGTTAGCTTTAGCAAGTGGTTACTGAGTAGCATGGCTGTCTGGGCAGCTGACTGGCTGTGGGAGATCCTTTTTCTACCTCTGTCTGGAGAAGCAAATAAACAGAGCTTTAAACTCTGTTGGCACATGTAATGTAGGTGACTCAAGGTTCTGACAGGAAGATAATCACTGGGGTCCAGTTACCCGGCTGGGGCAATGTTCCACTTGATGTGGAATTCCTCTGAGAGGAGCAATGTGGTTGATTAAATTGTGGGCATCTTTTTAAGGATGTAAACCAGAAGGGCCGTTGGATCAGACAGTTGCAGAGGTGAGTGGCTGATTTTAAGAAATTCTGAGTCAGTTTTGGGGAAGTAGGGGATGCAGACCAGAGCAAATCATCTCATGTTAAAATGAAACATGAAACTCTCCTGCACCTTCTTCCTACTGCCGCAGCTCCTGATACACACCACATGCCTATAGATATAATTGATTTCCCAATGGGCTTATGCCATTCCCTGGACACCAAAGGATACCAATCTTCCCATAAACCATTTCCCAGAAAAGAGAACATGGAACACAAATACAGCCAGTTAGCAGCTGTGTACCCAAAGGCTAACGATTAATTCTTCTGAGCCTCAAATTGCTTTATTTGTACAGTGTTAATATTGTGTACTTTATAGGGCCATGGCAAACAATAAAACATTCAACAAAATGTCCAGGATGTAACTATCACAAACTGAATGTTCAATGAACTAACTTGTAAAACTCTAACAACCTTGGAACAGAGAACCTAGACTATACACTGGTAGATGAACCAATCAACACTTACCAAGGGCCAATTGTGTGTGAAATACTTTTTTAGACTCTTACACATTCATCACATACATTTGTCATGAATCCCCTAAGATACACCACTTCACAAACTAAGTTTCAGAGAAGATAAATAACACAAGTAGTGCCATTAGATGTCATTTTACCATTTGATTTATGGGGGTAGGGCAGGGAAGGATACAGAGAGAGACAGAGAGAGGGTCTTATTCTACCCTAGCCTATCCTGGAACTCACTATATAGCCCAATCTGGCCTCTTACTCAGGGAACCCTCTTACCCCAACCTCTAGGGTGCTTGGAGAATAGAAATGAATCTCCTATGCCTGGCTTTATCTTAATGACTTATGTATATATGAACTGGCTTTATCTTACTATCTGATATATATATGAACCAAGGATGACCTTCAGCTTCTGGTCCTCCTATACCTCTTAAGTTTGAATCTGCATCTGTGGGGTATACACAGGAGGACAAGAGTGACTAGAATCTCCAATGAGGGGCCAATGATTCTACCCCACTCAACTCCCTCCATGAGGGAATGTTAAGAGGCCAAATCTTGGTGGGCAAATGATAAAAAATGCAAACAATTTTTTTTCCAAGAGAAAAGATATGAATGTCTGTATGGAAAGGTGACTCAGGCTTCTGGCAGTTGAGTTAATTTCCTGACACTGAAATCCCAAAGAATGTTTTCTCACGGCTACTAGATTAACAACAATAAAAACTTTGACAGTGTTAGTGTTACCAAGGATGTGGCAAAGGAGTTCAGAGCCATTGGGAGAGTATGAATGAACACATCAGCCTTGGTTTGGCATTGCTTAGAACAGAAGTGTATATGACTCAGCCACTGGGAGTCTTCAGTGCATCCTTAAATGATCTCCTGCCCTGTGACTCGTGGAAGCGGGGCCACAGAGCAGTTTGGAATACCAACAACAGCGACAGATGCAATTGTCCACCCGTTAATTACAGACTAGTCTACAGCAACACACCCTCCAACAATGAAGACAAATCAACCATAGCTTCACCATTCACGTAGGCAAATCTGAACAAAAACGGTAATGTTGAGTTAAAAGAACCACAAAGGTATATATTGTGTGTGAGTAATTTACATAAAGACAAGCAAGAGACAATAAATGTGCAGAAATAGGGCAATAAAGATGAAAGTGATTTATATAAGTCTAGTTTAGATGATTTCTCTAGAGAAGAGAGGGATAGACTATCAGAAATATGCTATTGTATATGCAGCCATGTATATTTAATTATTTCAAATGAAAAAAAAACATGATTAAACCAAGCAAATAATATCACTTTCTACCACACTAAAATTCCACTGTTGGTAACAAAAGTAAAATCCAGAATGAATTTTATAATACCAGGTAATTTCTACAAAGATCTGTTCACATCTGAGATCTGACATATATTTTACACATATACATTCATAATTAAGGACACCTTTCAAACTCATTAGCATGTGGCATGAAGGAGACTAGAAATTTTATTGGCAAAAGAAATAGAGTAGGGCAAAAAATTCAAGTAGCATGCTTGAATCAATTGTTTTAAAACAATGTCTGGCTGTTCACTGATACCCAACGTTGTCCTTAAAAACATTTGGTGAGGTAGAAAAGTCATTGTACAGCCCAGTCCAGTTCCACCTCTTTAAGCCACTTTATTTATGAGAGTTTGTGGAGGCCACAAAAACATGTTCCTTATTGTGCAACAATCCAAACTGTTTTGACAAGAAGCAATTTGTTTTCTGAAGGCCCGGGGAAACAACAGCCCTTGGACTTGGAGGGAGAAGCTGCAGATGAAGCGTGTGCTGCGCATGACTAGGGCATTTCTACGCCTCATTCCAGTCTGGCAAACCCCTCCTGTTTGTCCTCATCCTGTCATGACTGAGGAGAAGGAAAGAGCAGATGTCCCATTTCCCAGGCTAATGTTACACAATTGATCATACAAAAATGGCGCCCGTGGCCAAGTCAGACTGGAGGCAGGCCCATTGGCTGCCCTGCTTAAGCTAGAGCTGAATGCTCACCCCAGATGCTGCACTGTATCCCAAGGCTCCTGTTAGGTGTACAGAGGCTCCAAACAGCAAAAATGGAGAAGAATGGCCCAAGTTGCAGGATACTTACTAACTGACCCAAATATCTGGTATGCAGATACTTGACAGAAAGGGATCATGATGAGGGGAGGGTTCCTGAGAGACTAGGGGAGGCAGTTGCATCTCAAACTGAAGGGACTAACTTAGAGAAAGGAGGGATGGCATTCTTGTTATTTCTGAGATGTACGTAGCAGATTTAAGATCTGAGACGGATGGATATACATATGGCCAAATAGACACAAAGATACATAAATGATTGATAGATGAGGGGTGGAGATGACCTTATAGATGGGTAAGGGAAGAAGATCATGCAAGAATGCTTCTATTTTCCTAAAACTAAACACACACACACACACACACACACACACACACACACAGAGAGAGAGAGAGAGAGATAGAGAGACAGAGAGAGAGACAGAGAGACAGAGAGACAGAGACAGAGAGAGAGAGAGAGAGAGAGAGAGAGAGAGAGAGCTAGATAAAAATATTTGTGCTGTAAATCAAAGCTTCAGAACTGCCTGCCCATGAGAGTTTGCAGTCTGCTTTCAAGTACAGTGCTTCTACACACATGCAGGCCAGCCTCTGCATCTAGAGAGCTCTAAGAAGAAAGCACTCAGAGAAAGGAGAGGTCAGTGGGCCTGGCAGAGTGAGCACTGGTGTTGGACATACCCCATGTCTTCCATTTGACATCTACCCACCCCCCCCCACCATTTAGCTCTAACTTTAACCACAGCTCTAATGGACAGCTCAGAGTCACCTGTGTTAGCCAGAGTCCCTATTTTTTCCCCAGCTTCTTGTTATTCTAGTTCCTAGGAAGCAAGCACACTCTGGGGCAGTGTTGTATCCACAACACTTTTTTGCTTACCCAGCCTTGATTTCTATCTTAGTTGGGGTTTCTATTGCTGTGAAGAGACACCATGACCACAGCAACTCTTATAAGGAAAAAAATAATAATTGGGGCTGGCATATAGTTTTAGAGGTTTAGTCCATTATTGTCATGGTGACTGGTACCACACTGGGTATATCTTGAGCATATGACACCTCAAATACCACCTCCACAGTGACATACTTCCTCCAACAAGGCCACATCTACTCCAACAAGGCCATACCTCCAATAGAGCCACTCCCGATGGGCCAAGCATTCAAATGCATGAGTCTATGGGGGCCATACCTATTAATCCACAATTTTTTTATACAAGTAGGTATAATTCCATGGCCCTTTGGCTTTTTCCAAGAGTTAAACCCTATTCTTATTGTGTGCTGTATGATGGGGATGTTGGAAGGACCAGAGAATGAAACTCCCAACCTCTAATCCAGGGCCAGGCTTCAAACTCCAGGGATGACTGATTGAATCAGTGTGTCAGACTTTCTGACACTTGTTTTCCTTGCAGGAACAGCTCTGAGGTCCCTGTCTACACACTCTCCCTCAGTGTCTCAGGAGGGGTAAGCCCTGGGAACTAGAGTGGTGACTTATCGGCTAACATGTATTCACTTGGCTTCATTCTCCCAGGATTGAGTCTGTTTTGGGGAACACATTTCATTGTATTTCCTCTTATAGGACTTTTATCCTGTCTTAGGCTTAGAAGTCCAGGCTAAGATAAGACAGGACCCCTGATGAAGACTGCTTCATCAGGGAGTAGGGCAAAGATCAGAGGAGATAGATGTCAGTAGATTAAATGCCTGGTCTTCATCTTTCCGGTAGAGATAATTCCAAGAGGTACGCGCTGCACATCTCACATCTCAGGAGATTCCTGCATGGCAGTCTATCTGCTGCACCTTCCATCAGCTCTCTTTTCCTCCCTTCACTCATCACTCACTCTCACTTTCCTTCTGTTTCCTGGGATTGGTTTCAACCGAACTACCAGCGTCTAAGTCCCTGACTCAGCCTTTTGTTTTCTGGGCACCTCAAACTCAGACTCCAAGTTTGTGGGAAAGGAGGTGTGTAGTGAGCTGGAACATTAGCTACAGCTGAGAGTTTAGGAAAAGGTCAGAGGTCATGGCAAGCAGAAAAAAGTAATGACCCAAGACATGGAGGTAGGACCGGCTAGGACATTTTCAAGGGGTGATGTAGTAGGCTAATATTCATGGAAAGTTCTAGATACCAACTCCAGGGGAGACCACCAGAAAGGAAGCCTTGTTTCCTTGCTTGGGTCTGAATAAACTGGCACCCATACATGTGTAATGCTGTTACGGGGGCTTTGCACTGGAGTCTGAGGGGCGCTAACTACCCCATTTATCACCTGCCTTCAAACTACTCAGCCTCTTTTGGTTCATACCATTTTCTTACTGAGTATTTTGTTCTTTTTTGATCACTTCCCACTTGCTTGACCACCAACTACAGACTTTCTCCTTCTTGTGAGAAGTACAAGGTGCTTGGGATACTGACTATTGTCAGTCAGGTCCATACATACTTTTAAGCCATGCTTGCCTGAAGACTGAGGAAGGTCTCAGGGACAGTGGTTGGGCCAGCTGAGGGCACTCCAGCCTTGAACCTGTGGCCTGTTCTACCTGCCCTCCCTGCTGGCTTTCCCCCAAATAAATGAGTCTAAAAACAAGATCAACCCTCTCCATCTGCTGAGGAGCAGAGACAATGAGCTGACTAGGAGGAAATGCAAGAGACTCCTGGGATGCTAGACGGGTGGCCACAGGAGGTCAGCAGGAGCCTGTGCAGGATGTGGGAGCTGCTGTGGTTATTAACACAGAATGAGACCTTTAACAAGCCACAGGTGTCCAGTTAGGGGGCTTCTCTGCACAGCATCCCTTTGTTCTTCTTACGACTGGCACACAGAGGAAGGTAGGACTTATTATAGTGGCTGCACTTGGGTTTCCCCTTCGAAGCTCGACTCTGGCATTGCAGGCTGCAGCATCCTGCTTTTCATCATCTCTCTGCTCAGTCAGCCTGCTCAGTGAAGCATGCGCTCAGGGAAGGCTTGCTTTGCCTGAGCTCCTTCGGGGAAGCACGGGGGTTTTCCCTGAACATTTGCTCATTGTTAGGGGCTTCCTCCCCCATCAGCCTTTACACACGGCTGGATCATGTCCATGCACTGGGAGATATTCCACGATGACTTGCTGGAAAGCAGTCATGGCTGTACTACAGGATGGGCGTCTAGTGATGTGTTCATTGAACAGAGAGAAATTGACAGGAAGAGGACAGAGGACCTCCACCTCCCTCTGGGTCAGGGGTGGGGACAGCTGTAGAGTTGACACTCTCTATGACCTTCTTCATCCCCCTGCATTTCAACTTCCTAGCTGCAAAGTTCAGATAATCTCTGTGTGCACTCAAATGAGGCAGTCCTTTATCCAGGGAGCCATCCCAGAATGCTGCCCCAGCTCACTCAGATTTTGCAATCCCTGACTGATAAATAACCTCTTCATTCCTTTCTCTAGTGCCTCTTGCCTAGATGAAGGCAACAGCCTCTTGGTTCATCTCCTTGCCTTCCATCTGCTTCCAGTTTTTCTCCTCACTTCTGCCAGAATCCCATTTCTGAAGCAGGAGTCTGATTTTAGCTTCCCAGGAACGACAAGGGAAATGGTCGAAATGGGCAGCACATGCCCAGCCTTTCAATGACCTGAGCCCATATCATCTTCCAGCATGGCTCTCACATGTCCGTCCCGTGGTAGTGTAACTCCTACTATTCAAATAGCCCTGCCTTCCCCTGAATATATCACTCTGCAAGTCTGGCCTTCACCACTTTTGTGGACTTGGGCACGCGACAATTCACCCAACTCTGGTTCTAGTTTTAATTTATAATGAAGAGTACAAAATTTTAGGGTAGGTAAGATGAGTGTCATGAAAGATGGTCAACAGTATACTAGCGTCTTATCCTTTTGCTAAATTCTTGTTTCTTCTGCAAAAGCCAGAGCCAGCGAGCACTCCTCCCAGAGGCTCTTCCATGTCTCTTATTCAGAGTTGGTGTTGCACTGTATCCATCACCTCATCTTCCTACTATGTCTCTCTTGCCCATGAGCCCTGAACTCCTTGAGGAACTGTGCTATATTTGTCTCCTCACCCTTGTACCCGTGGAAGGCCCGTCTTAGGGTGGGTACTCAGTGCACACTAAATGAAAGAACAAATGACTGTTTTCACTCTCTGGGAGAAAGGACTTTCATTAAAAAGCCAAAGGAAGGAAACGGTCAGAATGTGTGGGCTTGTTTAGTCTGCTCTGCCCGATTAACCAGGCACACCCACATGCTCCATTCCCCCACTCCGCTGCTGTGCTGGAGTGAATGTCAGAAGGTTATGTGGCATCCTGTCTCCCTTATCTAGATGTTGTGATGTGGCCAGGGCAGCCTCCCCACCCCTTATCCAAACAGACAGGCTAGCTCTAGCCACTGGGAATGCTTAAAAAAATGAATTCAATATTTGTTGAATTCAGCAGGGGTAAATAAAACAATTAAAGCTCATCAAAGAGCCCTACATAAAGTTGTTTGTGTATAGGCTCAAATTGGAGGGAAGAGCAGGATGCAAAGAGATGGATGTATAATTTAAGAGTGACCTTTGAGCTATGTGTTCATGGGTGGAGAGGGGTGGCCTGGGCTGTAGAGATAACATTTAAAAGTGAATTGGTTGGTTCCAATTTCACCTTGCTGAGCTTCATTATTATTATTTTGACAAAACAGAGGATGGACATTTCCATCTTACAGGTTGAAAAGATAACAAGAGCTAAAGGAGAAAAGTCTTGGATCATCCCCAGAACACTTGAAATGGTAACTATGTGACAATGCCCCTCACCACTCTAAATGGGTAGTAAATGGAAAAGTGACCGTTGATAGTGGATGTCTACTAATTATGACTGTTGATAATGGATGTCTACTTATTATGATCGTTGTTAGTGGATGTCTACTTATTATGACCATTGTTAGTGGACGTCTACTTATTATGACCATTGTTAGTGGACGTCTACTTATTATGACCATTGTTAGTGGATGTCTACTTACTTGCCTCTCTGCAGGTCTTTTGCCATTTGAACCCAGCTCTGTGATGCAGGAGAGGGAACTCTAAGGCAGTGACTGACAACTGTGCCTTCTGTGTGTACACTTATTTAGCTAGTGTAGATGCAGACACCATTAGATAGTCAAAGGAGAAGGGGGAATAGGGTCTAGGCATTTCTTTCTTTGCCTTCCATGCTACTGGGCTGTCAACTGATTCAACTCCCTCCACTGAGCACAGTTCTTCCAGAAGTCCTGTCTCTCAGGTTCCAGATAGAGCTCCCCAGGAACAACTACCAGCCCTCATGAACTTGGAAGGTCCTGGATCGTTGTTGGTGTGAGCTGCCTCCATTCTAGATGCCCCAGTGTCAGCCTGCCTTTCACTGGCTCACAACCTTGTAGAAGTCTGTCAAGTCCTCACATCCACATAAGTTAGCCAGGAAGATAGATTTATCTCCACAGTCCTTTGGTCATTGTTTTGGAAGAAAGTGCTGGGTTAGAGTCCAAAATACCACTTACTTTATTCACCTCTTCCAACTCTGATTAATCTGATTAATACAAGATCATAGCTATCTAAACTCTACAGCTAACTGCCTAAAACTTGGAAAATTCTTTTGGCTTAAGCTGTCCAGATAATGTCTAAATATATTATCAATTGTAATAAAATAAATAAAAGTAATATGTCTCTAATACGTCAAGAAATTTACTTCACCAGTCATAACAATGATGACCCATTGGTGGTGGTAGTGACAACAGTGATAATGTCATGACACAGTTTCACGGTGGCCATGATAGAGTGTAACATTCTTTGAGTATTACATTAGTCCATTTGGGCTGCCAGAACAAAACACCACACACACACACACACACACACACACACACACTCATGCACGCATATACATGCCTACACACATTGGTTTAAACAAAAACAGTTTACCATCTCACAACTGTAAACTGTGAAATCTGAGATCATGTTGCAGTAAAGTGAGTCTCTTCCCGCAGGCTGCAGATGGCATCTCCTGGCTACATCTTCATATGCCCTTTTCCTAGTATCTACCCACCAAAGGAGGTATGGAATAGGTCCAGAGTTAGGAGGTAGAAAGGGAGGGAGGTATTTATAGTGATATTTTATTTGTATTGAAATGTGATTTTATTTGTATGTCAATAAAGTTGCCTTGAGGTCAGAGCAAGCCAGAGCAGAAGCCGAGCAGTAGTGGGGCACGCCTTTAATCCCAGCACTTGGGAGGCAGAGCTAGGCGGATCTCTGTGTGTTCAAGGACACAGCCAGCATGGCAGACACACGCCTTTAATCTCAATACCAACCATAGATGACCTGGAGGTCTGTACAAACAGGCAGTGACAGGGAGGTCATGTGGCTGGGTTTACAACCAATGAGAAAACAGAACAGAAAGTCTTTAAATAGACAGGACGCACAGAAGTAGGTCTCTGGTGGAGAGGAGGAACCGCAGAAGCAGTGAAGGGTAAGGTTTTCCGCTTTTGCTCTGACCTCGTGGTTTTTAACTCTGCAATCGATTCTGTGTTTCTTATTTAACAAGCCGGATACATCTACAGGTATTAGAGGAGGGAGGGAGGGAAGGAAGGTTTTCTCTGGAATCTCTTCTTTGAAAGACACTAGTTCTTTCTGATGAGGGGTCCATTCTCAAGACCTTATTTGACATTAATTACTTCCTTAGGTCCCCCACCTCCAAACACATCTATACTGGATTAGAGTTTCTATATACCAGTTGGAAAAATTGCAAACTTTCAACCTATCACAAATATTATCTCTATTTCACAGTTTGTGTTAAACACTCTTATGTGTTATTTCATTTAGTGCCTAGAAGAAGTATGTGAGTTTGGAATTATCCCAATTCTACAAATTTTAAAAATAATGTACTGAAATTAATAACTTGCCTAAGATCACATGGCTAGTAAGCTTTGGTGCTGAGATTCCAACCTACACAATCTAATGTTTAAAATATTATCTCTAATCACGCCAACAGTCTGCATGGCTGCTGTGCCGTGCCCAACTTACACATGAAAGGTAATCATGAGCTGAGAGGTCAAGTGTTCTTTACAATGCTACATAGTCGATAAATGGAGGATGCAGAGGGGGGCTTTGAACTTTGGGTGCTGGTTCCAAAGCCCATCCTTAAATACAACCTATCACATCTGTCACTTGTTGGCTTTCAGATTTATCTGTACTTTACTGGTGGGAGTTATAGCATCTATTTAAACTTGAGAAAACTTGGTTTCAAAGAGTTAACAACTTGATGTTTGCTCACTGCACAAATAAATGGGATTTTAAAAATTCTTATTTTCCACTGGGAAAAGGTTTTATACTGAATAATGATTCCTCCATTCATAGTTTCAGTTAGACAGTCTTGCAGAAAATTGATCATTTACTCAACATTAGCTTAGCATTTGCTATACCAGGGGTCAACAAACATTTTCTATAAAAAGGCAAGATGCTAAATATTGTGGAATTGTAAGCTGTACAAGTATGCCACTGTAGTGCAAAACTGGCTGTAAATGACATGCAAATGACCAGGAGAAGCATTATCTCAATAAAACTTTATTTTCAAAAACATTAGTCCATGAGCTGTAGTTCACCAACTCATGTCCTATGTGCCATAAGAATAATGTTTGGTTATAGTCAGGTGATTTCTCCGGTCCTGCCTGGCCCACAGTCCCACAGTCGCTAATAAGATTATCACTTAGAAGCTTATATTAACTATAACTTCTTGGCCATTAGCTCAGGCTTAATACTGACTAGATCTTACAAATTAAATTAACCCATAATTCTATGTTTAGCTATGTGGCTTGGTACCTTTTCTCAGTTTTACCTTGACATCTGATCTCCTCTGTGTCTGGATAATGACTCCTTCCTTTTCCCAGAATTCTCCTTGTCTGCTTATCCCACCTATACTTCCTGCCTTGCTACTGGCCAATCAGCATTTTATTTATCAACTAATCAGAACAACACATATTCACAGCATACAGAAAGACATCCCACAGCATTTGGTTCTGGAAACAAGATGATCTCAAGAAATTCACAAACAAACTCATGATAAAGCAATTTCCAAATAAGATGAGTTTGTCCTAGTACTCTGAAGGAAGTCTCCACAGAGTCCAAAGGCCTCACAGAAGAAAGGACAGGAGTTTCTTCAGGAATGAAAAGGTGAGGAGGGAAAGGCCTCTTGAGGAGGAGGCAAGAAGTTGTGCTGTGAGGTGAGTATCAGGTGAGCTGGCATGCCAAGACATTCAAAGCCTAAGAGCCAGAGAACCATCTGAGAGGATAGGTGGAGCACACAGCCTAAGCTTTCATTGTGGATTAACCCACTGAGTCCTTTTGTGGTATTAGGTGAAGAACATGATATTTCTAAGCATTTGTCTTCTTCCTAAATGTGTCAAATCAGTATTTCCTTCCCAGGGTTGTTGTGAGGCTCAAGCAACAGAACGAATGTGAGGAATTTAGCATGTTACCTGGCAGCCAGCAAGGGCTTAATAAATGAAGATTCTGCTCTAGACAGCTTACTCTGATCTGATAGATGTATGAGGGGTCTAATAGTGAAGGCAGATTAACCAACCCGGAAATGAAGGCATCGCGGAGACTGAACATAGGCAGGATGGAGGAGATGGAGAGAAGAGAGGTGGACAGTATTGGAGGGCTCATTCAATGCCAGCACAAAGGACAAAGAAGAGTCAAAAATACTCCAGTGTGGGAGCTATCTAGTGAGTTCAGCATGGGCTGGGAGGAAGCAAACACACATTTCACATGGTAGTAAGAAAGTTACTAGAAGATGAATTCGGAGCATTAGTGAGTTGTGCAAAGTAGTCAAGAATGGTATATAACCAAAACAGGCTCAATAGCGCAATGGGCACAGTTAGATACTGATCAGCCGGGAATTGAAGTGAAGGCAATGATTATAATACTCCTGAGAATTCAATAGGAGGAAAGAGGAAAAGGAGAAGAGTTGCTGGTGGGAGATGTGAGGGGGGCTTGTCCTTCTCCCATAACCTGGCAGGGATGAAACACTCAGGGAAAATGGCCTTTCCAGAGGAGTTAGATGCTAAGTGACTGGGAGCATTCAAAGGGATTTGCCTTGAACAGGAGAAGGAGTCTACTGCCTGGCCCAAGATTTCAGGAGGGGAGACCTGGTGCTCATATCAAGGTTAAAGTGTGTGATTTTTATAAGCAGAGTTTTCAGGCACTAATCTGACAGCATTGTTCTTCTCTCTTTGCAGCTTCAGCCAGTTTGTGTGCTGCGAGAAGAGGGAGAAGAAATCACCAAGAGGACCAGAGCGTTGCTCTGACCATGGGCTCCAGTGAGCTTGGAGATCATACATTCGTAATGGCACCAATCCAACCAACGGTGGTGTACCTTTCAGCAGTGCTCAGCGAAGAAAAAGACATGGCAGAGTTGCACGATCCAAAGGGAGGTAGAAAGAGAGACACAGAGCTTGAAGGAAGAGGGCACTGGCAACAGATGCCTCAAGTGATGGACCACATAGTTCAGTGGATAATGAAGGAAGCGAAGCAGAGGGTGTGGTGGGGAACGATCAAAGAGCTAGCGGGTCTTGATCAGATGAGAAAATGTGTGTGGTAGATATGAGAAGAAAACTGAGCTGATAGGCGGTTGGGGTCAGGGAACTGTCCATTAGGATTTAAAATACCTGGGTGGGACAATATGCTCCATGCTCTGGCCATAAAATGTATCACTGTATTGGAGTTATAGAAGATGTTTAAGGGAATTTGAAGTGAGAGTAAATAGGACACAGTGTATATATGTGTGATAATTTACACATTTGCAAAGCACTTTCACATTTGCACAGCCTATGATGGGGACAGTACAGAAATTATCTCAACTGTTATCTTCATTTACTCAAGACAATGGGAGCTTGAAGATAGTTAGACTATTTCCCTCCTTTATTAAACATAGATTCTTTTCTCATACAATATAATCTGAACAGAGTTTTTCCTTCTTCTATTCCTCCCAATTCCTCCCTACCTCCTTTCCCATTGCTCTCTACTCCTTTCTGTCTCTCATGAGAAAAGAACAGGCTTCTCAGAGATAACAACAAAATGCAACAAAATCAAATATAATAAGATAAAACAAAACCATCATATCAAAGTTGGACAAGCCAAGCCAACAGAAAAATAAAAGAGCCTCAAGAAAAGACAAAAGATTTACAGACTCGCTTGTTTACAGATTCAGGAGTCCCAAAGAAGTATTAAACTGAAGGATATAGTGTATATGCAGAGAACCTGGAGCAGACCCCTGTAGGCCCCATGATTGCTGCTCAGTCTCTGTGAGTTCGTATGAGCTTTGCTCGGTTGTTTTAGAGGACTTCGTTCTGGGCCCTCCATCTCCCTGACTACTTCAGGCTCTTCTTTTCCAGCCTTCTCTGAGCTCTTGGAAGACAGGGGATTTGATGGAGACATCTCAATACTTAGAATATTAATAGGCTGGTGAAGCAATAGAAATTCCAACTGGGAAAAACTTACTAGCATCAAGACCAACAGTGAAAGAAACTCAGTTATTGCCATCAGCGGAGACATTCTAGTGTTGTCTAGACAGTGATGTTCTAGGTAGACTTGGTTTGGCAAACAAATGAACAAAAAACCATGACAACAGGGACTCCCTGGGAGTGATGAGAGATTTGGGGTCATGGAGGTTCCCTACCCTCAAGCAAAACATTGCTTACCTGCCCAGTCACACCTGGTAATTTCCCAGTGATTAGTGATTGGGTTCCCTGCCTCTCTCAGTAGCAGGCTCCTGGAAGTCCCACTTTTCATTACCGCTGTGGGCTGGATCCCCCATGAGCCCTCTAGGGCTCTTGGCCTGGGTGAAGATGGATGGAGATCATATCCAGCAGCTGTGGGGAGAGGAGGGTCCAGGAAGCAGGCACAGAGTGAGCTAATTCATCTAAATGGCATAGCAGAGGTGGGGTCAGGGGAGATGGAGGCCTCCCAAACAGCGCAAGAGGGAGAGGTGCCCTTCCAGTTCCCTCTCAGATTCCTCTCTTCCTTCCCTTGCTGTGTGCTGGCCTATCCTGGTCCCAACTTAGGTGTCAGATTCCACCTCAACCTCTGGTTGTGTGCTGGTTCCTAAACCAGATCCCACATCATGGCCTATAAAAGTTATTAACTCCTTCCGCTCTCCTACTTTCTAGTTCAACAGGAAACACTGCTCCAGGCAGGCCATCATGGTGCTTATGGATTCTATAAATCTACAGCTTTATTTCTAGTGCTGTTTTGTTTTGTGAGCTTGTCTGTATCATTTTTCTGGAGTTCATTCTCTCATCTATAGAATCGTTTTGTTGAGCTGCTTGTAAATGACAAATAGGTATCTTTGTAAGCAGCATCAATTCATCATCCCAACAGTATCTCTCTGGTCTTCTGTGTTAAGGTCTCTGAGGTTCTGTTGACATTCAGGAGAATTAACATCATTTCCCCTCACCTGTAGAACAGTGACCCTTAAACTATATTGTCAGTTCTGTCAACCTAATTACCTAAGGATCTTATTAAAGCACGTATTGCTGAGTCTGCACCGAGTTTCTGATGTGGTGGATCCCCAGGTCTGTTAGACGTTGTAATTCTGGAGCCATCCCCAGAACCGCTGCTGTGGTGCTTAGAACTGGGTAAGGTTTACTCGAAGCAATGTCAGCCCCATGACTAGCCAGCTGACATAAACGCATAGGCACCAGACATCTTTTTGTTAATCAGTTAATTGTTATAGTGTGTGATTGTGTCAGAATGGGTGTGTCTGTGGTGGTGGCGGTGGGAGGGTGGTGGTGGTGGTAGTCATGTTCCATGGTGTATGTGTAGAGGTCAGAGGACAGCTATGTGGAGTTGATTCTCTCCTTCCATTTTGACCTGGGTTCCAGAAACTGAATGTGAGTTATAAGGCTGTGAGGCAAGTGTCTTTACGCACTGAGCTATCTCTTCCTTAATGAAGACCAAAGAAGTTTTAAGAGGAAAAGTTGTACATCTGGTCTTTAAAAATGAGTGTAGTCAATCAATAAGTGTAGAGTGTTACAATTTTAAAACTTATATTTAGCTAGTATGGTGAGGCGGAAAAGGTATGAGCTTGGAATAAGATGTAACCCAAGTTCAGTTCTGGTTCTATAGTTCAGATGCTAATTAAACTCCTCAACTTCACTTTATACACTGCATTCACTGCTCTTTTCCCTCACCTACAATAGGCAATTGAAACTATTTTCTGAAGGGGTGGAGAAATGGTTCAGTCAGTGAGAGCACAGCTGTGCAAGCATGGAGAACTAAGTTCAAATCCCCAGTACCATTGGAAAAAGCCCAGTGGTGCTGAGCATGCCTGTAACTCCAGCACTACAGTGGGCAGAATCAGTGGGAAGGCTGGGGATTGAGGGTCAGTCAGTGTTTCTCAGGGGCATACAGTGAGAGTGCCAGAGCAGGACACCCTAGGTTCTCCTCTGGCCTCTGTACATGCCCATGCATAGGCATGCACAACCACACACACAGGGGTTCATGAAGAACATATGTGTTACACACACACACACACACACACACACACACACACACACACACACAGAGGCATCAATTTTAGAAAGAGGTATTATTTGAATGGGTTGGTGATACTTGGCCATAAACAAACATATAGATATAAGTAATGACTCCCTTTCTGTCTTTCCAGTGTACAGGAACCAGATATTAATTAAGTTCTAGATGAGTTTTAGAAGATGCTCACTTTCAACAGGGTGACTCTGCTGGATAAATGCAGCTGACTTCTTTTTCCATAATCTTGCTTACAAACCTCACGCTTCTTGTTGGAGGTAAGAGAGGGAAAGAGAAGCTTATCTCAGTGGTGGAAATGTTGTTCATTTCTGCTCTTTGGAGTGATTTGGTCCCTTTCTCAGGACATACAGTCCTTTAGGCTGCTGCTCCCCTCCCCTTCTCGGATGATGAAATGAATGGCTGCACTCTTAGTAAACAGGTGGCCCCATGCTTCCCACTGGAGCCCAGGAAAGGACAGTCAGCTGTCCCTGTGGTTTAGTGGGCTGGTTTGTCTTTGCAGCGCTGGTCACTTAGGTGCAACTTGTTCCTTCTCCTGCTTAGTGAATCATTCAGATGCCCTGCAGGAATCCGTGACTGTGTTCTTATTGCTCTGTCCATTACGTCTTGGGACACTGAGACCTTTTTGAATCAGGACTCTGCAGATCTTTTAGCTTCTCAGAATCTCTGTGCACTGTCACTTGTGCGGGGTGGGGGGGTGGAATTTCTGTATTCCTCCTGGAAATGTAGGCTAAGATACTTATCAGTATCTTAAGGCACAGCTATGCTTTCAATTTGATATGGCTTAACTGGGAAGAACCTGCTTCGCTACCTCTGACTGGTAGGACTGTGGTGCCATTGCTTAGCCCTTGGTGTTTTGTTCTTTTGTCTCTACTGAGAGGGTTGTACCATGGTGTTTAAGAACTAACGTGTTCATTAAAATGCTATTTGTGGAAACTCTTGTTAAGAAACAGACCTTTCACTTATTCGTTGGCAGATATTTTTTAGAGATCATGATTTATACTAAATTTTGGAAAAATAAAAGCTACTAATCATATCTCCACAGTGTACCACTTTGTGAGAGAGAGAGAGCACTTGATTGGTAAACATATCCTTGGATGCTGAGGAAGCATAGGGGATTGTGGGATGTCAAGGCCAGATTTGAAACCCATGTCAGTGTGGTACTCTCCCATTAGGCCTCCAAGTGTGTGTGTGTGTGTGTGTGTGTGTGTGTGTGTGTGTGTGTGTGTGTGTGTGTGTGTATGTGTGTGTGTGTGTGTGTGTGTTTAAAGGACATGAAAATAAGGTACTTGTCACTAACAAAGATAAAATCACTTAAAAATATAACTAGAATGTTAACTATTAAAAATTCTTTACCTATGTCCTAGGCTTAATCTCCAGCATCACTGGAAATCTCAAGGGAAATTCGTGAAACATTATGCTTTCTTTCATAGACCTCCCATCATTTTAGAGTTAGAAAAAAGAAGAACCATTGAACTTTCACCATAATTTTTAAAGAGGAACTTTCCTCACTTCTAAAAGGCAAATGCAAACATTGTTTGGTTGAAAGACAAAACTCTTTTTAACTCTAAGAACTAAAAGGAGGGATCTGGAGTGGTGTGCAGGTCTCTTGAGGCTCTTAAAATAGGGGGCTTAATATGAGCAGGAGGGATATAGAACGGCCAACGTGGCAATATAACAGATGCCTTACTGCTTGCAGAGCATGAAAAAAGTCCTTCTACTCTGCAGATGCCATATCTTTAATTGCTGAGAAACTCTATCCTGTTTTATGTGAGTCACATAATTAATATGTGACGGCAGCATATTTGGTTGAGCAGATACGGTATTTAACCTCTGAGTACACACAGAGCACTGTCACTATGAAGCCAGGAACAAGAGCAAAGGGATTGCTGAACACATCTGAACCTCGAGGGCTGTGGGTATTTCCAAGTTGGAGTGGGAATGTGATCCATCACTGAATGTTTACCTTCCATGCCCACGGAATCTTAGACATTCCCATCTGGGAAGGACCTAACAGACTGGCAACTCCAATTCTTTCAGACATATACCAGTAAGGGCAAAAGTGACCTGGCACCTAACATGGGTGGCCATTGGGTTGAGTTACAGGATTTAATCTTTAACATCGTCCTTTGAGACAGATATTTTCATCACCCCCCTCCATGTCAGAAACTTGGGCTAAGTGTAGAAAGATTCAGGGCCAGGCATGGTGGCACAATGACTGTAATCCTAGTACTCTGGGGGGTGACTGATGCAGAAAGATCACAAATTTAAGGACAGCCTGGCTTACATAAGAAGATTTGGACTAGCCAGGGCTACTCTGGTGATATGCTGTCTCACCTCTCCCCTACCTCCTCTCACTTAGGGCCACACTCTTGCCTTTGTACAGTCAAGAGCCAAATATGACTAGAAACAGCCATGGGAAGCTATAACAGTGCCATAAAAGCACATTTGAAGTCATTGGCAACAGGGAGAGAACCTCTTTAAAAGTGATTGTTATTACTCTTACTTCATAGATTAGTAACCTATGGCTTAGGAAAATTTAAAACACTTCTCTAAATGCATAAAAATACTATAAGTGATAAATCGGTATTACAGTGTAATGCGAATGGTGAAGTCAATGCATATAGGAGGCTTACAATGTGCTAGGCCTGGTGCTAGCTTGGGGCTTTATGTACATTAGCTCAGTGTAATCCTAAACCCAACAAGAAAGGTAACGATCTTGCTGCCATATTGTTAAGAAGGAAGCCAAGTTCAAACAATTCAGAGTTCAGATAATCTGTCTGTTATGGTCATGATGCTCGATGGAATTGAGCTGTTGGGTGGACTCCAGGGTCAACATTCAACCATCTGCCCTCCCATTTCAACTTCTGTCTGTCAATAAGTTCTTTGTCTCCCATCACCCCCTTCTTCAGACACACGAGCATTCACATTGCTGCAGAATAAAAGCCGTCCTGGGAGAATTCTGGTTAGTTGTTGCTTTGTTTTGTTTTTATTTTCACTTTTATATGAATTCATGAATGTATAGGCTGAAGAAAACTGTAAGCAGGGCTTAGGGCTCTTTCAGGAAAAAAACTGATCCTTGACAAATAATTGATGAGCACCAACTCAGGATATTCTAAACCAGACACTGTGCTAAGCCTCTTGGGAGAAAGAATGTACCAGAAGATGTGGGGCATGGTTATTGCTTTAAAACTACATCTGCCTAGCTGCAGACCCAGCTTCCCTTGCTATCTCGTGATAAAATAATCAAGGAGATATAGAAAAAGGCACAAAGTCACGGGAATTCAATGTCAAGATCACCAAACTTGGGCCCAGGAATTTGGAAACACACCAGCTTAGAGCCCCGGGAGACTGTCTCTTCTACTTGTCTTTGAGACTACTACAGTGGTGGCTGGGAAGGAGCCACATGGCTGACTGCTGGCTGGACACACTGCATCCTCCTAGAACGCATAGAGTCAGAGGAGCCACACAACTGTGTCTCCTACGAGTTCACAGTCTCCCAGTTCTGGGTCTGTAGTTCCAGAACCATAGCCTAGGAGGAGGAAGAGGCCACATTTCAACTTTCTTAAATTGTGTGGTTTGAGAGCCAGGAGTGATCTACAGGAGTGGTCATAAAGCAACCTCACCAGCATCTGAAAGAGAAAGGCCTTGTGGCCAATAAACTTCCTCACCAGTGCCCAGAGTGAGCAGAACCTAGTCAAATATACACATATTACAGTTCTAAATGTTAGTTTTGATAGAACAAAGATAATATCATGTGTGATAATTCTTATTTGTAATATGTGAAGAGGAACAATAGAATCAACCCCACTATCATCAGGGAAACTCCACAGCAAGCTGACAATTATAATGGGCATCTGCAAACCCTTAGGACCACATGTGCTCCAGAATTCAGATACTTTGGGATTACAATACTGCATTATAAAATACCACAAACAGGGCCTAGGGAAAACTCCATAATGAAACAAATTCTTCATTTTTCTGAAGCAAATGTTGGACTTGTCACAGTAAGTGGTGTGTATAAAGTAAAAAGGTTGCCTCGTAAACAGAGTGGGCTTTGCTGCCAAATGGATATTCCATAGAGTTACAAGCAAAAGAACAAAACAGAATAACCCTTGCACAGAGCTTCAAAACTTTCTGAGTTTCACACTTGTAGGAAGGGATCTTGTTGCTGATAGCAACACCCTTAACAAAGATATCAGTAGCAGAAGGCAGCCCTCACCTGCACTCATGTGCCAGCACTGGCAGTACTCAGTACACCCTTGGCCCCCTCAACCAAGTCCCAAGTCCTTCTGTCCTGAGGAACTGCACTCCACAGGAAGCATCCTCTGATGCAACTTAGTCTCAGATGCCTGGCTCACTCCTTCCCTTCATGGAGACCTGGCTATCCCTTTCTCCCCTTAAGTTCCCGGGTAGCCCTTTCAAGCAGGGGCCCTGTATTCTCAGTGGTGAAGCTCAGTACTGGAGTGGAGTTGGCTGAGCCTCATGCTCCACTTCTGCTGCCAGATTCCTACTGCCCCCACCACCTTGAAAACCTCTCTTCTCACCGTGCCTGCTTGCAACATCCTCACCCCAACCCTGATCCTGGCACCAGCATCTCCTGCTCTGAGTCTCTCACTGATCATCTCAGGCTGAATTGGGGACCTTTCAACATCCCATTTCTGGTCATTCCCTTGGGGGAAACAGCCAGTACTAGACAGACCTCTCACTTAGAGCCACACCTTTCTCCTGCATTCCATTTCAACTACCCATTCTATCAGTCTTATTCTGCATCATGTGATCCTATTACATATCCTTAACTCCAAAACAATTGTTTAGTCACCCCATGTTCTGGCCATCACCACGTGACTGTTCAGATTTGTTACTGGTGTTAACTAAACAATTGTGCAAACATTCTTTAACTTCACTGGAACTTCTTTCCAGTGGACTGATGGGGGCACTCTCAATCATTGTGTCTGTTTATTTTCCTGCACTCCTTAGCTAGTTTACCCTAGACAGTCCATTGTAACTAGGATGATCCTGCCAATGCCCTCAAACATCCCCTTCTGTCTTCTGCTTTTGGGGCCACTTGGCCAATTCTTTTTTTTTTTTTTTTACCCTGGATTAACTCCCAGCCCATCTGCACCAGAGGAGCTGAAGACCCTCACAGTAAGTGAAAGATGGGGAAAACCTCTCTCTCTCTCTCTCTCTCTCTCTCTCTCTCTCTCTCTCTCTCTCTCTCACACACACACACACACACACACACACACACACACACACACACACACCTTTGGAAGTAAATGATAAGAACTCCATGTCAAATTCAGATCAAGGAGACTTTCATCTTTGATTAAACAAAAAGGGACAGATATAACCCAAAAGCCCAGAAGTGGGGCTGGACTTCTGTACCTGCTTGCCACACCTCCAGGATCTGACCCAGCACAGATCCCAACTCCTGTTTATGCCCTGGACTCCCCTGAGAGCACATAGTGCCCTCAATCTCTGCTGCTGTCACCCCAGCTCAGGCTTGCTGCACATACTTGGTCTTTTCTAGACCCTCCTACAGGCTGTGTCTAGCATAACCTTGAAGCGTGTGGCTCTATACTCACTCCCTTCATGTTTGAGAGTACCTCCATGAACTCACATTGCTTCCATGATAAAGGCAAAAGTACCTCTTCACTTGAATTATAATCACTGCATGTACATAATGCTTTCTTCCAAACATGTTCTCTCCTTGGCTGTGTTTGCTTGTCAATGTGAAGACCTAGTAAGTCTGATTCCTCAGGTAACCACCAGCACATCCTTAGGTGTAAGAAGGTTTATCAGCTATTGACACTCCAAGACAGTGGGATATGCTTTTGAAGTCTTTGGTGTGTAACTATTCAGTTGTTGGTATAATCATTTGGTGAAGTCTGTCTTTCATTAAGTGGCAGGAAAGCAAATCAACATCCTTCTCAGGTGGGTTTCTTCTCTTGCTGTTGTATCCCTGTCAATTGACACACACCCCTGCATACATCAAATGCATGAGTGAGTCTACATGGTGGATGTGTATGCAGTAATTAACAGAGTGCCCGCAAACGGCAAACACCACAGAAGCAGCAAACATGACCATACTGCTATTGTTGTTGTAATTCCATAGTATTAACAATGTTTTCTCCCTCATATAACATGTTTTACCAACACTCGGCCACAAGAGGAGTCCCCATGTCACCTAGAACCAGAGTCTCTGCATTTCCTGCCTATCCAACAAATTATTGCATGTTAGATACACCTTGAGATACACAAATTACTACAGGAAAGAAAAGTTTCCCTCCCACATATAAACAAGGAAGATGAACTGGTTTAGTGTTGATGTATATAAGCATAGCATCTTAGTTCCATTAGGACCATTTTAAAGCACTTTTCTGTAATGAACACCATTGCACTGGCTTAGACTTGAAACCAGTCCCCAAGTCCCTTTTTAAACAATCATACATTTTGTGGTTTCTGGTATCTCTTAATTTATTATATTTATAAAATTTGTACAACATAAAATAAACTTTTAAAAATTAAAAATGTTCCGGTAGTGTAGTGGTGCAGCAGAAGCCAGAGGCCTCAAACCAGACCAATGACTCATGGCTTCGAACATTTGCTGTTTGGGCAAAAGGGTAGACTGTGTGGCCACCATGATACACCACAGCCTCCACAGCTGGATGTTTTTGTTTTGTTTTTCTAATTTTAATTTTTAAAATATTTTAAAAATATTTTGTTTTTTGCTTTCTTTTGTGGGGGGAGATTGCAAGGGCAGAGGGCAGATATAGAGAGACAGGGAGATGAGTGGGATTGGGGTGCATGGTGTGAAATTCACAAAGAATCAATAAAAAGTTTTTAAAAAATACTCTAAGAAATACCAAAATAAATTCTGGATGGATTTCATGTCATTATGCTTTCTTTTTACACTCTTCAAAATCCTAAGCTACCTATTACTATCCTTGAATAACATAATAGTCTGAAAATGTAATATTTTTAGATATTTTATTTTTACTTAATGTGTATGAGTGTTTTTCCTGCATGCATGTCTGTGTGCCACACCACATGATTGACTGGTGCTTATGGAGGTCAGAAGAAATCATCAGATCTCCTGAAACCAGAGTTCCAGAAGGCCGTGAGCCTATGTGGGTGCTGGAAATTGAATCCAGTCCTCTGGAAGAGCAACTAATGGTCATAACTACTGAGCCATCTTTCAGGCCCCTGAAAATACAATATTTTTAAACTCTGAGTATTTTATTTGTAATACCTAATTACAATAGTATGAAACATTTATATAGTAGAAACAGATCGCAAAAAAGAAATACAAAATAATTATTAAAATAAATATTAGCCAGGCATGGTGGCACACACCTTTAATCCCAGCACTCAAGAGGGAGGCAGAGGCAGGTGGATC
This sequence comes from Onychomys torridus, assembly GCF_903995425.1. Taxonomy (NCBI): domain Eukaryota; kingdom Metazoa; phylum Chordata; class Mammalia; order Rodentia; family Cricetidae; genus Onychomys; species Onychomys torridus. The sequence goes on from NC_050444.1 coordinate 122,255,526, forward strand.
TACGAGTTTAAGACCAGCCTGGTCTACAGAGTGAGTTCCAGGACAGCCAGGACAGTTACACAGAGACACCTGCTGTGAGATGGTCTTTCTGTACACTGTGAATATGTGTTGCTACTATTTGTTAATAAAGAAGCTGTTTTGGACTATGGTAGAATGACAGACAGGTGGAAAATTCAAGAGAGATGCAGGGAGAAGAGGGCGGAGTTAGAGGATATGCCAGCAAGGAGGAACAAAATGCCTGCAGACCAGAAATGCCATGGCCACGTAGCAAGATATAGATGAACAGAAATGGGTTAATTTAAGGTGAAAAAGCTAGCTAGCAAAAAGTCTGAGCCATAGATCAAACAGTTTATAATTAATATTAAGCCTCTGAGTGATTATTTTGTAAGCTGTTGCAAGCTGGGTAGGACACAAGAAAACTTGTGGCTATAGAAACCGCGTCTCAGAAAACTAAAGTCAACACCCTCTCCCTGCCCACTAAAACGAAACAAAAAGAAAAAAGAAAGAAAAACAAACTCATCACAGATTTCACTATGACTGTATTACATTTGCTCTGATTTTGTTTCAATTTGGTCATTTTCATAATGGAGAATGAGTTCTTTTTAAGGGTGGATATAAGGACACCATCCTCTCCAGGAAGCTTAGAAAGACCCCTGAGCATAGTGTGGGCCACGGTGATAGAAGTCCAGGCTGGGCAGGGTTTTATTACAGGTTGCAGAATGTTGGAAAAACCAAGTTTCCATTTTTAAAGAGTTATATTGCAATAAATTGTCACTTGTTTCACGTCGATAATTATAGAATGGAAAATACTCTGGAGACAGGAAGTCACATACTGCAGTACCTAAAATGTGTGATTCTTTTTCCATTCCTAATTTCCATTCTAATACACACACACACACACACACACACACACACACACACACACACCCTAAAGAACTGAATGATGAAATACAAGTATGAAAAAAAATTACTTGTATTAGCAAAGTAAAATTAATCATTATACTTGAAAATATACAAGTACCATGGCATTTTTTTGAGAATTTCTACAAAGTAGATACTTGAAAACACCTGAAATTTATAAATTATTTTCTCAGAATTTTTTTAAATTAAAAATGTTTGTTATATATGTGAGTATGTGTTCATGTACTCTGGGGGTGGGTGGGAATGTGTGCTGTATGTGTGTGTGTCTGTGTGCTGAAGGCCATTGCTTTGTGGAGGAAGCATATGCTTTTGCTGGTGTCCAGTGTGTGTGTGTGTATGTGTGTGTGTGTGTGTGTGTGTGTGTGTGTGTGTGTGTGTGTGTTGATACATGCTGTGTGTGTGTTGATACATGCTGTGTGTGTAGACCAGAGGACAACGTTGTGGATCCACTTCTCTCCTGTCCTCTCTATGTGGATCCTGGGGATCAAATTCACCCTTCTACAGCAAATGTCTTTGCACTCTGAACCGTCTTACTGGCCCCTTTACTATAATTTGTATATCCTTTTATTCTGTTGTTCCACATGTCAGGTAATGAACAAGTTATTAATGAGTATATAAATGTTTCCCTCCTTTTCTCCATGGCTACGTGATTCCTATCTTGAGTTCAAGGGTTGACTAGTAACCCTTTTCATCAGGAAAATAACCTCTCCTACGAGTCATTTTATTCCCTCTAGTGTCTACTAGCATTTTAAAACTCATTTGCAAATTCATTATCTCTTTTATTAACCACTGAAACAGTTACACATATCACTATAGAAGACCCTAACCTTGTGAGACAACTCTTGTTTTGTGTGTCTGTTTCTCCCGCCTTTGACCTTGAGTCTTTCTAATTGTTTTCCTCCTCAGATTTTCATGCACTGGTAGACTTCTCTGTTTCTTTCCACTCTTTTATCTCTATAGCTCAGAACATTTTCTTGGCCAATACTGTGGTTTTTCTCCAAAACAGGGCTGGTTGCCTTTCCTGGTTACTCTGCCAAGTATCCTTGGACTCCTGACCCCTGCTTAGCACCATCCATCCAAGTCCTCCTGCATGCTGGGGGGAAGCTGAAGCAACAGGCTTTGGTTCAGCAAGGATACTGCCAGCCCTGGGGAAGCAAGACGTTTTTGTATGTTTTTAGATACCTTCTTGTCTTCTTATCTAGATGTGAAAGTAAAATCTTCCAAACTGGGTTATTGTAAAGACTAAATCAAGTTATGTGTGTTGATATCCAGTCACGTCTCATCCCTCCCATCTAGTGGAGCCTGCCTGATGCCACCCATTCTCCTTTTTCTCAGGACTAGCTGTTTGTTTGTTTTGTTTTGCTCAAACTTGGAATACTGATTCTATAAATTGTTTGTTTAGTTTTGTTTTTTAAAGAGAGGGTTTCTCTGTGTAGCTTTGCACCTTTCCTGGAACTCACTCTGTAGCCCAGGTTGGCCTCGAACTTGTAGAGATCTGCCTGCCTCTTCCTTCCAAGTGCTGGGATTAAAGGCCTGCACCACCACTGCCCAGCCTGTTATTTTGTTTTTTAAAAACTATATTTTATTTTATGTACAACACTACAATTTACATATTAGATTCCACAATGATAGAGTGATTTGATACATTTTTAAGCACAACTGAGAAACACTATTTCTAAGTGAATCAATGCAACAAATGTATCCAATGACTCATCACGTCCAATTCCTATTGCACTAACAGTTGATGGAATCCAAAAGCAAACTCAGCTATTGAAATCACTTCCTCATAGGAAGAACATGTGGTGGATTCTTTTGCAATGGAAAAAAATGGCTCTTGCTACTTCAATACCTAGCCACCGCTTGTGGGAAGGACAATGACAGTGATAAAACTAGGAAAAACAACTTTGTCCTATTTCATGACTTATGGCCTCTTCTTCCCACACTCATCTTTTCCCATCACCCAATGTCACACTCTCTCGGTCTCCTTTTCTTTTAGGCTATTCCCACATTTACCCCAGTTTACATACACACACACACACACACACACACACACACACACACACACACACACATCATGAATAAATGACTACATCACAGCTTAGGATTCTGGTGTGAAGGAGAACAAGAGATGTTTTTCTAAGTTTGGGCCACCTGGCTTAATATTATATTTTCCAGATCTATCCATTTTCTTGCAAATTTCACAATTTCATTTTTCTGAATAGTATTCCATTGTGTATGTGTACCACAATTTCATTATCCATTATACCACCTCTGGGCATATACATATCCTACAACAAAGGTATTTGCACATTTTCATTTATTGATGTTCTGTTTAAGAGAGTTAAGATATGGAACCAGCATAGATATTCAGCAACAGATGATTGATTCTATAAATTGCTACTGAATGTTGTTTGAAATAAAGATTGTGTAGTAAATAGTGTTGGGAGACACTGGGGTTAAATTACATTAAAAAGACATCTTGGAGCCTAGAATATGCTGTGATTCTCTGGTGGAATGTACCAGGCAAATTTTGACAACAGATGTCTGTTCCTCATGGAATGTCTGTAAGATACTTGGATTAGGGGATCATGTTGCCAATTTGATTCCTCTTTATATACCTCCTCTTTAAAATCCTCCAAATAAAGCTTCTATTTATTGACTGATATCCCAAGATAAATTGTATTCTTAAAAATCTCTTGCAACTCTATCCTCATATAAATCATGATCTCTCAATACTGGGCGAGCAAACAGAATAGGAAAGCAAATTGAATGCTGACAGTGAAATAGGATGGCCTCCTGGGAATCACAACTTTAATTTCAGACTTAGGATGTTTGCAAAAGAGTTTTATTTGCCTCAATTAATATCTTCTTGCAACTTTAAACTTGACTGTATATGAAAAATGGAGCTAGCATTTTATCTGCAGCACACAGCAGTGAATCCCTCTAGCAAGGAACAGAACTCCGAAGAAAAGGTGAACCATAAGAAAGTTCTGGAGCCCAAACAAAAGCGGCAGATTTTAGAGGAGATCAAGGAACCAATGGAGGGAGTTCTCTGGCTTTGGGAGCTTTTCTTTGAGGGCATCACAGTCACCTCCTGGTACCCATGGCTAGAACCCTTAGAGAAATCTTTTTCTTCCCCATCATAGTTTACTCGTTTCACTGATAAACACCATGAGCAACAGCAGTTAGGGCAGGAAAGGGTTTATTTGCTTGACTTTTACAGTCCATCCTGAAGGGAAGCTAGTGCAGGAACTAAAGGTAGGAGCCTGAGGGCAGGAAGTGCAGCAGAGCCCATACAGGAATGCTACTTACTGGCTTGCTTCTCCCTGGCTCTCTAAGCCTTGTTCTTGACATCTCAAGACCATCTACCCCTCCTATGACAACTCCCACGGCAGTCTGGGCCCTCCCACACAATCACCAATCAACAAAATGCCCCACCATACATGGCCACAGGCTAATCTGATGGCAGCATTTTCTTAAGTTGGACATGTAACACACAATTTGTAAAAATGATCTTAAAAGGTTCTAGGCCTGAGTGTAAGGACTAACATTATATGACTAAGAAAATATTGGAATAGACACTCACAACCTTGAGTTAGGAAAATATTTCTTTGATCGGACACAGCATATGTAAGTGTCAACAACCGCAACAAAACCAGAGGAAGTAGATAAAAAGTAAAAACATTTGAGTTTCAAAAGAGAGTGTGAAGAGAGTAAAAACATCTGCAGAACGGGCTTGCAACCTGTTACAGGACTCACTTTGTAACTTCCTAAGAGCTCTGACCGCTCAGTAGTAAATAACCCAATTAATGGACTAAGGATTCCAATAAACCTTTCTCTAAAGAAAACATGCTTATGATCAATAAGCATGGGAAATTATGATATCATTAGCCCCCAGAAAGCCAAACCACAGTGAGTTTCCCCTGCACAAGCAGACTAAAATAGAAGGCTGTCTTATAGGCTGGCTGTAACAAGAATGACTGATACAATAATGTGTGTTGCAAAAAGATGGACAAAATGGGACTGTCATACACAGCTGATTGGGATGACAAAACAGTGCAACAGTTTTGAAGAACCATTTGATCCTAAAAGGTTAAATGTGGAGGTGCCATGTGGCTTGGCAATTATGTTAAATGTAGAAAATGCAGCAAGTCCATACAAGATATGTAAATGTTCATAGCAACGTTCCCCCCATAATAACCAAAATGGGGGAAATGTCCTATGAGTCCACCAGTAAATAAAATAAATGGACAACTAAAGAAAATGTGATACACCCAGACAATATGATATTATTCAGCAACAGAAGTGGATGGGGTATGATGCCTGCCACGGCATAGTCAGACCTGAGAGCATGCTTTACATTGGCAAACCTGAGAACATGCTCTATATGGGCAAACCTGAGAGCATGCTTTATATGATTCCCTTTTTGCTAAGTCAAGCACATATATACAGACAAAGCAGAGTAATGGTTGTTGTGAGCTCAGGAGAAATGAGAAATGACTAGTAATAAGTACAAAGTCTGTTTTTTAAGGTGATGACAGTGTTATAGAATGGTTTGTGAAGGTGTGAACACACCATACCAAAGATTGTTGCGTTTTACACTTCAAATGGGGGGTTTTGATGTGTGTGAATTTTCTCAATAACATTTCCAACAAAGCTTAAAAAAAAACCCAGCAATTTATAAGCTGATTCTAAAGTTTATAGTAAGTTCAAATGACCTAAATAGTCAGAATAGGTTTTAGAATAGGAAGAGCAATGCTAGAGGTATTGTACTACCTGCTTAGCAGCAATTCTATTAAATTACAATGTGACCTTGACATGGGCATTAATTTCACTGGATTGAGCAATACCAAATGGTGGTAAAGCATTATCTATCTTTAATGTTGAGTGAGGCCCTGTGGTTGTCTGTCCCTCCTCTGCTTTAAGGGAAACTCATGAGGCTTTGTTAGTCTCACCTTGTAGGCCCTACAGGGCTGGACTTTATGTAGACCACACTGATCTCAAACTCACCCACATCTATCTGCCTCTGCCCCATGAGTGCTAGGATAAAAGACTTGTGTCTGGCTGGCTTTGATTTAATCAGAATGATGGAGCTGGCCCAGCATATCTGAAATATGTGTTTCCACAGGAACTTGAGATGGGTCAGAAGTGAGAGAGGATCTTGTCATGAAATGGAGGGGAAGGAGTACCATACAATCATTTTGGGGCTCTGAATGGAAAGGAAATTGGTAGAAGGGTGAATTCTTGCTCTCTCTTCTGGAGAGCAGAGGCCCTTAGATTTCAAAATTCCTAGTAATTTGACTTTGGGGCTCTAAGGGTAGCCCTGGGTTCTCAGTCCTCAGGCTGCAAGTGGCTTTCTGAGCCCTGAAGCTTTGAGCTTTGGGCTTGAGACACACTGCAATGTTCTGACTTTGACATGGACCATCCTGCCATCCTGGGACTTCTCAATTGCCAAAAGCAGGTGAGTTAACACCCTTAACAAAACTCCTCTTTAATTCTCTGTGTATATCTTATCAATTTTATTTCTTTAGATTGCCCTACCTAGAATAGAACAATCAAGAGAGTGTGGTGTATGTGAATGAATAATGGAATCAGGAAATAAAAAACAAGCCTTAGAAACTTCAAAACTAGTTTTTCAAAGACAAGGTGTCACTATAATTCAATAAAGATGGAAGAGTCTTAAAAATACTGCCCAACAGTCGTGGCGCACACTTTTCATACCAGCACTGGGGAGGCAGAGGCAGCTGGGTCTCTGTGAGTTCGAAGCCAGCCTGGTCTACAGATCAAGTTCCTGGACAGCAGAGAAGTTACACAGAGAAACCTTGTCTTGAAAAAAAAATAATGCCAGAGAAACTGAGCATCCAAGTGGGAAAGGAAGGAATGTTGATGCTCATTTCATATGCAGACAAAAGCACCTGGCATGGCCCATAGACCCGATTTTAAAATAAAACTATGAAACTTCTAGAAGGAAACCTCACAAACTTCAATAAATTATTTCATGTAGCATACAAAAATATAAACCACAGAAGAAAAAGGTGACAAAACTCATGCTATAGAAATCAATAACGTTTGTATTTTAAGACTGTTAGGAGCTGGGCAGTCGTAGTGTGCACCTTTAATCCCAGCACCCGGGAGGCAGAGCCAGGTGGATCTCTGTGAGTTCGAGGCCAGCCTGGTCTATAGAGCAAGATCCACAACAGGCACCAAAACTACACAGAGAAAGCCTGTCTCAAAAAACAAAAGACTGTTAGGAAGTTAAAATGAAAATACAGAACGGGAGAATGAGTTCATAATATACATACTGATGTATGGGGTCACATCCCAACAAACACATCTTAAACTGAAAATAGCATGAGTTGAAACTGCCTTTAATATACCTACCATAGGAAGTGGCACTATGACTTAGTCTAGAGTATCTTAAATACACAGAGAACAATCAGTATAGCCTACTGTTGGGTAAAACTATCTATAGCAGGACCTGATGCTCCTCAGATTTACTAGGTAGCAGATTTCAGAGCAGAGGCCAGCCTACAGTTACAGGAGCACCAAGTACACACCCAGCGGGATAGAAGAAGAAAACCAGAAATGACTTTGACCTTGGCTGCACTGAAAGTCAGCAAGGATGTACAGCAAGTGGAGTGGGCATCTGAAAACTATGCACCATAGACCAAATCCAGTCACAGTGTAGATGCAGACCCAATGCACTGAGCCCCAGAAGCCAGTCACACTGGGAATGAGACCACTACTGTGCTTCTGTAGGAGAGGTGAGTAGTTGTTACAGACCTTAGACCCTACAAAAGCAAAAATATTTACTATCTGACCCCTTTTCAGGGACAGGGTGCTGATCTGGGTATATATTACCTCATCTTTTGAAATAGATAACTTTTCACAATTTCCATAAATAAGCTAATAATCCTCTCTCTATATGAGATGAATACATTATAATTGTATTATAATGTATAGCTGTATTATAATATTTATATATGAAGTTTCCATGGTGTAGCCATACAGAATATAGAATCAAGTGGGTTGTAGCGGGTGCTCTAGGCAAGAGTGAACCTCTTTACAATATCAAGGTGATATCATAATGGAGTACCAGGTTAAATCTGGTACAAATGTGAATGTTTGTAAGGAGGTAGGAGAGAAAGTTAAAACTTTTGTAAGGCTTTTGTAAATTAGGCCAATAAAATAACCGGGCAGAGGAAGTAGTGGCTGGCTATGAACAGAGAGGTGGGGACTCATACAAGTGACTCAGATGTGTCCTTTCAACAGTCATTTACCTCAGATGACAAACTCCAGGTCTGCGGCAACAGATTGCCTGGCTATGAGAAACCATCAATAACTATTTCCGTGATCATCTCATCTTGGCCCAGACCCATTCCAACCAAGTTATTAACACACACACACACATTATTCTTCTTAAAGAAATAGAGAAATGCATTCCAGATTGCCAAAGAAAGGAATTCCCTATGATTTATACCAAAATGTTCCTAGAACATTTTTTCCCCATCATCCATCTTCAAGAAATACTAAAGACAAATATCTCATGAATCCAGAGGTGCTTCTGGCCAGCATCTGGAGACGATCTTGAGAATAGAAATCTGTTGTCATTTTTCACCACAGGGCTCCACTGTCAGAACGTGTAATAAACACAACACACCAGAGGGCTGGAGAGAGGCAGGGAACATGCTAACCACTGTGACAGGAGGCAGCAGAAGGAGGGGATATTTGCCCACCCTTTACCCATGCTTATTTTTCATACCCCATCGTTCCCCTCTTCCTAGTAAATACTTGGATGCTGACTAAAGATGTTTCTATCACTCATTGTCCAAGGGCACAGGGACAGACTAAGCTGTCACATGGAGAGGCTACTCAGTGCAGTAATGGGACGTACACAGAGAAAATGGAGTCAGACATGTGAATTTGAGTCTTCATTTTGCTAAATAATGGCTATGTGTGCTGGCTAGTTTTATGTGACCTTGACATAAGCTATAGTCATCTGAGAGGAGGGAGCCTCAGTTGAGAAAATGCCTTCATGAGATCAGGCCATCAGCATAAAAGCATAGGGCATTTTCTTCATTAGTGATGATTAGTGAGGGTCTAGCCTATTGTGAGTGCTATGAGAAAGCAGGACGAGTAAGCCATGAAGAGCAAGCTAGTAAGCAGCACTCCTCCATGGCCTCTGCAACAGCTCCTGTCTCCAGGTTCCTGCCCTGCTTGAGTGCTTGTCCTGACTTCCTTTGATGAACAATGTGATATGGAAGCATAAGCCAAATTAACCCCTTCTTCCCCAAAGTTGCTTTTGGTCATGATGTTTCATCACAGCAGTAATAACCTAACTAAGACATCTAACCAAGCTGAACATTTCTTAATCTCAATGAACACTATTCGTATACCTGAAAAATGGGCTTGTCTATAAAGGCTAATGTTGATGTGCCATTAGCAGAGCTTGATGCAATTATCAGCAAAGTCATTTTTGAGTTCCCACTGCACATTCTCCAGACAGGGGAATGAAACAGAAAAGACAGAAGCCTGCTTCTTGGTAAGGCTGTGGAGCAACTGGAGTTGCTGGGCACTGCTGGCTGGAGTAAGAAAATCTGCACGGCCTACTTGGTGATACCTACTGTAGCAAATACACATTCCTATTTAGAAACCCCAACTCCTGAGTATGCACCCAGAATAACTGCTTGCACATGTTTACCGAAAACACGTACTAGACTTTCAAAGCTGCACTCCTCATAATAGCACACAACTGGAAGCCTCCTAAAAGTGCATCAATAGCATAGTGCAGGGGCTAGCCAGCATTTTCTGTAAAACACCAGCTATTACATAGACTCTGCAAGCCAGAAGGCAAAACCCTAGTACTGATTGCAGCCCTGCTCTTTCTACCCTGCCCAGTAGTGCAAAGCAATGAAATGGTGCATACAGTCTCTGCTGAAACTGCTTTTTTCTGCCACCGTAATGTGACAGCCACCACACATAATACAAAACTGAATGTGTGCTGTGTTCCAATAAAACATTATTTATGGACACTGACATTTAAATTTTATATCATTTTCATATGCTATGAGATGTTCTTATTCTGAATTTTAAAAAATATTTAATGTGCAAAACATTCTTAATGTTCAAAAATAGGAGGAGTGAAATTAGACCCAATGGCCCTTGTATGCTGAGTCTAAGGGCAATGGACAGATCGAGTACACATCCAAACAGTGGAATAGTATACAATGGTGAGTATACATGTGTGCACAGTCATGAAGGGGAGTCTTACAAATATGACATCGAGTGAAAGAAGCCAGGTACACAAAATCTTAGATTCCTTTTATACAACTCACAGAGTCAGCAGAATTAACTGATGCTTCTAGAATTCATTGTAGTTGTTTCTGTAATGACAGAAGGGAGAAGCAAAGTGGGTTCAGAGTAAAGGGAATGCTCACTCCATTTGTTCAGTTAAATAGGAAAATTTAGCAGGGTGGTAGTCATGATGTGTGCTTTTCTCTATGCGTATCCCAAGGAACACCAGGGAAAGCCCAACTCCTTCTCAATCCATAGTGCAGGCCTCCTCCACCTCATGCCTAAGGAGCAGGTTTCTAGGCACTCTGCCTGATTTCACTCACCTTCCTCACTAGTCAGAGACTCTGAAACACCAGCCAGTCCTCTGCTTCAATGGCAAGAGCAAAGATGTAGGGGGAAACATGATGCTTAACAAATGAAGCCTTGGTCTAGCTCTTCTGTGCATACCTCTGCAGCTATGGGAAGGCAGTAGTCTCTCTGGATTTTCTTCCAGCGTCTAAAAAATGGAGAAATAATTTCTACAGATTTGGTATGAAGAACAATCTCTGATGGAGACTCTCCACCCCACATACACCATAAATGGTTGCAGCCTTGACCGTTGTCGACATTGTCCACAACCAAATGAAGACGCTGATCAGTAGGCACTCCCAGAATTATGGCCCTCAGTGGCTACTTAGTAAATTATGGCCTCATAAATGTGAGTAATGCATACAATAAAACAATGAAATGTTAGCTATTGTTATCATTTATTCCCCTAAAAGCTGGCACTCCCATATCTGTAAAGCCCTCCAGGCATGAGAGGTTATTGGGGCCCTGATATACCACCTACAAAACAGCAGGCTGTGATCTCTGCTGATCACTAGGTTCTTTGTGACCTAAAATTCTCCCAAGCCGTGAAAATTTCATGGGACAATTCTCAAATAAAAGCAAACCCTCTATAAATTAGGAGACAATGTGCTGCCTCTGAAGTGTTTGTTGTCCATTTCCTGTGGCGCACACTGGGACTCAGGAATAGCTGAGCCAACTGCTGAAGTATGGTTTATGCTGAAATAAAACAGGCTCTTCTAATTAGAAGCATGCCCCTCAAGATGAAACAACAAAATCCCCCAGTGTTTCCCCACCATTAGCAATTCCTGATGGTGACTGGGCAGATTAATAGAAACCCTTGGGGAAAAAAAATAAAGATAAACCACTGTCATGACTCAGAGTGACAATTTGTTACACTTTACTCACCTAGCACACACTCACACATGAATGCTTGCTCCGTGCTAGCCTCTTTAAAAGGCATTTTCACATATGTGATTGAACTTTATTTAAGGTAGATTTTATTAACTCCATGTTCCAAATGAGGAGATCTGACAGTCAGAGAAATCAAGGCTTTCCGAGACTGCCTTGCCAGATAAATCACAACCCTTTGCTTCAAGTTCAGAAGCAACTGTAATGAAACTTTTTGCTTAAAAGATTTATGATTATGATTATGATTGTGTGTGTGTGTGTGTGTGTGTGTGTGTGTGTGTATGATGTTCTCGGGTGTATAATAGGGATACGTGCACTGTGTGTTCTCAGTGGTTAGGAGAGGGTATAGAATGCCTGGCAGCCGGAGTTGCTTGTGTTTAAGGGACACGTGGTTTGTGACATGGATGTAAGGACCTGAACTCTGCTTCTTGTGGTTGTGCAATAAATACTCTCTAATACTGAGCCATCTCGGCAGCTGAGAAAAACCTACTAAGCAAGTCTCATTGATTCCTATGCACCTGTTCCCATTAGGTTGCCCTGGAAGTAGACTTTGATAGAAGGATTCCAGTGACAGCAGTTGACTTAGAGGATAATGACACCCCACAAGAGACATACATTGGCCTAAGAGTGGAAGGTAGCCCGGAAGTTGTACTTTAGCACTCAATCCTATGACCAGTACAGACAACTAAAGCTCACCCTGCTGAGGAAACAGCCCTCTCCAGGGACAAGGGGGCTGGAGGATTTACAAACCACCTGTCACTCATTGGTTGAAGTCTTGTTCCAGCAGAAATTAATATTCTGGCACTTGCACTCTGCCACCCAGGTTGAGGAAACAACTGCCTCAGGCAGAGATATTCCAGAGTTTGGAGAGGAAGCTTGGACTGGTGTGTGCTGAAGAAAGGGGCAAGTGGGTGTTGGGGGAGCCCCGGCAAGGCTAGCACAGCCAAATTAGATGGAATCTGTCAGCAAAGGTAGCTGGACCGGCGGCTGTGTGGGATGACTTACGGATGATGTAATACAGATATGGACCTGCTTCTTTCCAGCTTATTATCCAGGTAGTAGGGCAGAAAGAAATGTTAGGAATGCTAGGAACCCAGCTTGACTAAGTCTAATAAAAGCAATTCCCCATTTGCTCTTCCTGTTTGCACCTTTTCATCTCTGACTGTATTTCTTTTCTTTTTGTTAGAGCCAAATCCCCTCAACTAGTGTGTTTAATGGGTCTCCCCTAGTGGAGGTTGAAATCCTCTGAGGATGGACTACTGTTGTATTATGTAGAATTAGATGCATAAGAAAACATAAACACAGTAGAATTCGAAGTAGCAGACTGCCCTAGTCAGGATGGAGGAAACTCTCTTCATCTTTTATTGTTCTTCCACTGGTTGCAAAGCTTTCCCTCCAAATATGAAAAGTAAATACTTAAGGACATCTGAATTTAACAGCAGACTAACTGCAGAAGAAGGCCACTCCTGACCAATGCTCACAACAAGAGTGAGTTTCAATTTTTCCCATTCTCTGGCTTTGAAACAGAACATTGAGAATCCCTGAGCTGCAGGCAGGTGCAAAGCAAAACCTCTGGAAGATACCAACTCTCACTCACTCACATATGTATTTGCTATCTGGAAGACAAAGCATCATGGGAAATCCACTGGGCTCTGTTGTTATATTTCTCTCCTGGCTCTTCCTTGGGGTCAACCCCATTTGGGAAGCTGGTAGCAATGGCATTAGTTGTGGTGTGGGTATCTAAGTCTCCAAGAAATGTTTTGTTTTTTCTGGACAGATGAATTGGGAAGATGACCTTATTGGTCTTAAAAAAAATGTAGGGGAAATCGCTATTTGTTTATTTATTTATTTTCTCAAAGTATTCTGTTTAAAGGGTAGGCTGATTTCTGTGGTACTTATTGTCAGTGGGTAAGATTCTGAGAACCCCAACTTTCTAGCCAGATGTCTTAGGGAGGGATTCTCTAGTTGTTATGGGAAACAAAGAGGGAGGAAAAATCTTTGAAGAAGAATTCTGGGAAAGGGAACCCTTAAGTTTGATTTGGAATCAACCCATGTCTCTTAACTTGTCCCTGAAATGCACCAGTGTAAAGCAGAGGTCAAGGGCATCTGGATATCCTGCTGTGAGGCTGGATCAGAAGGTTCCCTGCCATCTCTCTGCGGCATTGTGGTCCTTGTTTTAGCAAATGATCCACTCAGGCCCCTACTGCGGACAGCATCACCAAGTATGGGTGATGGCCAAGTGTGGCTCAGTTTTGGAAGCCCAGGATATAATCTGCAACAACTTTACACTCCAAGGGCTGGGGAAACTGCCCTTATTTTTGAAAAGGCACTATGTATCAACCTGAGATAACCCAGATAATGAAATGAGCAGACCTCAACTTAAGGTTTTAGAACCATTCTCCAGGAGATGAAAGTGAATAAGCTTGACATTAAATGAATTCATGGTTCTGAGAGAGAAACCAGAAAGGACTTTTAAAAGCCAAATTGATGATGTTAACAATTTAGACCCCAAAATCAGTCCAAGAGCAGAGCGCAGTGAAAAAAAGAATTCAGTGGATCCCAGAACTGGTTTAGAGGGAACATTCAGTTAGAACCACAAGAAAAAAATTACAAGACCTCCAAGCATCTACAACACACAGAGAATATGTAGTTAAGCTATGAGGGAAAAACGATAACATGGAAGTCTAGACAGCTGGTAACACAATGAACAAGCAGGATATCCCCAATGCCCAGTCCCGTGCTTTCCCCAATGCCAGAGGGTGTCCCCAACACCCAGACTTCCCTGCTTCCCCCCAACAAGTCATCCCCAATGCCCAGCCCTGCACTTCACCTGAAGGGTATCCACAGTGCCCAGCCCCACACTCCCCAGACAAGGCAGTCTCAATGTCCAGGCCCCCACCCCTGCAGCACCTCAGGTGCCAGCTCCACACTCCCCACAGGGCATCCCCAGTGACCAGCCCCACTCTCCCCACATAGGGCATCCCTGTGCTACCCGCTCTCTCCAAAACATACCTGCTGCTTAGAGGTACAAGTCCTCCAGAGTTTTGTCTCTAGCATGTTCTTTTTCCATACTATCTTTCCCTCCCTTCTTCCCTGATTTTTTCCTCAGCCTCAAGTGTGGGGGTTGCATTACAGATGTGTCAACTAGAATGGAACACCCTCCTCCATCATTCACGATTCTCTTCATTTTGACCAGTAATGGAGCTCTGTGTGAAAGCGCTGCTTCTCTGTGAGTATAAGGATAAAGTATTTAGAAGACAGATGAAAACTATGTTGGTTTGGGAAAATGGAACAGGAGGACCTCCTCTAGGGCCCGAGGCCTCTCCAACCATGAGTGGCTAGGTTTACTCTTTAGCTTTCACACATGAGAGTGCATACACTACTCTTGATTTCTGAATACTATATCTTTAGCCATTCATTTGTTGGTGGGCACTTATGAGATGTCATCTCCTAGTGATTGTGGGTAGTATCACCATAAACACAGATGTGCTAGCAGGACTTGAGATAGCTCGATTGCATGGTAGACTTAGTTTTTAGGTTTTGGTTTCTGGAGGAGCTTTGGTTCAGGTATGGCTATAGTAGTTTACGTTCTGTCAGTAATGCAGAAGAGCTCCTCTTTCTCTACACCCTTGACAATGCTTTGGTTTGGGGCAATAGTCATTCCAACTGGGGTAAGATGGTATCTCACAGAAGTCTGATTTGCATCCCTCTGGTAGATAATGATATCAAACAGTCTCCATGTTTGTTGGCCATTTGTATTTCTTCTTGAAAAAGCGTCTATTCAGATCATTTGCACATTTTTAATTGGATTGTATTTGGGATAAGTTATTTTGTTGTTATTGCTGAATTTTTGGAGCTCCTTATATGTTCTTGATCACTTTTTATGTTATTAGTTTTTATTTCTTACTTAAGAAATAACTTTGACTCGGCAGTGGTGGTGGTACATGCCTGTAATCCCAGCACTCGGGGGGGGGGGGGGGGGGGGGGCAGAGGCAGGTGGATCTCTGTGATTTCCAGGCCAGCCTGGTCTACAGAGCTAGTCCAGGACAGGCTCCAAAGCTACAGAGAAACCCTGTCTCAAAAATAAACAAACAAACAAACAAACAAATAAATAAATAACCACAAAAAAGAAATAACTTTACATCATTATCACATAGTTTCCTATATAACCTACTATATACATTTAAAACTTTTTTGTCATCTCTAGCTTTAATGATATGTATGAAGGCTCCAATATAATTCTTGTTCACTTGGATCATAACACCATTTAATGGATAAATCTTTTCTCAAATACCCTATACTAGCCCTCAATCATGACAGTTTTTCTGTCATGTGGAAGTCTACTTATGAAATCTCTTTTCCAGGTCTATCGTTACTTTTCTCTATCTACATCCATTCCAGGCTGTTTTCTAATGAGTCTCAATCTGACATCTGGTATCTTTTTTCATTGCTATTGGGATCGGAGTTTTGTGGAGGACCTGGAGTAAATAGGTTTAGTTCTTGATGTGTGTTCCTTTTAAGTAGTTTCCTTCTCTCTCCCTTAGTTTAGTTTACAAATGAGTGCATTTTCTTTATTAATATGGTGTGGGGCACTGACTTGGACATGCTCTTAGTGGTTTGAGAAAAGAACACACAACCTGCCCTGTCTGCCCTGCTGCAGCAACCCTGTCCTTCCAAGTCAGCCAGGGACAACTCTTGTCAGTCAGGATGGCATCTCAGTCTGTTGCCCACAGCAATGGAACTCACTGTTACAGCAAATTTAACACATACAAATTTCCATCTACAATACCCTAAAGTGTCCTTTGCTTTAGAAAAGGGTGATAAAAGGCCCTATTAACAGTTTCATCCAAAACAAAATAAACAACAACAACATGACTGTTTCTCCCCAAGAATCATCGCATCCAAAACTCTGGG
This sequence comes from Onychomys torridus, assembly GCF_903995425.1. Taxonomy (NCBI): domain Eukaryota; kingdom Metazoa; phylum Chordata; class Mammalia; order Rodentia; family Cricetidae; genus Onychomys; species Onychomys torridus. The sequence continues at coordinate 122,271,891 of NC_050444.1, forward strand.
ATCTTCAGTGGAGTGTAAATTTGTAACAGCAGTTGTTTTAAGACTCGAAGGCAATCAAACCATTTTTCTAAGATGCCAGGGGCACCAGCTCTGTCAGGCAACATCTCATCTAGAAACAGTGGGCTCTCCCAAGCTGGATGGCTGCAGGAGTTTCGGAAGGGAACAAGTCACAGTAGCAGTGTGTTCTCGGTCCCTGTGGCTGGTGACGACAGGAAGAGGCTGTAGGATTAAGGGATTAAGGAGAGGGAATGGATTCCAAAACCCAGAGAGGGTATTCTTAGGAGAAAGCACCTGGCAGGACATATGACCTTGAATGAAGGACACAGACTGTCTGTGGTGATCTACCTCAGAAAAAGTCTGAAGAGTGAAGCCCACTGGGCCTCCTCTTACCCTCCAGATAGGAAGCCTTTGAACTTGGGAGCCTTTGATGTCAGCACCCAGAGGCACAGCACACACAGCAAGTGTGGGAAGTGGGTTGAAAGGTCAAATGGGCAGCAAATGTGCCCATCCCCCACTTTTGCCTTCACATCCCCATTTGTCCTTGTCAGGTAAAAGCCATGCGCCTCCAGCTTGTTTGCCTCTGCTGGGTTGTCTCCCTGTGAGCCCAGTGGGTGTGTAGTTTATGGTGGGGGGAAGTTTTGCAAAATCACTTATCCAGAAGTTATTCCAAGGACACTGCTCTCCAGATGATTGATAGGACAAAATGACCCATGGAATTTTTATGACAAATTCAAATTCAGGAAAAGAAAACAAGTTTTCTAGGGCTTATTATATACTTTTTTTTGTATCAACTTTGCGGTACACATTGTTTGCAGAAAAGGGAATAAATAACATATAGAGACTATATAACTTTGAAGAAAAGAAACAGTAAGTGGTTTTAAAATGTGATAGTTGCTACACACTAGATATGTACAAGGTATTATAAGAAAGAAATTGATTATGCCTAGTGGGCTAAGGGGATTTTTAAGTGAAAGAGCTGGAAAAAAAAGTATAATAAGCCAGTCTACGAGAAGATAAGGAGCAGTATGCTATTTCAGCAAGGGGTAAGCACTTTTGCGGTATTGGGAAGGCATGAAACAGCACCCATTCGAGTAACTCCAAGAACTGTGGTTTGGCCCCAGCATCAAGCCATGTGGAAGGTCTAGACTGGAAAAGCCCCTGATAGCTGGTAAACACGTTTGCCTTTACCAACCCAGAGGAAACCATTGAGTTCTGAGGAAGATAGTAACATTTTCAGTACTGTGTGTTAGAAATTTCACTCAGTGTTGGGAGGGATAACAGAGTTAAATAGCAAGTGAAGGAATTCGTGGTGGCATCTGATTTGAGTATTTAAGGGTACTGAAAATAAAGGCCTAGGAGGAGGCCATCTCATGGCTGGGAAACTGGTTGGATGAAAAATGGGGAGTAAAAGTGGACACTTAAAGATCTCCTAACTTTAGTACTTAAATAGGTAATTGAAGGTACCATTTGTAAAGCTACAGAGTAAAATATAAGAAATGAGTTTCATGGGAAATGTACAATTTTGACTCAATATCTGTATGTCAGGGAAAAAAAACAACAACTTTTGACTAGTCAAACCCTAGGAATCAGAAGCCTGTGGGTAGTGGGCACAGCACCCACTGTTGTGAGTGGAGTTGGTGATAAGAAGATGGTCAGGATACAACAGGCTGAAGTGAGTGGGGAACAAGTGACGCAGCCACAGAGTCTAGATAATTCCCCACGAAAATGCATTGAGAGAGTAAAGACATCAGCTAGAGTTCCTCCATTTAAATGGAAGCTTCCTTGGATTTCAATGCCCTGTATGAATCAGCCACCGAAGTTCAAGATGCACTGTGACAGCCCTGGGAAAGACAGAAGGCCAGGGAGTCTGGTGGGAAGAAAACAACATGTGCTGGATCTCCTTTAGGAGCTGACTCATACCCAGCATCTCTCCACGCCCGTCTTCTGCTGCTGGGTCCTGACTTTGCTGTGGCGCCCAATGTATGTTTTCCTCTGAATCACAGTGGGCTGGCCAATAGCAACATAAGAATTATGACAAACTTGTCCCTGTGGATGTCACTGTGACTTGAGGAAGCATCTGGGGAGCAGTTTCAGAATTTAAAAAACAAGGGTCAACTTTGTTATAGCTAAAATAACCTCTTATCCTTCCCTTCCTTCCTTCCTTCCTTCCTTCCTTCCTTCCTTCCTCCCTCCCTCCCTCCCTCCCTCCCTCCCTTCCTTCCTTCCTTTCTTTTTTCTTCCCTCCCTTCCTTCTTTTCTTTGTTTTTTTTTTTTTTTTCTTTTCCAAGGTAATAAATAACTTTTCTGGTCTAAGGTGGACACTCAGAGATTAAAAACACCTTTAAGGACTTCGTGCATCACCTGGGTAGAGATGTAAAATATCTCACATTCCAAATGCAAACACACATCCAGACACCTTGCAGCAGATAAGAATTTGCAGTTATATGATTTGTTCTCAAAAGGCCTCGGAAGTGAGGAAGCTGGAGATGAATGAAGGAAATCTGTTCTGATGAAAGAACTTTGTGCATGCATACAGTGTGGTGGCAGATACTTTTACAGCAGCTGGAAGAAGAAGAGGACTGGGGGAGGGAGGAAGGGAGGGTGAAAAAGAGAGCAGGAATAGAGGGGAAACGTCATCCACCCATTTTGCTACACAAGGCCTCCTCCTGTGGGCCAGAATCTGGGAAGGGGCAGATCTGCAGCCATGGGAAAGGTGGGAATTCAGATAGTTACATGCTATCTGATCCACTAGCCTCAAATCCAGAATGCTGGGACCTTTAGAGGTTCAAGAACATTGCAATAATGGCTCATATGTTATTTTACATGTCTAAACCTTGACAAGAAGGTATGCTTACTGAGATCTGGTATGGAGAAGGGCTGCTGCCGTATTTGCAAGTCCCCATACCCTGTTTGGCTATTCTGTTCTCTAAGAAGTCACATTCTGGGTATATGTCACACAGTTCTCTGCCTTCTTTTCTCCCACTACAATAACTGTAGTAAGCCCACCAAAACTTGGCTCAAGTGCCATGTCACTGGGTCAAGGCTGGCTTGTTTGTGTCTTCCTTTTAGGTTGTTAGCCCTCCTATGCTTACTTTGCCAAAGCTTTGCTCATTCATGCTGTAATCAACACTCCATTTCTCCCTGTGTCTTCCACAGGTTGTAGAATCCAGTGCCTCACTCCTCTAACACCCTGAGCATTGTTCAGAAGGCACTCTGTGAACTGGTAGCAAAATGAAGGTGTAGCCAGAGAAAGGGCAAGAGTGTCCATTAGTCCATTAGTGAAACATTTGTTCCTGCCTTTGCTTGGCTTCTATTCTGTCTTTTTTCGTTGTTCTGGAAGTCAGTCGCCTCTCTCTGTGGACACATGGCTTTTCTTCCCCAGAACTGATCTTTCTTGAGCTTGCCATGGTATTTGTGTTTGGAGGGCTGGAGGTCACATAGCCCAACACTGCAAACTCTCTTCTAATCCAAGGTACCATGGATGGAAACTGCACGGGCTAGGGTGCTGGATACCAGCCAAGGAGCCACATGGAATGCTTTCTAGAGCTATGCAGAAAGAAAATGATGCCACCTGCCACCTCATTTGCAAGAATGTGAGGCAGGTATGAAGTGGCTGACATGTGACTGTTCCTGAACATTAGGTCCTGCCTCTCTGCCTCAAGGGATTTTCCAGCATCATATTTTAATATTCTAGACCCAGTCTCCAAATGTTCTCTGTGAGTCTTGCTGCACACTCACTCACATGCTTCTTCTATTTTCCTTTTCTTGGTTTATTCACTTAAAATATACATTCTATCCAGCTGCTCACTGTTTTTAATTGAAGGGTTTATTTGGAAAAATCTTACCTCTGCTTTCAGTATTACCTAGGTGAGCCTTGACTGGATTCGGGATGTCCTCAAATATCTTTGTCTTCAAGAATCCCCTAAATTCTTGAACTTCCTGGAGGAGACAAAAGTACTTTTGTTTGTGTTCTTTATATCTATTGATAATGGAAATATGAGAAATATAAAATATGAGAAACCATAAAAGTGTTTGTTAATTTTAAAGAAATAATAAATATGTTTATATTATAGCAATGGCATTTTAAGTCTTTTCTAAAAGAGTTGGTGAAAAACATGACATTGTTTTACATTTTTTGGCAAATGAGGACACATTGATCCCTTGGCTAGTTCTGCAGTCTGGCTCTGAGCAATATGTTATTTATAGTCTATGAAGAAAATCTAACTTCACAAAGACAAGGAGTTGGATAAAAATTACATTGCTTTACAATCCATTTTAGATAATTTACAATCCTTTTAGGATAATTATGAGTATTCTTTGATACTACCCCAAAGCTTGACAGGTGGTAATTTCTCACAGGTTAGTTGCAATTTGAAATCTGAACCCCCAAGGATGAGCATTTTGTTTTCAGCTGCAATATAATCTATTGGTATTTTTTTTTCCTTTGAAAGAATTGTTTTGCTCATATATAATTTTGTAACACCATGTACTGGCCATATGGAAAATATCAGTGCACTGAATTAATGTAGATATTCCAATTGTTGACTTATTTCATTATACGTTGTCAGAAAAATCGCATTCCTTATTATCACCATCAGTCTTACCCAAGAAGTCTACGTTTGTACGATGTCGAGTTCACAATGGCAGATGCGAGTTTTCCAAGACTAGCTTTTGCTTGAGAGTTTGGATGAATTATCAGCAAATATAGCATGAGCTGTTTTCCTTGAAATGACAGGATCTTTTGGTTTATTTATTTATTTATTTAGAAAAACTGTATGGCATATGTTCAATTCTAAATAGCCAAAATTTGTAGTTGTTCAAACAACAAAATTGGTGTTTTCACCACTCCGTCAATGGTATTTTAATGACAGGTTGACTTTTCTTTCATTCTTAAACTATGGGGACATCGTGTTCAACAGCATCAGCACCACTATGAATGCATTTGGTGTCCCTGCCTTGATTCCCACTGAAGCACCAGCCATCAGATTCGCTATGGTTTTAGCTTATTATTCTGGCTCACTCTGTGTCCACAAAATTTTTAACAAAATGAGGAAAGCATATCATTGTTGCGCAAGTAGCCTTTACCTTATGCAGCCCCTGGTAGAAATCCCCAGGACAATGTACCCTATTTTGGAGGAAATATTGCCATTTTTGTTTTGTTTTGAGAGATGATATAGCTTCAACTGTTGGTTACACATCAAGCCTGATTTCAGAGTTCTCTCTCTCTGTCTTTTTTTTTTTTTTTTTGACAATGACCATGACTTCTTTTCCAGATGACATCTACCCAGTACGTAATTGGTGACTACATCCAAGTAAACATGTGGAAAAAGAGCGCAAGTGGGTGGTGTGTTGGCTCTGAGGGAGTGGGTTGTTTGGGAGAAGATGAGAATGAGCAGGTCTGGAAGAGATTCAGTTCTAGGAGTGTGTATTTCTGGTCCTCAGAAGATTACCACATACATGCTGTCATACAATTTATAATGTGCCTGAGGGAGGTGGCTTAATGTAGAAAAGAAATGGCCTTTGCAGTCAGCAAACCTGACGTCCGATGGCAGTTTAGCTGCTACTATCTGTGACCTTCACTGTGTTTCCTTACTCTGCTAAGTAAGCCTTAATTAGCCTATCATGGAATGAAGGTGCTGGACTTGTAAAGTCTGGGGTATGGCACGGATACTGTGATGGGCCAAAAAACTCTCCATCTCAGGGGTAGAGAGTGATAGTAAAGATGGCTCTCAGCTCAAACTCTCTTTGTCTTTTCCTAGCTCCTCTCCAGGGGCAGTTCCCCCACTCCAGACTCAGTGTATGTAAGAAAGGCAGACCAATCCCATACTTCCCTAAAGAGTCAGCTGAGGCATAACTCAGCTTCTGATGCAGCTTAACCCTACACCTCCCCTTATACTCCTGAACAAAGCCCTGTACATATGCTAATTTTAAACTCAGAGACTGGTTTCTGATGAACTCAACCTGAAGCAGTTGGTTTATTAAGCTTATAGTTTGTATTTGGGGGCCTCTATGTAGATGCTGGGAATTAAAGCAGGTCCTCTGGAAGGGCAGTGGATGCTCTTAACCACTGAGCCATCTCTCTGGCCCCGGGAAGAGGCTTAGATGGTGAGAGTCCATATCTGCCAGACAGTAATGATCAGGAGACTTGGGAGTGCACACAACTGTCTGGCAGATAGTTAGTTATGTGGTAAGGATTCTGGAACTACTGGCTTGGGCACAAGATCCAACCCTACCTCTTCTCTAGCACCAGGCAAACCACTTCATACCTCTGTGGCTCAGTTTTGCCCATCTGTAAAACAATAGCAGCAAACACATCCACTTTGAAAGGTTGCTCTGGAGTTGAAATGAGTGAGAAACTAGACGATGGTCACTATCTAGTGGGAAGTTGGAGAAGCATCGAATAAGGTTCCAGGATGTGAATGGGCACAGTGTTAGCACTTGCAGAAGAAAGCAAAGTGCCTTAAGTGCTTGGGGGCGAACAACCAACTCTGCAGAAATGACATCTTAGAAACTGTGATATAGCTCCTAACTTTCCAGGGAGAACAGCCCTGGAGAGGATGACACTTGAGAAGCTCAGAGACGTCCACCACAAGGATTCTGGTGTAACTAATTGCTCTGACTAAAGGTAGGAAGAACAGCCGCAGTCACTGCTTTCCTGGTGAGTGAGAGTCAGCCTCCACCCAGAATATGAACACAGCTCTTCTCCACCCTGCTCGGATTTAGACACTTGGATATGCTTCTTCCAATGACATAGGGAGGTTTATTTTTTATTGACACATTTTTGTAAGCTCTCCCAAATTCTTTGTGGAAAAAGGAGAGATATTGACCACATAAACAAAACAATGGAATGAAGTACAATAAATAAAGCAGCCAAAGAAAGGATTTATCCAGGGCCACTTTCTACCTTGTTATGCACTGGATTTTGCATCTTAATTAGGCTGAAAGCCTTGGGAGATTCATTCGGTATAAATGGCCAAACATAACTTGACCCTTCTGATATTTGTTCTGCCCACAAAGAAAATAGTCAAAGAACAAAACTTTCTGATATGGACAAATTCTTCTTTTCTGGCACATAATTTTTATGGACTTGTCAAGGACAAAGGAGGCAAGGCTTGCTGAGAGCCATGGGAGCAAGTGGTGTTTACAAAGCACCTGGCACTCCTGGCTCCATCTCCTACTGGGGCCCAGCATCCTGCACAGGGCTGGACATTTTCAATCACACACTCCAGGCTTTGTGTGTAGCATTAAGCTGATGAGCCTTCTCCCCTCTTTCCATGACATTTGGCATCTATCTATGTCCCCAACTGTGGATAGAACAAACTGGTAGAATCAGTTGACATAATCTCTATCAGAAGCAACTGGACTTGTCTTATCCAGAGCCAACAACACGAGCAAACAGGATGGCCCATGTCCAAGTTTGCTGCATGGTAACAGATGAGAAAGGAATTATCAGTGGAGAAATACAACCAAGCACCATGTGGGTGGGTGACAGAAGTCCTCTAGCCAGAAGGACAGATTACATACCAGCACTGCCTTGGCTCAGTGCCCTGAAGAAGTACATAGCAATCCACACTCAGGAAAATTCCAGGCAATAGCAAAGCAGGAACATCCTGAAGCTGATGGCCACATAGTCCAAGAAAAACATCCAATGAACCAAACCCCAAACAACACAGACCTCAGAAACGTAAATAAAAATTAACTGAAAAAGGAAACCTTCAGAGCCTTGGGAAGGGACACAACAGATTAAGTGACCACAAAACACTAAAACACCAACCAGCTATTTACCCACTGCTCTGTGGTAAATACAAGACCCGTCCGTCTCCAAGAAGTTCTTTCTGGGCGCCAACGACTTAGCACATGGGCCAGCAAAGGAGCTGGACTCCCCCTTCCTCCGAGGGCAAGTGGCATTTATAATGGGCCTGAGAACCAAAAGGAAGTTCCTTTGATGCCTCTAAGCCTCCAGCTATTTATAAGGTTGAGTGAGGCACAGAGGGTGGGAAAAAGTACTGGGCTTGAAGTCAAAGCCCTTGGCTTCACATGTCTTATCCTACCACATATCAGTTCTCCGTCTGATTAGCTTTGGGTTTCATGGCTCCCATAGAGACATGAAGGGTTGATAACCATCAATTCTTCCTCACACATTCCTAATCTATCTATTCCTGAATGAGAAAATGGATGTAAAGATCACACATAAGACACCAAGGACAGAACAGTAGCCAGTCACTGTTACGGTGGCTGTTCTTTCTGGTGTTAATGTCACTTACATAGAAGTATAGGAGAAAAGCATCTGCCTACTTTAAGTGAATCTCTGGGTAGCTAAGTTATGTTTTTTAGAGAATTCATGTTAGCCATTTTGGCTACAATCTGTAAGGATTCATTCCCTTGAGTTGAGTCCATAAGGCTCATTTCAATTTTCCTTGGGGACTTAAAACCAAAGCCATGCCTGTCATCTGTTGTCCTAACACCATAGCTTCAGTTCTGGGCCTTTCCTCTCCTTCTGTGGGCTTCCTATCCCAATGGTGCTTTCTCCCTCTATTTGATTTGGCTCACAGATTCCTAGTTCAGTCAGCACCAAAATGGATAGGCAATGTGCTAATTGTAATCTGAATCACACAATCTCTACTTAGAATCTCAACAATAACGTAAGTGAGGGACTTTCAGAGTACCAGGGTAGAGTCAGAGATGTTTTGGTTTGAGATTGGAGAGAAGAGGGTGTTACAAAGTTGACCTCAGGGTGAGCGTGTGGTGTGAGAGTCAGGGGTGCTTTGGGTGTATGGAGCCCATTTAGCTATCCCTCCCTTTTGACGTAGATTAGAGCACAAGTGTGCATCATAACTTGAAGCCAGCAGGGAGCAGAGCCTGATCCAGGAGGATTCATGTTAAAGGCAAGGAAGAATTTTGAAGACCTGTGTGAGAATCTGTGCATTTCAGTCCTTAATGACTTAAGTTGTTTTGAATAAGCCCAGTTCCCTGTTTAGTTCCAGAGTCATTCTGTTTAGCAAAATTAGATGACTTTGGGGGTTATATCCTCTCTGAACTGGCCCATAGCTTTACTAACATTTCCTAGACAAACTTGATCAAGCATCACAGGTTATCACCATCATAGGAGTGTGATAAATCAAGAGGTAGCTTTGTGCAGGGGGTCCCTGATGCCACCATGAAGATTCTTGAGGGCCAAATTTTTATAAGTTGGCAAAATGAGAAAAAAATTGAGGGGACATTAGCAATGTTTCACAAAATTAATTTACTCATTTTTAAGAATCCTTCATGGTCTTAGGAAAAGTTACCTTTCCTTCTTTTCTGATATTCTTTGTCATTAATTTGTAATTATTATACTGATGAGTGGCAGCTATTTAAGAAAATATACTTAGGAGATCTAACTATGACCATATCATGTTAGACTCCTGTTTTGTGGCTATTTTGTTATTTTAATTCATGGACTTGAAAAGTTTAAGATCCTCAGGTATACACGAGTACTCCTGTTTTCAGATGAGGGAGCTGAAACCCCAAGAAAACTGCCCAAGACCACATGACTTGGAAGTTGAGAAGCCGGAGACCGCTTCTGAGAACAGCACTCTTTCAGCTCTAAAGATGTCTGCTCTGCTAGATAGAAGGTTAGTGTCAGCACTAATTCTGTTGAATGAAAAAAAAAAAATGAAGCAAATTCCTTCTTGGTTGCACCAGTGCACCAGACTCCAAAGCTTCACATGTGTTATATTGCTTATTCACAACCTTAAAAGGAACACGAAGCCGAACGCACATGGCATTGAAGAAACTTGAGTTCCGAAGTATGAGCTAGCTTAATGACTCAGATCCATCAAACCCCAGGACTGCCTACTTGCATGTCACTCACCAGCATCAGCTGTTTTCCCAGTGCGAGATAAGCAAGTGCTCATGCAGTCAAAAGATTTCTTTACAAAATCACAAGATGATATACACTTAAAAGCCATGCCTCTGAAGTCAGTATGTGAGACTAGTCATTGTCCGATTCCATAGATGCAAAATTGAAGCATGAAGGGTTGATGTCTTACCTCAAATCATATGCTTGGTGTGTTGTTACATTGCAATCGGATTTCTGACTCCCACCCTCTCCCCACTTCTCTGCAATCTGCTAGGAGGAACTCTCTCTCTCTCTCTCTCTCTCTCTCTCTCTCTCTCTCTCTCTCTCTCTCTCTCTTTCTGAGAGAAAAGACATGGTACACCAGAGAGACCTTAACCTGCCAAACATCATGGCCAACAGACCAGTTGTTACCTTACAAAAGCAGGAGTCAAAGAAGAGTTGATGGGGACCCCAGGCATGAAAGGGTTGTAAGTTCTGAGCTTTCCAACAATACGCCGTTCTCCTCCAGATGATTTTAATAATCCCCAGCACATGTGTTCGAACCCCTTGATGCTGTACAATATGTGTAACCAAATAAAAGATCTCTCCAGATTTGGAGATTTACTGTTTGTGATGGGAAAAGGCCAACCAGATGACATCATTTATATTCCAAATATGAGCTGCTGCCAAGGCTGGTGATGTTAAGCTGGAGAAATTGATCCTCAACATTATTCTATGAAGAAAAAAGAAAAAAAAGGTCTTGGCCTGGATGGTGTCTTTTTAAAAAATTTATGTGAATATGAAATCTGGTTTAATATACTTCTATCCAGGATTTCTTATGCTAAAGCTGTGTAGGCTGTATAGGGAAGAAGAGTTACCTTTGTTTTTGTCAAGTGAATTCTGTGGAGGGGTATGGTCTGAACTGATTACCTTTAGTCATGTATACCCCTCTCAAGACCCCAAGGCACAGGGAATTTTGGTACCATTTCACTTCTAAAGTTCGATCATAATGATCTGAGCCAATGAGAGCATGGTATTTTCCCCTAGAGACCAAGGATCCAAAAGTAACCTGTGAGTTCAGTGAGACAAAGGATGGGTCTTAGTTCTGTGCTTGAGGACAAAATTTCACTTCCCCCCAGTGAATGTAAACAAAAAAAGCAGATAGTCCTGATTGTCACTGGCTTTCAGTTTTCCACGTTAGCAGGACCAGACTTGGGATGAAGCCCCTGCTGAAGAGGGCTGAAGGGAGAGATGGACACATTCTAAATGCATGATTTTTGAAACGCTGAATGTGCTGTGCTCTCCCTGCTGGGGAATTCCTCTTAGGTAGATGCTGTATTTCCTTGTTTTCAAGCCATGTTGAGTTTCTGTTGCTTATAGAGAAACCATCAGAAGAGATTAGTGCTGGTAACATTTGCTTCCTAGTGGGTATATTGGTTTCTTAAACCATATCCTCCTGATGTTTGCCAAGATGAGGGATGTTAACTTTGTGGTGCATGGCTTAATGCGTCTATCGGCATCCACACTCAATGTGGTATTCTACAACAAAAACTAGTCACAGAACTCCCTTCTTCTTCGTCTGGCTCCAGACACTCCACAAGCTGCATCTCCAGCCTCACTCTCCAGCCTCGATCCCCAGCCACTCTTCCATCATCTTCCCATTGTTGTGGTGTGCCATGCTCCCTTTCACCCTGGTCCTGCCTGTGCTCTCTCTGAGCTGCTGGTGACCACCTCCTTCCTCATTCCTTCCAGCAAGCCTTGTCTCCACTGGCCCTTCTAATAATTCTTTAGCAGCCGTCCATCTCCTACCAGTCTTTGTTATGCTGCATGGTGTAGCTGAAAGTTTTCCTGTGTCTTGCCTAGTCCACAGCCGCTCAAACCCAAGTAACACACAGAGGCTTATATTAATTAAAACTGCTCAGCCATTAGCTCAGGCTTACTGCTGACTAGGTCTTACACTTAAACTCAGCCCATTTCTGTTCATCTACATGTCTCCACATTTTTCTTGGCTTTACCTGTGTGTCATTACATGCTGCTCCCTGGACTGTGGGCTGGCATCTCCTGACTCAGCCTTCATCTTCCCAGAATTCTCCTTGTCTTCTTATCCCACCTATACTTCCTGCCTGGCTACTGGCCAATCAGCATTTTATTAAACCAGTGTACAAAAGTATTGTCCCACAGCAGTATGGGAATGCCAGTTCATCTCCGTTGGCTGTGGGCTCCATAAACACCAGAAACATCTGCTTTGTTTACAGTTTTATCTCCAAGATGTAATACATAGGTGGTATTATGTAAACAATCTGTTGAAGGAATGATAAATTAATTGCTGGTAACTGTTCTAATGTGCCTCCTTGCCTGTGCTCAAAGACTTTAGGATAGTTTTAAAGGATCTGGCCCTCACTTTCTGGCTTTCTGTCAGGCCTCACTGTGGCCACTCATTCTGAATTGGTGCTTTAAAGTGCATGTACTCAGGCATTCCCTGCCCCTTCAGTTCTCAATGCTTGCCATAAGATCTTCTCCTGAAGTGGCCACTGCTGTGTGGTTGTGCTTTATCACACCAGACAGTGTCGAGAATTTGTGAAACAAGGGACAATTGGTTAGAGTTTTGCTCAAGTCTCCTCGACTACATGAAACTGGATTTAACCTTTTGTCTAAAATATAGGAGTGCAACTGTACCAGTGAGGCTGTGGTGGGATGCACAAGGCATGATTGAGAAGTTAGTTGGTATAATATGCCACCTACATCTTTGTAGAACTCTTGACTCAGAATTAACCACCAATGTAATTCCAAATTACTGCTTTGAAAAAGGAAAAAACTAAAATTATGTATGAATCTAGACTCCAGTAACAGAAAGTGTCTAAGCAGGAATGAAATGGTATCCCTAGATCTCTATTCTCTTCTTCAGATTTAAATGTCTGGGGCAGGTGAAAGTACCACCTGGGGTTGGTTGGAGAACTTCTGAGGATGTTCTTTGGTTCAGCCAAAATGAGTTGCTGATTGTGGCTGAACCTGCAATTTCCAGTGCATATCGGAGCTGTCACAATTTCAATAACAACTGCAGAGCCCAGGGCACAGCCTGGTAAGAGCACGGAGGCAGGGTTCTCCTCTAAGATGCTGCTGGGCAGGAGGGTTAGATGCTTACTGGAAGCTTCCAAGCCTTGGAAATTCACTCTAAGAAAGCAGTTCTCAACCCTCCTCAGGCTTCAACCCTTTAATACAGTTCCCCATGTTGTGATGACCCCAAGCCATAAAATTATTTTCATTGCTACCTTGTAATTGTAATTTTGCTACTGTTATAGATCATAATGTATATATCTGATATGCAGGATATCTGATATGCGGTCCCTCTGAAAGGGTTGTGTGGTAGTTCAAATTGGAATGACCCCCATAGACTCACATGTTTGAATGGCACTATTAGGAAGTGTGGCCTTGTTGGAGGAAGTGTGTCACTGTGAGGGCAGGTTTTGAGGTCTCATATGCTCAAACTACACCCACTGTGGCACCCAGTCTCCTTCTGCTGCCTGTCAATTAAGATGGGGCACTCTCAGCTACCTCTCAGCACCATGTCTACCTGCACGCTGCCTTGCTTCCCACCATGATGATAATGGCTAAACCTCTGAAGTGTGAGCCAGCCCCAATTAAATGTTTTCCTTTATAAGAGCTACTGTGGTCATGGTGTCTCTTCACAGCAATAGAAACCCAAACTAAGACAAGTTGGTAGACCCCCTTCAAAGTTGTCATGACCCATAAGTTGAGAACCACTGCTCTAAAATTATAGAATGAGCTTACCAACTTCTGGGCTCTCATCCCTGCTGAAGGTCACCTTCCTCATGAGTTTGTGTGCTCTGAGTGTTCTGCTGTGAAGGGCAGTCTATGGATTCAGAAACCACCTTTTCCTAGAGAACTCTTGGGAGATTAAAAGAGGAGAAGGAGACTCATCCAACTAGGACTTCCCCTATGATTCAATGTCTTCATTGCTGAGGAGTATGGAAAAAATTGTATGCTTTAGAACTAGAGAACTGTATTTGAATCGATTCACTCATCACTTGGTTTTTATTATTTGGGAACCTCTGAATAACCATTTGAATCACAGGTTTCTCATCTATGATGTGAGTGGTGGCTGTCTTACTGGGTTTTTTGATAATGCAATGAGATCCTGGATGCAAAAATTTAGCTGAGTGCAGCAGTGTTTACAAGGTGTGAAACAAATATGACCCATTACTAGTGCTTTACCATTACTAGAAAGTAGATGTTATAAATCAACTCTAATTTCCTCAGTGTGAGGTGTGGAAGAAATCACCTTTATCTAATTAATAAGCTCCAAGAGAGAATTTACAGCATTTCAGAAACACAACCACTTTACAGTTTAGCCTTCCTAGTGGCTTGAGCCATAAATGAGTGTGTCCCCCATAATGTTTTCAACTTCAGAATCTAGATTCTTTCCTTCGTTGTGGATAGAGCATAGCCAGGGGACAGGTGACAGGAACTGAGGGGAGAGTTAAGAGTAAGTTTTCATGAACGTAAGTATAAGGGGCTGATGGGAATGAGAAAGTGAAGTACAGATATGTTCAATTTTCAGTTTTTTCCTTTGTAAATGATATTAGTGGCCTCTAACTGGGCTGCCAAATTATTTATATTTAATTTATGGAGCATGGTGCCCAAGGTGAGGGGAGGTTACAAAAAAACAGAAGGGAGAAAGGGGAACCAATCACTGTTGCTAAGGCATAGAAAGGGGTGAGATAAAAAGGACTGATTTTTAATGTCATTGCTTAAGGCTCCTTCTTTTTCTGCTTCTTAGTATTCATTTTTCCTTATCAATTTGTTCAAGCTAACAAATAATGAACTCAAAAAGGAACTCACTCATCTCAACAAATATTGATAGAACAGTTATTGTCATGAGCATTAGGGGTATGAAGAGTTCTAGTACACAGTTCATGGCTCCACTGAGCCCAATAGTCTGATGAATATGATAGTGTCAGTATGACGTGGTGAGTTGTATAATGCAGACAGTGTGTGCATGTGTGTGTGTGTGTGTGTGTGTGTGTGCATGTGTGTGTGCGCGTGCGCACGCGCGCGTGTGTGTGTGTGTGTGTGTGTGTGTGTGTGTGTGTGTGAAGTTCTGAGGAAGTAACCTGGAGGTAGATGTTAGGCAAGGTTTCTAAGGTGATACTTGTGCTGAGATGTGATGTGTGTCTAGAATTATCTCTACAAAGGGACCCGAAGGACTGTCTTGGCTTATTCCTCTGAGTCGTTCCTGCATAGAAACATGGAAATCATTCCAAGTCACTGGCTTAGGGTGGTTTATTTTGGACGTGCTCATCACTAAGTACATATTTTTCTAGGATTTGTGAGGAGATGAATTTCCATGTGTGCTGTGCTTCAGCATGCCTCCTTGGGGTGTTTATTTACTCCATAACCTAGCAGGGTGTCACAGCTGGAGGCAGCTGGTGGTAAATAAATAGCTTCCATTACCCAATCCCATCACCATCCTCCAACCCATTTCAGAAAACACAGTCTCAGCCCATAGGTTCCTCCACCCCTTCATTCATCACAGCAGGAAAGCCCCATGGAGCTGTGTTGCCTTTAAAATAATTTGAGAGGTAAAGTAAAGGACAATTTAGGGGACCATGGAATTCAAACTCTAAGAAGACAATCCTTCCTATACAAACCCAGTCAATCATACAGTCTCCTTAACAGGAAAACAAAGACACAAGTGAACATAAATAAATCAAGATTTCCATATGGCAGTCAACTCTGATGCAGTTCGGAGGTGATTTGGTTAAGCACAGCTCAGTTGAGACTCTAAAGCTGTGTGGCCTCCCTCCACACGCCTTTTCTCACTTGGTGATTTGTATCAGGCTTGTGAAAATCCTAGTGAATGTATGCAGGGTGTATGTGCACCTACTTGCTGACTGCCAGAGTGACATTATGGGGGAAATGCTGATACAGACTTGCAATTTAACCTGACTTCACTGTTCTACACAAAGGATGGGGTTGGTTATTCACCATCAAGATAGTCCATATCCTTAACACACCAGAATCCAAGTCTCCAATACTTCATCTGCTTGCTCCATCTGAAAGCAGGGGTCCTTTATGGGAAGGGGACAGAACCCATGCAAGCTAGCTCCTAGAAGAAAGAAGCCAGTTTGTATTCCTGACTTACACTCCACTCTGAAGAGTAGGCAGAGGGCATGTATCTGAAGGTGGACACAGTACTACCCCTTGAGATATTTAATAGTTGCAAAGACTCTAAGTATTTGTCCAAAGGAAGAAAACTGAGTACTTACAGTTTCCCCGAGGCCCTCTGTACGACGACCAGCCTATAGTCCTGTGGTGCTGTGCAGGGCTTTACACGAAGGTGCCATAAAACAGCTAGCTCTCATTCACACCCAGCTCTTTCTTCCTTTTTTTGGAAATAGAAGGAGAGTGGATGGAGACTCTGTAAAGATAGATGGAGGGTCTGATTGGTGCATAGCTTCCAGGATGCTTCCTCCCATTAGGGCCAAGGGATTCCACCCCCTGCTTTGCAGCGCTAAAGACTTTGGGGTCCTAGGATGGCACAAGCCTCAGAACCATAAAGGCTCCTTTAGCCTTTTCGTGTAATCTGCAGCATTGTGACAAGAACCCTCCTAGAGGTACCCAACAAAGGCTCTGTGTGCCACCTGCAGGCTCCTTTGCCACCTTGTCCCTCTTCTGGCTACAACTATGTGGCTCTGCCACTCCCTCATGTATCCAGTTTGCCTCTGACACTGGAAGAAAAGGCAACCTACTTCTTTATTCCTATAAAGTGGGAATAATAAGCCCTGTTTTTGGAGGGAAGAGGCCTGGTTAGGATTAAGTTGGGTAGTAGTTAATATACATACTTCTTGATACTAAACAAGTGTTCAGCGTAGTAGAGGAAGTTTTGCTTTTTCTGTTTGCTTATCCCAGAGTTTACTACAGGAATCGGTACACTTCTGGGATAATTTGAAGAGTGTCTCTATTGTGTATGAGATGGCCAATCTTCTTCAGGCTTGGCTTACCTCCTTGGATATTCTGCAACAATAGCACACAGTTTTTAAATATTTGACCTCTTTATAAAAAAAAAATCTTTTCCTTAAAAATAAACACTTGCTGTATACAGATATGAGAGCCATTCAGTGTTTCCCATTTTCCCACTTGGCTAGTGCCATCCTCAGTTTTGTTTGAGAAGGAGCCCCAGTGGTTCTGTGGACTGCCTAGTCACTAGCTTCCTCCTACTGTGCTCTCACTTCCCAGTAGCCTTTACTAACACTGTTGTCAACTAAGCCTGCCTTGAGGTCTAAGGAAATCTGCCCCCAACCCTTACTGGTCTTCCTAGTGAGGCTGTTTTTGTTTTTGTTTTTTTTAATTTTTTTTTTTTTTGACTTGTGGTCACCTCTCTTTTTTCCCTGATAGGCACCGTGGTTGTTTCTAGCTACTCTCTATTCTGTACCATTGTCTTTTGATTTCCATATGAAAGGAGCGTCCATAATTTGTATTTGTGATACTTTTACTGAAGACAGAGAGAGGCCCAGAGAAGGAATTCCCATTGCAGGATGGCAAACAACTTCAACTCTGTCCCTTTAGCTGATCAGGCCTTTGTTTAGCAAATACCCACTTCCAACCACCCCTTGTTTTAGCCAGTGGAATGGCATCCAAGGGAACACAAGCAGAGGCTTAAAATGTGTTTTCAGGACAGACTTCTTGTAATTCTGCTGTTGCCAGGAGAAAAATGTGAGTCACATGACCCATTCATCCGAAAGGAGGAGAGCCTGGTTTCTGAGCCCTGGAATCAACACTTGGCCTATGTCGTTCCCAGCCTACACCATTCCCAGCTTGGACCAGCCACGTTCAACAGGCCGCAGATGAATGGACATGGAATCATTGCCTGTTCTTTTAAGTTTCAGGGTCATTTGTTTCACAGCATCATGTGACAAACACAAAACCTCCCTGTTCTTTAACATCTCTGACAATGTTAGCACTGGAAGTTTTGACTTGAATCATTCTTCTGCTGAGGGGAAGTTGCACAGCCTTTCACTAGCTGCTCATTGTCTTCCTTCCTTAACAGCAAGCTGCTCTCCATCTGTTACCTCCAAGTGCGTGTTCATTTGGGTGTAAGATACATTACATCTCTCTTTTGATGGCATAGCTCCTGCTTGGACATACTCCAAAGTAGTGTTTTCATTTTAAGCCGCTTTAAAGAATTTTAATAAACAGAAAGAAACGGGTAATTCTTGAGTTACCTGTGAAACTAATAACATTCTTCCCATAGCCACCGCCTGCTCCCGCTTCTGCTCAGCATCCCAGATGTCAGACGTGTGTGCTTCTGGGAGAACTTTAGCAGTGTTGTCAACAGGCAGCCAAGTTTTGCTGCCCTGCCCTCCCTTAGGTCATAGTTTTACTTAGCGTTCATACTGACATGGTGTTCAAACTGTTTGGATGGGTGGCCATTGAAACGAATTGTACGACCTGTTACTTTGCTCTGACCCTCTTACCTCTGGCCCTTAAACAAAATTATTCAACCTAGTGTCTGTGCAGTTCCTAGATCCTTTTGGATTCATCTTCTCTTTCAGTCACTGTCATTGGTTAGGGACCTGTCCTGTGCTTACCTGGATCCTTCCATTCCAGGGCTCTGCATAACTGCCACTATCTTTCTCATAAGTTCAATGACACAAAGCTTCCCATACTCCAGGACATTGGGCCAGTTTTACCAATTAGGGCTCTGAGGCATGGGCAACTTGGATTTTTCTAACCAGTCAAGACATCAGCGAAGGTTGGGGAAACTCACCTCCAGTTTCATCCAACACTGACGATGTTATCTTCTCCTGGGGTCCTGGGATCAGCCTTTGTCCAGCTTCTCTTGATTCTCAATGTTTCTCAGAAGCCTTATCTGGCATTATGGCTTTAATATTGGTCCCCTCCACAGAGTTGTCCTTCCCTGTTATTTCTCCGTGATCTCATTAAACCTCACCATTCCCCACAGAGCTCCCCTGTCTCATCATTACCACATACTAGGGCTGTGGGGTATCATTGTGTCTTCTTATGGAGTTTGTGTTGACAGTCAGTCATGAAGGACCTTCCAATGTCAACAGCACTGAAGTCTTTACATCACTGTAGCACTGAGTATGATGGTGTCCCTTGTGCGGGTAAATTCAAAATGACAATCATTTTATAAAGCATAAGACTGACAGGCAGAGAGAAATTGGAACTAGCTCTTGTCTCAGTAATGGATGAGACCATCCAGGGTAAGCTTATTGGAGCCAGATTGTTCTATTTAGAGCAGGATTCAGTCATTGATTAATGTATTCAAGAATTCGCTAGCTATTCCTCATTTGACAATATCCTCAGCCAAGTTTAATGAGCCGCTGTTAGAGAGCCCAGTGTTGATGACGCTGTCCTGCGCGTGCCGCTACACTCATCCTTGCCTCCTGTATTATTTGTTACATACCTGCTTACTCTAGACTTCCTCTTCCCATGCCCTTCATGGTACAGCAGAGGAAAGACACCCTTTCCTGTTTCTCTTCCCACTGGAGGCATTAACCCTGTCAGGTCTGCAAGCAGCTATTTGACTTGTGCTTTTGGAATCTATCTCAGGTTTCCCCATTCCCTCCTTTATAACAAAACCCATTTGATACACACATTTTTATCAAAGCTGTGGTGCTAGGGGGAAGGAGATGCCTGTGGCGAGGAGATCTTCCTGGGGTCTCTGGAATGCCAAGAAGCTGCATGAGATCGGTTGGGATGAGTCATGGAGAAAAAGGTGCCACGATGGGATATGAGACCTGCCAAGGAAAATAGCAATTTTCCTTTGTATAGCACTGTACAGCTTATAAAACTTCTACATCATTTTAGTTTACATGTTCCTAATCTTATTATTATTTTGCAAATGAGAAATGGATTGCTCGCCAATTAATGATTCCTAAAGTGCTCAGATGTATTGAAAATTTGACCAGCTCAATGATTCTCTCAAATGTTACTACATATAGGAGATTCAAATCAGAATTTGACTCATTTCACATGATAAACCTTTTTTTGTTAAAGGCAATTTTCATTAGGGTGTAGTGGTGCACACCTACAGTCCCATCATTACAGAGGCAGAGGCAGAGGGAATCTCTGTGAGTTCAAAGCCAGTCTGGTCTACATAGCACATTCAAATATATGAGCCTATGGAGGCCATTCTCATTCAAATCACCACAAAACATAAATAAAAAGGACATTTTCTCTCCACAAAATATTTACACAAAAAGTCAATTTTCTCTCCATCTTTAGTCATTAAATTTTTTATTCAGAAATTTAGATTTGTATACTGTCTTACTCCAGACAACTTTTAAGTGAACACACACACACACACACACACACACACACACACACACAAATGCACAAGCACATGCATGCAGGCACCCTCACATATATCCAAACTGAATATGTGGGAACTGCATCTTTGAAAGATTTTTTGAACCCCAAACCTCAAATGATTTGTTTAGTTTTTGGTCATCACACAAGAGCATGTGTGTTTCCATCGTTCCATTGGGGGCTGGTTTGCTTTTGCACACGCTGAGTAATGTCTAGCAGAACCTCCTCTGCTGCAATCCAAATACACTCACATTGTGCACTTAGACCCAGCCAGAGGAAGCCGAGACCCAGGAAGCCTGCCAGATGTTTACACTGCCTTTTCATGGAAAGCTAAGCTCTTTAGTTTTGTGTGCCTATTTATTGAGTTGTGGAAAGGATGTTTGAACAAAACCCATCCCAGGATAATGAAGGGTAAAATGTTAAGAGGCACTGATGAAATACTCAGTTGATCTCTACTGAGTGATGGCCTGGCTTTCTGATAGCCAAGCAACTCTTGGTTACTGGATAGACATAGGGCACAAGAATCTGGTTGTGGATGGATAACAGTGTGGTTTGCAGGAAATTCAGAACCTTACGAGCTATGGCTTTCAGCTTGGAACATAGGTGTTAGAACTGGGCAGTTGGAGCTTGACCCAGCTTCACTCTGGACAAGTCACATCTCTGAACCCTTGTTTTCTTATGACTTGGGCTCACCTTGTCTTTGATTCCTGTTAAACATTCATTATATAACATCAATAGAGTGCATTGCTCTTTCCTGAAGCTTGGTTCCCTTTTGGCCTGCTGGGTCATAGGACCCCTCTGGCACTGATGGTTTTGCGATCCCCAGTGGACCAGACTTTCTCAGGACCACAGCTTTCACAGCCAGCTCCCCTTTTCTTGGCCTCTGGTTGCTTCTCAGAGCTTCCCTCATCTCTTCTTGTTGCTGTGACAACTCAGGCGCCAACTGGAGAGGAGCCTCTCTCCATGTGAATAAACATGTTGATGGGATATATAGAACTTGGATCAGGAGCTGTGGCCTGTGTAACTGAAGAAGAATTCCCGCTGAGTTACGAAATTAGCCACTGGTGTTTGGACACTGGGAGGTTGGAAAAAGCAAGAGTGCATATTTCAGGGATTTTTTTTCTTCCTTTAGTGCTAGCTTGGGCTAGACCCCTCACCTAAGAGGTCTCCTCTCTCTCTATTCTCTGTCCCCCTGTCCAGCCAAAGACAGTACCGAGCAGAAGATAAATAAAGCAGGTGTTTCCTGTTCAGATCTGCCCAAGTTCCATCTTGTTCCAGTGACTGCCTTGCAGTGTGACCTTGAACGTGAACATAACTACTCTGAAACTTAGGAATGCAAAATCGTGTGATGGTTAAATACTTGAAAAATGACTTCAAATCCTAACACAAATGCTTATCAAGTGTGACCTTGGACCATGACTGACTATGCTCTGCCTCAGTTTCCTCAGCCTTGGGATGATTTCTCTCATTGCAGGTTATAATGGTTGTATAAATGATGATAGATGGATGAATGGGTGGGTAAATAGATGATAGATAGATAGATAGATAGATAGATAGATAGATAGATGATGAATAGATAGATAATAGATCGAGTGGGCTAATATTCAGCACATAGTCAATGTTAAATAGTAACCTGCTGTCACTACAATTATCATAATCAAATCTTTTACCTATAAAATGAATAGTTAGTTATTCTGTTTTCTTCTTTCTTTAACTGTAAGTTGTTCCCCCCCCCACCACCAAAATGTTACTCTCCGTGGTGCTTTGAATGAGAGTACTCATTGATAGGCTTATATCTTTGAATGCTTAGTTCCCAGTTGATGAACGGTTTGGAAGGATTAAGAAGTGTGGTCTTGTTGAATAAGGTGGGTCACTGGAGGTGGCTTTGAGGTTCCAAAAGCTCACACCAGGCTGAGTTTCTCTCTCTCTCTCTCTCTCTCTCTCTCTCTCTCTCTCTCTCTCTCTCTCTCTCTCTCCTACAGATAAGGATGTAAAGCCTCTTAGCTATTTCTCCAGCATCATGCCTGACTGTATACTCTCCACCATACTAAATATGGACCAACCATCTGAAATGTGAAATGAAATCACAAAAAAAAAAGCCCAATTAAACACCTTCTTTTATAAGAGTTGCCTTGGTCATGGTGTCTCTTCATAGCAATAGAACAGTGGCTGAAACACTATCTCAAGACATAATAAATATGAATCAGAAATCAGTAGACAAGTCCAACACTTTTATTTGGTTGAAAATAGAGATTTTCCTCAGAAATATTCCTTTTTAAAGCAGGGAACAACTGAGATTTGAACTCATGTCACAGAGGTGTGACTGCAGTACAGGTAACAGTTTTGCACCTAACGGTACTTGTTGCCTGAACACCTATTAACCACATCTGGTTTCACAGGTACTTTCAAACGATATAAGGAAATAATTACATTTCATTATAATCCCTTGATGGGTCCCCACTTGCTTTCTCAGACTCTCAGCTCACATTGCTCGTCTCTTTGCAGCTTTGTATGTCTACTGTGTGACACCCACTGAAGGGTAAACAAGTGTTGGCTACAGGATAATTGGGGTCATACTCGGAGACTTTCAAATCCAAGGCCTTGGTCAGGTCTGCCTTTGGTAGGCAGACAGATGCTTTGCTGGGACAGATGGACACCTTGCTGGATTTCACCGGGGAGTCTCTAACACACTTTCTTTATGTGCTTGCTGGGCAGGTTTTGTTGTCGTTGTAGTATTGTTGTTTGTTCTTTGCTTTCATGGGATTTTTTTTGAGATGGTCAGAAGAGAGCTACCTAGAATGATAGTTAGCTCTTCATAATCATGTCCAAGGCTCCTAACTTTCCATCAAGAATCCCTCTTTCTTGGCATATACTGACGCTGACTTTGTTGGGAAAAACATGGCCACTTGTTGAGCTGAGTTATTGCAGTGAGGGGTGAAGGAAACTCAAACTCATTTATTTTGTTTTTTAATCTTCTAATCACCTGGAATAACACTTTGCAAGTGTGGGTGTTTCCCAAAGTTTCTCTCGGGTGCCCACAGCTGTACTGTGAACACTAACTGACGAAGGCTCTAAACCAGAGAAAGATGACCATGTGGCTGGCACTGCAGTGGGAGAACGTGGGTTCAAGGGCAAAGCAGAAGCCCAAGGCTCTTTTGCCTGTCCCTGCTGGCCATCCCCAGGCAATCCTCTATCCCACAGATGCTTCTGTGGGTAAAGAAAGCATCTACAAGTTGTGTGTCAGTCAGCTTTGGCTTTGTTGGATTGAGTGGTTCTGGGTTGGGTTGGGTTTGGTTTACACCACATGCTGTTGAACTGATCCGTGAGAAGTCTCCACTACTCTGACTAAGTTGTTGCATGAGGAGCCTGGGACCAGACAAGGCAGATGACCACAGCTTTCCCAGTCCTTCTCAGAGTTCACGGCCTTCCTGGCCTCTGTCATGCCCCCTCAAAGTGGCTGCTTTGTCTACATTCCTCTGTCTTTCTCTGTAAACAGGACACCCTAGCCCATCTATGCAAGAGAGTTTGTAAAGGAAGAGCTGCTGTGAAGCCACCCATTCCCTGCTTTTCCTAGTGGAGTGCTGGCGTAAGAGGCCAGGCTCCTTCCCTCTGGCTCACTGCTGTGCAGTTATTACTCCCTCTGCAACAGAACAAGGTTTTCTGAAACTTGGGCTTTCATCAAAGTTACTATCAAAACCACTTTTGTTGCTTTTTAAGTGGGTTTTCTTTTCCTTCCTTCCTTCCTTCCTTCCATCCCTCCTTCCTTCTTTCCTTCCTTCCTCCTTCCTTCATTCCTTCCCTCCCTCCTTCCTTTTTTCTTTCTTTCCTTCCTGCCATCCTTTCTTTTTTTATCATGTGTATGTGTACAGGAAAGAATACCGACAAAGGCCAGAAGAAGGAGTTAAATCTCTCAGATCTAGAGTCACAGACAATTGTGAGCTGCTTGACATGAGTACTGGGAACTGAATTTGGGTCCCCTACAAGAATAACAAGCTGTCTTAACTGCTGATCCATCTCTTAAGCCCCAAAGGCAGTGCTTGGTATGACTTTGGTCTTAACATCCCCTGAAATTTTGTGATGTTCAAGGACTGCATCTTATTTTCAGTGCCTAGTACCTGCCTGACACAAAACTGAATTTTGCTACATAGTTGATGACAAGACTATATAACTTTCTAAATCCCAAACCTTCCCAAATCATGAGGGGTCTTTACCAATATCTGCAATTCTCTCCTCTTCTGAGCATATGGAAAAAGCACCCTGCCCAGTCCCATTTGGCTATGCTGGGCCTCTAACTCTTCTGGCCAATATGCTATAGAAAAGCAAGTGACCACAAGACCATCAAGGAGTATCTCTTTCTCTCACAAGAAGTTGGCACTCTGCCAGGGGTCCTTTGTCTAAGGCTAGGACTTGTAAGATTTCCTCTACCCATGTTGGCACGTCTGTTGGTGGTGTCTGTGCAACCATATTGTTGAGGTAGCATGGATGTAGCTCTCCTGGGAGACACCATTTTACTTCAGAGTTCCTGCTCCTCTGGCTCTTACAATGCTTCTGCCTCCTCTTCTGGGATGTTCCCCAAGCTTTTGTTTTGGGAACTGTGTCAGTTGGGGCTGAACAGCCTAGGGTCATTTGTTCCTTACATTTTGACCAATTGTAGCTTTCTGTAATGCTTCTATGTACTGCAAAAAGAAACTTCTTTGCTGAGAGATGAGAGCTATACTTATTCTTGGGTATAAAAACAAGTCTTTAGAATGCAGTTAGGATTACACTGGTTTAGTAAAGTGGAAGCAGTACGTTCTCTAAGATTTGTGACTTCACTAGACCTGGGTAGTTGGCTAAGTTTCCAAAACTGGGCATGAATTCCCTCCTTTTGAGCAGGTATTAAGTTCAATTAGACAGCTGGTTACTGCAAAGATATGATTGCCACTATTATACCCTTAGTGAGATCTTGCTGTGCTGGTCATTGTTGTGGTTCATAGGCATCACAACTAGGTAGGACTACTGGTTGCTTCCCTCCCCTGGTAGCTTGCATAACACCATCTGGTACAATGACAGTTAGCTTTCAGGAAAGAGGCTTTCAGGTCAGATCTGGCTATGGTCCTTTGAGTCCTGTGTTTGAAGTCTATGGTATATTTACCAATAGAATTTACCAACCAATGGTAATAGTCTATATTCTTTTCAGAGTCTCTTGGATATAAAAACTCAAAAGGAAGTTTCTCATGACTGCTTTTGGGGTTTTGTTAGATTATCAATGGCTCTTGGGAGTAGCATTATCAACCCAAGTGGCTAACTTCATTTCTTCATTCTATCTATCTATCTATCTATCTATCTATCTATCTATCTATCTATCCATCATCTATGTATCTCTATTTCTGTATCTACATATGTGTATGTTTTACATATAATTTAGGTAAGTAAAAATAATTTGGTTCCTTGTAGATCTTTCAAACACCTTGAGTGTCATTCACCCCTTCTTCTTCCCTCCTCTTCTGTATGGACCTCCTTTCCATCTCCTTAATTAAAGCCTGTCCCATTTCCAGTTTCCCTCTTCATGTAGTACAGGCTGGTCTCAGACTTACTGTATAACCAAGATGGCCTTGAATTCTTGATCATCCTACCTTCAACTCCCAAATGCTGTAATTATAGGCATATGCCACCATGCCACCATGCTCAGCTCATTGTCTACAAGTTTATTAACCACTGATAATTCTGGTTCAAATTAATTTTTATTGTTATGGCTTCTTCCTGTCCATTCAAACTTCTATTTCAAAAAGGGCTGAGAGCTTGGTAACTTGTAAATGGCAGAAATTTATTTATTATAGTTCTAGAGTTAAGGAAGTCCTAGATGAAGGTGCCAGCAGATTCTGACAAGGCCCCACCTCTGCTTCTGTGGTGGTACCTCAGCACAAGGGTTCAAAATATGAGGGAATACCTTCTAATTGTACCTGTTGCCAGATGGTGATTTTACTAAGCCTATTTTTTTTCTGCTTTTACCAGTTGGTTTTTGCTATAAAGAAGAAAATCCTCTGCCATTTGCTTGCTCAAATCATATAGATTCATAATACAGTTTTTTTTTTTTTTTTTTTTTACTTCACTGGGTTTTAATCTTTATGTATCTATTTTAATGATCAAGTTGTATCATCATTGGCCACCACTAGTTAGTTATCTTCCAAGTTGGTGTCAAAAACTCCATCTCTAAAAAACTTGGTCCAGCCTACTGCGGCCTATTCAGAAGCTCCCTCTTTCAGGTTCCTTGGTTCAGCAGTCTTAGCAAAGCAGCTGGCGCTAAGGGTCTTCAGTTTATCCTTGCTAAAATCATGCATGCAAGGATGAATGAATATTGTCCTTCATTTTCCATCTGGAATGCCTAAATCCCTTTGCTCAGCACTAGCCTCAACTAGCAGAAAGAAAAGTATCTATTATCATTCACTACAGGCCACTGTGAGTTTTGCAATAGTAAGGTCAAGTAAACATGGAATAAACTGTTGATGTGTTTGAATTTCACATAAACATTTCCCTCAGCTCGCCTTATATCCTAAGGTCTTTCGCCATCTGTTAGAAGACCGTGCCTTGCTTTTCTCTATAGTTCTTCATTCATTAAGGATTTCTCTGCCCAAAGGTGCTAAAGGGATAGAATCAACCCTTCTATCTAGGTAACAAATCTCATGGAAAAGGTCAGGGCCCTTGCTCTTGCGACCTAGTTTTTGTTTCTTTTCTGTGCAAAGAGATTCATGACCTTGGGTAAGCAGCTTATCCTTACTGAGGCTCACTTCCCTCATTCTGAATGGATCTATTAGCATCATGATCTATAGATAAGCCAGGTTCTAATAAGTGACCTAAATGCATTACAAGTTTTAGGATGCCTCCGTGACTGAGTACATTGCATTTGGCATCCCACTCGTTTTAGATGCTCTTTCTTGCCTTTATTGTCTCTTTGCTGACATATCCCTCCTAGCTGCTCAAAACTCTGCTGTTTCACCCTTGGCTTCTATGAAGCCTTCTTCAGTGGCATGTGGTATACCTCAACATCTCCATTTTGTTTGGACACAATATCAAGAGAAAAAGAACAATGTGACAGAAAGCCCCTGTTCACCAGCTGGACACTGAAGCCTGCCCTGCCCTGCTCTACACACCAGTTTCCCCTAAATGTTTTCTTTCATAGCCCTGGAGGTAAATGAGCATTCGATTCTTGTATAATAATGATCCTCAGCTAAACTCACACTTTCTGACTGAGACTGGATATTTCACCTCCTTTGATTCCTCCTCTCAGGACATGAAGGGATCCAAGTACCCTAAATACTTGGCCATAACCTCTATAGAACATATGCATGTCTGGTTCACCTAATGCCCTTCTCTAGATATGAAGGAAGAAAACTTTTATAGATGGTAATATGGACTGCAAATGCTAGAAAACATATATTAAAATAAAACAGAAGACAATATTTGAAGCAATAAATTTTAAAAAAAGAAGTCTTAAGAGGCCAAACTTTACCTTAGTTATTTATTGCTAGTAAAAAAAAAATCATATTATACAATTCATAAGGTTTTACAACCAGCTCCATTTTCTTGGTCTCCTCTCCTATCCTGTGACCAGTGCAACCTTGGCTGCAGGCCCTTAATCTCTGCCTCTCCAGCATAGCTCATCCCTGCTGCTATGCCTGTCTCAAGAGGCTCTTTCTGCCTGAATGTCATATTCTAGCCACATTTTAGTGCCACATGGAAAGTTTCACCTGCTCAAGCCACTTATTCTGTGGGAAAAAAAAAACCAAATCATCACCTATACTCCAAGGCTTGCTATGCACATTGGGAACGGCTCTTGAAGCTTGTGACATTTCTGAAAGAATGGAGGTGAGGTTGTGTGGCAGAGTCCTCCTATGTTTACTATTCCAGAAATAAGCTTAGAAGCTTTGAATACTGCATTTTCATTTCATTTCCACAAGAACCTTTTGTAGTAAATTTTACCCTTAAATTTAAACTAAGGACACCAGAGAAGAGAAAATGAGCGACTTGCCTGTGGTCACACTTCATTCACACAGAGAAGCCCGAACATAGCCATACTCTCGCCAATGCACATGCCCAGACTGAGCAAGCATTTCATAGATAGGATGGAGATGTCACACTTTTCTATATCTCCTCACTGCGCCAGATACCAGGACACAGAGGTCATACTCTTGGTTTTGCTATTTGTCGTCAGTATGCCCTTGACTAACTTTCAAAGGATCAGGTATCACCTCCTTTAATAGGTATTTCCTGAACCCCCAGTCTGAATAAAATGTCTTTTCTGTGTCTTCCTGTTATAGTCTGTAAATACCACTAGTAGTAATTCAAATAATCAACTAGATGTTTATTAGACCTTTCTACTACGCTGTAGCCAGTGACTGGGACACAGTAGATATATCATTAAATGTCCACTGAGTTAATAATACAGGGAAAAATAAGTCTTGTTACCCTGTGTAGGACTTACTTTTCTGATGGAAAAAGAAGTGCTACATCATAGATGGCATAGGCATGACACATGTGCTTCCATTTCTACTTTCCTGTGCCCTTGACAGACATTGAAAGTCAATTACCTATTCCATCTTGGACACACTAAAACATTCATTCTCATTGAAAGATGTACCTGCGACCCAGGAAATTACTGCCATCCAGATTCTAGACATTCATCCCTTGGAATTCTCAGAGCCTGGTCTCTCTCATTTACAAGGAAGTATGGAAATATAAGACACTCTCTCAAGGTGAAATATGTGGCGATGATGAATGACATTCTTGCCACTATGTCACTCCTGAATTTTCATCACAGCATTCCTGATTTGACAAGTGATTTAACATCTTGGACCAGGGAAGGACTGATGGATGAATTGGTCTTCTGTGCATGGCTGTTGGGCAGGAAATTAATAAGAATGCTGGCTGACATGATCTATGGGACTGTAAGCTCATTATGTCTGATTAACTTCCAGCCTTTCACTCCCCTCTGACAGCTACCGGGCCGCAGGGTTTCCAATAGCAACCGTTTCCCCTTCTCTAATTGATTGCTCAGTCTCCAGCCATGAAACCAGACCCTCCCGCAGACTCCTCAGAGTGGGGGACCATTCTGCCTCATGCTACCTTCTCCTTTCTGGCGGTAGGAAGGTGAGCGCTTGCTTTGTCTAAGTGGTGTTGACAGTTGAAGCCCTTTGAACTTAGAACACAAAATGTGAAGGCGTCAATTCAGTCCAGATGATCAGGTCCTCTTAAATTTTTTTAAAAAGATTTATTATTTTATGATTTATGTGTACAAGTATTTTGACTGCATGTACGTGTGTGCAACATGCATGTGCCTGGTGCCAGTGAAGGTCAGAAAAGAATGTCAGATCCCCTGAAACTAGAGTTATAGACACTTGTGAGCTGTCGTGTGAGTGCTGAGAATCAAACCCTGGTCCTCTACAAGAGCAGCAAGTTCTTTTAACTGACGGGCCAACTCTCCAGTCCTGATCGAATTATTTTTTCTTTTCTTTTCTTTTTTTTCCCCTTGAGACAGGGTTTCCCTGTGTACCTTTGCGCCTTTCCCAGAACTCACATGGTAGCCCAGGCTGGCCTCGAACTCACAGAGATCCACCTACCTCTGCCTCCCGAGTTCTGGGATTAAAGGCGTGCGCCACCACTGCCTGGCCATTTTTACTATTTTTAGTAAACACAAAGTAAACGGTTTAAGGAATTTTCATATATGTGTATCACTGAACTTTGTACCTCTAAAGCACTTACTGTGAACATTCAGTATGAAGATTACAAGTAAAGTTAGAGGGTCAGCTGCTGAAATAAGGGAGAATTATTAATTATTAATAAGTATTAATTATTAATTGTTTAAACAGAAGTACAAACAAAGCCAAGCCTTAAAGCATATATCCAATGAAGTCTAAATAGATGTATTTATGTCCATGTGTACACATTATGTACACACACACACACACACACACACCACACACACACGCACACACAGAGGATAAATCCTCTCCAGGTAGCTATTATATCTTACAATTGAGCTAAGCTCCCCCTTGAGTTTCCTTTATTACGCTGAACACCTCCTCTGTTCCCCTAAAACACAGTTTCTCAATACCACCCCCTACTGTCTTCATCATTATCTCCATCTCTCTCAAGACCCATGTTGGTCTATAGAAGCCAAAGGTTAGGTCAGAGTGTCTTCCTCAATAGCTTTTCTGCCTTGGTTGTTTTGTTTGTTTGTTTGTTTGCTTTTAAAGAGAGTTTTGAACTGAATGTGGAGTCGTCCTGTGAGCCCCTGTCCTCTGCTTGCCTCTGATTCCCAGCCAGTGCTGGGTTCAGAGGCTTTTATACTGGTGCCGGGAACCCCGGTTCTCATGCATGCACAGTAAGCTCTTCACCCACTAAGTCATCTCCTCACTGCCTGCAAAGAGTTCTTTCCCGCTTTGTTTGCCGATTTTGTTTTCCTTAGCTTGCTTTTCTTGGGTACTCTTGTCCTCGTGAAGGAAGGATATAGGCTGAGGTTTCAGTTTAACTAGGGATGGGGGAGAAAATGAATAGTGAAGAACAATAATCTAAGTCCTCGTGGAAGCTTTTATGAGGAGCATTCTTAGGAATGTGGGTTATGCACAAATCTACTTGAGGCAGTTATTGACAGCTCTTCCCCCATATCTAGGGAAGCAAAGGCTTTTGTTAACATCGTGGTACAGTGTGGGGAAGGCCAAGTTCCAAGGTGCTCCAGTGACGTCTTCCTTGACTTCACACACGAGGCACCGTTCTTGGCAATATTGATGGAAAGCGGCTCTAGAGCTGTGTTACTGCTTGCAAAACACCGTGGAGTGCTAACAACCCTTGTCTACGTCCAGCGCCCAGTCCTAGGGGAGGAAAACGGTTCGGTAGGGTTCTGCTTTCCACTCCTATAGTTAAGCCTCGTTTCACTGCAGCTTTATGAAAAAGGATATTTTTAAAATGCATCTTCCCACCACCTTGCTAACTTCGGGGACTTCATTAGAGACTCAGCTGGTATTTGCCACATCCTCCCCTTGGCCCAAGATGCGATGACGTCTGAAAATACTCATGGACCAGGACCAATTCAGTCATGAAGTTAATGGTACTTAAAGGGTACCAGCCAGGCAGACAAGCTTAATCTCCTCCAATCTCCCAGGGCTCCATAAGAAATCGATACTTGGAATAGCCATTATTCTGGACAGAGTTTAAGGACTTTTGTCCCACAACTAAAAAGAAAGCAAAGGCTTGTGCTGTTCACATTCCAATGTCTTGTCAGAAGCAATACCTTCGGGCCCGAGTTGTATTCTGTTTTCATGAAATTTCCCTAAAGATTCTAGTCATCATTCCCCGCCCCCCGCACCCCCCAACACGTCCCCAGGAATCCTAGGTGGTGGTGTGGTTTCTTTTCCATGTAGCTCGAGAGAAGTCACTTTGTATTTCTAGAGCTGATTTCTCATGTGGACATGAGAATCAAACATTTGCCACCATGTCTACCCCTTAAAGCTGTTCATGACACAAAGTGAACAGAGTAAGGGAGACTCATAAAACTTTAGACATCTATGAGGGGAATTGGGCACAGGGATCTTGGAAGGGAGAGAAGGGTCTAGGCTAGCTCAGCATATCAGTCAGTACCATTGTATCAACATCAAGTTGTTATGTTCAGATTAATAGCCCCATGCTAATATGCTCACCAGGTAAGATCAGAGGTCTGACTAAGCAACCCACCTGCACCTGGTCCTGCTCACTCCCTTGGAGCACATCTTTATAGGTTTGGATAGCCTGCACTGAGGACAAGTCAATGTGAAAAAGTGACCTCCCTCTTCACTTTTCATACAACTCTGGGTTATCTGGAGATATGAAAGCAGCAATTTTCATGTCAATAGCAATAGTGAGAACAAATTCATGTTGAATATAGACACTCAGCAAATTTACCTACTAGCTTTCCCATGGGTGGCCAAGCAAAGACTTTTTCTCAAATCTTGATGTAGAAGGAAGAAAATGGGCAATAATTTTGGATTCTGGATTGTAGACACAGGCAGTTCTGGATTCCAATCTTGACCAAAGCATTTATATGCTATACATGTTTTATAGATGATATACATTTTGCAAAACATTTTTAGTTTCTTGTCTTGTGATCTTATGCCTTTTCACTCAATGAACCAAGGACTTTCAGGGCTTTGGAAAGAAGCATAACACCTTCCCAAAGCAACTTCCAGTCTGCCCTTCCTGGAAGCTTCTTCCAAGCCTTCAATCACGTAAGCCAGTTTCTCAATCTCTCTCATTCTCATTCTCTTATTTATCATATATTTGTCTTTAGTTTTCATGTATTCACTATCTCTATGTCAGTCTTGCATCTCCTGTCTATCATCTGTCTGTCTGTCTGTCTGTTCTCTGTCTAAATCTATGAGATGATAGGAAGCAGGCCGAGTTAATCATGAAGTATCCTGGTCTTATAAAGCCAAGGGGCTGGGTCTGAAGTGCAATGGGAGGAACCATACAAACATACTGAGAAGGAAAAGAGGCAGCGGGGAGGGAGAGGATGCCAGCTTGAGTTGTCCAGTTGCACCCATAATTCCAGGGGCAGGGCAATGCCTAGTTAAAGCAGCAATGGCAACAAGCCACAGTGGCAGTGGTCAGTTCAGGGAACAGTTCTACATGAAACCACCACAGAAGTCATCAATGATCCAGGCCCAATACCCAGAGGCTAACCCACAGAGGTAGAGCAGCAAAATACATGAGGTTGAGTCAACTTTTACTTAAAGAAAACCAAACCAAAGAGCTGTTCAAGTAGATTGGAGTAGTCTCCCTGCCCTGCCACTACCTGCTGAATGGAGATTCGTTAATAATTAAATAGTCTGTGAAGGCTAAGGAGAAAATGAACTATGTTTTGTGTACATACGCATCACAGTATAATTTTGCAAACCCCCATAGACAAAATGCAAACTGTTACACTTATCTGGTAAAGTTCTTAGGAGCATAAAATGAGTTACTGACTACTGTGTAAACAGCAGATGATTAGGCTGTGCTTTACCCCAGCTTATGTCCTATCACTCATGCCTACTGGTGATAGGGATTGACGTAAGGAAACTCTCGTCTCACCATTGAGATAGCTGAAGAAGAAGGGATGGACACATCTCCCCATAACCAGACTGCCACAGTTCTTTTATCACATGATCCCCACTTCTACCACTCATCTCTGCTCCATATCACCTCCAATCATTGTTTAATCTCAGAAAATTGTATGTCTGATGTTTAAAACTCAGTTATATGTTGAATCAGATTATGACCTCCCTGAGGCCTTAGAAACTCAGCTTTTATATCCCCCAATGTAGGACCATTTTTAATCAAAAGAAAATATAAAGTTATAGAATATATTTCTTTC
Organism: Onychomys torridus; assembly: GCF_903995425.1. NCBI lineage: Eukaryota > Metazoa > Chordata > Mammalia > Rodentia > Cricetidae > Onychomys > Onychomys torridus. The sequence continues at coordinate 122,305,427 of NC_050444.1, forward strand.
TGTAATCACTACCCACTGATATAACAGAGACCATGAAGGCAGGCAGAGTGGCCCTAACCTCTGGAAGCTAATACTAACTGCATTTTACATTTCAAATCCCATGGATTATTAACATTCTGAGTACCAACTTTGAAGTACTTATAAAGATTCAAATACATGTTCTGTTTAATTTTTAGTATACTGACTATACTAATACACACATATGACTATATTTTTTATGAAATGAGAGAAAAGAAAGAGCTAATCAAAGAATTAGACTTGTTTTTCCTGTGATCAAGGAAAAGATTTTGTAAGATTGTTTCTTGATTGTTGGTGGTGTGTCTGTGGGGAGAAGAGCATGAAGCTTCTTGCCCCCTATAAACCATGGTGACTTGTAGGAAATGATTTTAACGAACTCCTTGAGTGTTTTATTAAACATGCATGTTATGGTTTTAATGCTGATGTTGCTCCAATTTTGTATATTGGTACATATTACTTAAATTGGTACATGGTACTTAATACTATCAGTGTTGACAGTATTAAGAAGTGGGTCCCTTGGGAATTGAATTTTAAGAACTCCATTCTCATGAAGTGTCCTTACTGTCTTCATTATAAAGGGGCAGAAGAAGGTACAATCTTTGAAGCAGAGATCAAGCATCCCATAGATCCTGAATCTACAAGCATCTTGGTCTTTGATTTCCAAGATTTCAGAACCATGGGCAGTACATTCCCATTGTTTATAAATTACCCTGCATATGGTACTTCACGATAGCAGCCTGAATGGACTGAGACATTGTGTGTGCTTGTATCCATATGTGTTTGCAGGTATGTCCTGATATATAGGAACTGGCATCTATACTCACCACACACATGTACTACAGAACAGTGTGGTCATGAAGTCAATGACAGAAGGTTCCTACAGACTTAAAAATACCTGCCTTGTTTTAGAGGTGAGGGAGCTAAAGTCAAGAGAGGCTGAGTGACTTTGAGGAGCAAGCAGCCTCTGAGTGCTGGGGCTTTGCTTCTTATGAAAACTTTGACTTTGAGTAGAGAGGTCTTCACAGGACCTAGAGTGTAAATCATTTGTAAATGTGTCATCTGTCTGACTTGGAACTGGGTCTGCACCTCCAGCCTACACAGTGTTAAAAGATGCAAGATGAGAAGAGATGCTTTTTCTTGCACCCTATCAGCAAGATCACCCTTTTCACACCTCTTGTATTCACGGGAGATCCCCCCCCCCATGATCTCCTGTAAGTCTCCTTGTTAGCACAGCAGGAAATTGGAAGTTCTCTTGCCAAGATTGCTGTGCTCAAATTATGAAGCCAGATAGCTGCTAACAAAGGGTGTCTCTACTGAGAGGAGGTGAGACAGGAGAGGGAGAGAAGAGGTAAAGAGGAAGAGAAGAGCAAGGACAAGACAGGGGAAGGGCAAGGTAGGGAATTGTAGAGGAAGTCCAAAGACTAGGAAAGAAGCATATTCAAAATTAATTTTTTAAAACAGTGTATGCATTACGTTATCTAGCATGTTCAGTCAGTATAATTCTTTGAAATTTCTAGATTTCTTTTTAGAGGAAATACGCCATACTCAAGAACACCCACACATGGACACAATTTCCCTTCTATTGTCAGGTATTGTTAGTATATTGACACTTCGAGAAGGGAGAAAAGAGGGAAGAAGAGGGGGGTGAGAAGACAGGAGAACTCGGAGCTGGAAACAGGATACAGAGGAGCAGAGCAGAAGGGTGGACCATGACAGGGCCCCAGGAGATGCATGTATGCTTGGACTGTGACAACAGGATGGGCATGGAGTTCTGTGGCTTGTCCTCAGCCGTGAAAGGGCAGAAGGCCCAGGAAGGGAAGGTTGAGAGAAGCAAAGGCCAAAGTCTTCCTTCCCTGGGTAAGAGGTTGTACTAGTGGAGCACAACGTCCATCCACAGAACGGAGGTGCTGTTTGGGTCGGGAGGTGGGTCTTCTTTAAAGGGTGGATTGGAGAGCATCTCTGAAAGGCATGAGTCTGAAGAAAGGACAAGGGGTCTCTTCTGTTCGGAGCTGCTCATGTGCACTCTAAGGTCAGCAGTCGTTTCCGAATGAGCTACATCCTCTAAAACACATAGGTTGAAGATTTGGTCTTGAATGGGACTGTATCTGGAGACAGGACCCTTAGGAAGCAATTAAGGCCAAATGGGCCTTCGAGTTGGCATCTAATCCAGTAGGGCCAATGCTCTTATGAAGAGACAGTCTTCCCTGCCTTTCTCCTTCTCTCCTTCTTCTCCTCTCTCCCCCTTTTTTCTCTCCCCCGCCCTCCCCTCACCCCCACCTGTGACTCCCACATTTACTGAAGGCCTTATGGAGAGGCATGGCACCAGTTGAAGCTGTACCTCCTCATTTATTTCCGTGCTGTTTTCAATCAGTAAAGGCATCTCTAGGAAGAAGCTGATATCCAGAGTTACCATTTCTCTGAGTTTATCTGAAAAACCAAAGGAGAAAAAGAAGAGGGGTGTGTGTGTGTGTGTGTGTGTGTGTGTGTGTGTGTGTGTGTGTGTGTGTTTCAGCACTCAGTGTGATCATAGCCAGGAATTTTTGGCAATGGTTTTTATCATCACAGTGTGTTCTGTCTACTAATGGGCCAAGGGGCTAGTGGAGCACAGCGTCCATCCACAGAGCATGGGGTGGGAGGGAAGGATGAGAGGAGGGGTGAGCAAAGGCCTTTGGAAACTGGGACACTCTGTGAGCTGTTGGAAGTTACATTAGACAGAGAGGACTGTCAAAGTCCTGGCACTGAAGAGAAACCTAATACTGGAGCTCCAAGGCACAGCAGCTTAGAAGTTCAGGGCAAGGCAAATAAAAAATGACATCTGATCCAGGGAAATGTCTTTGACCTGGACAATAAAATAAAATTAGCCTGCACTGCACGTTGAGGATGGGAGGCTCCAAAGAAAGAATTTTGGCAATGGTGAGTAACTCAGCTTCACATAATGGAAAAACTTAACCACGTTCTGGTGTAAATACTATAAGCTCTGAGTCCAAGGTGACAGTTTCAAAATGCCTTTATTAAATACCCGTTTATCACAGCAGTGGCCAATTCAATAAAGTGTCCTCATGTTGACATTTTTTCCCCTTTTCCTCCCTCCTGTCACCTATCCTTCCATCCTAAAGTCACTTCCTAAATTAACTTTGTCTCTGGTTGCATTCTAGAGAACTCTGGTTAAGATAGTTGGCTACAGAAGAGGTCCCAGGTTGTGTCGCTTGGATGAATTCTGGGTATTAATTTCTAGCCCAGTGGTTCTCTACCTCCCTAATGCTGTGGTGCTTTATTACAGCTCCTCATGTTGTGGTGACCCCCACCCAACCATAAAATTATCTTTGATGCTACTTCATAATTGTAATTTTGCTACTGTTACGAATCATAATGTAAATATTTTTGGAGCTAGAGGGTGCCAAGCAGGTCTCAACCCACATGCTGAGAACTACTCTTCTAGACTCTTGTCTTCAAGATTCTTGTCTCCAACTTGGGGCACACTTCTACGAAGAGACACTGAAAGACTCCTATAAAACTGCAAACTGCTTCTCCATTTTTGTCATTTCAGATTTCTTCATTATTCACCAATAGGGAAATAATTCAGTTTCATACTTGTGGGGATAATGGGCTCTGGATATGAAGAGGCACCAGGCTTATTGCTATAGAATGGAAATAGGGCACAATATGCCAGAAACTTTGGGGACTCACCAAAGTGACCCTTGATATTTCCGTGCATGGCCATAATAGTCACAAGGCAACTGGAGGCACCATGTATTAAAAGCCACAAGTTCTCAGATTCCTCTGAGATGAAGTACAGAAAGAATGCAGTGTACTGATTAGGTATAAGGGAAAATTATAGTGAGTTTGGAGAGGTGAATGTAAATGCTGGTCACGTTCTGGACAGCTGTGCTAGGTTGATGTAGCTCTTTAGATTTACAGCAGGGCTGCTAGCCACATTTTGAAGGAGCCAAAGGTAACTCGAAGTCAGGAGCAAACCTGAACGATGGGAAGAATGGGCTCTATTAGTTACCTCTTGTGAGCCCCGGCCATCATGCTCACTCTCAGCATCATTACTGACTTCAGGTGTCAGACAGTTCAATCAACAGGAGGCAGGGCCATTTAAACCAACAAAGCCCAGAAAGGCCTGTATTTGAATAAATAATCCCCATGGAGCTGTACTTGATCAGTGGGATTGAGACCCAAAAAAGTGGTGTCTTCTTCCATTTGCCTTATGAGACAGTAGTTCCAAGATGCATTCTAGAAAACTCCTTGAGAATCCTGGCAAGACAAAGAGCGACAGCAGGGATCCTTCTGTCGGCATCCTCTGTGCATCGATTGCTGCGTCTCACTCTTCTAGAAATCACTTCGAAGTGAAGTACCTGCACACGATCCTCTGCTTTGGCTTGTTTGGGGACTCTGTGTTGAGGAAAGTACAGTTTGGGCATTGCCCTCTGTTTGAGCTGAGTAACTAATCTTAGCAAGGACATTTTGGAGTAATAATATAATGTTAGATTTCTGTCTATTTATTCTGACACTATGTTTTAGTGAGGATCCTAGAGATTTTCCCACTACTATATGCCAAGGTGGTTGAGTAATCCTTAGGTTCTTCCATATGAGTTGTGAATTTTTTTCTTGTTTTGATGCATACTTTCTAAGTTAGTGAATTTTTCTAAAATTACATTTTATATTTAAAATACATTTTATATATTATATACATAATATATAAATCCATAAAATATAGCAATAATTCATATGACATATAAGCATATATTATATGTATAATATATAAATAGATGTTTGATATATTTGCTAACATATATTTATATATTATAGTTAAAAGTTTAAGAATATAGGACTTCATGTATTAAAATAAATGACACCAGTCTCTAAAATGATAATCATTGCTGAAAATTATCTATAGTAGAATATTGACTAAAACTTTTTGATACTACAACATTGAATGAAAAATAAGAATAGAACAATGTGCTGTGTTAGAGTAACTACAATTGTAAACATCACTGGCAAGATGGGAGAAGCTGCTACTCTCCTAACTGAGAGCTAAAGGACAGAAATGTATTTAAACTTTTATCTAATACTTAAAATAATACAAAAATAATATAAAACCATAAGTAAGTCAAATACTCAATTTCTGGTGCTGAAAAACCTGATGTAATTGAAATTTCATTGTGCCTGTCTTTTCCACCCAGTTGGGAACACACAGGGCTTTGTTCTCTCATTTGGAGAAAGTCACACTATATTAATAATAACAACCCCTTCTCTCAGGAGATCTGGGAGCAAAGGCAGCAGTTTAGGAATGCTGGGCCCTGCCCCTGCCTTCAAGGCATTCTGAGAAACTTTCCCTGGAAGCTGAGGACCAGTGAGAGTTTGCCTCCTTTCCTAGTTCCCTCAAACACATGTAACTTACTAAAGCTTAAAGACTTACATTTGTAAAAGCCATTAGTGTCGATTAATGCAGACAAATGATTGAGACTGGGACATTGGGAGGTGCAGCTCCACACCTTGTACCATTTATGGACAGGAAATGAGGAACAATTAGGTTGGTGAGGCTGGGAGGCACCAACGCCCCCCCCCAACGCCCTGCCTGCATAGGGTCAGCTTCAAGAAGGTTCCATGGGAATGTAATGGGAGAAGGGGCTGGGCCAGAGTAGGCAGATGGGAGCAACAGGCAGCAGTGTTGGCCAAAGCAGATTCTCAGCCAGCCAGCCCATATCCCACATCACTGACAATGACGATGGCGAGTTTAATTTGTGTGGCTCTCTAGGTATGCTTTGCTTTCCTGCAACCGTCTTTGGAAAGCCCTCATTCATCCTTTTGAAATTCATTTTTTAAAATATTATTTATTTGTTATTATCATGGGTGTATGATGTCTGTGTGTGTGCATGTCACAACTTATATGTAGAGGTCAAAAGACAATTTTTCATAAGTAGTTTTCTCCCACCACAGTTATGTAGGTTCCATGGATCAAACTCAGGCCATTAGGATTACACAACAGGCACTCACCCACCACACCCCCTTGCTGGCTCCAATTTCTTGGTAATAAATATATTTTCTGAGCACATAGTCTGTTTAAGGGACCCAGTGTGTTGAATGGGGAATAATTGTTGCCTTCGGGGAAGTCAATCTAAGCAATTTCAAAGTTGTGTAGCAGTGGATAGAGCCTATGGGACAAGAAGTCTACCTAAACCCAATGTTAGGTATGGTAAAATTGGAGGTGAAGTCTGAAGTAGGACAGGACAGATAAGTGGAAATGTCTATTCAAAAGCTGAGAGAAGCTGAGTGGTTGTGGCGCATGCCTTTAATCCCAGCACTCAGGAGGCAGAGGCAGGGAGATCTTTGTGAGTGTGAGGCCAGCCTGGGCTACAGAATGAGTTCCAGGAAAGGCACAAAGCTACACAGAGAAACCCTGTCTCAAAAACAAAAACAAAAACAAAAAACCCCCCAAAACCAAACCAAAACAACAACAAAAAAGGTGAGAGATCTCATTTAGAATTAAAGTACCCAGACATATCACCTAGAAATAAAGTAGGCATCATTATTAGTTCTTAAGAGAAAAATAGCAGAATTTTCCTAGTAAGAACAATGACCCACTTAATTATCTAGAACTTTTCTTAAATTTTTTTCATTTAAATGTTTGTGGACAAAACAAAACCAAACTTTATTTCTTGTCTTTTGTTTAAGAAGCCCAGAAAGTAGATGTTGTTTTTTGGGGTTTTTGTTTGTTTGTTTGTTTTAATTCTCTTAATAAAATTCATCCAACTACACACAATCAAACAACTTCAAGGTCCTTTGCTTAGCTCTAAAGGACATGTGTTAGTTACTTTTTCTATTGCTGCAAGAAAACACCATCACCAAGGAAACTTACAGAAGGAAGGGTTTATTTGAACTTATGATTCTAGAGGTATGAGAGTCCACTATGGAGGGGAAGCATGGTAGCAAGGAGCAGGCTGGAGTGGGATACTGGGGGTTTGCATCTTGAACTACAAGCAGGAAGCAGAGAGTGAGAACTGAGACTGGTTTGAGGCATTGAAACCTCAAAACCCAACTCTGGTGAGGTACTTCCTTCAGCAAGGCCACACCTCCTAAGCCTTCCCAAACAGTGCCATCAACCAAGGACCAAGGATTCAAATGCCAGAGCTTATGACATTTTTTTTTTATTTGTCATTCAAATCACGACAGACCAAATATTTTGATTCTACAATGCCATGAGCTTCAAGGACTCCTAGTCTGGTGGAGAGAGTTAAAGACCATAGGCAGAGCAGAAATTCTAAAATTATCCTCTCCAGGATAGGAATAAGACATTCCTCTAGGTTTAGTGTAGTTTTTTAGTACAGCTAGGTTACTAGATGAGGCCTAAGAAGGAGACATATTTGAATAATGTCTTACATTATGAGGCAAGGGCAGGGCCATCCTTAGAAGCAAGTCTTCATGACCACAGCATCACATCCTAAAGCTCTTTTGTGATTTTGTTTTGGCTGAAATGCTTTGTTGCAATGGCATGCTATCCTTGCTGAAAGTTTTCTTTCTTCTTTTAATGAGCTCTGCTAAATCCAACATTTGTTTTTCCATCAGCCAGCTAATGTGAATAATTACTTGGTTCATTTGCTACTTAAAGTTGTATCTGGACTGGAAAATTTGATAACTCATTGAACCATGTGATAGATTAGATAACTGTTCAAAGCAGTCTTATCAAGGGTGGAACACAAAGATCATTAATTCAAGAGTATGGAACAAAAAATAAAAGATTTGGCTGAGCCAAGAGGAACCCAAGCACTGGTGATGCACAGGGTAGCATTTGCCCTTTAAATGGAGCAATCTGTTACTTAGCACTTGTGAACTGCGGCTAGGTAGCACTAGGCATTAGGTGTTTTGATTTTCCATAAGAAGCTGGAGATCGTGTGTGTGTGTGTGTGTGTGTGTGTGTGTGTGTGTGGTCTGTGGTGTGTTTAACAACAATAAGTAGCTTTCAAAATACACTATGTGAAGCAATCACAGTCTTCAGATTGGATCTTCTACAAGCCAATAGTTTACAACTAAAGCTGGGGAGCACATTCTATGAATTTCATGCACAGAGCTAATTTAGTCTTCACAAAAAATCTTTGTAATCAAGAATAACAATGATGTCCATTTCACAAATGCCAATGAGATACAGAGAAGATAAAGAGTTTTGCAAGAATGTCCAGGTAAGGGGCAGAGCCAGCATGGCTCAATAGTTTGTCTTCTAAAACATTTGTATTCTTGTAGATGCTTTTCTACTTACTATGGATTACATCTCAATATACCCATGTAAGTAGAAAATTTGAATAAAACTGCATTTAAGGCACCCAAGTTACTGAACATCGAAGGTTAGCTATATGTAATATAATATATATCAGAAAGTGCTAGTTGCTTGACTTAATGACAGTGTGGCCTACCAAAGCTGAGGTTCATTGCAGCTGCCTAGCATCACAAATACATCTCATCTCAAGTATCTCTAGCTAAGGAAAAGATGAATATTCAAAAATCAAAGTGCAGCTTCGACTAAACACATATTACCTTCACACCATTGTAAGACTGAAAACTGCTAGGTTGAACCCTAAGTCAAAGACCACTGAGGGACATGGCTGAGAGTGAGACACAAGCCAGTGATCCGTGAAAATGATTTGGAGGAGGTAGTACTTGAGCTGGGCTTTGGAAAAGTAAGAAAGCTTTAGACAAGGGGATTTGCAATTAGAGGGTCACAGATAAAGGGTCACAGAAGAACTGAGATAAAATATAACAATGCCCCAGCATGGAAATATCACTCATGTTGCCAGAGCCCAGAAGTAATACTGGAAGATTCAAGTGTCGAAACTGCTTTAGACCACTGTTCAGCTGTAACCAACAGGTAGCAGTATAGTTTGTCTCTGACGAGGCCAGGGAAAGCCTGTTTTCATTCTCTCTGGCTGTAAAGAGAAATACAGGGGACAGCTGGCAAGCACAAAAACTAGGGGGAAGTAGCTTAATTTCCTGTCCTATCAACATCCACTGACCTGCAGGGAAGGAATTCTAGTTGGAAAGCCAGATGGTCTCGTATAAAGGTAGGGGGTGAGGAGATGTATGCAATCGGGAGGTGTCTATAAAACAAGCTGAAAATTGGAAGTTATGGAGGTATCGAATCAAAAGGAACATTTGAAGTCAATTGGCCCAAACTAAACCTGCAAGTCTTTCCCATGAGCAGAATGGAATGCTCATCTGAATGGTTCTTTCCTCACAAAAAATGACTATGTGCAGACCACAAAGGCAGTATTCTATCATAAGAAAGGCTGCTTGTGGGATCGTTCATTCTGGAGACCACTCTTCAGACTGACCAAACAAGTCAACATGCCATGTTAGTCTCCACAGACAGACAATAGATATTATTTATTACGTCAATGATATTATAGTTGATGTATAATTCAGTAAGATGTAGACGTAACAATGTGAGTACATTATTGCTATAGAAGTGTTGAACTCTCTGTTCTCACTGGTGTATAATTTCACCTTGGTTCTTTGCTAGCTATAGTGTTCTGGGATCTAACCATTGTCTCTGTCTGTTTCCCTTCAGGCTGCATCCTATCTCTGCTTCCTTCCAGCATGTCCTGTGAAAATCCACCCAAACATGATAAGACAGACATGCAGAAAGACAGCATGGGATGAGGGGAAGGACAGTGGGTTTCAGTGGGCAATCAATTCCTAATGTCAGTTGTAATTACCGGTTGTGGAATGAGTGGCCTCAGGCACATCTCTTTACCTCTGTGAGCCTCAGCATCATCATGTGAAAACAACAAAGGGAAAGAATGAGACAATGGCTACTGAAGTCCTGACATCTGCTTTGTGAATCTTGAATGACAGGAAAGAAAAGGAGAGAGCCAGCCAATTCTTGGCTGCTATCAGGGTAACAAAAAGTAATGAATGCAACAAAGATGGACACTCTAAAGTTCCAGTGGGTAAAGATCATGGTTTTGTGATCTTGCTAGGAGAATGCAAATACTCATTTATCCTCAATCAGTGTGGATATCTGTACCAACCAGGGGCTCCCAAAGGCAATGCTGAACTCTTGCTTCTTCTCCAACCACATCACCTACCCACTTCCTGTGTCTGTCATGTGGGCATCTACATCCACCTGAGTCTCTGCTCTTCTAGAGCTCACTGTCTTGGTTCCTTTACTGCACTGCTGGGCTGAAAGGCAAGCCTCACTTCGATGTCATTTCTTGTATTTTCCCATGTCACCTGACTCAGTGCCATGGATTTGCATGTTCTCCCGAGGGAGAATAGGGAATAGGTAAGAAAGAGGATGCTTAGAACCTGAAAAAAGATCACAGATGCTCTTTTTAATCCAGGGTTACCATTGAGAAAAAGATGAAGACTGTACATGAGCTCTGTGAACCACTTGGAACAGATAGGTAAGTCAAGGTGCATGAGATTTGAATCATTGCTTTTCTAAGTAGAGTTTTTCTCATTTTTTTCAAGGTGGAACATCATCTACAAAATGCTAAGAACTGACTCCTCTATATTATAATCAGGTTCAAGGAAAATATGTATTTTGGCCAAAGTCACACAGTCACTAAGGCTCTAATAAAGCCAGAGGCAAGGAAAAGTGTGCTTTTCTACCCCCGAGAACTTGTCACCCGACTCCCTCAGTTCCTTGCATCCCTTTGCTCAGCTTTCATTATGTGCCTGCTCTGCACCTGCTCTGCACCATCTACTATGGTAGTGTTGAGCTCAGAGCACCCACATCACTGAACTCCTGTTCTAGAGGAGTGGGGCAAACAATAGACAGTCAAATAAATTCAATTGAACCAGACTGACACCATCAGCAACCTGGCCCAAAGGGGATGTAGAGCACACTTTAGGACTGATAGTGCTATTTTGAAATTGGAAGTCAGAGAAAATCTCTTTGGAATGAGAACTTCTGAGCTGTCAATGAACTACAGTCCATTCTTGCTGTTTGTGGCGTTACAATCTACAAAGTTGTTGTGAACATCATATTAGCACATACTAAACATTTCTCTCAGGGGTACACAAGGTTAGCTTGTGACCCTGTAGTCACAGTTCATTCACCACATTGTTTTATCTAAAGACACCTTTATTTTGGAGTGTAGATTCATTAGCATTGCACTCAGAGCTCGTATCACTGTGGCTTGTACCTAGAAGAAGCTCATCAAACTCACCAACCTTCATAATCAGCCTCATCACAGGTTCCTTGCATGTAAGATTAAAATACTTCAACTCTGGTTGAGACAGTTTAAAAATCAAAATCACCAATGGGAAGCACAAAGATGTGAAAACCGTGACACTTGCAGGCCCTCCAGAAGACACTTGTTCACAATATGAAGGTGAAGTAAGAAATCTGAGCATCCCTTCATTCATCTTCAACAGGCGGTGTGCACACTGGTCATCTGACATTTCCCTGCCCTGCACCCTATCTTGAAGGATTATAAAGGCCATCTAAAGGGACTGTCTGAAGCTACAACACCATTCTAGGGAGCTAGGGAGCAGGCAAATTCTCATATAAGGAATCAATGAATAATGAGCCTAACCCATTTTTTTTTTTGTATGTTTTGTTGCCTTGTGGGGTGAAGGTGGATTTCTTGGAAAACACACTTTTGGTAGAAGACACACTCCGAGTCCCAACTCTGGGCTTTCAGTAGCTTAAAGTCTACATTTATTCTAAACCTCTGTCCCAAGCAATCTGGTCCAAGACTTTTTTTCTACAACCACTCACGTGCTACCGAGTGAGGTAAAGGAAAGAGTGAGAAAAGCCAGGCCTGGAAGCAGAGGACCTTTCCCCTCCAGGAGTTTGGTTCCTGCAGACAGTCAGTTGGGATTTCCTGAACCACTCTGCATTTGGCGTTCGGATCCTAGCCACTGTGTGCAGGGATGAATTGTGACTCACTTCCACCTTACCCCCAACTCTCTGACTTCCTTGTTCTTGAACATAGTCCAAAACAAATTAGCAAACGTTCTTTTCTGATTTGCAACTTGTTCCAGAGAGCACAGTGCTTCTCTCTGAGTAACTCCACCAGAGAGTTATGAGCACCTTTTTATTGTCTTTGAATCAGAAACCCTACCCCCAAAACACACACACCACTACCACCATGATCAATGCAATTCCTTTTTTTTTTTCAATGAAAATTACAGGGACTTTTGTAAAAGGCATTTGGAAAGTGGTGATTACAGAGAACAGGACTCAGCAATAGAGTCTGGCTACATACTAATGGAACACTTTGGGTAGGATGACCAATGACATCCAGGTCTGTTTGAGAATGCTCCGTTGATAGTTACTCAAGGGGGAAATCACCCACCCACATTTCTTAGACTACATCCCCATCATTAAATGACAGGTGAGTGAATCCTGGGACAAAATAAAGTAGTTTATTCTTTATTCACATTCATTAGTTTCTTTATTTAAAATAGATTCTTTTTATATAATATATATTAATTATGGTTCCCCTCCCCCAAATCCTCCCAGATCCCACCTCCAAATCTATAGCATTTCTTTCCCTCACTCAGAAAACAAACAAACAGCTACAAAAAATTAAATAAGATAAAACAAAACAAAACCAGGATAGAAAAACCAACCAACAACCAACCAACAAATCAGAATAGGACAAAAGCAAACAGGAACAAAAAGAGCCAATGAAAAAACGCGCAGAGACACAGAGACACACGTAGCCACACACACAGACATCCCATAAAAACTCAAACCATAACATATAAGCAAAAGACCTGAATAAACCGACAACAACAACAAACCAACCCTCCAAACTTGCTCCTGAATTTGTTTTGTGTTGGTTGTGTGCTGCTGGACCTGGGACCTCCCCTTAAGTGTGGTTCATGTGCCCAGTGAGACATCATTGCAGAAAACTAATTTTCCTTCGTGAGTGGTTGTAATTGGAGATAGCTTCTGGGTTAGGATAGGTGCTGGTGTCTGCTGCCCTTCTCAGCACTGGCATTCATTCTGGCTTAGAGCTGTGTGGGCTGCCAGTCTCTGTGAGCTCATGTGTGCTGGTCCTGTTGTGTCTAGAAGGTCTTGTTTCCTTAATGTCTTGTGTCCACACTGGCTCTTACACTCTTCCCACCTCTATTTCTGCAGAGTTCTCTGAGACCTTAGAGGAGGGACTGGACGAGGGCATCCCATTTAGGATTGAGTGTTCCAGGGTCTTTGATTCTCTGCACATTGCCTGGCTGTGGATCCTGTATTTGTACTCGTGTACTGCAGGAGGCAGTTTCTCTGATGATGACTGAGCAAGGCACTCATCTATGGGAATAGCAGAATGTTCTTAGGAGTCATTTTATTGCTTTGTTCCTTTGGTAGAATAGTAGTATTTATTTTTTTCCCTCGGTCCCTGGCCTATCTAGTCTCAGGGTATTGAACACATGAGCGGTGTTAGGCATGGGTCCCATCTCATGGAGTGGGCCTTAAGTCTGATCAGATAGTCAGGTTCCATCTCATGGAGTGGGCCTTAAATCCCATCAGATAGTCATTGGTTACTCCCACACCTTTTTTGCCACTATTGCACTTGTGTATCTTGCAGGCAGGGTGCCACTGTAGGTTGCAGGGTTTGTAGCTGGGTAGGTGCTTACCTTTCTCTTCTGGTAGTGTACATAATACTTTCCAGTAAGTACCATGAACACTAGTCAGTAGGTACATCATTTAACTTATCAGAAAAATCTGATTTGAAATGTGTTTTGAAACCTAGTTTATGTCTAAGAAAATCCCTCTGAGTTGAAATGTTTTCTAGGTTTTAGAATGTTCGGGGTTTGGGAGTTACCACTGATGGCCTCTCAAGTTCATTATTTATAAAGTATTGATAAAAAAAAAGCCTGTACTTCTTAGCATAAGAGCTAACATCATTTATAATCTCTCTCTTGATTATCATCTTGGTCTCACCTCTCCTCATCTCCCACACATCCTAATCATTATTCAGGGTGTACCAGCCCATGGAGAACTCCTTCTCTATGAAAGCCCTGGTCATCTTTGCCTTTTTTTCCTTCTCTTTTCTTCCTTCCTTCCTTCCTTCCTTCCTTCCTTCCTTCCTTTCTTTCTTTCTTTTTTTCCCCGATCTCTCTCTTTCCCTCCTCCTCTTCCTCTTCCTCCTCCTCCTCCTCCTCCTCTTCTTCTTCTTCTTCTTCTTCTTCTTCTTCTTCTTCTTCTCCTCCTTCTTCTTCTTAAAGCCTATTTTTTCACTTGTCCTTTAAGGGATCACCTTTCTATTGGAATTTTATGAATATTCCCATGTCCCACTTGTTGGACTTTCAAAGATTTTGCAATATCCAGGTTGTTGTTTGTTTTTTCTATTCTTCTTGGGGGGACCAGCCACCCAGCTCCCAAATAAATTCATACATGGAGGCTTATTATTACTTATGAATGCCCAAACTTAGCTTGGCTTAGTTTCTAGCCAGCCCTTTTTTTTAATTATAAATTATCCCGTCTACCTTTTGCCTCTGGGCTTTTCCCATTCTCTTCAATAAATCTTACTCTTACTCCATGGCTAGCTGGTTGTGGAGCTGGGTGGCTGGCCCCTGATGTCCTTCCCTTCTCTGGCTCCTTCTAGATCTCCCTTTCCAGATTTCTCTCTATATTTATTCTCTCTGCCTGCCAGCCCCACCTATCCTTTCTCCTGCCTTGCTATTGGCCATTCAGTTCTTATATTTTTTGTTGTGAGCCTAGCCTTTAATGGCTGAGCCATCTCTCCAGCCCGGCCATTCAGTTCTTTATTAGGCCATCAGGTATTCTAGACAGGCACAGTAACACAGCTTCACAGAGTTAAATGAATGCAACATAAACAAAAGTGACACACCTTAAATAAAATTCTACTACACTGGTGACTTCTCTCATCCCAAGCCACACACTGTTAAGATCTGGTAATCTGTGAAGCTATTTTTATACTCACTTTACTTGCTAAGCTGGGAAATCTTGACATACTGAGTATCTGTGTCTTTGGTAGCTACAAAAGTGTTTGACACATGATAGGTACTCAGGAGTATCTGAGAACTAACAATGAGTAAATGAAGAAATCCCAAAGAAAGAACACAGGAAAATCTGAGGCATATTTATTTAAAGAAAGGGGTCGCCATCTCCATAGCATCAAGTATGGATGCCATGATGAGGACAAGATCAATGTCAGACCTTCTCAATTTTCAAGATACACTGAAAAATATTTGATTTTTCAAGCTTGAAATATCATTGGTGTTTTGGTTTATTTTGTTTTTGTTCAAAAATAAATTTTCTTTCATATATTAAATTCTCCTCCCTGAACTCCTCCCTGATCCTCCCCACTTCCCCACCCACCCAAATCTACACCCTTTATTTCTTTCTCTCATTGGAAAATAAATAGGCATATAAAATTAAATAAAACAAAAACCAACAGGAAAAAAGAGCCAAAGAAAAAGCTCAAGAAATACATACAAAGAAACACACATATTGGCACATACAGAAAATTCATAAAAACAAAATCAGTAACCATGATATATAAGCATAAAATCTGTAAGTTTTTTAAAGCTCAGACAAGGCATTGTAAGAAAAAAAACAAAACAAAACAAAACAAACAAACAAACCAAAAACCTCAAAAAATGTCATTAAGTTGTTTTGTGTTGGCCATCTACTGCTGGGCATGGAACTTGCCCTGTTTTTAACATCTTCAGTTCTTTTTAAATTATTCAAAATATGGACTGACAAATATAAATAAATAACACAGGCTTCCAGGTTCCAGGTGTGCAAGCTTTGGTCCGGAATAAAAATCCACATTCTATATACATCTGTGCCCATTTAAACTGGTCACTACTTGTCTATATCCTCAGTTTTCCTTTCATCCAGTCTTGGCAAACACTTTCAGTTCCCACCATACTTCAGAAACAGCTCACATATCCTTGCAGGACCATTGTAGCCGCTTTTCCTTTGTGGAGTTCTTTTTCATCATTACTCAACAGGAGAAATGTCTTATATTACAGCACCAGATGCACATGACTTACCTACTTTTCTTTGAGCACCTCTGCCACCATAGAAACATTTTCTTCTCTTGGATCTAATGAAGAACTCTGGACTTACTACTGTCCTTGGCACCACTTACTCCCCAGTGAGCTATTCTAAAATGTGCTTATTTATCTGTATTTTAGAAATATACAGTCTGCAGATACTGTGCTACTAGTGAGAATGTGGAGGTGAAGGCAGGTGTAGATAGCAGCATATGCCAGCACTTGAGATGTGGACACAAGAGGATCAGGAGTTCAAAAACATTTGTAGTCACCCTGAACTACAAGAGACTCTATCTCAAAAAAGAAAAAAAAAAAAGACAGAAAAAAATAGATTCAGATGTTAAAAAAACAAAAACAAACAAAACAAAGCAAAAACAAAAACAAAAAAAACCCCACAACATTGTCTCTGTTTCCAAGGACGAAAGGGAACTTTTTTTAGTAGAAATATTTTTTCAAATTCATATTCTTGAGAATATAATTACAACATTTCTTCCTTCCTCCCCGTTTCCAAACCCTCCTGCTTTCTCTCTTTCAAATTCATAGTCATTAATTGTTACTGAATGCTACATGTATATGTATACGCCTATATATTCCTAAAACTGTAACCCACCCGGCTGTCTGTTCACATTCGTGGACAGATGTTTTCAGGGCTGACCTTTCCGTATTAGATGATCTATTGTTTTGCTCTTCCCTGTTTCACTTGTGCCATCACCTTTAGCACCCAAAGTTTTCTTTGAATAAGTCAAGTCGATGATGCTGATTTTCTGAGCACCATACAGTGAACTCTGGGAGTCAAAACCTGCACGACAGCATCCTTCACACTGGAAGTATTAGAGGAACATCAGGGAATGTGAATAAGACATGAATCCCCATAGACTTTAACAATCTAATTGGGAATACTAAATAATGGTGCATTTTTACATCCTGTAGAGGAGATCTACCATCCGTGTAACATCAAGAAAAGTACCTGTTTGTTGGCAGAATACAGAAAAGCCACAGCAAAGACAAGCTCTCTTAGATGTGACTAAAAATGAATGTGCTTGCGTTCCTGGGAGAGAGGGGGAGAAGCTATGAAC
The DNA here is from genome assembly GCF_903995425.1 of Onychomys torridus. Lineage (NCBI taxonomy): Eukaryota > Metazoa > Chordata > Mammalia > Rodentia > Cricetidae > Onychomys > Onychomys torridus. Next base: position 122,322,496 of record NC_050444.1, read on the forward strand.
AGATAAAAGGGGGGTAGACACTATAACTGTGACATGCATGCTGTGTAGTGGGAGGGAGGAAAAGGGGGAACCAAAAAGTTAACGCTTAAGAAACATGTCCCGTTGGCCATGCGTGACTTTCCATGTTCACACACCATTGTCTCAGCTCTTTGTCACATCCAAGCTGTGCATTCTGTGAGGAGGGGAATTTCCCCTGCTTACCTCTGTATCCTTGCACCAAATATATTTTGCATAGAGTAGGCACGCATGAATGTTTGCTGGGGATGGGATGGATGACTGTAGAAAAAGTGTTCTTCCTTTACAAATAAGGACATCAAAGCTCACCGATGAATAAGAACTTCCTCAAAGCCCCAGTCAGCCATTCTCAAAAGATTGTATGTATGTTAGTACCGTCAGCAACTTTTAAGATCTTATTAGGAAAGAAAAAGTTTCTATTGGGTCAGAAATCCAGGAGGATCTGACTCACACCAAACTTTGAGACATACTTATCCAGGATATTGGGTGGCAGTGTGAGTTCCATCTGGCTTTAAAATCTAAACTGAGGTCTGTCTCTACCAAGGGAATATTTAAGACTACATTTTTCCAAAGTTTGTTTTGTGGAACATTTTCTGCTCAGTGTTAATAAATACTACTTGACAAAAAGTGCAATGTCTAAATATCATTGGAAAATACTGTGCTGAACAAAATTAAACAAGTTCCTCAACTGTAGGCTTTTTGTGAGCCTTTGAAATGCTCTGCATCATGCATCCCTTAGTCTTTGTTGAGGCCTCCTGAGAATGAACTTCAGTGTCTGATCACCTGTTTGCAGACACTGTCCTTACCAGCAACTATGTTTGAATCATGTATGCAGATGCTGTCTTTCCCAGTGACTATGCTTACATCATATATGTAGATGGATTGGGTAGATGAAGGGAGAGAGTACTGAAAGAGATGACTGGGAAAGGGGGCATTTCAAGGTCAGGTAGAAACTTTATGCAAGGCAAACTCCCATGAATCTATAAGGATTACCCCAGGTAAGCCTCCTGGCAATGTGGATGTGTGGTCTCAACTGGCCATCTTCTATGATCAGACTGGTGACTACCCAAATTAGAGAGGCTTCATCTAGCAACTGATGGAAACAGATGCAGAGACCCACAGCCAAACATTAGGCTAAGCTCTGGGAATCCTGCTGAAGAGAGGGAGGAAGGATTGTAGGAGCCAAAGGAGTTGAGAACATTACAAGAAAACTTACAAAAACAACTAACCTACTTCATAGTAACTTACAGAGTCTGAGCCAACAACCAGGGAGCCTGCATGTGACTGACCTAGGCTCTCTCCATATATGTGACAGTTTTATAGCTTGGTCTACTTGTGGGACTCCTAACAGTGGGATCAGGGGCTGTCACCAATGTTTTGGCTAGCTTTTTGGAAACCTACTCTTCACACTGAATTGTCTTTCCCAGCCTAAATACAAGGTGTGTGTGTGTGTGTGGGGGGTGTTTAGCAACTTGAAATGCCATGCTTTGTTGGTGCCCATGTGAGGCCTGCCCCTTTCTGAACAGAAACAGAGGAGGAGTGGGTTAAGGGGAGTGTGGAGGGAAGATAAGAAGGAATGGGAGAAGAGGAAGGAAGAAAAACTAAAGTCAGGATGTAAAATAAATAAATAAAATAATAAATGTTAAAAAGTCAAGAGAGAGAGAGAGAGAGAGAGAGAAAGGAAGGAAGAAGGAAGGAAGGAGGAAGGAAGGAAGGAAGGAAGGAAGGAAGGAAGGAAGGAAGGAAAACAACAAAAAGGTTAATCTCATAGAAGTAGAGCATAGAATGGTTGTTAGTAGAGACCGGGGAAAGGGAAGAGCACGAGAAGAGGTTGATCTAGGGCATCAATACATCTTTCTTGATGGCTATCCTTGTCTGTCAACTTGACTGGCTTGAAAGATGCCAAATAACAAGGAATATCTCTAGGTGGATGTATCCAGAAATTATTAGATAGTGAGAGTTCAGACCTAATGAATGGTTTAATCCATTGATAGATTCAAAATTTGAATGTTTTTTAATTGAGAATTTCATATATTGTATGCTTAGATTTATTGCAATTTGATATGTCATGCTTTATTGGTGCCTATGGGAGGTCTGCCCCTTTCTGAACAGAAACAGAGGAAGAGTGGGTTGAGGGGTGGTATTGAGGGGAGCGGGGAGGGAATGGTAGAAGAGAAGGGAGGGGAAACTGCAGTCAGGATGTTAAATAAATAAATAAATAAAAATTTTAATGTGCATACAATGCATTTTCATCAAGTCCATCCCTATACCCTCCATTCCAATTCCTCTATATCCCCCTCAAATTTATGTGTGTTCCCGACCCTAACTGGGTCCACTCAGTGCTGCCAGCATGTGTGTGTGGGCTACTGGTAGAAAGTAGAGCTTGTGCTAAGTGGGGCCTAGCTGGAGAAAGCAGGTTGCTGGGGTATGGCTCTGGGGGATAGATTTGCAATGGCTTGGCCCAGTCTTCACTCTACAGCTGCTTTCTTATGCCATGCACTTCACCATGTACGCATGCTTCTGTTGCCATGTTTGAAACCTTGGTAACCACAAACCCAAACAAATCTTTCCTCTTTGGAGACTTCCGCTCAGATATTTATCACAGCAACAACAACAAGAAAAAAAAAAAAAAAGAAGTGGGAAATAAAACTCCAAATAATTTTACTGTAAAGGAACGATAAATATTTCAGGGCTAGAAATGTTCAATCTGTTTTGAACATTTTATAATGTGTATATTCATTGAAAAATCACATAGTACCCCGCTAGTATAATTTACATTTTTATTTACAAGTAAAAAAATCAATTAATAAAATAACAGTTTATCATAATGTTGGGCATATAGTTAGCTTTCAATAGATGCTAATCTTTTTGTATCAATTTCAATCATTAATATAATCAGTATTTTTAGAAATACTAAAGATTATGTCCCCTTTCTAGAATACTTTCTTACACTTGTGGAGAATCTGAAACCAGTGCTTCCCATACATCCTTGAGTCACAGTGCGGTGTGACCTGGATCATGTTTATTTAGGAAACACACCTAAACAGGTCTTAGAAGGAAGAATCAGCAATGAGAAGAAGCAGGCCATCTCCATGACTGAGTCTTCTGCAAAGGGAACATAGAGAGGCATTCAGCTCTTCTGGAGAAGTTGAGACAGAAATTTGAAGTTCTTAATATTATGGATGCTCTCTGGAAAGTGACAACAGAGGCACTGTGGATTCTTCTAGAGTGTCACTACTTAACACAAAGTTCAAGACCAGCAGCACTGCTGTAAAGTAACACATGTTCAGGTCATACTCCAGGCTCACAGGACTGAACCAATGTTATCTAGATTCCAGGACATCTGTGAGCATATTAACTTGGAGAAGCACTGCACTGTGTGTGTCCTGTGGGGATATCTACTGACTACCTTTGAGCTTTCAACACTAAATTACATAACACCATTTCTGCCCAGATTAGCTAGGGTGGATTCTACTCTTTTTAACTAGAAGTTTTGGCTATAAAAGTTTCAGGGGGAGTGGAAGGGAGGATCTATCATATAACAGTCTTGAGAGCACATTTGGAAAACAATGGAGGGTAAAAGGCTGCTTATATAACAGGGGGCAGATTTTGGAAGAAAATCTATTTTCTTTCTCTTGAATCTGCTTTTCATAATGCCAAAGGGAACTTTGCATTAGCAAGTGTAAAGGTACCCAATAGACAGACCTGTATCCTGTTGAAAACTTAAGGTTTTCAAAGAAAGGGGCGCAATTTTTGTTAACATTTGTTATTATTGGCTTTGAAAATTTCATGTACAAATACTGCATTAACATAATTTCCATTCCTTTCCCACAACTCCCCGCAGCAACATCCCTTCCATACCCACACAACTGGTGTTGCCAATTTATTAAATCCACAGAATCCAATCTGTGCTGTTCACATACACTTGGGTGTATAGGCACTCACTGGAGTGTGACTGACCTACCAGAGGCCACATCCTTAAAAACAAAAACAAAACCAAAAACAAAAAACAAAGAAACCTCTCCTTCTTTCAGAAATTATCAATTACAAATAGCTCCTCAGCTAGAGGTAGAACTTCATACCTACTTCCCCCTCCATGCTGTGATGTTTTGTCTGGTTTGAACTTGCTCAGGTGCCATGCATGCTATTACTACTGGTATAAACTCATAGGTGCAATTGTTCTGCTGTGTCTAGAAACCACTATTTTCTTGTAGTTATCCACAGCCTCAAGTTCATATGCTCTTTCTGGCCCTTCTTCTGAAATGATCTCTGAGCCACAGGTTATAGATATGTAATATAGATGTCTCATTTAGACCTGAGGATTCTTCACAGTCACTTAATCTCTGCACCTTGACCAGTTGTGGGTCCCTGTGTTAATTACTGTCTATTGCAACATAGAAATCATTAGGAGTTCATCTAATACTGTGTTTACTTAGCAGAGTAATAGCAGGAGGTTCTCCCCTAGGCCTATGATGGTACCAGCTAGAGGCTCTTGGTCCTAGTAATAGAATCATGTATGAATTCCTCTTTTAGACTTGAGATGGTGATTATCTCAAGTAGGTTTTGTTTTCAAGTGTTCAAGATTATTTTGGCTATCCTAGATCTTTGTGGTTTCCAAATAAATTTAGGATTATTTTTAAATATCTATGAAGAATTGTTTTTGAAATTTTGATGGATATTGTATTGGAATCTGTAAATAAAATATCTTAGAATAAATCTAAGCAAAGAAGTAAAAGACTTATACAATGACCACTTTAAGACACCAAAGAAAGAAATTGTAGAAGACACCAGCGTATAGAAATACTTCCCATGCTCATGGATTGGTTGAATTAATATTGTAAAATTTGCAATATTTTTTCTATGTATTTTGTATAAACTTCTTTTCTTTACAGAAACTGTAATTTAACATGTGCAAGTTGTCTTGGTTAGTTCCAGAAAAGGGCTGAAATGATGTGTTAGAAAATAGTAGGATTGATGAGTTTGGGTTTGGAGGGTATTAACTGCTCCCTCATAACCTTGCCACCCAGGTTATCCTGAAGGCTGATCTCAGGCAAAAGTTCTTCATACATACAAACATTTCTTTAAAAGTAATTACAGTGTGGTATTAGCATGCTAATGTCCAAGAGTTCACTCATATGTTTTCTAAAGTTGATTAACTTCCCGCTATTTGCCCTCTTTCATCCTGAGAACATAATTTTAATAGCAGAATGGCTTAGCCAGTGCTTGTACTTCCTTAGTATCATCTGGGGGACGTTCTTTCACTCTGCCTCACAGAATCAAAAGCAACATAGCCAGAGTTTGACAGAATCCTTGCCAAGCCCTGTGTCTCAAAGCAACAGTCTCTGCTGGTTACCAGTATGATTTAAATGAGGTCTCTGCTTATTACCCACAGAGATAGTGGATGCTGCATAAGAAACCTGCCTAGTATACGTTGAAGCATCAGGAGGGAAGAAGGCTCCTGACCCACAGCAATCCTGTAGGAATAAAGACACCGGGCACCACAACTCCTACCACTACTCATGTGTGTCTGGCAGGATCTAGGGAAAGTCTAGACAACCTGCAACCTTGGAGCTATAGACACTGGTACAAAAAGGCCTTGCAATCATTTAAAATGTGTGCCCAGGGACGTCTAAGTTGTTCACCACTAGGAATACACTATGTAAACTTGGAAGGGATGAATATCGAATCAGATGCAGACACCAATATAAGAATACAAAAATGTGAAAGGAAACATCTTTATTGGAAATATTTAAGGGAATTTGACATTAGAAATGAAAGGATGATTAAATCACATGAATGTACAAAACTCGCTAGAAGAATGTACACATGAAAGAGAAATGGAAGAGAATTAAAATATCATTTCAAAAACAAAATTACTAAAATACAAAAATAAATAAACACAAAAACTATACAAAGCAAGCAGAATACTATCAACACAAGGACAGGGAGAAGTTCATACTTATTAAGAATAACCTGAAAATTTAATGAATGAAACTATTCATAAACTATCTGCTCAACATGGACTAACAAATAAGACCCTACCATATGCTGCCTACAAGAAAGACACTCCACTAACAAAGGTACACACAGGTACATAGACTAAAACTGAAAGATTGAGAAGAGACACAGCTATACCGATAGAAATAAAAAGATAACCTGGAGCATTTATACTCATATCAGAAAAATCAGACTTTAAATAAAAAAACTAAACTAAAAACATATGAAGAAGGCCATATGTATTGATAAAATGTCAATTCAGGAAGAGGATATAAGAGCTGTGAACAAATATGCACCACCCAAAATACACATAGTGACTATTATTAAATGTAGCCAAAAAGATATACAGAAGTATAATACAAAGAGAATTGAATACCTTAATTTTCTTAATGGATAGGTTATAACAGAAAATCAGAAAAAATTCAAGTTGAATAAAAGTATGGAGTAAATAAACCTAACAAACATTTACACATTTAAACCAGCCAAAGCAGAATATGCACTCTCCTCATCAGCACATGGTTATTCTCCTGAATAGACTATATGTTAGACCACAAAGGAAGTCTCAATAAATTAAAATTATATTATATATCTTTAAAGATTTAATTTTTATTGTGTGTGTGTGAGTGACTGGCCTGTATGTATGTCCGTGCACCACATGTGTGTTTGGTGCCAGTGGAGGCCAGAGGATGGCATTTGATTCCCTGGACTTAGAGTTACAGGTTGTTTTGAGCTACCATGTGAATGTTGGGAACTAAATCCTGGTCCTCTCTGGAAGAGCAACAAGTGCTCCTAACTACTGAGCCATCTCTCTAGCCCCATATTATGTATTTTTTCTCAGGCTACAAACAACTAAAGTTACAAATCAATAACAACAAAATTCAATAAATTAGTGAAAATAACAAACTATGCTAAAATCTGTGGGGTAGGTAAAAGTATCGGTGACAGGAAAAATTGCAGTTAATGTGCACATCATTCATACTAAAACTATCTCAAGTAACTATCCACATGGTGCATCCCAAGGACTTAGAAAAGCTAGAGAGAGCCAAATCCTGAGAGAGGAGGAGGAGGAGGAAAGAAAAAAGACAAACTAGAGCCAAGACAGATACAACAGACATTGAAAATACACTAAAGAGTAGTGAAACCAATGGTCTACTTCTGATATACTAAACTAAATTGACAAACCTCCAACTAATAAATAAAGAAGGGTCAAGTAATTAATAGGAATGAAAAGGGAGACATAGAGACTGGTATCATAGAACATGATAAAAATCTACTTCCATAAACAATGGAGAATCTTCAAGAAAATGGATAAATTCCAAAACACACACAAAACGTACCAAAAGAGAATCAGAAGGAACAGGAAATCTAAACACATTAATAATATATAATGAGAATGAAGCAGTAATTTAAAACTTCCCCCTAAATAAGCACTTAAAAGGTGTTCAATATCCTTAGCCAACAGAGAAATGCAATTGAGGCTGCTTTAGGATTCTATCACACACCACTCAGAATGGCCATGATCAGGAATACAAAGGATGTGGGAAAAGGAATCCTTATACACTGTGGTGAGTGGGTAAGTTAGTACAGTCACTTTGAAATCAATCTGGAGGTTTCAATATATATATAATTACCATGTGACTTCAGCTATACCATGTGCCAAAAGAACTTCAGGTCTTACTTTACAAGTACTTGCTCATCCGTGCTCATTGCTGCTCTATTCATAATAGCCAGGGCATGGAATCACTCTGGATGTTCACTATCTGTTAGTTGGAGTGCATATATACATGTGATGGCTAATTTTGGTTGTCAACTTGACTATCTCTAGAATCAACTAAAAAACAAGCAGCTGGGCAGGCTTAGGGGGGATGCTCTTGACTGCATCATTTGAGGTGGAAAAGCTCACCCTAAGTTGGGGCCATACCTTCTAGTGGCAGCCCACAGAAAAGGACATGAAAAAAAGAAGCTTTTGCTTTTTGCTTGCTTGCCCTCACTCTCACTGGAAATTTCCTCTATCTTGTGGAGGCATTCATTCTCAGGTATTAAAGCCTGCTTCTTAGGGATTCTAATAAAGATTAAAAAGCATCTGAGACATTCAGCCTAATGACCTGGATATCTTGGTCTTTTCTTTGAGGGACAGTCATTATTAGACTAGCTGGATCACAGTATGTAAACCACTCTAGTAAATCCCATATATATGATATATGACATACATATATATGTGTATATACAATACTCATTCTATAAGTTCTGTTCCTCCAGTGCCTTCCTGGGACACAAAGCTTTTATACAAAGCTATCTGATCACCTTTGTGACACATGATCTTGATTAGAATGAGTATGGGGGCCACTGGATTTTAGGTTTTCTTCTAAGAAATGTACCCAGATGTGGTGTGTAAACTATGGACAAAGTAAAAGCATGGCCATGGGTTTGCTCTGAATTGGGCACAATTCTGGGTTTACAGGGAAACTAAGTTGTGTCCTAATAAAGAATGTACAAACTCATTCTTTCACTCATTTGTAAGTGAGCCAATGGTTAGGAACTTGGGCACAGCCATGAAGAAGAAAGTATAGTGTCTGCCTTTAGAGGCCATTGTCTGCAAAAGAGAACACAAAACCACAGTGGACCCAATGGCAGGTGAGGTTCTGATGGTGTGGTCATATTGAGAATGGAGGAGTGAAGGAGAAATGACAAATGGTAAGTTTGTCCCTTGAATATTGACTTCCTTGAGGAAATAATATCTAAGATATATTTTAAGGATGAACAAAAAATGGTCAGTTCTCACATGGAGAGAAGGTGTCTTAGGGTTTCTATTGCTATGAAGAGACACCATGACCACAGCAACTCTTATAAAGGAAAATATTATCTGGGGTGGCTCGCTTACAGTTCAGAGGTTCAGTCCATTATCATCATGCAGGCAGACATGGTGCTGGAGAGGTAGCTGAGAGTTCTGCATCTTGCAGGCAACAAGAAGTGGTCTGTCTCACTGGGAGTAGTTTGAGCATATATGAGACTCCAAAGTCCAGCCCCACAGTAACATATATCCTCCAACAAGGCCATACCTACACCAACAAAGCCACATATCCTAATAGTGCCACTCCCTTTGGGGGCCATTTTATTTCAAACCACCACATTCCACTCTCTGTTCCCCAGAGGCTTGTAGCTATAAAATAATACAAAAATGCATTTAGTCTAACGTCAAAAGTCCCCATATATAGCCAGAAGTTTTCCTGTGTTCCATCTGGCCTGCAGCAGCTTATAAAATAATCATTCAGAGGCTTAATATTAATTACAAACTGTTTGGTCTATGGCTCAGTCTTCTTTTAATTTTTTTATTTAAAAAAAAAGATTTTCTTTTCTTTTACATACCAAACCCTGTTCCCCCTCCCTTCTCTTCTCCCACTCCCCCCCACCTACCTCCTTCTCACCCCCACACCCACCCCCTCCTCATTGAAAGGAAGGCCTCCCTTGGGTAGTCAACACAGGCTATTATACCATGTTGGGGCTAGACCTAGCCTTTCCCTCCTGCATCAAGCTGAGTAAGGCATTGCACCATAGGGAATGGGGTCTGAAAAGCCAGTTTGTGTATACAGGGTAAGTCTTGGTCCCATTGCCAAGGGACCATAAACACATCAAGCCATGTAACTTTCACCCACATTCAGAGGGTCTAGTTTGGTCCCATGCAGGCTCCCCAGCTGTCAGCCCAGAGTCCATGAGCTCCCATTGCTTGGGTCAGCTATTTCTGTGGTTTATCTCATCATGATTCTGACCCCTCCTTGCTCTTATAATCCTTCCTCCCTCTCTTCAACTGGACTCCAGGATCTTGGCCAAGTGCTTGGCTGTGGGTCTCTGCATCTGCTTCCATCAGTCACTGGATGTAGGGTCTATGATGACAATTAGGGTAAACACCAATCTGAATGCAGGGGAAGGCTAGTTCAAGTACCCTCTCCACCATTTCTATGAGTCTTAGTTGGGGAGAATCCGGTGAGTTCTTGAGGTTTTCCATAGCTACAGATTGTTCCCCATCCCCTTAAAGATACTGTCAGATATCTCTTTCATTGCTCTTCCTCCCCATCTCTCCCCCATGTTCCCACCTCCTATCCCCTCCTAACCACTCTCCTCTCTTCCCCCTCTTAGTTTACTCAAGAGATCTTAACCCTTTCCCCTTCCTGGGGCGATCCATGTGTGTCCCTCTTAGTGTCCTCCTCTTTACCTAGCTTCTCTGGGGTTGTGGACTGTAGCCTAGTTATCCTTTGCTTTGCTTCTAACATTCACTTAGGGGTGAGTACATACCATGTTTGTCTTTCTGGGTCTGGGTTATCCCACTCAGGATGATTTTTTCTAGTTCCATCCATTTGCCTACAAATTTCATGTTGACATTGCTTTTTACTGCTGCATAATATACCATTGTGTAAATGTACCACATTTTCATTATCCATTCTTCTATTGAAGGGCATCTATGTTTTCAGGTTCTGGCTATTATAAATAATGCTGCTATGAACATGGTGTGGCTCAGTCTTCTTGCTAGCTAGTTCTTTCATCTTAAATTAACCCATTTCTATTAATCTTGTATTGCCACATGGCCATGGCATTATGGGTCTGCTGGCATGTTGCTCCTTGGGCAGCAGGCTGGTGTCTCCCTGACTCTGCTTTTCTTCTCCTCATATCTTTGCTTTGGTTTCTCATCTGGCTATAACCTGTCTTGCCATAGGCCAGAGCATCTTCTTTCTTAACCAATGGTAGCAACACATATTCACAGCATACAGAAAGACCATCCTATAGCACCCACAGTCTATCACAGTCTCAACAATGTTTAAAGGTTCAAAGTTCCAAGTCTCTTTGGAGAGTCATGAAATTTCTTAACTGTAATCCCCTATAAAATCAAAATTTAAAAAACAGATCACATAGTTACAACATAAAATGGCACATGATATACATTACCATTCCGAACACAGGGAAGGGAGCATAGTGAGGAACTACTGGACCAAAGCAAGACAGAAAACAAGCTGGGCAAATTCCAAACTCTGCATCTTCATGTCTGATGTCAAAATATTCTTCAGATCTCCAACTCCTTTCAGCTTTGTTGACTGCAACACTTCTTTTCCTTGAGCTGGTTCCACTCCCTGTGGGCAGCTTTCATTAGCAGGTATCCCATAATTCTGGCATCTCCAACATCTTGGGGTCTCCACAGCAATCCAGGCTTCACCTTCACAGGTTCACACAATGATCTCTCTAAGCCTCCATTCAGGGACAACCCTGATACATACCTGGCCTCAGCAGATTTCCTCAGTTGTGGGGGCAAATTCCATATCCTCTTTCTTCTGCTCTTAACTCCAGAACCACATGGCTGAAGCTGCCAAGTTCTGCTGCTTGCTGAGGCTGGAACATGACCCACCTTGTTCAATTACATCTTCAGCAGCTTTCTGTTTTCCTTCACTGCCTAATCTTGGCTGTCCTGGAACTTGCTCTATAGACCAGGCTGGCCTCAAACTCAGAGATCTGTCCTGATGTCACTCTCCCTTTATTCCATTTCTTAATCTGTTTATCTCCTTGAACCATAATAGGGGGCCCATCACCCACTGGCATCACACAATGGCCATCATACTGTGACTATCACACAATGACCTTCACTCAGTATTCATTATCTGTTGACCACCACACAATTGCCATCACACTGTGGCCTTCACATGTTGGCAATCACTGTGTGACATTCAAAACTGTCTATCACATGGTGACCTTCAAATAGTGGCCATCACTCAGTGATCCTCACATGCTGATTATCACACAGTGACCATCAAACTATGGCCAAAAGTCAGTGGTGTCCATCACACACTAGATAACAATGAGTGACCTCCACGTATTGACCATTTCATCATGGCAATCACACAGTGACTATCAGACAGTGGAAATTACACTGTTAGTACAAAATAGTGGCCTTCAGTCAGAGTTCATCACATGATGGCCATCATATTGACCTACATTCAGGAGCCTTCACACTGTGTTCATCACACAGTACAAATCACACAGTGACCATTACAAGGTGGCCATAACACAGGAGACACACAGAGAGACCTTCACCCAGTAGCCACCACATAGTTACCATAGAACAATGTCTATTATAAAGTGACAATTATACAGTAACCATCCACTCTCTGGTGCTCCTTTCCTCCTCAAATAGTTTTCTTTGCCTTTTCATTTTATATCTTTATTAGAATTAACATTAGTAACTACACAACAGAATCTATAGAATAGGCTGATGAGAGATTTCCTCTGCCAAGGGAATTAATCCAAAACTCCTCACTTTAGCCTCAGGCAAACTTTTGAGACAAGGGCAAAAAGCAGCCACATTCTTCACCAAAATATCACAAGAATGATTTCTAGGTAACATACTAAAATTCTTCTCCTCTGAAACCTCATGAGCCAGTCCCCCACAGTTCAGATCACTCTTTGCACTATCTTCCATGCTCCTACTAGTATGGCCCATTAAGCAGTACTGAAAGCATTCCACTGCTTTCCTAACCCAAACACCTAAAGTCAAATTCCTCCAAACAAAAGTGTGGTCAGGCCTTTCACAGCAATACTCCAGTCCCTGGTACCAACTTCTGTCTTAGTTAGGATTTCCATTGCTGTGAAGAGATACCATGACCACAGCAACTCTTATAAAGGAAAAAAAAAAACAACATTTAACTGAGGCTTAAAGTTTCAGAAGTTCAGTCCATTATTATCATGGTAGGACATGGCGGCATGCATGTGGACATGGTGTTGGAGAAGTAGCTGAGAGTTCTACACCTTATAGGCAGCAAGAAGTGGTCTGTCTCACTGGGAATAGCTTGAGCATAGGAGACCTGAAAGCCCACCTCCATAGTGACACACTTCCTCCAACAAGGCCACACATACTCCAACAAAGCCACATCACCTAATAGTGCCACTCCCTAAGAGCTTATGGGGGCCAATTACATTCAAACTACCACAGAAGGTAACATTTAAAGAATGGTCTGTGCTCTAAAATCCATATGAGTGATGGTAAGACAAATAAAACCTCTTCTGTCTTATATGCCACTCTCTGCATAGGAATAAGGGAATGGAAGGATTCCTGATGACTAGATGGTATGAACTGGGCCCACTGCTTTAGAGCTGGAGATCAGAGAAGCTCAGGATGGGATGATGGCTATTATGGGGAAGATACTGAGGTCTACACCCTTATGGAGTGTCCTCACTGGATGGACTTGACCCTTTGGTGAAGAAGAAAGCAAATCTTCCCTAGCTTATCATGATTATTTATTATTATTTAGTTAGTTAAACAAGTGACCCAGTTTCTTCTCCCCACAATTTCACATGGTATAGTCCTTAGAACTTTCTGTTCAAACTCTCATTTTGTTTCTTACCAAGTATCCTGACGAACTGACCTTACTTTCTGAACCTCTGAAGGGATAGGAATACCGATTATATTGATGATGAGTACAGTTGACTTATAACTAGTTATATAAAGTGCCTAGTTCGGTGCTTGTTGCACAGTAGGAGCACAGCACGTGTTATTCACAATAATATTCTTGGTCATTAATACTTTTTCCAACATAATATTTTTATTGAGTTTTTTTTTGGGAAAACTTCACATCATGCACCCCAATCACACTCACTTCCCAGTCCTCTCAGGTCCGCTCCCCACCCTTGTTCCCTACTCCTATAAAGAAGAAGATTACAGAGAGGAAGATAAGGAGGAGGAGGAGGAGGAGGAGGAGGAGGAGGAGGAGGAGGAGGAGAAGAGGAAGAAGAGGAGGAGGAAGGGAAGGAAGAAGGAGAAGAAGAAGAAGGAGGAGGAGGAGGAGAAGAGGAAGAAGAGGAGGAGGAAGGGAAGGAAGAAGGAGAAGAAGAAGAAGGAGGAGGAGGAGGAGAAGGAGGAGGAGAAGAAGAAGAAACCAACAGGAGGAGGAGAAGGAGAAGGAGGAGGAGGAAGAGGAGGAGGAGGAGGAGAAGAAGAGCAAGTCTACTTTGTGTTGCCCATATAGTCACTGGAGCATGGTCAAACTGTCAGTAGCCAGCCCCTTAAAGAAAACTGAGTACTTCCCCACTTCACCCCTGCCAGAAGCCCTCAAATGTAGAGAGCTACACTTCAGCATCCTTATCACCATTTTAAAGAGTTCTCTTTGATGGTTTCCTCTCTGGGCTGTATGGGTGGAGGTGTAGAAGTTGTCACAGAAGTGTCCCTCTTCCTCAGTTGTGAGTCTACAGTCCTTGTCACCTCTGCAAAAGTAGCTTCCATGACCTTTACAGTCAGCTGAAGCACGGATCATGGACTTCCACATGGTTTCTGGTGACAGCACATGTCACAGACCTCAGCACAATCTCCAGTGACACCATCATAGCTGTTTGCAGCATAGGCCAAGGACATCAACACGGCCTCAGGGGCAACACAGGTCATGGACACCAATGTGGTCCCCAGTGGCAGCTCAGCCCACAGACATCAACATGGACTCAGGTAGCAGTGCAGGCCTCCCACATCAACATGGCTCCTGGAAGCATCAAGGCCTATTATGGACAACAACCTGGCCTCAGGTGGTTGTATAGGCCACAGACATTCAAATAGCCCTTAGTGATAATACATGCCATGGACATCAACATGGCCCCTGGCCATAGCAGGTCCACAGACCCAAACATGGCCCTCAGTGGCAGTTTAGGCCACTCACATCTACATGGCCTCTGCCATTAATATTTTTATAATAATAATAATAATAATAATAATAATAATAATAATAATAATAGTGAACCCTATCCCATGGCATAGGTGAACAGAGAAGTTTCATTTAGGGTGGTCTCATTGCTCATAGCCAGGATTCACTGAGTTCCATCCCAGGAACAGAGCTTCCTTTTAGTTTGGAAACTGCTCTGGTTGGTGGCCTTGATGAGGATGCTGCTTGGCCTAAATCTTGGAGCTGCCGTCTACTCAAGCTTACCCTCCAAGGCTAGTGGCCCTCTACACTTGAGGTGCTAACTTTTTCTCTAGTTCAGTGCTCAACTGTTCAGCTTTACCCTCTGATCCAAACAACCACCATCTTTAGGAGTTCCCCTGTGCTTGCCCACAACAGATCATCACAGCTGTGCTTGTCAGCTGTTGACATTCCCTCATAGAAGAGTGCATGGAGAGGATCACAGGACTCTTACCTGAGCATTCAGCCACTACCAACTAGTTCCATACAATTCTGTCCTAATTGCCAGTGGCCTCAGGATCTGCCTTGGGTTCCTGGGGAGAGAGTAGTATATATGGTTCGGGAAGAACCAGGGGAGAGGGCTCTAACTACACAGCCTTAGGGAATTATTTATGCTGGCAGAGGACTTTTCAGAACAACTGCTTTTGAGTAGCCCAAACTCCTATCTGTAACCCCTCACTGAAGCTCTTTAGTAAGCCCAATAGACTCATTGTTTCCCCAGGAAAAACTTCGATGAAATCAAAATTTGGTTTGTATAGGGACCTTAGAAGGAAGGGATGGGCCTTTCTTAGTCCTCTACCTCCATCCCCCAGGGCAAAACTTCTCCTGACACTAGGTCTTGGGATTCTTCTACAAGAATGTCCACGGTCTTTTTTTTTTTTTTCTTCTTATTTTAGTGTGTGTCTGTGTGTGCATGTATGGTGCTTGCATTATGTGTTCACATGTGAGGGTGAATATTGTCAGTGTTTGAATGTTGGGTGTCTTCCCGTATAGCTCTCCACTTATATTTTGAGTCAGGGTCTCTTCCTTGAGTATAGAGCTCACTGACTACCTAGACTGTCTGGTCTGCCAGCTCTAGAGATTAGCACCTCCACAGTTATACCTAGTCTTGTTTATTTACCTAATGTAAGTGCTTGGAATCTGAACTCGGATCCTCATTATTGTCGTTCAGCAAGCACATCACCCACCCACAGAGCCATCTCCTCAGCTCTTGGACTGTCTGCCTGGTTACCACCGACCTATAGCGAGGGAAAGGAAGGGAGGAGGAATAAATACTACTAAGGGTGTTTGAAAAAGCCACAGAGAATCATATTATTTTTTTCTAAAATAACATAATATACAAGTATATGTGTTTACTTATGTTTACAGTTTAAATGAAGTTACCTCATTAGAAGTGATAATGTTCTCAGAAGCAACAGTCTACCCAAGAACCCTCACCCCCCAATATCAGACATGAGAAACCTTTTTTCAAGTTGTTGACCTCAGGGGAGTCCAAGAAACCCACCACACAATAAAGCCTACTTTTATTGTTCTTGATGGCACTCCAGAATTTGAAGGTAAGTTCATATTGCTGGAGACACCATATACTTCAGACATAAGACTTGGAAGAATTGAGCTGGAACTGACCTGGGAGCTCTCTCACAGGAGCAGAAGATGCGATGCAAGTTACCTAAGGAAGGAAGCAATCAATAGCTCTGCTAATCTGTGATGTGTGTGAATCACAATGACCAGTATGGCAAAAGCTCTCCAAACATGCAATAGTGGTACTTATATCTTGGGGGTAACCAACAGCTGTCTAATTAGACTAGAGTGGCTTTTGAACTTTAGTTCTCTTAGCTTGTTTGAACTGGAAGCAGCAGCAGTACTTCAAGATGCTCCTTCCTTCCTCTTTCTCTGGGGGGGGGGGGAGGGGAGGTGGAGAAGAGGGAAAGTGATTAAGTGTTCACAAAAAGGGGAGGTCAAGGTCCAAGGCTGAGAGAAGGGGAAGAGACTTGGCTCTACTCAATTTCTTTCTTTCAGCCAATACCAAAGGTCTTGAGAGACTCATAATAACAGAAGGTAACCCTGGAAACAGTTAGAAAGAAAAGAGACCTGGCTATGGAAACAGATTGG
Organism: Onychomys torridus; assembly: GCF_903995425.1. Classification (NCBI taxonomy): domain Eukaryota; kingdom Metazoa; phylum Chordata; class Mammalia; order Rodentia; family Cricetidae; genus Onychomys; species Onychomys torridus. The sequence continues at coordinate 122,339,322 of NC_050444.1, forward strand.
AGACATGGGCAAATAACAGAGTGAGTGACCCAGAAGAGGCCCAGAAGCAATAAGCATGGATCTGGCCCCAACCCCTCCTTAAGCATGCCCGGACTCAAGAATAAGAGACTTCACTCACTCGTGGTTTTCCCCGTCGCCAGCTGTAACATATTTATGCATAAGCTATTCTGCAACCATAGTAATTGTAGAGCACACATTACAATTATTTTTACAGGTTGTTGACTTTTCACAGAACTCAGAAATGGAAGATGGAGGAGGATGGAGCTGATGAAGTGTATTCACAGATGCGAGTGTCAGATGGTTCCACCAGCTGCCCCTTCTCCACTGCTGATTAAGTCAGGTGCCAAATGGTGCAGAAACATGAGGAGATGAGTAGATTCCACTGTGTTCCAGCTGTGCTCCGGGGACCGTTCCATACATCGTAATGAGACTCGAAATCACCACGTGTTTCAGGCATCTTCTCTCTCTCATCCGTAGAAGTAGAACTCCCGAGGCAATGCACTCACACAGGGTAATACTGCCGCCAGCGGTCCAAATGGTGGTCTGATAGCAGAGCTGTGATTCTCGCTGTTCCCCTTACTGCAGTGGGGACCTAAATTTGGGGGACCTAACAGTCTCTGTCACCCCCAAAAAGTGATAATGAGTTCGATAGAATGTCAGATTCTTTAGTTCTATGGACTTCCACCCTGCCATTGTGCAGCATTCTCTCTCTTTGAGCTCGCCATCCTTTCTCTCCTCACTTTCAGCCCATATGAATTTCAGTGAAAATGAAATCCGTATGTTCTTTATTCATTTGCACTTAACTCATCAAAATATGATTTTTAGAGAGTAGATTTGCCAAAAAGTGCATTTTTTCTAAAAAGCTCTTTCTCCCTGGAAAACAGGATGTCTGCTCTCGCCAAAATCATAAAAACTTCAAACTTTCAAGTATTAGAGTTCAGCCTAGGCTTAGGAATAATGAGGTTTGGGGGCGCTGTAATTGTGGACTGACACTTTGCTGCAAGCCAGGCACTAGGGGATGTAAGGGGCCCTAGTGCTGTCAGATGAAGGGTTTTGGTGCCCAGTTAAGCAAGTTGATATGGGCACTGTGGGCAAAATACTGTACAGATTTTAGGATTGGAATTGACATAAGAAGTCACATTGTTCAAGATTCTCAGCTAATAGATCAAGAAACTGGGGTGCTGTGAAGAGAGAGAGAGAGAGAGAGAGAGAGAGAGAGAGAGAGAGAGAGTTCATGTTCCAGATCAAAAGTTGAGCCTAAATTCCTGGCCCTTGAACTCTAAGTCCACTGATTTTTCTAAACCATCTTCCTGACTTACTATGCAAATATACACATGACTTACTGGAAGTTTCTCCCAAATACACTCTGCCTTTGAATCTGCTGCTGAGAGAAAACCTAATACTAAGGATCATTTCCTTTCTCTAGGGCACAAAAGGAATCCCAGTTTGTATAAGAAAGTGACTCCAGTTCACTTGAGAAAGTAACTCTTGAACCCTAAATGAGCATATCACAGATGATAGTAAATATTTCTTTTTTTTAATTTATGTACATTGGTGTTTTGCCTGCATGTATGTCTATATGAGAGTGTCAGGTATCCTGGAACTGTAGTTACAGAACACAATTCCAGTTGTGAGCTGCCATGTACGTGCTGGGAGTTTAATCCAGGTCCTCTGGAAGAATAGACAGTGCTTTTAACTGCTGAGCCATCTCTCCAGCCCCAGTAAATATTTCTTTACATGTAAAAAGTAGGAAACTTGTAGGTTAAAAATAAATGGTCTTACAAAGCATTTTATATATGGTTCAACAATAATAGGAATCACCATATTAATCATTAGTAATTCACAAATAATATAGACATTACTTTTAACTGAGGGTTTTGAGGTCGGATTTTTTACTATGTGAATTGTGTAACCCTAGGCAAGGGTGATCTATATAGCCCTTGCCAAGTTATAACTCAATATTAACATCTTTGAGGTAACATTGCTATCAACAGTGACCTGCAGAATATTGTGAGGATTAGGGAACAAAGGCACATGTCTCCTATGTGCAAAGTAGGACACACTCATTCTGAAGATGTTGAGTACTCACAAGATAACAGGTGCTGTGTTGAGTAATATTCATCTTTGATCACAACAACGTTAAATAGATACTATTATCAGCCTCTTTTTTCTAGGAAAAAAACTGCAGGTTGAAGAGACTAAAGGGGGCAGAACAGAGACCCCACCTGGAAACTGACTTCCTGTCATGTCTCTTTAACCCATTCTGTTATTCATTGACATATTAAATAGTGTTATTTCCTTATTTTTATTTATAGGTGTGTGTGCGCACGTGCGTGCATGTGTGTGTGTGTGTGTGTGTGTGTGTGTGTGTGTGTGTGTGTGTGTACATGTGCACACATGCACATAAGTGCAGGTATACATAGAGGCCAGAAGAGGGCAACGGATTTCCCTGGAGCTGGAGTTATAAACAGCTGTGGGCCACCCAATATGGATTGGGTGAGAAAATTTGGGTCCTCTGCAAGGGCAGCATGCTCTTAATGCGGAGCCATCTCTCCATTCTAAATCATTTCATTTTAAAATCCCTATTCCCATGTGATTTAGGTACTATTAGTCTGTCTTACAGGCAAAAGTCCTTGCAACTTTGAAGACACCACATCTTCAACAAGATCAGAAGGCCATTAAGCAGCAAAGGGAAAATCAGAATCCTGCTTTGAGATCTCAAGTCTGTGCTCTTTCCTGTGCACCATGCTACTCTGGAGGGAAATGCAGGTCAAAATATGGAGTCCTGGAAAGCCTGATCAAATATTCAATTACAAAGACTGGTTGCTTTAGGAACTGGATCCCACCCTGGAAACCATGAGCCCCTGCCTGCTGTCCTCAGGTCATCCTGACTTCCCGCTGAGCCTCCCACAGCTAAAACTGCGATCCATCATCTGATTCGAACCACAGGGCTTTTAGAGTGCCAGTAGTTTATCTGCATTTGATCTTCTCCAGATATTGGAATGGCTTCAAGGCTTCAGAGTGTTCTCCGCCTTGTCTAGACCAACTCTTGTGGGAAGGTGGTTTCCTCTTGGTCCCAGCATGTGTGGCAGCCCTGTCTCATGAGCCTGTCCAACTGACAATCTTTCACTTTTAGGGATTTACAAAATCAGGGTCCCCCCAATGCCCACACACTCTCTCATTTTTTTTTGTCCTCACTGTATGGATTCATGATTGCTAGGCATTGGAAATGTGCAGACTGTTTTTCTCTGTTTTTCTTAGTTGTCTTGTGGGTATTTATTGAGTATCTGTTCTCGGGCCAATGGTAAGTTGCGGGGATGCTGGACTAGAGAAATGTGAATTCTTTTTATTTCTTTCATGCCTGCTTCAGTCTGACTTCAGGCAGAGTAACAGAACCTCCCCAGCAAGTTCAATGGAGCAAATTTAGTGTGGTGAACAGGCAATAAACTGAAAAGAACTATAAGGGCAAAGAAGACAGTGAGGTGGCTTAGAGACTAGGGAGAATTTCAACCATCCACAGGGCTGTAAGGAGCATGAAAGATAAGCTTCTCACTAGAAGCCCAGAGAGAACAGCACAATGAGGATGCAGAGGAAGGAGCTGGCCCAAGGGCTTAGTGACAGTAGAGAACAGGCAATCACAGCCATAGACAGCTCCTAGAACAGTGGGGGGCATGGAAGGACCACAGCCTCTTCTCCTCCCATCCAACCTTCCACCAGCATCTTTGATCACTAAACTGAACAGGAAGCCGCTTGACACAAGAGTCTGATAACCAGAACTTCCAGGAACAGCTTCCTGCACTACAGGGTAAAACTTGGCAGGGAGAGGAAGAACGACCCTTAAGCTCCTCTTCCCTTTTCTCCAGTTGCACCAGCTGCCCTTACTCCACCTTGAGTTATTAAGATATTGAAACATCGGAGATGGTAAAAGAGTTGCTGCAGATCTGAGCCTAAATCACTCAGTATCTTCCGAAACCAAAGCTTAACATTTTCCTTTGTACACATAGCCCTGTTGGAGCTGGGTTCGTTCTCCTGGACCAAATCTCCTTTTTCTGCTCTTTCCTACTACCAACTGGTGCTGCAGTGCCAAGGCATAGATCTGCCTCTCCTCTTGTCTCCTTGTCTTTGCCCAGCCTTTTCTGGATGCTGGGTCTGAGTGAGACAGCACATTTACACAAGAAGACAGAGCAGAAGAGATTGGAGAAGTAAAACTTGAGTCTTGGGTGCATTCAAATAGGTTCTATCTATTAAACCAGGGCACCAGAAGCCCTGACCAGAAACTGTAGACACAACCAGGAATAAGAAGGCAGCTTGTACCCAACGGAATCACAGCAAGGGAGGCAAACACTCTTGGAACGAGTAGGCTGCAAGTACCGTGGGATCATGATTATTGGCTCTACTCCATGGCATGTTGATCTGGACTAAAGCTAGGGGTGGGGTTGGCTTTATTACTTTCAGGGTGGCAGAGCTCATCAGAGCATACTTTTTTTTTTTTTTTTAAGCCAGGGCAGACACAACCTTCCCTAAAAGTCCCAGATAGTAAATCTTTTAGGCTTTGCTGGAAACAGGATCTCTGATGCAACTACTGGACTTCGTCATTTTAGAGCAAAAGCAGCCACAGATAATATGTCAACAATTGGGTGTGGGTGGCTGGGTTCCACCCAAATTACTTATGAAATGGAAGTCAGCCTTCAGGCTGAGTTCTGGTCATTGGGGTCAGAGGTGAGGGGACTTTGTCTCCAGGCTGAATAACCAACACTGGAGCAAGAACCTGTGGGCTCCAGAATCAATCTTAGACTCCATGATGACGCCCCACTGCGACTCATTCTGGACCATGCTTTCCCAGCCTGTTTCTCATCTTCTCTCCCCTCCTCAGTAATTTTTATCACTGTTTTTTGGTTCACGGTTTTGTTGTGTTCCTCCAAGCTTACACTCACTCAGTGTAACCTCCCCAGTGCCAACAACCTCGCTCCTTCCTTGGAAACCCCTCATCCTTTAATTCCAATTGCTTTTAGTGGGTATGTCTAATACGCCAGGAGTTAAAGCAGATGCTTCCAGTATAGCCAAAGTGCTTTCAATAATTGAACTCTATGAGGTAGCAATTCCTCTTGTAATTCAACAAATGATGTGCTTATGCCTGAGGAACTCAGTGACACCACCAGTGGATGACATAGCTGGAACACAAGTAGTGTTGTTTATAGGATACCATCACATGACATCTAAACAGAGTAGGAAGTTTAGCAATGAGATTCTCATGATTTCTCTGCAAAAACCCATAGGTAGCACATGGAGAGGAACCACCCAGTATCGATAACACAGCAATGATCTGGGAGGCATGCCTCTTGGCTTGCTCTTAGCCCTTCTTGAACTGATGGCACGTTAGCTTCACCAGGCTTCCTTTGGGGGCCCTGGAATCCTGTGATGTTTCTCCTATCTATCTTCTAGCAAAATGACAAATTCACTTTAATCCACATATTATCTGCTGATGTACTTATAATTCACAAAACTAACTTTAGTATTAATGGATATATACTCGAGACAAGGTTTCTTTTTGTAGTTCTAGCTCTCATGGCACAAGCTCTGTAGACCAGCCTGGCTTTGAACTCAGGGATCTGTAGTGGATAGCCATCCCAGCATTGGCCTGGAAGTTCCAACCCCCATTGAGGCTTTGGTAATGATCACGCCCACAAGGCGGGGCAGAGGAGGGAGCGGAAGACCGAGGATCAAGAGGAGGGCTCTCTCTTGGTTCCGGGACCCTGGACACTGGAGGTAGACAGAGCAGAGTTCTCCAGAGAACACCGCCAGACTGCGCTATACCTTTGCCAGACCCTGCAACCTACCCTTTCATTTGTAAGTTACCCCACAAAATAAACCTCCTTTTTAACTATGTGGAGTGGCCTTAATAATTTCACCAATAGGGATCCACCTACCTCTGCCTCCTGAGTGATGGGATTAAAGATGTGCACCATGACTACCTGGCTACCCTTACCATTTTAATGTAAGCACCTAAACTTCAAATTTCCTAATAGACTTTAAAATTAGCCTTCTCTACTTTACCTTCAAAAGAGATGTGCATGTTTAATGAGAGTGTTTAGTATGTCTTTGTCATGATACTGTTGAGTTTTACTGTTCTAGCTTATTGAACTCATTCATAAGAATGTTGCTAGTCTTATTGTCCTTATAGCATATCCAGTGCTTCTTTAGTTTTACCAATCCATTTTCCCTTTCTTATTTTTCTCATCTTTACTTCTTACCTATGTACTGCTACGTCTAATTCTCTCTCTTCTTTTAGTAAAGTGCCATAGGTGGCTAAGTGGGTATAGAGTGATATCTTGATAGTTGCTTGATTTCTATATATACTTTAAATTTTTTTTATTGTTGTTGTTCTTTGGTTTGATTACTTACACATTGTAGGACTGTTTATATTGAATAACTATCAACTATAAATTCTCCCATTTTGGAGGTTGGTAATCCTTCTTATTCACACTGACTTTTATTTATGTTTTAGAATTTTGCACCATGAGCTGATGTTCTGTGTAAGTTACCTCACACGGATTTCCTTCCTACATTCACACTAAATTGTAGACTTCTAGCTGGGTTCCTCAGTGAGCTCTGTATATCCAGGAATGAAAAGTAAGAGCTGCATTATTCAGAATCGCTTGGGCCAGTTTTTACTGAGTGGTTCACTCTCAAAAGATGTGGAAAGTAGAAAAGCAAAGGACTCCACAGCTCTCCAGTCACAGCTGATACAGGGAAAATGTAAGAGCATGGACACAGCTAGGGTGAGGTTTTCCAGTGCCTTCTAGGCATTCTCCTGAGAAGAAGATGAGCAAGCTCTGAGCAAATACATTATATAAAGAACCAGTGTCATATTTTAACCTTTGCAAGCAATTCAAGATTTGGTTATGTGGATTTAGATTTTTCTCTACTTTTCTGTATAATTAGATACTTCTTATTCAGTCAGAAGGACAGTCATATCCTCTGGGTCATGGACTACTGGTTTCTGCTTCTGAGTAGTGCTTTCTCCAGGACTTTTAGCCACTGGACTCAGTGGTGCTGGTCTCCATGGAATTCCTCCTGTGTACGAAACATCTCCAGACACAGTAGAAGTCTCCCTCTTGTTTTCCTGTTCTTCTAAATGCTGTGCAGGATTCCACATCCCTAAAGAACCATCCATTTCCCTGTACAATGTCCACAAAATTTGTTCCTTCTAAATCAGTCCCCATATTAGTTTCCACACTGACAAGTCAAATAAGTTGCATCTGGTGAGACATCACTGAGTTTCTTAGTTCCTATACTAAGGCTATGAAACTGAGACAACTTATAAAGACAGTTGGGTCTCACAGTTCCAGTGCATTAGAGATCATGGCCATCATAACAGACAGCATGGCAGCATGCAGGTAGGCAGAGAGGCATGGTGCTGGAGCAGTAGCCAAGAGCTCACATCTTGATCCACAAGCAGAAGGCAAAGAAAGCTACCTGGAAACCTCAAAACCCATGCACAGTGACACACCTCTTCCAACAAGGTCACATCCCCTAATCCTTCCCAAACAGTTCCACCAACTGGGGAGCAAGCCTTCAGATATATGAGTCTCTGGGGGCCATTCTCATTTAAACCACCACACTATGGAATCCATTCTTTTTTCTGTTGTGCTTACATCCTTAGCCATGGCGGATAAGCATGGCCTGGTGTTAGTGTGGGAATATTTTTTCTTCCTTTTAAAACACTCAACACTTTCTATCTTACACAAAGTAATGGGTTTCACTATGGTGTTTCCATGCATAAGAATTATTACACTTTATTTTAATCCATCCTTTTCCCCACTTTCCTGTCTCTTCTTTCACCCTTTTGCTCGTTCTCTCCTATTCCCCAATAGCCCCTCCTGTTTTCATGTCACACTCGTTCCATTATCCTATTGCTTTGGAGATGTTCAATTCCTTCAAGATGAAAAGATTTTTACAATTGCTCCTTCTATACAAGAGTCTTAGCCTCGGCTTCCTATGGTGGTCTTAGTCTTGGAATCCAATGCCTTCTCAGCATACAAAAAGGAACTGCAGTTTGTGTAGATTTTGTTGGGGCTTGGGGAGGGGTCTAGTCCCTACAGGGCAGTTCAGCTTCCATGAACTCCTCTCTAAATTTCAAGTACAAAGATTTTCTCCTTTGCTTTGTAGTTGGGTCAAACATTTTAAAAATGTTTTATCCAGAAATTGCTAGAATTTTTAAAATGATAAAACATTTTTAAAATCCATGACCCAACAAAGCAGAAGGAGTAATGTCCACATTTTCTTAATCTACCATACTGACCTAGAAGAACAAAGTTCACATTTATGAAGTAAGAGGGCTGCCTTTAATGATTGCCAGAGTCCCTTCAAGCACTCTGCTGCTCTGGGTTGCTGCATCTAGGCACATTGTGTTTATATATAAATATTGCTGCCAACACTTAGACACATGTGCTGGCCTGGTGGTTATTTATCACTGAATGAGGACCATTAGAAGGAAGTTAGGCCAGCACACATTGAAGATTTGGCAATAGAAAAGAATAAAGTATGGCCAATATGTTGTGTGCAATGATTCGATTCATCATGTTGATTGGGGTTAATGAATCAAAAAACTCACTCTCCATCATATATTTATTACAAAGGAACTATTCACTTGGGGAAGGCAAAAGGGAAAGAAATATTAACGCAAAACCAACCACACTTAATACTTGGGTTCTATGTTTCCCATAAAGGGGTAGTTTGGGGGCTGTTTTGGGCAGGAATCTTAGCTTCCTCTTCTCCCCATATTTCCAGCTAAGGTAATCTTTTGGTTCACCCATGATGTACTGATTACACATCTTCCTTATGCTAGGCATAGGACTTTGTGGTAGGAATATCGGAGTACATTACACAGTCAAAAATACACTAGCCACAAAAACTATGGTCTATGGGTCTATGAAGACACCAGGTATGTGGACAGGCTGTTGACAGAGATAAAGGCTGAATGAGACAGAAAGGGACCAAAAAGAAGGAAAATGTCAGCTGATTTAGAAGAGTCCAGAAGTATAGACAATTGAAATTCATCTCTGATCTGAAGTCTGAATGGGAGGTTGGCAAGATTTCTCTAAGCACATGAAAAGGCTGGGCAGCAACTAGAGGGGACGCAGAGACATCAGGCCCAGAGGGTTTCATGAACACTGATTTCTCAGCATTGTCCCATGGATGATGGAGAAGCAAGCTGTTGATGAATTCTAGGTCAAGAGGTGACATTAGTATGTACAAAGGTCACTTACTTCCAGTACAGGGGGGAAGATACAGAGGCACATGCAAAGGCATCCAATGTGGTAAATGGTTATGTCATGGCTGAGGGTGACATGAGAAGAGGAAGAAATAGATAGTTTTTAAATATGATTTTCGAGAGAAAAATTATTTGGTTTATAGTCCAAACTACTGTGTAAATGATGGTTCTATAGAAGTTCCGTACACTGATAAAGGGATATTTGAAAAAGGAAGAAGAATGATATGAGAGGAGAAGAAAGGAAGGTGGGAAAGGAGAAAAGACAGAAGGGAAAGAGAGAAAAGAAGTGGGGAGGGAAGAAAAGAGGAACATTAGAAAAATCTGCAGGTTCCACTTCTCTCTGTATACAGAGAAATCACTTAAAACTGCTGAACCTTAATTTTCCCATTTATAAGAAAAATGTCTTTAAAGTAGTGTCAGTGCTCAACAAGGTTTAACTGCACATATCGGATCATATGCTCAACAATGAGATTCCTCACCTACGCTCCACCTCATCAGCTTAATATCAAATTGTGGATTGATAAGTATCATTGAGTGATAAGAACTGAAGGCTGGAGACCAGAAGAGTGTGTCTACAAACATCAGCAAGTTTAGGAACTGCTGTTCTCTCTCTCTCTGTCTGTCTCTCCCTGTCTCTCTGTCTCTGTCTTTCTGTCTCTCTGTCTCTGTCTCTCTGTCTCTGTCTCTGTCTCTCTCTCTCTGTCTCTCTCTCTCTCTCCCTTTCCCTCTCCCCCTCTCCCCCTCTCTCTCCTTCTCTCTCTCTCCCTCTTCCTCTAAATGGTGAGGAGCCAGTCTGGAGGATTTTTAATGCTTGGCCAATCAAATGTGGAAATGGCAGTGCAATCAGAATGTCTCCAGGCCCCAGAGTGTCTCCTAGCTAGTAGATACCCTATAGGGGAATTAGTTGGTGGTCACAGGATTATGGGGGCTGAGCAAAGTCTTCCATTTCAGATTCATTCAGGACAACATGAGTTAGTGTCTCAGAGGAAGCCCTGCTCTACCGTCTGCAGTGACGCGCCAATTGCGCGGTTTACTCACATTTCACTCTCCTCGGTACATCTTCATGGAGAGAGATATGGATACTAGTTTCTCAAAACCAACATCTTCATGGACTGGGAATGCCTGAAAGAGAACCACACATGAAAATGGAGAATGTCACAAAGCTATGTTTTCAGGAGAGTACAGAGAGGCAAGAATCTGTTTTTCATTATGGAAAATGTTTTCCTAGATGGTAGGCAGACTTCAGGATATTCTAGAATGAGGAGTTGATCTCTCCAGTGTCCACTGTCTTGGTGAGACCACAAACAAGGGGTCTTGTTTGAGAGCTGTCATGTGTAAAACCTCTGACTCTGGAATCAGGCAGGCATGAATTCAACTATGATACTAGAATTCTCTAGCTGTGGCGCTCAGGAAGAGTTATTACACCAGTGAGTTTCAGGGTTTTTTTTTTTTTTTCATCTCAAAATTGAGATAATAACTACAATACCTTTCTCACAGATATCTCTATTAAAGAAGAGTCTGGCTAAAGGAATTAACACAGTGATGGAAAAATTATTTTGTAGCTGATGATGACTGAGATTTGAGCTACCAAAAAGCCAATGCAATGTCCCTGTGCAATTATATGAATGGGAATCACTTGGCCAATGGACAGAAACTACAACCATAGGCTTCAAAGTGTTAAGAACTGCCCTGTGGTGACAAGGGATGGGTGGCACTTGAAGACTGGGTTCAACTACCCAATGATAGCATGCTTAAAGCCAGTGTGGTGGCCTACCCCTGTAATATCAACACTGGGGAGGTAGAGGCAGAAGAATCACCATGGATTTGGGTTCTCTCCCGGATTTACAGTGAGTTCTAGACTAAGCTGGGCTATGAAGGGAGACCATGTCTTAAGGTCTCCACTTTGAAAGAGACCTGGTCTCTTTCCTGAACTCTGTGCACTGGCATTAATGATTTGTTTGTGCCATTCACTGTCCTTAGTATTCCCCCCCCCTATGAGACAGGACTCACATTGGCCTTGAAGTTTATTCTGAGAATCTAAGGAAATGATTAACTATAGGAGGTCCCCCACATTTAATTTAACAATGAGTATTAAGAACTGAGTGAGACTCTTCCTGATTTTCAGTGTTGCTATATAAACATGAAGACAAATATAAAGAGATTTTATGCCACTCACATTTGCATTTCAAGGTGGAGAAGAGCCAAATTCAGGAGACAATACCTCTTCGAGAAGTCTTACTAGGAACACTGCCATCTCCTCCTCAGTTCTCTAAGAGAAGATGATGTATTTCCTGTTCTTGACGTTCAGGGGCAAAGGACCCAAGAAAATGCTCATAGAGACTGGAGACGCTCACACTTGTCTCTCCCCTAACTGGAGACTTCTCCTCGAGGAGTTGCTTACACAGGGAATCACCAGCATGCCCAATGTGCCAGGAAGTGGAGAAACGATAGGGCTTGATGCCAAGACATGAGAAGGACAGTTAGTTTTCCTTTCATTAGTGAGTAGATTGACTAGTTCTCTTACGTTGGTACTCTGAAGCAGGAGACACTGTAAGGAGAGATACCCCTAAAGCAAGAGACTGGTCAGGATGCCCTTGGAAGAGAGTTGATGGGAAGAGAAGTGGTCAAATGCAAACCAGTAATTTCAACTTTGGATCCTCATTGGAGATGACCACAACAGAGTCCTTTGAAGAACCCAAAAAAGCACCCCATGAAAAAGCCACAACTTGAAAGTGGTTTTGACATACTAGAGGGATCAAGTGCCTGGTCACTGTTCTTGATGCACCTCAAGCCAGCCTAGAGGAGCACCAGCCCCCCTTAGGCATGTAAGAGAGGACAATGTGTCCTTTGCTTTGCCTCTCATCCCCCATGCCATGTCATTCCCAGATGAGAAGCCCTGGGGGGAAAGGATGATGAAAGAGAACAAGTGGACAAGATTAGCTTTGACTCATCCAACAGCGTCCCTACAAACCATGGTATTTCTCAGACACAAAATTCTATGGAGACTACCATAGTCCAACTGGCCATACCCAAGGCTCAAAAAGCCAGAATCACTTACATATACGCTTCAAGCCTTGAATCCCAATCCCATTCCATCTATATGGAAACCTCCTTTACTTCATACTGTGCTTGATCATACTGTGGATTGCTAGATCAGCCAGGCCATTGGTGGAGTAGAATTCTGTGGTTGATATATTGTGCACCCCAATAAACTTATCTGGGGATCAGAGAACAGAGCAGCCACTATATTAAACATGGAGGTTAGGCGGTGGTAGCACACGCCTTTAATCTTAGCATTCGGGAAGTAGAGATCCATATGAATCTCTATGAATTCAAGGCCACACTGGAAACAGAGCCAAGCATAGTGGCACATGTCTTTAATCCCAGCACTTGAGATGTCATGTCTTTGCTTGGGAATGACACATGCCTTTAATCCCAGGAAGTAATATGGCAGGACACAGTAAGGTATATAAGGCATGAGGGAACAGGAACTCACACTCTTAAGGCATGAGGACAAGGAACTAGAGGCTTTTAAGCTGTTCATCTAAGACCTTTTCAAGTGAAGACTCAGAGGCTTTCAGTCTGAGAATCCGTTGAGTTGGTGAGACCATTTAGGAATTTGTGTTACAGAATCCCCTAGATCTTTGGGACTCAGCTTCTATAATGTGAGCGTGTCACTCTCTGCTGTCACTCTAGCTGCTTGTGATGGAGTGAAGCTCCTTCCATCTGTGCTATTATCTGAAGGGAAAAGACTGGAGTCAGCTCAGAAGGGATGTTAAGCCTCCTCTGGATGCTGTAGGGGGTACCTCCGAGCTTGATGATTTTGAAATAAATGATGTGATGCTCTCTTTTTTTTTCTGCAAGCACTAAATTGTGGTCTTGCAGCCCAGTGGTCTTGAAGTATTGAGGTCATCTTGGTGCTTCTCCAGCACAACTAGGACCATGCTGTATGCCTCTTCTGAATCTCTTTTCTTTCTGGAACCATAGAAGACCACATTGTCTCGCATGCCAGGTTGTAAATACCAAGAAATTAAGTTGCATTTCCAAGTTAGGATGGTCAACAGAGTAATACGCCTCTTGACTGTCTTCTTTGCGTTCACCTCCCTGCTGTTGTTTGCGAGCCCCAAATAATCCATTGGTGTTTTAGTTTTTCTCTCAGGGTCTGCTTCTGGAAAAGAAGAAAATTAGTTTCAAGGTCTGTGTTAGGTAGTTGCCTGAACTTCACTCAAGTGAAAGTCTAAATTAAATTAAAACTAGATATTAAATTTAAGTTAATCTTTTAAAAAATGGGTTCACATAGCATGGAAAATAACAATAGCTGGCCTGTAATTCTCTGACTAGAGAATTTACAAATTAAAGTTGGCTAGATTCTTTCTAGCCCACTCCAGCCTCCCAAGCTGAGAAGCCGTGCTGCTGTTCCTGACTTGGTCCATTGCTCATTCCAACACCTCTGTGCACACTCCAGCTCCTCACTGCAACACTGTCCCCTGTAACACATAGGATTTTCTTGTGCTGTTGGAGGGTGTCTTGGGCGATAAACCTCAAAAGTGTCTGGTTCCTATTAAAAGTAAGTCTACAGAATTAACATCTTCTTAGTACATGATTATGTGAGACATACAGCACCAGATGTGGCCACCAGGATCCCTTTTCATCTTCTTATTCTGTGTTGTTAAGCTTGATGGTTCTGAAAGGAAGAAGAGCTTCTGAATCTTCAAGGGAACAATCAGCAGATGTTCCTGAACTGTGCTCTGGTACCTCCCTCATTCCACATCCTTTTATAAGCTCTATTGTATCTTAGAATCCAGTTCTACAGGCCTGCACTAGCAGCAAAGAACATGGAAGAAGTTAGCAAGGACTCTGCCTGGCAGGTGGAACATGGTGTCTGTAAGATACAGAAATGGTATGTGTGTTCAAGCCAGCAGGGCATTCTGAGACCAGCACAGTGGATAAAGCAGCCATCCACGTGCTGGGTGTCACCCAGAGGTTACTGACTGACAGTGTCACAGAATAACCTTGACTGGGAGGGCTCTAGGGATGGAGGGTATGCTTGGGTCAGAGTAACAGCTGGATAAAACCAGTGATTTGTCATCTGCATCTATGAAAGTAGAGAAGAGGTCTGTGGATGCCCTCTATAATTATGTTAATTGTGGAAACAAGAGTGCCATAACCATCCACACTAAAGTGCCAGGGTCCTTGTTTTTACTTTAAAACTAAACACAGCAGTTTATCATATTAAAATACTGAGCAGAAACAAATAACATTGATGAAGTTTACTAAGAAAACAAAGCCACAGAAGTGATCAATAAACACAAATGTGATTTAGATTTCTGTTGATCCTTGAGTCTCCCCCTGACATGTGTTTTTCAAGACCAAGTTTTTATCGTAACTTTGTATTCTCAGCACTCGGCACAGGAGGTATTAGGAAGTAGACACTAAGTGTAGCTAGCACTTGTTGAATGAATGTCAAATATGACTATTTGTGATCTAGGAACACACTGCAACGTTCTAGCAAGAAAATGTGTTGACAGCTGACTTTCCTATACAAGCAATCACACAATGCAGGGACCATGACAGGATTGGGAAATACATGAAGATGGATTCTTCTAGATGTTCTTCTATTATACAAGGAGAAATGGGACTGACCACAGAGATGGAACGACAATGGCGTTTCAATTGTGGGGAGGGAGACTCTGCTGGGATGTAGCACAATTAACGCCACAAATGAGCAAATCTGAGAAAGTAAAATACTCCTTTTTCCCCAAGGACCCAGTGCTACTGGTCTCTGTCATTGACTCCAATCCATCACAGCAACCATTAAACAGAAACAGAAAATCATACACACTCCTGAATTTGCAAACCTGGAGAATGAAGATGTTGAGCAGGCAGGCTCCTGTCACCCTCTGAAACTGGGAACTTGGGAACAAGTGATATCATTTGTAATCTCCCAGAGTACCTTATTTCTCATTTATTCATTCTTTCTCCCTAAGGGGAACCTGTATGCAGGTTCCTAAGCCTTAGCTCTAGGTCCATTGCTAACACTGATTTTGATGCAAATTTTCTCATGTAAGCTAGAAATAAAAAGAAAAGATAGAGGGTCATTGAAGGAGACAGAAATCTGGAATTTACCTCTCCTGTTGGCACTAATCCATGTGGCCTTAGAGAGAGATCCTAGAACCTCTCTGGGCCTCTGTTTCCTATCTCAAAAACAAGGGTTGTGGACTTTAGTCTCTGAGGTATGATACTATGTGTCTCTTTAAGATTTTCCGAGTAAATTAGGAAAGAGAAAAATGTGAACTCTTGGGAATACTGTCCAGGAACCATCCAGAAGGAAGGTGAGCCAAGTCCATAAGGTCATTTAATCCTAAGAAGCAAGATCCAGCCCATAGCCAGACAGGCTGTGATTCCTTTTGCTGTGTTTTCCTATTTTTGTGCCAAGCCCGAAATGCTAAGTCATTGCTTTTGCTAGAAGGATGTTTTCTTACTGCATTCTGAGGATTTGAACAAATATTTTCATTTTGAGGAAAGCTTTGAGAACATTTTCAAATTGCAGGTTTGGCTTTCAGGAGGAGAGGAGCTTCCAGTCTGCACCACCACGGAGCTCCCAAGTTTGGGCTGGCCCTGACAGAAAGGAGCCAATCAGCCTCAACCTTGACTCCCTTCCCACTGCACCTCCATCAGCTCCCTCTAAACCTGTGGGCTCTGTGGTTACCAGAGAAGCACTGTCCTGAGGGGCAGATACTGACAAAGCAGTTGTCTTCAGGACTGATGGTAACAGACACCTGTAAGTTGGCCACCTACATAGAGACCTGCTTCCTACTTCAACTTCCGTCTACACAGATGCATGTTTGAAATTCCATTTCTGGGACTATGTCTCCTTCCTATAGTGAAGCAGGTTTTTTTTTTTTTCCATGCATAGCACACAAGACCCAAGGATCCACAGACAACAACAACACTTTCTGCTAGATGACCACCCACGAGCCAGCAGAGAACAAGCAGCTCACCTTTTATGAACTTTCTTTCTGTTCCTCAGTTCCAGTTGTTAGATGGGAAAATTCAATCATAGTGGAAAACAGCTCGTTTGCCCACACTATTGATAAATGTATCACATTTGAAATACTTGTGTGCAAATCATCCTTCCAATGCGGCTAATCACCTGAATTTCCACTTATCCTTTAGGCAGCATTTTATGAGGAATGAAAAGGAAAAAAACAAAAACAAAAACAAAACCTAAATGTGTGTGTGTATAAATGTGTGTGTGTGTGTGTGTGTGTGTGTGTGTGTGTGATATAGTAATACAATTCCCAGATGATTCTAGTTTATATCAAGTTGACAAAAAACAAACTAACTAACCAACAAGGACAAGGCCTCAGTCTTTTCTTCCTTCTCTCTGATTTTGTTGGTTACTTCATAAGATGAGCACTTTGTGCAGCAGACACCAATTTCCACAATGTGCCACCCCCACAACAGGGCCCAAAGGAAGCTACTTAATCATGGGCAAGAACCTCCAACACCGCACTCAAGATAAACCCTTTCTTTTCTAAGTTAATTGCCTGAGGAAAGTTGATCAATACACTGTAGCAAACTAAAATTTGTAGACAAATTTCTAAACAGTCTTATTAAATAAGAAACACAGAGCCAAACACAGAGGTGCAAGCTGTAGAGATCAGAGCAATAGCCGCCAACTATCCTTAGCTCACCACATCTCCATAGCTTCCCAAGAGAGCTTCTTCCTGTCTAACCTGCGCCTTAATTGCCTTCTTGTTCTGCCTTCTCATTGGCTCTAAGTGCAGCCACATCACTTCCTCATCATCGCCTGTCTAGACAGACCTCCAGGTCTCTATGGTTAGTACTGGGATTAAAGGCATGTGTCACCACCACATTTGACTGTGTCCTTGAACTCACAGAGACTCTGCCTGCCATGTGATCAGATTAAGGGTGTGTGCTACCACTGTCTGACTTTTGTTTATGGCTATGACCTCTGATCTCCAGGCAAACTTTATTTATTAACATACAAATAAAATATTGTATTTCAGCACAAATAAAATATCACCACAAAAATTGGCCTTCCCATTGGCCAAAATATATTGAAATTGCATTTTTGTCTTTCAAGACAGAAGCAGTACTCATATTTTACTCAGGTTCATACCTTATGGTTCCTCAGACTTCACTTAGATCTTCTTTCCCACTGTCAGTCTGGTTTTTTCTCGATAGTGTACATGCTTACTTATTATTTACTTAGGACTGTGTTGATCTTATTGTCCATTGGCCTCCTCCAGCTGGAACACAGGTGCTTCAAACAGTCTTTGTTCAGTGATGTAGCTCACACACCTAAAATACCATCTGGTATACACTAGAGACTTAATAAATACTTGTTGAATAAATGAACAGTGAAAGAGAAAACAGCTGCAGGTAAAATGTCCTGCAGGTTAAACACTAGGAACTTATCCTGTTGTGGTTAAAACTGGAAGACTGGATTCAACAAAGGTTAAGAAGAACATTTATGAAGCAGATGAATGATCGCTACTGTGTTGTCTTTAAAAATATTATTTGTTCTCATCTGTTAGACCTTGAATTGGTACAGGGATTTGGCTCAGATAACATGAACAGGAAAACCATGAGATCAGTGTCTTTGGTTAAGGTTTACTGAGCTTCCAAGACTGCCTGTTGAATTTGGGGGACAAAAGGTTGGAGATATCACAGGATTCCTTTCAGAAGAACCATTATGTTACTTAACCAGCTTCCTCCATGAGACAGGGAATCATGGGAGCAGAGCAGATGTTTAGAGACACATTCTCTAATGACCCCAGTAGACCTTGAAGAGGAAAGACTTCCATTGCCAAATTGCATTAGGAAACCCTGTGTTTCACAATTCATGATGCCATGACCAAGGATTTGAGACATCCTTCAAGAGTTTGTTTAAGTTTGCTTAAAATCCAGTGTTTTACTTGACCTCAGAAGCCTCTTTCTTTCTTTTTTTAACTTCTAATGAAAATATGCTTCTTTTGCTTGTAAATTTTCTTTTTGAGTAGTAACGTTGATCTTCATCCAGAAAGATGACAGCGGCATTCACGTGTGTTCAGATGTGCACATGGGTGTGCTGGTGTACGCAGAAGCCAGATCTCAAAGTCAGGTTCTCTTCTCCAATCCCTCTGTACCTTATTTGTCACACAAGGTCTCTTACTTATCCAGGATCTCTCCAGACTGGCTGCCCAGCAAGACCCAGGTATACACCCCACCCCCATTATAGCACTTTTATTTATACTAGTCCAGACTAAGACACAGCTCAAGTGTTCATTAGTGGATAGATAAGCACTACTCACTTATACTACTAAGTGAGGAAAGAGAATAATTAATACATATATACCAGATAGTTTTTTTAAATTCCAAATTTTATTTAGTTTTACATTCTTATGCTTATAACCAGAGGCTCTCTAAAATGTCCTTACCTAAAATACATTGTTTTTTTTATTGATTCTTTGTGAATTTCACATCATGTACTCCAATCCCACCTATTTCCCAGTTCCTACATATCAACCTTTCACCCTTGTAGCATGCCCCTCACAAGAAAAAACTTAACCCAGCAACCACATGGTGGCTCATAATTGTTTGTAATGAAATCTGGTGCCCTCTTCTGTATACTAAATAAGTAAATTTAAAAAAAAAAGAAAAAACTTAAAAAGAAATAATAATAGAACAAAAATAAGAAATAAAAAATACATATAAGAATATTAATTTCAAAACAAAACAAAACAAAACAAAAGACTTCACTCCTCTGTCTTTCACGCCTTTCTATCATCTCTTCATTCATTTTGATGGTATCAGGAGCTGCTGTGTATCGTACAGTCTACCCTTTTGTCCAAATAGCTCTACTTGCAAATATTCATTGTGTAATATGTTGTTGGTCAGGTTCAAGGCTTCTGGCTTCTGGTACACCATCAATACTGGTCCCACACTAAATCTCCTCTCAGATATTTCTTGCTGTTGCCCTGAGTCATGGAGGTCCTGTGGTCATGGTTCCACAGGAATAGTCCCTTCACGGCTCTAGCAGGTCATAGATGGGGTAGATGATAGGGCCTGCCAACTCAAAGCCTTGGATGTGTGTAGATGTATCCGGCTTGTTAAATAAGAAACACAGAACCGATTGCAGAGTTAAAAACCACGAGGTCAGAGCAAGAGCGGAAAACCTTACCCTTCTCTGCT
This sequence comes from Onychomys torridus, assembly GCF_903995425.1. Classification (NCBI taxonomy): domain Eukaryota; kingdom Metazoa; phylum Chordata; class Mammalia; order Rodentia; family Cricetidae; genus Onychomys; species Onychomys torridus. Next base: position 122,358,796 of record NC_050444.1, read on the forward strand.
TCTGCGGTTCTTCCTCTCTGCCAGAGACCTACTTCTCTGCGTCCTGTCTATTTTAAAAACTTTCTGTTCTCCTCTCTCATTGGTTGTAAACCCAGCCACATGACCTCCTCGTCACTGCCTGTTTGTACAGACCTCCAGGTCTTCTATGGTTGGTATTGAGATTAAAGGCGTGTGTCTGCCATGCTGGCTGTGTCCTTGAACACACAGAGATCCGCCTAGCTCTGCCTCCCAAGTGCTGGGATTAAAGGCATGCCCCACTACTGATGGGCTTCTGCTCTGGCTTGCTCTGACCTCAAGGCAATTTTATTGACATACAAATAAAATCACATTTCAATACAAATAAAATATCACTATAGATGTGTGCCTGGTGGTAGCTGAGTTGGTCAGTTCAAGTGCCTGTGAATACCCGCCTCAGGTGAGGGTAGAGCCAGCTCTCACATGCCCAGGTCATGAGGGTCCGCTATCCCAGGCCTGGAGAGGGAGCATCTCTCTGATGAGGGGGCATGGCTCTTCCAAGGCCTATGAGGGGGCAAGGCTAGCTCAGCACAGCTCTCATACTTCAACACATGGTTCAACACATGGTTTGCATGGACCCCTGTGCTAACAAGGGCAACAGACATCAACACAGACCCCAGCTGCAGCAGGACCATGGATCCAGACATGACCATCAGCAGTAGCTTGGTCCTGGATGTCACCATGCCCATTCCCCCTAGCCCACCTTCTCCAGACTCCAATATGGCCCCAAGTGGCAGCCCAGATCCCAGGCAGTCACACGGCCTTCAATGGTAGTAGGAGCCATGGACATTGACATAGACCCCAGTTTCAGTAGGACCATGGACCCAGACATGGTCCTTTGCAGCAGCCTGGTCCTTGATGTCACCATGGGCCTGGGTGGCAGTGCAGGAAACTCAGATCTGTATGGCCCAGGCAGCAGCATGACCCTCGGATATCGGCATGGCATCTAGAAGGCCTTTGGTGGTAACAGCAGCCACAGACATCACCATAGACCCTGGCTTCAGTAGAATCACAGACCCTAGACATGGCCCCTGGCTGAAGCTCAGGAGCTGACTCCTCCATGGCTGCTCCCAGTGGCAAGCAGGCCACCCATATCAGCCCATTCCATACTGCTTTTACCTCTTCAAATCTCCCTCTCTCCACAGGACATGAACCATTCTGACTCTCTCTCTCTCTCTCTCTCTCTCTCTCTCTCTCTCTCTCTCTCTCCCCCCTCTCCTCTCTCTCTCTCCCTCCCTTTCCCATTCCTCACCACGTATTTGCTCACCACAGTGGTGCCCCATCACTCAGTGCCATAGGCTGGCTTGTGTGTGTCCATCCCCGACCCAGTCCTAACAGCACTGAGCAGGTCAGTGGATTCTTCTAGTCTGTGCTGGATAATTTTATGTCTACTCGACACAAGCTAAAGTCATCAGAGGAGGGAGCTTCAATTAAGAAAATCCTTTCATAATATGGGGCTGTAGACAAGCCTCTAGGGCATTTTCTTAATTTGGAATATTCTTGTCTCTGCTTCCCCAGCACTGAGATTGCAACCCCCAACCCCTAACTTTTAAAAACGTGTTTTCTGGAAGTCAGACTCAGGTACTCATTTTTACATAGCAAGCGTTTAATAACTGAGCCATCTCCCCTAATCATTTTCTAGGCATATTGAGAAGGGAGCAGCAGTGGTTGGCAGGTGCTGTGGTTGGTCTGCAGGCACTGTGGTCGGCATCATGGTCGTAGAGTCTCATTTAACCCTCATAACAACCTTATGAGTTCTGCATTTTGCAGACAAGGAAAACTATAGTTCAAGACGTGAAGTGATTTTGACAAGGTTCTGCAGCCTCTAAGTAAATACTAGAGTCTGTGATTGCCTGAGTTTGTTTTTTTATGGTCTATCACAGCAAGGAATCTAAGTATCCATACCTCAAAAATGTACTATTTTAGCTGTGAAGGAAGATGTAGAGATTTCTCCAATCATGACTAGTCTCTTAGATTTTCCCAATGCAGTTGGTTGATATGGAAATGTTCAGAGTTTCCCAGGTGCAAGCTCATTAGAACCTGTGAGAACTGTAAAGTAAAGATGTAAAGGTGGAAATAGAGGAAATAAAATAAGATACAGAACATTAAAACCATCAGAATGTAAGCTGTAAGAAAATGGCTTTTCTCTAAGTATATAATACAGGACAGATATCTCAGTGTCAGTATAGTAAATATTTCACAAAGCCATCCAGGGTATCTCTAAAACAGCAAGTTTAAAGGAATCTGTGATTCTTCCAATATCTATACCATGTACTCCCAACCATAGATATACCACATTTTACTTTTCCAGTGCTTTTAAGTTGACACTTGAAGTCTTTTCTGTAGAACTGTTTAACTTGGGACTTAACAAGGATAATTAAAATAATTCTTAAAAAATAAAATCAAAGTGAATGCCAATGAATTCTTTGAATGGTTTATTAACATTCAACAAACCTAGATGTCCCTCTCTTTCTAAACCAGTCTACTTCTTTGTCACCATAATAGACCTTCACTCTGTGGAAATCAGGTCCTGGTCTTTCGTCACACTTAGTTAATCACTATAAGCAATGGCTGAATATAAATCCTTCCTATAAGAAAAACCTCATATAGAGCCTCTCTGTAAGAAAGACTGCACATAGAACCCTTCATAAGCAACAGACTGTATATAAAGCCTTTCTTCCAATACATATACTATTTTTGGTAGCATTTTAGTTTTTTATTTCCTAATCTATTGTGAATCCAGAAAGGTACTGTTGGATTTCAATTGATTAGGGGATAATATAATTCTGTCTCTCTTCTCTCCCTCTTTCCCTCTCTCTCTTTCTTTCAGATATAACAGAGATACAAAGTACTGTTTGATGTCTTATTTAAATAATGACTTAATAATGAAATAATGTTGGTAACTAGCCGTTCAAATGCACTCTTCTACACATGAATCCAAACATCGCATTGTATTTTATAAATATGAACAGATATTATAGTCAATAGAATGCTGATCTTCTGTCTTGAAAAAAATAGTGAGGTAAACTCAATTAAAGAGTTAGTTGCCAACATAATTTCTCTCTCACATAAACTTGAGATTATCACTTTGTGATTTTCTATTTCTGAATACATTCTCAGACAGTGTTGACTGTGATGGCTGGAAGGGGATCCATGCCAACCTTGAAGGTGTGAACTCTCATTCAACCTCACTCACGCTACATCATAAATAGCTGTATGTTGGAATGAGATGGTGACTGGGGTGCAGATCTCTTTCTCTTTACAAACCACAATTTAAATAGTCAATGGAATTTTAAAGGGGTAAAAATGTGTGCTAAAGCCAAAAGGAAAAGGGATGCCATTCATAGTCTAGCTATCTCAAGGAATTCTGAAGTTGGATTGAAGAAACTGTGATTCAAATCCATGCTTGCTGATAAAGATGCCCCACTTTGGAGCAGCAGGTAAGATTCTGGCCAAATCCCAGCAACAGCCCTACAGAGATGAAAACCAAGGGTGTGCAGAAGAATCTCAGACCAGGATCGGGTTATTAGTCATCCCCTTTGAGGCTTTGATTCTACAGTAGTAATCAGCCAGCTTTATGGAAAGAGGACCAGCTAGTAAATATTTTCAGCTCTGCTGAACATGTGGTGTCTCATGACCACTTACCTCAGATATCATAGCATAAAAGCACTCTTAACGATATCTTAATGAACAAGCATGGCTGCACTCCAATAAAACTTTATGGACACTGAAGTGAATTTTATGTAATTGCCATGTATCATAAAATATTATTCCTTTTATTCTTTTCCCAGCCATTAAAATGTTTTCTTAGCTCGCTGGACTTACCAAATTGGGTGGCAGACAAAGCTTGACTGACCTGTGGTAGCTTGCTAACCAATAACATCAGAAGGAAGCTCTGCTTGGGGTCCTAGAGCATATGGGATAACTCAGAAGCACCGAGAAGGCATGGCAAACCCGAGTGTCAGGAATGAGCCAATGGAAGATGTATGATTTGCCTGCTGTGAAAACCCAGCCAAACACATTGCTGGAAAAAGGACTATTATGCAATTACTCAGCAAATACACACTTGCCTTCTCCCACACACATACATAACATTCACAGACACATGCACATACACACACCCAGATATCACGGTTATGTTTGCAAAGCAGTCTGTTCAGGGAAAAAATACTCAAGATAATTGTACAAATTATACATACAAATTAGCAAAATAAACATACAAGCTATGTACAAAAGAAAAAGACATATCCAGGTATTTTTATTTTTTTTTGAAAAGTCCTAAACACACTTATAAATGGAGTATAGTAAAACAAACTAGTGTCATTTTTACATATACAACTGGTCAAAACTCAGGACATCAATATCTGAAAAGGCTGATAGAGACATGGTTCCCCTCATCCTGGTGACAGTAGCACGTAGCAAAATTTTACCAAGAGGTGTTTGCCCTGCTGAAGCAAACAATGCTACAACACAAAAGTTTATGTGTAAGGAAATGGATGATTTTGATATTCCTTGTTGCAGAAAAATATTTGGATCAATTCCACTCCCCAGTAGAGGATTTGGTTAAGTATAGACCGTCCATATGTAGAATTCTTTAGGCCAATAAAATGTTTATAGATTTTGTTTTGATAGGAAAAGCTGTTTATAATTCATTTTAAGTGAAACAAGCAGGTTATAAAGCGGTGCCTCCATGGTGACCCCAACACTGAAAAGACTTTGGAGTCTGTGTGTATGGTGTGTGGTGCATAGAGAGCTGTACACAAGCTTTTGGAAATAGGGAACAAAACTTGCATGGACATGCACTAATGATTAGTAGTGGTGTTCTCCATGTGTGTAGCTATCTTGTTTATAGATCCCTGGGGGGAATTTGTTTTGCATTTTATGAAATAGGATCACCAGGCATTAATTCTTCTGACTTGTGTTCATATGTTTTCAAGGTCAGTCAGTGTTTCTGGGCTGTGGTATTCCCCAGTAGGCATGTACCCCAGACTGTTCTGACCAGCACTGTGCCTGTCTCCTAATGCTCACATGCATAAATTTTTCTAAACCATTTCTTTGGGATGAAACTGATGAGCTGTAAGGACTAAGCATTTTTAATTGTATTATATAATGTAAAAATTCATACCTCACCAATAGTATGGTATGCATTGTTCCACAACTTAGGGGAAACTTCAGTTATGATGCAGCCGAATGTCATTTCTTTTCCTTCTAATGTTTGTCTAGAATGTTGATTATTTGTGTTAGATCCTTAGAGTAATGATCTGTGTCTTTTAATTCTTTCACTCATTGGTTTGGGTAATGGCAGCTGGTTCTCTCTTCTGATCCACTAATTATCTCTGCAATTGCAGAGTATGTAACTTTTATCCACTGAAGGTTCAGTTTTACTGGGTACATTCTACATTTTTACAAGTTGATTTTGTCATTTTGAGTATTCTTGCCCCCATTTTTTCCATTTATTCAAATTTTAGCTACTTTGGATGTTTTGAAAAAAATTTCAATTATCTTATATAGACATTACACATCTCCAACATATGAAGCTTTTGTAGCCCTGATCCCCTATTTTTCATGCTAGCTTTGCTTAGGTCTTCATTTCCATGTTGGTTTTGTATTCTTCCAGTCTGAGCACATTTCCCTTGGAATTTCATGTGTGGGAGACTTAGCGGTACAGATCGAGCTTTCCAGAGAGATTTGCATAGATACTATAGTTTACTGTAACTCAGGACCACTTAAAATTATCTTTATGAGATGTTTTATACAACAAAGTAACAAGAATGTAGACTAAAAATAACCATATGAAGATCTACTTATGTTACCTCTGCCCAGAAAGTATTTCTTTATTGGTCCTTTTGTTCATGGATCAAATCAACAAAGTCAAAATTCTTTTTCTACCCAAAGTTTAATTATCCTCACCTGTCCTTCCACGAAGCGTGTAATTCTTTGAGGGTCCAGCTGTAGATGTGGACTTTTTGTTGGGTTTCTAAATTTGGCTGTACTCCGTACTAGTCTACCTGGGTTGCCATGACAAAATGCCAGGGTTTGCATTTCTTTTCTTGAGGGAGATGCCCAGAAACACCTATTTCCTTCAGACAGAGGGAGCAGATACAGAACAACAAAATGACTTTCATCCAAGACCATTCTAGTGAATGCATCAGTGTATTGGGGTGATAACAGGAGCATAGGTGAGCCAGGCAGCTGCATCACCGGACAGTCTGCCTCAGCATGGCTAGTAATTCAGCAAATCTCCATCATGAGTGTTCTGTATACAACTTGCCAAGGCTACAACATCAATAAGGACAGCTCCTCCCTAAGAGTTGGTTCCTCTTACAGTGATCATGTAAAAAGGCCTTTTGAGGCAGCCCAGGCATCTTGTGAGTTTCAGTAGGCTCTAACTTCCCTCTGAGAGGGAATGTTTCACTCCAGAGGAAACAGCTACACAGCCACCAGAGACTGGGCAGCTAGAAACATATGTGTCTTCTCACACACCTCAAGGCTGGAGGATGAAGTCTGGCTGCCGAAACCTTTGGTTTCTACAAATCTTTCTGTCTGATTTTCATATGGTCTTCACACTATATTTGAGAGAGGCTCAGAAAGAGAGAAAGAAAATCTTCCTCTTCTAATTTTATTCGATTGAGTATTTCCACATATGACTTCAGTTAGACTTCATTATCATTTAAAATCACTGTCTTGATATATTATAAAAAATCACATTGAGGTATATGAATTTGACATACTAATTTGGAAGGAAATGGAATAATTTATTCCCCAGAATACATTAACTTTAATTCCTCACTCCAATACATTGCATGACAATTAAACTAGAAAGTCACCAGAACGTTCCAGAAGGATTCATCCACCATGAGAGCTGTTCCCTGGTGCACATCCCACTGTTTGCTCCTTCCCTTCATGCTCCGTTACTTTGAATTTTTTGATATCCTACCAGAAGCCAATTGCAACTTAGATTACAGTTTTTTTGAAGTTCATTACTTTTTGGTTTAATAGATGGTGAAGAAGAATAGAAATGGGCAATAAACAGATTCAGTTAAACAGAAATAGAACTTATTAGTGCTGAATGACAAAGTAGTTGTTAAAAGAACCCTGAAAACAACCCCGTTTAGCCACAAAAATATTACCTGGGAACAGACCTAACCAAGGAGATGAAAGAACTTTATAATGAAAACTATAAAATACTGAAAAAAATCAATTGAAGATAGCACAAGTAAATGGAAAGATATCCCATGCTCATGGAGTGTGAGAGTAAATTCTGTTAAAATAGCTGGACTATCCAAAGCAATTTGCAAATTCAATGCAATCCCTCTCAACATACCAATGGCATTCTTCACAGATATTGAAAAACACTCTTAAAGCTCATATGCAACCACAAGAGGCTCAGAATAGCCAAAGGAACAGTAAGAAAAAGAAATCCAGAGCTCCAGTTCCTTACTACAAATGTATAACAGCAAAAACAACATGGCATTGCCATCAAAACACATGACTAATGAAACAGAAGAGGGAACAGCAAAGAAAACTGCCTCTCATAGTGTGGAGGTGCCTTTCACACTTTAGCCAGATCATTTTTTTTAGCACGGATGTCAGGATTTTACACTGTAGACAACAGCAGTCTCCCCACTAAGTGTTTCTTGAAAACCTGATAACCCATATGCAGAAGAATGACTCTATCTCCATGTATAAAATCATCTACTGTATCTCTCACCAAATGCAAAATTCAACTCAAAATGGATCAAGCCTTAAAATAAGAAATGAAACTATGAATTTGCCAAATTAAAACAAAGGGGCAATTATTTGACATTAGTTGGCAAAGCTTTTAGTTTGGGACAGGTGCTTACTGTCTTAAAGAACAAAGTGATAGAGGAAAATTAGACAAATGACAAATGGGATTGTGTCACACTAAGAAGTTTCTGTGAGGAAAGGGAATCTTTTTCACAGAATGAAGGGACGAGCTACAGAATGGGAGATAATATGCTCAAGCTATATGTTGAATGAGGTATTAATATTCAAAATTATAGTGAACACACATGGCAGTAAAAATTTGACCTAACTGGGGAAAGTATCTGAATAGTTATCATAAAAGAAGACATATACCCTCAAACATCCCTGGAGACACCCTCACAAGAATGCCCATATCCTAGGTGATGCCAAACTCAGTCAAGTTTATCAGGCACATGCCTAGGCGTGGTGTGTCATCATCTTGAAGCTCTGTTTCGTGTTTTGAGACACCTCCACTGATCTCCATAGTGGCTGCCCATGTTATTTACCATTAGGGTATAAGAGACCCTTTGCCCCATCAGCATTTGCTGCCATCTGTCTTCTTAATGATAGACATTCTGACTTGAGGGAAATGATTTATCAATGAAGTTTTAATTTGCATTTCCCTTACAGCTAAGGATGCTGAAAACTTTTCTATATTAATTTCTAATCCATTTTCCTTCTATTCTCATTTCTAACATAATCAATTTGCAGGCATGAAATGTTGAGAGAGATGTTTGTTTGCTGATATTTTCTGTGAAGTGGCTTATGACCTTTGCAATGGTGTTTTTCCTAGATGTTCCAGGGTGTTAATTCTGTTTGCATCTTCTCTTTGATTAACTTTTTTTGCTCCTTTGATCTATGACATACTGACAGTTTGTGTTAAAGTATCTTACTGAGTTAATGAATTAGTGACTTTCACCATTTGTTGACCATTATTTTTAAGACTACAAGGCAGTAGTTAAGAGCACTTGCTGTTCTTGCAATGGACCTAGGTTGGGTTCCCAGCACTCACATGGAGTTACAACTCTGTAACTCCAGGGCATTCAGGTGCCCTCTTCTGGCCTCTGAGGGTACTGCATACACACACTTAGGCAAAACACACACATAAAATAAACAAATCAATCCCCTTTAAAAAAAAAAAAAAAAAAGAGGGCAAGAGACCAATGGGGCTAAGTAGATGGCTTCTATGCTTCATGTACTCTCTGTGTGAACGTGTGAACACTAGCCTTTTTTTTTTTTTTTTTTTTTTTTTTTTTGGTTTACCGAGACAGTGTTTCTCTGTGTAGTTTTGCGCCTTTCCTGGAACTCACTTTGTAGACCAGGCTGGCCTCGAACTCACACAGATCCACCTGCCTCTGCCTCCCGAGTGCTGGGATTAAAGGCGTGCACCACCACTGCCCGGCTACTAGCCCATTTTTAAAGGACCCGGAGTGATAGGTGAGTTCTTTCTGGCTCTTCTACTGAGTACCACAACTGAGGATGTCCTAGACTTTGGTGAGCTTTCCTGGACCGAGAAAGCACAAGGTCTCAAACCACAAAGGATGGATTTTACCTTAACACAAGAAGCAGCTGACACAGCACAAGCGACCAACCTTCCAGCAGGTAAAATGAACTTTGCTGGGAGTGGTTATGATGGAGATACCCGGGTTCCCAGAAGTCTTCAAGCAAAGTCCTGGACAGGACAGACGTTAACATGAATGAAGAATGGGAACGGGATTTATAAATCTGACATGGTGTCGATGGGATGGCCACATTCCTAACAATGGCCGTATACAGTAACGTCATCATCAACATCAATAGTGCTTCCTGGTGCCAAGTACTCACAGCAGCACTGCCAGGCCCACTACCCACCTACAACTCCCTTATCCTGCCCACGTGTGTGGCTTGGCTGATTCTGGTATGCCTCTTTTCTGCATTATCTCAGATAGCTGACAGACAGGTCGAGGCTGGAAAGCAGATGATATGCCCTAATATGAAGAACCTCAGCTGTGGAAAACAGAATTCTTAACTCTAATTCTATGCAGAGACTACCAAATGAATGTTGTGATAAATTATTCACTTCATCTTTTAACAAATTTCTTAAACTCTTTCCTTTGGCAAAACACCAGTGGAGGGTGTGGTGGCCCAAGTCAATTCAAACAGTTCCCCAAGTGGTGAATCCTAATCTTCAATGGATTGTTCACACAGGCCTAACAGCAAGAGGGCTTGCTCTGGCAAACACTGAGAAGCAGCTTTGTGTTTTTAAAACGGGTAAGAAGAAAACACCGGCATGATTCCTGGCCTCTCAGAGTCTCAAGATCACATGGCAAGCAGCTGATGGATGGGATGAAAAAAAAAAAAATCCACTAGTCCCTTCCATCCTGCACAGCTGTTCCTAGAACAGGACAACAAACAGTGACAATCGTGAAACTTGATGGAGAAAAATGAAAATGAATGAGACTCCAGGTAACACCCCCTGTCTTCAGTTAGTGCTTTCACAACAGCTTTCAGTAAGAGCCAGTTCCAACCAGATCTGATAACTATCAAAAAATTAAACAATTGTTTCCTTATTTCTGCTCAAGAGGGAAATAAGCCCTATTCTCATTCCATCTTCCAGATTATTCTGAAATCATGACTCGGACCACCACCCCTTTTTCTAACCCATCAATAGGTGGCCACAGCCCATAGAGTCACTTCCACCTCCCCTATGTCATAGTTCGTTTTGTTACATGCCCTGTAACCTGCCACACACTGCTGCTAGCTGTCATCTCCCACACACCCACATTCCTCCTCCATGTCTGTGGTAGTTTGAAAGAGAATGGTCCCGAGAGGCTCATATGATTGAATGCTTGGTTCCAAGTTGGTGGAACTGCTTGGGAAGGATTAGGAGGTGTGGCCTTGTTGGAAGGGGTACCACTGAGGTGGGATTTGAGGTTTCAAAAAGCCCACAGCATTCCCAATTAACTCTCTCTGCCTTGTGCTTGCATCTCAAGCTTGACTGTTATTTTTAAGACTACAAGGGAGAGGCTGGTAGTTCAGAACCCTTGCTGTTCTTGCAGAGGGATCCCCGGGTTCCTCTCCAGATTCCTTGTTCAGCGTTCCTACTTAGGACTGTGTTCAGATGCTCAGAAGTACTATAGTTTCTCAAATTTACGAAACAGTATTCACTGCTTTGTCTGCCTGTCCTCCACCTAGGCAGCTCTTCTAAGCTTTGATTGGCAAGTGCTCCAAAGTGCTCATTCCACCTGTACGACCCAGGCTGACTGTCTCTTCTCTGTATCTATGCCAATTCTCCACGGACAATTGGTCATTCTCTCTGTCCTATCAGGTGTTTATTACCACATGCTCCATCAGACTGTTAACTCTCCACAAGCTAACAGTGAGACTACATCACTTCTGCCCATCAGTGTAAATACAGACCTTGGGGGTTGAGGGGAAGCCAGGTGCTTTCCATTGAGTAGATTGATAGGAGAGTGTCAGAATGAAGACTGGTTGAATAAAGGAAAATATGTGTTTTTGTTTTCCATCTTACATCCAATCCATCTGGAAATCTATTGGTTCAGTTGCCAAAACAATACCAGGACCTGATTATTGCTCACCATCTTCACTGCTGGCAGTCTGGCTCAGGACACCTACCTGCTGGCCAAGATCTTGGTAACAGCTTCCTGAGGCTCCCCATGCTTTGCTTCTTGATTACCTCCCAAGGCTGTCTAGCCCCACTGAAGACAATAGATTTCAAAATAGAAAACAGATCGAATCCATCCTCTGGCTTCCATGGCATGCTGGACAAATCCCCAATCCTTTCTATAGGCCACAAAGCTATGAACTACTCACTCCCTTACCCAGCCTCTCTAATTCTCTAATTTCATCTCCCACCTCTGTACCCCTTGTCAACTCCACTTTAGCCACCCTGGGCTTCCTCCTTTTCCCCAGATGCATGAGGCATGCTTCTAGCAGGAGACCTGTAGCTAGTGGGGTTCTGGGGTGCTTTTCTTTCACCAGCCATGTCTACTCCACCTCCTAGTCTTGGCTCTAAGGCACCTTTCCAATGGGTTCTACTTGGACTACAGTATAACATTGTTCTCCCCATCCATTTCTCTTGATTCTTCGCCTTTTCTAGCATATGTAGTGTGATGATTCATTGTGATTGTTGTTTATGTTTCTGCCTCTCTTTTAGAATGCAATCTTTGTAAGGACCTGATCTATTCGGTTCAGGGATACAGTTTCAGTGAGCTGGCACTGCTGGAAACATACTAGATATTTGGGGGACATGTGAGTGGTATACCAATTTCTTATGAGTCTTGCATTAGCAGGCTTCATCAGCAAATCTGACTTTCAAATGTAATACTTTTTACTTAGTACATACATCTCAGTAAATAGATGCGTGTGAACTGTGTTTCAGTGGGTTACACTCAAGAAAGAAAAGATGTGCCGGCTAATAATGTCTAGTTGAATTACACCCCACCCCATGTTTATTCCAGCCAAAGCCTTCTTGGAACTATAATATGAAAATAGGATTTCACTGAGGCCTCTGTAGCTGTAGACCATGACCTTCCTCATCATTCTCAGGCTGGGAGGGGAAGTGTGCATGCCTCCAGTGCCGCACTGCTGGGATGGGGTGATGTGCTGACGTAGTTTTCAGGAAACTCACAGAACGGCTTCCCCAAATAACCTTGCTGTTGTTCCTCGGTACACCAAGAACCCAATTCTGGCAGTGCTTTGGCTCCTCTCAGTCCACTCAGTGTTTTTGTATTTTGTTTTGTTTTTTACTAGCATCAAGTGCTGAAAAAATATGAAAATTTCCCACGAGAACCTGCTGCTGTGTTTGTATTCTGACAAGGCGCTGATATGCCAAGACTGCATTTTGCAAATGCAGAAAATAGCTTGAACTACATTCCTTTTTTTTTTTTTTTTCCAGATTCATGGGTAAGTTTTCAAATCATGAAGCAGTCCATGTGATCTTATTTTGATCAAAATGTAATGTCTAACAGGTGGTCTATTTTGGATTCAATCTTTGCCAGGTGGTACAAAATCAAGCAAATGATTGTAGACCTGTGTAGAAATGATCACAGGTCCCCTTGCAACACTTGAAGTTCAGACCATTCGACAGAAAACAGCTTCCAAACTCCACCCACTGCTACAAGGAAGGCTGGTATTTTCCACTTGATGGGCTCAGTAAACCTGCTGCTCTGGAATCACTTTGAACTGAGAAACTTCACAGAACAGGATTTGATATTGAGCAGACAGCGCTGCCAGGACCGTGCATGGATTATGTCTGGCAATTCTTTGCGTACTTTAGTACATCATAGACCTACCAGGCTGCAGAGGAGTGGCCAGTGCAAAGTGACCACTTACAAAGAATTTAGGAATGAATAAATAAATTAGAATTTTCCCCTATTATAATTAAAAGCCATCATTGCTTAAAATAGCTGTGATTCTTTTCAGGACCTACAAAGAAAAGTTTCCCCACCCTTGGTGTGCAGGAAACCCAGCCATCTCCTTAACTGTGATAATTCCCTAGTAGTCTACATGGCTAATTTATTTTTGCTTACCCTTTTGTTCTCAATATTCTATTTATGTTTTACTATTTTACTGTATTTTCTAGAATCATACATTTACTTTCAGCATTATTATTATTATTATTATTTGGTTTTTCAAGACAGGGTTTCTCCGTGTAGTTTTGGTTCCTGTCCTGGATCTTGCTCTGTAGACCAGGTTGGCCTCAAACTCATAGAGATCCACCTGGCTCTGCCTCCTGAGTGCTGGGATTAAAGGCGTGCGGCACTACCGCCCAGCTCAGCATCATTTTTAATATATAAGCTAGGCAGACAATACAACAGTAAAAGTAAATAGGTTAGATGTACTGTATTTCTTCAGTTTAATTTCCACCAAGGAAAAATACTACAACATATTTGCTATCAGAGCTGAAAACATATCTCGGGTATACACTTGGTATGTCAAGTAAAAAGAAAAATGATTTAATTTCCATAGGATTTTTCCATGCATTCTACGTGCAAGGCACTGTGCTGATGAGAAAGGAGATGATAAGCCCAAGTCTATATGGAGAGGCAGACACTCCCACTGGCAGCTGTAGCATGATACAGCGATGATTCCATTTACATGACATAGTCACAGTCAGCAAATCCACAGAAATGGAAAGCAAATTAATGGCTGTCTGGGGAGCAGTGGGGAACAGGGAGTGACTGATTCATGAATATGAAGTTGCCCTTTGGGTGATGAAAATCTTCGGCAACTAGACAGTGGTGATGGTTGCATAAAACTGTGAATAAACAAGGGACACTAATGGTAATTTTATGTTATATACATTCTATAAAATATTTTTTAAATTTAAACAACAAGCAAGCAAATCCCTAGTGTGCTAAGGGCAAATTATTCTCTCATTCATTCATTCATTCATTCAATCACTATATGTTGAGTGCTTACTATGCCTATTACTTACTGCACTGGGTACGGAGACAAAATGCTGAGCTCAGCCAAGCATGCTCTTTCTCCCATGTACTGGTGTCTGGTAAGTTTAACCTCAGACAAAGGCTAAAGAGGAAATGAAATATATAATCAAGAAACTCGGCCTAATTGAAGGTTTGGACAGGGGTCAGAGACAACTGGTCCAAAGAAGAACCACTGCTCTGAGTTTTGAAGAATGACTGGAAGCTAGAAGAGGGGTTTGGGCCAGAGGAAGACATCAGACCAGGAGCTGCCAGGGAGAGGGCACATGTGTTCCAAAGACAAACAGAAAAGACAGGGACAGGAGGCTTGCCACAAGACCTGAGCAGAAGGTAAATTACAAGCCAATGCAGAAGCCCAAGGGTTGGAAGACCTTGGGCAAGTGTGTGTGTGTGTGTGTGTGTGTGTGTGTGTACAGGGGTGGGGTAGGGGATGAAGAGATTAAGGCACAGGGAGTGTGGGAGACCTACCTTGGGCAAAATAAAGGCAAAGAGTGTGAAAGATGCTTTAAAAGTTCATGATACAGAGCTTGGTGGCCATTAGAATTACAAAAGAGGGACTGGAGAGAGAGGAAGCATTCCAGACACAACTTGTGGGAGACAAAGAGAGAAATAGCTGAAGAAAGGAATCATTTGGAGTGTGTGGAATTACACACTGATTCAGGTAGGAAACCTTAGCATAACTTTACCTCAATTATTTTCATGTGTAGGCTTTCCTACGCATTTGAGGGTTTTCACTGATGGTTAACAATAGGCCTGCCTTGAACATAAAGCTATGGGTTTTTGTTTTGTTTTGCTTTGCTTTTCGTTTTTTTGTGTTTTTTGTTTGTTTGTTTTTTGTTTTGTTTTTTGTTTGTTTGTTAATTTATTTTGTAACTCATTAAGATCTACATTAACTCTCTAGGAAAAGATATAGTTCTATTTATTCATAGGCAATACTTTGCCTTTCTTTTTTTGTTTTTATTATAGGAGCAAAATGATAATAAAAAGGCAAATAAAGCTGCCATTAATTGAACATTTACTCTCAGGTGTGTAAAAGCACTTATGTTTCCATTATATTGTTTTATTTTTCAATGACCCTATAAATAGATATTTTCCACTATTAAAGAAAAGAAAGTAACTATAATAAATACATATTCTGGGAAGGGTGCATCTGGGCATAGTGAGCCAGATTTTAGTATTTTTAAAGTATGTTATGCATAAATATTACTGTTTATTTGGAGGAGAAACTTACTATGTAGAAGATGCCAGTAACAACTGAATCACACCAACAAGCAGGCTAATTACACTAATGCTTAGTTAATGTCATGCAGGTAAAACAATATATTCTCTTTGTAAGACTTTCTGAGACATCTGTTTAAATATATATCTAACACAGTAAGTTTGAAAATTAAATATATATTTAAGACAAATAATGTTTAAGTAAGTTATTTATTTGGTAATGAATTAGTAAGTTATTTACAAATACTAAGATAATATGTAGGAATGGGATTCCTAGTCAGGTCCCTTGCTTTCTATCAATGGTATACTCATGAGGGTTGAGAGGTACACTAATCTATAGCTCTAAAGATATGCGTTTAAGAGGCAGATTGATACCACTGAGCTAAAGAATAGAAGTAGGTTTTCCTGGAGGTCCTATGACTTACCAACTCATATATTTCTGGATCAGTTAACAGTACCCAATGAAAGTTTTGGGTTATGGAGGAAGCCATAAAAGTCAATCTGAAAGCATTTGGCTGCCCCTATAACATTTGTACCACTATTGTGCCAGTGGGTACATCTTTCCAGGACAATAGTTATTACAGTTGATGGGAGTCATAGTAGCTAATATTGTTAATTGTTTTTCTCTCCCATTAGTGTGCATAAAACCTTTTAGCACTAAAGAAGCTAACCAGTAGGGATGAACATTCCAGTATTGGTTTTATTTCTCCATGTCTTATGACACATGTAATGTTTTCAGCAATAGGGTTTTACCACTGAGTTCTACAGGGTAACCAAGAACAATAGTAATGGCTTTGTAATGTTTTTGCTGTCTATGGGACCCCAATGACCAACAACTTGAAAACAAGTAACTCACACCTGGCACTGGGGTTTTTGCTTAATTCTTTTTTGCAACAGATGAAAATTACTACAAAAACTCATTGTGCAGAGAATAAGAGACCATGCAATGCTCGGCCACTTGCATGAAAATCTTCATTACACCCTCTGACCACAAGTCTCAGGCATCATTACAGAGGAAGAAGGAAAGAGATTGTAAAAGACAGAGATGGTGACAGACTGCTGGGACACAATGCTTTCCAGACAGGGCAGGCTTATCGCACACATGAACTCACACTGGCTGTGACTGCATATGAAAGCCCTGTACAAGATCAAATCTGGTAAATTCCCAGCATGGATGGGAGTGTCGCAAAGTCCCACTCCTAGCTAGAGAGCTATTGGCAGTTGATGGCTGCCAGGGAAGGAAAATGTCAGTTTTCTTCAAGGATGCTGAGCAGACATTGATAGGCTCCCATGCTCCTGCATAGCCCTGCACCCGTGTGCCTGTGCTGGTAACACTAAGTGGATTTTTATGAGAGCCTAAGAAGTTGGCAGAGAAAAGCAGAGGGGGTATAGAGAAAGAACTGGCCAGGGCAGAGGGGGTGGGTTGTTTTGGTTTTTTTTTTTTTTTATCAAAACACACTATATGTGTATATGAAATTCTCAAATAATAAATCAAACAAGAAAAACATCAATAAAAAGTTTAAGGCATCATATTCGCTCAACTAATTACATTTTGCAACTGTAATTATGTGTGTATCACTTTCATGAATTTGTTGATGCATGTTTGTACCCATTGTATGAGCATTTTATGCTTTCTTTTGAAATGCTTAATCACTTTAATCACATAAGTGTATTTTATAAGGACACTTTACTTAACTCTCATGGGGAGAAGATTAGCATGTCCATAAAGAACCATAAATGGCAAAAGACAACCATAAAATTACAATTAAAGAAAGAAAGTAACATCACTAAACCACAGCTGCCTGCTGCTGTGCTGAGGATGCGTTTGATGCCTACTTCCTTAGCTCGGAAAGAGAGGCTTTCGTGCAGCTTGGTGGAAAAGCGCTTGCTAGTAGGGAAGTTTTAACTAATGCAATAGGGAAGACCCTGGGTTTGATCTTTACGTTCCAACAGATGTTACAGCCTACTACCATATGGACAGGTAAGCCAAAGTAATTATTCCTGGAATCATAAGACAGTCCCCTTCCTCCATGACCCCATGTTATTAACTGCTGTGAACCACCTCAAAACCATTTTGCATTCTCCTGGCATCAAATGCCCCTCTCTGGGGAGCCACTGAGCTATACATCATGTGTGTGCTAACTGAGACACATCCTCTGTGCAATTCCTCCACAAATTGATTTGGCTAACATTCGCTCCTAAGATCATGATGTCCAGAAAGTGTGTCCATTACAGATACATTTTTTTTTCCGTAGAGACTGTCAAAAATTGCCAATGCCGACTATATTTCAAGTCATCATGGCAGGGTATTGGGAAAAGTTTTCAATTAGCAATAATCGCGCCTTGGATAAACCTCATTGGCTATGATACTGCCACTGAGCAAAGCTAGATACATTCTTAAAACCATAACTGATAAAGGTCTACTGCGACTTCTCAGCTTTCATGGACCAGGGCAGAAGAAAAAAGGAAGCAACCAATTTCCCCACTCTTAGAGTATTTTACGAGATTTTAAGAGATTTTCAAAGATGGTTTTTAAAAAGTAAGCATTGTTACTTGGGAGGGCACCTCATGACCTTAACCAGAATCACAACGGTCAGTTATCCCCAGAGGATTGTCCTCAGTCCGCCAAGACGTGTTCAACAGGACAGGTCAAAGTGACAGGCAGAGGTGGTAGGCCATGGAGACTGAAGAAGAGCCTTGTAGAATGTGGCTTGCAAAGGAAGAGAAGCAACAGGTACTTGGGGGGTAGAGCAGTGGCAGGCAAAGTTGAAAAGCATAGTCCCTGTCGGGCCCACAGAACCCAGCAGAGCCCTGATTTTCTCTGGAGTGGGGGATCTAAAGGGCAGAAAAACAGATGAAATTAGAGTCCTGAGTGACTCTATAGGCAACACGATTCAAATGATGAGCTGGCTAATTCCCTGTCTCTAAGATGAGCAGAGGGACTGAGGAGTGTCTAAACCCACAAGGACATGCATTAATCCGATCCAAATGATTTACTGTTACCATATTTGGGCTGACTTTGAGTGCAGGAGAAGGGGGAAATATGAAGAAAAACAAGCTTACCCATAAAAAGGAATTGTAGAACTTCATGTCCCAGCAAGTGGGTAAAAATGTTAACATTGCTTTTTATGGCCTAATAAACGTCTTTCATAAAATATTGTTGAAAACATACTCCCTAGATCTCTTTATTAGACAGAAAAACAGATTATTGATCAAAAGGAGAAGCTGATCAGGAAAGAGGGTTAAAAAGATGCCAGGGGTTGGAAAAATATAGGCGGTCTTTTAAAACTTCACGGCCCAGTAAAATAAGTATTTTTATTCATGTGATAGAAACGAATCCAGAGAAATTAGGTTCCCTATCTGAAGCTACCAAGCTAAAAGATGCAGAAATCCAGACTTAAAGCCCGCCTGAGTGGAACACTCTTCCACCAAACCCGCAAGTCTTCGCCGGCTACCTACAGGCGACATGTGTCGGGACAATGGAAATATCCCAGGCTCAACTAGTACCACATTTACATTTCTAGGCATTCACAGATCAACTGTGTGACCAACACACAATGATGATCCTGTTCCCCATTTTTAGAACATTGCAAAACTATATGGGCTGAGACATGAGGGTCTGACCTCTTCTGCAGATGGCCACATAAAGCTCAGGTAACAAGGCAAGTTGTTCCAGATGACATAACTAACAGGTAGTGGCCCTGGTCACCCACTTCTCCTCTCCTATTAGTGAATTCTGACAGTGTGTGTCCAAACAGAGTGAACATGAGAACTTCTGCTAGATGCCTTTCAGTGGGGTTCATCTACAATACTAGAATGATTAGTTTTTTAAAAGTAAATTGCTCTGGGGAAATTGAACTTTGCAAAGCAGAATTTAGACTAACATCTTTGCTATCATGTATTCAAGCCAATTTGTAGACAATCAAGGCATGAAGTGAGAATCCCTCGGCTAAATAATTCTTTCATTTAGTGGGCAAAAGGAGGATAAAGTCAGATGATATATGATTTATGGCCCTGCAGTGGCCATAGTGTCCCATGGCATGGGGTCTATATCCGTGGGAATCCGTGCATGAGGCTGATACTTCAGAATAAAACAGCCAGCCAACAGATGGCAAGCTAGAAGCAGCAGCACCCCTTTCTTCATCCTCTGAATCTCTTCCCCTCACTGACCAACAGAGATTGGAGAATTTAAATGCTCCAGATTTAACTATCTTTTTCACTTTTCATTGTTTACTTCTCTGGGCTTAGCCATGACTTCCAACGAATCCCCAAACATATTTCTCTTTTATGTATAGTGATGTTGGAGTTTTATTTAAATAAAAGCCTGACCAGTCACTACTCTACATAAAAATACCTACATGGTATCTCATTATTTAAAGTATGAAGTCCCAGCTTCCTAAGATACCATGAAAGTTCTCATAGATTGGATCCCATCCTACCTTTTTCTTCCTTGATTTTTCTATCAGCTCCTACACTCCAGTAGACTGAACCAACCAGAGGTCTTATAACAAGCCCTCTAAGCTTTTTTGGATATACATTTTTTTCTAGAATCCCACCCCACCCTTTGTCTTTTGGAAAGCACTTACTTGAGACTTGAAGTCTCTTATGAAACCATCTCCTATCATCATAGGCCCCAAGTCAAGTTGTCATAATGATACAAATGTATATTCCCATGTCTATCAGAGTTACCCATGTTCTCAGTTCCCTTAAAGTCTTCCATAGATTGTTATCATAATATGTACTATGATAATTGATGAATTCACAACATGCCCCCACGGTTGGGCATGCCCAGTAGACCTAGACACTTCCACCTAGTTATTTCCAGTTCAAAATAGCCATTTCCAGGTCAAAACGTCTCACGTGACTAGGACCCCATGGCTTTGCATGGTTTCATAAAGCGCGCATGCAGCCATGTGATCTATGCGCATGTGTGGAAAAGCCACATGGGTTCCTGTATGCACGTGTGGCCCACCCTTTATAAACCGGCACCATGCTCCCCCCCCCCCCCCCCCCCCCCCGTCTCATTCTTTCCCTTGACCACATGTGTTTTCCACAGGCCTGTTCACGTCTGTCTCTTTCTTTCCTATCTTAATAAAAACCCTTGTTAGTGGATTTGTCGTGTTTCGGGATGTTTCCTCAAAGGGTAAGAGCGCCGCCAAATAACTAACCATAATAACAATGTTCAGTCACCAATTGAACTGTGTGGAGTGGAGGTCTTTTATAGAGGTATCACATCTTAAATACCTATGTTTCCATTGGCTACATCAGTGTGTACTACAAGGTGGATGTTTGTATTTAGCTATACCAATGAAGAATCAACAGACTGAAGCTACTTACTCCGGATACAGGAAGACAAATCGGTTTTTCCTCATAAGCCATGTGTCTTTGGAAACCCCAATCCCTTTTCTCTTTATCTCAAAAAGTTGCTCCTCCTCACTTCTTTTCCCACAACAGTAAGTGACTAAGGACTGAAGGAGCCGCTTGAACTGGAAATGCCAGACTCAGCAGCCTTTGCTGTTTCCTTGTTTCAATTCATTCTCAAACCCCACACAATTTACATTCCAGATACTTACCAACATTCCTCTGTCTCCATAGCCCCTGAGCCCCAGTTTTGCCTAAATGTCTGAGCAGTCGCTGATGGGGTCTCCTTCCAGTCACTGCACTCACTCAGCAGTCCGATCTACTCTGCACACTGTAGCAAGCATGACATTTGCAAAATATAAGTCAGCCCCTGCCACTCTCCTGCTTTAAACCATGCCACTGCTTTCTGTTGTTACTAAAAGGCACATTTTCTTTGCAATACCGTACAGCAACCCACATGCCCTCTTCTTCAGTTTCTTCTTACCCAACTATTCCCTTCTTCATGGGCTTCAGCTCCATTCTTCCTCAATCTCCTCACCAGGCTAAACTCTAACATCTTAGATCTACCTGCTTGCTGGTTTGCATCTCCAGACAAGCCTCCAATTCGTTTCCCCTTCCCTCCCAGGCTTCACTTGTATTGGATTTCAGATAGTCTTATTCACAAATGCTCAATCTGTAACCATAGCCCCCGAGCCCCAGAAACTCTGCTTTATCACAGTGTATTTATTAGTTTTTATCTACTCCTGTTGATATGCATAGACATTAATTTCTTCACATTCTTTTGAGATTGCAGGCTCCATGCCATTGGAGACCAATTTTGTCCTATACACTGCCTCCACTCTCTATTGCAATGCCTTAACATTAAACATGAGTTAAAGAATTAATAAGTTTACTTAAATTTGTGTACTCACTTGGAAATACTCATGAGACAATGAAAGCTATCTGCCACACTTTTGGAAATACTCTATGGTGTGAGTAAGTTGCTCTCTAGGATGGTGCTTCAAGTCAGAATAGGATGAAGGGATGGAAGTTCTGGGGAAGCAGCCTCCTCACCGCTGCAAGCTAACAACTATTAAGTATTAAGTACACTCCAACAGCAGACTGATGCCGAAGTAGCAACTTCCCTACTCCTGGTGGCTGTTGCTTATATATTAATAAAGACTAGACTAAACAACTCGCTCAGGCTTCTTGGGAACTCAGGGATTCTATAATTACAGAGGGCAGCAATGCTGACAAGAGAGACTGCAAGTTTGCACATGTAACCCAGGAAAGAAGAGGTTCATCCACAGCTCTCCAAGGCTGCCACATGGGACAGCACTGAGGAAAATACTTGTGGTAAAGATTTCCATGGCAAAGATGACTGAGACATCCTTGTTAGTGAGTAGGGCAGCGAAAAGTCTCTACTTCTCAGATTAGGAAGCCCATGATCAAACTCGCTTGCTCAGGTAAAATGCCATGCTGTTCTTAGAACTGATCCCATGGAATGCAAGTAGAAAAGGTAATTTTTAAAAGTGCTCTAGGGCTGGGCGGTGGTGGTGGATGACTCTCCTTTAATCCTAGCACTTGGGAGGCAGAGGCAAGCAGGTATCTGTGAGTTCTAGGCCAGCCTGGTCTACAAAGCAAGTTCTAGGACAGCCAAGGCTACACAAAGAAACCCTGTCTAAAACAAAACAAAACAAAAAACAAACAACAGTGAAAAAGAGCTCTAGGGTAAAACAAATGCTAATGATTAGAGAAGCTGGGAAGCATTTGCGGCCTTCTGGAAGGCTGTGTAGCAGAAAAGTCAACAAGTATCGCATGTGGATCTCTGCATCATTTCTGGGAAACTGGTCCCCAGTATACCAGTGTAATTTGGTGGCCTCAGAAATACCTGGGAGAGATTTGTTCCCAATGCTTAAATACAAAAGAGTGTAAGGTAATGTCGGGAGAGTAATCACTCACTAATCCTCTGCCCTGGGATGTTGTTGGCTAATACAATTTTAGTTCCATCCTAAACCTGCCCTGCCAGTACCTCTGACACTTTGCCTCAAAGGTACAGAAAACGCTCTGCTAGATGTTCATGAAAGCAGCCAGGAGTCCCTGAGAGAGAGAGACAACTGTGCAGTTGTTTCATTTCTTGGGGACGTTTCAAGGGGCTTCTGAGAGCTGAGTTGGGGAAATTGGCTTCCTGTCATCATTGTCACAACCCAGGGTCCATCCTTTGGGGCCTCATGGCACCAACATTCTGAATTTCCTTCAGAGAGCCATCCATCCACATTTCTACCCAGGGAAGTTGATGCCCTGTTCCATTTCAACTTCTGCCTTTAAAGTCTATCTGTGAAGGTGTTCTCACTGGTGCAGGAAAGGGCCAGAGACTAAACTCTAGGTGAGGCCAGTGGGAGAAGAATTTCCTGGAGGCTCCTGGGCAAGGAGTGTACTTCACGTCCTAAATATCCTGGGAGTCTCCATTTCTCCTGCTGAAGAGACTGAGAAGCATGTGGCCATAGAAATATGGATAGTCTTTTTGTCAACACAGAAATACTTCATTCAGTATTTTCCCCATACAACACTGCGGGGAACAGATGTTCTAGGCAGAATGATGTCTTCTGCTACCATATACACAAAGAGATGTCTACCTCAAAAACCTTAGGAATGTCCCCTCACATAGTAAGAGATTTTATAGGTGGGCTTAAAGTTTGGGATTTGGAGAAATTATCTTGAATCATTGGCATAATCTAAGTAATCTCAAGGGTCCTTTTACCAAGGATGAAGGGATATCCAAGTTAGAAAGGGCAAATTAACAGAATTAGCAGAGGCAGAGAAGGGGCAGACTTTGGAAAAAGCTAGGCTGTTTACTATGAAGATGGCAAACTCTGGAAGCTAGAACATAGAAGCAGATTCTCCAAGAGCCTTCAGAGGAAGCACAGCCTTGTTCACACCCTGATGTCTAGAATTGTAACTTTTCAGGTGTGTGTGTGTGTGTGTGTGTGTGTGTGTGTGTGTGTGTGTGTGTGTGTGCTGGTGTACTCATGCACACATGCATGAGTGTAGAGGCCACAGGTTAACATTAACTATTTTCCTCAATTGCTCTCACCTTCGTTTTTTGGAGCTAGGATCTCTCACTGAACCTGCAGCTTACTGATCCAACAACAGCTGCAGACTAAAAAGCTCCCTGGAACTTCCGGTCTCCATTTACTCAGTGCTGAGAATATCAGTGCACACTCTAACGTCCCACTTCTTTATGTAGGTTCTCAGGATCTAAACTCAGGTCCTCACGCTTCTGTCGTGAGCACTTTACTCCCAGAGCCACTGTTCTAGCCTCATTGTTTCTGTGGTCTAAAGCCACTGCATTTATGCTAAGTTGCTACAGCAGCTATAGGAAGCTAATAGAAGAGAAACGTGGATAAATGTAAGTTGACTTTGGAGAGCTGCACCTCCTGCATTCCTGTCCAGAGACGTTGAGCCTCCCCTTGGCTCTGGCTTCTCTTTATAAAGTCCAACTGTTAGGACATGTCCCTTGGTTCAGCAAAAGAAAAACTCTTGCCAAGAAACCAAGAGAAAGAGATTTCTTGAGGGCTCCTGGGCAAGAGGCATCCTTGGTGTCTGTGGGTGGTATTCCTTATATACTACATCAAGTTCCATTGACATCCTCTATGCCTTTAGATTTCTGTCATAGAACTTCCTTTATTCTTTACAATGATTAGATATGAGTATTCTCTTACTTGAACCAAGTTCCCTAAATTGATGGCAGCAATACATGAATATATATATATTGATGGCCCTGGTCTGCTTAGCAAGGCCAAGTGTTGCCTCCTGTTACAAAGAAGAAAGTACAGATTTTGTTGCCATTAGGAAAATATTTTAATCTAATATGGTTGTTAGTTATTGTATATTTACAAATGAACTGTCTTTTGGAGGAGTGTGTGTATGTGTAGTTATCCTTAGGAATCTTTGTCCTTGTTGGGGGAAAGTTAGTGAGGTCTGTGTGGAGGCTGGGCTTAGAGAGTCATTACTGACCCTGAGCCAAATTTCATCTCACTACATGCTGTTTTCGTGAAGCCTTCCTTGCTGCATAACTTGGCAATAACATTGCTAATGGATTACTGTGTTCAGAGATAAGCTGTGGAAATGAATGGAGGTGCATCCTAAGCCACAGATGAATGATTAGGGTCATGATGTTTCTGTGATGTGTGTTACCATTGAGAGGAGCAGAGGCTTTCCAGTGGAATTGAAAGGGTTACCTGTTTTCTCAATTTGTCTTGGATGGCAGCAACTAAAGAGTTACATCAATTTTCTTCAACTTACAATCTATTTGGGGTGGTATGGTGGGCAGTAGAGTTGAGGCACTTTCAACTTGCCCATTGCTGCCCAGAAGGAGGTCAGAGACCCTCCATGGGCAGTTTGGCCAAGGAATTCAGGCACCCACTTCAACAGAGGTGGGAATGGGGTGGCAGGAGAAGCAAGTGATGGCTTGGGTGGCAATATCAGGAGGCCATGTGAGGCATCTGTCCCAAGTCATTCCGAAAAGATGGTCCATGAACAGGGAGAGGATGGAAGACTATCGATGTTTTACAATGCAACCAAGCTGACTCTGGGTTGTCCCTATAAACATATCACTCACGTGCCTCACAGAATGTTTCCTTAAGCAAGAGAAAGGAGGCATCGTTACACCCATGAGTGATGAGGTGACCAATTGTCCTGTCAAGTTCCCATGCTTCTGTGATGTCTAGAGAAACATACAAAGGAAAACAAAGCAGCCTTACTGCTCCACTGCCCTGCCTGAGGGAGTGCCTCAGTTTCTCTGGAACTGAAAGGCACACAGTGGCCCAGGAGCCACAGACTCTAACCTGAAAAACCTATGACACATGCCTCTCAAGGCAACTAGGTCAGGCCAACTCCATGATTCTCTGCAGTATGACACAAACAATGTGAGTCCTGCATGACAAGTGACTAGGATCTTAAACATGGCTTCAAAAAGTAATAATTCTCATATTTGAATTAGGAATGACTGTCAACTTCAGTATTATCTGTCAAAAGACACACTGTTGTTGACAAAATTCTAAACAGTCTTAGTAAATAAGAAACATGGAGTCAAATACAGAGGTAATAGCCAAAGAGATCAGAGAGTCACAACTACCTTAATTTACCACCTCGCTGCCATCACTTCCCCAGAGAGATCTTCTTCCTGTCTGATTTGTCTTTTCATTGCCTTTCTGTTCTGCTTTCTCATTGGCTCTAAGTCCAGCCACATGACTTCCT
The DNA here is from genome assembly GCF_903995425.1 of Onychomys torridus. Classification (NCBI taxonomy): domain Eukaryota; kingdom Metazoa; phylum Chordata; class Mammalia; order Rodentia; family Cricetidae; genus Onychomys; species Onychomys torridus. The sequence continues at coordinate 122,384,841 of NC_050444.1, forward strand.
CATCACTGCCTGTCTGTACAGACCTCCAGGTCTCTATGGTTGGTACTGAGATTAAAGGCTCGTGTCACCACGCTTGGCTGTGTCCTTGACCACACAGAGACTCTGCCTGCCATGTGATCATATTAAGGGGGTGTGCTACCACCACCAGACTTCTGCTTAATGGCTATTTGACCTCTGATCTCCAGGCAACTTTATTTATTAACATACAAATAAAATATCACATTTCATCACAAATAAATTATCACCACACACTGTTGCTGTCAGAAATTGAAAATATAACATAAGGATTGAAAGCAACTGGCCAGTGCTCAATAATTATTCATGTTATCATCATTGGATGCTTATAACATTATTCTTAGGATAGGATGAATTCTGCATAATATAATATTTAATAATTACTAAATAAGTCATATGAACTATGTCTATAAAATACAACTGTATTCTGGGCACTATTTTAAGCACTTGTATTAATTAATGTAATCTTCAGAGTAGCCTATACAGTAGCTAACATTTCAGATGACAGTGAAACCAAAGAAATTTAAGTAAGTTGCCCAGAGTCATCTGGCTAGAAATGGAGGGGCCAGGGTTAGCACTGAATCCAAGCTGTGATGCTATGAGTTCATCCCATGAACCATGAGGTCCTGAATGCTATATCTTGCTGTGTTCCCTCCCCAACTCCATGATAGATGTTGAATAGAGACTTAAGCAGCAGAAGGCATGCCGTTGACTTTGAAACACAAAGAAAAGGCACATTTCAGCTGTATATGGCCACTGGAACAAGTATTAAACCATATGGACCCCAGAGGTACATCACACCCTTTTTAAACCAAAATACAGTCAGAGCTAGAGACTTCAGAGGGAACAGTAAGTACCTGCAAACTCTAGGGAAAGGAAATGAGCAAGGAGCTGGCTACAGTAGCAAACGGGGAACATTTGACTCACTCTCACCTCTCATGTCAGGAGCAGAAAAATCCTAAAAACAAAGAGAAAGACACCCTCCCCTCCCGCACCACTGCCAGTAACTTTCAAGCCACTGGACTTACTAAGCAATAGAAATTGGATCCAGAGCCTCAGGCAGGCATAGTAATGGGCTGGTCCTCTCTGGATAGAGCATATAAGATGCTCAGAGGGAATGGAAGCAGTTCTGCCTGATGGAGGTAGGGAAAGACAGATCTGGAAAGAATGTGCATTTGAAATGACCACCGATTCTCAAACAGTCTTATCTGCAACTAGTCGCTCATTGAGTAACCATTAGAATGCAACAGAGGGTGTCACCACCGAGGTGGCAAGGGCAGTGAGGAGACTAGTTAAGAATCTAGACAGTAATGATAAGAGTTTGGATGATGTCGGGGTCATGGCAGCTTTTCATCAGAGACAGAAATAGATGGGTCTTGTGAGGCTCTGAGACCTGGAGATTTGATAAAATGTGATCCACCCTCTAGGTAGGAAGCTGTGGTCAGTGACAGAGTAAGGAGGTAGCTAAGGACAGCTCCCAGACTGCTTGTCCAGGGTTAACTTTCAATACAGCATTCCATCATGCACAGAGCCCCTTTCTCTCTCCAGCTGAGCACATCTGGACTTGGGGGAAAGGATCTGTAGTGTCAGGTTTAAATGCCTTGACTAGTCAGCTAAAGAGGAGAAAGGATGGCGAACGTGTAGGGTCAGCACTGTGACCTCCCCAGGGGTTGAATGTGATCTACCCAATAATAAACATGGAGGCCAAGGCCATGGCTGCCTTTGTTCCTCTCGCTAGAATTTGTATGGACACAAGCTGGAAAAGTTGGCGGGGAGTTTTAACCATGTGTTTTACAAGGTCCTACCTCTCTGTAGACTCTTTTCTAATGTTCATCTAGAAAGCATGTCAGAGGTGGGATGAGAAGGACCACAGTTGGGAGCTTCTCAAGCACTGATGGTATTTGAGCACCTAAAGTAAAAAGCCCTGTAAAAAGCCACTCAGAATGAGAGTTAGCAATTCAGTAAATGTGCAGCAACGTGAAGTGAGTGGGCATCAAGGCTGCTGCATTTCTGCTGTGATGTGGAAAGTCCTTAAATATTTTCCCCATCATTCCAGCTTGATTTTAGGAAAAGATCGAAAGTTGATTAGTAAGATAGGAAATGTCCAGAAGCTCTGTGCTAATCCTTCCAGGCTTTTGGGAGAAAAAAAGGGGATGAGAGAATGCTATAGAGTTGTGAGCATGGGCTTCAGACACTGGCCTTAGTGGTGTGGACATCACCCGAGTTGTCCCACCTGAAATGTACTGGAGCTCCCCTTCAAGATCTAGTCTTCAAAGCTCCAACCAGATGCATGTGCTTTGGAAGCTATCACTGTCGATCCCAGCCCAGATTGTACCAGTCACTGAATTTCTTTGGGAAATTATCTAGGGTATGTAGCCAAACACCAGTATAGCATTGCAACGTCAGACCAATTTGTTATCTCTTTGCAGATGCTATGGTCAAAAGCATTGTCCTTGGAAACGCAGGGCTTCTGGTTTAATCCCCAAGTTCACAATTTGCTATTGGTTGGCTATATCATTATGGAGACTTTGTCAGCTGGGTACCTTGGTTCCCATAGAACAGCCCTAACAACTAAGTAGAAACCCACAAAAAAGTGACCAAGACACAACCCAGCTTTCACAAAAGGTTAACTGCATCGTTTCCACCTAAAGCAGTGGGAAGAGTTGGTATATTTTAGTTCAGTTATTGCCCAAGCTCCAGATATGGACCTTCAACTGGCACTTGTTCTTTGCAATACTGATTTGCTACTTGTACTATTAATGATTGAATGTTTTCTTTAAATGCACTTCAGAGACATTTAAATTTATTTAATAACAAAATTGGTGTTGTAATTGTACATGGAAAAAAATCATCACTTGCTGCTTAGTGGAAAATTAGACACACAGTACGAAAAAACAGGATGGTCCATCTGAAGTGGTTGCTAAGCACTACATTGCCTGCCTTAGTGGAGAACAGGAGTGGCGGGGGACAGGGGGAGTTGAGCAGGCTTCACAGACAGGCTGTCATCAAATTGAGAACACAAAGCACTATTTCCTAATCAGACTTTTCATCATTTAATTGGCATGCCTCAACCACTGAAATTATCTTGCAGCCTACTTCTTTTTAGGAGGAAAATGACCATGGAAAGAGAGAAATTTGGGAACTAGAGAAGCTACAATGTAAAACCCAACCCCAGATGAACTTGCCAATTGCACTGGACCAGTTACTCAAAGTCTCTGTGCCTCAGTTTCCTCGTATGTAAAGTGAAATGTTCATCCTCCCTCAAGTTGAAGGATATTCCCATGAACGAAATGAAGTTAGAAACTGAAGAAAAAAAGAGTGCCTTGAATTCCAACCAGTAATGAAAAATGACAGGGAGATTGCCCTGTCAGAGTGCAGATAAATAAAATAAAGGGCAGGCTGTTTGTGTACCCAGCCGCCTCATTTGCCAGGACAAAGATATTTTGTAGTTCTCATCCCAACATCTGGACAACTTGTCAGCACAGAACTGGGTGGCTTTGAAACACCCCAGAATTATATAAGGCTGGATGGCAACCAGGGCTGCTGGACCTTCTTCTTTTATTCCTTAGTATATTGATTTCACTTTCCAACCAAAGTATAAAAAACAGTTGTTGTAAAAGATGGAGAAAACACAATTCAGCAAAAAGGACCAGACAAAATTTTCCACCCTATTATCCAGATATAGCAATCGAAGATTATTCTCAAATATTTTCTTCCAAACTTTTTATGAAGATTATAAGTACATTAAGGATTTTCCCCAACAAAAGATATTTCAGTTTTTATTTTGTTATTAAGTTTGCTAATTCCACAAATAAAATATACATTTATACAATTTTTAAAATTAAATTTATTGACTTTTGTTCAATACAAGATATAGCACTAGAAATTGGGGTTTTTTTAGTATTGAATACAAATACACTGTATTTGCAACACTTCCAATCCCTTTATACCCTCTAACTTCTCCAGTGTCCTCCCCAACTACCACCTCTTGACCTGTTTTTAAATATTATTCTTGTTACCCATAACAGCACACATGTGTATGTTTATACACTCATGTATATGTATATATCTACAGTGTACCAAGTTCACTGAGAATGCTTTATTTTTACATTTTCATACACAAGCTCTGCACCCATATAACTTCAACTCTCTGCCTCCTTTTCTAGGGCCAGGACAGGACATACTATGGATGGCAAAATTTATTTAGTATGGTCTCTAATATTATTTAAGTTCCTTACCTTTAATTAATACCCGTTCTGTTAAAATGTTATTTCACATTTCCTTTTGAATAAATAATTACATATAAGGCAGTGTTCATTCAGATAAAGGAAAACTTCTGGAAAAGAATATGACAGTTGAAATCACTTAGTGGCTGTACAGATGGCTTAGAGCATGTGTTACTCTTCCAGAAGACCTGGTTCAATTCCCAGCACCCACATGGCAGCTCACAGCCATCTGTAATCCCTCTGGCAGGAGGCATGCACATAGTGCAAAGTCATCTACACAGGCAAAATGCTCAAGCACATAAAACGAAATAATAAAGCTCCAAACCACTTCAGTCTTGAGAAACTTATTTTATTTCTGCTTTTTATGTTTTGAGTATGTTTTGTTGTCTTTTGTTTTGAGGCAACAGCAACTGGCCTTGAACTCACAATGTAGACCAATCTTTCTGCCCACTGAGCCTGGCCTGCATGGGAAATTTAATATCAATACACAGTAAAAGTATAAATAAAACAAAACTCAAGTGCTTTTGTGAAAACAAAGTAGTCATTGTTTAGTTGATACATATCTACAAATATGCTGATGGCTTTTATTTTTTCTGATGAGGACTTTGTATTCAGACTTGAACTTATTTTTTCCTTTGGCAATTTTTATCTTACACTTAATGATTTTCTAAAAATCTTCACATATTTAAATTAGAAATTTTTATGTCGTACAAATTGACACTAATTTTTCCAATAGTTTATTGACTTTATTTATATATTCTATCAGTAATATACAGAATATTAATGTGATATATATACATTAATGTTGTATAGTGTTATATATTAGTGATTTTATGATGATATTTTGGAGTTTAACATTTAACCTCCACTTTAAAAAAATGTGAAATACTGAAAAAACATGCTAAAATTTACAAATTTAACATACATTTTACATAAACACTGGAGTTTAACATTAACAAGTTTAACAAGTTGTGAAGGTTAGTTTTAATTGTCAACTTGACACAATCTAGAACCATCTAGGAGGGAATTCCCCATGAGAGATTGTCTACATTGTTTGCCTGTCAACATGAGGCTGTGACGGTATCAGTGGGAATACTTGCCCTATGTGGGTAATACCATTCCCTAGGCACTGAATCCTGGGTTGTATAAGAATGGGAAAGGTGAGCTGGCAACCAGTATGCATGCATATGTTTGCCTCTTCTGACTATGGATGCAGTGTGATAAGCTCATGTTGCTATGACTACCCAGCCATGATGGACTGTCTGTACCAGGAGCTTGAGAGAAATAGACTCCTTCCCCTTCTTTAAGTTGCTCTTGTTAGAGTATTTTATCACAGTAAGAGGAGACAAAACTAAAATACAGGTAACTATGCAAATTTTAGCATATTTTTTCAGGATTTCATATGCTTTTTTAAACATGTAAATATAATTTTATTATAAAAATTATTGTAAAAATAATTGCTGAAATAGTTTATCATTTCCTTGATTGTTTAGTCTTATGGCTTTTATCTATGACATGATGATACTCAGATTATGTGACGATTATTAATCTATTCACTGAATTTTAAAACTGTATAATCATTTGATATCAAACTTAGATCTAAGTAGCTAAGATTTTATAGATCCAAAACTAAGAAAGAACTGATGTCTTTCAAATAGTTTGAATGCGTGCCCTTAAAGTTTTATCATAGCAGTTAAATTCTAAATTTCCCATGTTATACATCTAGGAGGAGGACCTTTAGAAGGTAATTAGGATTAGATGAGGTCCTAAGGGTGGGGCTCCCACCACCAAGTTAGTGGCTTTATAAGGAAGTAGAGAGAAATACGAGGCTGACTCAACATTCTGCATCTCACCAAGTGATATTGTCCACAATAAGAGGGTCCAGAAGAAGGGCCTCACTAGATTCTAGCCTCATGCCCTTGGGTTTCCCAGCCCCTGGAATTCACAGATAATCAAACTGCTACTCTATAAGTTGCCTGCTCTTTGATAGTCAGGTATATCAACAGAAAGCAAAGGAGACACCTCCCCACATCTTTCCCATCTTAGTTAATGGCCAATTCCCCCTTTTGATTGATCACAATGGGGTTCCTAGGACCTTTCTGACTCACATTCCTCATCATCATGTCAACACCACCAGCAATGCCTTCAGAATACCTGCAGAAATCAAACACCTCACAGCAACTGCTCTGCCCTCACCCTGGTCTCAGGCATGGCCATTCTTCTCTTGTAGGAAAGCAGTTGCCTGCATGATTTGTCTTTGTGAATTTTATATAAAGCAACCATATGATCTTTTACAAGACTGTCACACTTTTGGCGTGTGTGTGTGTGTGTGTGTGTGTGTGTGTGTGTGTGTGCGTGTGCGTGTGTGAGTGTGTGTGTGTGTGTGTGTGTGTGTGTGTGTGTGTGTGTGTGTGTGTGTGTGTGTGTGTGTGTGTGTGTGTGTTGATAACTTGAAAGAGTTAGTTCTCTCCTTACACCATATGAGTATGGGAGAATAAAGTAAGTCATGAGGCCTGGAAGCCTTTACCTACTGAGCTATCTCACAGGTTTCTCAATGACTGTCAACTCAGACTTCTCCACAGCTCAAGGGCAACATTGTAGTACTAAAATACCCTATGAAGTCCTATAAGACACACCAAATTGCTCCCCCGCCCCATTGACCATGCAGCGTTCCAGGCTCATACTTTCCCCAGGAAAGTGCTGTTTCCTCTACCTAAGAATATACTCACATATGTACATGTCCTCATCACATCTCTATTCATACATCCATTGCTATAATAAAATACCTGAGGCTTAACATGTATAAAGAAGGTATTTGTGTATCTTGTAGTTTGGCATCCTGAAAGTCCAAGATTAGGAAGCTCATTTATTTGACCTCAAGTTAAGGCTTATGGCAGATGGAGTACCATGATGGGAATGCAGGTAATAGAATCAAAAGGAAGCCAGGAAGAGGACTTGAAGGGTCAGGCTCACTGCTCTATACCTTTCACGGGGGTTGATGAAGTTCCCAAGAGAACTATCAAAAATTCTCCTCTAGCTTCTGTTTTATGAAGATCCAATACAAGAGACATTGTTCCTTGGCAAACAAACCACCTACTACCTCTGTTGCCTTCTTTGTGAAGCCTGCCCTTCTCACCCATCTTTCTACTTCAGATATCCCTGAAATATGCCACCATTGAACACACGAAATGTTTTACTGTCTAATGTTGCTCACGGTCTCTCTCCTACCCACTGTTATATTTGCTCCAAGAAAACAGCATTGTGATTATTGTTGTGTACAGCTGCATCCTAAACACTATAAATAGTGTCTGGCACTGGGCAGAAACCCAACACTGTTTACTGAATAAGCTAATTAATTTACAATAAGACCCCCCTCCCTTTGGCAGTGCTTGGGATGAAATCCCTTCCACTACAGGGCTCCTGCTCCAGCTGTATACACCTCTTTTATTGTCGCTCTCAAATGCAATCTATTCCTCATTCCCCAGGGAAAACTAACAATAAATAAAGTGAGATGAAGAACAGCATATACACAAAACCTCACAGAAGAAAACATCCCAAACACAGATACTGGTAGGTCATCTGGAATTTATTATCCTGTGGAGTGTGGAGGAAGAACCTATTTGTTCCCAAGTGACTAGGCAGCTGTGCAGCTATTGTAAAAACTATCGACTAATTCCCCACTGATCAGCTATGCCACTCAACATACATTACATCTGTCTTTACTCAGGCCAGGTTCTTGGGTTGTTTGTCTCTGCAACTGGCAATTCTAAACCGATAGCTTTGTAACCAATTTGCCTGTCTCTTGTGGTTGCTTAGGTTTTATTACACTTTCCCTAAGTGTCTCTGGCTATTTTCATGAGTTCACTGGCTCAGATTTTAGAATTAAGCTGTTAGATTTAAAAGTTAGGCTTGGGGCTGGAGAGATTGCCCTGTAGCTATGGTTAAGAGCACACTCTGCTCTTTCAAGAGGACCCAGGTTTGCTTCAGGCGATCTGCTGCCCTCTGCTGACCTTCCATAGGGACCAGTCCAGTATATAGTGCACATACACACATGCAGGCAACACACTCATACACATAAAATAAGAAATAAACTGATTCTTTAAAGTTAGTCATTTCATTGTGATTCCATTAACTTTAGAAATTTCTGTAGAATTGACGTCTGTACAATATTTAGCTTTTCTGTTGTGCAATATAGCACACCTTCCCAAATTCATGTCTCCTATGGTCTGATGTCCTTCTTAGATTGAGCACTTTTTCTGTTAACATAATTTTAATGGAATTATTGCTGGCACACAAAGCAACTATCCCTATTCATGTATTTTTCAAAGTATTAGTCCTATTAAGAGTAAGTTGTTCCTGCTACAGACATTGTTGGCATTCCTGTTGTTATGGAGTCCCTGTGGCTTTCAAGAAAGATTGTCATCATCTCAAAATAATGATAATTTTATCACCCTGTGGATGAGTTGATTCCACAGAACTCAGAAATCAAGATTGCTGAGTAACTTGGCAGGAGTCCTCGGGGCAATATCATGTATTTGCTCTTGGGCACACTGGAGAGAAAGACAATCAATGATGTGTTATGAAGTGGATCATAGCTAGAAGCGACCAGCTGTCTGCTCCTACAGGGCTGGCTGAGAATCATCCACTATGGATTATCTATAATAAAGAGAGAAGAGGAAAAGAGTGAGCCTGCTTCCTTTCATCTGTTGTTTTTCTAAGCCTCAGCACAAGGCGGGTTAATTTTGCCTCACATTGTTGGTGTTTTGCCTGTGTGGAGGCTGAGTGTTGTCCTGGCTCTTTCTATGCCTCAGGTTTTCAGAGGAAGCTCTAAGGAGGGACAGCCACATAGTATGGCCTCTGTCTGCAGTGAGGCTGTCAGCAAAAAATTGTGTTTGCTAGCCTAAGAGGTTGATGAATGGCCTGACAGTCCAAAGCTGACGATATTCACCTCTTGTACCAAAGATCCTCTGGTGTTTCCCTTGTGATGAGGGAATCTTCCACATTTAAAAGCTAATAAGTTAATAAATGTGACATCCACATTTAAAAGCTAATAAGTTAATAAATGTGACATCCAGGTTTCAATGAGGGCTGATGAAACATGCTACAATTTCACTGAGCATCTTCCTTTATACCCAGGAGTTTCTCTGACATTTCTTTTGAGATGTTCGTAATTTTATCTGTGATATATGTGCTATGGATTTATATTAAAAGATCTGTTACATAAAGTGATATTTGCTTTTAAAATAAAATTTGAAAATTATATCCTTTTAATTAGAATTGACCCTTTAAATCTAATGTAGTTGTCAATAATGTTATTTTGTTATGTGTTATGATTCATTCTTTCAATGATTTGCTGTTCTCTATTCACTTTTTTGAAATTTTATATTGCTGCTGTACATGTGTTGCATACAATGATGGATTTCATGATGTTTTCATACATGTGCATTGGATACCGTACTCATATCCCCCATTACTCCTTTGGCCTTTTACCCCTCCTCACATTGTTCCTATCTTCTTCTGAAATATCCCCCTTCTACTTTCAAGTCACACACACACACACACACACACACACACACACACACACACACAATTTCAGAATAGTTTTGATTTGTATATATGATGTGACACCTAGATTCCGTATATAAGAGAAAGCATGGTATTTGTCTTTCTGAATCTGGTTTATTTAACTTGGCATGATGGCCTTTAGTTTTGTACCTCTTTATGATATACTAAAACTATTTTTAATATATACCACATTTTCTTCATCTATTCAAGTGATGACTGGCATCTAGGATGATTCAAAACCTCAGTTACTGTGAACATCACTACAGGCACACACATATGTAGGTACCTTTGTGGCATTCTAACTTAGATTCCCATGGACATGAACCTAAGGATGGTATAGCTGGATCACATGGTAGTTCTAGTCTTAGCCATTAAAGGAGCATCTATACTGACTTCATAATGGCTACCCTAATTTACACCCTCAGCAGCTGTACCTAAGCCTTCCCAATCACCACCGATGTTTGCTGTTTGTTTCCTTGGCCCTTTGACAGGGGTGAGATAGAATCTCCATATAGTTTTGCTTGCATTTCTGTGATGACTAAGGATGTAGTTTTGCATATATTTATTGGCTATTTGTACTTCTTATTTTGGGCATTGGGAGTTCCATTTATTTGCTCATTTGTTGATGAGGTTTTTGGGGAAAGGAAATTCCTTATATATTTTAGATATTATGGATTTGTAACTTTTTATCTTTTCCACAATTGGCTCATAAACCATATCTCTTTGACTTATATTTTTATGGTTTATTTTGAATTCACAATTTCACCTTTAAATCCCCTACAGCTATCTTCAAATTATATTGCAGCATTGTGTACTATATAACAACCTTACAACAGCATACTTCAATACTTCCTGCTGGTTAGTTTGTGCTGGCATTACCCTATATTTCACCTCTACCAAGGTTCTAAATACCACCACTTAATGTTACTTTGTTTTATAAAGTGGTTTTTAAAAAGAGAACAACAGTGAAAAGGATCTCTCATTTTCCCACTTCTAGGGGTCAGTCCTTTGCATGGAAATAAACATCTCATCCTTTTTGTATGTAAATAATTTCCTTTAACTTATTTTATAGTACAGAAATGATATGAATAAATTTTACACTGAGATTTTGGGGAATTTTTTAGACAATGTCCTGGGTTTTTATTTTTGTTTTATTGCTTGATTCCTTTCTTTTTTTGGGGGGGGGACTTATTTTGTTTTGTTTTGGTTTTGGCTTTTTTTTGTAAGACAGTAAGTATCTCTTTATGTAGCTCTGACTGTCCTGGAACTCACTCTGTAGACCAGGCTGCCTTCAAACTCACAGAAATCCACCTGCCTCTGCTTCCCAAGTGCTGAGATTAAAGGTGTGTGCAACCATGCCCCCTGAGCTGCTTGTTTGTTTTTGAGACAAGATTTTACTGGGTACCCAGACTGGCCTGGAACTCACCATCCTCCTGCACCAGCTCCCTGTGCTAGAGTCACAGGCCAGTAACCAAGTCTAGCACAGCACCTGACTTCCTGTCCTATTTTTCTTCATTCTCTTCCTCTGTTTTTTACTTGGGGAAATTTCAGACGTTTGATCCTCAACACTTTTTCTTAGTAAGTACCAAATCCATTTAGTTTCTCTTTGAGACCTCGTTTTTATTTCTAGACATTCTAATTGAATATTAATTTTATATTATGATTTTTTCCTTATTCTGGTTATGTTCTCATCACCTTCTTCAATCTATGAAACCTAAGTCCTACACCACTTTTCATCTGGACTTATCATCCCTGTCATTTCAGGGTCTGTTTATATCTATGACATTTTCCCTATTGATACGCTATATCATTTTGATTCTCAGAATACTTTTTCATTTCATATTGGAGGCTGGAAATTATGGCCGTGTTATTAGGTGATAAATTGTGTTTTATTTACTTATTAGCATTGGACCTGGGATGCTGTTGTTTGCCATCAGTGGAATCCTTTGGATATTTACTTTTACACTGTGTTCCAGCATGGCCAGAGCTAGTTGGCCCCACTATTGAGGGGGTGCTCCTCAGAGAACCTGGCTGGAGACCCAATCCACACATTATCTCTCCATTTCAGGTGTCTGTCACACAAACTATTTCAGCATTCCATAACATATGGAATTCTTTTGGTTTGTTGATTTCCAATAGTCATTTTCTCTGTGTTTGGATCACTTCTTTCCATGTATACATACCTTGATGCTCATTCAAATTCCAGAAGAATGCCCTGCAGTATCCCTGTCTCTCCCCACCTCTCTCCTTCCTCCATAGTAATACAATGTTCCTCACAATCTAGCCACCTTCGCTTCCTTGGGACTGCTCTGTGTGAGTTTTCCTCACCTGCTGGACATTCTGGTGAACAGATCTGTCCCAGTTAGAACCATCTTTTCTAATTATCTTCATCCCCATGTTTCCTGTTGTCCTGATGTCTAAACATCATTTTTCATACTTTTTTCAGGATTTTTATACTATTTAGTATACATACGTGACTCCCAAAATTCTACCAGGGAACTCCTACAGCTGATAAACACCTTCAGCAATATGAATGGATACAGGATTAACTAAAAAAAAAAAAAAAAGAAAAGAAAAAAAGACCAATAGCCCTCCCATCTGCAAATGATAAATAGGCTAAGAAAGAAATCAGGGAACAACATCTTTTCCAATAGCCACAAATAATATAAAGTATCTTGGGGTAACTCAAGCTAAGCAAGTGAAAGATGTGTATAATGAAACCTCCAATGTGAAGAAAGAAATTGGAGAAGATATTAGAAGATTAAAAGATCTCCTATGCTCATGAATTAGTAGGATTACCATAGTAAAAAAAAAAATGGCCATCTTACTGAAAGCAATATACAGATTCAATGCAATCCCCATCAAAATTTCAATACAATTCTAACAGAGCTTCAAAGAACAATAGTCAACTTCATATGGAAAACAAAGAAATTGAGGCTAGCTAAAACAATCTTGTACAATAAAATAACTTCTGGAGGTATCACCATCCCTGATTTCAAGTTCTACTATAGAGCAATAGTAATAAAAACAGCATGGTATTGGCATAAAAACAGACAGGTGGATCAATGGAATCGAATCAAAGACCCAGACATAAATTCACACAACTATGAACACCTGATTTTTGACAAAAAAAAAAAAAGCCAAAATTATACAATGGAAAAAAGAAAGGCTCTTCAACAAATGGTGGTGGCACAACTGGATGTCAACATGTAGAAGAATGCAAATAGATCCATATCTATCACCCTGCACAAAACTCAAGTCCAAGTAGATTAAAGACTATGTATATGTGACAGTTGTGTAGCTTGGTCTGCTTGTGGGACTCCTAGCAGTGGAAGTGGGTGCTGTTCCTAAGGCTTTGGCTGGCTTTTGGAAACCTATTCCTCCTATGTGTTTCCTTGCCCAGACTTTATACAAGGGGAGGAGCCTAGTTCTACTGCAACTTGATATGCCATGCATTGATGATACCCATGGGAGGCCTCACCATTTCTGAACAGAAACAGAGAAGGATGGATAAGGGGAGAGGGGAGGAGAGGTGGGGAGAGGGAATGGGAGGAGAGAAGGAAGAGGAAACTTCAGCCAGGATGTAAAATAAATGAATAAATTTAGTAAAAAAAAAATATTTAAACAAAAAGGAAATCAAATATATTCCCTGTTGTTCTCTTACATCCTGAAAAGGGAAGGCATTATCATTAAATTATATTGCAGAAAAGCACACTTTTAAATAAAAGGAAAATGATGCTAGCTAAATAGGTTCTACATGTTTGGTTAAGGCAGATAATTTCTGAGAATTCTTGTTTTCCTTAACCACAGGTTGGGGCTACAGTTTGATTACAGAATGTATGCATGTTGAAAAGCTTCAGATAAACATCTGTGCCTAACATTGGTGTTTTTGTGTATCACAGGAGAAAGAAGATTGGTCAGATCTGGTGGAATTTAGCTTGGGGTCTGTTTAATGGCAGTGACAACGTGCAGAGGCAGTTGGGTCTGTGGTTCTAGCACTGGACAGAGTTCTCAACTGGGGCAGGGGGTTAAAGGTCACCAGCAGAGCATGGTAGGAAGAAGCCCCTTGGGAGGGAGAGAGAATGGAGAACTTCTACAGAAGAGTCAGGTAGGACAGTGAGAAGGAATCCTAGCAGACAGGCAGAGGGAAACGAGGAGCAAACCCTCAAAACCATTGTCTGAACTAAACAAGGCCAGTTGTGTAGAATCAACTAACAGATGGAGAGAGACTGCGAACACATTTAGTTAGCATGGGCAGTCACTTTGTGTGGTCGCCCATTCCCTAGGCACTTGCTGTCACTGTGCTCTCTTTCCTGAAGCAGAGAGAAGACGTTCAGGCCTTGAGAGACTGGGGGCCAGAAGTTTAGTCCAAGCGGGAGACTGCCTGAGAGCAGCCACCAGCCCTTCTCAGTCTAAGTGATGATGAAAATGTGATAAAGCACAGGCTGCATAATAAAGTAACAGTAAAAACCAACCAGGAAACCCCGTGAGCTACTCTGCCACACACACAGTTAGGGTCAAAATAGCAGCTTGATGTATTTTCTTTTTTCCATGACTGTTATAAAAAAAAAAAATTCCTGGAGGATATTGTAAACTGCCTGGAGCTCCTCATTTATATAACTCATTTTTGAATTTCATTTTTCACCCTCTGAGATTGAATAACTCTGAGGTTGGAATTGTATTGCTCTTTAAGTGGGAACGGGAGCTTAGTCGTTGAAACAATGCTTCTGCTCAAGGCTTTGGCAGCTGTGGGTACTTGACTTTCCTTAATAATGACTTTATGAAAGAGAAATTATGGGTCTTTGATGTGATGACCACTCTCTTCAGTAAATGCCATTTTACATGTAGACCAAACTCACTCTTCTTTAAAGAAAATAGTTAAAAGATTTAGGATAATATCAGCAGAATAAGCTATATATTTCAAACTATTCCTTACTGGATACACATAGAGATAGGGATTTGGAAGCTGGGAAAGACAAAAAGTCAAATTTTATTGATTTGCCTAGGTGTTTAAAATGTGTTTTCTATTCCTTACCACCCAGTGAAGCAGGATGTGTTATCCTCATTTTACAAGTGAGAAAATGCCTGCAGGGAGTTAATAGCTTATCCAAAGTCATTAGGCCGGAGTACGGATTTGTCTGGTCTGGTTCATAAGCCTTTCTCATTCAATACGTCTGCTGACGTTACAGGGAAGGAAGGCTATTTGTGCTGTGGTCTGAGAATCCAGAAAACACACAGCATGCTGGAGGGGTTGGAAATGGGGAAAATGCTAAGGAGAAGAATTTTTACTACTACTTTGAATAAGATATTATTTATAGTATGACTGGCATAAGCAAATAGAACAGGGTAATCTAGTCCACAACTGCCAATCTGATGGGATCTAGGATTGTCTGGGAGATGAGCTGGACACATCTTCGAGAGATTATCTTGACTGCATTAATGGAGGTGGGGCTATGGGTGGCACTGTTCCCTGGCTGGGATCCTGGGTTGCATAAGTGGAGAAAGCAAGCTGAGCGGCAGTCTGCATTATTTCTTCTCCTGGTGATAGATACATTGTGACCAGCTGCTTCAAGACCTGGCTGCCCTGACTTCCTCACCATGATGGGTGATCCTGAACTGTAAGCTAAAATAAGTCCTTTCCTTTAAGTTGCTTTTGTTAGCGTATTTTAGCACAGCAACAGGAAAAGCACCCAAGAGACCACATAAACAAGAAATGTGTACTTAGAAGATCAGACAGGGTTAAATCAAAGAGCTCTTGGCTTCCAGCCTCCAAATCATTACATCTCTGTGCAAGCAAGAAGAAATAATTTTAAAGAAATAGCTCAGGATCCATGTATCTTTCACCAAGGTATTTAAGGGTCCTGGGCTCCATTTCCTCAGGAGTCCTAATATTCTTGCTGTATGAATCTGAAATGCCCTCCATGGGGTCACATTCTTAATACTTGTTCTCCACTTGATGACACCATTCTGGGAGTCTGTGAAGTCATTTGGAAGTGGGCCCTCCATGAGGAAGCAGGCCACTAGGAGTGGCCTTTGAAGTTTACACCTGACCCTTACTTCCTGTGTTGCCCTCGGCATCCTGACCACACTGTGACTAGACTCTGCCCCATGAACTCAGTCCGCCATGAACTGAACTGCTCTGCCATGACTTCCCTCCTGCATGAACTACAACCATGTTCCAAATTAAGTTCTTTATTTAAACCCTTAAGTTGCTGTGTTATGTGTTGTAGTCTCAATGGCAGAAAAGCAGTGAATGGGAAGAACGACACATGTGTAGAAACCCGAATTTGCCTCTGGCTTTAGGAATTTCTCATTTCTGGTCCAGAAGGAGTGTCTTCAAGGGACACCTGGGGGTGGGGTTGGCTGTGAGAGAGTCTTCACAAAGTCCAAAGCCAGTAGGGATATGGAGGCAGAGTCTGGAGACAGATGTGACAGGTAAGCAATGAGAAGCAGTGGAACAGAAGAACCACAAACGGTGGAAGTGTGGTTTCACTTCTGTGCTGAGGGGAAAGTGGCCTGTAGCCATTTCCACATTTACAGGCAGCACTATGCTGGGCAAACACACGGAGAACTGGAGGACGTCAAAAGGACTAAGCGACATTTCAAAGCCGGAGTGTGTAGCGCCACCTCTGCCTTAGAAGTGTCTAAAGTATGTCTCATGCAGAAGTATTTCAGTGACTAGAACTTTTATTGTGAATCCAGTCCCGCAGTAAGAAAAAGATACAAACACAGAGGGAGTTTCTCCTTGACTTTGCAGCAACCTGGAGCCCCTGTGGATGTGTGAGACAGCAGACCACTATTTGAGCTGTGCTTTGAGAAGACTGGTCTGGCTGTGGTTAGAGGATGAACTGGATGGACTGCAAGGTGGTGTGCTAGTGAAGAAGCTGGTGCAAAAATTCAAGGGAGATGATTTGGATCTGAACTGGGGTCCCAAATTTCAGGGACAGAGCAGAAGGGTCAAATTGGAAAGCACTGTGGAAAGAGTGTGTTTCTGGGTAGAAATGGGTTAGGACAGAGGGAAAGGAAAGGAGAAGGGGTGTGGTTTAGAATGTTTAATTAGTGAGTGGAAAGATGGAGGATACCTTAACCAGGAAAAACCTCATCACAGAAGGCTTAGGTTTTAGGACTTGCCCCTAGTTTGGATCTGGCATATTCACCAAAAGCTCATATGTCCTGGTCATTAACCAGGGGCTATTGGGAGTTGGTGAGTGCTGTAAGACATGGGGCTTAATGATAGGTCTTCACAACTATTAGGGCTGTGTCCCTTGAATTGGATGAGGGGTGACAGTCCCTTCTCTTCATTCTCCTTTGGCTTCCTGGCTATGAGGTGAGTGGTTTTATTTTGCTCCATGGCAGGCTCCAAAGCAACAGGACCAGTTGATCATGGATTGAAGCATGTGAAATCAATAGCCAATAGCCCAAATAAACTCAATTTCTTGTTCTTCTAAATTGATTGTCTCAGATATTTGTCATAGCCATGGACAGGGCTGTTCCTGTGACTGAGAATTTTTGAAAAAAAAATGCTACAGTATTAGAGGATGGAAAATTTAGTTGTAGAGTTAAGCAATTTAGTAATGACAACAGGATTGGGCAATATTGTGTAAATAAGATTTGTTTGGATCAGAATACAAAGTTTGCTTGTTTGAGCTGCTAAATCTTGGGCTAGATAATGCATGAAAACATCCTTATATAAAATCAGGAGAAGCAGAGCAGCAAAAATAGCAAGGGCCATTTTCCAGGTGCTGTGTATCAGGTACTGTTCTATGCGCCCTCATGCAACATCTAAGTTGACCCCACCAACATACTTGGAGCACGTTCAAAGTGCATCTCCAGGCAGATGCCCTGAATTGTTTACCCAGGTAACATTTCTAATAAATTTAAGTTCCTTTCTTAAACCTGATTCCAACTTCCGTGCCTTTCTCCATACTTTTCAATTGAACATGAAGATATCGGGGCTCACAGGCCTACTTAGGTCATGTGGCTAGTAAATGGTTGACTTGGGAATCTTGGGGCTGGTTCCTGCCATTCTGAAAGCCATTGTTCTTCTCACTGACTGGTGATTTTCTCAGTGGAGCGGATTTGAATGCATGGGAGTGAGGGTCCACCAGGCACTGAACAGCAACCGGGATAATTCATATGATGAACACCCCCACAAGAGGAGGACTGAAGAGATGATATTTTATTCAATTCACTAGCCACTTTCTAATCCTATCATGTTTCAAACATTCCATCAAAGAGTTAAAGAAACAGAACAGAAGCCCAAGTTAAGATTCTCTCAAAAGTGTGACTTCATTGCAGAGCTCTGTTTGCTTACATTTATCTAAATATTTAGTTATCCCATATGGCTGTGTCTAAATCCTATCTCTCTGCCAGGTTATTTTATTACAGAAACTGGGAAATCCAACCTTTTTCTTTTCTTGTGGATATTACACTCTGCTCTTTCCCGCTACAAGTACCTAGAGACTCGAGTATCATGTGAAGTCTTTTCATTTAAATAAGTAGTGATGGATAAAAAACGATATACTGAAGAAACAGCTAAATCCAATGTGGATAAGAAAATGATACTTCAAAAGTGGTTTCATCTAATATGAGAATTGAGCTCTAGCCAGTTTTCACACCTCACCACCTTGACTGTATTGTATTTCTAGAAGGTAGGGAATATTAAACATTGCTAATGATTGATTGCATCTCAACTTTCAGGTGTTACATGGAGCAGACCTTTAAAAGGGGGGAATTTTATTCCTTTAAAGCACATTAACAGAACTTTCTTATTATTTAAAAAAATCAATTCCCTGGATTTACCATATTTAATCCAAATTTGATCCAAGAGTGAAATTCCTTTTTGGCAGAATCATCAATAATTTACTGCCTCTCAGACTTTCCTTCCAAAGGCAAAAAATATTGGCTACAAGAGTTCTGGCTGACACATTATAAAGTAAAGCTGGCAAATGGACTGTATGAGATTTTGCCAATTCTATACCCATCTGAAGATTCCAAGTGAATCAGCATAGCTTCCTTTCACAGCCATCCTCTGAACACTAGTGTATACCACTGAGCATCCCAAAAGACAAGAACCATGCAAACGCTCACCTGGGGTGGCTATTAACAGTTTTCTGGCTTCCCACTTCCCTTAAGCAGCAATTATTTTACTGGAAAGCACCTACAAAGAGAGGTTCACCAGCTCCACCTGAACTTAGTCCTCTGGAATGTCCCACTTTCATTATTGATTAGCTCTGAGTGCTGAGCCCTGAAAAATCCTGAGATATTTTTTATTCTCTGGTTGTGGCTGTCTTCTCCATGACCACAATGACCTTCCCTGCACCCTCTTTACTGTACAGACTTGCAGGGGCTTACTCTGACCCCCTCCTTGTTTTTGTGGAGTAATTGAGTCCTTCAACTAAGCAGATTGCTCTTTTTCCCCTCTAATTTGTTATAATACTTTTAACAACTCAAGGTCCAAATATCAGGTGTTCCGTCAGTTTTAATACACTGCCCATCACTTGTTCAAATAATTCTCATTTAATTACTGTTTCTGTAGATGATTATTGTAGCTGGAGAGCTTCTCTCCTGGTGCCATCAAGCCCCCGCAGTCCCACAACCCCTTATATAAAATAATCACTCAGACGCTTATATTACTTATAAACTGTATAGCCATGGCAGTCTTCTTGTTATCTACTCCTTCTATCTTAAACTAACCCATTTCTATTAATCTATACTTTGCGATATGGTTCGTGGCTTACTGTACCTTCTGGGAGGTGGAAGGCTGGGTCAGAGAGATACTGCCAGCCGCTGCTTAACAAGCGAGATGAAAGGTACTGGTAAGCCACGAGCCACGTGGCAACTTGTAGACTAACAGAAATGGGTTAATTTAAGATAGAAGAAGTAGATAGCAAGAAGCCTGCCATGGCCATACATTTTGTAAGCAATATAAGTTTCTGTGTGTTTACTTGGTTGGGTCTGAGCGTCTATGGGCCTGGCGGGTAAGAGAGATTTGTCCTGATTGTGGGCCAAGCAGGAAAACTCTAGCTACAGATTATGATGATGAAAGAATCATGAAAGTAATGATTAAAAACAATGGGCATTTTATTGTTTTGTAGTTTTTCAAACCACAATTAGATATCATTTCTTTTGCTGTCTGAGCCACCCTTGGCATTATTATGCCTATTTTAAAGCTGAGAAGATAATTTCAGAACATTTGAGTAACATACCCAGAACTGTCTTCTGGAATCCAGGACGTCTTACTACAGTGTCCTAATGTTTTCCTGTGTGGGGTAAGTTTGGAGCCCTATGTGTCTGGTCAGCTAGGCTGTCCTGCCGCCTTCCATGTCTACTGCTCCAGCACCAGCTAATCAAGGCTGCTATTCGCAGCCTCTTCAATTACAGATCTCTTCCTGTCCATTCAGAACTAGAGTCAGTAATGGCTTCACCACTGTTAGCTTCCAAGTCTTTCTACATGTCACACTGATCCTCTTAACATTGACCTTAACTATAATTGCCCCGTGGTTAAATTATCCTCCAATTATCTCATTAAGTGTGGCTTCATTTTCCTACAAGTGACCCCAGAGTAACAAAACCCTAGCTTCCTTTCTCTGGTCTGCAAGATGAAATTGAGCATAACTACCACTCAGACTAGACATTAGACAGACTGAGCCATGTTTTGAAGGGAGGAGTACCCAAGGTACTTTTGTTGAGTCTAGGAAAGATGACTTCCCTAATGCAGAACCATATAGAATCTTGGAAGTCTCCTCAGTTTAGGATTATCAGAAATACTTTTCTCTTCTGATATGCAGAAATACTTGGTTATTTATCTAGTTATATTTATGTCAAATAGAGTTTGTTTCCTCATGCTTAGTAAAAAAAAGTTCCATTCATTCAACCCACCATCCAGGCAGGTGCATAGTAGGTATATGTAGTTAGAGTTTTCCTGCCTGGCCCACAGTCAGGACAAATCTCTCTCATCCACCAGGCCCATGGACGCTCAGACCCAACCAAGTAAACACACAGAAACTTACATTGTTTACAAACTGTATGGCCATGGCAGGCTTCTTGTTATCTACTTCTTCTATCTTAAATTAACCCATTTCTGTTAGTCTATACTTTGCCACATGGCTTGTGGTTTACCAGTGTCTTTACATGTTGCTTCTCATGGCGGCGGCTGGCAGTGTCTCTCTGCCCTAGCCTTCCACCTCCCAGAATTCTCTTCTCTCTTGTCCCGCCTATACTTCCTGCCTGGCCACTGGCCAATCAGAATTTTATTTACACAGAGCGATATCCACAGCACTTCCCTTTACTTTTTTTTTTTTTTTTTTTTTTTTTTAAGGAAGGTTTTAACTTTTTGGCCAGGTAGAAAATATAGGCGGGACAAGAGAGAAGAGAATTCTGGGAGGTGGAAGGCTAGGGCAGAGAGACACTGCCAGCCGCAGCCATGAGAAGCAACATGTAAAGACACTGGTAAGCCACAAGCCATGTGGCAAAGTATAGACTAACAGAAATGGGTTAATTTAAGATAGAAGAAGTAGATAACAAGAAGCCTGCCATGGCCATACAGTTTGTAAACAATATAAGTTTCTGTGTGTTTATTTGGTTGGGTCTGAGCGTCTATGGGCCGGGCAGATGAGAGAGATTTGTCCCGACTGTGTTGTCCCACCTCTATTTCCTGCCTGGCCACTGGCCAATCAGAATTTTATTTACACAGAGCGATATCCACAGCAGGTGTGTTTCCTGAGAAGTGTGTAAATGTAAATGTATATCAAGAACTAAATATAGAGAAGAGAATAGGGAAAATTTCTGTCTTGAATATCCACCTGAAGTTTTGACACTCAGGATAACTTGCTAGAATACCACTGCAGACAAACCAATAGCCCTAGTGTCAAACCTGACCATTCCCTCTGCTCTTCCTCCATCCTAAAACCTTGTGTGAGCACATCTAACTGGCAAGTCCTAATTGGTCTCCTGAATCTTGGTCGCAGAGGGGTCTATGGAAAGTGGTTTCAAACTATTTATCGTTTAGAAGCACAGGGACGTATAGAACACTGAGTGGAAATGAGAATGGACATATAACACTAATCTAAACACCCCAGCAGAGTGGGAAAACTGATCGTTAGAGGCAGGTAATCTCATTAAGTTTATTTACTATGTCCTCTGGTAGAATTATGTATCCACTCTTTACCTCAGCTTTCTGATTTCATCAATTGTAGAATGGATAACACTCAACTATGAGGATACTGGAACCTACAATAGAACCATGTAGGTCACCTGTCACCATGGTTCTCAAGCTATGTGGTAAAGTGTTGTGGGGCTCCACAGCAAACTCACAAGGGCAACTCAAGGATATGTGAATTTTCTAAAGAAACATAATTGTACTTGGCATTTATCACATCACACACAAAATATTAGCTTGAAGTAGTAGCTTAAGGGAGTTTGTAGTTCACAGTAGATTAGCCTCAACATTATATTATTCTATGTTCCTTTTGATGTCTTATCCTTCTGAAAATGTGTCTTTAGCAGTGACTAAGATGAAAAACCTGTATTTCACATACCTCAATCTGAGGATGACAGCTTGAATACAATTCTGAAGTTTAAGAAAATAACCTAGCAGGCCCATATATCCCATTAGGAAACATTAGAGGTTGGCTTACATCCTACCTCAAATTCATGTGCTGAAGTCCTAATATGAAGATGTGACTATACTTGGAGATACCGTCTCTAAAGGTGGAGTAAGCTAAGATGCATTCATCAGGTTGAGCCCTTTCTTGTTGTCATTAGTACCTTATAAGAGCAGAGACCTGGACCCACAAACCCTGGGGATGTACACATATAGAGAAAAATGTGTGAAGACAGAGTGGGGAGGCAGCCATTTGCAAACCAAAGAAAAAAGCCTGGGGAGGAGCCATATTGATAATGAAATAATGCTCTTGGACAGAGAGCCTACAGAATGATAGCCTCCATAACTGCGGAAAAACCAATTTGGTTGCCTAAGCCACGTGCAGCATTTTCTTAGAGCAATCTAAAACAATTAATCTATATATCAACTTGGCTAGACCATGGGGTGCCCAGTTACTAATTAAGCATTATTTGGGGGGAACTTCTTGCTAAGACTGTTGTTTGAATTGGTAGAAATGATTAAAGAAGAGCTTACAACCCACAAATGTTTGGGAACCCATACACTGATATGGATAGCCTGGGTAAAGAGAACTTACTGGTTCAGATTCTCTGGAGAGCCTTGAATAACACAGACCCATGACAAACAGAACTCTGTACAAAACTCTATTCCAAATAGACTGAAGACCTCAACATAAACCCTGGCACACTTTAATTTTAATCCAAAAGAGGAGGAAGTAGGTAATATGCTTCAATTTCATAAGCACAGGAAAAGACTTTCTGAACAGGACCCTGGAAGCACAGGCATTAAGACCAACAGTTGACAAATGGGACCTCCTGAAATTAAAAAGCATCTTTACAGTGAAGGACACCATGATTCAAGTGAAGACACAGCCTATAAAACAGGAAATATCTTTACCAGCTATACATATATATATACCAGATATATAGACAGAAGATTATAGTCTACAACAGTGGTTCTCAACCTTCTTAATGCCAAGGCCCTTTAATATAGTTCCTCGTGTTGTGGTGACCCCCAACCATAAACATCATTTTCATTTTCATTGCTACATCACAGCTGTAATTTTGCTATTGTTATGAATCATGATATAATACCTGTGTTTTCTGATGGTCTTAGGTTGGTCATGACCTATAGGATGAGAACTGCTGGTTTAGAATATACAACGAACTCAGAAAGCTTAACAACAAGAAAAGGACCAATCTAATTTGAAATTGGGATATGGTACAAAACCGAGTTCTCAGAAAAAGAAATACAAATTTCTGAGAAAAATAAATGTATTCTTTCTTTTTAAAGTTTTTTTTTTATTATATTTGTGTTTTAATTTTACACATCAGCCATGGGTTCCCCTGTCCTCCCCCCTCCCACCCCACCCCCACCTTCTCCCCAGCCCCTCCCCTCCATTCCCATCTCCTCCAGGACCAAGACTCCCCTGGGGATTCATTTAAACCTGATGGATTCAGTACAGGCAGGTCCAGTCCCCTCTTTCCAGGCTGAGCAAAGTGTCCCTGTATAAGCCCAAGGTTCCAAACAGCCAGCTCATGCCCTAAGGACAGGTACCCATCCCACAGTCTGGGTGCCTCCCAAACAGTTCAAGCTATTCAATTGTCTCACTTATACAGAGGGCCTGATCCAGCTGGGGGTTCCACAGCCTTTGATTCATAATTCATGTGCTTCCATTCGTTTGGCTATTTGTCCCTGTGCCTCTCTAATCTTGGCCTCAACAATTCACGCTCTTACAGTCCCTCCTCTTTCCCGACAATTGGACTCCACCTGGGGCCTGGCTGAGGATCTCTGCATCCACTTCCATCAGTTATTAGATGAGAGTTCCAGCACGACTGTTAGGGTGTTTGACCATCTGATCACCAGTACAGGTCAGATCAGGCTTTCTCTCAACCATTGCCAGCAGTCTACAGAGGATGTAGCATTGTGGATTTCTGGGGACCTCTCGAGCACTCTGCCTATTCCTGGTCTCATGTGGTCATCATTTATCATGGTCTGTTATTCCTTGTTCTCCCTTTCTGTTCTTGATCTAGTTGGGATCTCCTGCTACCCTAAGCTTTCTTTCCCTCAAACCTTGCCCTTCATTACTCCCACTGTCATCCAGGTTGTTCATGTAGATCTCATCCATTTCTCTGTCATTGGGTGATCCCTGTGTCTTTCCTAAGGTCCCGTTTTCTAGGTAGCCTCCCTGGAGTTGTGTAGCAGTCTAGTCATCTTTGTTTTACATCTAGTATCCTCCTATGAGTGAGTACATACCATGTTTGTCCTTCTGAGTCTGGGTTACCTCACTCAGGATGATTTTTTCTAAATCCATCCATTTGCCTGCAAACCTCATGATGTCATTGTTTTTCTCTGCTGAGTAGTACTCCATGGTGTATATGTACCATGTTTTCTTTATCCATTCTTCAGTTGAAGGGCATCTAGGTTGTTTCCAGGTTCTGGCTATTACAAACAATGCTTATATGAACATAGCTGAGCAAATGCCCTTGTGGTATGATTGAGCATTCCTTGGGTATATGCCCAAGAGTGCTACAGCTGGGTCTTGGGGGAGATGGATTCCCAATTTTCTAAGGAAGCGCCATACTGATTTCCAAAGTGGCTGTACAAGCTTGCATTCTCACCAGCAGTGGAGGAGAGTTCCCCTTGCTCCACATCCTATCCAGCATAAGCTGTCTTCTGTGTTTTTGATATTAGCCATTCTGACAGGTGTAAGGTGGTATCTCAGAGTCATTTTGATTTGCATTTCCCGGATAATTAGGGATGTTGAGCAATTCCTTAAATGTCTTTCAGCCATTTGAACTTCCTTTGTTGAGAATTCTCTGTTTAGTTCTATAGCCCATTTCTTAATTGGACTGTTAGACACTTTGATGTCTAATTTCTTGAGTTCTTTATATATTCTGGATATCGGCCCTCAGTCAGATGTGGACTTGGTGAAGTTCTTTTCCCATTCTGTAGGCTGTCGCTTTGTCTTGTTGACCATGTCCTTTGCTCTACAAAAGCTTCTCAGTTTCAACATGTCCCATTGATTGATTGTTTCTCTCAGTGTCTGTGCTACTGGTGTTATATTTAGAAAGTGATCTCTGGTGCCAATGCGTTCAAGACTACTTCCTACTTTCTCTTCTATCAGGTTCAGAGTAACTGGATTTATGTTGAGGTCTTTGATCCACTTGGAGTTAAGTTTTGTGCACGGTGAAAGGTATGGATCTATTTGTAGCCTTCTACACACTGACATCCAGTTATGCCAGCACCATTTGTTGAAGATGCTTTCTTTTTCCCATTGTACATTTGTGGCTTCTTTGCCAAAAATCATATGTTCATAGGTGTGCGGGTTAATGTCAGGGTCTTCAATTTGATTCCATTGGTCCACATGTTGGTTTTTATGCCAGTACCAAGCTGTTTTTATTACTGTAGTTCTAAAGTAGAGCTTGAGGTTGGGGATTGTGATGCCTCCAGAGGTTGTTTTATTGTACAGGATTCTTTTGGCTATCCTGGGTTTTTTGTTTTTCCATATGAAGGTGAGTATTATTCTTTCCAGGTCTGTGAAGAATTGTGTTGGTAATTTGATGGGGATTGCATTGAATCTGTAGATTGCTTTTGGTAAGATCGCCATTTTTACTATGTTAATCCTGCCTATTCATGAGCATGGGAGGTCTTTCCATTTTCTGACATCTTCTTCAATTTCTTTTTTCAGGGACTTAAAGTTCTTGTCATATAGGTCCTTCCCATGCTTAGTTAGAGTAACCCCAAGGTATTTTATATCATTTGTGGCTATTGTAAAGGGTGATGTATCTCTGATTTCCTTCTCAGCCTGTTTGTCTATTGTATATAGGAGGGCTACTGATTTTTTTGAGTTGATGTTGTATCCTGCTATGTTGCTGAAGGTTTTTATTAGCTGTATCAGTTCCTTGGTTGAATTTTTCAGGTCACTCATATATACTATCATGTCATCTGCAAATAGGGAAAGCTTGAATTCTTCCTTTCCAATTTGTATCCCCTTAATCTCCATATGTTGTCTTATTGCTCTGGCTAGAACTTCAAGTACTATATTGAATAAGTATGGGGAGAGGGACAGCCTTGCCTTGTTCCTGATTTTAGTGGTATTGCTTTGAGTTTCTCTCCATTTAATTTGATGTTGGCTGTTGGCTTGCTGTAGATTGCCTTTATTATGTTTAGGTATGTTCCCTGTATTCCTGATCACTCCAAGACCTTTATCATGAAGGGGTGTTGGATTTTGTCAAATGCCTTTTCTGCATCTAGTGAGATGATCATGTGGTTTTTTTCTTTGAGTTTGTTTATATGGTGTATTACATTGATGGACTTTCGTATGTTGAACTACCCTTGCATCCCTGGGATGAAGCCTACTTGATCATGGTGGGTAATTGTTTTGATGTGTTCTTGGAGTCTGTTTGCCAGTATTTTATTGAGTATTTTTGCATCAATGTTCATGAGGGACATTGGTCTGTAGTTCTCTTTCTTTGTTGCATCTTTGTTTGGTTTAGGAATCAGGGTAATTGTAGCCTCATAAAAGGAGTTTGGTAATATTCCTTCTGCTTCTATTGTGTGGAACAATTTAAAGAGTATTGGTATTAAGTCTTCTTTGAAGATCTGGTAGAATTCTGCACTGAAACCATCTGGTCCTTGTGGTGGTATTGTGTTCCCCAAAATATTGTGTGTTCCCTGAAATAAACATATCTGAGGTCAGAGAACAGACAGCCACTAGAACAAAGCCAAAATTGGTGGCTAGAAAATGGGAAGAGTATGCTATAGCAGAAGTTGGGTGGTGGTGGTACACACCTTTAATCCCAGCACTTGGGAGGCAGAGCTAGCTGGATCTCTGAGTTCAAGGCCACTTTAGAAACAGCTAAGCATGGTGACCCACACCTTTATTCCCAGAAACACAACCTTTAATCCCAGGGAGTGGGGGCAGAAAGAGAAAAGTATATAAGGCCTGAGGACCAGGAATTAGGGAAGAAATATGCATGTAGTGAGTAAAGCATTCGGCTGGTTAAGCATTCAGGCTTTCGAGCACATTTCAGCTGAGAGCCATTGGGATGAGGATTCAGAAGCTTGCAGTCTGAGGAAACAAGACCAGCTGAGGAACTGGAGAGGTGAGAAAACTGTGGCTTGTTCTGCTTCTCTGATCTTCCAGCAATCACCCCAATAACTGGCCTCGGGTTTGGTTTCATTAATAAGAACTTTTAAGATTCCTACTACAGGTCCTGGCTTTTTTTTTTTTTTTTTTTTTTTTTTTTTTTTTTTTTTTTTTTTTTTTTTTTGGTTGGGAGACTTTTAATGACTGATTCTATTTCCTTAGGGGTTATTGGACTATTTAAATGGTTTATCTGGTCTTGATTTAACTTAGGTATGTGGTACCTATCCAGAAAATTATCCATTTCTTTTAGATTTTCCAGTTTTGTGGAGTAGAGGTTTTTGAAGTATGACCTGATTATTCTCTGGATTTCCTCATTGTCTGTTGTTATATCCCCCTTTTCATTTCTGATTTTGTTAATTTGGATGCTCTCTCTCTGTCTTTTGGTTAGTTTGGATAAGGGCTTGTCTATCTTGTTGATCTTCTCAAAGAACCACCTCTTTGTTTCATTAATCCTTTGTATTGTTCTCTTTATTTCTATTTTATTGATTTCAGCTCTCAATTTGATAATTTCCTGGCATCTGTTCCTCCTGGGAGACTTTGCTTCTTCCTGTTCAAGGACTTTCAGGTGTGCTGTCAGGTCACTAGTGTGAGATTTCTCCAGCTTCTTTATGTGGGCATTCAGTGCTATGAATTTCACTCTTAGCACTGTTTTCATAGTGTCCCATAAGTTTGGGTATGTGGTGTATTCATTTTCATTGATCTCTAGGAAGTCTTTAATTTCTTTCTTTCTTTCTTCCTTGACCCATTGGTGATTCAGTTGAGCATTATTCAGTTTCCATGAGATTGTACGATTTCTGTAGTTTTTTGTTGTTGTTGTTGTTGAAATCTAACTTTAAACCATGGTGGTCCAATAGAACACAGGAGGTTATTCCAATCGTTTTGTATCTGTTGAGATTTGCTTTGTGGCCAAGTATGTGGTGGATTTTAGAGAAGGTTCCATGGGGTGCTGAGAAGACAGTATATTCTTTTTTGTTCGAGTGGAATGTTCTGTAGATATTGATTAAGTCCATTTGAGCCATAACATCATTTAAGACCATTATTTCTCTGTTAATTTTCAATTTGGCCGATCTGTTCAGAGGTGAAAATGGGGTGTGGAAGTCTCCCACTATTAATGTGTGGGGTTTTATATGTGATTTAAGCTTTACTAATGTTTCTTTTACATATGTGGATGCCCTTGTGTTTGGGGCATAAATGTTCAAAATTGAGACTTCATCTTGGTGGATCTTTCCTGTGATGAGTATGTAATGTCCTTCATCATTTCTTTTGATTGATTTTAGTTTGAAGTCTATTGTGCTGGATATTAGGATGGCTACACCAGCTTGCTTCTTAAGACCATTTGATTGGAAAGTCTTTTCCCAGCCTTTTATTCTTAGGAGATGTCTGTCTTCAAATTTGAGGTGTGTTTCTTGTATGCAGCAGAAAGATGGGTCCTATTTTCGTATCCATTCTGTTAGTCTGTGTCTTTTTATAGGTGAATTAAGTCCATTGATATTAAGGGATATTAATGACCAGTGATTGTTCATTCCTGTTATTATTTTTATTTTTTGGTAGTAGTGTGTGTGTACATCTCTTCTTTGGGGTTTACTGCTGTGGTGTTATCTATTGCCTGTGTTTTCATGGGTGTATCTAACTTCCTTAGGTTGGAATTTTCCTTCTAGTGCTTTCTGTAGGGCTGGGTTTGTGGATAAGTATTGTTTAAATCTGGTTTTGTCTTGGAAGGTCTTGATCACTCCATCTATGATGACTGAAAGTTTTGCTGGGTATATTAGTCTAGGCTGGCATCCATGGTCTCTTAGTGTCTACATATCTGTCCAGGTCCTTCTGGCTTTCAAAGTCTCCATTGAGAAATCGGGTGTTATTCTGATGGGTTTGCCTTTATAAGTCATTTGGCCTTTTTCCTTTGCTGCCCTTAATATTCTTTCTTTATTCTGTACATTTAGTTGTTTAATTATTATGTGGGGAGGGGACTTTTTTGGGGGGTCTAGTCTGTTTGGTGTTCTATAGGCTTCTTATATCTTCATGGGCATTTCTTTTTTTAAGTTGGGAAAGTTTTCTTCTATGATCTTGTTAAATATATTTTCTGTGCCTTTGAGTTGGTATTCTTCTCCTTCCTGTATCCCTATTATTCATAGGTTTGGTCTTTTCATGGTGTCCCAAATTTCTTGGACATTTTGGGTCATGACTTTGTTGGTTTTAGTGTTTTCTTTGACTGATGAATCTATTTTTTCTAATGAATCTTCAACACCAGAGATCCTCTCTTCCATCTCTTGCATTCTGTTGATTATACTTGCATCTGAAGTTCCTGTTCATTTACTCAGATTTTCTATTTCCAGCCTTCCTTCTGCTAGTGTCTTCTTCATTTTTTTCTATTTCCCTCTTCAGGTCTTGGACTGTTTCCCTCGTCTGTTTCATTGCTTTTTCATGATTTTCTTTCAGGGACTTATTGTTTTCTTCTGCTTTATTTGTACTTTCATCTAGTTTTTTATAGTGTTCTTCCCTTTTTTTTTTTTTTTGTTTATCTGTTTCTCCACTTTATTTTTGATTTCTTCTATATAAGGCTCTAGCCTCTTCATGATGTTACTTATACGGTTGTTTTCTTCTGCTTCTTCCATTCTGTGATGTTCAGGTCTAGCTGTTGGAGAAGGACTAGGTTCTGGTGATGCTGTATTGTTCTTTATTTTGTTGTATGTAGTTCTGCCTTGGTGTTTGCCTATCTCCTTGTGGATTCATTCTTGGTCTTATCAATGTACTTGGTCCAGACAGAGCTGACAGATTTAGGGAGCCTCTCTCTGGTCCAGATGGAAGCTCTGGGCTGGATGGGTGTGCTCTGGTCCAGATGAGAGTGCTGGGGGGATAGGAGCTGAGGGGCTGGACCAGCTTGAGTCTCAGGAAGTCCCTGGGGTCTCCTTATCTTGTCCAGATGGGAGCTCCTCTTGTCCATATGGGAGTTCTGGGGCAGGATGGAATGCTGGATGCTGGACTCTAAGTCTCTGGAAGTGGCTGGGGTCTCCGGCAGATGAGTATGGGGGCAAGGAGTTGAGGTTGTAGTGTCCACAAGAGGGTCTTTCTGGTCCAGATGGGAGTTTGGGGGCGGATGGGAGCTGGGGGCTGGTCTTTGAGTCTCAGGAAGTGGCTGGGGGGTCTTGGGCAAATGGGTGTGGGGGCAGGGTGTGGAGACTTCAGGGTCTGCCTGCAGTCTTAAGAAATGTATTCTTAATGTTCAATATCTTTAGCCATCAAGCTTAAAACTACTTTGAGATTTCATTTTACCCCAGTCTAAATGGCTAAGACTTAAAAACAAAAACAAAAAACAAAAACAAACAAACAAAAAAAAACAACAACAGGAGCCAGAGATATGGCTCAGTGATCAAGAACATTTACTGCTCTTGCAGAGGACCAAGGTTCGGTTCCTAACACTGACATGGCTGCTCGCAACCATTCATAACTCCAGTTACAGGGGGTCTAATATTCCCTTATGACCTCTGTTGGCACCAGACATATACATGGTTCATATACGCACAGGCAGGCAAAACACTCATTCACACAAAATGGAAATACATCAACCTGGTGCTCAGGTTTACAGAGCCTCTCTTAGACAACTTGGCACTCTTGTGAGCTGGGTATTTATGGTTTACCAGAATTCACATGCTGAAATCTGCTTCCCCAAAGTGATAGTATTAAGAGGCTAGCATTTTGGAAGCAATTATTTCACAGAGGCAGACCCCTCAAAAGTGGGACCAGAGTCCTTATAAAAGAAGCCCTACCCCTTCCACTGTGAGAGGACATGGTGAGGAGGGACCAGCTATAAACAGGGCTGAGATCCCCCTAGTGCCTCAATCTTGGACTTCCAAGTATGAGAACTATGAGCAATAAATCATAAGCTACTTTGTCTCTGATGTCGTGTTACAACAATCTGAACAAACCCAGACATCCACCTCTAACTAAGCCATTCCCTTTTAGCCTCTTCTCCAGAGGCTATTCTGGATCCATTCTGGTTGTTCGTCCATATTTGTCTGAGTTCCCCACTCCCTGTTTGAGAAGTCACTCTTCAGTTTATACCTTGTCCCCTTGAACCTTGCATACAATCTCATCTTGGTTTTAACCTTTGCTCATTCTGTAGTGAGTCTTTCTAGGTTACACTGTTTTGGGACATCATGACAATGCATATCCAAGTCTAGACCCTAGCCTTGCTCTACTTCCTCTTCCCTCTTTCATTTATTCTTCTGGTGAGTGCTAATTGGTACAGTAGACCAGACCTTAAGTCAGGCACAATGACTTATAATAATAAATAAGACATAGTTCCAACCCTCAAGAGTTTACATCCCAGTGAGAAAGGCAGGTGCCTAAGTCATCTCTACAGACACTGTCTAAACTGGGATCAAGATACACAGCAACAGCTTTTAACATTGCCATAGAGATAAGGGAAGGTCTTTCACAGGAGGCTGCATCTAAGGCAAGATGAAGGGGTTGGATAGGAGGTACCCAAGATAAGGGGAGTGCACTTAGGATGATTGGAGATGAGGGGAAGAGTGCTCACATCTGTATGTGTGCATACTGTTCATCCTGGAGGAGGGGTGGGCAAGAGAAAAGAAGCGTGCTGTATTGAAGAATTTGTAGTTTACCCTGTGAATGATGGGGACACTAGGAATTAAAGCAGGTAAAAATCCCGGACCTTTGGTCTATCATTAGGCTATAAAGAGTCACAGTGGAGGCTGTCCCAAAGGTGGAGAGACAAATAATCCAGGCAAGAGACAAGCATGGGGACATAATGCACCTAGTATCCCCGGATAATTTAAGGCCTCAGAGATAACAAAGCATTCTTCCTTGGAATCTTCTCTTTATCTTAATAATCCTGCTAGAGCCACTAAAAATTCCACAGGCTTCTTGGAATTGCCTGGAGAGACTCCACCAGAGCCCTCCTCGGCTGCTCAGCATTCCTCGGTCACTCCTTGTTTTTCATTTTCCTTTTTGCAACTCCCACCCCTCATCTCACCAGTTATTACCTGATCTTCCTCTTCTAAAGCCTGACTAGCCTGCAGACAGCTTCTGTGGATTTTTTTTTTTTTTTTAAGCTGACAGATGTGATCTGAAGTTCCCTGCCATTGCCTGGCAAAAAAGGGATCAGAGCACCAAATCTCTCCATCTCTTTAAGAGAGGGATGATAAAATCAATATTGGGGGAGGTGGTGATGAGAAGACCATGCCTGCTCCTGCTTCCCATCTGCACACACTCAAGGGTCTCCTGAGAAATCTTACAGGCCTTGGAATTTTGTACCTAAGAATATTATTACTTAACTTGAGATTTCATGGGGTCCAAGTTGTACGTGTCCTGAATTTCTAGAAAGGGGAAAATGAGAATTTTGAATTTTCAATGCTAGATCCTTTAAAGACAGGACGGTGTATGAGACAATAGGAAGAGGTCTGAATTGAGTTTGAATCTTATCTACTACTCAAGTATGGCATTTGATTGAACTTGCTCATGTCAAGCTCACCAACAACGGGCATGATGTGACTCCAAGGACATCTTTATGCTTTCTTCTTCCTCATCCTTTCAGCAGCACTTAAGATGGGTCACTCATCCCTTCCAGAGATGCTGTCCCCTCTCAAGCTGCTCTGCTGCATTTCTTCTTTGACTCTTTCTCAGAATCCTCTGCCAGTTTCTTCTCCTTTTTACAGTGATCTCCACTTTAAATCTTTAGTGTCCAGTTCTTTCTTCCCAATCCCTTCAAAGGTCCTCACTGGACATTTCTGTGAGTGTATGCAGTAAGCTCAAATTGAACATGCATATGGCAGACAGACTGATAGATTGCCAATGCTTCTCTTGCTCTGTTGTGTTCTCCAAGATAACAAGAACTGAAAAGACACAGAACGTGGTCCAGGATGCCCACACCTGCATCCTCTCTGTGCATTATAAATTGGATGGAGATGAAAGGGAACAAGAAACAAAATCCCCTTCAGCTGCCAGTAGCACCTCTGATGACTTCTGATTGATAACAGCTGCCATGCTTCCAGAACTATCTGTGACAGCACTTTAGGCAGCATCAGTAACAGGGATTGCACCAGCACCAGAGATAGCTACAACAGCTGAGTGGGAATGGGTGGTTCCAGCCCACAAGTGGGTAAGGATACTCCTGAACTCCAGCCCGTTAGTGGCAGTAGCTTCCTCAACCTCAATGTACTATTATCCCATTCCTGTTCACACTCTAAGACACATTTACAAGGGTCAACCAATTTGCTAGGCATGATTCATACAGAACCTAAGCCCACAACACTTTTATGACTCATGAAATGTTTCTATCGCTTTTCTTTTAGTCACAGAAGAAAATGAATTTGTAGCAATGAAAAGAGCTTAGACTCATTTGTCTTTATATAATGTAACTTAGTCAAGACTGAGTCATGTGAAGACAAACATAATCTCTGTGTGTGTGTGTGTGTGTGTGTGTGTGTGTGTGTGTGTGTGTGTGTGTGTGTGTGTGTTTATGGAGAAATAAATCCAAGAAAGCAAAAGTACCAGCAAAATTGTAATGCAACCTTTATAATACATCTGTGTAACTGATACCAGTGACAGATTCACCTTTGGTAAAAGTACGCCTAGTAGTTTCTATACAAACACAAAACAAAACAAACAAACAATCCTGGACACTGGCTAATGCAATGCCCGAACAGAACTCTTAATCCCTGTCCCGTGATCCATTCCTCCCTATTCTTCCTTATTTCATAAAATGACATCATCATCAGAGGCCAGACCATTTCTTTGAATGATGCAGTGGTGGCCCCTCTCAACTCCTGCATTTCAAAGATTGTCAAATTCCATTTCTTTTAGTCAAAAATATTTCAAACCCACCCTCTGGTTGCACCTAGTTCAAGTTATTAGGACATTTTTTTCTTAGCTTTAAGACAAAAATGTACCTACTTATTATGCCCCGAGGCTCTGAGTTGTAAAGAACTTGCCTCTTTTCTATTTCTTTTTCTGCCTCCCATCCTTTGTTTCATATGTCTTAGTGTGGTAGATAGACTGCAGTCATGTACCCTCAGAAGTTTTAATTGTACCTTGATGCACTCCAAATAGGAATCAACAACAGAATGAGTGATAACAGCAAGGTACCATCATGGGTGAAGACTCCTGAAAGCTTCAACTCTGGAACCTGTAGGCAGCTCAACAGGCCAGCCAGTCTCCTTTCACAGCAGTCCTTCCTGCTTGTATAATCTTGTGGGTGGGGGTCTCGCAAATCTGGTAAGTTTCAGGGACTTCCTGAGACTTAAGAGTTTTTTGTTTCCTGTGTCTTAAGCCTCTCTCTCTAGAAAATCTTAAGTTTTTGTTAGCTTTCTTGGGGAAGTTCCTGAGTCTTATCAGTTTCCCTCTTGGATTTCGTTTGGAAGACACTATATTACATCACTTACCTCTGTCTGTCCCTGTCCTCTTTAGTAACACCATCACACACTGACAGTAAGCTTACACAATTCACATCTTTATGCAGATTCTGTCTCGTAGATGATATGACCTGAAATTGCCTCTTCCTTCAGAATTTCTATTATACCTTTGGAAGTTTGGCAGAGTTGCTTTCAGATGTTGGTGTCACATAGTTCTGTTGGCCACACATGTAACATGGGAATAAAAACTACCTTATAGAGGTATTGTAAGAAATCCAATAAGTAAAGGCATAATGCTGATCCATGATAGGTCTCCAGTAATAACATTGTTCTCACATCAAAACATTACCAGCAATATTATTAAATTTACTATTTTTTATTTAGGAATTTACCTGAAGCGTAAGTAAATAAAATGAAAATAAGTTTGAGGTATAAAAACACCATTGTCCTTGTGCTTTCAGCAAGCATTTATATTTGCACTAAGCATTGAGAATCTTGGGGTACACTATTTCCAAAGGCCTCAGTATTCAGAATAGATTTGTGTCTGTCTGTGTATGTAGTGTACTGGGACTCCAGAGACAAATACCATTGAATTCCTGACCCAAATGTGTTTTATGAGGGTTTTCCTGATATCATAGTAGGGCCATTGATGGCTGTTGAAAAATAGACTGTTAAGAGTCATTTCATGGGGAAAGAGACTCCAAACTGCTTATAAAAAGGCAATCATCCTGCACAGCATGCTTTCTGGCCAGTGGCTCTGCTCAGAAATTGGCCTTGGTCCTGGTCTTCTTCCCCAGGTCACCTTCATTTGCCTTGTTCCCCGAATTGCTGTGAGATATAAAAAACAGGTGCGCTTTGACGGCAACAGCTTTTGCTACTGAAAGATTCCATTCCTTAAACCCTCCAAAATTTAAAGGGGATAAACCTGCCTACAAAGGATTTCTCCTTTGGACAACCCTAGCATCAATGACACACCAGGCTCACCCTCTGGCTGCCATCAGCACTGAGAACCCTGTCCATAAACCTTCCTCCATACTCTATATTTCTAAAAGTTACAGTTCTCAATTGGATTTATGTGTCTTTCTGGAAGCAGCAGGGCAAAGAAGTCTGTACCTTAGAAGAAGCAGAAGCAACAAACTCAGACCCGGGCTCCTCCTACCTCACCCTCCATAATGCATGCCACCTCCTTCAAACAAGAGGGCCACCTCAAATACAGAACCACAGTGTATTTTCTCACCAAGCCTGTTTCCCTCTGTTTACAGTGTTCTTTCTCTAGAGGCCAATAGGAGAAAATTCTTACCATAAAGTCAGTAGATCCCACTCTTCATCTATCACTCCAACATGAAGAAAAAGGAAACATTCAAAAAGTTGTGCAAGAAAGACTATTGTCCAGGGCTTCTTTTCTGGAACATTAGTTATACAAAATGCCAATAAATATTCTGAGAAAAAAGTTCTGTGGTTGAGTAGGATTGAGAAATGTTGCTTTAGTCTCTATTCTGGAGGAATTCTTAGAAACGTTTTCTACTCAAGGGCATTATAAATCTTTAAAACAAGGAAATAGAACAAAGAAATTTTGGTAGAGCTACACCAATATCATATGGGAATAAAAGGGGAAAACAATATAAACTAAACAAAATTCCTATACTTGATCAAGCATTGCCTACTGTTGAGATAATCCCATACACAAGCTATGGAACCCTAATGATTGACCCCCAACAACAGCGTTCAGTATACAAATGGCTGTGGAAGTCCAATAGGAAAATAATCAGCAAGCAGAGAGAGCCCATGCTTCAGTCCACCCTCTCTGATCACGTTCATGGAATAAACAATACGTTCTTCTGACTGAAGAGTCTGTGCCCTCCTGCTTTGGCAACTGCTTTGACAAGGATGCGCATTTGCCTTTTGCTTACTTTGGGAGCTATGGAGATCTAGATGCAAATGTCATCCCCCACCTCTCCCTCTCTCTGTAATCCTGAGTAATCACCTCAGCTTCATCTGTGTGTCAGATGAATTGTCAGGAGACCTGGGGATAGTGTAAGCAAAGCACCAGCAAAGTTCCTGAAACACAATACATTCAACTACTTCTACTACTACAATAATTTTCATTAGGTCTTAAAGGTGGAACAGACTTACAGATCTAATGCCCCTTCATCATTGTTTATATTATAGCTTCTGTTTGAAAGGCTGCTTAAATCCAATTGGCTTTAATTAACTCCCAGACTCTGAAAGACATAGTGTTCTAACTGGATTTGATACCAAATGAGTCAACCACAAATCTTGTCCTGGATTGTAAATTCCCAGGAAGATGCTAGGCATAGGGTGAAGTTGCATGGAAAAGATAGAAAGATAAGCACAACAGATGTGGAATTCAATAGCCACCAAATGAGAGATTCACATAAGACTCTGTGGAAGGAAATATTATCTCCCACTGACCAACAAAAGCCTCACAAAAGGAATGACATCAAATCAGATCTTGATGTATGGCTCATAAATGGACTCCAGAGACAGGCAAAATTAGTATGATTAAGAATAGTAAATGAAATATGAAACCAAAAAGAAAAAAAAGGTAACAGTTTATAAGAAAAAAATTAGTTCACTATCCATTTCTACCTATATGCCAAATCATACAACTCAAAAAATCATAACAAATATCATTTAAACACATGACTGAATGAAAAGAAAACAAGAAATAAAAGGAGCCCACAACAAACAAACAAACAAAAAAAGATCCAAGCCCTACAGTGAGTTCACAAGATGATCCTGGAACTAACCAAGTTTCTGAATTCTAATTACATTTGTGGACAAAGGATTAGGCATCAAGGCCTGCAGGATTGAGGTAGATGAATACAGAACCAGCATGTACTTGAGAGGCTTCCCAGAGTAGAAAAATAGTGTGAGTCTGTCTACTATTATAGAAAGATACAAATCCATTTGCTTGTTGAGCTGGCGCCAAGAATAAAGCATTCATTTCTGCTGGCCTGTTTCCCCAAGA
This sequence comes from Onychomys torridus, assembly GCF_903995425.1. Taxonomy (NCBI): domain Eukaryota; kingdom Metazoa; phylum Chordata; class Mammalia; order Rodentia; family Cricetidae; genus Onychomys; species Onychomys torridus. The sequence continues at coordinate 122,422,783 of NC_050444.1, forward strand.
CCTGTTCTCCTTGCTATCAATGATATGTAAGAGATCTGGAGAACTAAAAGCTGAGAAATTATCACAAAAGGACTTATTGGCAGCTATTACTTTAAGAGAACCAGACATGAATAACTACTAATCCATTCTGGCAGATGGGTTTTCAAATAAAGATAGAGCGTGTTTCTCAAAGCTAATGTCACACTGAAGACCAGCACACAACAGAAAACTATAGAGTTCATGACGGAATAATCCCCAAAGAGAGGTAGCTTACTAATAAACAACAGAAATATATCTCCAGGGATTTCAGAAACTATAAGATAAACATGTTTACCATGACATAAAGATAATGTTGAAAATGTTTAAGGGATTACACACACACATTGAGAGGACAAAATATCATAAAAATAACTCTATGAAAAGAATGTATAAATAAAACTGAGATGTTTTTATATTAAAATCTATAGAGTGTAATAGTCTAAAACAAGATGAAGAAACAATTAGTGAAGTAGAAAATAGACCCAAAGAAATTATGAAGTATAGATAGAGAAATGCATTTTAATTAAGACTTAGGGAAAATGTAGCTTAAAATTATAATAACATGAACAGAAATGGAAGGAAAGGAGACATTTGAAAATTGGTAACTAAAATTCTTACAGTTCTCTACACTATTTTTACTTTTATGTCTAAAATACATCCCAATACTCAGGATAGTTTCAATAGCTTCTTACCTAAGCCCTCTAATTCTGTTCTTGGCCCTGAACTTCTCAGAACATTTGAAACTTATGAAAAAAATGCCAACGGCTGGAGAGATGGCTCAGTAATTGAGAGCATTTGTTGATCTCCCAGAAGACCTGTGTTTAGACCCAGGACCCACATCAGGTGTCTCACAGCCACCTGTAGGTCCTGCTCTAAGGGATCCAACATCCTCTTCTGGCCTCTGTGGGAACCTATGCAAGCGTGTACACCTGCACAGGTAATGGTCTCTGTCTATGTGTGAATTTAATAATTTTAAAAAGCTTATGGGGAAGTTAGTTGTAAAACAACATTGCAGGAGATGCAGTAATGGGTCCTGGGAGTTTAGAATGTGCAAATAACCCTAAAAATAGCAAAACACAGAAAATATTAACATATCCCAAGGACAACTCTCTGTTTAGTATGAAAATGTGAAAAAGGGAAGCATTTCCACAACAGGCACCAGAACAAATTTAAAATTAAGAAGTAACCAAATATCTAGGAAGGGATAGAAAAGATTATGACCCATGTGTGAAGGTGAGCTGGGATTATTAGCTATTAATTTATAAAGACTTATTTAAGTGTACGTTTCTTTTACCCACTACACAGATGAATTTCAGTTGCACGTAAAAGCCATAACATCTATGTACATTTTTAGACCTGGAAAACTCTATACACTCATTTTGTATATATTCTATAGATAATAGGAGGAGTAATACTCAGGTCAGGAAGGATGTAGGTAGATATTCAGACACTGGGAACTCCCTGGAACAGTGGAATTGGGACTGAGAGGAACCATAACTCCAGCTCCAATTTCCAACCTCATTTTAGAAAGAACCCTGGCTAGAGAGATGGCTCAGGGGTTAAGAGTACTGGCTGCTCTCCCAGAGGTCCTGAGTTCAGTTCCTAGCAAACACATGGTGGCTCACAGCCATCTATAATAGGATCTGGTGTACTCTTCTGGCCTGCAGGTAGAAAGGACCCAATACAGTCCCAAAAAAGGTGACAACTTTTGCTGGGTCTCTTCCTCATCGGTGGATATCTGAAAGATGGTGCTCTCTAAAAAAGAAAAAAAAACAAAACAAAACATAGGCCAAACAAGCTGGCATTTCTTCTAGAAGCAGTAAAGAACTTTTTAAATGCCTAAGCAGAAATCTAACTTGGTAGAGCATTGACTCATCACTTCAGAAATCGGAATGCCCTCTCTCCTACCTCATGGACAGAACCCAGCATGTCTCAGTTCAAATGAGCCTCCCTACTACATTGGTTCAAGACAGATCAGTCTTCCTCATCCAACCCTGGAACAAAGATGTTTGATTGAGACAATCTGAAGAGAGCTGCTCACTGTCTATTATGTTCATGTGCAAAGGCACCCAGAGACAGTCACACAGCATTGTGCCATCATTGGAAAATGACAAATTTCCAACAATGATGTCCAGAACTGGAAGAATAATGGTTTCTCCATGACAGTTATTGGAAGCTGCCCAGCATCTTCACAGTGCATCATAATCATGGCAGAAGCAGGAGCCATGTGCTGCTTCCCAGTGCAGTTTTTGAAGTAATATGTAAGGTTAGCAAGATAGCTCAGTAAGTAAAGATGCTTGCAGCCAAGCTTGAAGACCTGAGTTCTATCTCAAGAACCCACATGGTAGAAGGAAGAGGCATTTACTGCCAGCTTCTCTCTGACCTCCACATGCACACCACGACACACACACACACACACACACACACACACACACACACACACTCATTCTGTAGAATTATATAAATTTGGATATCTTCATGCTACCGTTTATAAGTAATTTTTCTATAGAATTCTAAACCCATCATTTATGCCTTAGGTTTTTCCATTTTTCTGTGTAGTATGCAATGGTTTTAACTCTGGCTCTTTATGTGGGGCCTAAAACCAGGGTTTCTTTCTAGGTGGCTAGCCATAGTAGCATTTTCTACTTTGCTCATTTTCTCTGTTCTAATTACTTCTTTCTTTTTAAAATTTATTTCATATATGTGGACATTTTTGCCTGTATGTATATGCACCATGTGCATGCATTGCCCATGGCAGCCAGAAGAGGGCATCAGAGTCCCTGAGACTGGAGCTATCAACAGTTGTTAGTCACTACCTGTGTGCTGGGAATTGAACCTGGGTCCTCTGAAAGAAAAAACAGTGCTCTTACCTACTGAGCCATCTCTCCAGCCCCATACTTCTCTTGACTGTGTCTCAGTGATTTAAATAAGATAAAATATCCAGGTTAAAGAATTCCCCAAAAGTATTCCATCTCAGAAACTCAAGGTTTGTGCTTTGAGTGAATCAAATCCCATGCCAAATATGAGTTGTTCTTTTTAAAAAGCATTTTTGAAATTTTACTTTCCAAGGCTCTCTGTAGATAAAGAAACAAGAGTGCCAGGACCATCATCTGGATAATTTAGCTCCTGCATATTTTGTCCAAGATTGGATAACTGATAGAGAAAGAGGATTTTTAAATGTTGAGGTATTTGTTGGAACTCTGGATACTGTAAGTATCCAGAAGAATGGGAAGTTTGTCCTTAAGGAATGTAAAGTTAAAGATTTTTTTTTTTAAACTAGGGGAACAATTGTAACTAAATACATATGAAAACCAATAAAGAAACTTGTGTGGCTGGGCAGTGGTGGTGCATGCCTTTAATCCCAGCACTCAGGAGACAGAGGCAGGCAGATCTCTGTGAGTTTGTGACCAGCCTGGGCTACAGAGTGAGTTCCAGGAAAAGGCACAAAGCTACACAGAGAAACCCTGTCTCAAAAACAAAACAAAAAGAAAAGAAAAGAAAGAAAAAAGAAACTTGTGCTGTAAACTAATTTTTTTAAAAAGGGACAATCATATTTTCTAAATGAGTAGGAATGTAAAAGAACCTGTATTCTCCAACTACTTACTTCATCACACACCAGGGAGGATTTCACCTGTCAGAATCCCCATCATGGATAGTCACAGAAAACACAGTGTCTATGTGACAGGGACCATGGGAGAGGTAATCTAATCATGTCTTGACATCTGATTCTGAAAGAACCATACTTAGCCAACACAACCAATAGCTTTCTCTCATCTTACAGGATGAATAAGTCCTATCAATGCAGTGGACTCTACAGTGTGGTAATTATAGTTAGTAATGAAATTGAAACTTAGCTACAGATACAAATCTTAAATGTTCTCATCTGAAAAATAAATACGGAAAATGGTACCTAGAGCACCAAGACAATGGACACACGAAAAGCATCGTATAAGGCACCGGGGAAACAGCTGTAACATTTTGGGGTACAAACTGGTGCAGCCACTGTGGAAAAAGCTAGAAATTGGTCTACCAGATGACCAAGCTATATCACTTCTGGGCATATACCCAAAGACTAGAAGAGGCAGAGGTTTGTTTTATACTATAGGAATGTTGTTCTAACTATGAGTTTTCAGCTTTTGAAAAATAACATTGCTCAATTAATTTCTTTTTAAAAGCTACTAAAATTGAAAAGGGACCTGGGTGAAGGGACACTTTCATCTGCCAGATTTAGGTCAGGGACAGTAAAGGTTGTGTGCTTCATCACATTAGGGGGTGCCATTCATATAGATTACATATAGTGGTTCTCAACCTTCCTAATTCATGACCCTTTAATACAGTTCTTCAAGTTGTGGTGATCCTCAACAATATGATTATTTTCTTTGCTACATTATAACTGTAATTTTGCTACTGTTATGAATTGCAATGTAATATTTTTTGGAGATAGATTGTCAAAGAGGGTCTTGACCCACACGTTGAGAGCCATTAGTTATAATCTGAGAAACCCAAACAACTGTGCTCTGTGGTGCCTTTAATAATACTTATTTTAGATGAAAAACAGCTCTTGAAGTTAGCCTGATAAACAATTAAAAGCCCACAAAGCTTTCCTAGAAGAGGTAACAGCTAAGGCCAAGTCAGAGTTGATAAAGTTAGTGAAAGGAAGGATGGAGTTGGAGAAGGTAGACCAGAGAAGGCAATTACATTAGGAGAGATGGAGTACTTACAGAATTATTTTTGATAATATTCTTTTTTGATAAACTATTATTTTAGGTAATAGAAAGTAGTTTTTTAGGAAAAGTCTACCATTCAAGCTAAACAGGTAGTAAAAATGGATCATGGCTTACATATTAACCATATAGATTTAACAAAAAAAATGTCCTTCCCGGATGATTGTCCTTTTAGCCACTTAGGAAAGTATGCAATTCATTACAAATCCCAATCTCAATAGAACTGGGTGCTATCTCCGAATTCATTTAGTTCTGTTCTCCCTGAGCTTCTGCCAGACTCTCCGTTAGTTTGTTTAAGGCAATAAATGGATTTTCTCTTCGTCCCCTTCTAGGCTGTCTGTGTTAGCTTAGAATGGGTACAGAGGACAGGTATTTGCAGAGATAACTGAGTGAATCCAGGCAGTAGCAATAGAAAACCATGGGCTGAGATATGGAGTAGGGGGCATCCGGCTTCATGACACAAACCGCAGGTTCTTAGCACGAGTTTGTTAGTAGGTAAGTTGCGTCCTCCTGATGACATGTGGGAAAGGCTTCGAATATATGTTAATCCTTAATGTGTGTTCTCCTCCTGGACCCACTGGACACTCTAAATGGCAATCCTTATCTCCACAAATCAAGAACATGGCATAGCATTCTCATTCATAAAGGAGGACACCAAAAGTCAAATATATTAACTGTCTCAGTTACAAAGTAAGAAATTAGGGTGGACTCAGAGGCTGTCACAGGTTCAAATCATTCACTCTCCATGTTGAAAGTCAGAAATGGTACACACAGGCAGAGCCCTGCCAGTGTTTCAGATTACATTCAGAGGCACAGCCTCAGGGGTTTGCTTCTGTCTAAAATAGCCAAACTGGTTTTCATACCCACTCACAGGATGTGAAGCTACAGATGTAGTTAATTATTTATTAAGTGGGAGATAAACCATTTTACTAAAGACTGTTTTGTTTTGCTTTTTCCTTGAGTCGAGACAACTAATAGCAAGTTTTATTTTGTTCCTTTCTTTCTTTTTCTTTTCTTTCTTTTTCTTTTTTTTTTTATTTTGGTTAAATGTTGGCTAACAACTATGTTGGCTAACAACTTGGCTAAAACACCAGACCTCTTTGTCATTCCAGCAGACACTAGAGATGAAAAAGAGTCTGCCTGGTTATCTTTGTCTGGTCTCTCTTGGATGAAAAATAGGGTATTCCTCAGAAAGAAAGGGGCTGGTCTAATTCTTACGTTAAAGAACCCTACATACAAATTATTTTCTCAGTGAAAGGGGAAACTCCTCAGATCTTAAATTCTAGTTTTAAAAATAAGAATGGTGTTTATAAGAAAAAATGCGCAATGGACATGTAGGGCATTGTTAAGATTATGAGTTCATCTCTCTTCTATCAATAGTCTGTTTTCTAAGCATACAGAATGCATTGTAATGAATGCATCTTAATGAACCTATGCAAGGTTAGACAGATTTGCATGCATTTTGCTTTCAGCATGAATTGGTATCATTTCTTCTTCAGATTTTTCATCTCCTCTTTGCCTTGACTATCAGGAACCTCAGAATCCATGTCCATGGCTGATGACAACAGCATCCTTTATACTAGCCTGTTAGTAATAGACCTTTCTGTGCCCTTGGCTGTGAGCTTCTGTAATTATTACTGGAGGCATGAAGTTGACATCGATTCTCTTAACAGCCTGGAGTTTTCAGCCACAGCAGAGGCAGGCCCTCACCATGGCCTCATCACCATGGAAATGACAGTGTAGCCACATTGACTCAAGTTTGAAGAAGCCTTCTGTTTCTTGCACATCTGCCTTCACCCTCAGAAGGCTGTATTCAGATAGCCCACTGGTCCCAGGGGGCAGGGCTACACCAGCAGACCTCCTGTGGGCTTGCAGAAATATGAATTATAGGCAACTACTGTTGTTTTAAGCTATTGAATTTGGAGCTCTTTTATGCAGTAAGCTAATCAGTTCAAGGTACATGGAAAATATGTATTAAATACACACTTATTAATGCCTAGTGAGAACATTTAATAAGTGTGTAAAAGACTTCCAATGTTTAAGAAAAAAACATATTTCATAATTCTATATATTTGCACACGCTCCTGTTGACCGTTTGCTGTGTGGCCTTTATCCTGTGAAAATCTGGTCTCATTCTAGAATTCTCTGGGAAGTCTGACCCAGTATCTCCTAGAATTGAAACCTCTGCCTACTTTGTGCTAAACATGAATTTTGAACATATGTCCCCCCCACCCCAATTTCATGACAACTAATTTGAAGCTCAGGAATGATGTTTCATGTACCTTTTAGCATATTTTAAGGACATATCAGAAATTTAGAAATATGTATAACTGAATAAGCTCTGAGATAGGTGTCTGGTCAATTCACTTACTAAGAATATATTGCCAAGAAGACAATCATGCAAGGAATTCTGGGTATGTTGCCACTGCAAAACACAAATTGGTGGTGTTGCTAAGGAAACAAAGAAGAGTATAACACATAAGTCTAGTGTCCATGCCAATAAGCTGCAGGCCCATGCTTGTTCTTGGGTATCAGGATGAGAGCTGATGGACATGCTACAACTTGGCATCAAGCTAACAGCAAACAACCCCATTGCAGTATTCTTGAGCTCTAGTGAGAAAGGCAGAGTTTGTTTAGCTTACTTTCATTGACTCCTGGAGACACCAATTACTTCCCTATTCCTAAAAATGAAGATGAAAATAAATGAGATGATGCTTAGCACTTTCAACATCATCTAACAAAATACCAGGGGAAATATATGTGTAGTTCAGTGAAGTGGTAAATAAGGGAGAACATTTATCTGATGGGCTAATACACCATGTATGGATAGAAAAAATATTTATAGTTTGTTGTGGATAAGAAACTCAGAGTATAAAACAAGGAAATCTGTTGAGAGAATCATGAACACTGGTGCCTGAGTCATGAAACGTGTTACATTATCTAGATAACTCATGGTAAAGTGATCTCAGCTTACAGGTGATGGTAAAAGACATGGGTTCCTTGGGGGTTCATATCTTATTCTAAGTCATTTGTAAGGGGTGCAATGATAAAGGCCCATAATTCTGACCAGCATTCTCTACCTACAGTAAAAAAACCTCAACAAGCAAGATGGAATAGAAAACAACACTTCTCAGAACTAGCCTCTGTTGAGGATGTTTTACTTATATCATCAGTGAAATATCAAAACTACTACACAAGGCCGGGCTACTGATGTCCTTATGTGACTCGTGAGAATTAAGTCATAGTTCCCTACCCCGCCTCATTTCTGAGTTCCCAGCCAAGGAATAAAACAAGTATACTGGACTATTATTAGATTGTGATAAGAAAAGGCAGCTCAGCTTACATGGAACTCGTGTTTCTCCAAATGCAACTGCATATGCCGAAAGTAACAGGAGAGAGAAAGATGCTCTTCAAAGATTTAAAATATGCATGAAGTCTGTCCCCACTAATCAGATATACCCTAGCTGGGTTGGCTTTTGAGCTCTCTAGTTGCTTCCATTGCTAAACTTACCTGCTTTCAGGCCAACTCCATACTGTTTCAGAGGGTAGAGATTTAACCTATGTCTTAGTAACTGGTAGCCAGAGGTGCAACCAATATTCTACTCCTCAAGTTATTTTGTGTATCCTTCATTCTTAATCTCCATATGAATTGTATGGACATATTTAAGTTTCATTTTATATTTTTATCAGGATCATATATTCATATCTTAATTTTGAGAGAGCTACAAAATTAATTGTAATTCTTCAAAAATTCAAGACTTTTTGGTGTCTCCATCCCCCACCCCCCCCCCCCGAAAAGGTCTTGCTGATTTCTTGTTATCTATCCTGTGATCCCCAGGATGAATCCTGGCTTCTTATTGACATGTGTATTTTACTACCCTGTTTAGTGATGGTTTTGGTTTTTTTACATTTAAACTAACATTGTCCTCTCACCCTTTGAGTGGGGTTGGTCTAGTGCCACGCCATTTATGAGGGACTGTTTCCCTTGGTGCTTTGAAGACACTGCTCATGGGCGGAAAGAGAGCTGTCAGAGTGATTGCCATGTGGTACATCATCTATCTTATTCACTTTTCTGATAGTTCAAGTATTCTTCTTTGATGGTTCTGAGTGGATTTATTCAGATTTCTTTTATTAGCACCAGAGCTCACTTTAGTTTAAAAAAAATAGGGTTCCTATTGCTACAATGAAACACCATGACCAAGAACAACTTGGGAAGGAAAGGGTTTGTTTTAGCTCACTATCAAGGGAAGTTACTACAGCATCAAGTCAGGAACCTGGAGGCTGGAACTGAAGCAGAGGCCTTGGAGGAATGCTGCTTACTGGCTTGCTCCCCATGGCTTGCTCAGCCGGCTTTCTTTACCAATTCAGGACCACTGGCTCTTGGGGTGGTAAGCTGGGCCCTCCCACATCAGTCATTAGTGAAGGAAATGCACTATACACTTGCCTACAGGCATCTGATGGAGATATTTTCTCAATTGAGATTTTTCTTCCCAGATGACCCTAGCTTGTGTCAACTTGGAAAAAATAAAGAAGAACCAGGACTGTAATATTTCTTCTTTTACCTCTTTGGAGAGCTTATTCACCAATTTGGGGTTGTTTTTAAATATGTTATTCTTTTTATTTCAGCCAAAGTAAATTATCTCCCATTTACTGATTTCACCATCTGTCTGAATATCATTTTTTTTCTCTCAAATCTTTGGCATACGAGCCCATTTTGAGCAAGAGTTTCATTACCCATGATAAGTTAGCTCTTACCAAAACAAGTTCTTAAATGCTAGAGGCCCAACACAATAGACACTTCTCTCCTGCATGGACATTCAACATTAAGCTGTCCATGGCATCCCTCTGCATGGCAAATTAGAGAACTGGGCTCCTCCATTCTTGTAGCTTTGTTCTTCTCCAAGCCCTTTGAGCACTTCCACATTCAACCAGATGACTCCATCTACTTTAATACAAAGTATAGCGTGGAGCCTGTGATGGTATCTACTCCACTGTTGTGAGTAGTACCCATAACACTATATTTAGTAACTCCTCATTGTCAACACTAATAATGACTAAGTAACTATTTGCTATTGGATTCAGAAGGATGACACATCATATTCAAATCCAAGAAATGTTTACATACTCACCCCACACCAAACATATGTGCAGAGACACAATCCCTACCCCAATGGAGACATAATAAAAAATTGAAATTTTGGAGAAATCACTGTGGTGAAAGGAAGGATGATTTAGAAAGCAGAGGTTCACTTGTGCAGATACAGTACCAGGGCAGCGACAGCAGGGAGAAAATTTTGTGCTTAATAATATCTGGATGGGAGGTGACTGGAGCAATGGCTCAGTGGTTACACACTTAGTAGTCCCACTTGTTGTTCTTACAGAACCCAGCTGGGTTCAACTTGCAGTACCCAAATGGCAGTTCACAGTCATGAGTAACTCCAGTTCCTGGGCATCCAATGCCCTCTTCTGGACTCCATGAAAAGCAGGCACACACTTGGCATACAGACATAAGCAGACAAAACATCCATACAAATAAATAAAAGCACTATTTGAGGGTAAGAACTGTAGTTCTTACCACCTTATAGGGACATGCAAAACAGTAGTACTAAGAGAAAAGAAGAATAGAAGCTAGTTCGAGTCCCCCATGGTTTTGACTTGGGTGAGCCGCCAGGCAACAGCAACAAGATCGGTCAGAGAGGGAGGAAGCAGTTTTGCAGGGCAAGGGAAATCAACCTTCTCCAAGTGAGTTTGAAGTGTGGATAGGATGTCCAACTGCATTTGCACAGCTAGATGGTACTCTTATTAACACTCCAATAGACTCGGTTTTTCACAAAGCATGTGTGCAGCATCTTTCATATGCTCCTCCATACCCAACGGTCTACTAAGCTTGTGCCCTGGAAGACCAACTGATATGCATGACATTAATACACTTCCTTTTGCTTATTTACAGATAAATTTAATCACAAGAAAACATTACAAGAGATAGAATGAAAGAAGAAAACAAAGTCAGGCATAAACTCCCCAGTTTCTTCCCAGCTGGGATGCTGTACATTGGCTGCATCCTTTGCCTAGAAGCCAACGTCCATCTCTGCCTTGGTCTCTGTCTCACAAGTTCTGGAGATGATGGCCTCGTCCCCCACTTTCTGACCTAGGGGCAGTGCTGTATTTAGTGTGTGTCCTCCAGGGTTCATGATTTTTTTAAAGAGGTTATTTGGTCATGAAGGCCCTGGCCTGTCTTTCATCAGCAGAGTTCTGGGTAGAAAGATTGGGTCATCTGCTTTGTCCTCTTCCTGCCTGATCCTATCCTTTACCTTCTGTTAATGGTTGATGCAGCAGAAGGTCCTCACCAGATTGCCAGATGTCATTGTGACCTTGGACCTCTAAGCCTCCAGAACAAGGAGAAATAAAATCTCCTTTTAGCCTCACATATTCTGTTACAGCAAAAGGAAACAGACTTATGGGCAGAAATGATCTCATTGCTTCCATCTTTGGGGTTCTTATTCTAGGATTTCCTACATTCATCAAATCATTCTTATTTATTTATTTGTGTCTTCCATGATTTTTCTTCTGGGACACAAAATAGTACAAGTGACATTTGTTAAATAATTATTTTACAGGCCAAGTGTGGTGGTGTAAACCTTTAATCCTAGCATTCAAGGGGTAGAGTAGGTAAATCTCTGTGAATTTGAAGCCAGCCTGATCTACATAGCAAGTTCCTGGCCAGACAGGGATATATTGTGAGATACTGTCTCAAAGAAGAAAATAAAATAAAATAAATAAAATAAAATAAAAGATTACAGATGAATGTATGCATTAGTGACTGGATCTGTGCTTTATAAGATGAATATTGTTTATCTATGTGAGCATCAGTAAGACTCATGAGATGCATGAGAAGGTCTCATAGTATAGCCAAAGGAGAATCCATATCAGATGGGAAAGAGAAAGAATTTAGCAAAGAAAGTACATTGGGCAGAGGAACCCCCAAGGAGCTATGGATGGCGTGTGCAGGGCGTGGTATTAAGTTATTTAGGAATTTCCTCTCACTTAGTAAAACATTTACTGCTCCTTAGTGATAGATCAAGGATAAGATAAGAGAACTGTAGGTAGGAATTAAGGAGGTTAAAAATAACCTGGCCACATTTCTTAATTAGCTTCAAAGGAGACATCATTGCCAAGCACAATTATGCAGAAGTTGGAATGTCTGTATTCCCCCTTCTGCTACATTTTTCATGCAGTTTACTTGGCTTAGATTTGCTTATTAGTAACTTAAACAATTTTAAATCAAATAGTTTGCTTCCTCTACAGCAGGCCTGAAAATAACTTCTAGGGGCCTGGATGTATCCATCCAGTAAATAGTCTTGGCAAAGGATACATGGGCTGTTTCCCTTTCTGCTCAGCTCTGCAGGCCATACCTCTCCAAATGCAAAGGTATTTCTGGAATAGTTGACCTTGGCCTTGTACATACCCCTCGAGGTATTCCTCAAGGGAGAAAGAGAGGAAGGAAATCTACCACAGTAGTAGTGCAAGGTGGTGACCAGGCTCTTGCTAGGAACTAAAACCAATGGCCATCACCTCTTTTTCACACAGCACCCACTCACTTATTTATAAAACAGCAACCAAGCAGTACTATTATTAGAGAAGAAAAAAGAGAAAGAGAAGGGAAAGGAGAAGGAGAAGAAAAGAAGAAGAAGAGGAGGAGGAGGAGGAGGAGATGAGAAAACTTTGGAGAGTAGCTAATGGGTATCTATGTGGAGACAGTTTAACTTATAAACATCTCAAAATTCATTGATTTGTATGCTGTAAACATGTGCAGTTTATTTTATACCAATTGTACCTTAATAATCTGGTTTAGAACATGACAAAGCTCCTGCTTCCATAAAGCCCGGTGTCTCCAGCCCCGAGTCCTCTGGTGTTGGCAGTCATACTTGCTCTTTTCAGCACATTGGCTTCCCTGTTGCTCTGAACAAACACAGCCCACCTTCATCAGTGCCTTGCATGACCTAGTTCTTCTCTCCAAAGCATTTCCTCTACTCCCAGCTCTGGCTCCCCTGATTCTTTTAGTTTGCTTTCAAATGTCTTGTCCTTCCTAAGGTCTTCCCAGAACTTCCCACTGAAAACTGTACCAACACCCTTTCTCCACATTGCCCCAAGCCTTCCTATTTCCTTCCCTGCTTTATTTTCTCCAGCACACTTTACCATCGATAACTTACATAGTTATGATAAACTGTCCTTCTCTCCATCCTTACAATGCAGTTGAGCACTCCTTAACAGAAGACAGACATCGTTGTCTGTTTTGTTTGGAGGAAAACCTACACATCAGTAAGCATTCAATAAAGTTATTTAGACAATCATTTATTCAAAGCAAGAAATCAAATTCGAATTGTCACAGATTTTATGTCCAATGGTAGATACACTTGTTTTATTTGTAAGGGATTGATTAGGTTGACTTACCTAAAAGTTGTATTAAAATTACATGCATATGCCATTCCTAGACTCTTGAAGTACAAGAAAATGGGAAACCCTAGTTCAGCCAGACATTTGAATGGCCTTTACATATCTTTTCCCACCTCGACAGGCATACCTACAGTACTGGGTAGCTCTTCGTTTACTTTCTGAAGTACTTACAGGAACTAGGAGGACAAATTTTGTGTCTTGGTGCCAGATGATGACATCATTTATTTGGTTAGTTATCCTCTAGATGTTATTGTGAAGGTATTTTTGAAAATGACTGGCTTTCAAATTTTGTTTTGCTTTTTAAAAGTGTCTCATGTAGCCCAAGCTGGCTTCAAACTTGCTATGAAATTGAAGCTGGCTTTAAACTCCTAATCCTTTTAATTGCACCTCCCAAGTGCTGGAATTACTGATGGGTGCCACCATGCCTATCTTAAAATGTAATTGACATTTAAATCAGCAGTCTTAGGGCTCAAAAAATGGTACTCCAAAGTACAGAACTTCCACACACTGAGCTGGGGGATCAGAGTTAGAATCAAAGTACCTCACTCAACTCCCTCCCCCTTCAGATGTTCATTTTTCATTCCACCCCGCCATATCATTATCCCTTTTTGTGTTTTTTGTTTGTTTTCTGTTGTTTTGATATTGTTTTTTGAGACAAGGTTTCTCTGTGTAGCTCTGGTTGTCATCCTTAAACTCACTTTTGTAGACAAGGCTGGCCTTAAACTCACAGAGATCCACCTGCCTCTGCCTGGAAAGTGTTGGAATTAAAGGTGTTTGCCACTACCACCCGGCTTCTCCATACTATTATTTTAAACTCTCTCCTTTAGGAATCTCATCAATAACCTGGGAACATGAGCCAAGAAGAGGACAGAAGGATAAAGTCCATAACTATTATACTGGCTAGTCTTACGTCAACTCAACACAAGCTAGAATTATCTGAAAGGAAGAAAACTCAATTGAGAAAATTGCCTCCATAAGATCCAGCTATGAGGCATTTTCTTAACTAGTGATTGATGGGGGAGACTATTGTGGGTGGTGTGGTTCCTGGGCTGGGAGTCCTGGGTTCTCTAAGAAGTCAGGCTGAGCAAGGCATGAGGAACAAGCCAGTATGCAGCACCCCACCATAGCCTCTGCATCAGTTCCTGCCTCCAGGTTCCTATTTGACTTGAGTTCCTGTCCTGACTTCCTTCGATGAAGAACAGTTCTGTGCAAGTGTAAGCTACATAAACCCTTTCCTCACCAACTTTTTTTTTTTTTGGTCATGGTGTTTCAACATAGCAATAGTAACCCCACCTATTGCCTGCTTCCCTTTCCATAGAGAATAAAGCTACAGTTCATGTATGTGTGTGTGTGTGTGTGTGTGTGTGTGTGTGTGTGTGCCCATGATATACAACAAACATGGCAACATAGAGGTTTATTACTATTATTGTTGTTGATGTTGTTGTACCTAATAATATTGTCCATTCTAGATTTCTCCTTTTCGAATTTGGGAAATAAAAACACAGTGAGATGAAGGAACACACAGCTAGTGAAGCAAAGAGTCATCAGGGCTGCCTAGTACCATCTCAACCATTCACCTTCTAGTCTCTTCTCCAGTCCTGCTTAAAAGTGTTGCTAATTCTTTTGGACGGAAAGATACTTTTCAAAAGTAATTTTCAAATTTCCATTGTAATTACGTGATTTTCTCCTTGAAAGGCTGCTACCTTTAAGGGTTATAGCACCTAGCACAGCGTCTGAGGCTCAAAAGATGTTGGCTAAGTGATCATGTGAAGGTGGTAGTGATTGGACAGCAGAATGAAGGCAGAATCAGTCTGTCTATGGTATGTAAGGTAAGAAATAAAGACGAAATCATCCTTCGATTCTTTTCCAGCAAACTAATATACAGACATTTCCAGGAAGCCAGCAGAAATACATGCCAAAGAGAGACCAAACAAAACCATAGACAGAAAAAAACAATCTCTGGACTGATAAAGAGCTTAAGAAAAAGGCCTTTTTTATTGGGCTTTCAGGATAATATTTCACATTGTAATGCAGAGCTCCGCAACAGTCCCTTCCTGACATCCGCTTTCTTACTTCATTTCCTTTGCTAATATTTCCACAAGCCCGAGCCTGCGAGGCTCCTTTCCTGGTACCGTGTGTGCATTCTAGGCTGTCAGCCAGTTGCAGAAACGTCCTGCTTTGAATGTTTGCACAGTGCAGCTCTGAAGGCACTGCAGCCAGACCTTTTCTTTTTGTCATTTTAAATGGGATAAGTGCATGAGAACTTGGGTTATAATTTCCTGAGCCAGGAAAGCCAGTCACCAGGGATGGAAATTGAGGAACAAATGACTTAAGTATTCTTCTTCATCAAATGATTTAGTAATAATAATTTTTTAAAAAGGCCATATAATAGATGCAGGACTTCTCAAAATATAATGGTAAAAATCATTGGTAGAGTTCTTTTACACCATGGCTTCCCTGCCCCAAGCCCTACAAAGGTTCTGACTCAGTGTTTCTGGGTTGGGGCTCAGGCATGCCAAATTTTACCAAGTACTCTAGCTAGTTCTGTTTCAGATGATGGCCTTATCACACACTGAGGAGGGCACCTATGGTAGACCAAGGGACACGCATTGGGTTTTAAAAGCCTGGCCCTCCCCTCAAGAGCTTTTAAACACAAACCACTTTCTTAAACTCTCTGAGCCACCAATTCTTAAATGATCACCAGGGGCTGGAGAGATGGCTCAGCAGTTAAGTGTGCTTGCTGCTCTTTCAGAAGACTGGAGTTTGGTTCTCAGACCCTCATTGGGCAACTGACAACCACCTGCAACTTCAGAACCAGAGGCTCTGGTGTTCTCTTCTGGCCTTCTCTTCTGGCCTTCTTGTGTACGCACAAACACATGTGCATACACACATTGACACACAGACACACAAACAAAAATATTAAATTAATCTTTAAAAAAAACAAGGGCCACCATACATATTTCTACCCTAACCAAAAAAAAAAAAAAAAAAAAAAAAAAAAAAAAAAAAAAAAAAACCAGCCCATGTTTCCAGGGAGTGGAGTTGCTGTAATAGTTTCTGTGAACAAGCCCTGGCTTGGCTGCTGTGGTGGACGTTCTGTGGTTCTGAATGTACTCTAGTATCACTTTCATGGTGAGTTAACATAGAAAAAGATGGTTAAATTTATTAATAAATACAACAAATAAAATGCATTGAGAAGTGTACCAGCACTACACCCCAGGATCCTCAAGACTAGAAACCACACAATCCTCTTCTTTATAAGTAGTCTATTGTAATGATGAAAAGCTGACTAATACACTCTACTAGGCATCTGATAAGTCTGTTGCCTAGGTTTCCACAGGTGCTGACAGAAGACACATGACATCTGGGTAAAGGACCAAGGACAGAAATGACAGCAGGTGGAATAACAGCAACTTTCCTTTTCCAGGAAAAGAGAGCCTTTCTAAGGAAATGATGCAAAGAAAGCTCAACACATTCCCATACAGTGAAGTATGTTACAAGAGAGAATCTGGGCTCAGACATCCTGGATTGATTAAAACAGACAGTGAGACATCTGCCCATTGCTCTAGACATGAATATTGTCACTACCTTTTTAGGCTATACATACCTTACCCTTGCCTAGTGGAAGACAGTCCATCTTCTGAGAATGATAGATGAGGATATTTGAAAAGATGATGCAAAATAAAGCTAATCAGTGCCTCTGTTTACAAAAACACAAAATTGTTGAAGACTTTGGAGAATTACCTTCACACACATGTGGTCAGAGTGAAGATTTTAGCTCTAGATTCTGTATGACCAAAACAAAAAACAAGGTACTTATCTGGGCTTCAAACCTAAAAGGCTAAAATATAAATAAATAAGCAAGATAGGGTGAATTATATACTGAGAAAACAGAATAGAAAGAAGAGTGGAAATTGATGGAAAGGAAAACAGAGCAGATGGAAAAAATCAATGAAACCAAAAGCTATTTCTTTTAAATGGCCAATAAAGCTGATACATTTCTGTCTTGATCAAGAAGAAATGGAGGAAAGACACAAATGACCAATATCTAGCCTGAAATAAAGAGGCAGCATTACAGACCCTACACACATTGAAAGGGCAAGAAAGAAATGTTATAAACATGATGATAGCAAACTAACCAACTTACAAAATTGAATAAATTCCTAAAAGATTACAAATTATCCAACCAAGTTCAAGAAAAACTAGAAAATACGGTAACACTATACTTATTAACCAATTTGGATTTGTAATTAATAATTCACTCTATAAAAATTCTTAGGCTTGGATGGTTTCCTTGGTAGATTCTTATCAAGTGTTTAAGAAAGAAATAATACCAGCCATGTTTATTATTTTTCAGGAAATAACAGAGGTTCAGACATGTCTCTGTTTGTGTGACCTGGATACCCAAAACCAGGAACAAAAAGTTCAGGAAAGAAACTACATTCAAAGAGAAACCATAGTTTGCTAATTTTAAAAAAAAAGTCAGACACCAAGGGTCCATGTTTTATGAGTCCATGGAAATGAAAGTTTAGCAAAGTCAAAATGAATCTCTGTAATGAATCTCTGCAATGACAAAAATTAAATTAGTGGTTGCCTGGGGCCTGAATTTGGAGACAGTATTAATGTCAAAGACTTGTAGGAAATTACAGGGAATGATATTTGGATTGAGATGGTATTGCATGCAGTGGTTTATAAATTTGTCAAAATTTAACAAATGCTATTCTTGAAATGAGTACCTTCTAACATAAAAAATTTGAAAGCAGCATGGCTTTTCAAATATTTAAATGCTGTGCTAATATACATATGAGTAGTTAAAAGTTCACACACTACTTACTGGAGTGGTGATTGATTTGTCTACTTAAGAGTTATAGTTGGTAATCCTTTGTAAAGCTGATGATGCATTTACCACTTGGTCTAGGAATTTGCACATATGAATCATGAAACATATACAAAAATATTACATCATTGTTTATAAAAGTAAACTATAAAGTGTCCTGAATGTCCATCAACAGGATGATGCAAGTGAACTATGACATATCCTTGTAATTAAATAATACTATATAGTCAAACATCATTGTTTAGAGTCACATGTTGCAGCAGAATTAAAATTTTAAATGAAGTCAACAGATAAAAGCAATTGGCTAATTAACTTGTGCTGTACCATACTGTTGAGGTGGAGACTGTAAGCACACAAAACAATATTATAAATTGTATTAGTATATCCTTGTATAGCATTTGTATGAAAACATGCAAATAATACAAAATGCAAGAAAAAAGAAGGATGTAGGGCAGAGTAATGCATGCCTGTAACTCAGCATTCAGGATGCAGAGGCAGGAGGACTGCTGTAAGCTTGAGACCACTCTGTTCTATATAAAGAATTTTAGGCCATCTAGGGATATATACTAAGACCCTGGCTCAAAAAATTTTTTACATGTGACTTTCTTAAATTGGCTGTTTTTGAATATATAACAAAAAGTATAAGGTTTAGAGAGATGGTCAAGTTGTCCTTGAGTCACTGACCCAAAGCAAAACCTAGCTAAGTTAACACAGTTGCTTTAACTTCTCTCATTCTTTCTTTCACATCCTTGGGCTTCAAATGTCTTCAAGCTTTCATTTGAAAGTTGCTAAGGATCGCTTACCAAGATGTATTTTAGCCCCTTTAGGACCTCATAGTCTAGTTTGATAAGGCAATGAACCACTGAAATAATGGGGACAACACTATACTACAGCAAAAATTATGCTGCTAAAC
Organism: Onychomys torridus; assembly: GCF_903995425.1. Taxonomy (NCBI): domain Eukaryota; kingdom Metazoa; phylum Chordata; class Mammalia; order Rodentia; family Cricetidae; genus Onychomys; species Onychomys torridus. The sequence continues at coordinate 122,441,729 of NC_050444.1, forward strand.
TAGAGTGATACATTACACAACATATGACTTATGAGTGAGCAGAGGTGACTGTGGTTTTCTAACAAAGAGAGCAGCATGCTTAAAGATACAGTGACACATTTTGCTGGTGTTGCTAAGAGGAGAGTGTGAGTCACAGTGGTGGAAAGTGACAGTCGGGAAATGTTGAGAAGAGGTTGACTAATGGAGTGGATAGCTTGGACCTCATCCCTTGTGCTGCTGGCATTCAAAAGAAGTGAGCAAAGCAAGAGGGGTATGAGTAGACTCATGTATCAGAAACACAGCTCCAGCCATCTTTGCTATAAGATGGGTATGGATGGGTTGGGAAGGAAGATGTAGAGACGGATGCAGAGTAACTGGCTGGAAAGCAGCTGGAGTGCTTCATGTGCAGGGTCATCTGAGATTCAAGTGGTCAATACTACTGTCTTTGGAATCATAAAAACGGGTGTGCAAGTCTACACTCTTCCAGCTACTCAAATGTAGCGCTGGGCAAATTGCTGTTCCTGTCCTTAAGAATCCCCTCAGTAAAATGAGAATTACTGATGGCAACTGTCGGTACAGCCACACCTGTGGCATCTTAGAAATTTGTAAACGGGTTTGAAGATTTAAGGCCTTCACCTATGTCTTCTAAAACTGTCTTTGTTTTGACTTTTAGATATGGCAAATGTCATCTCTTCATTGAAGGACCTTTCTCTGATCACCCAACCAAAACTGCTCCTTTCCATTGGTGGTTGTTTTAAATATTGCTTTTAACCTTTCTTCCCCATTATCATCTACTAATCTCCTAAATTTCTTATCCATTCACTGTCTTTCTATACACCTGGACCCCACTAGAATGAAAGCTCTGTGAGGAAAAAGGCTACTGGACATTTGTCCCATTGTGCTTTCAACTTCTAGGGCCACACTCATAAAAAGATATTTGTTGAGTGTTAGATTTAATAATCCCTTGTGTGTGTATGTGTGTGTGTGTGTGTGTGTGTGTGTGTGTGTGTGTGTGTGTGTGTTGTACATGAGTGAATGCATGTGAGGTTGTGTACACTCACACATGAACATGTGGAGGCCAGAGGTTGATGTAGGGTCTTCTATCATTATCTTATGTGTTTGATATGGGTCTCTCCTTGAACTCAGAGCTCACCAATAGATTAGACTGGCCAGAGAGTTATAGGGATCTGCTTGTCTCTGCTTCCCTACTGCTAGCACTGAAGTTACAGGCAGGCAAGTGTCCCCACAGCAGGGTTTTTATGTGGGTTCTGGGGATCATATCTGGGTCCTCATGCTAGTGAAGCAAAGCACTTTACCCACTGAGCCCTCTCCTAAGCCCCATCCACTTTTTGTATTTAATATTAATATATTTTAATATTATAAGAGTTGCTCAAGGTATCACGCCTAACAAATAGTAGAGAAAATTAACATCTTTGTCTTCTAAACTCCTGAATTATTGATCTTTCCATGCTTCATATCTCTTACCTCATAAGACCATTGGGAGGATCAGATGAGATAACATAAAGAACTGAAAGTTTCTGAAAATATAGCCCTTGTGATTAGAAGTTGCTCTAAGATGAAACAACGACTCAACCAATTCATTAAGAAGTTGCCCTAAGATGAAACAATGACCCAAGACCAATTCATAAAGCTCCATGTGAGTCACATGCAACCTTAATCTGAGAAACTTGTGAAAGGTTTACTCTTTGTGTCTGCTACATAAGGCCAGTATTTTGTACTTTGGAGAATGAGATTCTCTATGGCTATGTAGACACTTCAGGACTGCACTGTCTAGTCTGACAAGCCAATGAACCATTGAAACAATGTGGACAGCACTGCACTACAGGAAGCTTCCATGCCGTCAAAGCTGAAAGAATGACACTTTACATAGGAGATATCATCTGAATGAGCAAATTATAAGGTGATTGCAGTTTGTATCCATATAGAATCGTGTGTGTGTGTGTGTGTGTGTGTGTGTGTGTGTGTGTGTGTGTGTGTGGTGTGGAGAGAGGTATCTGAAGCTAAGAAGACAGACATGATGAGTCCGTTTTATCTAAGGCTGACAGAGTTCTGAAAAGGCAGTACTCCTAACTATCTGTGACTTTACACACTTTCCTCATTGGGTCTTCTGTAGCATGAATCTTAACCCCAGATAAGTTTATTAGCCTGCACAATATTTTTGGGAACACAATACCACAGTCTTCTGAGTAAATCCTGGGCTCCTGCCACTTAAAGGACTAAAGATAAAACAAAACAAAACAACAACAAAACCCCATTTGACCAGGTGTGGAGATACATGCTTTTAGTCCTAGCACTAGGGGACAGAAGCAGGTGGATCTTGGATTTGGGGCCAGCATAATCTATATAGTGAGTTTCAAGCCAGCCAGTGCTATATAATGAGACCTTGTCAGAAAAAGAAAAAAGAAAAGGAAAGAAAGAAAGAAGAAAGAGAGAGAGAGAAGGAAGGAAGGAACGAAGGAAGGAACAAAGGAAGGAACGAAGGAAGGAAGGAAAGAGAGAGAGAGAGAAAGAAAGAGAGAAAGAAAGAAAATCAATAAAAAATAAAAAAAGCTTTATTTAGCACTGATAAAAAAGACAATATCTGTGGGCAATAGATGACTGAAAATTTATTTTTTTATTTGATAGAATATATTCATCTCTGTATCTACCACTCATGCAATCTTTATTGAATAATAAACACATTAACTAATGGGGAAATAAACATTGGCAGATACTACACAAAGCCCAGTGGCAGAGAAGTAGACAATTCATATGGTGTTTCCCTTAGGGCAGAAGGTAGGAAGACAGATGTAATTGGAATTGTGATAAGTTCCCACCTTGCTGAAGTGGCCCTCCTGTTCAAGGCAAGTTGGGAATATCCAATAAAAGATCACCACAAGGGAAAATTTTCCTTGTCACTTTCATATTGAACAGAAGTTTACTGGGGAAAAATTGGATTATAACACAAAAGCTTAAATTTGGCATCTAATCCTAAATTTTAAATATATTTACCTTTACTTATTTTTTATATATACATATATGTGGGTACATGTATTCATGTGTATAATACACACATATACGCATATATATATAATATATATTATATATATATAATAGGTTAAAGGAAGAAATTAAACATAAAATCACATCTACTAGAAATGGAGTTTGGTGTCACCCTTAAGGATATTAGAAAGAGTAGCATAATGGGCCATATCACATCGAATTTCCCAATCTGGTTCCTGCTAAAACCAGTGAGTGCTGGGATGACTACACACTACTACAATGTAATCAAGAACAAGCTCGACACCGCCACTCTGCTGTCTTTGAAGGAGACTCACAGCACCTCAGAAACTTTTATCTGGAAAATATGCTTTCAATCAGAACAGACAGCTTTGAAAAATTAGTATTAAAACAGAGGGGATAAATATATATGTGAACAATCTTGTATCAAATCTATGTTCATTTGTACATTGTGTATTACAGCATAGTCCAAAGAGATACGAATGTCATAGACATCCCACGGAATAAACCATTGATAGGTTACATTGATTAACTAATGCTAATGGGGAAGAATTAGCAAACAAGATGGAGGTCATGAGAACACAAAAGTACTTCAGAGCTGAAAATAAAACCTGTAGAGATTTAGAGATCTGTGATATCAGTCAAGGTCTCAGATATTCAGTGGTCAAAGGCATGATGGGACATACTTTCTAAAGCAAAAGACAAATCATTGGGACTTCACATCTATTGCCATAAAGTAGAAGACAAAGTATTTGATAACTAGGAACGTCTTCCAATCTGACCATGAAGACCAATTGACTTTGTCTTAGGGGGACTTAAATGTGAGTGAAGATCACAAGTGTGATGAGTGGTCTTACTGAGATAACAGTGGAAAATCACCTCTCCGCTATGAGAGGGACTCCACAAACATAACGTTGAAAGAGGGTCTTCAGTCATAAGTAGCCTTTAGTCACTGTGTAGCAGCATCCTAGAAAACGTTCACCCCTCAGGGAGGTAGTTCTCTGCAGCTGATATGATCCTTGAGGAAGCTGACTGCTGATCACTGTCTACAGACAACACCTTTGATAGCTGGGACAAGTTTTTCCCAATGAGGAATCTGGACAACACATCTTCCTGTTGTGTGGAGTGAAGGTTTAGAGCCGGGGGTGGGGGGGAATCACAGGTGTATAGGCTTAATATTGAAAGCCACCTGCTATATTTTCTAAAAGTTGGAGTTCAAAATGTCCCAATTTTATTTCCTTTAAGGTAGTACTTTTATTGGGGACTCTTGTTGCCTGTAAATAAGGTGTCAGTATGCCAAGAATTTAGCACAATACTCAAGACTTTATCAGCAACTATTTGTAAACCAACATTAAACAGTTAAAGCAATGCATATGTCAGATGTGACCTTGATTCATATTGCCCACATTATTCCTTCTTAGGCTTTTTCTTCTACTGTCTTTCTGAACAATGTTTCCAAGTTCCTGTGTGGCTTTATTTTGATGAATGTTTGGCCCTGAGGAGAAAGGTAAGACTGGCGGAGGATTAGAAAGGGAAAATTCTTTGCTGTGTTTGCTCACTGTACTGTGCCAGTAGCCCTGGCAACAAGCTACGGACTGGCTCTGTGGACATCCCAGTCCCACCTAGATTTATGCTGCCCAGGGTTCCAGACAGGTTTCGGAATGGATTCTCCAGGTGTCTTCGATCCCAACACTCTTCTGAGACACCTTAATCTTCTGATCAAAGAAAGGCTCCCACTTGCAGGAGACAGGGAGCATAGTCCCAATCTAATTTTTCCATGGATATGGGTGTGTTTTTCTTTCCCCCTTCATAAAGGAAAAAAGAAAAAGAAAACGGGAGGAAAGAGCACATGTTATTTCTCTGCTGCCATCTGAAACAGCCAAGTGGAGAGCCAATTTATTCAGCTTAATTCATTCCAGATTTCTCAAGGAATAAACAGTATTCTCAAGAGTTCTCAGATGTGTGGCCAATAGAGATCCAGTTGCCAGAGAGAGCTAATGTCAAACATGCAGGTAGCCCTCAGTGAGAGCACAGAGCACAAGAGATGGAGGCCAGACCCAATACACTTTCTGGGAAGCCCTGGAGGCTCATAGGCTGTGAGATGTGACAATGGCTTTGCATGCAAGTGCAACCAAATAGGTCTCTGGAAGCAATATTATGTTTCATCACTCCCAATGAAAATTAACTCTGCAGGAAGAGAAAAGGGTTCCTTTCTCAGAATAAGAAGAGCAAAGGAAAGTTTCTCGGTACCCTCTGAGGCCTACATAGCCTTCAAGAACCCACAAGACCCCAGCATTTCTGTAAAGCCATCTAATGATTCTAGTCTATGCTAATAATGGACTCCAAACCCCATTTCTCAGATGAGGAAATAGAGACTCCCTATTCACCAGACACACATCCCATTGACTTCTTCTCATTGTTGACAGGCATAGAGGAGAGATCATGTATTGGAGGCAAGTGGCTGGGGTTCCAGTTCTGACTCACCTTTACTTTCTGTGTGAATGTGAGCAAATTCGGCCTCGGAAAACTTTTGTTCATTTGAAAAACAGGGACGATAATCTCCTTGTCTCAGATAATATATACAAATGCATCATTTCCACTAATGTTGTTGCTATTTGGTCGATATAAGTTGGATTTCCTCTAGCTCATCCAAAGTTCCCTGAAGAAGCATTGAGCCCCGAGGCGAGAGGCCAGCTCCACTTGTCACACTCCTGAGCAGTCTTCCTCTGTTCACTTTGGATCCAAAGTCTGTGTTTCTCAGGCACTTGGTGAGAGAGTTTCAGTTAGGTTGAAATCAGACATGAGGCAGAGAACAGAAGACATTGGGGTGTGCCAGCCCTTTCTCCTCCCAGGCACTGCCTGGCCCTGGTTGTCTCCACTTTGGCCACTAGACTATCTAGTTCTATTTCTTTCCAGATGACCCTGACCTCAGGCTTTGACAATGCCAGTTTCTTGCTTGATCCTAAAGCCTGGGTGGGGGTGGGGGTGAGAGAAGTCTCATAAGTAGCTCATCTCTGGATTCCCACTGTCCCCTCTGACCTTTGAACTCTTTTTCCATCCATGTAACTAGCTCCTCCCTCTGTGCTCGGTGTGGAGTGCTTCCAGGCTGAACTCTGACAAGGAACAAGGAGATGCTAGTCAACAAGCATTATTGCAGCTAGCCTTTCCTTAAAGCTAACAGGGGGAGGAGTCTTGAGAGCGCATGTAGGCAACGAGCAATTCTAAAGCATATGTAAACATTCCCTTGTTACTGAAGCCCAAGACAAAGAAAAGCCTTTTCCAAGGTAATACAACTATGAAAACATGCAGCACACAGGCCTGCGCAAGCGGCATTTCTAGCAGAGCTAAGAGTGTAGACTGCATGCTACTGAGAACAGGTATTTCTCTTTATATAGTGATAGTTCCTAACATAGAGGTAGTGCTCTGTAAATGTAAATGATTAATATCTTCTAGCTGGTCATTGCAAACCTCTTGGAGAAACATAAAGCCACTAATGTGTATCCAACTTATGTTTAAAATACTGGCCTGGCGGTGGTGGTGCACGCTTTTAATCCCAGCACTCGGGAGGCAGAGCCAGGTGGATCTCTTTGAGTTCGAGGACAACCTGGGCTACACAGTGAGTTCCAGGAAAGGCACAAAGCTACACAGAGAAACCCTGTCTCAAAAATAAATAAATAAATAGATAGATAAATAGATAAATAAATAAATAAACAAACAAACAAATAAATAAAATGCTGGTTAAAATTTCTCATGCTCATACTACAGAAGATAAATGTTAGGTAGTTTACAAAATAGAAGATGTTAGATAGTTTACAAAAAAAATCAATTATTTGGGGGACTCTTTTTTTTTTTTGAGGGAATTAGTGACATGGAGGCTTCAAGGAGTTCAAAGTCAGGTCCTGGTCTGGACCTAAGCAGATCATTTGATTGTAAAATGAACAGTGTTCCAATTACATTGTCTTATGCTCCCTATCTGACGTCTGTAGCAGAGAGAACATCTGGAAACCATCACATATTTAGCCATAATGACAGCATTAACAAGTTGGAAATATCCTTCTTGAACTGGATACTTAGAGCCCCAGGGAGTGCACAGGAGTATCCTGGGGCTACTTGAAGCCAAAGAATAAGCCCCCCTGGATCTTCCTGAGCAGGCAATTTGCTTGAAGACTTGAGTGGCTGTGTAAGTGCTTTAAATCAAAGATCAGTTCCCGTTAAAGCTAGCATGAATATATTATGAGCAAGAATGCAATCCTCATGATCTTTATGGTAAAGTATATAAAAGACCTAAAATAATTTCTGGCTTTATTGTTTAAACTTTAGCAAACGCCTACATTGGCTGGGGATGCGTTCTCATTCCCACTACAGAGGTATTTTGTAAGACCTTAAGAAATGCTATATCTTTTAAGTACCATTAAAAAAAATCAAAGTAACATATGCACACAATTATCAAAGCAAATAGCATGGAGGGATTATAATGGAATCCACCACTGCCTTATCCCTTTCCTATCCATCCTCAGCCCCAATCTCACTGCCCAAAATAGTGTTTCACAGGGTGTTTTACAATCTTTAAATAATATTTGTATATCATGCCTTGATGAACCCACTTTTAGTATTAGCCATTAATTTCAACCTACAATAATACAGATTTACCTTACTCTAGCACTGCTAAAAATATCACTTACCCCATACAGACCTGATTTTTCATCCTCTTAATAATGGTTTCAGATTGATTTTGAGACTATTTTTACACACTATTAAAAGTATTCTCCTTAAAGGTTATGAGATATTTATCTACATAATTTTTTTGGTTGTTGCATTGTCTTTTTATTTAGACCCTCAGCATACCCAACACTGGTTTTTAGTTGTAAGTATACTATAAAAAATAAGGTTATGCTTCATATAATTAAAAAATATATATTTACAAAAAATATTCTTATTCAATGTAGAACCAACAAAGGGTTCATTTCACAACATAGAAAGAATACCTTCAAACTGGGCTTTTTAAACCTTGAATGCCCACATGTATGCATGCATGTTAAAACATACATTCTAGAAGAGACTTTTCTAGTGACTCATAAATACATGAACAGCTTTTTAATTTGCAGAAATGCAAACCCAAACAATAGTAAGAAACTGTCTTATATCCTTGAATGACAAAATATTAAGAACTTTGACAGTAATTAATGTTGACAAAATTATAGAGCAGTTGGGTGTCTTTTGAGCTACTAGTGGGAGCATAATTTGCTAAACCAGTTTGAAAAATATTGTGGTTTAAGTCTAGAGCCTCCTCTAAGTGTCCTGTTTTGAATGCTTGGGCTCTAACTTGTGGCACTATTTTGGGATGAAAACTTAGGGAGGTGAGACCTAGCTGGAGGAAATTGGTCACTAGAGGCAGATCCCTGGGACTTTATGATCCTTGACTCCTTCCCATCATGCATTTTGATCTTCCACAATGTGAACGGCATCTGTCATATGTTCCCACCACTGACTGAGCTCTGCCACAATGCCTTCCCTGCCAGAATGACTGAAATCCTCTGAAAGCGTGAGCCAAAATAAATATTCCTGTGAGTTCTTTCTGTTGAATAGTTTGGTCATAGCAGTTCACAATAAAGAATACAGGAAAGTGGTACTGGAGAAGTAGGGTCATTACCATGACTAAATCTGACCATGTGGCTCTCAAGCCTTTGGAACTGGTTTGTGTCAGAATGTGGAAAAGTTTGGAGACATGGACTAGGGAAGCCCTAAGATGCTGTAAGCAAGAGCTTGATGGGACATTCTGGTGGGAGTTGAGATGACCAGACCATCTATAGAAATGCAGATGGCTTTAGATGGGAATAAGGACTCTATTTGGAATTGGGTTAGTTTCCATTTGTGTTGCAGCCTGACAATGAATTTATATACACCTGCTCACATCCTGAAAAAGTGAAGGAGGCTGAATTAAAATGAAATGCACTAATTTCAAAGAAGTGCAGCTTCAGACTGTGGAGTGGTTATTGTTTGCTACTTTTAGCTAGGTTTATAGTGACAATTGGTAGCAAAACAACCAAGCAGAAAGAATTGAAAAACGTGCACTTTGGCCAGAAACAAGGTTTATTTAAAGCTGTGGACAAAGAGGCCATAGCTGTCAGACAGATTGGAGTCATTAAAGAAAAGCCATCTGTTCTGTAGGGGACAAGAGTAAAGGTGCCTGGAGGATGGTTCAGGAGTGACTAGACCTCACCTAAGGAAGGCTCTGGGCTATAAACTGTAACCCATTTGAAAGGCTTTCCTCTGGAGAGTGCTACTGGAGTGTTCTACTTGCCACCTAGAGAAGTACTTTTTCAGGTTCAGCCATCAAGGCACTTAAGGGCCACTACTGTAGCTGTGGTCCCAGAGTTCTAGCTCTTCCAGCTGGTAGCAGAAAGTGGCATCATCCATGTGATGATGATTTTGTATGAACGCTATATGCAAGAGTTATGAGAACATGGAGGGATTTTGAAGAAAGCCTAAGAAGCCAGGCGGTGTGGCTCAGAATCAGATTCCCTGTGGGATGCCTGGTGGGAGTAATATATGACGCTGTGAGGGGGGAGCCTAAACTGCAAGAGAGACTCAGAGATTCTGAGGTGTTAGAAACATGGAACATCTGCCATGAGAAGCTAGAGATATTAAGAGAAACATTCCCAGGGAGAGGCTATGTGGCCATCACGTTTGCAAGGCCAGAGGGCAGAACCAGCAAACTCATTGGAGTTCACATCGTGCTACAATGTGCCCCAGATGCTGGACACAGAATCTTTGGAACGTGGTGTCTGTACAGCTGAATGTCAGTCCTGCTTTGGTCTGGCCCCTCCTTTCTACCCTCTCACACCTTCCCTTTTGTAATGGGAATGCTCAGTCTATGCATTCTATGTGTACTGGAAGCATATAGCTTTCTTTCTTTTTTATTTTACAGCAGCTCACAACCCAAATGGTTGTCTGGAGTCTCAATACAGTCTTTAGCCCTAGACTCCTGAACAATCCTGAAACTGCTGAGACTACAGAGACTCTTGGAGGTGGACTTAACATATTTGTATTATGTAGTAGCTATGAGCCTTTGGTAGCCAAGGGTCGAGTGTTACACACAGACTCGTGTTTTGAATGCTTGGTCCCCCACCTGGGGACACTCCTTTAAGAGATTTTGGAAGCTTTGGGAGGTGGGGTCTAGCTGAAGGAAGTGGGTTGCCAAAGCGGGGCCCTAGTGGCTGTGTTATCTCTGGCTCCTTCCTCATACACTCTCTGTTTATCGGTCCACTGTGATATGAGCAGCTCTGCTCCACATTCCCACCACGTGATCTGAGTTGTTCCACTATGACTTCTCCATCATGATGATCTAAAATCCTCTTTAACTATGGCCCCAAACAAACCTACCCTCTCTTAAGTTGCTTCTGTGAGGGAACTTAACGAATGCAAAAAACTATTGACAGAGCTGTTAAAGCTTAACACACACACCCTCTAATCCTGCAGGTCTACTCTTTTACACCAACAGAAATGTGTGCATGAGCACAAACAGATGTTTATGATAATCTAATGACAGTATTATTCAAAATAAACTCAAAATGAAAACAATCTAAAAGTCTAAAAAATAGACTAATGCACTGTAGAATATTTTTATATAAAATAGTGATGACCTACAAATATAATGTAGACAAACTGATACACACACACACACACACACACACACACACACACACACCATTATTTCTTTGAAGACCAGAAAAACAAGCTGACATTTTGGAAGAAAGCAGATTATCAGTATTGCCAGTAGGTAGAGAGGGACTCACCATACTTGAGTGTATTACTTTATTAGAGTTGCCCATAACAAAGTGCCCCAGAATGTGTGGCCCAAATGACATAATTCTATGATCTCTTGATTCTCAATTTATCAGTTTTTGGCAAAGCTAAAGAGCTTGACAAAGTTGGGAGTTGATTTCTGTGTAGGCCTCTCTTCTTGTCTTGTAAATGGCTATCCTCTTCCTATGCCTTCACACACTCCTTCTTCTGTTTGTGTTTGTGACTATAAGAATGTCAATTATATTAGACAAAGGCTCACTCTAATGACCTCATTTTAAATTAATAGTCATAGACTTCTTTAAAGATCTTCTGCCCACACATAATCACATCTTCAGGTGATAAAATATTGGAACTTTGATGGAACTCAATTCAGCCCTTTAATGTGGTTTGATTGAGAATGGCCTCCATAGGCACATATATTTGAATACTTGGTTCCAAGTTGGTAGAACTGTTTGGGAAGGTTTAGAAAGTATCCTTGTTGGCGGATCCATGTCTCTTGGGGTAGACTTTGAGGTTTCAAAAGTCCATGTGTTTCAAAAGTCCATTCCTAGTGTCTCTCTCTGCCTTGTGGTTGTGTCTTAAAATACATGTACTTGGCTACTGCTCTAGCACCATGCCTGTCTGTAGCAGAATCTTAAAAGTTCTTATTAATAAAATCAAACCTGAGGTCAGTTATTGGGGTGAATGCTGGAAGATCAGAGAAGCAGAACAAGCCATGGCTACCTCACCTTGCCAGCTCCTCAGCTGATCTTGTTTCCTCAGACTGGAAGCCTCTGTGTCTTCATCCAAATGGGTCTCAGCTGAACTGCTGCTCAAAAGCCTAAAAATCTAACCAGCTCTAATTTTGGGTCCTCACGCCTTATATACCTTTTTGCTTTCTGCCATCACTTCTTGGAATTAAAGGCATGAGTCACCATTCCTGGCTGTTTCCAGTGTGGCCTTGAACTCACAGAGATCTGGATGGATCTCTGCCTCCCAAGTGATAGGATTAAAGGCGTGTGTGCCACCATTTTCTGGCCTCTGTATCTAGTGGCTGTTCTGTTCTCTGATCCCAGATAAGTTTATTTGGGTGCACAATATTTTGGGAAACACAATATCACCACACCTGTCTGCCTGCTGGCATGGTCCATGCCATAATAGTCATGGACTCTAACCCTCTGAAACCCTGAGGCCCAAATAAACACCTTTCTTCTAAGATGCCTTGGTCATGGTGTCTTATCACAGCAATAGAAAGTAACTGAGACAGACTCAGTGGGGGAAAGGCCCAATGCTGTCACTGAAGCTGGAAATACTTTGCTTATTGACCTGGTATTTAGAATTGTCACACGGAATCTAGCTTAGAGATAATTTATGGTAGGGAACATTTGTTTCCTTTTTTGGATGTGTGTTATGTTTCATTATATACAGGATAAACAGATATGATTAATAACATGAATTAGTCATCTCTAAAGTAACAAACAACTAAATTCTCAGAACTTCATAACAATAAATATTTATTTCCCGTCCTCATTATTTCTTGATGGCTGTATAATGGATCTGTTGAATCTAGGTTAAAGGCAAAGCCTTTCCTGGGACATAAGAATGGCAAAGAGACAAGAACATTTTAACAGAATTATTAAAAACTCATGCTGCCCCTTAAAGCAAAAATCAAATGAGTACTATGTTGCCACCCTTTAAAGCCACTAGTGATCATTTATCAAGCGTGCATCAGAGAGGAGGAGTGCAGACCCCTTCTGTGTGAGACACTGCAGGTCATACAGGAAAAACTGAAGAAAAAACTTTCAGAAATTGAGACAACAGATAACACAGTAAAAAGGCTCAATGGAAAATTGTGGAGCTGAGCTAGGCACACAGCTTGGTTGTGTGTACTTGCTTAGCATGTACAAGGCTCTGGTTTCAATTCTTTCTTAAGGAAGAAAGGAGGAGAGGGAGGAGAAGGAAAAGTAGGAGGGAGGGAGGGGAGGAGGGAAGGGAGGGAGGGAGGGAAGGGCAGAAAGACAGGAATGGAGAGGTGAGAGAAGAGAGGAGAGAGGCGAGGCCAGGGTGGAGCTGGGAAAGGTATACACCTGGAAGAAAAACTATTTGAGCTGCTAAAAAGAGAGACATGACTTTCTACATTTCTGACAGGTCTGAGTATGTAAATACCTTAAAATATGAAAATATTATATTACATTGGAGAATGTATTTTTAGAACTGTGAAGCAGCTAAAGTCCAATTTTGACAGAAGATTCTGAAGCTATATTTGACAATAAAAAGATAAGTAGCTCTGAATTCAAAGTGCACAATGTAAAAGACAGTCTACAGATATTTGAAACTCAAAACACAAGCAAAGGGGGAAATTTTCAGAGAATATGGTACGCTTCCCTGAATTGATAAGAAAATGTCTAAAAACTGCACATGAAGACTTAGTCATATATCCTCTACATTCCTAGAGCTGGGGCACCAAGAACAAAAATAAAAAAAGCTTACACAGACAAAGGTTCCAGCAGCATCTGTAAGTTAAATCCAAATTAAAAGCATGAGACATTATTAGTTAGTAATCAGACGGGCAAAAAATCACAAACTTGGATAATTAACTATGTGGACTAACCTGTAACCTCATCTATTGCTGGGGGATAAACTATTACCTCAACTCCCATGAAGAACAATTTGACAGTGCTTCCAAAAGTTTCTTCATGTGCATAACTTATGAACAAATGATTTCATTCCTAAATCTGCCTACCCCAACCCACACATGCACAGAAAATAAAAGCACATAGGATATTTGTTATAGCATTGTTTGTACAACTGACCAAAGATGGAAAATGAATGTTCTCCCATAAAGTACTGAAAACATAAACTGAAACACACACAACCATACAGTGGAATAATGGAAAGCCAGTACACAAATGAGCCATTTCTTTGTGTCCTTAAATGAAAGATCTGTAGTATACATGAAGTGCAAGAAGGGAAACTCGGAAAAAGATTTGTCTAGAAGGCTGCCTAGTGTGGGAAGAAGAAATGGACAGACTGAAAACAAGACCGTTGGGTAAGGCAGAGAACTGAGTAGATGGGAGGCAGAGGACACAGGCTCCACTTTCCTTCTTTTCTACCTCTGTGTCACTTTCCTGACTATGAACACCCAATCAACCAACAACAGGCACATTGACCAACATAGATGGACAATCCAGAAAATCTTAGAGAAGTGGTATAATAAGCTGAAAAGATTCTAGGATTTGGTTTTCAAAGTGTGTGTGTGTGTGTGTGTGTGTGTGTGTGTGTGTGTGTGTCTGTGTCTGTGTGTGTGTCTGTGTCTGTGTGTGTCTGTGTGTGCACATGCACGTGCTCGCTCATGCACATTCACGTATGTAAATACAGGTGCACACATGCCATGGTGTAAATATGGAGGTCAGAGAAGAACCTAAAGTGTCACCTCCCCTTTCACCCTCTCTGAGACAGCTCTCTGCTGCATAATCCAGGCTAGCTGGCCCAAAAGCTTTCAGGAATTCCCCTGTCTCTGCCTTCCGTTACTCCACCATAATGCTGGGATTCCGGATGCTCCTGCTACGTGTCTGGCTTTTCCATGGTTCTGGGGATTCAAACTCAGGTCCTCATTCCTGTGTGTTTGTACCTCTGAGCCATTTCTTTAGCCCCAGTTCCAGGATTTATAACAAAGGGATTGGAGTTCAAATCCTAGGCTCTGTCTGTGGCAAGCCTGTTTCTAAGCCCTATAAGATATAAGTCTGTAAAATAGAGACCACGAAACCGAGATAGTGACACTGTGGAAAGAAGCAGGGGCAGGAAGAGCACAGCTCAGAGAATAGCAGCCATCATTATGGCACTCTTCTGATCTATTCATGGGGGGGGGGGGCAACACCATGGAGAAGATGAAGGTACTACAAGCCATCCCACCTGTTTAATACAGAGTTCTTCCTCCAGAGCAGCTTCAGTCTGCACAGCACTTGCTAAACTCTGTTGAGATGAGGGCAGCCGTCTCGAGGCCAGGATGGTGCTTCTGGTTGGTGGTTCAGTTTCAGGTGCTATTGACTAGTGACATCATCTTTGCTGATTCCAATAGGGTCGTCTCTTGTCAGGGATAGTTGTTTCCTTCTTTCCTTGGAGACCCTGTTGGGCCAGCAGCAGACATGGGAAATCTGCCAGCATGAGCTGCTCTCACACTCCAAGAAGACCCATTTCTTCCTTTTGTTTTGAGGGTTTTTAAATTTTATTTTATGTGTATAAGTGTTTCGTCTACATGTATGCATGTGCACAGCATGTATGCCTGGTGCTCACTGAGGCCAGGAGAAGGCATTGAGAAAGCATAGTATAAAAAGCTTAGACATTTTATAAGAAAACACTGGTGGCTCTGTCCAGTCCACAGTTCTCTGCAACATCAAAGAGCCTTCCCTTGGAACGTGCACCATAGCCACTCTCTGTCACCTCTTTGGTGGCAGGGCTATGAAGTGATTTCCTCTTGAGCTGACTCCAGGCAGGTGCGCTACCTAATTGAAACATTTCTAGGCCTTCAGTCCGAGGCCTGAACCCTGCTCAGGGACATCTCTCTAAATTGCCCAAAGAGCAGTAGTTTATGAATCTGACAAACGGACAGAATTTAGGGGGATAAACCTTCTGAGCGTCTTGATGTCTGGTGTCAGAAAGCTCTTAGGAAGATGTTGACTTTTGCTTTTTTGATTCTGCCTTCCCACTTTCGTGTGCTCAGGTTTCCACAGCCTGTGGCCATGAGCTCCTCCAGTCTGGTGATTTATTTCTGCTGGGCAGAGTTAGGACGACCAGCTGGTAAAAGCATTTGAGAAAGACTGAATGGATTCTCGGGACACGAGGTGTCGTAAGACTTATAAGAAGTTTATGGACCTCCATGGAAATCTGACTCATTTTTCTTATCGCCCATATAAAGGTTTTAAGGCAAACAGATGAATCATACAGAGGTGCTTATTTGGTGAATAGGGGACATCTGGACTATAGACACAGTAAGTAAATATTAGCTGGTGAGGGTTGGGGGAAGGGAGGCTTCAACTTATCTGGAAGGATTTTGGAAAACAAATGTTGAGGTTAACTTATCTTTATAATAGAGTTGTGACAACCAAATAAATATTCAAGTATCACTCTTTGATGAGAGATTGCTAAAAATTTTAATCTAGAATAATATACATTTTTATTTCTTTACAGGATTGAAGATCAAACCCAGAACCTTTTACTTGCTAGGCAAGCACTCTACCATTGAGCCTCCACCCCCAGTCCAGCTAAACATTTTTACACACCAGACCTTGATATTCCCCAGAGTTTTTCCTATAATAAGCATGTCAAGTCTCTTGTCAAGGAGAAATGACTCCATAGACATTATATGGATGCACTGACTTTTGACTGTACAAAAGAATATGAGAAAAGTCTTTTTGCTTGAAAATGCTTTCAGAGAAGCAAACTTCCATTGATCCTGGAATCTGGGTAAAAATGACCCCCATGCCAATCAGCAGGGGCATAGAAAAAAAAATGACATGTAAGAATGAGGCTGGGGTGTGGGGAGCAATCTTGCAACCGAGGTAAAAGCTCAGGGCTTAAAAGCAGTCTTTGTCTCGTAGTAGGAACGTGCTTTCATCTCTGTTTTTAGAGCCATGGGTCGCCTTCATTTTCACTGCAGTTTGTTCCAGCCTCAGTGATGGTCAGGATGCCCTGAGTATACCAGAAGCTCTAAATCCTAAGGCTCGAGTCAAGCCGTTACCTCTGCTTATGAAGCTTTCTCTGTTCTTCCCCTGGCACTCTGCTGGAGGTCTGAATTCTAACTAGTACTTCTTCAGATGTCCTGTGGTCCCTGGGATGCAAGTTATAAAAGCCCAGGCTGGAGAGAAGGGCTTAGTGAAAAATCTCACTTTTATCAGCAAATTGAAGTTCTTTCTATAAAGTGAGAAAACGACCAAATGACCATTTTGAGGACTAAATTTTTCAGGTATTCCCAGAGAAACCAGAGGAAGTGATTGATAGATGATAGATAGATAAATGACAGGTGATTAATAGGTAGATAGATAGATAGATGATTATATAGATAGATGACAGACATAGATAAATGATAGATGACAGATAGATAGAAAATAGATAGATGACAGACAGATGATAGATGGCAGACAGACAGACACATACATACACACATATACATACATACATACATACATACATACATACATACATACATGATGGATAGATTAATTGATATAAATGTATAAATGATAGCTAGAATGATAGAGACTTATTGTATTGAATTGGCTCATATTTCATAGAGAATAAAAATTCAGACTCAAGATGTGCAATTGACAAACTGGAACACAGCAAAACTATAGACAACTGATAGGCTGGCTACAAAGCTCCAAGAACCAAAACCTTATAGTATAATTCTAGCTCAAGAGCAATAGACTTAAGATCCAACATGAGTTCAGATCTGAATGAATGAAACAGATTTCTAGCTCAAACATTAGGAAGTTTCCCAAACTCCTAAGAAAGTCAACATTTTCTTGTATTCAAACCTTCAAGTAATTGGATGAGGTCCATCAGGTGGGAGAAGGCATTCTGTGACACTGTCTACCAACTTAATAAGACAAAACACAATCTAAGATGCAACCAAAATGATTTAACCACATTTGTATACTCCCTGGCCAAGACAAGTTGATACATAAGATTCACTATCATGTGAGTTATTTTGAATGTTTATAAAGCAACTCTTCACATCTAATGCATCTATTACATGAAAGTTCTTATTAATGAGATGGAGAGTTGGATGAGAAGGCAACCTTTTTTTTCTGCTGTAACTTTGCATTAGTGAACATTCAACTTTAGTCATTAAAAACAAATAGTTCAGAGCTGGCAATGTACCTCAATGAGTAGAGTGCTTGCCTTGGAAGCATGAGGCTCTGGGTTCAGTGTTCAACTCTGCACAAATAGGACTGTGACAGATACTTATAATACAAGTACTAAGGAAGCAAAGGCAAGAACAATCAGGAATGCAAAAGCCTCTGCTATGTAGTGAATTAATGCTAGCCTAGGCTACAGGAGAACCTCATTTCTAAATAAATAAATAAATAAATTTGTAGCAGAGTACAGAAAACCTAAATATTTAAAGGTATAATCTAGGGCTTGTGCTGGAAACATTGATGGCTGTAGGGGGCACACAGGATCTGAAGGCATGAAGCAGATCTTAAGGACAATGTGACAGCCACAGTTATAGCACCAGTGGTAGGATAAGGAATACATTGACTTCTCACACTGTACAGGCCACACAAATGAACAAAAATCTCCAGTGCTAGGCCCTGTCTACAGTGACTCAGCCATGTCTGCTTCTGCCCGCCCATCAACGCTTGTCTACCAAGCTAATTCAGGAAATCCATCCCAGAACACCCTCTCCCTTGCTCAGCTACCAAAGCAAGTAACAGGCTCATTGAAACTTCAAGAATACACTCTTGTTCTAGCAATAACAAAGGCAAGCCCACAGTACTAGCACTTACCCTGAAGGTCTCCACATAGCTTTGGGCTTCCTATTAAATAACTCAGAAGGAAAGCTAGTCCTCCTGCATTGGCTCAGAAGACACCAGATATTGTGAGACCATTTGATGCCAGGAAAATGCCACATTTCTAAATGTGGGGTCCAAGCTGCCCCCCCACCTCCCTCTGCCCCTTGGCCAGTGGCGGTCAGATCATGCTGCTCTGCCTCAGGAGGAGAATTTCTTATAGGTGATTAAACACAAGTTATCTGAACTAAATCAAGAGGACAGTGCCAACATCCATGCTCAGTAAATGCGTTTGGCAGCTTCCTATTGTCCAAGGCCATGCAGCCATCTCCTCCGCTTCAAAAACTAAAATTAGAGCCAGTGCTACTGGACTGATTTTTCCCCCACTCTATAGTCTCTTAGGGTATGACGAAAGATACTTTTTCTAAGAAGGTTAGGCTATCTTAGAAGGAAGACAGGTCTCCCAAAGCAGAAGTTTAAGGTGAGCAAAAGTCAGTCTGGTTCCAAGAACAGAAACTGGCTCATAACACAACCCATCTCAGTGAAAGATGAGTTTTAAAAATTAGCCTGCCCGTGCCAAACCCTGACTCTCACACATAAGATGCCCTTTTTAATGAATGGCAACATGGTCTAAAAGGTTGGCTGGGGTGAGGGATTCTGATTTGGGATCCAATGCGTAAGGATCTTAGAACTTGCCACTCACATCCACACAAGTAAAACAAGAGGAACAAACTGACAATCGGCCTCTCCTGCCACATCCATCAGAGACCTAGGGTCACATGGCAAATATCTCCCTAACCAGAAAGCCACACAAGCAGGTACAGAGGAGCAACAGTTTAACAGGGTAGAAACCCATTAGCAGAAAACCTCACCGGGCCCAGCACTAAGGTAGAAAAGCTATATTGTGACTCGGTGGGTGCTGCTGGAGTCTCACCATGGCGTTCTAGGGGAAGAGGTGGCTATGCTTCAGGGAGTTTTACCTCTGGGGGCATTGACAGTGTCTCACAATGAAGATGGGGGAAGAGACCCTTGGGGTCCTGGAGGAGGTGAAGAGATGGAGCAACTATTATGAGACAGGGCACAGCGTTCTGTTCAGTTTAAGTAGCCCACATGCAAAGGGGGTGGGGTGCCAAAGCCCACGGCACTGGGACCTAGTCAGAGGGTAAACAACTTGGAATAGAGGGGCTCAGCCGCCCCCCCCCCCCCCCCGTGGCCTTCATGTGTCATTTTGGCGGAAGAAGTCCAACAGTGTGAAGAACACAGCCCAGGGGCACGAGCCTGGCGAGGATTGAAGTGTTGTAGAGGAATAAGCATGGGCGTTCCCTGAGAAGTGGGGTGAGCAAGAAGAGAGAGGAATTTCAGATATTGAGAGGAAGTGAACAAGCAAACCTGTCAGCCCAGCACACTCTACCTCAGAGCTGTCCTGAGAAAGAAGGCACAGTGGATGAAGGTGCTCAACACCAAGCTTGGCAACCTTGAATGCAATTCCCAGGACCCATGTGGTAGAAAGAGAGAACCTACTCCTGTAAGTTCTGGTCTGACTTCCACATGTGTGGCATGGCATACAAACACGTATATAAGCAAGCACACATTCTCTCTCTCTCTCTCTCTCTCTCTCTCTCTCTCTCTCTCTCACACACACACACACACACACACACACACACACACACACACACACTCAAGCACACACACTGAATAAACGTCATTAAAAAGTTTTCAATGCAAATGCTCTAAAACTGTTAGACTATCAAAGCAGAACAGAAAACGAGAAGACCCAGCCATGGCTGTCTACAAACTCATTTTCAGTGGAAACAGAGAGACTGGAAACAGAGCTGGAGAAAGATGACTCACACCAGCACACTCCAGTTATGTCCAGGATCGTTCCTGGAGTCTCTGTTTCTGTTAAGTGCCACTGCTCAGGCCTGTCTCAGTTATGGGGAAACTTAACAAGTCCCGCAGAATGGAGCCTGCCAAGGGCAGTGAGAAACCTACAGCCACTACTCAGCAGTAGGCTGAACAACTCTGAAAGACATCCACTCTCTCCCATGGAAAACCTGACTGCCTATGTTTTCATTTTAATAAATAAAAAGCTAATTCTGTCTCTGTCTCTCTCTCTCTCTGTGTGTCTCTGTGTGTGTCTCTCTCTGTTTCTCTCTCTCTCTCTCTCTCTCTCTCTCTCTCTCTCTCTCTCTCTGCTTAGGTCTTACACGAAATGACAGTTTAAAGTAATCTTATAGAAATTTGGGGTATTTACTCATAAGCACAATGCTCAATGAAAACTGTAATTGAGAGCGGACAGTGCAGCCAAAGGCAAGCTTGACAGTGATAGTCGATCATGATTGACTGGCTTAAGGTTCATACAAGCCACATAGAGTTGGATCTTGTGTCCTACTTACTTCGATAGTCTGCCTTTTAGTTGGTACATTTAGACGGCTGATGTTGAAAGTGATGGACAGTTGGGTTACTACCCGTTATGTTCTGTTTCACTCATTTCTATTAGTTTCTCTTATTTTTGTTTCACTTTGCCTTTCTGCCTTCACCGGCTTTACCTGAGCGTTATCTGTGATTGTATTTTCCCTCCTAGTATATCAGTTACATTTCCCCTTTCAGTTGTTGCTAAGTGAATTTTTAAAATTTTGTTGTTGATTGATTGGTGAGGTGTCCTCTCTTAGGGCCATCATTTGGGTAGTCTTACTGAAAGACCACTAACAAGGCAGAATTGGAAAGTGAGGCTCTATGCAAATGTATGATAAATGATGCTGGGGATAACAAATAGCCCATCAAACCTGGAGAGCCACAATGGCTTGAGGACTAAGAGAACAGTCTCTTTTGTTAACAGGTCACATTCTTCCCTCCAGAGGAAGGAAAGAGGATATTTACATGAAGTGTGATGGAATCACTCTTAAAGCTCTAATCCTATTTACACCTTGAGCTTTTGGCTCATCAGTGAGAAGGATGGAAAACATTACCCACTGTTTTTATGCTCAGAAGGCAGATTATTGCAGGAGACCAAATTCTTGAAACTCCCCAAATGGAAATGAAAGGTCCCTCATAGGATATGAGGCATTGTCTGACATGAAGTTCATGTAAACATGGACAGAGCAGCTGACTAATCAGTTGCTCACATGCAAATTGTTCCCCTAGGACCAACAATGATCACAATTGGTGCTCTTATGGTTCTGGGAAGCGAAGAGACCATGAACATTTCTCAGATATTTATACCACAATAGAAATCCCAATCGAAGACTTCAAGGCACAAAAGATGATGGAAAGCAGCCGCTTTCACCTCAGGAGCTTACCTTAGGTCTGATCAGTGAGATTATCCGAAACTTGGTGGGACAGACACACACATGTTTATTCCGTCTTTTCTGAGTCCTGAGACATAAAAAAGGAACAAAGGAAAATATTGAGTAGTCATAATAAAGTCATTACTTAGAAATATGGAGCCTCAGGAGTACAAAGCAAGGCGATTGCACAAGAACCTTCCACGTGTTTAGAACAATGAGCACACATCTACAATTTCCCTTCACATGCATGCAGGCTGGATGCTACAAATCCATATTTGAGAAATAAGTCCCCATTCCCATCAGGGAAATGAGTTCCTTGTGGTGTGTGAATTATTGGATATCATTTTTATCTTCCTAATATAGAGACTCCTAATTTCATAGCAATCACCCAGAGAGAAACAAGTAATTTAATGGTGAAAACTTTCATGTTCATCCACCAAACCCTACTTAAGTTTCTATGTAAGGTCAAACAACAATTCCATGTGGCACTTGTTAGCAACATACCCGCTCATCAGACAGGCAAGGTGAAAGATTAAGGAGCAGGCGTGGCGGCACATGCCTTTAATCCCAGTGCAATGAGATCCAGCTGTAAGGTGTTTTCTCATTATTAACCAATGAGGGAGGGCCCAGCCCATGGTGGGTGGGGCCATCCCTGGACTGGTGGTCCTGGGTTCTATAAGAAAGCAGGCTGAGCAAGTTATGAGGAGCAAGTCAGGAAGCAGCACCCCTCCATGGCATCTGCTTCAGCTTCTGCCTCCAGGATTCTGACCTGCTTGAGTTCCTGTCCTGACTTCCTTCAGTGATGAACAGCAATGTGGAAGTGTGAGCCAAATAAACCCTTTCCTTCCCAACTTCCCTTTTGGTCATGGTGTCTCATCACAGCAATAGAAACCCTGACTAAGACGGCTGGTTACACACAGCAAACCTACAGGCTGTATTTCATTAAAGGTGGAGAAAGTGAAACATGAGACAAGGATGTCTACTCACTCCACTCTTATTTTTAATATAGTGATTAAAAATTTAACTAGAGTAATAAGTTAAGAAAAATAAATAAGAAGGATGTAAATAAGAAAAAATGAAATTATCCTTATTTGGAGATGATAGGAGCTTATATTTAAAAGTCCTATATTTAAGCATATTCAAAAAATGGGCCTGTGATGTGAACAGAGAATTCTCAACAACAACAACAAAAAAAAACCTAAGAAATATCTCAAAATATATTCAGCATCTCTAGCAATTGGGGAAATGCAAATCAAGACAACTTTGAGACTTTGTCTGACCCAGTCAGATGGCAAAGACCAATGGAACAACCAACCGCAAATGCTGGAGGTGATGCAGAGAAATGGCAACCCCCATTTCCTATTGGTGGGATTGCAAGCTGGTGCAGCCACCATGAAAATCAATGCGGAGAGCTTTTAAAAAGCTAAAATTAAATATACCACATTACTTAACTTTACCACTCCTTGGCATATGTCCAAAGGACTAGACATCACACTCCACAGATATGTGCTTAGACATGCCTATTGTTGCTCTATCTATAATGACCAGGAAATGGAAACTATCTAAATGTCCTTCAAAGGACAAATGGATAATGGAAATGTGGTACAGATATGGAGTATCATTCAGCTATAAAGAGAGATGAAATCACAAACTTTGCAGGTAAATGATTGGAACTAGAAATGATCATATTGAGTGAGGTAACCCAGAAAATTAGACTCAGAAAGACTAATGTCAGATGTTCTCTCTCATCGGAGGCTCCTAACTCCAAATCTTCAGATATAAACATATATCCTGGAGTAACTACAGGAACCAGAAAAGTTAAAAGGGACTGTTGCCAGAGTAGGGGGCTCGGGGAGCAAGAGAGAAGGAAAGAGCAGAGAGCAGGTGATCTGACTGAAAAATCAGGGGGCTCTTTAGGAAGTGGGGAGTGAGGAAAACGTAAAAGAATGTGGTAAGAGGGTAAAATAACAGTAAGGCTATATGAAAATGCCCTAAGGAATTATATCAGTAACTGTTCACTTAAAAACGTGTGATACATGTACATGCATATAAATACGTATATATAGTTTAAACGAAATTCTCTCACCTGGCTGATAATGCTCCAAGAGCCAAAGGCCACCTAACAAAATCCCCAATACTAAGCATGAGATACCCTCTTTTGAGTTGGCAGGTTCTCCAAGAGACTCCCAAAACAACATATTACTGTTGTTTACCTCAAAGAAGCAGAGAGCAGGTCCTTATTGCTGAAGACACCAGGCCTTCAGACACAGGGGCCAGTAGCTCCTGAGCTAGAACTAACTTGAATGTCTCCTCCCTGAGGATTGGCTTTCATGGTACCAGAAGGTGCTATACAAGCTTTAAGAGAAAGAAACAATAAATAGTCCTATTCAGCTATGATGCTTATCATGATGGCTTTTTTTCATTAATTATTGTTACATATACATATATATGTAGCATATATATTCCTAAATATAACCTGTTCAGTTTGTATAGTGTTACTCGTATGTATGTTTTCAAGACTGAGCATTTGCTACTGGGTAATCAGTTGGTGTGCTCTTCCCTGGAGAAGACTGTTTCTCCCACTCTCAGTATTCCTTAGACTCCTGTAGTTCCTTGTGTAGGGTTGAAGCCTCATGGGCTTTTCCCTGTCCACTTTGGCATGCCCATTGGTGTCATCCTGGTTCAGCTCGTGTTTAGGCAGTCATGCTGGTGAAACTTCATGGGTGTAGTTTCTGACATTCCTGGGGGACACACTCTTACAGCAAAATCCCTGATCGGGCTCATACACTTATCTCCCGCCTCTTCCCACAATGTTCCCTGAACCTTAGGTGTAGAAGTTGTGTTGTAGGTGTATGAGCTGGGACTGGGATCCACAACTCTGCATTTTGATTGGTTGTGGTTTTCTGTAGTGGTCTCTATCTGTTGCAAAGAAAATTTTCCTTGAGGAGAGTAGGACTGCATTTACCTGTGTTTAGAATACAGTTAGGGATTCTACTAGTTTAGTGAAGTGGTGTTTGTAGATTCTCCTCCAAGATCCATAACTCCTCTAAATCTAGGTAGTTGGATAGGTTTCCAGTATCAAGCATGATCGCGTCCTTGTTGAGTGGGTCTTAAGACTAGCATTAAATTATAATAACCCTAAGGGGGTAGTAGTGGCATACATACCTTGGCAGTAACCCACAGCTCCCTAATTGGACTTAATAGTCCAGTCCAGCCATGCCTTGTCTTTTGACTGTGCTGGGTTACACCCCTTCAGTCACAGGCAAGGGTGGACATTCTGTCAGGCCTTCATCTCCCTCCTAGAGTAAATAGAGAGCTCTGAGCAACCCAGATCTGACTTCACCATGACCGCAGATGACCTGAACAACAGGAGAGAGTTACATAAACCTGAAAGCATGGGAGAATCCACTCCACCCCCAGGGATGAACTGGACCAGCTGAGTGAGAGGATTACAGGCACTTTGTCCTTCACCCAATTCAGTGGGTCCGTGCACCTTTCCTGGGGACTGTGCTGTGATTACAAAACCAGTTTTAAATTCTAGGAACCATGACCAGTTTAGTAATGTCTTATCTTCTATTTTTCCTTCTTTTTTCTCTACTTCTTATCCCACTCTTGTTTCCTTGGGATTGGATATTATGTGAGTGTTCAGTCTCAAAAATGATGTTTTTGTAACATTCAGTTCTCACACTTGAAAGCCATTTGCTGCCTAAGGTCCTCTAAGAAACCTGCATAACCCAGAACCTGGCACAGGGTAAGTCTTCAGTTACATATCCTGCAATTGCTCTGACGTCTCCAGCTTTGGGCTTCTCCTTGGGTCTAGAACTTTCAGTGGATCTGTGTTTGACTGTCCTCCTCCCATTGGAAACAGGCCTAAGACTGATTTGTTCAAACCTTCTTCCCTCCTTGATTTTAGCAATAAGATACTCTATGAAAACGAGATACCAATGAAATTATGTAAGTTAAGACGCTGTCTTCCCGAGCTTGTTGCTGGTTCATTTCCAGAACAATCTGAGAGAGCGCCTGGTGAGCTGGCCAGCATCCTTGTGAATTTCCTCAGGCAATGACTGTGAAACCACCTAAACTACAGGATGCTTATCTTTTACAAAGGACAATATCTGCTCTACCCACACCTAATTAAAAGGCCTCTTACAACACTGTGTGGCTTGGCTGCCCTCCTGGCACTTTCTTCTTTGAGTAAGCTGAGAAGAAACGTCCAAGGATGTGCTTTATTTCATCTCTCACGCTCCCACAAACTGGCAGCAGGGCAGACACAGCTGTCAATACTTGAAATGATGGGTGTTCGATTTTGTGTTTGAGCGGTTAGAAAGTACTGTACAGAAGGCACATGATGGAGCCACATCACACATAAACCATCCCTGTGTGCACTGGGGGACATGTGTTGTCTGTGTGTACCTTACAAATTGCATTTTTTTTTTCAGCATAAACAGTAACCCTGCCAAAACATCACAGTGTTTACAAATCTGATGCAAGCCATCTGTTGAAGAGGCTTTTCTGTGTTTAGGCTGATAAAATGTAAAACAGTTGGTGAAGACTTAACAAAATCCACAGATCCTGATTTGGAGAGCATGTCTGTCATATTCTTTCTGGGTTATAGATGGCAATTCTTGTAGAGGACTATGGAGCCTGACAAACTCTGCTGTGTAGACAGCTAAGCCTGAGTGTAAGGTTCAGCTGCCTCCTGTGCATATGACCAACAACTTGTGTCACCAGTGACTGATGATCAACCCAAGGTGGATACCCTTGAGATATGAGGCATGCAAAGCACCTAGGCTCTCCTCCATGCTACACTCTTTCTTATTTGGCATAACATTCATAGGAACAGAATAATCCAAAGCACCTTACCTGAGTGGTCTTCCTGCCACTGGAGGCTGATTCTTACTTCCTTTGTAAGCTGGAAGACAATGATCTAGTGGCTTGACAAATGATAACCTCTTTGAGACTTGGTGCCCTACTTTGGTTTTCCCACATATTAATTAATGTTTTTTATTGCTGTGATAGAATATCATGACCAAAAGGAATGTAGAGACAAACATGTTTATTTTATCTTAGGGTTTCAAAGAGATAAGAGTTCATCATGACAGGGAGGCATGGATGTAGGAGGAGGAGCCTGAAGCCGAGAGATCACATCACAACCACACACAGGAAACAGGGAGAAAACTGGGAGTGAGATGAGCTATAAACAGTCAAAGCCCATGACCAATGACACACTTCTTCCAACAATCCTCCACATCCCCCAAGTTCCATAACCACCACCTCCCCAAATAATGCCACCAACTAGAGACCAAGTGTGCAAATGTCAAACCACCATGGCAATGCAGGTCCTGAGTCTGGGATCCAATTTTGTCTCAAGTAGCTTACATAGGGTGTACAGGAAATATAGGCAGGAGAGAGAGCAGAATACAGACAGTAATACGTTACTAAGATGGCTGCCTCATGGGTGACTGGAGCTTAATCTTAGAAGAAATGGTACCATACACACCACTTGGGGCAGCCCCAATTGTGGAGCAAAGGATCTGAACTGAGTTCCATCACCTTCTTCTGAGAACTGCTGTTTGGGGAAGGGGGTTGGCAGTACTTGCAACCTGCCATGCCCTGGCCAACAGAGCAGACTTCTGAACCAGTGGAGATGCAACTCTGAAATCTGACCAGAACACAATACAAGAGCCGATTCTGAGGGAGGAAGGTGTCCATCCACTTAAAGAGCTACTCAGCAGTCCTATGAGGGTCTTACAGGCAATGAATCTAATTTAAAGGTTGTTGAGATCAAGAAAGCTTATCTGAATAGGCTGTAAAGTAGACATTTCTTTCTCCATAGGAAACACACTCATTTTGCTATACCTTCACGAAGAAATCTGAGGAGAATTCAGTGGGAGGTTCAGTTTCCCTCCTAGAATCAGCTGTTTCTTAGGATTATTATAAAGAGTTGAAGAATTAATTTTTTCTAAAGGCCAGGCATCCAATAAGTGATGACATATAAGAATTCAAATTCAAATGTATTTGACAGCAAGGTTCATGTACAACTACTGCTTGTGAACTAATGTGAAGCTACACAGAACTCATTGAGTTGTATAGAATTTGAATCTGCTTAATTTTGGTGTGTAAAGTTTTCATTTATTTGCAAAGATTTTATGATCAAATTTATAGTTTAAAAAACAACCTAAAAAGTAAACAAAGTACAAGTGGCTTTTGGCCATGGTGGAGGCATGTATAAGGATTCTGCTCCCTAATGGATAGTTGGATACAGCCAGAGATATATTTGGCTGCAATAAAATGCAAAGATATTGGTGACAATAGTGAGTGGTTCCCAGGGACACTACTAAACATTCAATGCCTGATGGCCTTCTTAAAACTAAGAATTATCTAGTCCAAAATGTCAATGGGGTGAGAATGGGGAAAAGCTGTTCTCCAGGTCAATGCTTTAGGTTCTGAGTTTGGTGCCTATTAACAGTGTGGCTCAAGGAACCCAAAGGCCACTTCCTGGTCAGTCACCAAGAAAAGAGGCATACATGATCTATTTTCTAGCAATTGGCTCTCATGTTTGCTGGACATAATTTCAGGAGTACCTAAAAATGTGGATTTCTAAGCCATAAAGATTCTGACTAAGTAATCTGGAACAGGAGCCAAAATCTGTTTTTAAAAGTACTGCAAGGTATGTGAAGTGATCAAACTTCACAAGTTACTTTCTATGTTAAAACTGTCTTTAAACTAAACTGCACTTAAAACTAAATGTATTTAAAATGTTTCGAAATGTAAGTTGTTGTTATGAGCACTTTTAAAGCTGGCACTGTCCATGGAAAAGCTCTGGCAGAGAAGTCATAATCATCCAGGATAACCATCATGAGGCCAGGAAGAGGACAGAGGCAGATGTTATCAACAAGGATATGGGAACATCTGGTGGCTACAAGAGACTTAATGTCCATCTCTGATAAATGGTCTCATGGCAAGGTAGGCTGAGGAACTTTTGTTGCTACATAGAAATCTTGGTTACAACTATCTATAAACTGCTGAGAATGTAGTGCTTAGAAGAACCAGATTCTTTGATTTATTCCTACATCCTCAAATCATATCACTGATGTCAGCCACAGTCGGGATATAACAAACATGTTTACTAGATGGGCTGTTTGCATAGAGAAGCCAATGTTCTAGTCCAACAGCTGGCTCAATTTCCTAGTTTTGTAAGTTAGAAGGGGGCACCTTTCATCTTAGAATAACCCCAACCCTCATGTTACAAGATATGACGGAGTCAACTGCTAGGCTGCACGCAACTGTGTGCTGGGCCAGCACACCCATTACCCAGCTGAGTGTGAGCTGTCAGTGACTCATACACATAGTTCCCAAAATTGCCAACACCAATAGGTGCCACCCCATCTGGGAATGCTGTCCCCAGGAATGAATAAGAACTCAGGACTGATGTCCAGATACAAAAGGTAAGTCTGCTTGTAGGTAGGAAGACTCAAAGATTCAATTCATATTTCATAGCTCAAGGGTAATGCTGATATAGACCTCATCTGAAACTATCATTTCTTCTTTATTCCTCTAGCCTGACAAGCTTTTCTGCCCCCCCCCCCCTTAAAGATTTCTCCTTAAAATGCTGCTTCAAGGCTGTACTTAGGAAACCTGACCTGAGATACTTGGTACCAGGAATGCAGGTTAAATCCACATGTCCACAGAATCCATCAGTCTTCCCATATAACATACCACACAGAAGCTGCTGGTCTGGTGGGAGGGAGAAACCACTTTCTAAAGAAGTAGTTAATCTGCAAGCTTAAGACTTCTATACAGTCAGGAGGCACTGTCCTTATGGATGCAGTGTTCATGTGGAACCAGTAACCATTATATGGTGCTATGCCATTAGTAGTACAATATCTAGGTTTAGCAAGCAAGAAAAATGAGTAGGGATGCCCATCTCTCTGTCATCCCAAGGACCTACTTAGGAGTCTGAGATACTCCATCACATGAAGTTTTGAGGATCAGGAGGGTCCTGGCTCCTGTGTGAGAAGCTTCCCCTAGAAAGCACATCAAGCCCTTCTCATCCGCTCTACTACTGATCACTTTGGGCTCCTAGTGCCCATAAGGCAGCAGGCAGATGAGGGAATCACTATTCTAGAAGCTACTGCTACTATTAATCATGCTCATCATTAGGATACAGATCTGTCACCTCTTGATAAAGTGCTAATGGAATATACTTGAAGCCTAGGTGAAGGACTGTGGCATCACTGGTTACTGCTGCTCTCATTATCGCTGCATATGGTTAAATGCAGCAACCCTTACCCAGCAAGGGTGTAGGAACCAGGCAGCGACCAAGACTCTTCCTGGAGGGCAGGTCATCATTCACACCCACAGAGCAGAACTGTTTAGCCAAGGTGAATGTCAACACAAAGAAACACAGCCCTCACCTCAAAGGGAATTCGAGAGTTTATTTTGGAGCAAAAAATGAGTGACCTTGATCCAGGAACACAGATTTAGATTACCCTGAATTCCATATGCCAATGTTGTAAAAGTTTTGTGAAGTTTTTATAATGAAGACTGTCGTAAATCAAGATGTTCCTAAATACATTGGTGGAAGCATCAGGTGGGTGGAATCCAGGAAAGCCTGGGGGAAAGCTCGGCTCTAGATATCAGAAATGATCAGATGACATTCTTAGCATCGAGCTGGAGGAAGTGAAGGGTCTTTGACACATTCTGGAAGGATTTACCTGAGAGTCACAAAGAAGTTAGGTCACCAATAGAAGTGGGTAATAAACGTCCATTTAAGGGACTAAGATAGCCCCAAACAATGAGGCTATGGCCCTGCAAGCTTCCAGCTCCCCACAATCACCGAAGTTTAACACGGCCTTGAATGTTTAGTCCAGGTGCAGCTTTATTCTTGAACTTCAGTGGAAAGGAAGAAGAGTTTACAAAGGGCGACAAAAGAGGAAGAAAATTAGGATTTCTTACTGATTTTGAGTCAGCTGCAGCGGTGGAAAGTCTTGTTCACCCACCATAGCTGTTCTATGAATTCACCCACCATAGCCATTCTATGAGTTCACGCCCACCATAGCCGTTCTATGAGTTCACACCACCCATAGCCATTCTATGAGTTCACACCACCCATAGCCATTCTATGAGTTCACACCACCCATAGCCATTCTATGAGTTCACGCCACCCATAGCCGTTCTATGAGTTCGCCACCCATAGCCATTCTATGAGTTCACACCACCCATAGCCGTTCTATGAGTTCACACCACCCATAGCCATGTAGTTGCCTCATATTTCCAAAGATGATATGAAGTAGGTTTCATCAAAAATACTGGCCATTTCCTTAGGAAGGGGATTAGATCTATTTCACCAAAGCCATTGTTCCCTTTCTAGTGGTGTTTCTGGAGCTAGCCAGTGTGCAATGTTTACTTGCATTTATAGACAATATTTTAAAAATCATTTTAGTAATTAATGAAAACAAATGTCTAGGTTTTACATATTTTCTTGCAGTCTAGTCACAGAAATTATATTAACTTTGACTTCCTGAATGCATAAAATCTTGTTGTCCTCAGCTTGGCAAACAACTCCAGGCCAACTAGTCACTTGCCTTAAGAATGCCAAGGTCACAGACTCATAACCAAGATGACCAGCTACACACACAGCATTTCTTCATCTGATAAGTGGAGTCTTGGTTCAAACATCAGGCTTAAGGGATTAGGTTCTGGCATCTCAAGTTGATAAACAAAGGGGGTAGAGGACTCACCAGTATGAACCCACAGATACCTTGACCCCTGGGTAGGTGAGGTCCCCACTCACAGGACTTGCTCTGCCTCCCGAATTATTACTCACACTCAAGAGCTCTGCTTACTTGTGACTTCTTTTGTGGCTCTGCCAGCTCAGATTAAACATGATTGTGATAGACTTCTCTTCATATGTTTAGCTCTCTGCATTCATGGGTTCCATATCCCTGGAGTCCACCAACTGAAACCTAAAAATATCCGTTTTAATTACAGGAAGTTCCAAAAAGCTAAACTTGAATTTGCTATATGTTAAGTATTATTCCACATCCACACAGGTGAAGTAATAAATGGTGTTAGATTTGAGAGTAGATGTATAATCCTGAGATGATTTAAAGTACAGAGGTCTCTTGGAATCATGGGGGATTCCAGAACCCCCAGGATACTGAAATTTATAGTTGCTGAAGCCCTTACATCAAGTGGCATATCTGACTACAACCCACACGCATCTTTCTACATACTTGAAATCTTTCTAGATTATTAATAATATCATAATGCAATGTGCATATTGCTTAGGGACAATGGCTACAGAAGGCTTTCAGTCATGAGTTGACTGACTCCATGAATATGTATCCCGCAGAAAAAAGAGAAATGTCTGTATCTAGAAGGACACACATAAGTTACATGCTAAGGAATACCATGTTATATCAGGGACTTGGACAGCTTCAGATTTTGCTATTCATGAGGGACTTAGAAGTAATCCTGCTGTGATACAGACCAATGACTGTACTGTATCCAATTCTTTTTATTTTCCGTGTGTGTGTGTGTGTGTGTGTGTGTGTGTGTGTGTGTGTGTGTGTGTGTGTTATTTATCTCATCTGCTAGTCTTTAAGCTCTATGAGAACAAGGGGACTTTCCCCATTGTGTTGCACACCTAGCAGGTACCAGATCAATGGCTTGATGAATGAGTGAGATTCTGCTCTGGCTTATGCCTCCTGACCTTTGCAAGATGAGGACTAGAAATATTTAGGAAACTCCCCAGCACAAATATGAGGACTGTTCTGACTACAGAGAAGAATTCATCTGCTCTAAAACATATCAACTCTGTTGCTAAAAAATATTTTAGCAAAGTTGGAGTCTGTATAATAAGACTAACACAAGCTCAGTACTTTAATTTCTCATGAGAGAGATTCAAACACCAGTATTCCTTGCATCATAGATTCTGAAATTGACCTCTCGGGGATACTTTGGTAATGTGGTCTCATTCACACCATATCAGCTCTAACACACCACTGTGAAGGATGCTCTGTGGATACTGATGGAAATTGGGCTGCTGTTCTGATGTCCTAACACCCAAACACATTCAAATGAACTTCAGATTAGAATCTCTCAAAGGACTGTTTTCTTGGTTTGTCTAAACCTTTTTTCCTTCTGGCATGTCAGTGACTAATAAATTACAGCAAAGCTTGAGTTTATACTAGCTTGTAGGTGATTACACTGGACAAGCAGTTTTCCCAAACCCTGGGGCCCGTTGGAAAATGAAATAACGCACATATGGAAGGAATCAGTGGGTAGAGGGGCCCCTACCTACCTGCATTCTCGAGCTGCTGAAACCCTGTTTTGATAAGATAAGAGGAAACAGGGCGAGGAAGAATGTATAGACTCTTAGAAACTGGAAACCAAAGTCCCTGCTGCTGTAAAAGCTGCTCTGAACAGCCAGTTGGCCCATACCACTCTGTTGCAAGAATGCTGAGATTCACCTAGCCCTAAACCTGTACTCTACAGCCTAGACCTACCCCTGCCCCAAGAAACTGCGTATTTCATGAGCACTGGGAGAATACTAGATTTCAATGATCATTGATATTGTTGTCTCTACCTGTATGGCCACTAAACCACGTTTTAGTTTTTGCTTTGAGCAGAATAGTCCCCACAATCACACTTGGGGTGGAACTTCAGCCCACAGAAATGGTTACAGCTGACCCAGCTTAGTGGGATGGCCATCACCATATCCCCAGCTAATGTTACCAAGGAGGGTGTTGGGCCAAACTTTTAGATCTTGCTGTGGCTTGAAGATGGTTTGTCCTCACTGTAACTTATGCTCAGACTAGATTGATTAGTGAAGCAGATAAGGGGTGTGATCTTTATGAGCAGTTAGATGAATGGAACATGTCTCATGAATCGTGAGTGAGGTGCTGTGAGAATTCTTAGTTCTCTAGAGAACAGGTCAGCACGATGGGGTTGTCATTCGGTCCCCATTACTGCTCCCACAAGTGCTCTGTCTCTTGTCAAGTGATGTCCTGAACTTCCCAGGATCCTGCCAGAAATAAGCCTGTCACCATCTGGGGATGCTGGGCTTTGGACCAGAACAAACCTCTTTTCTTTGTAAGTCACCCAGTCTCGCCCCATTCTCATTTTGTGGATAAAGACGTTCAGACATTGCTAACTTGCCCACAGCCATTTAGTTCAGTCAGAAGAGACCTAATTTTGGAAGATGCTTGAATTAGTTGTTTCTCTGTTGTTGTAATAAAATACCCTGACACAAAGCAAGGGAAGAAAGGATTGATTTGACTTTCAGTTCCATAGGGATGTAGTCCATCCTGCTAGGGAAAGCATAAGAGCAGGAGTGTGAATCCTGCCTGGCAGTCAGAAAGCAGAGATCACATTTCAACTGTACACTAGAAGCAGAGAAAAAGAGAGAGAGAATAGAAAATGACCCCAGATTATAAAGTCCACCCCCCTGAGACATACTCCCTCCAGCAAGGCCACACCTCCTAAAGGTTCCTTTCCCAAACAGCGCCACCAGCTGGGGGCCAAGTGTTCATACACTTGAGCCTATGGGGGACATTCCAGTTCAAGCCACAACACAGTTCTTTCTGATCTGCATTTCTCTGCTCCTTGGTCTATTGGACCAATCCCTTCTAAAGCAAGTAACAAAAAAACTCTCCATTTTTCAAGAAACAATAACAACAGGACAAAATGAACTAATCTATTAGAATAGAATAAAAATTTTAAGAGAGAGAAATTTAGCTACATGAACGGAGATTTGGAGACAAGCCACAGTGACAATTCAACTCAAAGAGAGAAGAAAGTGAAAGATGGATCAGACACCCATAAGCCCTTAGTGGTTGAATGATGTGTGAAAGACTTAAGAATATCTAAAGACAGTCGTGTGCCACATAGCCATGTTTCATCAGTGGATCACAGGGATGAAAGTGAGCTTGTGTGGTTTCAGTGCGGTTGGAAATGCCCTTCCTTTAGTGACAGCATAGATGTTAGTGTGGTAGCACAAGAATTACTGGTGTGTTTGTGGTGATGTTGTTGAAAGCCAACTTTCTAAACTATCTACCAGTCATATAGAATTCTAGTACACATTATCTCATATGCTCTATAATACTTGGTAGGAATAATAAGCACCATGTGATTAGTATTATGTATTTAGTACTTCTGTAGCATTTTCTTATTTTATGATATACTCCTCTACCTAAAAAAAACAAAACAACATTTTCTGAAAAAGATCTGCCATGTGACCTCAGCAGCAACATCTCTGGATCTCTTCATCACATCATTTCCCCTTATACTCTATGCAATATCATGTTTTGTTCATCACGGCCCTAGGACAACAGGCTGTGCTCTATTTAGATATCATACAACCTAACTGTATAGTAGCTTATATCGTTTAGGTTTGAGTAAGTGTGCTCCATGGAGCTCACTTCATTTTTAACATACCCCAATCCTTAAGTGATGTTTAGCTATCCTCAAGTTAGTGCTGTGATTGATACAACACTGTGAGGCCCAGTCATCATCTGACTATTTAGGAAAAGTCTCATGCAACACAGCTGGTACTGAGTGTATTGGGAAGCATGAAATACGGGGCAGTCTTCAGTGTGGGGATGATGCAATGTGGAAAAAGGTGTCAAGTGTTAAAACCGTGATGGATAAAATGGCCCAATTCATTATAATTGGGATCCCAAAGACTTTGGAATCAGGAGAAAAGTAACCTCCCCAAACACTTCTAGTTAAGAATCCCAGGGAAATTAGAAGAGTAGTGAGTGTCTCGTCTTATGAGGAAGGTGCTCAGGCTAAATATATTTCTATCTTAGAGAACAAGATGGTACATCTTCTGTCATATTATTATAACTGGAAGCACACGCGTGTACACACACACACACACACACACACACACTGAAATGTTTCCATCATCCCTACTACTCTGTATCTCCATGCTATCAGATGCATTGTATCACATGTAGTCCTGGTGGAAGACAGGACATCCTCTTTCTATGTTTCTAAAACTTATCCCTGCAGCATGTACATAGATGCTGATAGTAGATATTAAACTGCCCCTCTTTAACCTACAGCATGTACATAGATGCTGATAGTAGATGTTAAATCGCCCCTCTTTAAATTTCATAGCTGCTTCTCTTGTGTCTGTTTTCAGCAATTCTATTTATACTTGGTCTCCTTTTGTAACTCTGAGTTTAATTTCCCAGAAGGGACTAATTTTATGGCTTACAAGGCAGTCGATTATTTTTCTGTTCATATGGCATTTAATGTTTCAATTTTCCTTCAGATTTCTTTGTGAACAAGTAGTTAGGATACACTCTTGGTAACTTAAACCCAAATTAATTTGCACGGTTTTGCTTGACTGGGCTTCCTCCCCCACCACCAACGTCACGCTTCATGAAAACGTCTAACCAGGTGATCCCTGGCAAGGCAGCTGCTGTCCCACAGTGGAGAAGGACGGATGGTCAAGGCATGATCTAAGAGGGGCCAGGTGACTGCCATGCCTTTTGGGAGCCTTCATCTCATATTGACTTTAATTATGAAGGCCAAGTGTTTGTTTTCTTGTGGGATCCATTTCTGCCCTTTGGTTATTGACACAGTTGGAATATGAAGCATGTTTACTTATATTAATGGGGATGGATGAGTAAGTTTATATTACAGCGATACATTATAAGTACCAACTTTTACAGAC
Source organism: Onychomys torridus (assembly GCF_903995425.1). Lineage (NCBI taxonomy): Eukaryota > Metazoa > Chordata > Mammalia > Rodentia > Cricetidae > Onychomys > Onychomys torridus. Next base: position 122,478,004 of record NC_050444.1, read on the forward strand.
TCGGACCCAGACTTATGTGAGCATCCTAACCAAATGTCCCACACGTGCTGATCAATTTATGTAGGTGTCTATTAGCATTAAACAAGCTCACTTGAAGCCTGTTACAGATACACTGCCTGTTTTGGTAAACACACTAGAAATATGTAGTTACAGTGCCATTTAATATTTAAGCACCAGGACTGACACACAGAAGAGACTTAATTAATTTGTTAATTACTGAAGATATCATGAAGAACAGAGAGCACTGGCTCCTGACCTGAGGACTTGCATTGTGGGAAAGGGGCTGTCACTCACAGGTAAAGGCAGGCTCGCAGTGCAAGGTGCGAAGTGTTGCCAGAGCCATGGTCAGGGAGCGTTTGGCCTCAGAGACTGGTCTAAGCAAATCTGAAATGGAGATACAGTTTACACAGATGGTTCACGTGGTAAACACATGGCCAACCCAGCTCCTGCTAGGTAGTTCAAGCAATGCATTGTTTAACATTAGAAAAGTTGCAGAAACCAGAATTAGTCAGTTTTTATGGTTATAGTGAAAACTCTTAGAAAACACAATGAAGAGTTATCAGTGCTGTTGCCAGGAAAAATGCACAGCACTTGAGCTGAATAACATTAATTATTCTCCTAACTTATGAGGCTTATTACTATTCTCACTATTTTATATGCAAGAAAACTGACAGCCAAAAGCTGAATAACTTAACCAATATTACTTAACCAGCTGTCATTTGACAGACAGCATGGCTCCAGACTCTATCTTATGCTACCGTCATTAAAAATGTTTGTATAGTTTATGATGGACAGAGAGGTTTATGACAGTTACAGGGAGCGGGACATATGCAACTTTTCTTAGCCCAGGCTCCCCTAGAAAGCATAGACCATGATATGGGCCAGCTAGCATGAGGTTATTTCAGGAAAGAAAGAATTCAGAGAATGGAGGAGAAAAATAAGAAATTGTAAGACTATATTATCCAGTTCCCGGATCCTGTCAACAACAGTCCACTGGTACCTCTAGAAGCTATACAGTGTACTCCAGTACCCACTCAGTGGATGGAAGAGGAAGGTGCTCATTCCCCAGTGTCAAGGATTCTCCATAGCATAGCCTCCCTGTGTGTCCAAGTCAGCACATCCAGAACCGCAGTGAGTACCTCCACATCCCCTGCTCCCTACACCACTCTGAGGTGTCCAGAGACCTGAGCAGAGAATAACACGGTGGTGTTGAGATCTTAGAGCCATGTAAAGCTGCTGCTGAGGGGGAAAGCTTATCAAATTGGCTCCATTTGGCTACAGCAGTGTGCCTGTCGTGGAACCAGTGAGTTTTGCAAGAGACAAAGTTTGTTCTCAGTGTGGCCAAAGAAGAGTGCAGAGGCAGAATGACATAAGGAGAGGAGAAAGGTGGCTGGAGGAGAAAGAGTCAGTGGTCTACACAGACACAACCATCACGGCTTTTCATGAGTATGTGGTAAGAAAACGCTAGTGTCAGCACGAGCCAAGAGCGCAGGTTTTGGCATTTTGGAGTCAAAACATCACCATTGGATTCCTCTACATGTCCAAGTGAAGTCAGCAGCTTCAACAAAAAGCCTTCAGGTCTCTGCCACGTAGACAGCCATTTTCATTATAATCCATTGTCTCAGAGGTGTTATCGACAGCAGAGCAGTGAGACACTAGTAACACTTGGTGTCGTTGTGTGGCATCCAGAATTGGTAATGTTCATCCACAGAACCTCGAATCCCACGGTGTAGCTCAACAGGCTCCCGCCCCGAGTCCTCGTCATTTTATCCGTATCAGATGGGTGCTGATGCTGGATGTAGGCAGTGAAAGTAGACATGCCATCTCCAAGAGATGTGCTGCAACAACAGAGACTGGTGTGGTGAAGGAAGTACTGATGCCTCAGAATTGTATTCTTTATAGTAATTAGAACGAGCCAGGCACAGGGGTACACACTTGCAATGCCAGGACTCAGAAGGCTGAGGCAGAAGGATTGCTGATTGAAGGTCAACCTAAGCTACACTTCAAAATTCTGTCTCAATAATGGGGTGAGGGGGAAACGGGAGAGATGGCTCTACCGTCAAGTTCACTGTTTGCTCTTCCAGGGGATCCAGGCTTGATTCTCAGTACCCACATGGCAGCTCACAGCCATCTGTAGCTCCAGCTCCAAGGAATTTGAAGGCCCCTTTTGACCACCTACCTCAAACGCCAGGCACATATATGCTGCACAGACACTGTCTAAGTTAGGGTTCTATTGCTGTGAAGAGACACCATGACCACAGCAACTCTTCTAAAGGAAAACATTTAGCTGAGGTGGTTTACAGTTCAGAGGTTCAGGCCATTACTGTCATAGTGGGAAGCAAGGCAGCATGCAGGCAGACATGGTGCTGGAGAGGTAGCTGAGTGTTCTACAGTTGGATCTGAAGGCAGCAGGAAGTGACAGTGACAGGCTGGGTGTACCTTGAGCATCTGAGACCTCAAGGTCCACCTCCACTAACCACTTTCTCCAACAAGGCCACAACTACTCAACAAGGACACACCTCCTAATAGTGACACTCCCTATGGGCCTATGTGGGGCTGTTTTCTTTCAAACCACCACAAACATGCATGGAGACAAAACACTCACATACATAAAATGCTTAAAAAAAATTTAAGTAGTTAAAATGGTCAACTTTATGACTAATGCATTTTATCACAATAAACTCTACTTAGAAGAATATAAAACATAGCTGGTACAGTATGTGTATGTAGTTTTTATTCCTTTTGTGTTTAACATTTTTACAATATTTTCCTTTATTACTTATATGTACAACCATAAGTATTATCAATATTCATTTTTAGTTATCTCTCAGATTGGCCTGTGGGCTTCTCTATTTTATATAACTTTTTATTTATTCTTTGTGTCTTTCTCGTCATGTATCTTGATCCCATTCATTTCCTGTCCCTGCATATCTGTTCTCTGCCCTTGCAACCCTCCTCCCCCATGTGGGCTTCTCTATTAACCATTTTTTTAATTCCTAATTCACATAGGAGGGCCTGGCCCACTGTGGGCAGTGCCATCCCTAGGCAGGTGGTCCTGGCTGTATAAAAAAGATAGCCGAGCAAACCAAAGGGAGCAAGTTAGTAAGCAGAGTTCCCCCATAGTTCTACTCAAAGCTCCTGCTTAGCTTCCCTTGGTGATGGACTATAAACTGTAAGCTAAAATAGACCCTATTCTCCTGAGTTGCTTTGGTAATAGTGTTTTGTTTTGTTTTGTTTTTGTTTTTTTGAGACGGGGGTTTCTCTATGTAGCTTTGCGCCTTTCCTGGAACTCACTTTGTAGCCCAGGCTGGCCTCAAATTCACAGAGATCTGCCTGCCTCGGCCTCCTGAGTGCTGGGATTAAAGGCTTGCACTACCACCACCAGGCAGTAATAGTATTTGTTACAGCAAGAGAAAATGATAAGTTATTACCACATCTTGCTGGGTTGTATGAAGCTGCCTGGTTTATAGACAGTCTATCTGGAAGAGAGTGTTTACAATCTCCTACTGGCCAGAAGCAGGGGAGGAATTCCTCTGTGTTTCTAGGCTGTTTCACTAAGGAAGTTGTTCTGGTGGGAGCTGGTGGCTCAGCTCTGGCACTGCCACGATAGGCTGGACCCTCCAATATCAACTAGCAATTAAGACAGTTTTTCATTTGACGTCTCTGGTTCCCAGGTTTGTGTCAAGTTGATAGCTATAGCTGTGACCCCCGAGTTATAGAAGCTCAGAGAAAGGGGTGCATTGACTTCTGCCTGCATGACCCTTTCCTCTTACCACTGCTTCCCTGGGGCTTGATTCACCGCAAAACATGAGACTCAGTCTAGTGGGCTCAAGTGTCTAGTGAACTTGGGTCAAAACTCAACCCCATACACCATCTCATCCAGTGTGTTACTTTAAGCAAACCAGTTAAACCTCCGAGCTACCTTTCATGTAAAATGAAGCTAACAGAATTTAAAACTGAGATGGTTGGATCCAGTAATGGTTTTGTGGTTGCTTAACATAAAAAGCACTCAGCATGTTTCCTGACATAAACAATACTAAAAAAAAAAAAAAAAAAAAAAATCCCTTTAGCTGCCTTTAGCTGCCCCATGGTTTTCTCTGTAGTGACTGCTTATGTGGCTAGTAACCTGTGATGGAAGAGGGAATTGAATAACATGAATCAAAGTGAAAACCGTCACTAGAGAAGAAAGTAGGGTGTTGGGGGCTCAGTCTCTTATGACTCAAGGAAGCAACCACACAACCCACTACAGAGTGCACTTGGCCACATGAATCAGCCCCTGATAGACAGAAGTGGGGCTGCTCGGGTTTTCTGAGGAAGAGCTGTGTCAGCGTTTTCCTGAGTTCTTCCTGTGGAGTCAAGCGAAAGCAGGGTTTCTCTTTCCATCAGTGTTGCTTCCCACATCCATGGAAGTCATCTCAACCCTCCCCCTTGCAAATAAGCTCCCCCTCCGTGTTTTTGGAAAAGCCAGACTTGCATGGGTTACCCTTTGCTGAGGTTTCCTGTTAGAGGAGAGAGACTATGGTTTTGGAGACAGACTTGCTTAGGTCTGAGTTGGCCACAGTTTAGCTAGGTTGCCTGGGGAAGCCAGTTCATCAAGTCAGTGAGAATGAGAAAGGCTAGTACCTCGCACCAGAGGTTGAGAGAATTGTAACCTATAGTAGTTTCCATTTAACATAATGCCTGGCTTTCAGAGAACACAAGAGAAATGCTCAGGAAATATTTCATATTCTTCTTTTGGGGCTGTTAAATAGTTGGTACGACTACCACAAACCAGATTTTCATTTGAGTTTCTTCTGATAGTCAACGTTTTCTCCTGACTATGCTGCTATTGTGCAAGACTTCTTCCTTCGGCCCTTTCAGATCCACTCCCTCGCCTTCCTACTCTGCTGTCTAAGAAGTTGACATCTAGGAACCACACCCATGGGCTCTCCCTCATACTGAGATCTCCTGGTCCCTGAGGGATTAGAAAGGGGAAAAGGGAGGAAATGGAGTGATCTTCAGGGTGCTTACTCTCCTAGCTCCTTCCCGGTGGAGGAGTTTCAAGCTGCCTATGGCCCTCCTCTCTGTGTGGTCTTCAAGCTTCTAAGAGGCACTCCCCACCTCTTATAATGGAGCCCGGGGATGATCAGGCTCCAGCTGACTCCAGTCCCACGAGCCCTATCTTAAGGTAGTCACTTGTGGTCAGTCACTGTAAAGGTAATCTCAGTGTGTCTGATCTATTGTGAAGTCAATGATTCAGAGAATGTATGTATCCTGGAAATGTTGTTTTCTCAATTCTCACAGTGCCTAAAGCTATTTTTTTGTTTAGATGGGGGATTTTTGGTTTTGATTTTGAGGAATCAAGTGTTCTTCTTCACCCGATGAAGTAAACATGAGGGTCAAACCCAGGAAAACACCAAGGTAGTGTTCAAAAAAGGTACTGGGGTCTAAATAGCCACACCAAGCAGAACGTTGCTCCCGTCTCTCACTCTTTACCAGCAACACTGAAGGTAGTGTGAGATAATCCATCCACCTGTTACACTGGTGTAAAAGCCTTGGCAAAAGGGAGTACAGGAGGTGAATGCTGTCAACCTAAGAGGCAAGTCCCTGGGAAGCTGCTTAGCCGAGCAGAAACGGGCTACAAGCTCAACCACAGAGTGTTCACTGTCCAGAAGTCCAGGCATGACGTTGAGAACAAAGTGGGTATGCTCTAAGTCCAGAACAAAGACTTTTCTCCAAGCTTACTATTCTGATCATCATTTTCTTGCATCTCTGACCAAAGCCATCCCTTGCAAATCCACAACATATGAGCACACTGCAGCGACGTTGACACAATCTGGTGATTTTCTGGTCTGCCTCTGCAGTGCAGGGAACTTTCTGGTTGTTGGGGGAGAGAGTGGAGCCATACAGAGAGAAAAAGGATCAGAAAAAAAGCAAATAGGGAAGAAAAGGTTTATTTGGCGCACAGTTTGAGGGTACAGCCATCCCACGCTGTCCACAGCTGGGGAGTCTCCTTACCTCAGCCCAACCTGGACACTCCCTCCCAGGTGTGGGCAGAGGTTTGTCTCTCAAGTGAGTCTGGAGCCTGTCAGGTTGTCCATCTGTATTAATCATTGCACCATTTCCCTCTACTGCATTTCTAATATCTTCTGATCTTTATAAGTCAGAATATTCAGAGGCCTGTCATTTCCAAAATATTTTTAAAAGCCTAATGGTAAAAGATGCTCTGGAATTTTCCCCATTAAAGTGAGGAACCTATTGCCACTAACAGTTCCTGCCATAAAGGAAGGAAGCATGATTTATGTTAGGTTCTTTGGGTTCTGGAGGTTCACTGTCTTATATACAAAGGGACTACTCTAGCTTGTATACCAACTGATGCAAAACTTTACATTTTTGATGAGGCCCCAGCAGAGAAATATTGAACTATTTGGAAATTTTAAATATGGGAGCATTTTAGGTTTATCCCTCTGGAGGTCTTGTTCTCCTGACCTTGTAAACTTTCTCTACTTACAGATGTAACTCTTGACCGTTCAAATTTGGTACCCAGAGGCTAGGGAGATGACAATGAGAGTAAACCGTTTGCTGTGTAAACATGAGGACCTGCGCTTAGATTCCCATCACCCATGTAAACCAGGCTTGGCTACACACGCTTATAAGTGATGGGCAGAATGAGATAGGTGCACCCCAGGCATTTCACTGGTCAGCCCAGTCTAGGCAAAACAGATAACTCCAGGTTCAGGGAGAGACTCTGTCTCAACAACAAAATCAAAGTGAAAAGCAATAAAGGAAGACACTTAATGTTGATCTCTGACCTACACACACACACACACACACACACACACACACACACACACACACACACACTACATCACACACACATTCTAAAGCTTGGGGAAAAAGGTTTGTCAGAGGCTTAAGTCACATTTTTTAAATAATGTATTTTACAACTGAAGTTGATTTCTGTCCTCCAAGTCTAGGGTCTTCAAGTATTAAGATGGCAAATGGACTTCACCAACCACCTTGAGTTCTATCTACTATGATGTAATGACTCTTGACGGGGATGTGTCCTGTGAGGACTGACCCTTGGGAAGGGCCATGGTGGTTTCTCTTTCTTCTTCTTCTTCTTCTTCTTCTTCTTCTTCTTCTTCTTCTTCTTCTTCTTCTTCTTCTTCTTCTTCCAGCTAACACTTGTGCTCCATCCAATTCTTCTTTTCCCCTGACCTCTGGATCATCCTCTGCGTCCTGAAGATGATCCACGACTCAGTTTCCTCACAGAGTGTCTGGGCCACAGGATCTTCCAGAGACTGAGAAGGCCTCAGCATTTGCTACTGCCAACAGCTCCAGTAAATGAGGAATAATCAAAGAATATCACTTGAAACTTTGTTTAAAGACTCACATACAGATGTTTATCTTTCCCTCATGTTTGTGTACATGAAAATAAGCTCAGACAGGGCTTCTTCAGTAAAACACTGCACTGGGAGTGCTGGTGGTTAAAACACATAAACAGCAAACCTTCATCCACTTTGGAAGAAGTAACAGCATTCGGCAGTGGAGGAATGGGCTGACTCCAGGGCAAGGGGTCCTCCAGGGGCAGGGGTCCTCCAGGGACAAGGGTCCTCCAGGGGCAGGGGTCCTCCAGGGGCAGGGGTCCTCCAGGGGCAGGGGTTCTCCAGGGGCACGGGTCCTCCAGGGACAAGGGTCCTCCAGGGGCAGGGGTCCTCCAGGGACAAGGGTCCTCCAGGAGCAGGGGTCCTCCAGGGGCAGGGGTCCTCCAGGGGCACGGGTCCTCCAGGGACACGGATCCTCCAGGGCCTCAGGTCCTCCAGGGCCACTGAAGTTAGTAGTACCAAGAGCATAAAGAACTGGCTAAGGCAGAGGCAGGGCCTCCTTCACCTTCCTTGTAATCTCACCCCAGGACCACTTTCCCAAGCAGCCTTGCGAGCTGCTTGATCTGTTCAGTATGTGAGTGCCTACTGGTCTGTGCACCAAGAGTTGGGGTAGAAATAATGGAATGTTGCTTTCTCTTGGTTTAATAGAAAAGTCACAAGTGAGCATGTACAGACAAAAATCTCTACAATACCTGCCACTGGGGAACCAAACAAGAAACTGAGACAAAATGCAATCTGCTTTAGGAGCGATGAAGGAAATTGTCCTCAATTCCTCTCTAGCATCTTGGTTTCTTCTCCTTACAACTTGTTAATTCTAGAAATGGCTCCCCTAGACAATGCCCAGACTCTCTTCTTCTCTATACTCCGCAATTATGAAGTTATTATGGGCAGTGGACCAACACCATTGCCTGGCATATCCTAGGCCTGAGGCATGATTGGCCTCTTAGCTGTGTTCACCTCACCCTGTAATCAGATTCAGGTTTGGTTACTCTTGATGCTCTGTTGAGTATTAGGGAAAGCTATCTGTCCCAGCCAGGAATTGATCAGACATCACAAACATCCATTCAGCAGAGACATACTGTCAGAAAGAACCAGGTCCGTAAGCTAGGTCATGCCTATCATCCCAGCACTTGGAAGGCAGACACAGGGTGACTGTGAATCTGAGGACAGTTTGGTCTGTATTATAAGTTCAAGGCCAGCCTGAGCTACACCATGAGACCCTGTCTCATGATACCTAAAGGCTGTGGTGTAGCTCAGTGGTAGAGTGCTTTCCTAGCATGTTCAAAGCCCCGGGTTCTATCCCCAGCATGACACATTCAAAACAGCCTCTGAGTCCCTGTTTGAACTAGTTAGTTTCAGCCTGCGGTCTCCTAAGGATGAAGGTGAAGCAGAAGAATGAACACTTGTCTGGTGCCCGGTTCATTCTGCACTCACTCTAGGCGCTTCCCCTATGCTTCTGCACAAGGCAGGAAAGTTGGCTGAAAGCAATTGGCCTAAGCCAGACAGTATGTGGAGCCCTACAGACCATGTACCCACTCCTCTTACTGCAAGTGCTGCCCTGGTATCTCCACCTCACCACGTCAATCTATCTTTCCCATACCATCTGTCATTTCTTCCACTAAGACAGTGTTTTTCTTTCTTTCTTTGTGAAAACAGCTATGTGTTTCTCTAAGCCAAAAACCTTAGGTATGTAAGACTTTCCCTCTCACTTAACCCAGCTACATATACTTTTACCACATCTACGTTATCCTCACTGCCAGGACTTTTCATCTAATCTGCCATACTCTTATACCTAAATGGCTCAAGATACTCCAAAAAACTTCCTGTGGACATCACCAAGCTGGGGTTAATTCTAATAAGCACCTTAGAGAGCTAGAAGATGTATAAGGAACCCCATGAGGAAGGGTAAGATCTCGATGCTCCTGTTCTTTTTCCTGCTCTCAACTTGAACCAAGGACTATTATGAATCATGCTTTCCACACACTCCCATTATCCATACCTGGACACATGTTGTGTCTTCTTTTCAGGGTGCCCTTGGCCACTCAAGCCCCACTTTGCCTGCCTTGGGTCTCCTTTCATGTGTCATTTCTTCTTTTCTTGAGTTCCTTTAATGGAGACATGCTGTTTCCAAGGCTCCCTGCTCCATTGCACCATCTAGCACAGGGCACTCTATGAACTGGTCTACATATTTGAAAAGAACATGTGTTGTTTATATTCATCTCCATACTTTGTTACAATAGTTGATGTCCAGTCAATGCAGGATACAGAGATGCAAGCTGAAATTCACAAAAGCAGGATCAGTGAGTCTGACCCAGGCACTCCTGCCCTGGTTCCCATTCATTGGCACAAGTTCCTAAAACAACATGCAAAGGGGTTGCAGATAGAGTTTAGAAGGCTGTGGTGCTTGCTGTCTCTATAACCATAGAAATATCAAGATGATAGTGACTTTCTCACAGCCAGTCTTCACAGAGCAGATACTAAAGAAAACTCAGAAAATCAGTGCCAGCCACCCCCCACCCCAGACTCTAAGAGAGATGAAGAATATAAGAAGGGGTGGGTTGCTAGTTAGGTGTTACCAACTTGATACAAGCTGGAGTCATCTGGGAGAGGGAAACATAACTGAGAAAATGCTTCCCTCAGATTGGCCTGAAGGCAAGCCTGTCCGGGCATTTTCTTGATTAGTGATTGATGTGGGAGGACCCAGCCCACTGTGGGAGGTAGCACACTGGGGATGGTGGTCCAGGGTTCTATAGGAAAGCAGGCTGAGAAAATCTGGAGAGCAAGCCAGTAAGCAGCATTTGGCTATGGCATCTGCTTCAGTTCCTGCTTCTGGTTCCTGCCTTACATTCCTGCCCCGACTTCCCTTCATAATGGATTATAATTTTTGAAATGAAATAAACCATTTCTTCCCCAAGTTGTTTTGGTCAAGGTGCTTGTCACAGCAATAGAAAGCAAACTAGACTATCCAGGGATATAGAGAAAATAAAAGATTTGTGAAGAGAGAGATGTAACTGGCATATTCCATTTCTATCCAAAACAGGAGCCAGAGTGGACAGAGAGATGTTAATTTCTTGACTCATGGGCCCACTGGAAAGAGCTGGATGAATTTTCCTTGGATTTTAGAGACAAAATCAGTGTGGGCCTTCTTCCTGAAGGAAGCTATCACTACCTGTGACAGCTGGGAACAGGGACTATAGGATCAGCTTGTATCCTCACATTAGGGAATCAGGACACAGAGGATCAAGGCAGTTGCTTGGATGCTGTAATGCCTACTTAGGAAAGTTTGTTTTTTCAGAGATCTAAAGGACTTAATTGTGTGAATCCAAATCCCAGAACTGAGGCCAAGGCATAGCAACAGATAAAGGCAATATGTCTAGTGCCTGTCTGTGGTGGGTATTGTGTTCCCTGAAATATTGTATGTTCCCCAAAATAAACATATCTGGGGTCAGAGAACAGACAGCCACTAGAACAAAACCAAAAATGGTGGCTAGAAAATGGGAAGAGTAAGCCATAACAGAAGTTGGGCAGTGGTGGTGCATGCCTTTAATCCCAGCACTTGGGAGGCAGAGCTAGCCGGATCTCTGAATTCAAGGCCACTTTAGAAACAGCTAAGCATGGTGACCCATGCCTTTAATCCCAGAAACTCAACCTTTAATCCCAGGGAGTGGGGGCAGAAAGAGAAAGGTATATAAGGCGTGAGGACCAGGAACTAAGTGAGTAAAGCATGTAGTTAGTTAAGCATTTGGTTGGTTAAGCGTTCAGGCTTTGGAGCAACACAGTTCAGCTGAGATTCATGTGGAGGAGGACTCAGAAGCTTCCATCCTGAGGAAAAGGATCACCTGAGGAACTAGCAAGGTGAGATAGCCATGGCTTGTTCTGCTTCTCTGACCTTCCAGCATTTACCCCAATAACCTGCCTCCGGTTTGATTTCATTAATAAGAAATTTTAAGATTCATGCTACACCTGTCATTCAAGGCAGTGCCAGGCAAGGAACTCCAAAGCCCCATGGGAAAACCTATGGGGAAAGCATCTAGAGCAAACCACAACACAAAGAGCATGTGGTCAGCTGTAGAAAGAAATTTCATGTCATCTTACTACCATGCCTCCCATTCATACAGAAGTCTGGCTTCTGTCTAAGCAGCTCAGAATTGAAAAAATGGGGAAAGTCACTATAACATTTGGAGTTAGATTTTATATACATTATATACATATATAATTTTATATATAAGTGACATATATGAATAATAAATGTTTTGATAAAATTGTATACATTTATGTATATACACATATACATATATACATATGCACATACACACACACACACGTGTGTGTGTGTGTGTGTGTGTGTGTGTATGTGTGTGTGTGTGTGTGTGTGTGTGTGTGTGTGTGTGTATAATTGGTTTTATGAAATTGGGTTTCATTGTATATCCCTGGCTGTCCTGGAACTCACTCTATAGACCAGGCTGGCCTTGAACTCAGAGATCCTCTAGCCTCTGCTGTATATTTTTAATTTTAAAGGGTACTTACTTATTAATCATTTGTTTAGTTTGTGAAGGTAGGGGTTGTATTGTAGAGGTCAGAGGACAATTTGCAGGAGTCAGTTCTCACCTTTCACTACACAGGAACTCAGGTCATCAGGCTTGGCAGTAGGTGCCATTACCTACTGAGCCATTTTACCAACCCTGAAGTAAATGTGCATTTTTACCCATGGTGACCAACAGCGTCATAGTTATTTAACATGAATGGAAAGGTCATGGATCCCTTGTGGTCTACAGATGGGTGTGAGGGGATAGTTCTTGCTGGTTACGCTGTTAAGAATTCCTAAGAAATAAAAGGTCTAGTATGGACAAGAGACGGTCATTTTCTGAGGATCCACAGCTTCTATCAGATTTCCAAAGGGATCTGTGCTAACAAAAAAGAAGAAAAGCCTAACTTTTTTCCCTTCACAGAGCTGGAAAATGAGCTAAACCATGCTTGCGTGTACAGCAGACCTGAATAAATGTCTCTTGGTCCCAGCCCAAGACTCAGAATTCAAAGCCTTTAAGTTTTAAACATTGAGAGTAAACATATGATTCTGCATCAAAGATCAGATTTTGTGTACTTTCACATTTCTCTCCTAATGAGCAATCCCAGGGCTAGAGACCAATTTGAAGCAAAGGCAAAAGGCAAAAGGTCTGGCTCTCTCCTACGCAAAGCACACACGGCTCATGTGTCACTGTAATAAGACTAGTAGTAACTAAGCCAGAGCAACACTCATTGTCAACCACATGGGTCTGCAAAGCTGATGGATTGCAGGCTTCATCTGTCCAGGAGGCCTTGATGGGACCAAGAACCCAGAGACTCTCAAGCTTAGGCAGCAGGTTGTCCTGAGGAATGGGCCATGCTGGGGTCTCTGCATCCTGTATTTCAATGGCCTTGTTATAACTGAAATGGAATGAATGTTTGTAAATATACTTTCTCCTTGTAAGGAAACAGAAAAGATGTCTAGTGTCTCTAGTAATGCCCTTATCCTCATGGTAGAAGGAGGGTGGGGAGATGAGGAAATGCTAAGTCAGGCTAGGGTAAAAATCTGGCTTCAGAGATGACTCTTCTACTTACTAGTTAGAAGAGGAGAAATAATTGAGATAATTGGTATCAGAAAGAACTGTCATCGTTTTTTAAATTAGTATTATGATTTGGATATGAAGTGCCCCTTCCAAAGACACCTGTGTTTAACTTTTGTCTGCTCCTTGATGAACTTGACAGAGCAATTGCATCATGAGGGCTCTGACTTCCCCAATGGCTTGGACCACTTCTGGAGTCATAATGTGATAGCATCATTGGTAGTAGTAGAGCTTAGGAGGAGGGCCTCACTGAAGTGGGCAAGACAGTGGGAACAAGCCTGGCTTGTTCCTTGCTCTCTTGATGTCACTCTCAGCCACACAGGCCCTCAGATGCCATGATCTTCAGCCTTGCCTCAGGCCTAAAGCAATGGTGCCAGGGCTGCAGTCTGAAACCTCTAAAACTGTGCACCAAAGTAAGTTTCATCCCATGGTGTTTGTCTCGGGATAAAACACAAATGAAGACTGTACAATGCAGGTGCTCTCATGTCCTCTTGTTGTGAATTCAGTTCACATCCTTGATTTCCCACCCTTGACTTGTAGCCTCATCTCAATTTTGCTGTGGAATTCCTTGTTTGTATCCCTTAGTGACCCACGAAGTTCTTAAACGCAGAGACAGCCTTTGAGTACAAACCACAAATAGGAACATCATGGTATCCAGCCAACCCTGACCTCTGGAGGCTCCAACTAGTGGAGCGTTCAGACAACTTCATCATACATTTCTCTGCACCAGTAAGGTGTATAAAGAACTCATACAAGACAATATTACAAAGGCCAATAACAAAGTAAAAATGTGCAAAGATCATCAACAAATGATTCGTATTGGTAAGGCCTAGTGAAAGCCAGAAGACAAAAGAAACATTGTGGGATGCACACCAGTCAGCCTCCTGGAGAACAGCTCAGAAAGGATCAAGAAAGAAAATTCTGAAGAGTGATGGGGAACACCCAGCACATATTCTCACACCTAGTTCTGGAGAAAAAAGTCATCAAACTTGCCTTGACTGCCACTTTGTATGCCAGGACACTAAAAAGTACAAGCAAATATAAACTTTTCATAAAGCAGTCATTCTCAACCTGTGGGTCACAACCCCTCTGGGGGTCGAACAACCCTTTCACAGGGGTCACACGTCAGATAATCTGCAGAACATATATTACATTATGATTCACAAAAGTAGCAAAATTGCAGTTATGAAACAGCAATGAAATAGTGCTATGGCTGGGGGTCACCACAACATGAGGAACTGTAATCAAGGGTCACAGCATTAGGAAGGTTGAGAAGCGCTGTCACGAAGGAAGACTGTCTTGAACTTACTTTTATGTGACACTTTTTTTTTTTTGCAGGGGAGGGGGTTCAAGACAGGGTTTCTCTGTGTAATTTTGGTGTCTGTCCTGGATCTTGCTCTATAGACCAGGCTGGCCTCAAACTCACAGAGATCTGCCTGGCTCTGCCTCCCAAGTGCTGGGATTAAAGGAGGGTGGGTACCACCACCGCCCAGCCTTATGTGACTTTTTAACTTTAATCACAGTAATTAAAATACATAAATAACATAAAACTCACCATTTTATCCATTTTAAGCATCCAGTTCAGTGGCATTAGAAGCATTGTTATCATTAGCTACTGTCGCCGTCATTTATCTATGGGATTCTGTTCATCTTGCACAACTGAAACTGTTCCTAATACTGAGGACCCACGACTCCTCTTCCACATCAGCTTAGTCGTTCTCCGTTCGATCTTTTGTAGATGGTCTCATCATTTCCTGCTTCCTGTGTTTTTTTGTTTTGAAGTTGTTTTGAAGCCTTGGCCAAGGAAGTCTAATCGTGTGTTTCTTTGGCTCTGTTTCTGTTAGATTATTTTTCCTTTTAAAACGTCTATCTATTACACTCATTCATTTGAAAACTGAGCATTTGGAGGAAAAACGCCCCCTTTGGGGCCTTGTGTAGAGGAGCTATGCTGGCAAAAGCAGGGTAGGGATTCAAGTACGCTCTGAGCATGCATCTTCCCAGGATTTCCCACATCCTCCTCTTCTCTTCATTTCCTCATGTTCACAGCTACACAAAAAAATATCTCTAGCTGTTGGTCCAGAGTCTGAGAGCTCCCACTAGCTTGGGACTCTGTCTCTATGGGTTCCTCCATCAGGACCTTGACCCTCCTGGCTCATACAGTCCCTCCTCCCTCTCCTCAGCTGGACTCCCAGAGCTCGGCCCAGTGCTTGGCTGTGGATCTCTGCATCTGCTTCCGAAAGTTACTGGATGAAGGTTCTATGATGACAATTAAGCAAAGGATACCCAGGCTACAGTCCATAGCCTCAGAGAAGCTAGATAACAAGGAGGACCCTAAGAAGGACAAATGGAATTCCCTGGGAAGGGGAAATAGATGAGATCTCCTGGGTAAACTGGGGGAGGGGGTGATGGAAGGAGATGATGATAGATGGGGTTGGTTGTGTTAAGAGCAGGACAGAGCAGGAGAACAGTGATAGAAGGGACCACTTGGGGGTTAGGGAGAAACCTGGTGAAAAGGAAATTCCAAGAGTAGACCATCCACATGTGAGTGACAGTTGTGTAGCTTGGTCTGTTTGTGGGGCCCCTAGCAGCGGGATCAGGACCTGTCCCTGGTGCATGACCTGGCTTTTTGGAACCTATTCCCCATACTGGGATGCCTAGCTCAGCCTTGATGCAGGGGGAGGAGCTTGGTCTTGCCTCAACTTGATGTGCCATGCTTTGTTGACTCCCATGGGAGGCCTGCCCCTCTCTGAAAGGAGGAGGAGTGGATGTGGATGAGGGGGAGGGTAGATGGGAGGGAGGGAGGGAACAGAAAAAGAGGAGGGAGGGAAAACTGTGGTTGGTATGCAAAATAAATGAAAAAATTTAATTGAAAAATGAAAACAAAAATCTCAGTTTCCACCGGGCGGTGGTGGCACATGCCTGTAATCCCAGTACTCAGGAGGCAGAGGCAGGTGGATCTCCATGAGTTCAAGGCCACCTGGTCTACAGAGCTAGTCCAGGATAGGCTCCAAAGCTACAGAGAAACCCTGTCTCGAAAAAAAAAAAAACCAAACAAAAATCTGTTTCCTTCAATGCTCTCTCTGCTTCTTGCTAGGTGGCTATGGAGCTGTGAACCGAATTCTCAATAACACACACACACACACACACACACACACACACACACACAGAGAGAGAGAGAGAGAGAGAGAGAGAGAGAGAGAGAGAGAGACTACTATAACCTCTGTCTGTTACTTCTTGTCCTCCACACCAGCAAGGTACAGCCCTCTTTGGTGACACAATGCCCATAACTGCTTCATGTATTTCCAAAGGGACATTCAAGCCATGCCAGAGTCCCAATGGGGCTTCAAGCCAAGTGAAACCAAATGTGCGGCCTCCTTAGAAAAGCCCAAATGCTACAGTGAAGTTTGATTCTTTCTCCTCCTATGCCAGGGTAAGAGCAGGGCATGGAATGGCCTCCTCCTCCTGACTTAAGGATACACCAGGGAGGTGATACAGCAAGGGTCAGCAAAATGCCTCAACATGTCTGTGGTGGTTTAAATAAGAACGGCTCCTACAGACGCATATATTTGAATGCCTGGTCATCAAGGATTGGCACCATTTGAAAGGATTAAAAGAATTAGGATGAGCACAAACCTTT
Source organism: Onychomys torridus (assembly GCF_903995425.1). Lineage (NCBI taxonomy): Eukaryota > Metazoa > Chordata > Mammalia > Rodentia > Cricetidae > Onychomys > Onychomys torridus. Next base: position 122,494,611 of record NC_050444.1, read on the forward strand.
AATCCTAACACTTGGGAGGCAGAGGCAGGAGGATATCTGTGAGTTTGAGGCCAGTCTGGTCTACAAAGTTTACTTTCCAGGACAACCAGAACTGTTACACAGACAAACCCTGTCTCGAAAAACCAAACCCAAAGCAAAACAAAAACCAAAAAAGAATTAGGATGTACGGCCTTGTTGGAGGAAGTGTGCCACTGGGGTTGAGCTTTGAGATTTCGAAAGCCTCTGCTGTGCCTGTGAGTCAGGATGAAGCTCTCAACCACTTCTCCAGCACCATGTTTGCCATAGCTGCTGCCACACGCCCTGCCATGATAATTAATGGCTAAGTGTCTGAAATTCTAAGCAAGCCCCCAACTAAGTGTTTTCTTTTGTAAGAGTTGCCTTGGTCACGGTGTCTCTTCACAGCAACAGGCCACTGACTAAGACAATTTCCTCTCACTTTTGTGTGACCTTTTCTTGTTTGGGTATTCATGTGGGTATTCATCAAAATCTGTTTCTGAAGCTTGCAGGAGACTCTTATCCAGTCTGTTGGATAGATGGTATTTCTGTGGGAGAATGAGGGCCTGAGCTTCCTAGTCTGCTATCCACTGATGTAATAACTGTTGTAGAAGCAACTTCACAGGCTTCTTTTCAGCTTTTAATATGAAGCACATTATTTTAGTGAATACGTTTTCTCATGTACAAGTCGTCATTATTTGTATGAGCCTGACTGAGAACTGATTTGCCGTGAGAATTCACTACAGAGTGGAAAGAACATTTTCAGTGAAGTTGAATAGACCAAAGCTTTATCTTATTTAAGGCAAAATACTAATAACTTGCAGCAGTGATTGCCACCTGAAACACTTAAGGACATACTTGTTTTAAAAATTCCAACATGTATTTTTAGTGTTAGAATCTGTACAAGTGTGTGAGTGTGAGTTCTCATTTAGTATTCCATTGTACAAGGGGAAATGTATATGTATGCAGGTATGAAGTCCAGAGGACAGCCGCAGGTGTCATTCCACAAGTATCATCCCCTTTATTTATTGGGGGGAGAGGGGATAGGGTCTTTGATTGTCCTGCAATGTGTCCGGTAGGCTAGGCTGACTGGCCCGAGTCCCAGAGATCTGCTACCCTTCCCTCCACTGTGCTGTAAATAAGCACCACTCTGACTTTTTTCTTTTTAAAACATTATTTTTATTAATTTCTTGAGAATGTCATATATGTGCATACCTTTCATCCTAGTACTCTGGAGGCAGAAGCTAGAGGATCTCTGAGTTCAAGGTCAGCCTGGTCTATAGAACTAGTTCCAGAACAGCCAGAACCACACAGAGAAACCCTGTCTCAAAAAACAAAACAAAACAAAAAACTAAAATTAAAAAAAAGTAACAACTGGCTGCTCTTCCAGAGGTGCTGAGTTCAATTCCAAACAACCACATGGTGGCTCACAAACATCTCTAGTGGGATCTGATGACTGGGATTTTTACGTGGGCTCTGGGAACCAAACTCAGATCTCACGTTTGCAAGGCAAACATATTACCAAATGATATATTGTCGTAACCCTATAATTTAAAAAAAAATCATCATATGATAGAATTTTACATATATTATGCACTGATTTCTATACACCATTCATACATTCCTGTGGTTGTATTTGTATCATTGTACATTTCAGTGTGCCTAGAAAGTCAATGTCCCAATTGGATCTAAAATAATAGTGATCCTTAAAAGCCTGTGACTAGAGGACGCCTGAGGTTCTTGATTGTATAGCACTTAGTTTTGATACATGTTTCAAGTCATTTTGTGTTTATGTAGTTTATATGAAGCTGAGATAATCTGTGATTCCCACTGGAATAGTGTCATAAACAGAAGAAATGAAATTAGCATCTGAAAACAATTTAAAAGGTATTCTAAATCCCCATTGCAGCCTCTTCATGCCAAGTATGAATCCCATTCAGAGCACACATCAAGTCATCATAAATAAAACTTGTTCCTCCATGAGTCAGCTCATCTCTATATACTCTTTCCCATGACCTAACACAGAGGCGTGCCGAGTGGGGGGAGGGCGGGGCACAGAGACAGAGAGATCCAATCTTTCTCCCCTACCTAACTTTTCTAAAATTTAGCCTGTGACATGACCTCTCTCTCCTGTTGTCTTCTACCCTACTCCCACCTTTTTTCCCTCTTCTTACTCAACTTCCAGATTATTCTTCCCTGGGCCCAGGACCATCTGCCAAATGATATTCTTCCTGTTCCCACACTTTCAGAATGAAACGAGAGAACACATGTAAAAGGGCCCTGTATGTTGGACAATGCTACAAAAATTACTTACTATATATTATGTTTCATGGTATTAGAATGTGTAAAGTTGCCTAGTCCAAGTTTTTAAAAACAGGACAAGGAAGGAAACACAATAACGTCCAACTTTGAGCTGAACATATTGGGAAAATGTAGCCCAGAAACATATAAAGACCCCTTGACACTGCTAGTCTTCTGGCCAAGGGCCCTGATAGGTTCCTATTACCAAACTGAGAGATCTGCCTTCTTCCTTGGGGCTGAGGAAGGGCTGTGCTCTGGAGAAGAAGAGAACATCTCCAAAGCTCTGAACACCCTCAGGAATTTAATCAGAGCTTTGGTTTACAGATAAGAGAAAAGCTGTCTCATTGTCTTACCTAGTGTTCAAAACACTGAAAAGGGCCAACGTTCTACAAAAGGGCCACTTCATAAAAGGTGGCATCAGAGAGAAGAAAACTTGGATTAATTCTTACAGTAGATAGGACATCAATATTTATTTTTTAAAATATTTAATAATTCAGTGGCTGGGAAGATAGCCTAGCTGGTAAAAGCTCTCAACTGCAGAAGCCTGACAGCCTGAGTTCAGTTCCTAGAACCCAAATAGAAAGCAAGATGTGGAGACACACATCTGCAATCCCAGCACTCCTGCAGCAGGATGGGAGGCACACATCTGCAATCTCAGCTCTCCTGCAGCAGGATGGGAGACACATATCTGTAATCCCAGCACTCCTGCAGCAGGATGGGAGACACACATCTGTAATCCTTGCACTCCTGCAGTAGGATGACAGGAACACTCAGGAGAACTAACTGAAAGCTTACAAGCCAGATAGCCTTGGGTACCCAGCACAGTCAGAAATAGGACCCCCACCTCAATGTGGTAAAAGGAGAAAACCAATCCCTGAAAGATGTCCTCCGACCTCCAAACATGATGTATCATGCACTACTGTCACTCACCCATACCACAAATACACACACACACACACACACACACACACACACACACACACACACAATAATAGGTGATAGAGATAACTAACTTTAAATGTAAGCATTTAAAATAAATAAATTAAAATTGTAAAAAGAAAAAACCCATAACCACCCATCTGAACCTTCAAAAGGAGAAGGTAACTATAAAGATCTGTTTTAGGAAAAAAGAATTAAGGCTTCAGAGCTGAAACAGTTGTCTAGTATAAGGCTAAGAGTTGGTGGAAAGGAACTGAACTCAGGTCCACCTAGTGCTGTAGACTTTATCTCTGTTTCTGATGTGATCTCCCTTCTTACTCCTTCCCCTCATCCCTCTGACCTGTGGAGGCTCATGATCTCCCCTCTTGTCCTTTCCTACCTTGGAAGGTTCTTGGATCTATACTTGTCCCTCTGACCTTTGGAGGCTCAAGACTTTTAACTTCTTCATTTGTCAAGTGGATGGCTATGGCGGTGTTTCCTCACAGATTTGCAGTATTAAACTATTAGATAATATTGGAGGTGCTTTTAACATGTGAAAAGAATGCGATCGCTTAATTTAGAAATAAAATCAACTTCATTTTTCTTCGCCAGATTTTAAAAGCTCATCATCTTTAAAGGTAATATGGGATAGTTAGTTGCTTGAGAGAATAAATAATACCAGGGAATTCCAGTCATATATCTCAGAGTCTGGATCTGTTTCCAGTAACTACCTGTCTGGGTTTCAGCAACTTATATAACTGCGACCTATCTGCAAAATGAGAGGATCAAACCAGAGCTCAAGTATTAACCCCCTAGGTCCAGAACTTGTGTACAGTAGATACTTACTACAGATTAACTGAACTGGCATCTTATTCAAAGTAACCAATAACCAAACATTCCAAACGTAAGAATATGAAAGGATAAATATACTGCTAAGCATATGAAGGGTCCTGCTAGGTACAAATTCCAATATTATGTCACACTTTTTCTTTCTTTTTTTTTTTCTTCATCACTTCTGTTGCTCTAGCCCAAACCTTAACTGGTTTCAACACTGTTAACTCAAGTCTCCCAACACTCCTCCTGTTCCATTCTGGCCCTTCTTAGAATAAGATTCAGCACTCAGACTCCAGGGTGATGACCCCTGACCCCTGTGCCCTGATACTGATACTCTGGCTCCATTCACATTGCATAAGAGCTGCTTTGTATCACCAATAGACTATGGCAGAGGTGGCGATGTGTGACTTCCTTGTCAGGTCATGTGGCCATTGTAGCTTCTGTCTCTGCTCTCTTGGCTCTTCTGTTGCTTCTCTTGTAAACAACAATGGGAAGAATGGATGAAAGTCTCTGTTTAGACCAGTGGTTCTCAACCTTCCTCATGCTGCTCCTGTTAGGAATCATAATGTAAATATCTGTGTTTTTCTGATGGTCTTAGGTGAACCCTGTGAAAGAGTTACTCAACCATCACAGGGGTCACAACCCACAAGTTGAGAACCACTGTTTTAAAGGCCCTGAGCCACTCATCAATAGCTGTCAACAATTGCTGAGGCATGCAGCTGAACAAGATAACCTGATATCCTCATTTGCCTAGAATTATCTAAACTTACCACCAAAAGGCCTATATCCCATGAAATCCATCAGTCCATCCAAGTAGAATCCACCTGGGTGTAGATCTTCTAGACCCAGGCAGGTTTCAGGTACCTGTTGCCCTGTATTCCGTGGGTTGAATGGTCTCACTTCAAAACTGACATGTCGAACTAATCCCTGAGGGGATGGTAAATGGAGATGAGGCTTTGGGGGATGGTGTTAGTAATTGGGTTCAGCTAAAGTCATGTACTGTATAGGAGAAGTCATCATGAGATTTTTACTCTTTTTGTTTCTTAGAAGATCATTTAGAATTTTGTCTATAGGTGTTTACCTGCATGTATACCATGTGCATGTGTGGTGCCTGTGGAGGCCAGAAGAGGATATTAGATCCCCTGGAACCAGAGTGAAAGGCTGTTGTGAGCTGCCATGTGGGGGATAGGAACCAAACCCAGGCCCTCTGCAAAAGCAGCCAGTGCTCTTAACCATGGAGGCATCTCTCCTTCCCCAAGACCTGTAGACTTGTAAAAGGAGAACCCTTGCTTCTTGGAGTGTGTTTTTAAACTCTCTCTCTCTCTCTCTCTCTCTCTCTCTCTCTCTCTCTCTCTCTCCCTTTCTCTGTCTTTCTCTCCTTCTTTCCCTCCTTTATTCCTTCTTCTTTCATTCCCTCTTCCTACACTTCCACAGGGAGGCAAATCCAACAAGATACGAGGAAGAAGCAGAGGAGGAGTGTGGTGGTACTGTGTTCCCCGAAATAAACTTATCTGGGGTCAGAGAGCAAGACGGCCACAAGATTAAACATAAGGATAGGCAGTGGTAGCACACGCCTTTGATCCTAGCATTAGACAGAAATACCTCTGGATCTCTGAGTTCAAGGCCACATTAGAAATAGCCAGGCATGGTGACACACACCTTTAATCCCAGAAACCCAGCCTTTAATCCCAGGGAGTGGGGGCAGAAAGAGAAAGATTATATAAGGCATGAAGACCAGAAACTAGCAGCATTTTGGTTAGTTAAGCATTTGGCTGGTTTAGCATTCAGGCTTTGGAGCAGCACAGTTCAGCTGAGAGCTATTGGGATGAGGACTCAGAAGCTTCCAGCCTGAGGAAACAAGACCAGCTAGGAACTGGCAAGGTGAGAAAGCTGTGGCTTGTTCTGCTTCTCTGACCTTCCAGTAGTCACCCCCATAACTGGCCTCAGGTTTGAGTTAATTAATAAGACCTTTTAAGATTCCAACTACAGAGGAGGAAGAGGAACATCCTTACCAGGAACTACATTGGCTAGCACCTTGAGACTGGACTTCCCAGTTTCCCAACTCACAAGAAGTACGTGTCTTCTCTTTAAACCACCAGATGCGATGCAACGCATTTTACTATTGCATCCTGATCTGATAAACATGCTAGCCAACGCTGCACTGAATCCCATCACAAAGCCTGATCCAGGACCGCCTAACCATGCCTGTAATCGGGGTCTATTTGCCCAGACCAGGAGCCCTTTCTAGTTCGGAGAGTCTGCACAGATCTACAGCCTGTCCTGTCCCGACATCTCTCCCTTCTTTTTGCAATACTTTTCCCAGCAGGCTTTTGGACAGGCAAAAGGAAACTAACCTTATTCAGTTCCCCTCAACAGCTAAACAACCTTTTTTTTTTTCATGCCTGAGGACCTTCAAAGGGATTAGCTCTTCTGGGTGGAAGGAGAAATTTGACTTCTTTCCCCCATGCCACATCTCCATCCACTAATTCCAGCTCTTCTCTCACATTGCTGTTTGCATGATTTTCTCTTAAGAGGCTTCTACTAATTTCTTGACCTATGTTAGGTGTCCTGGCACATTCTCCCACTGCCAGACATCCAGATTTATACAATTAGAGATGCACATTGTGTAATTGGTTCAGCATCTGTTTCTCCAACAATGGGAGCTGCACAAGGCAAGGGGAACCTCTCTCTTCCCCCATTGTCTATGTGGTCCAGTGCAGACCTGGGCCCTGCAAGATATCTAGTAAACATACACAGAAGTAAGCCTGCCTGCCAAGTCCTGTGCAAAGATGAATAAGATAGCAGGACTTGTACTGCTGGGTTTATTTGGTTTTGGTTTTGGTTTTGATTTTTTTGAAAATTCATGACACTGAGTTATTTCTATATAAATGAATGCTGTCTTGATTTCATTTCCTGCTTCTGTGATAAAATACCCTGACAAAAAACACCATAAGAGAGAAAGGGTTTATTTGACTGACAGTTACAGATTAGTCTAAGGAGAAGCCACCATGGAAGGTCTTGAAGCAGATAATTACACTGCATCCAGTCAGGGGGCCCCAAGGACCACATGCAGGGCAGGCAGTATGGGCTGGCCTTCTTCACTTGTAACAACCTGGATCCTCTAACCACAGGGGGCATGCAAGCCTTCCCACCTCCACAGGCTGACCTGGTCCAGACAGTCCCTCACTGAGACTCTTTTCCCAAGTGATTCTAGACTGTGCCAAGTTGACAAGACTAACTACCACGCATGGTGATTTGTGTGTGCATGATTATTATTCCTAAAGTTTTATAAATTACAATCACTTAAGTGCTGAATATACACAGATAGCTAGTATGGTGCTTAATTTTATGAGTTAACTGGACTAACAAATAACCAGATAGCTACTAGAACATTCTCTCTCTCTCTCTCTCTCTCTCTCTCTCTCTCTCTCTCTCTGTGTGTGTGTGTGTGTGTGTGTGTGTGTGTGTGTGTGTGTAGATGGAGGAAAACAGTGGGAGAGAGAGATTAGCATCCAGGTTGGTGAGTGGAGTGATCCTTAGTAGATGACCCCCACCACCACTGAGTACTGACATCATCTAGTCCACCAAAGGTCTGAACAGAATTAAAAGGCAGATGACAGGCAATTTATTTTTCTCCTCTGAAATGGAGACATTGTCCCTCTGTCCTCAGACACTGATGTTCTTGCTTTTTCTCTGGACTTAGGCCAGAAAATACAGCATCCACTACATAACTCCTAGGCCTTTAAGCTCAGACTGACTTACACCATCAGCTCCCTGGTTCTACGCCTGGCAGATGGCAAACTATGGAACTCCTGGATTTATGGACTTCCTCCATAACTATGTGAACCAATCCATACAATAAATCTCCCTCTATGTATATATTATTGGTTCTAGTTCTCACTTATATATTACATTTAAATTTCAACTCTAAGTCATGGTCAGTTAGAATATGTACTATACTTCCTTAATCTTGAGACGGTTTGGCATGAAAAAGAGTATGATGGACTGAGGAAGCATTTCATGTGGGGCAGATGTGATGGCTAACTGTGAGTCAGCATCACTAGACTATGGAGTGCCCTAAGTATTTGGTTAAAGATGATTCCTGGGTGTGTCTGCATCTGGATGCTTCTGGATACTATTAGCCTTTACCTCATCAGACAGAGTAAAGTTGGTTGTCCTGAGTGAGGATAAGCCTGTCTACTTAGGCCTTGAAGAGACTCGGAGGCAGAGGCAGAGAACATCATCTTCTGACTCTGCTGGAACATTGGCTCTCCCTTGCCTGGGATTGGGACTTACAATATCAACTGACTTGCCTAATAGGCCACTTGATCCCTAACTGACCATTTGTGGATCAGGAGGTCTCTACCACGGCAAGGACCATTTCATTAGCAAGAAAGAGTGCCCCTCTCTCCTTCCCTCTTTCTCTCTCTCCCTCCCTCCCTCCCTCCCTCCCTCCCTTCCTCTATCCCTCCCTCCCTCCTTCCATCCATCTTCCCCTCCCACAACCTCTACTGTCTCTCTTAGAGTCTTTACTGACATGGCTGAGTGGTCTTACTCCAGGTGAAAGCCTTCAGACAAATGAAAAATATAGGTGGCAGCCAGGAAGGATGGAGGACTGTCCCAAAACATTTTTTTTAATCAAATAAAGAAACATCTTTCCCAGAAGAAGCTTTTCTCTATGAATCTTTTTGGATATAAATAGCTCCCTTACCTTAAAGCCATGCAGACCTTGGCTTTCATACAGACTTTGATGCAGCAGTGTAAGAACCAATAAAACTAAAGATAATCATCTTCTCATTAAATCCATCCTTTCTAACTAATCAACTGAGGCTGCTTTTTATATAAGTTTTAAAATTCAGATGTATTTTCAAATTTATATGAAAAAATAAGCTTATGTGAAGTATTTAGTTGTTATCTGATTCATTAGAATGTCATATTGGACGTATTTTTAAGTTTAACATGATTTTTATCATGCTTATAAAATTTCATTGTAATGTATTAAATATTTCATTTTACTTAAACAATTTCACATTTAGAACACTTATGAAATGCTATTATTAACACTCATATTCAGTACGTTAAAAAAAGAATCTTTAACTATTTATAATATGGTTTTCACTTTGCAGGTTTGTCCTCTGAAATTGCAGTTGCTACAGTGTGCACTCATTTCCATCTGGGAGCATGTGATTTGTCACTGACCTCTGCTAGAGGTCACCTAGGTGCGACCAAGGGAGTGGGAGTTAGACCCGTGATGTTCCAGGAGGAAGGGCAGCAGACAGTGGAGCAGAAATGCTGGAAAGAACACCACGGGTGTTGGGGAAAACCTGGAGACAAGCAATGGTGGGCTCCTCAGATGTGGACAGTGACAGAAGGCACTGCATGCAGCGGCCGCCGCCACCGACCCCTGCTTCTTCCCCTATCATTTTTCCTTGAGCTGACATTGAGAGCCGCTTTATATCACATATGTGTATGCGTGTGTGGGAGCCACACACGTGTGTAGCTTGTTTGAGTCCTGCCTAAGTAGCTGACCCTCAGGCCTCTGTTTGATCGGGAGTTTTACATTGTACAGCAGCCCAGACAGCCCAGGGGTGTGCTGGGGAGATCGTGAAGACAAACACGGGGAAGAGAGAGAGATGCTTGGCTCACAGGCCAAACTGGATTTCATAATGAGTATTGAAACCAGGTCCTAATCAAGGGGTCCACTCTTCAGGCCAGGTGATGAGATGCTAACACATGCTCTGCTGCAGTCCAAATAAACACACGAGCCTGCTCTGCCTCTCAGTCATACCAACAACAAAGCTCTTGGAGCCTCTGCTTTCCCTCAACCCACGCCTGTGTAAGTGTGTACCATCCCCCTCCCCCTCCCTGCCCCGCAACACACACATTCTACATAGAACTGGAGCAGACTGTCAACAAGTTTGTCTTGACCTTTCTGGAGTCCAGAATCTAAAGAAAGCCAAGGTCATAGCTTCAGAACCAACTGTACTCAGAGAGCAATGTTCTGTGCTCAGGCCCTTCTCCTCTTTTCTTGCCAGCCCCAATATGTAGTGGAATGAACACAGCTTGAATCTCCACCCTGTCACTAATGAACTGTGTGGCCTTGGAGGAGTGAATAGAGGAAACAGGAAGCAGCTTGCTTTGGGGTGAAAATGTAACACATGTAGAGTCGACACATACACTTACTGCAGACCCAGGCTCCCGGTAGAGTAATGTTCTATTTATTTAGGTCTATGTCCAATGTCAGATAGTTATAACCTTACAGCTCCCCTGCTACACAAATCCAGAAAACCCTGTTGTTCGTTAACCCAACCATCTGCCCCAGCCAAGGGAAGGCCGAGAAATGTATTCTTTTAGCCAGAATTAAATCAGTGCTTAAGGAAGGCCAGGAAACTGAGTTGGGAGATGCATGTAGCCATTTCCACCAGAGTTCTTGCGGGGAACTTCAGCCTCAACAGTGCTTGTGTTTTGGGGTCATTATTGTCATTTGTCAGGAGTCAAAACAATGTGAAATTGTTAAAAATTGCTACTTTAGGTAATGATCACATGGATTGTATAGGAAAATATGTGTAGTGATGTATTGGGTTTTGAGAACCTTACTATTCATAGACAGCATTTGTAGGAACTGTAGGAGCATGTCTGTTCATATCACGTGATGTTTTTCTCCTCCTTCCTGCCATGCTTACCCAGAATTCAGATCCTCCTCTCATTCACAGCCTTGGTGAACCGCCAAAAATGTCAGCTATGCCAGCCACTGTCCAGTGTTATCAGAACATACAGTTGCATCAATAACCACCTTGGAGCCATTTACTCCAAGCCCCAGAAGTAGAGTCATGGTTTCTATGTTGTTCTCTAGCACCTAGCACCATAGCTGACCTACAGTGGGTGTTCAGTGTTTGTGGAATTGAGTCTGGTCAGGTTTAACTCCTTGTATGGTCTAGAGTGGTACCTAGCCTAGAGCAGACCCTTGAGGAAGGAACAATAGAAAGAATGAATGCCCAAATCCAGGGATGCTGAACATAAAACCACAAGGAAGTAATGAAAGCCACACACTTTTTGTGTAGGGAATATCCATTTTATGGCTAACAACTGTCAAAAACAAACAGTGAATGGGCTCCACAGGGAGCCTTGTAAGAGATGAGGTCAAGATTTAAATCTAAGAGTGACTGGCTTTTTAAAACACTATGTCTTTGACTCTAGAAGGCTTTTGGCCTGGGCTTTTAAGGGCCCCAAACATGGATAATTCCAAATTCCAAATTCTTTTGTTGCAAAGAATATCATACATTTAAAAGTCTCTTGAATACAGGCCTGCTGTTTGCTCAGCTTCTTCCAGCATCTGCCTTGGGAAGCTTTCCAGCCTGAAAAGAAGCTGAAAATTCCTTTGGAAAGTAAAGATCTGTTCTTTAATAGAGTCTAAAGATACAGTTTACAAAGTGCTGTCATCTGCCCACAGTGGTGTGGCTATTAAAGGGTTAAAAAACATGAGTTTCACCTTGTGCCCCTAAATAATTGCCCCAGCATGCCCCCCTCCTAAGAAATAACTGGTGCAGCAATTACTGGGGTTCAAGGGTATATCCTTACTCTCTCTAGAGCCCAGAGGCAACAGAGCTATTTTCTCTAAAAGCACAGATGATCTCTTTATACTTGTTCTGTGACCCAAGCAGACAGACCATTCACAATGTCAAATTCACGGGCTCCTCACAGCGACCTTTGAGAGCCAAGGGCAGCAAATGCTTGTTCCTGGTGAATGCGTACACTATGGAGGGTGTTTCAATTCACAAGCCCCTCAAAGGTCCTGGTTTCAATGCCTGCCCCAGTTATCTTCAGGACTCATGGTCCTCCAACATCATTAATGATCCCAGGATAGCCAAAATATAATGGGTTGCTGGAAAGCTTAGACTGAGGCCATCTGGAATGAGTTTGGAGCCAGAACCCACCTGTGATACATTAGGCCACAACCCCAGACTGGCTCAGCAGAGCAAAGCTGCTGGGGCTTGCTAATCGAAGAACCTGGGGGAGTGTAACTGGAGAAGGGTGATTTTGGAGCACAGGGCCTGCCAGGATCTTTGTGCCTCCTGAGAGTGTGCAGGCAAGCTGTCTGCCGAAAGGTTTAAATTTTCCACATCATGGAAAGAGAAAATGGTTACACATAGAGATGGTTCATCTTTTCCCAGACACCTCAGTGATTGAACAGAATTACCTTTCACACAGTCATGGGGTGAGAGAAAGTGGAGCCTGGCATGTTGAACGTGAGATTGGAGGTCAAGCAGGCTGAGTTCTAGTCTAGCTCTCTCTTGGGGTCTCTCTCTCTCTCTCTCTCTCTCTCTCTCTCTCTCTCTCTTTCTCTCTCTCTCTCTCTCTCTCTCTCCCTGTCTCTCAGATATTCCACTCAGGCAGCTTTAGCATATCCCATAGATTGATGGCTTTAGCGCACAGTTATTCTACAGTTATGGAGGCTGGCAATTTCATTCTGATGAGGCTTTCTTAGTAGCTTGAAGATGGCTGCCTTTTCCTATGTTGTCACATGATGGGAAGCAAGTGAACACTGGTCTTTTCGTGTAAAATCTCTGCTGGGCACAGTGACCTACAATTCTAGTGTACAAGAGGGTGAGACAAGAGCATCGCTTGGAGTTGAAGCCAGCCTGGACTATAGAGTGAGATCAAGACCAGATGGGCTTATACAGACAGACTCTCACAAACAAAGAAAGAAAACAGAAAAGAAAGAAGGAAAAGAAAAAGTAACAGCTGCACTAGTATCATCATGGGACCCCACCCTCACTGCCTTATCTACTGAAGGCCCTGACTCCAGATGTTAAAACACTGAGCTCAGCATGTGAACTGAGGGGAGAGGAAGCACAAACATTCTGTCCACAGCAGCCATCTTGTAAGAACTTAATACGCATTTTATTTACATTCATTCTGATCTTTGAGCTCTGTGGATAAGATGTAAACTTTGTTACTCTGCAATGAAGAAAATTAAAGTCTAGCTAGATGTGATGACACATGCATGTAGTCGCAGCTCTTGGGAGATAGAGGCTGGAGGATCAGAAATTCATGGTCAGCTTTGTCTGTGCATCATAGCATGTTCAAGACCAACTGAGATGCATGAGGCCTTGTCTCAAAAATTAACTAATTAAAGGAATAAAAAAAGAAAGACCTAAAAGTTCATTGAGGAAAAATTTGTCCAATTTCATATAACTATGAGGGATTCAAACCTAAATCTCACCCCAATACACCTGTTCTTTCCCCTATAACTTACTGACTTGAAGTTTTAAAAATAGGTTAGCTTACATAACTCTACATTCCCAACCTTGAATATTTTAAAAATAAAGTTTCATTGTATCATGACCAGTTGGTCTATATTTGCATCTTGAAAATTAAAAAAATAAATAAATAAACAGGAACAGATTTCCTAAAAGGAAACCATATATTAAAAGCCCGAGATTATGACTTTTTAACAAGGTCCACAAACTACCTGCCTCAACATTCTGATAGAAAGTAGAATCTACATAAATACAAGCCATATGGTACAGCACATTTATAAACTAATGCTAGAGTTCTTGTACCAATTACCATTTCTCTTTCCTCAAGAACCATGACTTGGAATTTAACTTCTCAAGAGACATAACCTATTTTTCATTATTGTCTAAATGTAAATATGGTCTTTCTAATAGCTTAGAATATACTTAGTCTTTTTTTCTATTCAGATTTAAGGGTTTTAATGGTAATTTCAATTTAATATTTTCCTCACAACTCTAAATACATTAATCTATATTCAATTTCCTACCCTAGATTCACAATTGTCAACCCATATCCCTCAATTTGGATAACTGTCAAATTGTTGGGATAATATCTCTGCCCTTCTGATTTCACAGATGCTTAAGTTCATATGAAACTGTGGATATAAATACATTTCATAAACTACAAAACTGAGCAATTATTTCAGTTTTAAGGACAATCAGTCCTTACTCCAAGCCTTCATAGTAGGGTCTGAGCAAAGTCAGTATATGTAAGAGTCAATAACCAACTTTCACATAAATTATAAATTCACAAAGATGGAACTTTTCAATCATAAAACTCCAATATAAACCTTTCCAACATACAATTAAATGTTTTATATAAACAATCATGCCAAGTATAATGGAGACACTTTTCATTTTCTAATATTTGTGCTTTTATTTCTTTTTCTTATCTTATTGCAATGCTCAGTAACCCCATAAGAATATTGAGGAGAACTAGTGAGAAGGGCATCTCTACCTAATTCCTGACCATCGGGTAAGGAATTCAAAATTTCACCATTAACTTTTATATGTTTTACATGTTAAATGTCCTCTGTGATCTCCTGAGTTTGGACACTTGGTACCTACCTGGTAGTGCTGTTATGGAAGGTTGTGGAAACTTCGGTGAGGGACAGGGGAGCACAGCTGAAGAAGTGTGTCATATGGAGCTGGCTCTCTGCTTCTTGATGCATAAAGATGAGAGACAGTCTCACTGCAGGCTGCTAGCACCCCAGGAAAAGCCAGTATCTGTTGTCACGCCTTTTCCTCCACAATGGACTGTATACCCTGGAGCCACAAGCGAGAGCAAAGCCTAACTCTCTTAAGTTCCTTCTGTCAAACACTGTAGCATAACAGAGACGTGAGAAAAGAATTAACAGAAGTGTGGTGTTCGCATAAAGCTTTCAGAGATGCTGCTCATCAGAGTGACAGGCACTCTGAGTCTGCTAAAACTATTATGTTCTTACAATTTGATTTCTACTGAGAATAAAAACTACAAAGTAGAAGATTAATAAATGGCATCTGGAAAATTATTGGTAGAAATTCAATAAATCATTTTTTTCTGGAAAAAATCCCTTACTTCATGATGACAGCAAAGTTGACAATTCATAGATTTTATGAAGTGTTTTTCTATATCATCAGTTGACTGATAGCTTATTATATTCTCTTGTCTCACCATCCCATCCAGGTTAAGACATATTCTGGGTTTCTCAACTTTAAAAAGATGTTATTAATGTAGCGCTAAAATACCCTGATGTGAACCAGGTTGAAATCTAGTTCACGCTTGGGGACTCTGCCATGGTCTCATTGAGGTCATGTTGTTAAATAAATTGGCACTTTAACCCACAGTGAAATAAAAAGGTAATCTAGGTAACCCATGTGATGGCTTTTTCCCCTCTGATGCTTTTCAGATAAAAGGTAAATAAAATGTTATTCCCTGGGAGCAGTTTGCTGATTACTCTTGATAGAACAAAGTCCACCCAGGCTCATAGGACAGAGACAGGTAGCTCCTTTTGAACTCAGGCATTAGAGACAGAGGACATTCATTAATGCTTCCTCCTGAGTCACTTAGTGTCCAAATGAGTTATGCTACAGGCTCACTCTGGGCTTTGAGATGTGCAAAGCCACCAAGCAACAAGTCAGAAGAGCCAGTTGGAAACTTGTGGAAACATGCATCAAGTGTAGGTGCAACACATGCAGTGGAAACATGCATCAAGTGCAGGTGTGGCACATGCAAGGGGAACATGCATCAAGTGTAGGTGCAGCACATGCAGGGGGATTGAAGCTGGGCAGTCCTGAGGCTCTGCATGCATAGCAATCCAAGCACATTACAAGGGCTTTGTCATTTGTTATATTTTATGGTAAATATTTCAGGAGTTGTAAAAAATACATGTTTAACAAAAGGTAAGTACTAAATGCCCATATCTCAGAAGAATTGATGGCAAACATTCACGTTTCTATGCAGTTTCGCAGCATTCATGCATCAGGGGAACTTGGGTGTTATCGAGAACCTCAAAAGACATGAATCTGTGGAAGGATCATGATAATATATACACAATGCAGTTTTCTTTGAAGGAAGTATTTTTAAATCTCTGCCTATAGTAGGCATTGGTAGCTAATGGAAGGTGTGTTCTGTGAAGCATGGCACTCTGTTTAAATCGAATGTCTCTTCTGGTAAGCAAATTCTGATCACTTTGAACTCAAGGTTCCCTTGTGTTGAATGAAAGGTGGTGGTAATATGGCTCTGTTACCATCATTCACATCAGCATGGTAGGTCACATGGAAAATGGGTAATCTCAAAGGCTAGAATTATTTTTCATCTATTTCATAGAATTCAGGTAAATTTGGGGCAAGATCATTGCAACATGGGTACATTATCTGATATTACCTCTTTTTAAATCCAGAAGTTAAATACTGCGTATATAAGTATTTCATAGTGGCAATATGAATTAAAATTTAATAGGATATTTTATAGAGGTGAAAACAGTATTTTTATTACTTGAAGAAATCCATGTGAATGTACAAATGTATGTATGACTGACTGTGAGACCCATGGTCTACATTTGTAACTAACTCGTTGACATATTCTACAGCTGAAATAGAATCTGCAGCTATTAAAAATTATTGACAATATCAATAGAGAGAAATTTTCACATGCAGAGCGAAGCAGGAAAGGTGACTGTGACACACCTTCACTAAGGCAGAGGACCTCTTCTCTCTTCGATGCCTCTCATCAAGAGCAGCTGAATTGCAAAAATGTGGGAGCCTGGAAGAACAGAACTGCAAATCAACTGGGCCATTTGTGAGCACTATATATTCTTATTGCATTTCGTTCATAATAAAATAATAATCATTCAGTATACTAGATCAGAAAAGAAACATGAAGGCTCAGCTTTGGAAACTTTTAGTGAACTGCAATGATTAAAAAGTAAAGCTTGCAGCCAGGCCTGGTATACACAGCTGTAGTCTCAGCACTCAGGACAGGGAGGCAGGAGGCCTCAGTCTACTGCCAGACAGGGCTATTAAAATGTCTATTGATGTTTTCAATAAAGTTTGATAGCTGCAGACTCTATTTCAATTGTAGAATATGATAGTGAGTTAGTTTAAAGCCAATGTGTGCTAAACAAGGAGCATCTGTGCCAAAAAAGGAAAAAGAGCAGGAAAAGCAGGGAAGGAGGAGGAAGGGGAGGGGGAAGGAAGAAGGGAGGGAAGGAGACAGACAGGGAGGGAGGCAGGAAGGGAAGGAGAGGATTAGATTGCAAATGGAAAGAGACTGAATTTGATCTCTGTATAAGAAAGAGGGATCTCCTGCTCCCCTAAGCTTTCTTTCCCTCAAATCTTGCCCTTCATTACTCCCACTGTCATCCAGGTTGTTCATGTAGATCTCATCCATTTCTCTGTCATTGGGTGATCCCTGGGTCTTTCCTAGGGTCCCGTTTTCTAGGTAGCCTCTCTGGAGTTGTGTAGCAGTCTAGTCATCTTTGTTTTACATCTAATATCTTCCTAAGAGTGAGTACCTACCATGTTTGTCCTTCTGAGTCTGGGTTACCTGGAGCCCCCAGCTAGATCAGGCCCTCTGGATAAGTGAGACAATTGAATAGCTTGATCTGTTTGGGAGGCACCCAGGCTGTGGGACCAGGACCTGTCCTTAGTGCATGAGCTGGCTGTTTGGAACCTTGGGCTTACACAGGGACACATGCTCAGCCTGGAAGGAGGGGACTGGACCTGCCTGTACTGAATCCACCAGGTTTAAATGAATCCCCAGGGGTGCCTTGATCCCGGAGGACATGGGAATGGAGGGGAGGGGATAGGGGGAAGGTGGGGATAGGGGCGGGAGGGGGAGGAAGGGGAATCCATGGCTGATGTATAAAATTAAAACACATAATAATAAAAAAATTGAAAATAAAAATAAAAGAAAAAGGGGAGCTGAACAAATAAGACAGACAGAGTGCCCAAACACTTGATGATAGTTCATTCAAAAGTCTACAGTTCACATCAGAATACCTTGAACTTGGGGGAGCATCTCTTGATGAAACTGATAATTCTAAGTGACGTGAGTGCTTTGTTCTGAAGAACAGTAACATTTAGAGTACCTATAGTTTGAAACATTCACTGGACTTCAGGATGTTGGAAAGCCCAGAGCTATGAGACATCTATTGTGAAAGCTGCAGGTGAAGATGGGAGCTGAACCAAGAAAGAGTCCGTGAGTGCTTCTGGCAGCAGAGGGGGAGTCCGGGGGCTAACCAAGCCCTTCATTGTTGAGATGATGCTCAAGGAATCCCAGATGCTAAACATGAAAGTGCAGGATTTGACGTTTGCTCTGTTAGGTTTTGACCTTGCTTTGGTCTTGGTGTTTTTTATGCTCCCTCCTTCCATTTTAAAATGTGTCACACTCTCTGTGTCCCATTGTATGTTAGAAGTATGTAACCTGCATTTTATTTTGCATGTGTTCACAGTTAAGAAGTTGCCCCAAGTCTCACTAGAAACTTTGGACTCTGAAGTTTTGAACTGTATTAGAATAGTTAAAGACTATGGTTAATTTCAGAGTTAGAATGAATGGATGTTGAGATGACCAGGAGTCTGTGGAAACCAGGGTAAAATGTCATGGCCTGGATTTGAAATGTCAATAATAGGCCTATATGTTTGAACAGTGGGTCAGCAGCTGGAAGGGCTTTTTGGTAAGTATGTGGAAACATTAGGACGTGGAGCCTCCCTGGAGTAAGTGGGTCCCTTAAAGTATGAATTGAGACTGTTGCTCACTCTTTACACACTCTAAGCATATGAGCAGGGACTACACACCACTCCTGTCAGGCCTTTCCATTGTCGTGGACTGTATTTCATGGTACTGTAAGCCAAATAAACCCCCTTCTCTAAAGAAAGAAAGTCACAGTGAAATAATCATGACAAGAGACAATCCACTGTATCAACTGTATGATGTAGCTGCCCCACTTCTGGGTTGTATCCAAAAGAAACAGTATTCATGTTTTAAAGAGATTCATGCTGTCTACCTTATTATAGTGTTATTCACAATAAAACATATAGATTCAACTTTGATTCTCATCAATGGATAAATAGAGTAAGAAAATGCAGATTACATATACAACAACATTATTCTGAAAAGGACAACAGACCATTTGCAGCAAAAATGGACAGAGCTGTAGAACATCATGTTAAATTAAATAGCCCATATATAGAAAAACAAGAACCACATATTCCCGCTCATCTGTGAATCTAAAGAGTGCGTGTGAATGCAGGGCAGAGGTTACTGAAGTCTGAGAAGGACAGTAAAGAGGGAAAACAGAGAGATGCCGGACAACAGCTACTGAAGCATGGTTAGAAATGAGATGGTCGCGTCTAAGCATAGTGGGGAGACCATACATCGCTTTAACCTACTCTGTGTATCAGTCACTGGAAGAGAGGCCCACAAAGCTCCAGGTACGGCAGTGACATGAGGTAGAAATGTCTGTTACCATGAGCTGATTGATAAATACACAGCATATGTATGTATGAATGTATGTATGTATGTATGCATGCATGTATGTATGTATGTATTTAAATATCACACTGCATCTTACAAATATGTATAATTGTTTAATCAAATAGTCATGTGTGAATCACAACTTTGAAAAGAGATATTCAAGTTGAAAATCTCAACTGCCCTAATTTGGTTTTACACACTATACACACCCATACCCATGATCACATTGATCTTCCTAATTTGGATAATTAAAATGTTAATATAATAAGTGAATAAAATTTTAAGAAGAAAAAATTAACAGACTTTATCATTAAATCCTATATATGTACTGAATTATCACACTCTCATACATAAATATGTATACTTATTGTGTGTTTTTTTAATTTAAGAAATAAAAATCAAATTTTCTAAATTAGGGAAAAGTGATGATATCCATGAAAATGTTTGGGTTGCCTGAAGTTTAATGCAAAAAAGATTTTAAAAAAATAGAAATTAAAAAAAAATTTAAAAAATTTAAAAAAATTAAAAAATTAAAAAATTTAAAAAATTAGAAATATCTTAGTTTTTCAGGATTAGTCATAGGCTTACATGTAATGAAATACATATAGGAACAACTTTCCCTATTAAAATATTAAGGACTTTTTAAAACATGAAATTAAATTTATTTTAAAAGTACAACTTGAATAATATGGCTTGTTTCATAGAAAAATAAGACTATACGGAAAAATAATAAATAAAAATAAATAAGCTTACATATGGTGATATTTTATTTGTACTGAAATGTGATTTTATTTTTATGTTAATAAAGTTGCCTGAGAGTCATAGCTAATAGCAAGCTATTGCAGAAGCTGGGCCGTGTTGGCACATGCCTTTAATCCCAGTACTCGGGAGGCAGAGCTAGGAGGATCTCTGTGTGTTCAAGGATACAGCCAGCATGGAGACACACGCCTTTATTCTCAAAACCAACCTTAGAAGACCTGGAGGTCTATATAGACAGGCAGTGACGAGGAGGTCATGTGGTTGGGTTTACAACCAATGAGAAGGCAGAACAGAAAGTCAATAAAAGGACAGACACACAAGAAGTAGGTCTCTTGCAGAGGGGAAGGACAGCAGCAGCAGTGAAGGGTAAGAAAAGATTTTTAGCTCTTAGCTATTGCTCTGACCTCTTGGGCTTTTAACTCTGCAATTGGCTCTGTGTTTCTTATTTAATAAGACTGTTCATTTACACTTACATTGAGGAAACTGACTAAAGTATGTATGTGTAATTACCGTGTGTAACTTTTAGGATACATATAAGGACCAGCAAGATGACTCAGTGGGTAGAGGCACTTCCTGCTAAGCCTGATGACCTGAGTTCAGTCCCTGGCACCCACATGGTATAAGGAGACAATCGACTTCCCCAAATTGTTCTCAGATGTCTATGTGTGTGCTTACACACACGCATGCACACACATACACACACACACACACACACACACACACACACACATACCACTTAGACACAATAAAACAATTAAAATATACACATAACCATTAGGAAGATTTCAAATTCAAGAGATGTTATTTTATTTTCTTAGAATTTAAATTTGGAATAAGTTTTTCAATAGAAATATGTATAGACTGGCAAATGCTAACTCACCTGTAAATACTTAAGTTTAGTTGCTTGAATGGTCTCACAAGCACCCTAGTTTGTCAGTACCTCACTGTTACCAGTTATCAAGGCAGGGGGCAATTATCCGGCCTGTCTGGGAATGGTACTGCCTAGGTCTATGAACACTAGCTCTATGCACACACCCGTAAATTATATCTCAGGATCAAGCTCCTCTCAGGGAGGCATTGCTGAGGTGAAGGAGCAAATGCTCCAGGTGAGAAGCTAAGGCTGGCATCTTCCCACCCCTTCCCAGGATCAGTGGGACAGGACAGCTGTGTTAGCCTCTGTTCCCGAGAGAGCTGACAAACCAGGAGGGGTACAGACGGGACACTGCACCAGCGAGGCCTAGAGAGAGGCACACTTGTTTCCTCATTCAGTAACAATCACTTGTACCAGGGATAGGACAGGTAGGCCTGGGCTCTGTCTACTGAAGAGGGTAAATTGTTCTCATCAAGCTGTAACGTACTGTAATGCTAGACAGAATGAAACATCATCAACCAGAGGGCAATTCCAGCTGTAGTGCATGGCACAGGAAGTGGTCATTACTTCTGACCAGAATGAGCTGGGCCAAGGCCTAGTGGAGGGACACTGAGGACTAGGAACTAAGAAAACTATGGCAAATAGGCAGGATGGGAGCAGGTCTCAGAACCACATACCACATTCCCAAAAGCAATACTGGGCAGGCAGGGTGCTGTGTGAGAAGTTACTCCCAGGGTGTCAATGGGGACACACAGAGAGGATGTGTGCCTCTGACACACACTGTTGAAAAGCTCTGAAGAAAGCCTCCTGTGGGAGGCTCAGTGGACACAGTGCTACAGATACTCCACAGGCTAGGGCAGGTCAGCACAGAAAACTATGGTGTTTGCTGGTAGGGATGTTGTACTAGTCAAGGTTCGCCACAGGAACAGAACTTATAGAATGAACATAAAGGGGATTTGTTAGAATGGCTTACAGTCTGTTGTCCAGCTAGTCCAACAATGGCTGTCTACCAACAGAAGGTCCAAGCATCCACCAGTTCTTTAGTCCACCAGGCTGGATGTCTCAGTTGGTCTTCAGTATATTCCAAAATCCTGAAGAAGCAAGGCTCTAATGCCAGCGAAGGAATGGGCATGCCAAGGAGAGCAAGCCTCCTTTTTCAGTGTCCTTTATATAGATCACAGTATAAGATTAATGGTGGATCATCTCACCTCAAGAGATCTGGATTAAAGATGGATCTTCCCACCTCAAAAGATGCAGATTAAGTAGGTCTTCCCACCTCAAATGATTTAATTAAGAAAATAAATCCCTCACATGTATACCCAGCCCCTTGAGCCCTAGTTAATTCCAATGTAATCAAACTGACAACCAAGAACAGCCTTCAGGGGGTTTATTCCCTTCAGGAAAAGCCTTCCTTTGCCCTTGGACTCTGCTTCTTGCCTACAAAGAGTGGCCTGGTCTACCTCAACCCTTATACATACCCAACATCCAAACATCCTTGTATGTGGCTACTGATGGAGCACCCAAGAAGACCAGTAAAGAAAGGTTGACTTTTGAAGGCTGTGCATAACTTTCTCCCAGTCTCCTTTGTTTGCTCATGAGTGTGATGCTGGAAGAGCATTTATCTTTTCACACACTAGTTGAAAGACAGACACTGCAAGGACTACACATCCTTATGAAGAGTTTGCTGTTCCTATAATCTACCTGCAGCAATGTCACAGTCTATTTGGTTAACAGTTCTCTTGGTTCAGTAGGCTGGGAAGTCCAACATCAAGACACCAATGGATTCGTGGCTGTTATGAGATCATTTCTAGGTGTGTAGACAGCTATCTTTTTAAATTTTTTAGATGTATTTATTTTATTTTTATATGTACAAGTGTTTTGCCTGTCCAATATGGTGCTCTTGGGGCCAGAAGAGGGAGTCATATCCTCTGGAACTGGATTTACATTTTCAGGGGCTGAAAGCCACCATGTAAGGTGATGGAACTGAATCAGGATCCTCTGCAGAAGCAAGAATTGCTCCTTACTACTGAGCCTTTTCTCTAGCCCCAGATGGCTATCTTCTTGACGTGTCCTCACATCGCGTAGACAGCAAGGGGCCTCAGGGGCTTTTACTAGGGCACTAATTGCATCCACAAGGGCCCCACCTTCACACCCTGGACTCCAACAGAAAGCCCCACATACCTCCTAATGTCTTCACACTGAATTTTAGGGACACATAAGCATCCTGTCTACACACATCAATTTCAGAGCTCTATAATGAACAGCATTAACTAATGTGTATCTTAGGAGAATCACTTCCATAGCAATGGGAATAATTGAAGAGAACATTAAAATACATGTTTGATCAGGGAACAAAATTAGAAACAATTTGTAATAACCCAGCATCATTCATCTCTATCATGGCAGTGAACTATCACTTACAAAATCAACTTGTACAGTCAAATAGACAGAAGCTAGTGAAATACCAGATTGAAATGCCATGGAAAGAGTGGAGTAAAGGATGATGGGAAAAATTCTAACTCCTCTGTAGAAGTAGATAATTGTAACAACACAAATTGGGTTAGTTAGAAGGAAAACTTGTGACTTGAGGAGTGGCAGACAGGATGGATTTTGCTTGTGTCTTCAGAATGGACATAGCCTCCAGACAGTTAGTTATAGGAATGGAGTTCTCTGAGAAGTGAACAAGACAGCTTGGCTAAAGGCGCAAAAAAGGGGAAACAACACTCCAATTTTCCTGTCAGTAGCTAAAATTTTAAAACTTTTTGCATAAAAAATCTGGGAGGCACCAAAAGAAAATTAGATGGGTGAATAGATAGTCTCTTGGTGTGTGTGTGTGTGTGTGTGTGTGTGAGAGAGAGAGAGAGAGAGAGAGAGAGAGAGAGAGAGAGAGAGAGAGAGAGAGAAACTGTGGAAATGTCAATCAAATCAGTTCCATGTGTTAGTGCATGCCTGTTCTTTCTCTTAATAAAAGCAATTATACTTTAATGGTGTCATTTGGAAGACTGCCATAAAGCTGTATGCAACAATACGCAACTAGAACCAAAACTACCCAGTACCCACTGGCCAAGCACAACCCTTCTGAAGGCCACCCTTCGGCACAGAAGAGAGCTCTGGTCAGATGTATTCTTCGTTACCCATTTTCAGGAGATCTGGGGAGTAAGGCCGGCTGTCAGGTGAGGAAGAGGAGGGAATTAGCATGTGGAGATGGAGACACCAGTAGGAGATGGAGAAAAAAGCTCTGCTTTGTTTCTGGTTAGACCTTTGTAGTCCCAAGTCCCTTCAGCTGGTTCTGCCACCAGAGGAGCAGCCTGGCAGGGTCTGACCTTCGCTGAGCCAACATTCAAAGAGTGAATTTGAGTAATATCAGGGTAATTTGAGGTGCTTGGTTTATTAGCTAAGGCTCTTTTGGTTGCAATAAACAGAAACCAACTAGCCTTGGCTTGGGTTTAAAGACAGTTTGCGCTGTTTTAAGGGGGCTGGGGGTGGTCGCAGATACTGAGATACAACATGGAATCCAAGAAAAATGAATAAAACAACAGAATGGGATATCAATAAGGCCTTTCTTTAGGGAATAACAAAAATTTACATATATTTTCCCCTTGAAGTTGTTCAACAAGTATGAGTTGCCTCCTGCTTTCTAGGTTCCAATAGAGAATTAGTTGTTGTGCGGAGCTCTGACCAAGATGCCCTGCTGACATGATATATCAACATGGATTCCAAGGCTGGAATCTATTGGCTAGGATCTGTCCTGCAGCAAAGGGGAGAGACTGGGAAGATCTCCAAAATCTCACGGCACCAACTGGACACTCAGTGGCAAGGTACGTGAGCATCTCTCCACTCAGGGATACTCTAATATCCCAGTAGTAACAAAGCTTATTTTCCACTCACCATATATGCTGGCTTTACATAGGCTGTGGCCCCAATCCAAACTGCCTCTTTGTTTTCAAGTCTTTTCTGGAAGAAAAGGCAGAAGAAACAGACCTTACATGGCACCGGCCATTCTGTGGCATTCCTCATTCTTTCTGTGAGGAAGCACCACAGTTTATAACAACAGGTAGATACATGGAATCCTTCTCTAGGAAGCAGGTGTGCATTGTTCTCTATGAGATGGGAGTAAATGGGTTAAAATGACACCACTCCATTGATTGTATATAATCTGAGGCCCAGAGGCTACATGTGACCATGGATAGTTGGGAGTTTGGTCCAAAGCAAAATCATAAAGCTACTTAAAACATTAGGAAACTATTTGCAATTTGTGGTTGTTTGCTGTTGTTGTTTTGGAACTTGATTGAGTGACCCTTGTAACTGGTCCACTTAGTGTTTGAGTCTTCTATCTGGTACCTGATTTCTGTCTAGCTGTCTATCATGTATTGAGAGAAGATTATTGAAACGTCTGCTTGTCTTCCTTTATGTATTTACTTAGCTGGGCCATAAGATGCATTGACATTTGGTCAAACACTGTTCTAAGCTTGATTTCTGAATAAGATTAACATTTTAATTGGTAGATTGAATGAAGCTGACCCCTTCTTTGTGTGGGTGGGCCTCTTCTGATTAACTACAGATCTGAACAGAAGCAAAAAACTGAACAAGAAAAAACTCTGAGAGGTACTGTAAATATAGTATTTATATATACACCCCCCCAAAAATAAGTTAAAAATACTATAATGAATAAATAAATATAAAAAAATAAGAAGAAGAAAGGAGAAAATGCCTGGCTGGTTACTATTCTAGAACATTGTTCCTGCTTTGGACTGGAACTCCCTGCTTACTAGCTACAGAGCTTGGGGCTTCTGAGCCTCCATAATCACATTAGCCTGTTCTTACAACAGTGATGAATAAGTCACCAAGGGCATGTACATATGGTTGTATGCGTCTATGTGTCTGTAACACATGCATGCACGTCCACTTACACACACTCCTCTACTTAGGATGGGGTATTTAATTCACCTACTCTACAGAATATTTAGCTTCAAACACAGGGCCCTGGAGAGCACTGGTTGATACCCTCATGACCATGTGGCTGGAAAGATGTTGTTACAGCTTGGTGTACTGCAACACTGGCAGTCCTGGGTCTCTCAAACTATCCACTAAAGACTCTTTTCATTCAAGAAATGTTTACATACCCCAGGAATAAAGGTATATAAAATATTTATACAAAGCAAATATTTACTGATAAAAATCATAAGAAAGCTTGTCTTAAAATAATTCTTTTGTATAGGTACAATTTTATCATTTTGTTAAAGATGTAAGCAAATTTTCACACTAATGAGATAAATGCACTTTTAAATTTTACACAAATACTTACATTTTGGCTCAGTATTAGGTACTGTAGGACTAGAGCATCTCTAGCTATTTTCAGAGTTTATTAATATTTTTATTTTTAACAAGCAATTCAGAAAACACCATTTCATATCAATACACTTATAAAATGGCAAAAGTATATTTAGAGCCATTTCAGAAATGGCAGGAAATTCTGTCTGATTTTTTTATAAACAATTTAACAATTTGATTATTTATTTTATGAAACTGAAGTCAGTAACTCAAACAACAATTTTAAAAATCAAGCATTGCAACACAGTACTATCTAAATTTGATACATGCTGATAAATGACAGTGGGAAAATTGTAATGACAGCTCCCAAATAATGACATGGAGACTTCTTATTAATTATGAAAGCTTGACCTTAGCTTAGGCTTGTTACTAATCAGCTCATATAAGTTAAATTAACCCATTTCTATTAATCTACATACTGTCCCATATCACCCATCCTGCTTCTTCTCTGTCTCCTGGAATGGACTCTCTCCCAAGCTTTAATTGTCTCCTCTTCCTTTCTCTCCCTAGAATCCTGCCTATACCTCCTGCCTAGCTATTGGCCATTTTTGTTACACCAATCACAGAGAATACATCTTCACACAGTGTACAAATATCCCACAACAGAAAATTACTTATTAAAAGTCTTTGTTTTTCTTAATTATTGTTCCTAGAAATGTTGCAATTCATAACACACAGTGTTATGAATCTGAGTCGATCAATTCAGGCAGCATTTGTTGTTTTTCCAAAAGCAACGGTAAGCATGGCACAAAGTGAACACGCTGTGTTCTCAGAACCAAGGCTGCAGTGAAGCCAGCCAATGTAGTGCCAGTGTCAGGGAACATCAGCAGTAACACCCAGTGGAGAATCCCTTCCTGGCAGGTGGAGAGATGCTGGTTTACTGTGACCTCACACAGTAGGTGAAGAGAAAGTAAGCTCTCTACTGTCTTTTTCCATGGGCCACTAATCCCATCACAAGAAACGCTCTGTCATGGCCTCATCTGACTCTAATTATATCCCAAAGGTGCTGTCTTGAAATATCATCACATTGCAGGTGACAGTTTCAACACTGGAAACGGGGAAGAATCACGCTCAGTCCATGATGCAGGGCTCTCAGCCATGACCATGGGGACTAAGAAACCACCTGTTTCTGATCATGCAGAAGCCAAATGTGGGTGCTTCTACCAGCTCAGGTATGTATCTGAGGAGCTGTGTACAGTGAAGCATCTGCCAATCTTGTCAGGACTTGGAGCATAAACAGAATTCTGCTGCCTTAAGCTAGGAGCTCAGTATTTCTTGTTATTGCTACATAATCTAGTTCACTATCATCTAAGACTTAGCAGGAAAGACCACTGTAAAAAAGAAGCAAAAGGATAAAATTCAACATTATAAACACATTAAACAAAATAGAAAAAAATAAAAGCTGCAAATGAATTAGTCAATGCAAAATCAATCTGACAGATCCCCCATGGTAAACAGGCTGTGCCAGGGCACAATAATGAGTCAACAATAGTAAATACCAAATATTGTAATTTAAGGAAAAATAAAGAATTAAAACCTCTTCATTTTGCAAATGTAACACTATCTACTGTAAATTCCAAGAGAAACTGCAACCAGAAAGATTTCACAGTAGTTTCAGATTACCATCTGGACAATCAGAATTCAGCTGTTACAGCAAACCTACAACAACTTAGAAACTGTAAACACCATTTACAACACAGCAAAAATGCAAGATACCGGAACACCAACCATTGAAAATGTATTTATACATCTATTCACTGAAGAACACAAGGATACAAATAATTGGAGCGATAAATCACATTCATATCTAAGAAGGCAATTATACAGGTGACATTTTCCCATAAATTGATATAAAAATCTAAAGAATTCAAATGTCAAATCAATGCAGTGGAGTTTTATGCACATCAAAATGTCAATCCTAAAGTTTACAAAAAAGAGCAAAGGGCCAAGAATAACCAAGGCCAACTCAATGGGTAAAGGTGGGTGTTATGGAAACAGCATCCTGGGTTCCATCCCCAGAATCCAGATGGTAGAAGAGAGCTTGATTCTACAAAATTGTCCTTTGACCTCCATCCACACTATGCTGTGGCATGCATGCACACACAGAGATATCATGAATATACATACTTGTACACACAGAGAAATAATAATAATAACTATTTTTTAAAGACTAAGCAATTAATTAAAGGGACAAGCAGATTTACCTTATAAAACATTGGTAACAATGCTGTAATAATTAAAATCATGGTATCGACACAAGAGACAGACAAACTATGAAAGAAGAGTTTAGAGATGAATCTTTATAAATATGGGAATTGAAAATGTGATAAAGGACATTAGAAATTGGTAGAAAAAAAGAAAGCATAATCACAAAATATTGTTAAGGAAATTGTCTACATTAAAAAAGATAAAATTAGATCATTTCTTCAAAACTCATGAAACATTTAATTTCAGAAGGATTTTAATCCACAGAGTCAGAAGCAAAACTTTCAGACTGTTAGGGAGCAACAGAGAAAAATATCTCATGACTTCAGGAAGGGAAAGAACTTCTTAAAATACAAAAAGAGATAAATAAAATAGAGAAATTTAGAAATAGGGACAACTGTTCAGTGGAAACCACCAGCATAGTTGAATGGAGAATGTATCATGAGAACATTGTCATGCAGATATAATAACAGTTTTTAAAGTGTGGGGATGACACCAACTTCAAGAATTCTCTGCCCTCAGAGAGGAGTTGGGACTGGCTGGAGGACCCACTTAATACAGGGGCAATCATGGACTTCCTGAAGACAAGAGAAATAGACAAGTTCTGCCTTCTGATGACTGTTTAGTCAAGACAATTCAGATATCTGGACATCTACCCAGCTCTTTTCTGATTTGTAGAATTGATCTATTTAATAACTTAAAGAAAAACCTATATATAACATGTATGTATATGTGTATATACACAATTGTTATATATGATAATATGTAACATATTATCATATATTATATAAAATTATATATTATCTGATTATACAATATATTATATTGATATTATTATAATATCTTGCTGTATTATTATATTATGTTGTTATATAATATAATATATTATTATGTGGTTATATGATATATTATTATAATATATAGCTGTATTATTATATTATAATATTACATTATATTATTATAAAATATATATATATTATATACACATAATAGTCACTCCAATCTCTGTGCTATCCTTGTCCCCAGGACATACTCTCTTGTCACATTCTGCTTCTGTGAACATAGATATGAGAAGAAACTGCCATAACATCTATAGCTCTTTATAATAGGAGAGTTTCTCAGAGCTTTACAGGGCCTTTATAGGTGCTTATTAAATGCTTAAGAATGGCTGATGACGTATCTCTTTACTTCCCAAGATACTGACTTCTGCCTCAGACACTTGGCTCTTAAAGCCCTCAGAACTTTCCTGCTCCGTCCACTATCATGTAGCTTGATCAGAAATCCAGTCGATGTCTACGTGACAGAATGAAGACACCGTGAGTATGAGCTGCACTCAGTAAACTCAATAAACTCAATAAACTCAGTAAACTCAATAAACTGGCTGGGGTCCTATGAGTCACTGAGCATAAAGTCAGCAGTGTCCATTCTGTGCTACTCCAGGCTAGCCCGTTCCCACCACGTCATAGATGAAACATAATTGGGTCCTTTCAACCATTCTTTGTCGCCTAGAAGGGCTTAACAGGTCATTTCTTCTCTGCCTGCTCCTGTCTGAAATCCACCTTTGTAAAAATGTTTCAACTCATTTTACCCTCCAAATTTGGTGAGCCAGTTCCATATCCAACTCCTTACCCTCTGCTCTCAAGACACCCCGTGGAAGCTTCTTCAGCACCTTCTGGATTTGGCTGTCCAAGCAGAATCACTTGGCTTGAAAGACCAGTTTGTGTTTGGGTTGGTTTTGGTATTGGGCCATCTGGATCCGGCAGCCGGCCTACAAGGAAAGTCTCATTGTCACTCAGTGACCCAACCAATCACATCCTGCTCACAGGGACACTGAGAAAGCACTCTGAACCTGAATCTGCTCACAAAGGACTGGTTTCAGAAACAGAGGAGGGGAAAAAAATCTCCTGATATCCAGAAATAACTCCAGGTTGTCCCATCCTCCACCCAGGAACAGGTTCTGCACCTAGCAGGGACAACCAGAGATCACACAGTAACCACAAAGGCTGCCTGTGCTGGACATCCGGTGCAGGCTAGCAGCTCAGACTTTGGTGAAGTCACCCCTCGGTTCTCTCTTTAGAAACGGACATCTTTGTTTTCCTCCAGTAGCTGAGCCTCAGACACTCCCATCACCTAACATTTAACACTGTGGCCTGTGTAGCACTACTGCAATATATCACTTACACTCCCTCTGACATTTTATGGGAATTTGAAAGCAGCAGGTGTGTGATATAGACGTCACTGTCAATCATTTTGTAAGAAATGCTCCACCCTTTCAAATGCCTAATCAGGAGTCTGATGAGTTGCAGCTGGCCGCTAACTAGGCTGGATTGGAAGCTTTCAAGGCAAACAACATCAGCTCATTTGGGGAAAGGATAGGATGGAGAGCTGAGAAGCTGGGTCAAGGCCAAGGGACCAGTCTTGTGGCTGGAAGTGGGAGGAGTACTTATCAGTTGAAAGGAAGTGGGCATAAAACGTTAAGTCTCGCCACTATACTGTTGATGTCTGTGTGGTGTTAAAGACTGGGAAGGCTTCATTCAGAGGAAAGCAGCCCTGGACAGTGATTAAGCCCTGTTTAAGTAACCCAAGAAAGGCCCTTTTGCTGGTCTTGCTGACGTTCTGGTTCTCCTCTCTGGAGTAGAGTCAACAAAGGAGGAGAAACCAAGACCCTTCAACATGGAGTTCTGCTGGGCTGTGGGGTCACTTCTAAGTCCATTGACTAAAGAGGATTCATTTAGTTTGTGCAGAGCAGCTTGTTTTTCTCAGAGCTTTGGACTGCCATGAAGTAATGCACATGGCCATGTGGCATTGTCACTGTGATACAGAAGAGCCCATTGCCACTCACCTCTAGTTTCAACAATTTAGAGTATAGTCATTATATATACATGTGTGTCATTTTATACAAATATGTATGTGTGTGTATGTATATATATGAATATATATATATGAATATATATTTATATATAAAGTATTTTTATGAGGACTTTATTTGTCCTCCTATGATTCAGTCTGTGGTCCCACACTCTATTTATGAATGCTACCACTGTGTATGCCAAAAGAGGGTCCATGCCAGTCTTGAGCTGAAGAGCTTCGGGGGCATGGGAGTGGCTCTGAGGTCTTCCTAACCAGCCCGGGATGCTTGAGTGTTCTTCGCGGAAATCCATTTAGTAAAACTGTGCTGGTGTCACTCTGGGTTGACTCTCAAACATGGACTCTTCATTTCTCTCCTTTCTTGGATGTCTTGTCTCCTGTCAACTTGGCTCCCGACTACAGTTTGCCCATTCACTATCGCCTGTTAATGCCATCTGGTAACTGACCCTGTTTTTATCTTTGAACAGACTCTGGCCACTCATTGGGGTCTCTATTAATAGGCTCCTTATCCCCACTCAATTAAGACTTTCTGGAATTTTAGACTGCCTTTTGTCCACACTACCATGGTTGGTTTTAATGACACATTGCTACAGGTTGTGATCACCTAAGGAGGGAGCCCACCTGAAGAAGTGTTTTGATAGCTTCGACTGATGTGGAAAGACCCACCCTGGCTGTGAATAGCATCTTCTGGTTGCATCCCTGATACAAGGGGCATGGCAAAAGAAAGATCACCATGCCTTTTGCTTTGTCCTTCTGCTGTGAGCTAATTTATCCTATTGTGGCTGCTGCTGATGATTCCTTCACTGCTCCAGCATTTCTAAGCTCTTGGTGTAGGGATCAGCGGCTCTCCAGGAACCTTCTGGCCTTCCAGAGCTAGATAGGGACTGCTGAGGCACCCCATCTTGTAGACAGAGCAACCACTAGTTTCTAGGCCACTGCTGAAGGGACTCTGGCTAGCCTGGGCATGGTGAGCATGGCTCTGGCAGGTCTTGCTCTTCTCTCCATTCCCTTTGCCTTGCTAAAAACCATTAGATCACATTCCTACAGCTAGCCACCAAGGGCTATTCCCTCATTTGGCCCCTTCCTCCTCCTGAGGCTGACTACCAAGGTCCAGCTATCGAAGTATTGAAGTCCAGCAATCAAAAGCCCCACCTGATTAACAGGCCCAATTAAAATTAAACACTTCATCCTAACATGGGGTTTCCCCTTGAGCCTTTATAAACTGCCATTTTCCTATGGGCCACATCTGTCTCCTCTCTATTCAGACAGTCCTTTGCCCCTCATCCACCCCCAGGACAAATACCCCTTTCCCCACCCCCTCTCTTGTTCCCTCATCCTCCATCTCCTGTCTTTGTCTCTTATTCCCGCCGTTTATCTCTCTGGGGTAAATTAATCTTCGTGCTGAGCACTTGATCTCAGGGTCCTGAGCTGAGACTGGTTCCTTCAGTCCCCAAGTGAGAGACAACTATTGTGGCATTATTCTGACTGCTGAGACCCAGCCTCAAAGACCAAATATCTACCAGATTGTCAGCGCTCAGATGTGATTCACTGGTTTTGTTACTATTTTAAAGCTGCCTTAATCACAATACACACACACACACACACACACACACACACATACACACACACACACACACACACACACACACATACACACACACACACACACACACACACACACACACACACACACACACATACACACCAATAGTTTTATTCCAACAGAGAACCCTAACTAACACACTTACTTTATCTACAGTAACTCAAACTCACAGCAGACTTTCTTGTTCTCCACATGATTTTAGGCCTCTGTTGTAGCACACAGGCATAAAGGACCTAGCTTCACAGTACACACTGTCCAATGTGAGCACTGCAAAGATGCAGAAAAACTGAGCTGTGGACGATGGTGACACTAACAGAAGGATGGGCTTAAGAGAAGAAGACGTCACTGACACATAACTTCACTCTGTCCCCGACAGCCTGTTCAACCCCATCTCTATTTGACTATTTCTTCTCTGCCCCCCCCCCAGGGTAAAAAATCAAGAATCTTGATTCTTCTAAAATTTATTTTTCATTTTAGCCATGAAAAACTCCAATCACAGGCAACAGTCACAACATTGTAATTTCTTGGAAAGTTAAAATCTTTTGCGAGTTAAAGATTTTAGCATGGGATTTTTGCCTCCCCAGGGTACTTGTCCAGAGTGTGTACAGCACCATGAGAGAAGGTCTTGCTAGGTTGTCTGCTGTGGTCTATGGGGCTGGGTAAGTGGTCAAACTGGCTTTGTTCTCTAATGGGCTTTTAACAGGATTTCAGCCATCACCTCTAGGAGCACTTGACAACTTTCTTCAGAGCAAGTATTATTTCTTTACTAGCAGGTAACTGTACTCAACTACCCCCAAACTTAGCAGGTAAAAGCTGCAAGCCCATACTATCACCATGATTCCCATGTTGAAGGACCCAAGAAGAGCTTGGTTGAGTGGTTCACGCTCTGGCTCCCTGGGCTGCAGACAATCCCTGCAGCCAGAGATTCGGTCATCTGGAAGCTTGATTTGAACTGGAAGGACTTAGAGGGTAGTAGAACACAAATAATTATTCTAAATGACAGATGGAGTGTAAGGTTTGGGTGCAGGATCATGGAGAGTTGATGGGAGACTACTGGATTAGCTCCTTAGTCTTCATAGTGATGTGGGGAAAACTTCCTCCAGCTTTGGCCCACAGGAGGGTCCTCTTGAGTGTAGGAGTCAGAGCAGGGTGGATTGGAAAGCTGCTTTTAGAGTTTGTCCTGCAGAGCAGGAAGAGTTGAGTGGGTCCTGTGTGCCATGTTCAGCTGCAGGAAGGTGCTGCTAAATACCTTAACCTGACTATGAAAGACAGCCTCTTGCTCCAGCATCTGCTGCCTCTTCAGCCTCACCTCCCACTTCTCCCCCAAAAGCCCTAATTCTCAGGCCAACTTAATTTTGTGCATCTCCATGACGCTAGACCAAGTCTTCTCTCCTCGATGCTAAAATCAATGAGCCCAATCCCTGAAAGAGGCCAGCAGCAGACTGCCGGGACCCTATCCGGGTGGGAGCCCAGCACAAGGCAAGGAGTAACCCTAGACATAAGACACAGGGATGTGAATTCTGTCTCCAGCATGGAGGCCTGCAAGCCTCACAAGTTTAGAGACCTTTCTTCTCTCTTGACCTTAGTCTCTTCATCTGTAAAATGAAGAGGCCGGCCTACCTGGCAGGTTAGTTGGGAACTCAAGGTAATGACTATAAAAAGCTTGCAGATTGTGAGGTGATCTCTTATGCATGTTTTGCTTATGCAAGTATAAGGGATTGTCATTAGTATTCAGGGTCTTCTTGGCTGATGTGGTTTTTTGCGAACGTTTGGCTGGAAACGTGATTATGATATGTCCCAGATGAGTAGCTTCTGCCAGGGTGGGTGCCTTCATCCAATAGCCACAGAGGGAAAGAATCGGCCTTTGTGATTGTTTCTTACATAGCTGGAAGCATTTCAAAGCATCAGATCTTCTTTTAAAAAGTGAATTCCAGTTTATTTGCATTCAGCCTATTTCTATCAGTGCTTGAGAACACAGTAAGTTCATGCTTTCAAAGTTAATAGTTTAAAATGAAAGGATACATAGCCTGCTAATGTTTTTTTCAACAATTCAGGATTTGCAAAGAATTCATGTATAAGTAACAATATTGATTAATCAGATTTGAAAGAATTGAAGAAGCAATTTTGCTTAAACAGTAAGTTTTTCTAGGCTGATAATGAAGTGCAAGGCTTTCTCCTTGACTGGCGGAAAAATATAACATAAATCTGTAGTTAGAGTTTTCCTGCCTGGCCCACAGTCAGGACAAATCTCTCTTACCCGCCAGTCCCACAGTCGCTCAGACCCAACCAAGAAAGCACACAGAAACTTATATTGCTTATAAACTGTATGGCCGTGGCAGGCTGCTTGTTATCTACCTTTTCTATCTTAAATTAACCCATTTCTGTTAATCTGTACTTTGCCACATGGCGTGTGGCTTACCAGTGTCTTTACATGTTGCTTCTCATGGTGGCGGCTGGCGGTGTCTCCCCCCAGCCTTCTCCATCCCAGAATTCTCTTTCTTCTCTCTTGTCCCGCCTATACTTCCTGCCTGGCCACTGGCCAATCAGAACTTTATTTACACAGAGCGATATCCACAGCACTTCCCCTTTTCTTTTTTTTTTAAGGAAGGCTTTAACTTTTATATAGTACAATTATATAAAACAATTATCAAGCAAGAATTACAGTTACAATATTAAAGAAGATATCCTATCTACCTTATATTTGTGAGTCTAAGGTTTTATATCTAACTTATCTTTTATCATAACTGAGGAAATTATAACTATCTAGTCTTTAACCACATCAAAGACCTCAGAAGGATATAATATTACCTGAGAACCGGGAGAAGGATGCAAGCAACTTTCAGGAGTCTTGCAGGGTAGACAGAGACAGCTGGCAGCCTGAACAGTCACCTAATGTTCCTTTGTAAAGTTGGGGCATTTGTCTTCAGTCCACAGGGCTAGAGTCTCTCGGTCACTTCTCTCAGTGTCCCGTAGAATGTCTGTCAGTTTCCTCTGTGAAGCAGGAACCTGAAGGACCATTTTGTCAAGCAAAGTTCAGTGGTCACCTTCCTATGGGTCCTGCATGTCCAGTTGATCGAGCAGTCCAGGCAAGAACAGTTTCTTGCCCAAATGGCTATTTTTGCCAAGGTGAAGATAAACTCCATATGAAGTGTCTTTAATGCCCATCCTCCTCTCTGAAGTAAATCGGTGCTGCCAGGAGCAGACATGTCTCACTGTCCAGAAAGTCTAAATTTTAAAAATATTTTAAATGCCATATTCTGAAGGTCTTTGAAGTATTTGAAGATTACCTATCTATCTGAAATATCTCTATGTATACCCAGAAGACTTAACTAACATGGCTATGAGTATGATGATTACAGATGATTAATTATTAATCTATTTTTAATTATCCATTACAATTTTAAATGAGCTATACAAACATAATACCTTAAACACAAGTAGAAAAATATACATAGTATAACAAAATTAACTTTAAGTTTGTATCAATAGACTAAAATCTATACCAATGTAAAACATTTTAAACAAGTTGTTGTTCTTTAGAAGTAAGTTCCTTAATCTATCCTTTTATCCTTTATATCTGTATCATTTCCCCTTTTCTTCTTTAGAAAGAGATCTCATTTATAATCAAACTGCTTTAAAGAAAAATATTGGTTTTTCTCTGTCCCACACGCCAGATATTGGTGAAATTATTAAGGCCATTCCACGTAGTTAAAAGGGAGGTTTATTTTGTGGGGTAACTTACAAATGAAGGGGTAGGTTGCAGGGTCTGGCAAAGGTATAGGGTAGTCCGGCGGTGTTCTCTGGAGAACTCTGCTCGGTCCACCTCCAGCGTCCGGCGTCCCGGAACCAAGAGAGCCACCTCCTCCTCCTCCTCCTCCTCCTTGGTCTTCCGCTCCCTCCTCTGCCCCGCCTTGTGGGCGTGATCATTACTGAAGCCTCAATGGAGGTTGGAACTTCCAGGCCAATGCTGGGATGGCTATCCACTACATAAATCCAGTCAATTAATCAACCAATAAGTCTTTAAGCAAACAAACATAAACTAGAAAAAAAATGGAACATCCCAAAACTTTCAGGAGACTATTCCCAAATGATGGACCATTAAAAGGGAACAGGTTAGGGACAGTGTGATGAAGTCACTATGCCATAAGTAATGGTCCTTGAAGAAAAGCCACATTGATGGTTTGTATAGGCAAACTTGAACATCTAAAAGTGATCCACACAGCTAAGATATAGTGTGGCAGGCACTGGCATTCAAGTGATCAATAGATAACACCAGGGAAGTAGAGGTGGTGAATGAAGAGAGTAAGGTCAACATTTAAGAATCAGGCCAAAATGCTGGCGGTGGTGGTGCATGTCTTTAATCCTAGCACCCAGGAGGCAGGGGCAGGTTGCTCTCTGAGTTCAAGTCCAGCTTGGTCTACAAAGCCAGTTCCAGAACAGCCAAGGCTACACAGAGAAACCATGTCTCCAAAAACCAAAAGAGAAAAAGAAAATCAGATCAAAGATAAGTATCTAGCAAAGAATTTTCCAGAAGGGCAACTAGAAAGATAACAAGAGAACCAAAGTGAATGGAACAGTTGAGGTGAGAGTAAACCAAGACAGAAGACTGGAAGTCAATAGATACGTTCTACTGCTCAGTCCAGTACAATGAGAATCCAAGGGTATTTAGTGGATTTAGCACCATGCATGAATCTAGTAGACCTTAATAAGGGTTACTTTGGTGGAACTATAAGGCTGATCCATGTGGCAGTATGTTGGAAGGAGTGGAAAAGGAAGTAGAGAAAGAGCATAGATCATGATTTCAAAAACAGTCCAATGGCTAATGTAAGGAAAGAAAAACATCAATATACAGAGGAAAATGTGAGACCCAAAGTCCTTAATGAATTAGAAGACACAGAGGCATGTCTGATTGTTAATAAAAAACAATCTGATCAACAGGGAGAAGTGAAAGACACAGGAAAACAAGAGGCCTTCCCAAAAGAGCCAAAGAGCATGGCACCCAAAGCGCAGACCAGGGTCACTACTGTCCCACTCAGGCTCTTGGAGGTAGAAACCACACCTGTCTGAGCCTCTTAGAAGATAAATAATGTAAATTCAGGCAAGAAGAGCAGATGCAGGATACAGAAAAATAGGACATTCCTCTTCAGCCGGTGCTCTGTTCAATTTCTCCTCTGGGGCTTCTCAGAGTTGCCTAAATCTCAGTGGGAGAAAGTATTCCAAAGAAATGTTTCTGGGGCTACATTTTTTAGGTTCATTTTCATAAATAAAATGTGGATTTGCTTACACAATGCTCATCCTGTTTGTCTCCACCCAAGGTATATTTGTCATCTGAGTTATTTCCTTTAGAAAGTGTGTAGCCAAAGATACTAAGTTGGAGTTCAAGCGCCCACAAGTATTAATGTAATGTGATGGTGGAGGGTGGTTGCCTTACACCTAGCCACATTCCTCTGCATTTCTTAAGTAAATAATTTCCCAGTAATCATGGTGCTGCCTAATTCGAGCCTGTCTATCTCAGCTAAAAAAGGAGAACTTGACCTTTCAGGTGGTCACATGTGAACTCACTTGATGAGACATATATTTCAGTGGTGAGAGATTGAAGACCGAGTCCAGATGGGAAGGAAGTTCTAGACACACGCCAACTGTTCAGTGAAGTGCTCGGTCCACAAGCAAAAAGGGGAGCTCTTAAAAGTAAAGATAATTTGTGCTGTTCAAACATAATTATTGCACATGAAGTCAAACCAAATACACATAGATATTCAATTCACAAATGAGTCCCAGGCATAAGATCCAAGCCTCCTAGTAATTTAAGAAATCTCTGCTGAATTGAAATAAAGTCTGCCAGCACTCAATTAGCAATATTTTCTTTTAAAATACTAGTAGCCAAAACTAGTGAATACATGTTTAAGTCAATACCTGTAATTATTTTTGGTATCAAGGAAAATTAAAGCAATTCTTGCAGAAAATTATCTGAAACTATGAAACAAGAGATGTAAAATTATTTATATAATTTAACCCAGTACGTCCTCATGAAGAGATTGCTAGGAAGATTGCTCAGTGGTTAAGAACACTGACTGTTCTTCCATGGGGCCTAGATTCAGTTTCCAGCACCCACATGGTATCTCACAACCCCCTGTAATTCTAGACCCAGGGGATCTAATGCCTTCTACTAGTGTCTGCAGACACTGGGCATACAAGTGGTGCCTACACACGCATGCAGGCAAAATACCCATACACATAAAGTAAAAGTAAAATAAAATAATAACCTATAATAAAAATATACATGTATGTTTACACACACACATATATACATATATGCCTTATGATCAATCAAATAATTGGTCAATAAACACTTGAGCAAACATAAACCAGAAAGAACAAAGAAAGAATTATATGTGTTACAGACAAAAAGTTTGGCTTCCACCTTCCTAGTAAAAGACCTATCTATCTTATTTCTGTAATTCAACTCAACACTGGCTCTGAAACCCATGTCTTCTATGATCCTTGAAATTTTAATCTCAGCCACTAAGGTTTTCCTGAACATAGAGTTATAACAGAGTCCTGAGATTATGCACTACACTGAAGGTTCATGGGACTGGGCAGGGTTGGTGTATAGTTATTCCGGATGCCCCTTTCATAGTTAATGCCTTAGAGCCTAGCCTCTTCCCATTGTTTCTATCATCCACTATGCAGAAGGGGTTGCAATAGAGCTAGGGACCTTTTCCTTGGGACCGTACATTGTGCACAGTCCCTATCAGAAGGACACTGCCACCTTCACAGTTGTCCTCTCAGGAGGAAGAACTTAGGTTCCTGATTCCTTTTCTCATCTTGATTTTCTCCCTCCTCACTGCCCCCTGGACCCAGGCTGGTTGAGAAGACATTAACAAATAAGAAGAAAGGAAGACCCATGTTCCCAGATTTTCTCTAGACCTTGTTACTGCCTTTGCCTTCAGTCCATCTCCACCCATATCCCCACCTCTGCCTCTCGAAAACTAAATCAGAGAAGAGAAAACTAAATACCAAGGGTGGAGACACAGTATAAACCTTGTCTAAGCAAACCCACATTTTATTTAGAAATGCCTTCCTAGCTTTAGTCATTGTAGATGCCTGTGATTTCAGCTGAGCCCTGAGCCATCTCCAAACGGGAAAAGGGCCCCACCTCTCTGTATTTGGATAGAAAGTCAGAAATATGAAAAATTAGTATCTCAAAATATCTTTCTAGCTTTATGCATGAAGATTGTCATGACAGAAAAATGGTAAAGGAATTAGAAACCACAAAACTATCCAAGAGCAAAAACATGATTATGCATAATTTTTTCAAACATTGCCATACTTTAATCTTCATAATAATATTTGATTTAGTATTATATAATCAAAAATATTTGAAGACAAAGCCTCAACCCATATGTATCACAAAGTCTAAGAGTCATCAGAAAAAAATGAAAATATCTGATATGTTTGGGTGGAGAGAGTTAGTGTGAGTTATTTTTATAATAAAGATTATATAACAACATTAAAAATAAATTGGCATTAGAGTGGAAAATACTTCCCAGATTTGGAATAAGAAATGAAGAAATCCCTATGGATTTTACCTCAAAGTGTAGTGTCAAGCTTCAGGCCAGGAATTCAAAGTTACCCCAACCACTGCCATTGTTGATGAGTTGAAGCTGCTGAGAGCTTTGCTTTCCTCCATTTCATCTTCCCTAAGACATTCGAACTTCTACCTGTCTCTCCAGTTTCCACACAGAGTTTACATGCTAGAGCAGAACTTGGAAATCCTGGTCAAATGAGGCTTCAAAGAGGGGAGAAGTGTCTGAATTATCTTGTTGCCCAGACACTGGGAAGACACCTCCCTCATTAGCACGGCTGTTAGACTCTGTTGTGATAATATCAAATCTGAGCCTCTGAAAGGTGATGTTCCCAGCAATGTCACTTGGTGACTGGGTCAGGATTCAAGCTCTGGTTTGGCAGAACACGGAGCCTGAGGTATTCTCCATGGGGTTTTATGATCTGACTAGAAATAACCTGCAAGTCCATTCAGTTACCCTGAGATTAAAAAGTTGAAAACAAAACGTTTCATGATCATCACAAATTAGTGAAAATGTTAAACAGCCCACTACTCCTACTGAAAAGCAGTGACACTGTTAGCCAGCTTGTCCCAACCTCAGGCCATGCATGCTTGCACATGCTCACTGATGGACATGTTCCACAGCAAAGGGCACAGGAATATGGTACACTCCAGAAGTCCCCCATTGGAAATCCATGGTCTACTCAAGGACTCTAAATTCAGAAGGAAAAGAACTCCTTATCTTTTTAAATCTAGTGTTTCCAGGACCTGGTCATAGAAGCCATTTAATCTTGACACTGTCATAGCCCTTGGATCCCTTGCTCAAATTCGTATCAAGGTCAAAGGAAGGGATTCCAAGGAAACACTAAGGGGACATAATTTTATTGTCATGGAGGGTTTTCTGTGAGGCAATGGTGACAGCTGTACCCTGTAACACTGAAGATGACAGTTCTTTCCAGTGAATGAGAATGGTTTCATTGTGATCAAGCCTCCAGGATCTGCTCTGGTGCCTCAAACGCCTGTGTGTTCGGAAATGTCAGAAGACTGGTAGCAATGTAGCATGAAGTAAGACTCACATAGAACCCAGAAGGAAGGAAAAAGTCATCCATGGGTTTTAAAGTAAAACTCAGTAAGGGCAATTTTAAGAATTTTAAAGAGCAGATGTGATCAACATTGTGGAAGTGGCGAAGGTTGCTTGAATTCTTTCCAGTTTCCCCCAGGACTCCAAGGAGTATCTGGGTCTGTCATCTTGGGCATGGTGGGACAGAAACAGCAATGTCATGAGGGTTCACTGAATGAGGATTAGATGGAGGGACTTTGTACAGAGACACATAGATGGAGAAGGTGGCCAGCCGAGGATGGCGAAGTTCTGGAGGCAAGAAAGTTGGAGACACAGAAAGGGGGTGATAACCTAGCTTAGTGAGAACTTCCACCATTAAAGAGGCACCAAAATGACAGCCAACAGGGAGACAGGACAGCAGCCCAGAATATGGAATCTAGGATGTGCTAAAGAGCCAGCAGAAATAGACAAGGAAAATAGGCAGCGAACTGTGGATCATTATTGTTAGACAGGTAATGTCAATAGACTGGAGAAAACTGCAAACACAGGAAACTCAACAGCTAGGAAGCTCAGAGTCCTGAAATTTTAGAATATCAGAAACTCGTGATTAATCCAACAAAAATGTAATTTGATAAAATTTAGGACACCCCCCCTTCTACTTATACAGCCCAAAGAATTTGCCCCCACTCACACAAAGCATGCTGAGTTAATTTATGTATGCTGCCTTTTCATTTCTTCAGATGGGACACTTAGAAACTGTGGTAGCAGGTTTGTTTGCTTAAACCTTTTCTATGAACAAGCCCGCCCACCACATCTGGGGAAGGCATTATCCTGTAGGAGCAGTGTCTCCACTAAGCTGTACAGAAAGGCTATCAGCTACCTCCACAGGCCAGTCCCTAGAACACACGGGGGTTCTGTTGTTCTTGGGGCATAGGCTCCCCATGTCCTCCTCAAAAGTATGCTTAGAAACCACAGGGATGCCTGAATAACGGCCCAGAATGTGTGGAACGTGAGCCCTAGGATGCTGATGATCCCAGATAGATGACTACAGTCAGATGTTTCTGGGAGGGGTCTTTGCTAGGGAAAAGATGAAAGAGTGGCCAGAGGGTGAGACATTTCTAGTACTAACTACAGCAGAGAGCCACTACTCCCAGAGAACTAGAGAGACCAAAGAAGGAGATAAGTGTTTCCATGGTCCTAGAAGGCCAGAAGCCCAGCAGACCTGCCTGTGAAGAGCTTGGACCACAGAGAATGGACTGTCCAGTGGTAGCCAGAACTATGGAAGATAAGTAAGCCCTGCTTATCTTTTCCTTTTCTTCTTCAACTGCTAGGGTCACTCCCACTGAGCCAATCTGGTCTGAAGCCAGTTGGCAAGGGATGCTAGAAACCATGTCTCTGCAGTGTAGATAGGGTGGTAAGAAAGGATAGGATGGATGGAAGATCAAGCAGATAAGCCAGACACATCATTTTGTGCAAACTTCACTCACAGCACATTCAACCAGCCCTTGTCAGTATTATCTGTGACCTTCTAGCATCTGACACCAGGGCTAGTCTTGTCTTGAACTCTCAGCAGCCCTTGATGGATCACTTTTTCCTTGTTAAGTATTTTCTTCATTTGGTGTGTGGGACACTTACCCTAAACATTTAGTATTTTGATAGTCTTCTTCATAGACTCCTCCTGTCTCCTCATGCTCTCATTGGAGAGGTGTAGGAGGTTTTTTCCCCTTGCTTCTCATTTTCATCCACCCTTGGTGCTTAGGTAATCTCATCTTTAGTGAGTGGCCCCTGTGTGGATGTCATCACTTGGGCATGCTCCCACTTCTGTCCTCAGTGCCTGTCAGGAACTCCAGCTGGAGGCTTGAGCATCTCAAATAAAATGTGCTCTGGTTAATTTTTTTCCATCTGAGGCATCCCTCTTCTGATTTTCTGATCTCAGGTCTCTAATAATCAAAGATGTATAATGTATGCATATTCTAATAAGTATCAAGAATAGAATTTCTGCAATCATCATGAAGTATTCCATATTCATTCAATAAATCCTGGCCAGGGTTCCCAAGAAGGGTCAGGCTTGCGTTAGTCACTAAGTAAACAGAAGCAAATCACACCTTGTACCTGGCTTCAAGGGAGGAAAAATTGGGAAACATGATCATTTGTGCTTATTTTTGTTTAAAATAGTACCATTCACCAAGCTTAAAGAGTCTTAAGAATTACCATGTTGTTACAGTTTTTATTTAGTTCAAGTACTGACTAGTCTGAGAAAGAAGGGGGATCTTGGGGTCTTTTCAGGAACCAGGTGTCTTAGTTGGGGTTTCTATTGCTGTGAAGAGACACCATGAACATGGAAACTCTTACAAAGGAAAACATTCAATTGGGGTTGGCTTATAGTTTCAGAAGTTTAGTTCATTAGCATCATGGCAGGAAGCATAACAGCATGCAGGCAGACATGGTGCTGGAGAAGTAGCTGAGAGTTCTACATCCAGATTGGTAGACGGTAGGAAGAGAAACTGAGATATACTGGCCAGACTTGAGCATCCAAGGCCTCAAAGCACACCCCCAGTAACATGCTTCATCCAACAATACCACACCTATTCGAAATATACCACATCTCCTAATAGTGCCACTCCCTATGGGCCTATGGGGCCCATTTTTATTCAAACTACCATACCAGGGAAGGTAAAATAGTCCAACCACAGAAAAGGCAGGGAACTCATCAGTAGTCTGTAGACCCTTTTTCTAGAAAGCCCTCATACCATGATCAGCTCCAGGACAGCAAAGAGGATCAGCTCACCCATGAAGTGGGCAGATGACTACTTGGCACAGTGC
Organism: Onychomys torridus; assembly: GCF_903995425.1. Taxonomy (NCBI): domain Eukaryota; kingdom Metazoa; phylum Chordata; class Mammalia; order Rodentia; family Cricetidae; genus Onychomys; species Onychomys torridus. Next base: position 122,538,994 of record NC_050444.1, read on the forward strand.
AATAGTGAGGATTAAATGACATGATACACAGGAATCGCAGGGCACAGTGCTTGGCCCCAGAAAAGGTTCCATTCATTGTGTGCTTTTGACTTTCTTATCTCAGTGTTCACTCCACCCGTGATAATGGAATTTAGACTCTGGGCAGGGGAAACAACTTGCTTAACATCACCTTGTAAAGTGAGCAAGCACAGAGCTGAGACACAAACCTTGGCCACCCGGTTACCTGCCTATACTGTCTTGAGTCCATCAATGTATCTATTCTTAGTTTTCATCTCTGGTTCTCAGAAAATTCCAGAATTATTTCACCTCAAGAAGTCTTTGTGTCCACCAGTGATTAAGTGATTGCCTCAGATTAAATAACTAGAGAATAGAACTAACTATCTATGAACTAAAGAATTGTCCTGGGGGACAATCTATGGTAGGAACTTTCTAGAGGCCATCTCCATTTATACCCAAGCCTTTCTCTGGCAAACTCAGCCTTCCTTGGTGTGCCTTCAGCAGACATTTGGAACTTGGTTTAGTGGGCACATCCCTCCTCCATGGTGCTTTAGGTGTTTGTAGGAAGAATTCATCCCATTTAGTTCTTCCTTTTCCGATGTTCCCATCTATTTCAAAACAGGGTGTTCGCCATCATCCAGGATTCTATCTTTATATACACATCCATTGTCTCCTAACACATTTCACTTCTTGCAGATGCTGTATCTGGTCACATTTCAGCAAAAACGTGGCAATACCTCTTGGCCTGATCTCTCTCCTCCATTGACTTTCAAGTCACCATTAAACCCTTCCAGTCCACCTTCCAAGGAGTAGTTTCTTTCTAGAACAGAAACGATTTGCAAGTGGTTATCAGTTTCAGGGGGTTAGGGATGGGGGCATGTGTCTACTTTCTTCTCAGCTCTAGGACTCCATCTGCTACATGCCCCGGGCATGCTGCCACAGTCTCTGTGAGTTCACGTGTGCTTTGGTTGTGTGTGTAGAAGGCTTGGTTTCCTGTGTGTCCTCCATCCCCTCTGGCTTTAACCCTCTTTCTGCCTCCTCTTCTTCAGAGTTCCCTGAGTCCCTGGGGTAAAAGATTTGAAGGAGACATCCGTTTTAGGGATGAGTGTTCCAAGATCTGTCACTCTCTTCACATTGTCTGTCTGTCTGTCTCTGTGTTTGTCCCCATCTGCTGCAGGATGCAACTTCTCTGATGGTGGCTGAGCAAGACACTGATCTATGAATATAGCAGAATGTTGTTAGGGGTCATTTTATTGCTATGTTAATTTTCTCAGACAGTCTCACTGGGGAAAGAAACCACTCTCCAGGGCAGGCCCCATGTCCAGCAACAGATGGCCAACACAAAACAAATTCAACAGAATCATTGGAGGGTCTTTGTCTCACATGTTGTATCAGGGCATTTCTCCCCCGCCCCCACAGGTCCCTTGTGTATGTGTTATGGCTTCCAGTTTTGGTTTCTCATGGGATTTTTGTGTGTGCACATGTGTGTATGTCTGTGTATTTCTCGTGTTTTTCCTTTGGCTCTTCTTCTTCTGTTTTGTTCTATTCCAATTTGTTTGGATTTTTAACTTATTTTATTTTTAGTTCTTAGATGTCTGTTTTCCACTGAAAGACAGAAAGGTGTGGATCTGGATGGGAGGGGAGAAGAGAAGGGATTGGGAGGAGTTAGGGGAGGGGAAATAAGAATCAGAATATATTATGTGAAAAAACTATTTTCAGTAATAGAAAAAATAAAAATATGTAAGTAATCCAATGTAAACCAGACCCAAACACTTCTTTAGCATAACAGATGAAGATCCTCATGGTATGGCTTCTGCAAAGTTTCACAATTGTTGTCGGTGATAGCAAACTCCTGAAAGCATTCCTAGAAGGGCTATTTAGGCACAGATGTGGAAAATGAAGTTGGCCATAACCAAGGTAATTGGGTTAGAGTTACAGATGAGGAGTAGATCAGGAAAACACTTCAACATAAGCCCTGAGCCAAGAGTGATCTCATTTCTATTGTCTGAAGATGGCTGCCAGATTTCTATTCTGACTGATAATAGAGATGTTGGTGACATCTCTTAGTGGAGACAGAGTTTTTCAGTGACATAAAGGAAATATAGTACCAAGGGGCTGTGAGGAACACTATACTGTACGTGTTTACACATTAGTACTAATGCCTACTGTGGAAATGGCTTTTATGGTAACCACAAGGTATGGATGGTTCTTATTGAGCTACAAGCAGAGGAAGTTCCAGAGTGAACAAATACTGAAGCCAGCCTCACCTGACAGTGCAATAGGAAAACAACTTTAAAATAGTCATCACATGTAAGTGGGAAAGGTCATATTTGTGATTGTAAAGAAACATTCTATTTGCTCAAAAAGATCTCTTTTGATCATCAAGGTTACCCCTGGCTGTAGCAACTCTACATTAGGCTATGAGCAGGAATAAGGTAGGAAAGTGGGTTGGCTAATTTAGTAGCTACACAAACTGCAAGCAGAGCCCCCACAGTGCCAAGCGTATACAGACTTCCCCCCAAGTCCTGGAAACAGCTGTGGAAATGAGAATTCCCTTTAATTCTTTCCTTAACTGTGTAGTTCTAAGCCACTCAACGCATGTATTTTGCATATGAAACATGAGAAGAACATTCCCTCTCCTGCTTGCCCAGTGATGTTACATTGCAAATGAAAACACTAAATAAAAATGATTCATCAACTTTAAAGCTTTATATGTACAGATATGAGTGATGATCATAATTCTTGCCTGCTATGACTGTATTAAAATAGCAAAGTTATTTCCTTTTCCTCTGAACCCCAATTACCATGTTCCCAAAATATTTTTAAGTGTCACCAAATAGTTCCTAGAGCCCTCTAAACTCTCTTAGCAAAGAATCATGAGAATTTTAAGTACACAAACGAGAAACACAGAAGAGACACCCCACCCCCACCCCCACCCTGACACACACTTTGCAATGTGAACTGAAAACAACTGTCAAATTAAATGCTATTGTCAACTTAACAGTCTGGAGTCAAAAAGAATAAGACAGTCCCAAACCACATTTTAGAATACCAATTAGCAAGTAAGTACATTTGGGACACTTCCATGTGATCACATTTTGTGAATGGTTAGCCATGGGCAGAAAGACTTATATGACTACTCATGGAGGCTGGAGGGAATGTCATTGTGGAGGATGGTGGTACCCAAAGACACTTTCCTCCTGCCACCACCAGGGACATTACACATTAGCAGAGTCCTGGAGGTCAGGCACTGGTGGCACACACCTTTAATCCTATCACTTGGGAGGCAGAGATCTATCTGGATCTCTCTGAGTTCAAGGCCATACTGGGCTACATGAGATTGATCCAGTATAGGACAGAAACAGAGCCAGGCAGCCAGCAGTGGTGGCACACATCTTTAATCCCAGCACTTGAGATATCATGCCTTTCTTGGGAAGCACACATGCCTTTAACCCCAGGAAGTAATATGGTGGAGCAGAGAAAGGTATATGAGGTGTGAGGAAACAGGAACTCACTCTCTTTAGGCTGAGGATTTCATAGAGGTAAGAACTAGTTAGTGGCTGACTGTTCTGCTTCTCTGATCTTTCAACTTTCACCCTGATATTTGGCTCTGGTTTTGTTTTGTTTTTTATTAAAAGACCATCTAAGATTTGAACAACAATCCAGGTGATTCCTGGATAAGCGTTCTGGAGGCTGGAGTAGGACCCCAGAACCTGCCTCTTCCACTGTGGGACCTTACAAGAACCTGATTTTAGTCTAGGATTTCCTCCAAGAAGGTAGCTCTCATCCTCTTCCCAAACAACCTCTACTTCTGTAAATACCCTGAGTGAACTAGTGATGTTGCTCTGGTTGGAAGTGCTGGCTTTGTAGGTTGTGGGTGTGGATTCCTCACATCACCTCCTCCCAACGTTAGCTTTTGAGAAGCAACCCAACTTTTCTGTGCTTTGGATTCTTTGCCCTATGGGACCGAGTTTGTTGGAGTTTCATAGGAATCTGCATAGGAAATACTAAGTGTAGTTCCCCAAGGGCTTCTTGACCTCCACATTACTGACATGATGAGCTCCACAAGTCTCTTTGTTGTGGGAGACTGTCCTGTATATTATAGGCTACATAGCAGCATTTCTGTCCTCTAATCTTGCTATAAAATCAAGCCCCCCCACCCAATATAAATGTTTCCTGGGGATAAAATAACTGCTTATGAGAACCCCTGCCTACAAAATGCTTAACAGCAAAATTAATGTTAAATATTTATTACTTTAATTTTATAATTATGATTATCAGCATCTTCATCCAAAAAAAAAAAAAAAAGTAAATCTTTCCATTGTGTGGTATCAGAGGAAGAGTTCCACTTTTTTTTTTTTTTTTTGGTTTTTCGAGACAGGGTTTCTCTGCGTAGCTTTGCGCCTTTCCTGGATCTCGCTCTGTAGACCAGGCTGGCCTCAAACTCACAAAGATCCTCCTGCCTCTGCCTCCTGAGTGCTGGGATTAATGGTGTGCACCACCAACACCCGGCAAGAGTTCCACTTTTTAGAAAACAAATAAATTGAAGAATTCTAATAGCAGAGATATGCTGAGTCCGATTTTCCCTCATGTTGAATAAGGACCATGTTCTTTCTGGGGTTGCCTGAAGATTCAGTGAGCAAGCAGATATCAGCTGAGTGTTAAGTCCATGGCTGTCACCAGAATCACATAGTTGGTCCCTCTGGGAGAGCTCCTGACAGAATCAAATGAAGGGACCTTGCTGGTAGCAGATCACACACAACTTTGTCCAAAACAAACCAAAGTCTCATTTAGCAAGCACAGTTGGGGACATTGTTCCTAAAGCCCTTGAGAACCCACCTTTCTATATAGATGCTTTTGGTTTTGTGAATTTCATTTTGTTTGGCTTTAAGATGCACAGGCATAAGCCCAGCTAGTCACCTGAGGAGTTCATATCAGGCCCAGCATTGCCCAGCCATCTGCAACTAACTCTCTTCTGCAATCATCTAAGCAGAAGGAAAGTATATTCATCCAAGTCTTATGCCTCCACTTTCCCTGACTTTCAAAATAACTTGCGGGAAGCCTCCATGGGCACCAGTGTCAGAATGGCAGATAGTAGGTGTTAAAACCTGAGCTGTGCTGGTTTTACATATACTGGGTCCCCAATCCTTACAATAACCCAGTGGAGTTAATACTATCATTGAATTGTGTAGATGAAGAAGTCATCTCAGCGAAGTTGTGAGCTGAGAACAAACCAACTGGTAGACCTTGGACTTGAACCACATCCATTTAACTGTGACCTTTGTTCCATCTAATATTCTACCTGTTAGTGAAAAGGTATAGGGAAGAAAAATAAATGAAGAAGTAATTTTCTAAGATACCGAGGAGTTTTGTGCTTTGTGGTATGACAATTAATAGTGATTGTCAACCTGACAAGATTCAGAATCACCTAGGAGCCATGCTTCTAGGCATGCTTGTAAGGGATTACTTTCCAGATTAGGTCAATTGAGTAGGAAGACAATTACTGTGGTCTGCACCATTCCATGGGCTGTAGTCTCAGACTGGATAAAAATGAGAAAGCTAGCTGAACATCAGCATTCATTACTGTGGATGTAAAGTGACCAGTTGTCTCAAGTTCCTCCCACCATTATTTCCCTACCGTGATAGACTGATCATCCTTTGACCAAGAAGGTCCAGTGTTAGAAGCCTAGAAATTCTAATCTGCAAACTCAATTATATTCTAATCTCCATTTGAAAAATCCAATAGGATGAAGAGAAAAAAAAATGAGCCTGTTCATGTTTCTTTGCAAGGTCCCAACTATGACAATGATGCATCCTCAGATGTTGTGGGGAACAGGGAAGATGGAGCATCCCAGTAGCAGAAACATCTAACTGGGTCTTAAAGGGTCAATAGAATCCATACAGAATGACTTGGCTTGAGTCTAGACCCAGAAAAAGTATGTCAAAAGGCAAAGCAAGGTGTTTGGAGAACTAGAAAGTGGGGTTGTGTGGTTGGAGTTAAAGATCTGTCATTCGGATGTAGCCATGACTACCCACATGCAGGGTAATTCACAGCCATCTCATAGGTCAGGTCAAAACATGGATGAAGCCATTGCTTGAGAGCAGCTCTCATCATTTTCATAGGGATAGTCACACTGGGGTAGCTCTTGCGTAATTGCCTTCACATGGAACTATCATATATTTGTGTGCTGCTGGCTCAGATTCCTGGGACTCAGACCACAAGAGACCTAGAAGGAGTGGATTAGTCATTTGTATTACTATTGGACCAATGTAGTTTCTGGCCATGAAGCCTCCTGGTTTTGGAGATGCTTAACATGTTCTCATTTCCCTGAAGAATTCAGCTTCATTTAAGCTCAAATAAATGAGAAATGCTATGAAAAAATGTGCAGCCCTTGACCTTTGAGCTCTTCCAGTTGGCCAGTGGCCTTGAGTGAATTCCTCTACCATGAATCAAACTCAGGAGCAAAGTTGCATTGTTTTCAGGATTTTAGGCTTAATGCCCTCACCCTCAGTGGCTGCTATTCTACATCTCTCTCTCATTCCTTCAAGCCTCGTCACAGGCCAAGTGGCATTTCCACTAGCAGGTTCCTCTGGTTACCACATCCTGTCTATAACTGTTTTCTGAACAGTTTAAACACTATCTGTATGTAATATCCACTCCACACTCAGCATATTTTAATATGTCTTATTATCTCCCTCAAGATTATAATTCTATAATGCTACCCCTGTTTTGAGCATCATCTATCTTGGACCAGTACTTGTTAGCTTGTTTCTACTTCTGCCCTGGGGTATCATGCCTACTCCTGTCAAATCATGCTCTCACTTTTCTCTTTCTCTTCATCTCCACCTCTCAGCCTTGTTACTTGATTCTTAACACTGTCCACATTACCATGAGCGCTGAGGGACCACCACAAACCAGATGTTTTCTGCCCTACCAAGCTGTACAGCTGGGATTTCACACACTATGGAAGCATATAGGATATGGGGCTCAAGTTAGCCCTAAAAGCACAAGCAAATTACATAAAGATGTGGCCAAATACTCATGGTGCCCCACTCCTTGTGCTCTGCTTTCTGCCTCTAGCCTGAGCTTGTTGTCTCAGGAGGACATTCCTGGGATCAGTTGACATCCTTGCCACCTTGCTGGGTGACTTTGTAGCTAGAGCTTTTCTGGTCCTGCCTGGCCCAGGGTCAAGACAAATCTCTCTCACCCGCCAGTCACACAGCTGCTTAGACCCAACCAAGAAGACACACAGAGACTTATATTACTTATAAACACTGTATGGCCATGGTAGGCTTCTTGCTAACTGTTCTTATATCTTAAATTAACACATTTCTATTAATCTATACTTTGCCATGTGGCTTACCAGTACCTCACATCTTCCTTGTCATGGCAGCAGCTGGCAGTATCTCTCTGCCTCAGCCTTCCACTTCCCAGAATTCTCTTCTCTTCTTGTCCTGCCTATACTTCCTGCCTGGCTACTGGCCAATCAGTGTTTTATTATTAACCAATTAGAGCAACAGATTTGACATACAGAACATCCCACAGCATTCAGGAGCCTCTGTCCTGCTTTGTCTGCCTCGTCATGTTTTGAGAATTATATTTGTGTTTTAATTTTACATCTCAGCCATGGGTTCCCCTGTCCTCCCCCTCCCGCCCCTGGCCCCACCTTCCCCCAGCCCCTCCCCTCCATTCCCATCTCCACCAGGGCCAAGACTCCCCTGGGGATTCAGCTCAACCTGGTAGATTCAGTACAGGCAGGTCCAGTCCCCTCCTGCCTCGTCTTTTTAAATTGCTTTCCACCACTACAATCTGCTGCCATGAACTTCAAAAACTCTTCCTGACTTTATTATTGTTCTTCTCAGAAAGCCATGACCCACTCCAGTGGCACAGAGGACCCCTGCTCACTCTACAGGACTTTACTCCAACTCTGCCACCTTCTTTAGTCTCTTCCCAGAAAACATAGCTGGGCATTTCTCAAACATTTATCCCCAAAGGTCCTTGAGAACAGAAGAAAACAGTCAGGTACTCCTGGACATCTACCCAAAGGAGACCTCTGAAGGGTCCTCTAAGACAAATGGCTTACCAAAGAATTATGCCAACCTCACCTTTGGCTCTGTAAGATTTTTGGCTATTTTGACATTTCTTAAGAGTTATTTATATTTCCCAAGTAAATTTTACAATCCATGAGGCTGAACTGTCTTTCTTCTCTAGTTCTTTATATGTGGCATGGCACAATCTCTGTCTAGGTAAATGCCCTCTGGGTAAGTATTTAGTGTTTTGTACTTCTGATCTCTCTCAGGGACAGTCCTGTGGCTGAGAAGTTTGAGGTCTACTGAAGGAAGTGATGTAATGATATTCACAGGGCAGTGTTGAGAAGGTAAAAGGCTAGTAGATCCTCAATGTCTACAACAGAGCATATTCCTTATCTTGAAATTGAAGATGGGGTCAGACAGACAGCTCAGCATATAAAGTGCTTACTATACACAAGACTGATGACCTAAGTCCCTTCCCTAGAACCTATGTCAAGGTAGAAAGAGAGAACAAACCCCACAAAGTTATCCCCTAACCTCTTCATGCATACCATGGCACACTTGTGCCCACACACACATCATGCACAGACACACACAAAATAATATTTTAAGGAGAAATTCAAGATAAATCATGACTGCACACAATAATAATTATAACCATAAATAGTAAATATAATATCAGTAGTTACAACTTAAGGAGTTTTTTTTTTTTCCCCACATTTCTCAAGGTTCTTCATACACCAGCCATCCAGAACTGAAAGCTCAGGCAACTGGGATGGACACAGTAAGTGGCCTCAGAAGAAAGGCCAAGGAGGAAGGTGCTTCCTGGGGTCTAGCAACAAGGGATTCCAGAGATGGGGTTGGTATTAGCTCCCTCTGCAGTTAGCTGGAGGGAGATCAGTTATGTGGATGAAAGTGGCTTCATAGAGGCTGGGGCTCTCTGACTAGGGAAAGGAGCAAGCAAGGATTGCTTTAGTTAAAATTTTAATTAAATAAATGTTTAATTAGATCACAGTTACCAAATATACCATAAAGAGTAAAACCTGGGGGCTGGAGAGATGGCTCAGCAGGTAAGAATATGTACTGCTCTTGAGTACATGTTCCTGGTTCCCAGCATTTATATAAAGCAGCTCATAACCACCTAGAACTCCACCTCAAGGGCATTGACTCTCTTCTGGATTCTACAGCATCCTGCCTTTCATACTTGCACATCAATCTGCCCCACATACAAATATATAATTAAAAATAAAATTAAAAGTAATAAGACCTAAAGATGATTGTAGGGAAATGAGCAAAGTCTACACATTTTTAAAGAGGAGTTACAGCTGCAGAGGATAAACAGAAGAGGTAATGGGGCAAAATGTAAGAACACCAAACAAGGAACTCCTTATGGCTTTGTAACTAGGGGTGATATATATAGAATTGCCAAATGCTCACTTCAGAAGCATATAGTGTGAACCAAAATATAAAGTCTGAACATCCATGATCAACAGACCTCAGGGCAATAGCCAATGGGCTTTGGGACCTTGGATTGAAGAAAGCTCTCTGTTATGCCTTGACTCTTGGATGTCCTCTGACAAGAGAGAGATCTAGTTTGCTGTTTAGCTCTTTCTTGGGATCAGATTTCATTTCCAGGTAAAGTCAGGAAAGAAAATATTTTGTGGTTATCTGCCTGACTTTGCAATGTTTTATGCAATTTACAAGTTAAAAGGTTTGCAAACCAAGGTATCAAACACACATGAGGCCAATCAACAGAGAAGGTCAGGAGCAGAGCCAAGGGTGGCCCATGACCGAGTCCTTGGACTCTGAATTTAGGTCAGAAAATTGGCTTTGGATTTTGTTATTCAGCCCACTCCTAAGGCACATGTAATGTTCTGATTTCTGTTATGTTTCACTTACTTTTATAAGCAAGAATGTCCATATTTGGATAGCACCACTTGTTATTCTATTAGCCTTGCAATCTCAAATCCAATCCCCTGGAAAGAGCCCTAGGTTCTAATTGTTAAAGGCACGTGAGTATCTGTTTTCTAGACTTGCCTTCTAAATAGCTCACTAAAGGGATTACACAGTGTCTTTAAGATTTCCGATAACTTCAATATTTTGATTCATTTCTTTGCTAGGTGTGTTATCTTACAGCAAAATCTAGCATACGGTCTATTTTTTTTCTGCTAAGCCCCAAACACAGATCTGTGATGTCCTTTTTGCTGCATGTCATGTACCAGTTAGTATCATCCAGGCTTGCTGACTCCACCAAGGTTTATGTGATGGGATTCAGCATTTGAAGTTTTCTGTAACCTATTCTCAAGGTACGTTTTTTACATCTTGTGTGTTTATTTGTTCCCTGTGTACTACTACAATGAATACCTGTGAAAAAGAGCATCTTATTTAACTCTCAGTTTTAGGGATTCAAGGGCATAGAACTGACACATTTCTGTGAAGATGACATCATGGCTAAAGGCAGTGGTTGGGAGTACTTGTGGGAGAAGATGGTTTTAGTTTCATACATAAAACCAGGGAACAAAAGAGACATGGAGATCAGCTCTGGCTTGGTAATAATGTGATCCCATAGAACTCACTCCAGAAGACTAAGATTCCCTTCCAAGGGAAGCAACTCCATTGGCCAAGAACCTACCATCAGGTCTAACCACTTTTTATATTTATTTTTGTTATTTAAAATTGTATGTATGTGTACACGTGAGGGAAAGTACCTACAGAAGCCAGAGCTGTCAGATTCTCTAGAGCTGGAGTTTATAGGCAGTTGTGAACTACCTGAGGTGGGTGCTAAGAACTGAACTCTGATTCTGTGTAAGAGTAGTATGTGCTCTTAATTGAAGCTAGAGCTATCTCCAGCCCTTCCCATGCCAGCAGCCACTCAGACTCAAATAAACACACGGACACTTATACTATTTAAACTGTTTGACCTAATGGCTCAGGCTTCTTGCTATCTAGTTCTTATATCTTAAATTAACCCATTTCTATTAATCTGTAAGTTGCCATGTGGCTTGTGGCTTACCAGTATCTTACATCATGCTTCTCATAGCGGTGGCTGACAGTGTCTCCCTGCCTTAGCCTTCCACTTCCCAGAATTCTCCTCTCTCCTTGTACTGCCTATACTTCCTTCCTGGCTACTGGCCAATCAGCACTTTATTTATTAATCAATCATCTACAGAACTTAATCATGGAGTCATCTCTCTAGCTTCCATGTCCTACTTCTTAAACATGCCCAATGTCATCACTCTGAAGACAAGCCTCCAACATTTAAGCCTG